>NC_136057.1:1008769944-1009969944 GCF_964261635.1 Lissotriton helveticus | reverse complement strand
ACCGGATCAACTTCTACACCCCCAAACGCCTCCTCAGATCAACCAGCCACGCCCTCGCCGCCGTCCCCCGCATCCGAAGAGCGACAACAGGAGGAAGGTCCTTCTCCTACCTGGCCGCCAAGACCTGGAACTCACTCCCAACCGACCTGCGCCTGACCCAAGACCACCTCTCCTTCAGGAAGAAGCTCAAGACCTGGCTGTTCGAGCAGTAACGGCACCCCCCCCCCCAAACCAGCGCCTTGAGACCCTACGGGTGAGTAGTGCGCTCTATAAATGACCTGATTGATTGATTGATTGAAAGACGCAACCGATTGGCTATGCCAATGCTTGTTTTGAGTGAGTGGCTTGTGCCACTGTGAGGTAGAGATGCCGCGAGTGCTTTTACAGGAGATATGCCTTTCCTGAACTTTGGTTCTGATGCAGAACATTGGCTACGGAAGTAACCACAAGAGGGCGCCAAATGGCTCCTGTTTTTAAACAAGCCTTGCTGATAGAGGTAGGGAGGCGCAAAAACAGTATTCAGCCCTGGAAACATAAAACTACTTGCACCTGGGCTGGGATTAGCATGGCAAGAAAAAGGGTGAGCAGCACCCACGTCTATGCTTGCATTTCCCATTTGCCCTTAGTTAATCTTCATCTTGGTTTCAAGCATTTTCTTGCATTCTCCCCATGAGGTTTTTCTATGGACATTGCAATATTTAATCAAATCAATAACGTAGGTGTACTACGGTCCAGAACACCTCCAAGGATCGAACAGAGAGTGTTTCTCAAGTAAGGGACAAGAAAAAAATCTAAATCTGCTTAAAATAAATCTACCCATCAGCAACTGAAAACCTCTGAGATGCTGCGAGATTAATGCCCGGTTAACTACTATGCACAACCACAACCACACTCCCATGAAAGAGCACAAGCCACATCTGTGCCAGAAATCAGAAACCAACCCACCAGTGCTCAATTTGAGCCGGTGGTTTCCGTGCTCGGCACCGGCAATTAATAGTGACAGTCCCCGCATGGTGGCGCGGTCTGTCTAATTCTGATATGGGGATAACAATGTTTAATACATCAATATACAATTTAAAAAGAAATACCTGCAAAACATATTTATTATAGCTTCACGTGGCCTAGAACAGTCTGAATTGTCACACGTGTGTGATGGTTAGTAGTTCTGTTGTTACCTTCCAAGCCAACGGGGTAATGGGTGGAGCAGGCTGGCAATCACCTTTTTCCCTTACTTTTTTACAAATGAATCACTGCCATCCACCAACACACCGACCTTCACCCACCTGTGCAAGGGTTCCAAAGAAACCTACGTGGGAGTTTTTGTGCAGTTTGTGGTAAAAAGGTGTGTGGCACAGTATGCAACATATTAATTGTGGGATAATAACCAAAATGAGAAAATATGATTCAATAAACAGGCCAGCAGGGCAGCGAGTAATCTGTCTACAAGGAGCCTAAATTTGGAAAGTAAGGTTGGAGGTATGAAATGGGAGTCACAGAAACTGTATTTCAAAAGGTTTTTCTCGAAGACCGCTGCTCACGGAAGGCAGTTTTCCCCTGTTCGTGCTTTAAATTAACAGATGGGCCTTGGAATCCATCTTGACTTTAATAAATGTGTGGGCCTCTTTTGCCTGCAGGCCTTCGTGCTCGGCTGCTTTCATGCTTGACTAATGCTGGTTAATTTTAGGTTATGTAAATGAATTAACAGTAATATATGCCACTCGACCTCTTTATGCACTAGAATTGCGCAAAGACGTAGAATGTTAATTTCCCACGTGCATCATTTAGACTCCAGCAGAGTACTGTAGCACAATATGTGCACTACCGTGCACTTTTAAACCGCACATTATGGAGTCAAGCTGTCAATTTATTCAGACATTGTTTTCATATAATACATTTCTTGTTTACACAGTTTTAAGAACCAGACAGCTGCATTTTATGCATTTTTGGCACTCAACATCCAATAACACGGTAAAATCAAGGAAGCGGGATTGCGCAATAGGCAAACACAAAAAAACAGAAGCCAGTGGGTAGAAGGCATTGCACATGCCTAGAGTCACAAGCTGCTGCGGTCAACAGGCGCGCACACACTTACTGCCTTCAGTGGCCAACAGCCGCACACAAACCTACCAACACCGCCTGGAGTGGCCAACAGGCGCACCCAAACCTACCGCCACCGCCTGGAGAGGCCAGCAGCCGCACACAAACCTACCGCCTGGAGTGACCAACAGGCCACACAAACCTTTCACCACCAGCAGGAGTGGCCAACAGGCGCACACAAACCTACCTCCCAACAGCCCACACAAACCTGTGGCCAGCAGCAGGAGTGGATAACAGGCACACTCCCAAACTTGCAAACCCCAGGTGGAGTGGCCACAGGTCACTGGTCTACAGTCACAAAATAGAGTCACCAGCAGGCATACAGGCCCAACAGCCCCAAGTTACAGTGGCCAACAAGCACACCCATAGGCCTACAGTGATACGCAACAGCAGTCAACAGGGACACTGACAGTCACAAGCTAGAGAGACAGCTGACTGAAACACAGCCTTCAGCCATGTGCTAGAGTGCCCACTGGCAGGCACACAGGGCCACACTCACAAGCTACAGCAGCCGAAAGGCATGTAAACAGTTACACAATAGAGTGGTAACAGGCTTGTTCACAGACCTACAGTAACAAGCCTTCTCCTCCTGCTAGCAGATGCACAGGTGTGCCGCAAGCCCACTACTCGAACCATTAGGTGCACAAGTGTGTGTGTCACAAGCCTGCTGCTAGAGCCTGCATGTGTACACATGTGTCACAAGCCGTGTGTGTGTCTGTGTCAAGCCTGATGCTCGCGCCGGCAGGCAGACAAGTCTGTCGCCGCCCTCACAGGAAAGCAGTCATTTTCTAACCTGTGGGCAACAAAAGTTCTCCGCCGGCTTTTGATGTCTATAGGGTATTAGCCACGGGGACTCCTAGGGAGGGAGGCAAATGCACTCGTCCTTGTGCTGTTATCCGCCTTGTGGGTGCGAGCAGCGGCGACGCGAGAGCCATATGTTTTCAATTACCACACGCACTGCTGCTCGCTCCTGCAAGGTGGATACCAGCACAAGCACGAGTGTGTGCTTGAAAATGACCAGACCAATGGCTAAAGGCCCTCCTAGGGCAGCGCATGGGTGCTGCCTAGGTGAGACCTAATAAAAACGGGCGTCTCCCACATGATTTGAGAATGATGGCATGTATAATTGTACTGCAAAAACAACAATTGATGGACAGAATGCAGAACAATACCATACATTCACCCCAGTACAGAGATCAGGGCCTAAACCCATCGTTTTTCTGCACTCCACACCACCCCAGTTCAGACATGGCCATATACAAATCAGCCTTTACCCTGTGCCTCATGGAAACAGTCCAGCCCGAACTGCCAAGCCATGTCTTTCCTGGACTGGAATCAGGCATTCTAGGACCGGTTTCTGGCTATCAGCCGTCTTTAGCTGGGACTCACGTCTGAGCATACCCATCCCACTCGGGGTGACAAATGCAAAAACAACAATTGATGGACAGAATGCAGAACAATGTCATACATTCACCCCAGTACAGAGATCTGGGCCTAAATCCAACGTTTTTTTGCACTCCACACCACCCCAGTTCAGACATGGCCATATTAAAATCAGCCTTGACCCTGTGCCTCATGGGAACAGTCCAGCCCGAACTGCCAAGCCATGTCTTTCCTGGACCGGAATCAAGCATCCTAGGACTGGTTTCTGGCTATCAGCCGTCTTCAGCCAGGATAGCTTGACTCCAGTGGTGTGGAGAGCATGGGACTCACGTCTGCGCATACCCATCCCAGTCGGGGTGACAAATGCAAAAACAACAATTGATGGACAGAATGTAGAACAATGTCATACATTCACCCCAGTACAGAAATCTGGGCCTAATCCATCGTTTTTTTGTACTCCACACCACCCCAGTTCAGACATGGCCATATGCAAATCAGCCTTGACCCTGTGCCTCATGGGAACAGTCCAGCCCGAACTGCCAAGCCGTGTCTTTCCTGGACCGGAATCAAGCATCCTAGGACCGGTTTCTGGCTACTAGCCGTCTTCAGCCTGGATAGCTTGACTCCAGTGGTGTGGAGAGCATGGGACTCACACTACTGGAGTCAAGCTATCCTGGCTGAAGATGGCTGATAGCCAGAAACCGGTCATAGGATCCTTCATTCCGGTCCAGGGAAGACATGGCTTGGCAGTTTGGGCTGGACTGTTCCCATGAGGCACAGGGTCAAGGCTGATTTGCATATGGCCATGTCTGAACTGGGGTGGTGTGGTGAGCAAAAAAACTATGGATTTAGGCCCAGATCTCTGTACTGGGTTGAATGTATGACATTGTTCTGCATTCTGTCCATCAACTGTTGTTTTTGCATGTATAATTGTACTGCCAATGTTTCTCCCTCCTTTCCTCAGTGGTCTGTTGTGTTGCCACAGCATCTCTTGCCTCTTCTGCATTGTTGGTTTTCTGCCTCTGCCCCCTATCCCCTGCCTTCCATGGTCTGTTGTGCCGTCGCTGCCCCTCCTCCCTGCCTAGCGCGGTCAACTTGCTGCCTCTTCCCCCTCCCCCTTCCTTAATTGTCAGGGTTGTTCCCCGTGTCCTCTGTCTCCCAACACTATTGGAATGAGCAACTAGATCACTAACATTCCTTATTTATAACAAAAGTGTGGTGTGGCACACCTGAAGACATCTAGATGTAATATCTAAAGCATTTCCTTTAGAAATGATAACAAGCATTTGCAATGCAATTGGTCTCGCCTTTGGGACCTTATATGTATTTAGCTATGCAGCACAGAAGCTTGGGCGCTGAAACATCTACTGTTCCTTAACACAGAGGGAAAGTAATCGCCAAACTGTATGACACGCCAGGTATGGGAACACATGGAGAGAAATATTGTCTTTCAGTGGGAAATGGTATAGTCCAAAGCTTTGTTTTAATATAAAATCTGGGCCTTCGGTGATAATATCACTAAAAATACAAGATTTGAAAAATATATTTTTGTCTACGGGTGTTCGTGGAAGACAATTTCTATGGGCTGAAATCTAGAGAATGCTAAAGTGATTCTGGTATTTTACTGACCTCTGCTGGTCGTTTTCCATCAAGAAAGTTAAATAGAGGCAGTTGCCAGAAAAATAAATAAAAGAAAGTCCCTAAGCAGAAAGCAGTTCTGGTATTTTACTGACCTTTACTGATCATTTTCTATCAAGACAGTTAAATGGAGGCAGTTGAACAAGCAGAAAGCAATTATGGTATTGGTGGTGCGTCGTGAGGCGGGGGCTGATACTTAGCAGAGCTGCAGGACGTGTTAATTGTGCCAGCTGAGGGGCATTGACGTCTGATATACGGGGGCGAGACCCCGGCCCGCGCTCTGCAACACCAGGAGAGTGATGAGAGCGGTCCCCCTTTGGGAACCCTGAGTGCTGCGGAACTGCGACGACGGCCTCTCCTGGGCTGTATTGGAGACTTGCCCTGGAAGACTAGAGGACACCGCATCATCACGGTAGGGTGCTACCCTTTGCACCTGGAGCCCCTGAGTGTTACTGCGTGCTCCCCCTGTGCCCCCCCCCCACTCCGAGGTCTCAGTTTGACGCCCTTTGAAAGGGCCTGGGGTGCTGGGAGGCCCTATAACCCGATACACGTTGCTTTGGTGTTGCTGATTGGCGCCCTGGGCGAGGGAGTCCTAGGAGAGAGCCAGCTCGATCTGGAGCCCGGTGGATCGGAGGAGGTGACCAGACTTTGGACTCGGGGTGTGACGGCCGTCCCCGTGGAAGCTTGGCTTGACCTGGCGCAGTGTGGAGCAGGGCGTCGGCGCCGGAGGACAGGAGATCACCAAGCCCGGTGAAAATGGGGCACACTGACAGGACTCAGACGAAGCTGTCCTTTGATCCTAAAGGCACCAAAACAGGGGATACGGCATCGGGGAAAGACCCAGGTGAGCACAAATCTACGGAGGACCTCCCCCAACAAGATATTCGCAGTCTGCTACTGGCAATGGAAAAGAGTCTTCAGGGGGGTATAGCCTCCTTGGGTACCAAGATGGGCGCGCTCACTTACCGCATGGATCGCATGGCGGAGAGGCTGGACAAACACGCGGAGCGCCTGGACATGTCTGAGCGTAGGCTTACTGAGGTGGAAGAAGCCCAGACTTACTTGGATTCAGATGGTAAACAACTGGCTAGAGTGATGCAGGTGCTCCAGGACAAGACGGAGGATTTGGAGGCTTGCTCCCGGCGATGCAACCTTCGCATTACGGGTCTGCCAGAGACCACGCAGACCGGGAACATGGAAATCTTTATAGAGAATCTCCTGAAGTCCCTCCTGGGTGATTCAGCTTTCTCCGCCATGTTTGTGGTTGAACGTGCTCATCGATCTCTCGGTCCGAGGCCTAAGCCGGGAGCTCCGTCGCAGCCCATTATAGCCAAACTGCTCAACTACAGGGACCGCGACGTGGCATTATGACTCGCAAGGGAGAAACAACCTCTTCAATATGAGGGCTCGACCATCTCGCTGTTCCCGGATTTCACAGCAAGAGTCCCGAAGGCCCGGCGTCAGTTCCAACCGATGAAAAGACAGCTACGAGAGATGGGCTCGGACTACGCGATGTTATATCCGGTAAAATTGAGGATCAACAGGCAGGGGAAATACCTGATATTTACAGACCCTAAGGTACTGCAGAGGGCTCTGAAGGACTGGCGTAAGGAGAGCCGTTCCTCCCAGGAGAGATTGTGCGAAGCAGCGGGAGGCTCTGCGAACGACCAGGAATAAATGTGACTCTTGCAGATAAGGAAAATTTTGGGCTTTGTATCTCACAGGGGTTGGGGGGGATAACGATGTGGGGTTGGAGGTGGCGGAGTGTTGCTATTTGGACACATTGGAGGGCTTCAATCTCCCGGGCGATGGTTTGCTCTGTGGGGATGTGTTGCTGGATGTTAGGTATGATCCTTAGTTACATTCACGCACTAACGGAAGAACTATGTGCCCAGGTGCCACATATCTACTACTCTCTATTTATCTTGCAACCTGGAATGTACACTATGAATTGTGACGAATGCACTGTATTCTGGTCATGCCGGGTTGGTAACACAGCTGTATTCTCTTTCGTTACACGCAAAATCGTTTTTTCTATTTTTGTATAGAGGCGGGGGAGGGGCATGCAGCTTCTCATTTTTATCCGACCTTACATAGAGCTTGCACATTGTTGGCTACCTTTGCCCCTGCGTGTTCCCCACTGAATCTGGTACTGTTTGGGTTCTAGAGGGTTTAGGGGTTTTCGGGGAGAGTTTTGGGAGGAGAGGAGGGCTAAGATGGGGAGAGGGGTTGTTTGCGGCCTAGTTGGGGATGGGCAGGCGTGGGTGGGAGCGGGTGGGGGGATCGGGGAGCGTTGTGGTGTATTATTTTTGCGATGTGAGATTTGTTTGTTGCCTGTGGACGATTTTGACGGGCTACCTCACATGTCACAGTCACAACACAGCATCGAGATGACCATGCAGGCAAACATCCTAGAACAGGCACTCAGACCACTGTAGATAGCATGGACACCTCTGGGGACAATTTGGACACCCTGACTCTAATCACCTGAAACGTTCAGGGACTTAACGACCACAGAAAGGTTCAGAAGGTATTGCAATGTCTTGCATGGCATGGTGTCGATATCGCATTATTACAGGAGACGCACCTCCACCCTAACAGGCAAATTCTTTGTTACAGGGGCCTAGTGGGGAACTCTCATTCTGCCGGGTTCACATCGCATGCCAGAGGGGTGCTCACATGGGTCAACCCGAAGACACATATTAAGATGACGCCTTTGGTGACTGACAGTGACGGACGCTATACAATCACGAGATGTTGTGGCAAGGGCATGGATATCTGCATAGTGAACACGTACGGCCCCAATTATGACAACCCTGACTTCTACACGGACTTAGGGACAAAGGTTGCGAAGTACTCAGGTGGGGACGTTCTCTGGGGTGGCAACTTTAACATGACTAGACAACCCCATCTGGACAGATCGGACGGCCCGAACGCCGTCCCTCGGCCTCAGCTAGAGCGCTGGAGTCACAAATGGTTAGACTAGACATGTGCAACGTATGGAGACACCGAGACCGCACACAAGGCGGTTTCACACACTTTTCTGCCTCATATAATATATACACTAGGATAGACTACTGGTTGCACTATTTTACCGCGTACATAGTCAGACCACTCCCCTATATTGTTGACGGTAGAGGCCCCGGCGAAGCGCATCCCGCCGTTTGCCTGGCACTTCCCTCCGTACTCACTGCTAGATGCCTCTTTCAAGGAGGAGCTGGCGGATGCCATCGAGATGTTCTTTGAAGCTAATGTTGGCTCAGTAGATTCATTTCAGACTGTATGGGAAACGTTCAAGGTGTATGTCAGAAGGGTCACCATCTCAAAACACTCGGGAGTTCTCAAATCAATTAGGGGCAGTTTGCGTACCTTAGAATCCAAACTGGAAGAGTTGGAGCGAAAGCAAGTACACAATAGTAGTGAGGCCCTAACACAGGAGCTAGCCAGCACGCTACCCGAATTCCAAGAGGAGACTGACGCTGAGGTCAAGCATTTAGGTAAATACGCAATTGCCAGAGTGTACGGGGAGGGAGATCGACCTGGAGTGGTGCTTGCGCACCTTGCTAAACAGCTCCGAGATAGAACATCGACTCCCGTTATTAGGTCACCCACAACAGAAGAGCTGCTTACTGATGAGCAGGTGGTGGAGCGTTTTCGGGAGTATTATACGACACTGTGTGCCTCGAGAGGCCCAGTTCCCGAGGAGTGTATAACAGATTATCTAGCCCACATAGAGCTCCCCTGGTTGTCCAACACGCATCAAGAGTTTCTGGCACGGCCGATAGAGCGGGAAGAAATATTGTGGGCATTATCGGCGATGAGGGCGGGTGGCGCCCCGGGCAGTGACGGTCTCTCTGCTGCCTTTTATAAGGCCTACTCGGATTTATTGATACCACATCTACTTTCCCTCTGCGAGGATAGGGCAGACACGGGCACGATGCAGCCCACTCTTCGTGAAGCCATATTAGTTACTATTCTCAAACCTGGGAAGGACCCCGTCCTCTGTTGCTGCTCAATGTCGACGCAAAGATATTTGCAAAAATAATCGCCAACCATGGTAACTTCGCTGGTGGCACTGGAATAAGCTGGTTTTGTTCTGACCCGGAATGTCACATATAATATCCGGACGGTTTTTGTGGCGTTTCAACACACACCCCCTGAGGTCTCCGCGATTCTGTCGAGTGGCCTTTCCTGCGACATGTCCTGAGCCGTATGGGTGTAGGTGAGCTGTTTCTACAGTTGCTAGCTACGTTGTACACTTCACCGTCTGCCCGCATACGCATAGGTTCCCTCACCACGGACCCAATACAGATAAGCAGAGGCACTAGGCAGGGATGTCCTCTCTCCCCCATATTGTACGCGCGGGTCGCCGAGCCGCTCGCCTGTGCCTTGCGCGAATACCACAGCCATAGAGGAATCCGCTTCACCACTTATAACCTGATTTTGTCCACGTATGCTGACGACACCCTTCTCTATGTCAGGGACCTGGAGGTGCACCTACCGATGGTACTGAGAGAGGTGGTCCTGTTTAGCTCACTGTTGGGGATACACGTCAACTGGTCTAAGTCCCTTATGTTCCTGCTCACGCCGGCCACTCGGTCCTTTGAGCCGGACTACCCATTCCAATGGTCTACAGACGCAGTTCGGTATTTGGGGATACGTCTCCACACGGACTCGGAAGTGGTCCTACGGGAGAATTATGGTGTGGCTGTCTCGAATCTCGAGGAGGATGTTGAGAGATGGATAGCCCTCCCACTATCGCTGCTGGGGCGAATCTCGCTGATGAAAATGGTTGTCCTCCCGCGCTTCTTATTCTTATTCAGCAGCATTCCTATGGTTTTATCGCACCTCTTCTTCCAACAAGTACAATCGTTAATGGTCTGCCTGGCCTGGGCCGGGAAGCAGCCCCGAATAGCATGGAAAATATTAGTGCGTCCGTATGAGACGAGAGGGCTGGGAGCCCCGGATTTGGAGCTTTATTATCGCACGGCGCAATGTGCGCATGCTTACCATTGGATCCACGGACCAACAAACATTCCACATATCCGTATAGAGTCCATAGTAGTGGACCTGACGCCCCTGCCAGCTCTGCTATCCAGACCGCCAGATCGCAGAACAGGTCTTCTCGACTCTCTGAATGTTGTCACTCATGCCTGGCACCATATGATGGATATTCAGGCGTGTAGTCTCCTATATGCCCCTAGTGCACCTGTGGCTTGGTGCACGTGGTTGTCACCGTGTAGGGACAAAGGGGTCATAGAGGCTTTGAGGGGGCTGCAGATCCACACTATGGGAGATCTTTTCTCTGGGGACGCGCTCGTAGCTGGAATGAGATAGTGACTGATGACACTCCGCTCTCTCCGCTATCATGCTTCCAGTTCCACAGAGTGCGGCTCGCTCTTAAAAACATACTGGGGGATGATATGGCGGAACCTGTGATTGTGACAGCCTTTGACTACATAGTCAACACTAAAGCCCCTTCCAAACTAATTACTAACTTATACCACATTGCCCTCACGGAGAGGACGGCGGAGTATGCTAAACCGCGATTGGAATGGCAGGCTGACTTGCGAGTTGAACTGGGGGAGGAGATGTGTCAGTATTGCTGCATGAGTACGAGAAGAATTGCCCTGAACGGTCGACATAGGCTGCAGCACTTTAAATTCCTCAACAGGGTATATTACACCCCTGAAAGACTACAAAGATACGGCTTACGGGACAGTCCTAACTGTGAGAGATGTGGGGTTTTAATTGCCGATTTTATACATGTTGCGTGGTCTTGCCCGGATGTCCTTACTTTTTGGTACTTAGTGTACAAAGAAGTTAACGAGATCACGCACTTAGAGCTGACTCCCGACCCACTGTTAGCCATATTAGGATACTCTAAGCCCTTGCGCTCAATGCATAGGAGACTGGTAGACATGGCTTTTCTTACTGCGAAATAGTGTATTGCACAGAACTGGATGCGGGGCCCGGTCCTCACGTTAGCCCAGTGGACTAGGGAAATGACGTTTTGCTGCACGCAGACGGAGCTGTATAGTGATCTGCTTCCTCCACGCAACCGGCCCAAAAACTACTGGTCTCTGTTCACCGACAGACGCCGCACATGTGACGCTGAGATGGAAGTGGACGTTTCTTCCCCGACGACTGGCACGGCCCTGACTGAAACAGCAGAACATGCCACGTAGGCTGACTGACTTGGATTGGCCGCAGGAGGGGTGGTGGTGGCCTTTGACGGTGGGATATACAGGTGTCCCCTCTGAACGCCGGTGTGAGTGGTGACTTAAACGAAAACTTAGGATCTCCAGATACACGTGTCCAAATCTGTAACGTGCAGTCATATAAATGTGATGCTCCATTAACTGTATAATCTTGATATTGTTTATTTTATGATCATGCCCTGTGTTTTTGCCACTTGTGAGTATTGTAAAGGACTTTTGTTTGCCCATGCTCATTCTTTCCCTTTGTAATTTTTCTTTTGAAAATGCCAATAAAATACATTTTTTTAAAAGTAGCCTTGTTGAGAAAATGAACATTGAAGTTGAAGGGGTAAGACAGCAAGTGATACAGTGGTGGGAGCACGTGAGACAGAGCGCCACAGTGGTGGGAGAGCACGCAGGAGACAGAATACTACAGTGGTGGGAGCGTACCAGGGACAGAGAACCACAGTGGTGGGAGCGCACCAGGGACAGAGAGCAACAGTGGTGGGAGAACACCAGGGACAGAGCACCACAGTGGTGGGGGCGCACCAGGGACAGAGGACCACAGTGGTAGCAGCACGCCAGGTTCCGAGCGCCACAGTGGTGGGAGCGTGCCAGGGACAGAGCGCCACAGTGGTGGGAGCACGCCAGGTTCCGAGCGCCGCAGTGGGAGCATGTGAGGACCAGAGCCACACAGTGTGTGCACGCAAGGGACAGAGCCACACAATGGGTGCACGCGAGGGACAGAGCCACACAGTGGGAGCACACAAGGGACAGAGCCACACAGTGGGAGCATGCGAGGGACAGAGCCAGACAGTGGAAGTTAGGAAAGTGAGTGGGTAATACATTGGGAGCTATTAATCCCTGTAGCGCGGCATAGAATCCGCCGTAGTGCGGACGTTTCCACGCTCAGACGGGGCCTTTTGCGACGGACTCATCCGCCGCCATTGAACACGCCGGGCTCCGACTTTTATACTGGTTATTACATCAGGAGTTGGTTGCCGTGATTCTACACAACGCCCCCGCCCCAACCACCTCGAGGGACAGAGCCATACAGTGGAAGTTAGGAAAGTGAGTCAGCCAACGGACGTGCGCAACACTACGGAGGTAGCGCTCGCGATGGCCATTGGCCGATGCACGCACACAACGTGTTAACAGAGCGAGTTTGTAATAGAGAAGAGTCAACACCTGGAGAAAAAAAACAAATGGGTAAAGGAAAGCCGGAGAGAGAAATAGGGGACCATAGAGATAAATTATGAGAAATCAAATAATCTGGAGTGAGATAATGAGGATCAATAAAGAGAAAGAGACACGTGATGTAACAGGAAGATTGAGTCGTGGGCTCCCATAAGAGGAACCAATAAAGGAGGACAGAAAATTTAAAGAGGAGACTAGTTAAGGAGAATAGGTAAGCTGGAGAGAAAAGTAAGAAAGGCAAATAAGAAGGAGTTAGGAGAAAAAGAAAACAATGTAAGAGTGCAAAAGAAACGTGAGGCACAAAGTGAACAAGTTGGAGACCGAAGAATGGAACCTGGAACAGCGAAATTTAAATTAATTAAGTGTGATGGAGAGTAAGAACTATAACTCGAATAGGGCAAGATGCCCCAGCAAATGGCCTGTTGTCCCTGCGTTGGTTTCAGCGCGGTGCAGTGGTACAGGGATAGCCTGATTCACAGTTAGGTGGATCGGTGGTAGGTACGCAATCCATGGAAAGCGGGGTGTTTTCTAAAAAGTTGGAAATTGGAGAAGAGGTAGGAACTCGCCACTTTTGTCCCTTGTGATCTGGATTAAGAAGTCGGTGGGATGCAGGTACTTCTGAAGGGGGTCTCACCTCAACCAGTCTATGGGGCTGATTACGATGGCGGTAAATCTGCGACCGCCGGGCCGGCGGTGAGGCCCGCCGGCACGGCAGTCGCAAATTTACCGCCATCACCCTTAAAATTCCCACCGCCAAATTAGGATGGCGGTGGGAAGGGAAAAGGTACCACGGCGGACGGAAAGACCGTCCGCCGTGGTCCAGCAAGGCGGGCCTTTCCGCCTGCCTTGTGGGACCAGGTACAAGGGGTCTATGGAGGCGGTGCCGTGCAGTCACCTCTGTGGTCATTTCGATGCCTGTCTTTTGCCACGGAGTTCCCGCTGCAAAAAGACAGGCAGAAAATGCCTTCAGAGGCCCGCTGCGGGCCCCCAGGGGGGTGCTGCACGTGGAGGGTACCTGTGGTACCCCCCTACATTTGCATGTACAAGGTGGCAGGCACCGCACGGTGTCTGCCATGTTGTACATGCAAATGTAAAACATGTATTTTTACATTGTGGCGGGTGCTGCCACCCGCCACAATGTAAATATACAGGATGCGCCCGCCAGTGTGGCGGGTGCATCCTAATTCGTTTTGCCGGACCGCCGCACCTATGGGGGGTGGTCACTTTTCCACCAGCGATGGCGGGCGGACAATCGGCCCCTATGTTCGATGTTGGTGTCTTAGAATGCAGCAGAATGGGCATTGAGATAGAGGGTTGTTCCTTCAAACTGTGGCCGATGTAGGCCCAGTATGACTTGGCGTAAGCATGGTCCATTCCCTGGTTATTGTTGTGGGGCTCCGCGGGGAGGGTTGTAGCGTTCCCAATGTCTGAGCCTCTTCCACTTTGTGATCGATGTGTGGGGGAGGTTTTGTCTTGGCTTGAGCCTTGTCCAGGCTCTGATCTTAGCAGGGGAGGTGCAGTAGGGCTCCATGGTGTGGTTGGGGCAGAGGGGCTCATAGGGTTAATAAGCATGCCAATAGACCTGCTGCTTATCCATGTTCTGGTTAATGTTGGGATTCATTATGTGTGGGGGAGCCAGCACTCCCCAGGCCTGCCATTCCTCCATGCCTTGGACTTTTAAGGACAGTAGTACAGTAGGGGCCGTTCCCAGAGGAACAAGCACTTATTTGACATGCGTGTCATCCAAGCTCTAGGGGTTGTTCGGAGAGGTGTTCTGGAGGTAAGGTGCAAGTGGGGCATCGGAGGAAGAAGGATGAAGTTGAATTACTCAGTTAGGGGGCCGGATTGGAGGGTGCCCCCTGAGAGAGGGTTGCACGATGGAGTTGAGGACCAGGGTGATGGTTGGGGGTTGTAGTTGGGGATGAGGCTTAGGGGCTGCAGATGGGGGGGGGGGTGGATGGTACAATTGAGGGAACCAAATGTGGACTAGAGAGCAGAGTAAGGAGAGCCTGCTGGGGGTAGGAAGGTGCAGTACAGGACTTGGGGGTGGGAGGGGGGATTGGGGTTGAAGAGGGCACCAGGGAGTCACCCGGGGGAAAACACTCACTTGGCTTGTACCTCGTCCAGGCTCTGGTCCATGATAGTCATGATCTGCTGCACAATGTCCGTGATGTCTTGCTTCCGGGGAGGCTCCCCATTATCCTGGTGGGGATTCATGCCTTGCAGACCCGGGGGCCCCAGGTGCGGGGGTGCCATGGCAGGCCCACACCCTGGCCCTGCATCAGCCGGCCCTGCTCTTCCATGCTGCTTCCTGGCAGTGGGGGGGCGCCCTTAACCCCCAGCCCCGCACAAATAAGGAATATAATTTGCTTCTCTGTTGGCGGAAGCTGAAAGGAACTGAAAACCTTAGAGTAAATCCACGGACGTCGCTCGGTCCCCTACCTCCATCCACGCGAGCCCTTGGCCTTCTCCCCCTCCGCAGCCCCAGGATCTAGTCTCAGCCCTGGCGCCGCTCCATGGCCGTCATAAGGAGGGACTAACAGCATATAAACCAATTGGAAGGCAGCATTTAGAATGGACAAAGACACTAGCCAATGAAAAAGATGGGCATGGGAGTGGGCGGAGCTTCCACTCCATACTCCATTACTGCATGCCTTGCAGAGCGAGCAGCGCATGCGCACTGTCGCAATAGGCTCGACCTAAAAATGTGGGGGACTTTTTCCCATAGAAATTATGATTAGTGCTCTATAAAACTAATATGAGTGCACATTTTCTGAGATCTCAAACTGTGACAAAGCACTTTTAAATTATTTCCTATTTTTGTATCCAGTTTATTACTTGGTTGTTTGTTGCACTTAGGGGAGAGGAAGTGGAGATACAGCCAGAGCTGCTGAATTGGGACTTGGGGAACAAGGTTTGAGTTTTGGCATTGGCTCAACATCCTGGGATGTTGGGCAAATCACTGAATCCCCCTGTGCCTAAAACCAAAATGAATGTGTCCTTGTGTAATATAACTGATGCTCACATAAAGCACACCAATACCTTTGGGTCATGACTGCGCTATAAAAATTGCAAAAAAAAGTTTGTATTTTAAACACTTCTGTCACTGGATTATATTTGGGTTATGTTTGGGTGATAGTTGAGCCACATTTGGGCTTTTTTTCTCTGGTGGCCATCTTGGGAGACCTTTTTGCTATGAAGCTCCCTCATTTCGTCATCTACTGCAGTATTTTCTGTAGAAAATGCTTTCAGTTTTCCACTTCGATTCCATCAAGATGGTGTTCAGATGTGCCTCACTTTTGTCATAAACTCAACTGGATCAACAGGATCAACTGGGAGTCTGCTGCTACAGTCTGCATGTCAGACTGTTTTAATAAAATAGATTTTTAAGATGTTTTGGAACTCATTTAAAATGTGGTCTAATTTTGCTTTCTACAGCACTAACCACAATTTCTATGATAAAATGAGCCCTCTCATTGTGTTCCTTTCTAAAAGAAATGCTTTAAGTTTTACCAGTTTGATTGAATTCAGGACTTCAGGACTGCCACACGTTTGTCATGAGTAAGACTGTCAGCACTCTAGTTATTCTTTCAAATACTCTGGCAGGCTTGCAGTAAGGGAATCACCTGATAGGCTGCTGCTGTTAGAGTACGTAGTATAATCAGATTGTCAGACTTTATTCTCACATGGCTGAAAAGAATAGTGTGAATTTATAAAAATGATGCCCTCATTTTAGCTTCAGGAGTAGCTTCCATAACCTCAATCAGAAAATCATGAGAAAAAAATGTTTTCTCTCGTTCATGGTTATGAAAACCCAGTAGAGGGTCAGCATTTTTCAATGGGTAAAAGCACCTTAAAATACACCACAATTCGTAAGATTAGTATGGTCCTACCAACAAATGATTTATATTGTAACTAAAATCTGTCCTCACCCTTTATATGTGCTCCTCATTGAGACCCTCTAAACCTGCCATTCATTACAATTCATTTCAATGGGGACCATGTCCCAGAGTCCTTTACCAGCTGTGCAACATGTGGTCCATGTTGTGTCCAACCAATAGGGGAGAGGTCCTTTTGGGAACCCCCTCAAATCCTCTTTGGGGTCTGGGTGGGCTCACACTGCCTCTTTACATGTTTTTATTTATCATTTCCAGGACACAGGGACCAAGTCCCTAAGTCTTGTACCTGCTTGCTGTGACATATCGTTTAGGTTGTCACAAATCAATAAGGATTGGCTACACCTTAAAATTGGCCAATCTGAGCATATATGGCCACCAACTGTCCATAAATAAATATATATATATATATTATATATATATATATATATATATATATATACATATGTATACATATATATATATATATATATATATATATATATATATATATATATATATATATATATATATATATATATATATATATATATATATAAACATATTTGTTAACCTTAATTTTTTTAAACCACTGAACAGGTTTACACAAATCACAAAAGCACGGTTTCTTGACCAATATCTATCTTCAAGATCTAGCTTCCTACAAAATTTGGTGTAATCCTGTGCTGCAGTTTGCAGTAGCAATGCCTAAAAAGATCTAGGACAAATGCATGGCGATTATTTGCAGTTTGGGATCTCCACCATTTTTCTAGGCTCCTGCTTGACGGATCACCCTGAAACTTTCCCTGCACAAACTTTGCTAAAAGGAGACCCTTTCTAGAAAGTTTCATAGAGATTTGTGAAACAGGGCCAAAGTTATTAGCAAACCAATATAAGCATTTTCTAAGGAAACGCATAACATACCTAAGTAAATGTGTAAGATATACATATATATGTGTGTAATATATATATATATATATTTTTTTTTTTATTAATTTCAGGTTGGCTTGGATGGCATTTAACCAATCCAAAGTTGTATTTGCCTGGAGTAATAAAGAGTGTTTGGCATTTTTCAGGCTGTAGTGGATGGCACTAGCAAAGCCCAAGCTTAAAGACTTTGCTCCAAAAATGGCAAAGGATTTTTTTAACTCAATGTGGATGGCACTATGCTAATCCTATGGTCAAAAGCTCTGCTAGAAAAAACAGACATTTGAAGTAAGCTGTTTTAGCAGCGGCGGTCCCTCTATTAGAGCAAAGAAGAGTCGCCCCCCTGCTGCCAGTGCAGCAAATGTGAAAAATAAAACGGTAATAAAATTAATGACCGTTTTATTTTTCACTACTCCCAGCCAGAGTAGTGTTTGGTGGAGGGGAATTGTTGCTGAGTGGCAGCAGGGGGATGCTGCTCACTCCACCAGTTTACACTGCGCAAGTCACTTTGGCCAGCCGTTGTGCGACTGCTAGCCCAACATGCGCAGTGTAAACCTCTCCATCTAGCTGTCTCAGACAGCTGGGTGGAGAGCAGGAACAGGCCTGCTCTGCCTGCTGGAGTGTTGAGGCAGCCCGCTCCAACCAATCCTGGAGCTGCTATCATGCTGCTCATCTGCAGCATGAGAACAGCATCGGGATTTGCTGAAGGGAGTTGCCTGAGGGTCCATGAGGTGCACTGGCTCACGCTGACGCCAGAACAATGAAGAAAACACAGCACGGGTAAGTACATTTTGTCTACTTGGTTTGTCTCTCGGTCCCCTTACGCCCCTCTAGTTTTGAGGGTCACCGCCCTCCACTGAGTTTTAGAGTGTTGGTGGAGTTGTACAGTGTTCTATATAAAGGAGCTGCTCTCCACCTAAAAATTGGGAACTGCCTAGAGTGGCTACTTCATTTTTTTACATAATCTATGCAGCACTCCAATCCTGAAAGGGTATTGCTTTACCTTATACTGGAAGCTACTTAGTGCCTTGAAAAATAGGAAACCTGGGCAACCGAACCAACATTTAGGCAGGGATACATCAATTTTTTTAAACCTGCAATTAGAAGCCCTAAAGGGAGAGCCTCAGGGGGTTTATTGATCTGGGTGAAACAATCCCTGGGATTCCATTCCACAGAAATAACAGTATGCAACCCTGACCTCCTTATCATTAAGTTGAGGAAGACTGGCTGTCGGGACATGATTTTGTTTAATGTATATGCCCGAGGTTTGCCAGGAGGCCGCTCACCTCACCTGCTGGAAACATTGGACCCAATCTTAGACGATCTTGATAGTGATCTTGTAACCCTCCTGGCTGGAGACCTAAACTGTACCTTTGAGCCATTGCTCGACTCAGGGGACAGTTGGGGCTATGCGGAGGATGCAGTATGGGGTATTCCAGAACTGATGCCCTGTAAATCAGTAACTGCAACTGAGGCAGCAGTGAATTGGACGGCTCTTTGCCTTAATAGGGGCTTTCGGGCTGTCAATGGCCGCGCCAAATCAGACCAGGAAGCAAATTTTACATTCGATAACGGGCTTAGAAAAAGCCGTATCGATTATATCCTATTAAAAGTAGGAGATTGGCCCCTTATGATAGACATGGCAATCCTCCCCCGCCCAGAAAGTGACCATAATCCCCTGTCCCTAAAATTAAAGTTACCAGGCTTAGCGAGATCTGAGAACCCTGGTACTGCACAAACTGGGGATGCCTTCCTAACCAATGATAGGAAGAGACTCAAATGGTCTAAAATTGTGGAGGATGTTGCTCTAAGGGACAAGGTAAACATAAAAGTCAGCAAAACATATAGAGAGATGCTGGCATATGATCATCTGGGGGGAAACCCCGAAATGGCCAACGATATTATGAATCTCCACAATGGTTGTTTTGCCGACCTTAAATCTCTACTTTCAAAACCCCGACCTAAGGCAAATCCCAAAATACGGAACTGTCCTAAGAAATGGTATAATATTAAATGTAGGGAAGCCCATACTAAACTTATAAGGGCAGTTAAGTCTGGAGTTATGATCTCAGTGAAAGAAGCGAGATCTAATTATAAGAAAACACAGTGGGAAGCTAAGCGGGTGTGGGAGGATAAGCACTGGTCGGATTTATTGGAGGCTACCACTTCAAATAACCCCATTAAGTTTTGGGAAATAGTCAAGTGGGGGAAGGATCCGGATGCTTGCATCCCTGTAAATCATGTATCCCCTGTGGAATGGGTCACGTTTTATTCGACCCAGTTTTGTGCCGAGAACTCTAATCCTCCCAGTACTACGGCGATGGTATCCCAGCCCCCCTTGCAAACTAAGATTATTACCTTCACGGAAAAAGAGGTCGAACTGGCCATAGGTCTTACAATGCAAGGGAAAGCACCGGGCATGGATCTCATACCAGCCGACCTGTTCAAGACAGACCCCGGCTTATGGATACCTTACCTTACTAAAGTGGCTAATTCAATAGCCGCTGGTGCAAGTATACCAGAATCCTGGAAGGGGGCTGAGATATTACCCATCTACAAAAAGGGCAGTAGGTCAACTCCGGGTAATTATCGCCCAATTAGCCTCATTGATACAACCCAGAAACTTATTGCACGTATGATTTTAGGTAGGGTCCAAGGATGGATCGAACTAGAGGACATACTATCTCCAATGCAGGCGGGCTTCAGATCGGGAACAAGCACCATCGACCAGGTGTTCAGATTTTGTCTGATCTACTGGAAGGTGGTTCAGCTTGGCGGTGGTACAATCTACGCAGCGTTTCTTGATCTGAAGTCCGCGTTCGATCTAGTCCCGAGGGATAAACTGTGGGGAGTTTTGAGGAGCTTGGGAATGCCCGAGGAGTTATTAGGTTTAATAATTAAATTGCACGAAGACAATTTTGCAAGGGTAAGATGGGGTGCCCAGGGGCAAGTGACAGAACATTTTCCAGTAACCCGAGGTGTCCGCCAGGGGTGTGTTCTGGCACCAACTCTTTTCTTATTGTTTATAGACCAAGTGGTCAAATTTTTTAAGGAAACGCCAACGGACGCCCCGATGCTTGCAGGACAACGTTTCCCGATGCTCATCTTCGCTGATGACACCCTTCTCCTTTCCCGGACACGCTCTGGCCTACAGCGGGCGTTGGACCGGTTTGGGGAGTTTTGTGTCATCAGCGACCTTAAGGTGAACGTCGAGAAAACTAAGCTTATGGTACTAACAAAGAATCGCCCTGTCCGGTGCACAGTTAATATGGGTGGTGTTAAACTGGACCAAGTGGAGAATATGGTATATCTAGGGGTTACCCTAGACAGTCGACTGGGATGGAAAGCACAAGTCGAAGCACAACAACTAAAGCTTGCCCGCCTTACCGGCTGCCTACTAAGTGAACAAAAGAGATCTATCACTAAGCGGGTTTGTCCGGTTCTTAAGATCTATGATGCTAAAATTAACCCAGCAATTTTATATGGTGCAGATTTGTGGGGTTATATGGATCTTATGGGTTTGTACAAAATACAATGCAAATTTTTGCGTAACCTCGTGGGCTTGCCACAGTCGACCCCATCCACCCCTCTCTGCTTGGACATGGGATGCCCCCCGATTAATGAAATGGCTAAATTTAGATTGGCCGCCTTTTGGAGGCGTTTGTGGACAACCCCTGAACTCACCCTATTTGCCAACGAGGTAGCTGAAGTTAGGTCACTTGGGGGTTCAGGAAAAATTAAATGGTTCAAAATGGTAAAATCTATCCTGACGGATATGGGGCTAGAGCAACTCTGGATATCCCCTTCTACCAGCACCTTTCCATCTAAACTAGCTTTCAAGGAAATGTACTGGGCCACTGTCCGTCAGAATAGAGTTAATGCCTCAAGCTCTATTAATCTTACGGGTAGGTTCCTGTCATTTAAGTTGGACTTGTCCCGTGAACTCTATTGGGATTTAATTTCTAAAACCCTGGACAGGAAACTCTACCATCAGTTCCGGGTGGGTGCATTACCTTTGAATACATTTACTAAAAGTTGGAAAACGAGTAATATGGATGATTGTGGTTGGTGCCCGGGTCATAGGGAAACAATAGGACATTTTTTGTTTGTTTGCCCTAGATACCGAGCACCTAGAGCCAAATGGTTAAAACCATTGTTCCAACGTTTGCCCATAAGAAAATCCGAAGAGGCTATTCGTGTACTAACTACCAACACCTCTGAGTTCATTTCAGTGTGCCTGGCCAAATACCTGGGGTGGGCCTGGATACTAAGGTCGAAACCATAGTATAATTACTGTACTGACCATGAATATGCTTCCCCATGATGTACTGAGCTTTTTCAAAATAAGTTGTCCATTTTTTGTCTATGCCATCGAAAACTGTTTTGAACCCAATTGTAAATTTTCTGTTTTTATTCTACAGGTTTGTCTTCTTTGTCATTTAATACTAGTTTTATGAATCTAAAGATTATGTATCTTTTTAAATTAAGTAATGTTGTCAAATGTCTGTCTTTTATGATTTTTTTATGAATCGAAATAAAGACTTTAAAACCTGAAACCTGCCTTGAAAAATATATGTCTCTCTGATAGGCTCTAATAAGAGCAACACTTGTCAGGGACTGCTTTCATTATTTCCAGGTTGGCTTAGATGATATTTTACAAATCCATAGCTGTAATACTGTCCCTGGAGTAGTAAAAGGCTTTGTAATTTGTTTAATTTTAGCGTGAATGGCACTAGCTAATCCTATGCTTAAACACCTAGCTGCAAAAATGGTAAAGGGCTTTCCCACTTTTCTAGCTCTGCATGGATGGCACTATGCTAATACTATGTTTAAAAACTCTGCCAGAAAACCACACATTTAAGGTGAGAAGTTTTAGAGTGTCAGTGGTGTTGTAGAGTGCTCCATATAAAGGAGCTACTCTCCACCTAAAACTTAGGAACTACCAGACGTTCCCTACTTTCTTTATTGGTAACATTTCTTGGGTGTTGGGATACATAGTCTGCTGGATTCCCTTCGTTTGTCTAATATATGTGTCTTTAAGCTGTAGTATCCATTTCTCGATGAGAAACCGTGTTTTTGACGTAATCCCTCTCAAACGGGAAATGAGTGGTATGATGTCTGCCCCTACTCAGAATTGGTTGCAGTAGAGAAAGACATGGAAACTTTGAAACCCCCATAATATTGCAATTGACTCTTTTGATATGAGAGTATCTCTTTGCTCTGTCTCAGTCAGGGCTCTGCTTGGTGTAGGCTACTGGCACTCACTGTCCTTTCTTTGCAGCGTAGCAGGACAGCACCCAGACCACTGAGACTGGCATTGACGTAAAATTCAGTGGGTAGTGTTATGTCATAATTTTTCATCCTTGTGCTTGCGTACAGAGTTTCTTTGGTGTTCTGAAAAGTTCTTTGAGTCCCAGGTCCACGGGGTCTCTACTTTTAGGAGGTTTTTCAATGGTTTGGTAAGGATTGTCAGATTGGGAATGAAATATCTTCAGTACATGACCATCTCTAGGAAGCTCCATATTTCTGTGACATTTTGGGGAGAGTTGCTGTCTTGACATCTTGCACCTTCCTAGGGTCAGGGACTACAACGTCAGCTGTGTAGTGGTATCCAAATAAGCCAATACTTTGCTTCAAGAGCTCACATTTATTCTTGTGCATGGAGAGGAAGCATTGTTTAAATTGCATGCGATACATCGCATGCCATTACAACGTGCTCTTACAACGACCGCATTGTTACATCGCAAACCATTACAAGGCAAGTCATTACAATGACTTGCTGTAGGGGGCAGAAGATTTTGGATTTAAAATCCAACACCTTACCTGCTGTTGCACAGACTGGAGTTGGAATAGTAAATTATATAATTCCAACATCCAGCACCCCCCTACAGCAAGTCGTTGTAAACGACTTGCGTTATAATGGTATGCCATGTAACTGTGCGGTTTTTGTAACAACCGCATTATTATGGCATGGTGATGTATCTCATGCATTGTAACATGGCATATTCGCAGGGGGTGCCCACTTTCTTTGACCATGTCCAGGATGGTTCATCGGCGGGCTTTGTGTTTTTGTACGGTGGTGGT
Source organism: Lissotriton helveticus (assembly GCF_964261635.1). Taxonomy (NCBI): domain Eukaryota; kingdom Metazoa; phylum Chordata; class Amphibia; order Caudata; family Salamandridae; genus Lissotriton; species Lissotriton helveticus. Next base: position 1,009,946,543 of record NC_136057.1, on the reverse strand, counting down.
GGTGTGGAAATTGTCATTGCTCACATTGAAGACACCAGGGCGCCTTGCTAGTACTTCGTGGATGGGCTGCTCAAATGCTTTTGCTACAATTGAGGTCCCGAAGCTGAGGCAAACATGTGCAGAAGGTGGGTATATATCTGGATGCCCTGTGAAAATTTCAGCCGATGGTAACCCAATGGGAGATTAATTTTGCATAACCAATTTGCTCCAATAGCTTCGTCCACAAAGTTATCCACTGTGGGGGTTGTGTGATGTTGTCTCTTTATGGCTATGTTGGGCAGCCTCTAGTCCACAAATATCTTCACTTCCACAGGTTGCATGTGACGGGCCTGTAAGCCCAACATGGAGCCCAACAGTGTGGAATGGATTGGGAAGCCCTTCAGTGTCTGAATACCCACGATAAGGGTACTCATGAGTAGGCACAACGTGACCTGAACTTGAGTTCTGCCCATGAGTAATGAAGAGTGACAAAGGAAATGTGACACTCAAACTCCCACAAAACCTCTTTGGCGCAGCTGCTATTTGAAGCCTCGCCCATGTTCTGGAACCTAGTTAAGGTTAGACGACTCACCTGAAAAGAATCCTAAGAGCGCCTCTCTTCCGGTTGCCTTCAACCATGCCCTGCACACGTCGACTCTGGAGGAAACTGAGGAGCACAAGGAACAATTCAGGACAACAAATTTTGCAGGCGGTATAGCGCTTGCGATATGCCCACAAGAAGCTAGATTTACCTGAGATGCTCTCGATACACGCTAGAGTCGATTCCCTGCAAAGCAAAAGACAATATACTGTGAAATTGCTGGGAAGAAAGACCTTGATTTAATGCATATGATATGACACATCATGGTATTGCCCCTTAGTTGTATGCACATCGTGTTTGCGTTACCACTGTTAAGGTTATTCTCGGTTTTCAATTATATCACTTTGTACCATTGCTTTAGTAACGTTCACCGAAGGGTTGCAAGTGGATAATCGTGACCTGAGGCGATCAATGGTTAGTCTCAAATTGAGAGACTCTTGTATGCATACTCTTCCTACCAATAGATTTATGACAAATGTTTTGGTCAGTTGTAATCTCGAATTAAATTAACCAACGGTGTTCCTTTTAAAAGGTATTCAGAGTACTGATCCCACAAAAGAAAGAGTTGAGACGGAATCAAGTGAGAAAGAGTTAATACACATATACTATGACAGTTGCTGGAGGGAGGGGTTGGGAAGTACACAAGTTCCTACTTCGAAGCAATTGTATTTTTTTGCACTTCACAGAGACTCACTAACCCATTAATGCCTCTAGCAGAAGAACTCTAGGAGAAACACCACGCAAGACGGAGGAAGTGCTCAACTACAATCTCTGAAGCTGCTCACCTTGTCATCCCATTCCCTTTTCTCCTTCCGGACACCAGTCTCTCACTGCATAATATCACAGGGAAGGCTTTAGAATGGAGCAGAAGTTTGGAGCCAGCCTCTCGGTCTTGACCTCGCTCCTGCTGGAACAATCAGGTCAGTGCTTGACATCATAGGCTTTCTATCAAAGATGATGAGTAAGACCCAAGAGGTGGGCCCTTCCACCTTTCTGATGATCCCATCAGCTTCTAGGGTGCTGAGCTCTCTTTCAACATGTGTTCTAATGTGGAGTGAGATTTGTTGGTAGTGGAGTGCTATTTGCTGCACCGAGTGACCTATGTTATGTTAAGTTATAAAGCGCAATGTTTACTCCAAACGGAGCGTCCCCATGCTAGGATTCCACAACACAAACATCAAGCGTGGATCAAAATGAGAAAAAACCTCCCTAAATAAGAGAAGATAGACCTGAATCATGAACATTAAGAGGTCAGAAGCAGTCTCTAGCAGTGCCAATGGTAGGCCCTCCTAAACAGCCAGGTTTTAAGTTTATTCCTGAAGGTTGGTTCTAGGGTTTCCTATCTCAGGTGAAAGGGCACGGTGTTCCACAGCTTTGAAGTCCAGAAGTCGAATGAGAATCCACCCAAATTAGATCTTTATGTGACGGGAACCAGTGCCAACGCGTCACTCATTGACTTGAGACTTCACCTGGGTTGGTAGGGTTTTACTAAGGAGGAAAAGTACAGGGGACCTCTGCCATTACAAATCTTGTGGCAAAGGCAAAAGGCTTTAAAAGATTTTTTTTCTGAATAGTAACCAGTGTGATTTGTCAAGTGACGAGCCAGAGGGCGCACATCACAGAAGATTCAGCAACAGACGTGCTGCCGCATTCTGTACTCTGCAGTTTTTGTAGTCTGCCCTGTGTAGCTCCAATATAAAGTTGTGTACAATAGTCCATTATTAGGAGTAATAAGAGCCTGGACTATTGTTTTCCTAGCAGCTATGGGGAGAAGGCCAATGATTTTTGACAGAAGTTTGGGAGCGCTAAAACATTTTTCAGGCAGCTAGGATAATTGGTCATCAGATGTTAGATTAGTGTCAAACCAGATTCCTACATTTTTCACTTTGGGCTTAGGGCCTGGATCAAGACCAAGTGCATCAGGCCAGCAGGCTGATGACCAAAGAGAGGGTTGTTTACCAACATGAGTACCTCTGTTTTATTAGGGTTAAGCTTAAGGCAGCTCCTATGTGTCCATTCCACAAGTTCCACCAGGCAGGATCTAGATTGAGATGCAGTCGCATCCTCCTCCTGGGAAAGAGTGACAATAAGCTGCGTGTCATCTGCATTGTGTTGCTCGATGACATCTGCCAGATATTGAACAAAGTAGGGCTCAATGTAGAGCCCTGAGGAACCCTGTGAGGCTGAGGCAGCACTTCCGATGAGAAGGGGCATTGAACTACCTGAAAGGTGCTTTTCTGGAGGAAGGAACCCATCCATGTCGAAGCTAAAATCCCGACACTGCAGTTCCCTAGCCATTCAAGCATATGGCATTGAACGCTGCGCTGAGGTCCAGCATAATAAGTGCTGCTGTTTGCCTCAGGTCAGCACAGAGTCTGAGAGACTCACAGGCCAGTAGTAAGGCTCACTCTGTGATGTATTGGGCCCTAAAACCTGATTGAGTGTCATGAAGTAAGTTATTGATCGCTATGAAACTTGTAAGTTGGCATTGACATGATTCTTTGGAACCTTTGAGAAGAAGGGAAGTGGTGAGATGGGCCTCAAATTTTCCAATAAAGACGGATTTAATAATGTTTTTAAGAAGCAGCTTGACAATCGCATGCTTCCATTTCAGGGGAACTACACCAGTTGAGTACGATATGTCTAACAGATTGTTCAACTGGGTAGAATTTTTACCATCTCCTAAACCAGAATCTGGGGTGGGGCCGGGTCAGCATGGGACCCTGATTTTACCTTGATAAATAGAGTCTGAAGCTCATCTAAGGAGGGAGTAGAGAAATTGAGGAGGCCTTTTTTAGATTTTGGAGCATCACACCAGGCCTCTTGCCATCGAAATTCCCTCGCTGCCTCTAGAAAGGTGTCATAGTTTTTTGCAACCTTGTCGAAAAAGAAGAGGGCAATCGAATTTTATCTCTCGAAAGATGGAACAATATATGCAAATACCTACTCCAGAGATGATAAGGTTTTGACAACTGGGAAAAGTTCTCCCAGAAAGTTAGGCGAGGACTCGATCTTCTGTGCATAGAATTGACTGCACGTAGCATGAATTAACTTATGGTATTCCCTCAAAGCCAAGGAATAGTTAGCTTTACTGTTATCATTAAAATGTTTGTGCCATAAGCATCCTAGGCACTTACAGGATTTCTTCTGTATCATAGTTCCTCAGACCATTCTGCAGATGGTTTGGAGCAGGTCACAAGGTGATCTGTCAGCGGTGCAATCCTGTCGAGGGCCCCAGTGATCCAACCTTCAGGATGCTGATTCACTGAATCAATATCATTGCTTGACTGAGAATCCTCCAACACCAGTGCCTCTGAGAATGCCTTCAGGGTGGCCTTCGCCTATTTCCTAGTTTTCCATGTGTAGTTTTGTGGTTATCCTACTGACACACTCAGGGGCATATTTACAAGCCCCTATCGCCACCACAACATCACTTTTCACGACATTGTGGTGGTGATTAGGGCTTCATCTTATTTACAAGGCAGTGTTAAGCCACTGCCGAATAACATTACCATTTTTGGGGAACCGATGCGTCTAATTTGCATACGGGCTATGCGGAGACCAGACAGATGGTCTATAAAAGAGCACGAAGAGGTTCCTTGTTTACTTATGTATTTCAGCCTCATGAAAGACCAAACTTAACGAACAATAAAATGAAAACTGACCAATGGTAGGGACACCCTTCATATTTAACGCCTTGAAAAATGCCCGGCCAAGGGCGAAACACATGTTGGCTGATCTGTTTTCTAAATGGCTGTCATATGATCACATGCATGTCTTAAAAAGACTTATGAAAAACATAAATTAAGCCTCGAAAGTCCTTGATGTAAAGAAAAGACTTTAAATATTGGAACTAATTCCTTACATTCAATATTTCTACCTGATGCTCAGAAAACTTCTTCACATATGTATCCCTTTTGTGCAAAATAAAAATGAAGATGAGCCTCACGTCAATGTTTTGTTAACTGATAACCCATATTAAACGAAAAGAGACTCCCCTTTTTTAAGTGATATTCATGTAATATTTGGGATTTCACCTGATATCCACCATATATTGAAAGAGACTGGCCTTTACACGTGCCCTCAAATTTGCCCATGCTCCTCGCTATGCCCGTTTGAGCAGCACAGTGCTTGTTCAGATTTGCATGGTCTAACATCTGATAGCTCTTACAATATTGAAGCATCGGGTTTCCATGATATTAAACAAACATAAGAGCTCCAATATTTATTCACCAAGGAGGTAGATAAGAGATAATGCTTTTTCTTAATTAGGTAACAAACTTAAAGAAGAATTGCATGTAAGATCCTGTACTGAAACATGTGGTAATTGTATGTATTCATGCTTTTGGGATGTCAAGCACAGTCTCTTGTATAGGTGCAGAGAAGGCCAAAACCAATTACTAGCCAAACAACTCAACAATATATTTGGAGGAGTTTTTTTATTAAAGGGCGTGCTAAGGATACTTTTTTCAACATGACAAAGAATGAGGATTCCACACACAGAGTGGAGCTTTTTGAAGCGACAGTCTCCTGGTGATACTTCAGACACTGAAAATATGTGTAACACTTTTGAATTAAATATACAAAGGGTGAAAGACGGGCTAGATTCTGGAATCACACAATTATTTTTTTAGTTGATTATGTCTAGTGCAAATTTGTATGGCGTATTAGGGTGACATTTGAGTAAACTCTTGAAAAACATATGTTCACATGTTCCAGACATTATAATGGGTGAGATTGGTGAGTTTTACATCACTGAGGCATAAAAACAAATGTTTTTGGAAATAATTTTTCGGGAAATAAGTCATTTGAGTACCAATGATGAAAATGTCATTACTGTCTTTTAAAATGTGAATACTTGAATCTCTCCCTGCAGGAGCTCTTGCTTTGTGTACTTAATATTTGCCCAAGTTTAATCTGGATTAGTCACACTACTTCTATATAAATGCAACTGCAGTACAACAGCAGAATTGTTGTGTGATTTTATCCATGGAAGCCATGTTGCATGCAGGGATATTATGCATTCAAATAACACTGCTTGCACCACCCGATGCGAATATTTCTGCTAATTAGTCCTCGAAGGAACAGACCGATGTTCTCAACCCTGCAGGCTGCCAGAGGGAGCAGAGAACCTCTGACAATGAAAGGGGGTCATTCAATTGGAAACTGACCCTTGGTTCTCCTATTCATAAAACTACAGACACCTCCCGCCACTGTGCAAGGACTTCCCATTAAAACGTTGATTCTGATAGCCAGGGCCCAGAGAAGACCCGCGGCTACAGCAGAGTTTCTTTCTACTTAGAAGTACCCCCACCATGAATGCACCGGTGAGAAATGGAACCCTGTTGCCACACTCGACGGGCAGCACTAGGAGCTGCTGGAGCGAGGGAGTTGTTGGTGAACCAAGGTTAGCCTGGCGTCTTCCCCATAAAATAAGTCCATTTCGGCAGAGGATTGAAGCCCATTTACTTGATTTATTTACTTGAATGAGTAACACCGATCTGGAGAGTCTCCTCTCACACAATTTACTTTGAAATGATAATCATCTCTGCTCCTAGTCTGTATTTTTATTCTCTGGTCTGTAACATTATATGACTCTGTTTGCCTGCTCTGTCCTTAATTACTGCTTTTTCTGAGCAATGCCTTTTGCATTAGATCTGGACCAGTATTTGAAATAGACAATAATCGGGTGATCTATCAATAGAGGGCGGCAGCACTCATGAAGGGCCGCATCATGAGGAGCGGAGTCAATAACAGTCAGCATGTGGTCTGCTACTACACAGGCATTATCTTTACAAACACTGCCCCGAAAGAAATAGTTGACAATGAAGAAATATGTGATGGTAAATTTGTTGTGGGTTACTTAATTGGTCGCCTAGAGAGTACATTCTGAGATAGTTTTGTGGTTAAGGAACCTGCTATCGAGATCTCTGTGTGTCCAGCAAGACTTATTGCCTGATAATGGTGAAATATATCAGGTAGTTAATGCACAAGCTGGGCACTCCAATCATCATGAAATGGTTTAAACGATTAAGATGCCTGTAAAGGAGCCTTGCATAAACAATAGTAGGTCACAGGCCTTTGTGTAAAATACCTCAGTGTATTAATTCAGTGCTCCAAAGATCCCTGTGAAACCTACTGGTCATAGGTGACCATCCGAGTGAAGCAGCTCACCTAGTAATGCCCCTGCACTGCAAACAGATGCATGTGACCTGCAAGGCAAACATTTGAATATTTCCAAGCTTTAACTCAATCCTATTGTAAAGTTGAAAGGATGAATTCCACTAGATAGTAAGAAATACTTTTTAAAGATGATGTGCCATAAATATTTTTGGGCCCGATTACGATATCGGTCGGAGTTGACTCCAACTGACACCGTCACAGTCTCGGGACCGACAGACCTCCGGTCGGCAGTCCCAACACCACAATTACAATGCGACTGCACATGGTGCGGTCCATTACTCCCATTTCCCTTTGGGAGTTTGTGCTGCGCCCGTGATCAAGCCGTAGCACAACCTCCCATAGAGAAATGGGAGATTTTGTTAATGTATGCACCACGTGGCAGGCACCTCAAGGTGCCTGCCACATGGTGCATGGATTAACAGGGGGGACACCATACGTGCCCCATTGGCCTCTAATCGGAGGCCGCAGGGGGAAGGGGGCCCTGCTAGGGCCCCCCAAACAAGCTTTCCAACAGGCTTTCCATGTCGAAAAGTCTGGCATGGAAAGCCTGTCGGAAACCGAGCATCATAATCCCAACGGCGGAAATGCCATCCATTGGGAATACATGCCGGAATCCTGCCAGAATGACCGGCTGATTTCAGTTTAGACAGCCTGCATTGTAATGCGGCAGTCAGAACTGAAATCACTGTGAGGGTCGGAAATCCTCTGACCTGAGGTCTGTGGCTCTCCGAACATCATCAATCAATCAATCAAGGGTTTATATAGCACGCTACTCACCCATGAGGGTCTCAAGTTGCTTTGGGGGTGGGGGGCGGCTCCGGATCAGATGAAGAGCCAGTTCTTGAGGTCCCTCCTGAACGTGTGCAGGGTCGGGGAGCATCTGATGTTCACCGAGACCTCGTTCCAGGTCTTGGCTGCGATGCAGGAGAAGGCTCTACCTCCAGTTTTGTTTCTGCGGATGCAGGGGACTTCTGCCAGTTTGCGGGCGGTGAAGCAGAGGTTTCTCTTGGGTGCGTGGAAGAAAAATCTCTCATTGAGGTATTTGGGTCCGATGTCATCGTAATCGGGCCCTTTGTGTGTCGTGCTACATAAATACTTGCTATGATTATAATTACACACAGAGGTCTGCCTGATATTCCTAAATAGAAAAGTCAGCCTTATATATTTCACCCAGATTGTGTATGAGTGCGGTCTTGAGGCGGAAAGCCGGGACCTGGTGCGTGTGTTTTGGTTACTAATTTCTGTTACTTTTATTCTTATACTTTGCGCCGATTTATGGTGACATCCAAGTCATTTTTAAAAAAAGAACTCGACAAACCTGTAGTTTTAAACTTGCACAACACTTTGGTCCCCACACGCGCTGACTCGCAGTAGCGCTTTATTTCGCCCCTTTGGCTTCACCAGACTACCCCTCTGCAGCCGATTAGGTGCTGCCTGGAGACCGGACTGGATTAGGACCCGCCATCTTGGGTGAGGATTAGGGCGAGCAGACTAGTGCTCGGCCCCTCCCGCCATCGACAGCATAAAATGGACTCCCGAACCAGGAAGCGCAGCGGACGAGCGCAGCAGGCGCGCCAAAGTCAAGCCCGTCTGCGCCCATCCGCGCCTGCCCGGGACTAGGGGCTACAAACCCTGCCTCACCGTCCAGCGACAGGTCAGATACATTACGACTGACTTATTCCAGAGACAACCTTATGTTACTCAATACCAAATCCCCACATGGTCATCCTCGATGTGCCAAAGTGGAGCCCGCTAACATTATGGGCCCCTTTGGCTGTCGGATATGCAGATGGGACAGCAAGCCCATAGACTGTCCAATACACAGAAACCCCCCTAACCTCGAAATCTCCTGCATCTACCTAAACACAAGATCTCTCCCTAAGCACTCGATTGAAATATGGGACACCTTATACCAAATGAAACCTGATCTCGTGTTCCTTACGGAGACCTGGCTTGACACCCATAGTACTCCAGATATTGGAGCAGCACTCCCTATAGGGTATAAAATCCTAAATCTTAATAGATCAAAAAAGAAGGGAGGAGGGTGGCCTTGCTATTTAAAGAGAAGTTCACCTGCATCCAAGAAGTGCCTACACAAGAAAGCAAACATGAAGTTATGATTTTCTCAGTCTTTTTAGACACCCATTTATTGCTGGGAGGTGCAATTATTAACAACCCTCCTGGGAGCACAGTAGAATTCAGCACTCAGCTTCTATCTCAAATTCTCCCTACTTGCCTAAAACATAAAAACATTTTAGTATTAGGAGACTTCAATGTACATTTTGAGTCGCATACTAACACACTCACTAAGCATCTTGCAGACAACATGGAAATTCTGCAATTAACACAAAAAGTCAACCAGGACACACATAGAGCGGGACATAGACTGGACCTGATATTTACGAACATCGAGACCACAATCATTAACAATATTGTGCCTCTAACATGGACTGATCACTATAGGATCGAATTCAACTTCAGCCTACCCATAAAAAATATGAGACCAATGATACAGACCTCAGTTACAGCTAGAAACTGGAAAAAATTCTCATTGGAGAAATTCCAACAGCACTTTCATTTTAACACTGACCTGGGATCCTCCACTGAGCAAGAAATATACCATCTACAAAAAGGTATTGGGGATGCACTCGAACACTGTTCAACAAAAGTCACTAAACATAACTTCTGACGAACGGTGTCGGAGAAATGGTATGGCCCAGATCTCAAGATTCTTAAAAGAAAATGCACTACTCTGGAACATAAATGGAGGCTAAGCAAAACCGCGAATGACAGATCAATTTATAAAAGGGAATTGAAAGCCTATAACGCAGCCATAAGAAAAGCAAAAAAAGACTATTTTTCACAGCAGATATTAGAAAACAAGCATTCCTCCAAAGAACTCTTTAAAAATGTCAGAGAACTCTGCAACCCCCCTAGTCTCACATCATGCCTGACACCTTCACAGGAGTGATGCAATAAAATCAGCAACTTCTTCTGTGAAAAAATAGATAAAATCTATACATCCTTCTCCAATAATAATCAGGAACAGACTGAGCATCACTTAGAGGCAGATTCCATCGCGCCGGTCAGCTGCCCTTTCTTCAGCCCTTTTTCAGAGGAAGAAGTAAGCAAAGTGATGTTGGAAATTAAATCAGGATCCCCACTGGACCCATGTCCACATCATATCTTCTTACAATTAACCCCTCTAATCAGTCCAATAGTGACGCAAGTACTAAACCAGTCACTCGACCGAGCGGAATTTCCAGCTATTTGGAAAACTGCAGTAGTTACTCCCCTACTGAAAAAAGTCGGTACCGATATAAACAATCCTGCTAACTATCGGCCCATCTCACAGTTGCCATATCTTTCAAAAGTGCTGGAGAAACTGGTGAATAAACAGCTGTCCAATTTTTTTTAAATTAATAACTTACTGGACGCCTCACAGACAGGCTTTAGGACCAACAATAGTACCGAGACAACACTCCTGGCAGTGCTGGATGACATCAGAAGCCAGGCTGATGCGGGTAAAACGGTTGCCCTGATATTATTAGATTTATCAGCGGCATTTGATACCGTATTCCATAATCTTTTAATACGAATGTTAGCCGCAAAAGAAGTACAGGGAAAAGCCTTGACCTGGTTGAATTCTTTTCTGTCTGACAGATCGCAATCTGTCCGACTAGGCAATTTTACTTCCAAACCCCGGAAGATCAAGTACGGTATACCACAGGGGGCATCATTAAGCCCAACATTATTTAATGTTTATGTTTCATCGTTAGCCACCATAGGAAAGAAGTGGGGCATCAGCATCTGCTCATACACAGATGATACACAACTAATGGTTGCCTTAAATGGTGAAGAGGACTCCAAAAACAGACTGCTCAGCTGCCTTACTGAATTATCTAGCTGGATGCACAACCACTGTCTGAAATTAAATGCTGATAAATCGGAGATCCTCTTGTTCGTCGGATCTCAACAGCTCGGGGATGACACCTGGTGGCCCAATACTCTTGGTACACCTCCTAAACCAACCCAGACTGCTAGAAATCTGGGAGTCCATATTGATAATGCATTGTCAATGTAAAACCATGTAACAACAATTTGTGGTAAAAGCTTCGCGTTACTAAAAATGCTACGACGAGTGTTTCCCTGGATTCCCGTGGAATGTAGAAAGATCTTAGTTCAATCACTACTAATGGATAGACTTGACTACGGGAATTCCCTATTTGTTGGCATGGCGGACTATTTATTTTCAAAGTTACAGCTTGTCCAGAACGCGGCAGCAAAAGCCGTCTGTAACAAAAAAAAGTACGACTCCGCCACGAGTTGTCTGAGAGCCCTACACTGGCTCCTAATGAGGGAAAGAGCCTCTTTCAAAATGTTGTGTATTACCCACAGAGTACTTCATAACACTGGCCCGACTATCCTAAAAAACAGAATTAACTTCTATGTACCGAACAGAAATCTCCGCTCCCAATTCACTGCAAGAGCTGTTACCACCCAAATAAAGAAAGTCAGGACGGGCGGCCGTGCCTTTTCACATTTGGCTGCAAACCTGTGGAATAACTTACCAACAGATTTAAGACTTACTGATGGGTACCTCACTTTTAGAAAAAAACTTAAAACCATACTGTTTCCTAATACAGACTAAAATTTACCATGAACCTGTGTTAGTTCTCTGTACACTGTTCAATCTTAGCGCCATGATATCCTTTTAGGATGAATGTCAGCGCTTTAGAAATACTCTTAACATTAACATTAACAACATAAAGAGCTTGAGAAAGCTAAAATCTGTTTCAAATTTCCCTTTATATCTTGGTCACACTGTAAGTGTCTTTGTTTCCCTTTATGGGCAGGCGAGTCTGGCAGCAAAGTGTTAGTGTCCAGCTGTGCTGCCTTTGACTTATTACACCTGCTGTCTGCTGCGAAACATTGTGGAGAAAAGGAGTTACTGAGGGTCAGTGAAGTTAGGCATTCACAATCAGACCATGCTAGGGAGGAAATTAATAGCCCCACAGGTCACTGGCAGGCTGTTTTTCTGAATGGTGAAATATATTCTTAATGCATCTGACTGTCACCTGTCGTAGCACACTGCTCCCCACGACATTTGAGATGATTTGATGAGAATGGCCCTTAACTCATTTGTGGCATAGTTACTGGTAGCAGGAGAATACATCACTATAAAAGTGCAACTCTAGTACATCACAGGTATTGTTGCGTGGTTTCATGCATGGAATCCATGTGACAGTCAGTGACAGAATGCATTAAAAAGACACTGGTGGAGCAGAGAGACATCAGCACTTTGTACATAATCTGAAGACTCCCTCAAACCAGCACCCCCGGCTGTCCTTTGCGCACAGGAAAGAAGAAACAGCATTTCTGCTCATCTGCCCACGAAGAAATACACAGACCCTATCCAAACCCTGCGGCGATTTTGGAACAGGCAGGGAACCGAGCTGCAGCAAGACATTTCAATACTTCTTCTCTCCTCTTCAGTTATGAAAAAAAAGGAAAATCACTAACATTCACTTTTGTTCAAAATTAGATTATCACAGGTTCGCGTGTTAGTTTGAAAATGTATTCACATATAAGAGGCTCAAGGTGAGCGTGGTTAAAAATTAAAAGATTCATTTCTCAAGGTGATTCCACGTTATCTGTCAACACTGCATTTACCGTGTTTTCTTAATGTGTGACCGGTTTACGTTTTCTGTATTAGAGCATTTACACGTTCAAGCAGGTAGAACAATGCACGTGAAAAAAAGACCCAGTCAGCGGAGTAATAAAGTCAACATGCACACCGTGTGTTCTGAGTGGGCCAACTGGCGAACAAGCGAGCTTCAGTCTTACTAGTGTGTGGAAGAGTTGCAGTGAGTGCCGTCAGCAAGTGTCAGAACAATGAACCAGTAAAGCCGCTTAAGCCCCGGACACGTAGAGAGCTGCAAAGACCGAGCGACGCATTTACACGGACAATTGCCTAACGTTATAGGTTTTGGAAACCTGCTTCTTTACTGACTTTGAGACTAAAGAAGTTAAATCTGCACTTGAAGCGTGTGGTAGCCTTTAAACTGGTCTAATACATGCCAATGAAGAGGACATTTCGGCACATGAAAACAGGACACTAACGGATATTCCCGCAACCAGTCTGTTTTACCGTAGTCGTCCTGCACAGCGTTCTCAAACCCCATCTCCCTGAAAGTATGCTTCTTTGTTCCTTCTTCCTTCCCCCCCCCCCCCCCCCAAGCTACCGCAAACTTCCTCGAAAACATATCAATAATAGTATCAAAAAGTCGGAAGTTCACCTTAACGAACCTACTGTGCGCACCGTCTCCGGACAGAGCTGTGTCCCCTGAGCAGCGTCCTCATCACATCTAAAAACGAAACCACAGTATTTGTTGTGTTGCTGTCGTTTCCCATTATATTAAAAACAATCCTTGGTTGCTAGGATCCATTGTCTATTGACAGACCAATTGTATTGCATAAACAAACTTGTTACTACTAGAGGAAAGGCTAATTTGGCCACCAAGTATTCACTGAGAATGATAGTTTCCACCGCAACAAGCACTGACAAACCCAATCGATCTGGCTTATTATTGAAAGTACCTCTTTATTGTTGATTTGTGATTAATTTGTGTCATTCTGTGGATGGGTTAATGGGTGAGTGCTAGGACGAGTCTCTGGATAGATAACCTGAGGCTTCTGATAATGTCCTCAATCAACCCAGGTGCCCAGTCACTCATGTTTGAAGATATGCATCGATTTATCCACTGATGGACTCAGCCATGCATTCACCCACATGCCCGTTCACAATACTGCAAAAACTCACTCAGGCACTTTCACTTATGAGCCAGACATGATGGCTTTGCCAATGCTTGTTTATATTCAAGCTTACCTTTTATATCGGGAAAGTAACTATGGTTTCCCCCTCTTGAGAAATGGGAATATGTCAGATATTTAACTTTCCCACATTTTCTCCTGTGCCTTCCTATCCAACATTCAAAAATATATCAAGAACATGATTGAAAATGGGCAGTGAGCTAGTTGCTTGAAATATTAAACCGAGAAAACATGTACCAATGTTTGTGGATAACTTTGTCTCCCGTACGTTTATTGATTTAAGTCATGGAGATAAATTGGGAAACATAATGTGCATTTGTAAAGGCTACATTCACCCATCTGTATCTTACCACTATATTATGTGTTTATTGTAACCCAACTCAAGAGTACACATTTTCTCAACCATCCGAAGATGAAAGATTGAGTGGGTCCATTGGAATTCAAATTTGTGACCACAGGACTGGAATACAGTTTCCTGCAGTTGATGTATTAGTTGACTGAGCCATCAGACAAGGTAGAGATAGGCCAACAGGTCTTGGGGTAAACAAATAGTTTGACCTTTTTACTGTAAGACAAGGTTTGTTGAGGCATACCTGAGTATGAGAATCGATGTTGCTTCGTGTCCACCACACCAGTACCAACCACACCTGCCTTGAAGTGTGAAAGGAGAAGCTGAGCTCCATGCCTATTCAACCACTGATATTTCTGCTGGGACCTGATGCTGCCTTAGGTTCACCACATTATTTTTAAGGAATAAAATGGGAAGCTCATTTCCTTTGTCCAATCAAACATTGTATTTTTTTGGTTGCTGCGTGGCATACACAATCTCAGTAACCATCACACCTGTTTTGGAGTGTACAAGAGGACGCCAAAATCTATACCCCTTCAACCATTGACTTCTGCGCTGAGACCTGATGTTGCCTTGTGGACACCAACCCAGTAACAATCACATGTGCTAGGGGGTTTAGAAGAGGAAACCAATCTATATGCCCATTCTGCTACCAGTTTTTTTTACCAAGAATCAGGAGCAGCCCATGCAGCCCATGCAGGTAAGAGCGGTGACAGAAGATGACAAGCTAAAATAAAATAAAAGAAAGAAAACCACTTACCTTCTGCACGCCGCATCGCTGATGCAGTAAGCTCAAGGTAAGTGGTTTTCTTTATTAACATTTTTATTTTACCTCGTCGTTATCTGTCGACTTCCCTCCCCCATCCCCTGCCTCGCCCCAACGCTCTGACCTGCACGGGCCGCTCCTGCCGAGATTGATAACATATGTCAATAAATATGTATACAAATTTATAGAGCGCACGTACACCGGGGAGGTTTCATGGCGCTAGTTTGGTGGAGATCCCAGACTCAGAGAGAGGAATTTAGAAAGTCTGTCGAAAAACCCAAGTTTTCAGAAGTTCTCTGAAGCCAAGAAGGTTGGAACACAAGCGGATTTCAGAGTGGAGGGAGTTCCAGAAATTGGGGGTTAAGATAGAAAATCTGGAACCACCAGTGCGCTTTAGTCTGAAATGGGGAATGAGGAGTAGATTTTTATGAGCGGAGCGAAGGTTGCGTGTGGGAACATATTTGTTAATCATATTATTGACGAATTTCGAGCTCTTTCCATTAAGAGATTTAAAAATGAGACATCCAATCTTAAAGGCGTACCGCTGAGCAACAGGGAGCCAATGAAGTTGCTTCAAGAGGGGAGTAATGTGATGATACCTAGGCTGGTGACGGCCTGGTTCTGTACCATCTGTAGACGTTTTAAAAGGTAAAGAGGGATGCCAAAGTAGAGTGAATTGGCATAATCGACATGCGACATGACGAAGGCGATAATCGCCTGGATCTGAGCGTCGTAGGTAAGGAATCTACAGATCTTTTTTATTTTATGGAGTTGAAAGAAGAAGGTGGATATCATTGATCTAATCTGGGGTTTCAGAGTAAGATCCTGACTGATGACCACCCCAAGACTTTTAGCCGAGCTGGAAGGAGAGGGCGGCTGGCCCAACTCCCTAGGCCAAAAGTGGGGACCCCAAGGATTGTTATTGGTGCCACCAGTCAGAACCAGCTCCGTTTTATCCGGGTTGAGTTTAAGTTGGTTCTCATTCATCCATTGGCTGATATATATAGCCTACAGGATTGATTGCTCAGTGAACTGAATGCTTGCCTTTAAAAACATACTGTGGTATGCAGGTCCCAATTTCAAATCACAAGACTGACTCCATCCCAAGGTGAAGGATGGAGTCAAAAGTATTACAAGGAACCTTTCTTTTACTTAGCAGTTGATGCTGTCAGGTCACAGGGGAATCTTGACTGCTGCCAGTTCCTAGATATTGTTTAAGAGATGCCAGGGTGCATGCTACTCCAGGTCCTGGGGTGCAGATGAAACCGGATACATTTCTAATACTAGTTCCAGAAAGCAGCTGCAGGGTTCACTTGTGCAGTTTCACAGTGTTACCAAGAGGTGCCTAAATTCAGACACTGTGGGTTTGGGTGATTCTGTCTTGGGCACTGAGACTCAGGGTTTTCCTTAGAGGTGCCTGGGTGCAGCCACTATGGTTTTGGGTGGTTCTGTCTTGAGCCTCAAGGAGTTGCTGATAGATGTAAACGCCGGATCTAGCAGTGGCCTCCCTGGAACTTCAACAAGTACCATATAGCCTGTGCTGGTGAAAAGAATGTACATTTTCCTATAATTTATGAAGGAAAGTTGTCATTTTATTAAAGACACTGAGCTGAGTATTATGCTTTCAAATGTTGCTTTATATTAAGAGCAGCAGATACGATAACTAAGAAAAACTACAAATCCCATATGACTAGAGGAATGTTGCCAAGGGGAACACAATTGTAGTACAAATGAATAGCCAAAAACAATGTAGAAATACCTATAATACCTAACTTCACTGCAAACAGCCGTCTTTTCTTGTGCGAGAAGTTAATAAGCATTGAACAATGGAAAAAGAGAACATAGAATAGCCATGGCCATGGAAAAAAGTTCTTGACAAAAGTCCATCAAAGAAAATCCCAGGAAAAGTAGGTTGATGCAGAAGATTCAGCATTGTGCTACAGCCCAGAAGAGAAGACTGCAGAAAAGAACCAGGACAAAAGGAAAGATCCTCATGAGGAAGCAAAGTGAGATGCTGGCGCCACTGTCAGGAATGGAAAAACATGCAAATTAATAAATGTTGAGATGAGATAATACTCGCCTCCGTATCTGTAATAAAATGAAGACTTTCCTTCATGAATTACTAGGAAAATCGACATTTTATTGCAATACGGGAGGCTCCAATTATGCTTGTTTAAAGCATGTTAACAACAACAGAAGAAGCAGTAAGTACAGGTTTGCAACAGATTGTTCTGAACACATTGTCATTATACCAATCAGCTGATCTCAGAATGTCTTCGCAACGGGAACCAGCACAAAAAGCTTTGGATTCCATGGCTCACCCGGAAGAATGGGCACCAAAAATAGAGGTATCAGGACCCGCTAAGGACATAATCCATTTTACCCAGCGAGCAAGGGCAAAGGAAGAGACTGGATTATGGGTCTTTCTAAAGGAAATCAGGACTTGGGTGTCTGAAGGCTTTCTGAGCTCAATTGTACCCTGCTCACATACGTTAAGGAAATGTCCAACACATGATTTGGGTTGATTAGGAAAATAGGGATAGAACACAGAGGTTAAGTTTGTTTTAGTGCGTCTTCTGACTGAAAACAAAACACCTGTAGGGGTAAATTGCAGAGAGGAAATGTCTAGTGCTTTAGCATCAGGTTAAAGCTTGATGGAAATAAGACATAACACATTGTAAGTTTGGCTGATCGCATTTTCAGAGAAAGAAGGTCATTTTCAGACCAGGAAGAAACAAATTCAAAACCATATCTACTCCCACAAGGTACTGTATTTAGGAACAGGAGAATTGTAAAATTGTACTCCCTAACAGACGACAAATGATTGGATGTTCTCCCACTGGTTTTCCGTTGATGTATGGATGATTAGTAGAAATGGCCAATCTTTAGTGGCTAATATTCCAGTACGTTTTCGGCTGCTAACTTCAGCTGTTAAAAAATTAACAATATAAGGTACATCCGCTGAAAAGGCATCAGTATTTTTTCCCATACACCAGCTTGCCCGATAAAGCCCAAGATGAGTTGTAAGCCTTTGTAGTTCCAACAGCCCAGGATTTGTTAATGTATTATGAAGCTTCTGACAAAATGAGAGGGAAAGACTGGGAATTCCAGATATTTTCTAGGCTGATAGAATGAGGGATTTGTTTAAGACCAGTTGGTGAGGAAGACCTGAGGGAACCAGGAGGAGATCGGGAAAGGAGGGAAGCAGAACTTGAAAGTCCATTGTTAATTAAAAAAGCGGGGGAAACCACACATGTGACTGCCAGAAGGGACCTACTAGGATGAGAACTGCTTGTTGGCGTCTGATTTACGTAAGAACTCTGTTTGTAATAAGGAAAGGAGGAGAGGCATAATTTATCAAATTGAACCAGTCCTGAAGAAAAGCATCCAAGGATAAGGCCAAATGATCTGGTCGCCAACTGAAGAAAAGAGGAATCTGATGATTCAGGTGTGAAGGGAAAGAGCTATTTGAAAATGACCCAATTTGTGGTGTAAAGAAGTGAAGACTGTAGAATGAGATTTCCAATTGCTGTAATCTCGAAGGTAACGGGAATGCCAATCTTCTACAGAGTTGACATTTCCTGACAATTATTCTACCTGTTGTAAATGTTGTTTAACAGGCAGAATTCCCAACACTTTGCTAGTTCTGCTAGAGATTTGGATTTGGTGCCACCTAGGTGATTGATGTAGTGACCGGAAGAAATGTGGTCCATCTGAAGAAGAATAGAGCAACATAGCCTGTTCTTTATGAGGTTTATATTGCAAAGGAGCCTGCAAGCATCTTTAAACACTTTATATGCAATTTGGATTCCTCTAGGGACCATGTACTTCCAGTCGAGATTGGTCCACAATGGGCGCCCCAGCCCTGACGACTTGCATCTGATTCTAATGCAAGATTGGGGGCTGATGCAAAAATAGGTTTGCCTTTACAGGCATCTAAATGGTCTATCCACCACTGGAGTTCTCTAACGGGGACTCTTGATCTAGGGAAATGGTGTTGGTCTACGAGTGGCCTCCTTGTAAATGGCGGATTTTCAACCTTTGAAGTTCCCTATAATGAAGAGGACCTGGAAAGATAGCCTATATGGAAGAAGAAAGAAGGCCTACGATCTTTGCTAACGTTCTGAGGGAGATCATCCAACTCCGAAGAGTCTGTACAATCTTGGATTTTATCAATTATACCTTTGCAGAGGGAAGATGCAGAGTGGCAGTGGAGAAATATATGAGAAAACCCAAGAATTCGATCTGTTTTTTCGGAGTTAGTAACAACTTTTCCTCGTTGATCAGGAAACCCAGGTCTGATAAAAGAGAACATGTAAGATGAAAGTGAGTCTGTAAAGAGTGAATATTTTGACTCCTCAAAAGAATATCATCCAGATATATAATCAATCAGATACCTTGGGCTCTGAGAAAGGCTACCACTGGCTTGATCAGCTTGGTAAAACACTGCAGTGCCAAAGAGAGTTCATAAGGAAGAGAGGAACATTTAAAGATGCAACTCAACTATTGAAATTGAAGATACTTCCTGTAATCCAGGTGGACGGGAACCATTAGATAAGCATTCCTGTAAGTCCAAAGAAACTATTCAGTCGTTCTGGAGCAATGAATCTCAGAGATGAACAATTGTCTCCATTTTGAAGTGGCAGTATATGACAAAATGATTGAACTGTTTGAGGTTTATTACAAGCCTCATATTCTTGTTCTTCTTTTTAACTAGAGAAAGGGAACTGAAGAAACCGGAGGGATTGGGAAGGGATGGAACTATTGCTTGCATTTGCAATAATGTCTGTATTTCTAGAGAGAGGAGGGTGGACATTTCAGTAGAAAAATGTGAAGGGCACGGAAATACAGTTTGGATAGGTTCAGAGTAGAGCTCTGTAACATATCCGTGAACTGTGCTTTGCACCCTTGGGTCTGCAGCTATATTACCCCATTTTGGAAGAAAGAAACGAAGCCAACCTCCTGCAGAAGGAGGGCCAGAAAAAAATCTTACCTGGTTGAGAATGTTATCTGGCACCTTTGTTTCCACGACCACAGAAGCCTAGGCCCATCTGTGGATAGAATTGAGGATTGTACTCCTGGTAAGATGAATTAAGGGAGCCTCTGGAACATTGGTTATTGTAGTTGTGGCCGGTAAAGCGGTTCCTGACCCTGGAGAAAACACGTTGCGGGAAAACTTTCCATCAGGATTGCTGGACTTTGTCCAGTGAGGCACAAGTTGACACATATTTGCTTAGTTCTTTGATGAAAATCTCCCTGAACAATAGACCCTCTGCCTTTATACCAGGATCCATGGAGGCAAGGTGACAAGTTGAATCAAACGGCTATATTTAAAGATCTCCTGCAAAGAGCCCCTTAGCGGTTGCCTGTCGGGAATTGCAGCACTGACCCGACGAGGAGCATGCCCAGATGATGAAGCATAACACCTCTCGGGGTGTGTGAGGGCATTTCCTCCTATTGGAGTGTATTCCACTGACTTGACTCCAGAATCGTCTTGGTCATTAAATTAAGCATAGAGTTTTCTATATTTTTGGTGACTTTGTCCATAAAGGCTGCAACAGCCTGCTCCACAGAAGCATGAATTAATTAATTCAAATAGTGTTTAAAGGAATCCACCTCCTCCTTATTGTTATCATTGGAAATAGGAGAACTATCTAGCTCCATTATTAAAGTAATGGACAGCAGCTTATAGCAAAAAATTGTAACTGGTAAGCAAGGGGTTAAGAAGCTAGTGTGTGTGTGTGTGTGTGTGAGGGAGAAGCCCAAACCCCTCCTGTGGGTGTGCTTTGAGTGCCGAGGCCGAGTGAAGGATGGAGATGGAGACAAACGCTACACCCCTGGGAAGGAGAAACACTTGGCCACACTGAGCAGCATGAGAAGGAGAAATCCCCAGGGGCATTTGGCTGCACAGTACCAGAGAGGGATGTCAGAAAATGAAGTGATTGTCTTGGACTGCCACAAAATGGCTACAGTGGCCCAAGAGCACGTCGGAGTGAGTGTGTGAGAGCGCGAGGATACGTACCCTGAAAGAACAATGCAGCAACGTGCCAACTGGCCAGAAACATTAAGAAAATATGTTTTAAATCAAGTAAGCAACAGAACAAGGCAATATTAATGTAAGGAAACAATATGCAAATACTTATCTTGACTGTGAGCAACAAGAAAAGAGGACTGTTTGCAGTCAAGCTAGGTATTACAGGTGTTTCCACGGTTTTTATTGGCTATTCTTTTGTACTACGTTTTTGTTCCCATTGGCTGCGTTCCTCTAGCCTAATGGGATTTTCTTAGTTATCTTGACTGCTGCTCCT
Organism: Lissotriton helveticus; assembly: GCF_964261635.1. NCBI lineage: Eukaryota > Metazoa > Chordata > Amphibia > Caudata > Salamandridae > Lissotriton > Lissotriton helveticus. Next base: position 1,009,925,523 of record NC_136057.1, on the reverse strand, counting down.
AAAATAAAGCAAGAATTGAAAGCATAATAGGAGCCTCCAGGCTTGCAATAAAATTGCCTCTGGGAGTATAGGCTGCATCTTTGACTTCGCCCCTTATCTTGAGTGTAGCAGGTGCGTTGGGTGTGCAATTCCGTGCCTGGATTGAAAGTGACGGCCCAATAAGGTCTCTTGTTGCTCTCTCTAACTTATCAATGTGCTACAAACATGTAGGAACCTTTAGGGATATTCTCAAGAATGTGTGATAGCCATAGCAAAAGTAACTTAACGCAACACTCAACATCGCAGTCTATTGCGGGAAAATTACGCCATGTTAACTAAATATTCACAACACAGTGGTACAATGAGATAGTCTCCAGAAAATGTGTCAAATGACAATGCCACACCGCTAAAATATGAAACACGAATGTAAAAAAAGTTGTGATCAGGCCAATCACGGTACAAAAAGCAGCGAAAACCAGCAGCAGTCCTGCAAATCCTACGCGTCTGGTGGGAAAATGCACTAAAAAAGCTACAAAAACACCACAACAGAAACAATCCAAAGTATATAGCAACATGGATGCACCCTGACTGACCGCAGAGGCCAACGCAAACCCCACAAGCCCCACAGACCACCAGCAAGGAACAACAGGCTCGGGGAATGCCAAGGAGAAGAGGGAGAGGAAGACGGGGTGCAGTCCGCAGGAAAACCAGATCAGCGTCACGGAGGTGACTGAACACTACCATCAACTGACCCACAATTAGACTACCGTGAATGCAGTCGGAGTGTCGAGGAGGCCAATGGAGGAGGCCAAGAGGTGCTGGCATGATGTAAAAACCTAAACCAGGCACTAAGCCGCTGCCCACAGGAAGGCAGCGACAGGAGGTGGGAGTCCTGTGCCACAGGAGAAGCTGGAGGAAATGGAGGCCGCAGTCATTAGTTTGGAGATGGTGCAAGAAGTCGGGAGTCCACACACAGCTCGGGAGGACCTGACACAACAACAACAGTGTGAATAACAACCAGGGACTGGGGGGACGTGGGAAGATAGGCACAATGGCACACATGCACAATAATGTGTAGCACACTGCACACCCACAATTACCCAGGATCATGGGCACACTGCAGCACACACGCATAGCAATCACAGCACATCCACATTGACAAAACTGTGGCACAATGCGCAACCCCGACACTGCAGAACAGAGGACACAACGGGCTCCGCACAGGTGCTGAAAACTGTCAAACTACATCTGACAGAGCTGGAAACAGTGAAATGAAAATGTATGCGTAGAACCTCTCACCGGTCATGTAGTCCAAATGTCCACTGTCCCGCATCTAAATCCAGCACCTCCCAAACAGTCACAGTGTACATTGTCATACAGTCTGCATGTAAACAAAAACAATGCGCCAACATACATGTCAACACAATGTCAACATGCATCTATCCTTCACATAGCAGAGGGACACACAGCACCTCCAGCAGAGCAGAGATGACCACTCATCAGTGATGCCAGAGAGGACCACCACACCTTCAACACCGACGCCCTACAACAGCCCATGGACATCCCACGCAACCCACCACCAGGAGCAGGGCAGCCAAGCTACATAGAGGAGAACACAGCCCCTTCAACAGACCACACAGCAGGAAGTACCTGCAAGCATGGCTGGCTCCCAACACCTCACCGACCCATACATGGCATCCAATGGCAGGTGTCAGAACACCAAAAGGAGGTGGTCGAACAGGTGCAGGTAGGGTCCAAACACATGGAAGGCGAACTAGATCACATATGTGGGTGTCTAATACCCTTCAGGGACCACCTGCACCCCACAAAGGAGACCCACACTGCCACAGAGACACATGGATATGCACATTCCAGGTGCAGAACCACGCAGAGGGGCATGCAAATACCAGTCAAACACCCAGGTTGATGGCCCAGGACACTGCTCTTACATATTGAGTGGGTGATAACACAGCTACATGTCCAAGGTCGAACCCACTTCCTGCGGAGACATGTCTGCATCCGATGTACACAGTACAATGTAATGTGTTAGGGCCCTGGGCTCTCATGCATACAACAAGACCACAGGGACACACACAGATAGTATGTGGAACTGGATATGGACATGTGCGCCCGGCCCCTCCACAGTGACGCCTGTGCTGGATGTGTGTGTGGTGAGTGTAAGCCAGCCCCCACGGAGTGGTTGGTGCTGGCAACAACTTCGACAGTGAACACCATTGAAATGGAAAAAGAAAACACCAGCAAAACAGAGTCAACTGCTGAGCAACATGGAGGTAGCCAGAGCAAGTACAGAGGTCACCCAATATGCAAACAGAAGTGTACCTGAGTTGCATTGCACTGAGGTTGGGGTACTAGAGCTGAGTGCGCTCATGTGAAGAAAATGTCTAGGATTGTGTTCCTTCAAGATATTCCTGATGCAGATGCAGTGGTGTGTGTTAGACCTGCATCATCTTCCTCATTAACGTCCCAGGTCTCCCACACTGCTTGAGGTGACATTGCTGTGCAACGTCTCCACAGCCAAAACTCAATCAGTAACGGCCCATGAGTTGCGGTGCACTGAGTCAGTGGCACCTGGAGTGCTGAGCAGGGTATAAGGCAGATGATGGCATCCACGACAGGTATGAGCAACTCCGTCAGTCTGCCAGTACCTCTGCATCGACTCTGGCAGATGGCGATTGGAGGTAGTCATGCTGATGGTGGTATGTGCCTCCTGCGGTGATGCCACATCCGGGCCTGTCAGGACTCAATTGGATGTGTGAGCACTGGTGGACCACAGATGAGGTTGGAGGCAGCGGTCAGCGCAGGGCCACAGACACATATCATTGACAACCCCAAGGCCATTGTCTCCGAGGCCATCCAATATTCATTCAGACGGGGTCTCTGACTTGAGCTGCATAGTTCGTGGTCCCGGATGCACAGCGGCCGGCACAGGCACACCACCATGGGACAGTGACTTGCGGTCCACTGAGGTAGGGCCAAGCAGACTGAGCGATCCTCGATGATGTCCAAGGGGACTGTGGGGGAGACTCACGGGGACAGTGGAAGGTGTTCTCCAGGGCATGATGCAGAGGGCAGTAGCCGTCCGGAAGCAGCAAATGGAGGAGTGGAATGCTACTGCCTCGTTGCCATCACCAATTCGGTATCAGCTACATGAGGATAAAAACTGCCCCCTAGTCCATAGACTCAGACGCTACCAAAGTTCAACCAGAGAGTGTCCATGAATGTCGGGGAACGTACTTAGTGGCACCGGGGCTGAGCGGGGATGCTGGTACACTGATATGAGCTCCACCATTGCTAAATCAAGACTCTGTGACCTACTGGACCACAGTGTAGGCAGGAGGCAGCGGTCAGCAGTGGCCCACAGCCACTTGTCGTTGGCTCGATATGCACAGTTAGTGACACTAGGGCAGTTGACAGTAGTGTTCGATCACCTCCGTAACGGTGATCCTTTTTTCCTCCTGACTGCAACGCGTCTTCCTCTTTCATCTCTCCTTGCGTGCAATGATATGTACTCTGCCATTGACATATTGATGCTCAGTTCCAATTGTGTGACCTACTCGGGCGCAGAGTAGGCCGAGGGCAGTGGTCCGCTTGGGCCCACAGACACGTGTGGTTGTAATGCTTTGCACAGACTTGGTGGCACCACATCAAAGGGAGTATAGTGACATAAAATCTACTATAAATAATGTTCTCTGCCATAGTGTAATTTAAACTCAGTTCCAAATGTGTGACCTACTAGTCCGCTGTGTATGCCGGTAGAGTACGTAAACGAGAAAGGAGTACTGCGGGCCTTGCTTGCAGAGGCCTTGATGGTCGTAGCAGGTTGCCAGGTTCGCGTGTCTCGAGCTTGGAGTTTGCACCGGCATGTGGTGGGCCCTCTTCGACACACGCCGATGTCCAAAGGTGAGCAGTGAGGCCTGGGTGTGCAGGGGTGGGCAAGACTGGTTCGGGGACCAGCGGCCTGGGGTGCAGCAGGCGCACAGGATCGCAGGCACCACCGCTCACAGCGCCAGCCTTGTGGCGGGCTGAGGGGGTGCCGCCCTGGCAGAGACGTTGGGCATTCCGGAAGAGGACCACACCCAGAGTGTTTTTTATTCACACCCCTACACGGGCCTGGCGTACGCCGGGCCAGCCCACTCTGCTCACGCTTACGGGAGAGACGTAACAAGCTACATTTCCACGATCTTCCCCACTGGCTGGGGTGACATGATTGCATCCACTGTCCACTACACTCCAAACACCAGCGGTATATGTTGACATGGACATGTCCGTGGTCTGCATACTGCTGTTTGGCAAGCACATCCACGTTGCATTTAGCATTGTGTACATTCGTATTCATGGGTCACTTGCTTCCTTAACACATGCCTGGGCCCCACCTCTTCTCACAATCTGCTATTGTGTGGCTGAGGTGCCAAGTCGTTGATGGCTTCTGTGCATGGCTGGCCCAGGTTCCCACAGTAGGTTGTGCTGTTGTGTCTGGTGTGTATGCATTTTGTTTGGCATGTTGTATGTGAGCATGTGATGTGTGCATCCCCAGAGTTGTGAGTTGCATTATTGTGGAGTTGAGGTGTGTGGTCTGTACATTTGGTATGTGCAAACGAGAAGTGCATTTTGGTGTGTGCCATCCTGTTATCGCTGGTTGGTGATGGACTGTCGGAAGATGTAGGGATCATGCACACTGCGTGGGTGGTTGGCGGCGACGTTGGTGGAGATTCTTCGGTGGTCCGCTATTGCCTGGACATTGATAGTGTACGTGCGCTTTCTGTTGCAGTAATTGTGTGCAGTGTTGCCAGTGGGCACAAATAGGACATGTGTGCAGTCAATTTGCCCATAACACGTGCGGGTTGCCAGCTGTGGCGTAGACACCTTGCTTGGTCTCCAGCTGTCCCTGCGCAGTGTGGGGGAAGTATAGATAGTGTGGCACCAAGCTGATGGTGTCATCCATGACCGTTGTGGGGGACTTGGATTGGGCTGGCTGTGAGACTCCTCCAACTCAGGCAATTGTTGGTTGTAGGGTAGCAGTAGCCTACATGTGCAGCACAGCCAGCAGCTTTGTTTGAGGTGGGATGTTGGTTGTCAGCTGTGTTGGTACCATCAGCCTGTGGACAATGGTATTCAGGATGTGGAGGATGGTTGTCCTTTTGAGCCTGTGGTGGACACTGGCATTCTCTGGTGTTGGGTCTGTGAGGTTGGTGCATTTTCTAAGTGTCGCTGTCTTGGTCTGCGCTGCCTTGGTGTTGGTCCGGAGGGGGTCCTGGGGTGTGGTGGCAGTGGGTGTTGTGGCACTGTTGGGGCTCCCATCTGCATGGTCAGTGGCTCCTTGGCATCTGTTGCCCTTCATGTGTGACTCTGGCCTTGGCTCCCTTTTCTGATGCAGACTGTGGTCCAACTTTACACCAGGTCAGAGCAGGTGTTAATTTCCTGCAGCTAATCGCCTGTTTTGGATACTCATCGCCGATCTGGCTGGTCATTGAGAAAGTTGCGACATGGTGTTGCCGCGGCTTTTTGCACAGGAACGTCTACTCTGCATCTCATTAGTGATAGTTGCCGGGGTCATCTGTGGCGATGTGTTTTTGCGGCTGCTATCGGGGGTAAACTGGTGCTATTGGCTGTTATCACCAGCTTGCGAATCAGGTGATAGATTTATCGCAACTTTGGCTGTGATAAAGTGCTGATAACTCGGCGATAACTTCTTGAGAATATTCCCCCTTATCTTGGCATTAAGTTGTAAGCAGTTTCACTAGTGGAGGAGATAATTGTCGATCTTTGCCCTGTTGATGCTCTGCTAAGCACGAATATGAATTTGAATACACCGATCTAGCTGATTCTATAATGTTTGCAATGATTTCTGCAATGCAATCAACCATTTCATTTATGGTGCTGATGCAAGTGCCGATTTTTTGTGAATGACATTTGCAAATTGTGTTTTTCTAATTGTTAGATGGACGAGAACCATGCAACATAAATTGGAGAAATAAAATGCATGGGAGTTTGTTAGTATTAGTATTTATTTCATTGGTGTTAGTTACAGATGCCTTCTTTGCTAAATAAGTCCGGGGCATACAGGCTTAATTGTGGCGAAAGTGAAAGACTGCATAATGTGGGAAAGGTAACAGAAAAAATAAAAGTTACATTTGAGAACATGAATGTATGAAGCTTATTAAATGAGCTCCGAGTTACAGTGATACACCTGTTGCGCGGGATACTTCATCAGTCGCTATGGAGAACAAATAAACTATTGTAATTGACCTGAAAAATAATCTAACAGCTATCAATTTGAAAAATTACTAAATGAGACTATTCCTCGTCCAAATGAAGGAGCATTATGACATGTAGGAGATCAAAGCTGAACAAAGGATTTCAGACTTCTAAGGTGGTTCCAAATCCACCACAAATCTGATGACTAAACTTGAAAACACAATCACCTCCTTCAATACACAATTGTGAAAAGTGGGAGGTATGTTTGGTATAAATAAAAAATTTGGGAATTTTGGGAATTGCTGAGTCTACTGCAGTAGAGAATACCGAAATCTTTGTTTTTTAAAAATATATTTTATTGAGCATATTACAAAATACATTAGAACACATTGCAGATGCAAGTATGTGAATTGTGAACTCGAACAGTTTAATTAATACATTATTAATTTTTCATGTTTGAACAAAGTCAGCAATGTGAGATCAAACCATACGTTTTGAATAAGAGAAAAAGAAAAAGGAAAAAGAGAGAGAGGGAGACTAGAAGGAGAGAAAGGGAGAAGCTATAAAGAGTAAAAATCGAGTTATAGCCTTGTGGGTACGGAGAATGAAAAGCAAGAAATACAGCAGACATAATATCAAAATATAACATATTGAATAATAAGTGTAATCAAATTGGTAAGAAATGCATTAAAGTGAAAAAATAGTACATTTATGCAGTTAGGTGGGAGGGGAGAAATCCATTTCCGTTGCAGTGCGTGACAGATAGTTACTAACTGGCATCCATAGCTGATGACGCTTGATTGAAAGTTGCATTGAGACAGGTTTAAAGTTGCATTGAGAGAGGTTTATAACAGTCCAGTCTATGATAGTAACAGACTAAATTTCACCAATTTAGAAGGCTGATATTATTTGTAGATTTCCAATTAGAAGTAATAACAGAATTTGATATGGAAACCAAGGGATCCACCAGTTTCCCAAGCATTCTGTGTGAACTCCAGAATTCATGCAAACTACCCAAAAACAGAAGATCATCTGAAAGCGGTAGGGAAATCTGGGTTACGGCTCCAATACAAGTCCATATTGAAGCCCAGAAAGCAATCAGAGCTGGACAGGAAAAGAACATGTGAAAATCTGTGCCCTGTTAGGTATGGCAATGGCAGAAAGAATCTTGATGCATACATTCGAGTTTAAAAGGACGAGGAATGTAAAATGTCTATTATAAAAAAATATATAAAGTTTGAGGGAGACTGGATGTGCAAAAAAATGGTCCGTTTTCTCTGTGAAAATGTGGTGTCCACGTTGTGTTTTGGACCATTTCCTGTTGCGGGCACTAGGCCTACTCACACAAGTGAGGTACCATTTTTATCGGAAGACTTTGGGGGATGTGGGTGGGTGGAATTTTGTGGATCCACGCAGATTCCAGAACATTCCATACAGAAATATGAGGAAAATGTGGGTTTCTTTGACAAAGTTTGAGGTTTGCAAGGGATTCAGGGTTACAGAACCTAGTGAGAGCCAGACAAGTCACCCCATCCTAGATTCCCCTGGGTGTCTTGTTTTCAAAAATGTATAGGTTTGCTAGGTTTTCCTAGGTGCCGGCAGAGCTAGGGTTAAAAATCTACAGCTAGGCACTTTGCAAAAAAAAGGGTCAGTTTTGACTGTAAAATGTGGTGTCCATGTTACGTCTTGGGCCTTTTCCTGTTGCATCACTAGGCCTACCCACACAAGTGAGGTACCATTTTTATCGGAAGACTTTGGGAAATACAGGGTGAGTGGAGTTTTGTGGATCCACCTAGATTTCAGAACTTTCCATCACAGAAATGTGGGGAAAATGTGTTATTCTTTTTACAAACTATGAGGTTTGCATGGGATTCTGGGTAACAGAACCTGGTGAGAGCCAGACAAGTCACTCCATCCTGGATTCCCCTGGGTGTCTAGTTTAAAAAAATGTATAGGTTTGCTAGGTTTCCCTAGGGGCCGGCAGAGCTAGGGTTCAATATCTACAGCTAGGCACTTTGCAAAAAAAGGGTCAGTTTTAACTTTACGAAATGTGGTTTGTCCACGTGCATTTTGGGCCGTTTCCTGTGGCGGGCACTAGGCCAACTGAAACAAGTGAGGTACCATTTTTATTGGAAGACTTTTGGGGAATGTGTGATGTGTGGAATTTTGTGGTTCCTCGCAGTTCCCAGAACTTTCCATCACAGAAATGTGAGCAAAATATGTTTTTTAGCTAAGTTTGAGTTTTGCAAGGGATTTAGGGTAACAGAACCTGTTGAGAGGCACGCGTCACCCCATCCTTGATTCCCCTTAGTGTCGCATTTTCAAAAATGTACAGGTTTGCTAGGTTTCCCTATGTGCCGGCTGCGCTAGGGCCCAAAATCCACAGGTAGGCACATTGCTAAAAATAAGTCAGTGCCTGGTGGGCTTTCGGCCACCATGGTGGGGAATCGGGAGGAAGGGGTGGGGGGTGTTTGCTCCGATATGCCACCAAGGGGGCAGAAAGACTGTGGCTATTTGTTTGGGGGGGTGGGGCCCCCAGCCTTGAAGTCAGATAAGGGTCTTTTGCCCCTATCTACCTCTGGGCGGTGGCAGTAAGACTGCCATTGACTTGGGGGAGTGGGGGCACTGGCATGCCCATTCTGTGCAGCCCCCATCTGAGCTTTGACAGAATTAAATCCCTGGTGCCTTGTGAGCTTTCTGCCCCCCTGGAGCAGATCAGGGACTTCTGCCCGCATCTGCCTCCTGGGGGGGCAGAAAGACTAACATTTTTTGGGGGGGCTTTGGGGCATTGGCATGCCCATTCTGGGCAGCCCCCACCCAAAACTTTGGAAGAAAAAAATCCCTGATCCCTAGTGGGCTTTCTGCCTCCCCGGGGGGCATATAAGGGGCTATTGCCACATCTGACGCCCGGGGGTGCAGAAAGACTGTAGCATGGGGGCATTGGCATGCCCATGCTGGGCAGCCCCACCACTACTTATATAGTAAATACAAAAATCCCTGGGGCCTAGTGGGCTTTCTGCCCCCCGGGGGAGGGCATTAAGACTGTCTGGCATAATTTTATTGGGGGGCAAGGGACCATGCCCGAGGGGCCGCTCCCCCCCTCCCTGGTGGCTAGTGGGTGGTTAGCTGCTTGGGTATCACCCTCCTGGAGCAATCCCCAAGCAGGAATGCACTAGGGTACCATTGGACTGGGGATATTTTCCCCTTTCCAACAATACCCCTACCGTATTTTACGGTGCTGGGGTTGCTGAGATAGACCCCCAAGCATGAAACTGTGAAACTGAAACTAAGTTTCAGTTTCGTTGTATATGTTCTCTCCGAGCACTCACAACCAAATCACTAAACAGTACACCAGTCCAATATCATCTGATTTTCTTATTGCAGGAAGACACTCTCAATTCCAATTAATCCATTAGTGGATTAATTGGAATTGAGAGTGTCTGCCTGCAATATGAAAATCAGATGATATTGGACTAATGTACTGTTTAGTGATTTGGTTGTGAGTGCTCGGGGAGAACATATACAATTTAGTTTCAGCGTCACCAAGGTGGCCCTGAGTGAGTATGTATGGTAACCATACTCTTCACCCCTATTAGCACCGAGGAAGATAATATTCAGGGATTACTTTCCCCTTGAAATTGCTGAGCGCCTTACATTACTGGTTACCAACTTTATTTAATTAAATAAGTTTCAATTTCGTTTTTAATGTACTGACGGCAGCGCACCGTGCACGCGATTGTCATTACAATGAAAACACAAGCCATGCTTTGGGAGGTTGGGGAAGTTCTTCCCCAACCCCCCCCCCCCACCCCCCCAAAAAAGGGAAATCCCTCTGCTGTTTACAGCAGAGGGATTTTTTTTAAGTGTGCACATGACGGAATGGTTCCGCCATGAGCACACTGGAACTTATGCTCATGACGGAACCAATCCGTCATGAACATAGAAGGGGTTAAGAGGAAAGAATGAAGATTGAAAGCCATTCATTATAACCAAGGACCGTGGTGAGGAGTATAACAATGATATAAGATATTGAAAATTAGGGCAGAGACCCTGTCATTCCAAAGCCTCTGATAAGAAACAACAAATAACCCTATCTAATGCCTTTTCCACATCTGAAGATAATGCCACTAAGGGAACCTTAACCTTACAAGCTTTATTGATGGTGTTTAAAAAGGTGCAAGAGTTATCTGCCACATTTCCATTGGGAATAAATCCAGATTGGTGTACGTCTATGAGATCGTACATAAAAGCGAGCAGCAAGATCTAGGAATTGGGCAAATATTTTACAGTCTGTGTTGATTAAGGAAATGGGTCTGTAATTTGTTTTGCACTGGGTCAGATCATAATTCTTTTCAGGAATTAAACATATTATGGGTTCTGCAAAAGAGCCACAAGAGGAGTCTGAAGTTCTGAAAAATTCAAGTTGTTTAAAGAGTTTGGGAAAGAGGAGTTTAGCAAAGTGGAGATTAAGTTTGACTCTGAAGCCATCTGGACCTGGTGCTCTGTCTTGGAAAGGGACAGTAAGGCCATATCAAATTCTACAATTTTAAGTGGTTGTTCTAATGATGAGAGCTATACCAGTGGCAATTCTCTGGGTTTAAGGTTGGAAAAATAACTATTGAGGTAATCTTCTGATGATATGTGTTCTGGAGTACATAAAACCTCATAATAAAAAGCAAAACAAGATGCAATATCAGCTTCCCTGAAAAACCTTATGGCATTGTTGTCAGTAATGGATTTTATGGTTGTTTTTTTCCATTCTGGATTTTAGATATTAAGCTAAGAGAGAACCAGCTCTTTTGTTACTACCATAGTATTCGACGTTCACTTTCAGAGGTGTACCACATGCTTGCCCAGTTGTTTACTCGTTGAATTCTAACTTAAGCTGTAATCAAGGCCTCAAGATATAGTTTGCTAATTTTTTTAATATAATAATTATGTTGGAGGAACTGTACACATGCGAGAATAGAAGCAGAGTTTTGCTCTGCATACTTCTTTTGGAATGTATGTAACCTATGATGAATCCCTGTAAGGCTAATTAAAGGCATACCAAACAGAATTAAATGGTGATTAGTCATTGCCATTAATTTAGAAGTGCTCCTCAATGAAAGCTGGATAGGAAGCAAGGAAAACAGCATTGGAAAGCAAAGAATTATTGAACCTCCAGGAGGCCGTTTTGAAATGAAATGAAATGAAAAAGAAATTTATAAAAGCGCACTGCGGCCAAGCGGCTTCCTGGCGCTGAGGAACACAACCATGTCAGCCAAGGAGTCCAAGGGAATTAGCCAGGGAAAGCCTGAAGAAAAAGAAAGGTTTTAAGAGCTTTACGAAAGTGTGAGAAAATAGGAATGGAGCGAATAGAGAGAGGGAGAGTATTCCAGATCTGAGGGGCCCGCACCGAGAAGCGGGTGCCTCCGGTGCGGGATTTGCGGAAGCGGGGAACGTGGAGAAGAGAAAGAGAAGAAGAACGAAGAGAGCGGAGTGGGGCATGAGAAGAGATTAAGGAGTTGATGAAGAGAGGAGCGGAGCGAGCATGCGCCCGAAAAGCCAAACAGGCAAGTTTGAACTGGGACCTGAAATGAACGGGGAGCCAGTGGAGGGATTTGAGGACGGGGGTAATGTGGGAAAACTTGGGAAGACGAAAAACAAGACGGGCCGCCTGGTTCTGGATGGCCTGAAGCCGCCGGGTTTCGTAGGCGGGAATGCCTACGTACAGGCCATTTCCATAATCCAGGCGGGATGTAATGAGGGCAGAAATGATGGTTTTGAGGGCGTCAACAGAAAAGAACCGGGAAATTTTACGAATGAGGCGGAGGGAAAGAAAACAGGAGGAAACAACGGAGCTGATGTGCGCATGCATAGAAAGATCATTACTGATCTTAATGCCCAAGGTCCGGACAGAAGAGACTGGGGAGGGGGGAGGGCCAAAAGAAAGGGGCCAGTGAACGGAGGACCAGGGATTGGAGGGACCACCAGTGAGAACAAGCTCAGTCTTGTCAGGATTGAGCTTCAAATGATTGAAGCTCATCCATTGAGAAATGAAGACAAGGGTAGAGCTGAGCTTGGGGAGAGAATGAATAGGAGAAGATAGATCAAAGACGAGCTGGAGGTCGTCTGCGTAGTTATACACCGAGACCCCCAGCTCAAGAAGAGAGGAAATGAGGGGACGGATATAGAGATTGAAGAGAAGAGGGGAAAGAGAAGAGCCCTGGGGTACCCCACAAGTGACCGGTAAGGGGGGTGCAGAGAAATCAGAAAGGTGGACTGCCTGTGTTTTAGGTCTACTAGCAAGGATTTCTAAGTCAGTGATCACTGGTGCATGGTCTGATATTAAGCATGGCCTGAAAATACGTTCCGCTCGCAGAATCTGCGAAATATTGGCAATTTCGCGATCCACGAATGGCGCAAAATTCCCAAATAATTCGCAATTCGTGAGTTGGCGATTTCTTTTTGCTTGTTCGCGCTTCAAAAATACAATCTCGCGCGCGCAGCGTTGACTTACCGTGATTCTGAGTTCGCCATGGTGTTTTCCTCCCGGTTTGCGTGCGCTGCGACATTTTGAATTTGCCTGATTGATCTCGCTGACTTTTCGACTGCGAGTATGTCATGGAGTCCCGCCATCTTGCACTGCGAGACTTTGAGATCGCAAATATGTCATAAGGGCCCGCGATAGAAGGGAAAAAGGGAAAATAGGGAAATAGGGAAAAAGTAAATAAAAGAAAAGAGAGAGAGAGTTACAAAAAAGTAGTTATTAAAGCAACGAAAAGTAGAAAAAAACGCAAATATAGATGTACAAAAATAGAGAGATAGATGTGTAAAAAAGTTCAAACAAACAAAGGATTACAGAGATTCAAGCAGGTTGGAAAAGGCATGCCCAGAACCATAGCAATGAATATCCTCGCGAGCACGCAAAAACGGACGCGAACACGTAGTAAGCGGTCACGAACAGGAGAAATGATCGCGAGCATGCAACATGCGACTTGCAGCAGGAAATGTGCAATGCGAGCATGCAACTCGCGACCGGAAACGGAAATAGGCAACGCGAACAGTGAAAAACAAGATGGCCGCGCCCATATGCGACCGCATGGGTAACTTCGTGATCGCCGCGATGAAAAAAATCTTGCGAACTCGCAAAAATAAAAAATCCGCAATCTCTCGAAAGTTCACGTATTTTGCGAACAGCGAGTACGCTTTAGCGTGAACTCGCGTACCGCGAATTCGCAAAATTGGCCCATACTTATCCGATATCAAGATAGAGCCAGTCTTGAAATTAACCATGTTTTGCAATCGATTGTTACTACAGAAGATGTAATCAAGTGAAGATTGAGAGTGGTAGGTGGGGGATTGTATCATCTCCAGGAATCTGCAAGAGAATGTTGAGAAATGAGGATTTTTGAAAGCCTTGTAGGAGGCATGGGGAGCAAGTTGTGAATTGGTACGTTTGTCCAAAAAAGGGTCAAGAACTTGATTGCAGTCACCTGCTAGCATTTAATCATCTGAGGCGTGTTCAGAGATAGTGTGGTTCTGCCAAAAATCTGGTTCTAGGTGGGTTGGGTAGTAGAGATTTTGGATACTAAGAGTAGTGTTATCAATTGTAAGTGTGACTAGTATCCAATGACCCTCTGTATCTTGATGTTGTGAATGTGTGGTGAGTTTGAGAGATTTTTGACAGAGAACAATAACCCTAATTTTGTTTGTGGTAGAGGAAGAAAAAAAGATTTTGCCAACCCATTGTTTTTAAGCTTAACAACCTTTAATTCACGTCACTGTTCTAAATTGCATCACAATATGAATTGATATACAACTGCTGATTCATAGAAAATACAAGGTATATCACAGTAGTAGAGGCAAAGAAAAAGGAGGAAAAAAGAGGGTGATAGAAAAAAAGTGGAGGAAGATGACATCCAAAAATTGTATAAGCATAATTAGAACATTGGAACGTTGGAAGCTCCATTGAAAACAATGGAGTAGTTCCGGGCTTTTAATGGCTGGTATAAGCCCGGAGCTCCAACATTCCAATGCTTCTTTGTGGCTGTGAACAAAGGCTTCAGGGAGCCTGAGGGGTTTTTAATCCCCTTGCGCTCCCTAAAACCTTTGTTTAATTTGTTAGAACATTCTTTCCTCTAGTGGCAGAATGTTCTAATAGCCTTATAGCCCTTCGTAGCAAGGCTATACCGGCTATTAAAGTCCCACTGCCTTGTTAAAGTCACTCGCCTTCGGCTCGGGCCTTTAACGCTGCAGCGGGCCTTTAATAGCCGGTATAGCCCGATACGGCGGGCATTAAGGCTATAATACCATTGATGTTGAACCAGGTGACAAACGGGCAACAGTAATCACATAAATGCATGAGGCATTAGGATTGAAAAAGGAAAAGCGAACTTACCAGTGGGAACATAGAGGAAGACAATTGGGGGGATTTGGAATTAACATAAGGGGGAAGGTACACAAGGAATCCACAGAAGGTTTTTTATCGAAAAAACTGGAAAAAAGGGAGAATGAGAAAAAATTCAATAAATAATATTTGAATTACAACACACGTTAAATTGCGATGAGAAAGACTGACATTAGAAACACATTATAATAAAACATCCAGTGATTGAGGAAGACCCTATATCCATAGCTTCGGTTTTGTGTTGATTGAAGAAGATTTAGTAGTCCACAGAGTCTTCGGAGGAGTAGGATTAATTTTTTAAAGTGATTTTAAAGAGGCATGGATGAAGTAAAACGTAGCTCATGTTCAAGGAGTTTAGTTGACAGTGTAGATTCAGGAATTGTTTCTGAGGAGCTGTTGTGGCAGGAGAAAGTCTTCTGAAAAATTACTTTATGATCTGTCCATTGAAGAGAACCCACCATTTTAGCCTCAGATAATAGCTGAGTTCAAATCAGTGAATTGAAGAAAATGAATAATGATTTCTCTGGGCCGAGAGCGAAGGCCTGTTGAAGTCCATGTACCTGGGTGCTGCGCACACTGAATAGATAGAGGAGAAGCAGAGGGCCAATGTAGAATTGAAGGCATCAGTGTTTGCAGAAAAGAAATCATGTTGAAGCCTTCTTAACCATATGGAATCCCAAAAAGACAAAGACTATTCCTCCTGTTCCTTGTTTTCTAAATTTTGCGGTAGGTCTTTTAAGTTTAGTAATGTCTGATGAGATTTGAGGGCTGTCAGGAGTGGAGTCTTCAAGACTGATAACTTTTTGTTCCAAAATTGAGATAAGTTGGTTGTGTAAGGACCATTTCTCCTCAGTGTGTTGGAATGAAGCATTGGTATCGATCATAGAAGGGTCTAAGGGTTAGATGTAGGTAATTCTATTTTACCACTTCTTAAATACCGAACTTTACCGATTCGGTATTTAAGAAGTGGTAAAATAGAGGGGGGGGGGGGAACGTAGGTATTTCAGAATCGGTAAATACCGAATCGTTAAGATTCGGTATTTACCGATTCTGTAAATACCGATTCGGTAATGCCCATTGATTCCTATGGGCCTTGAAGCCCATAGGAATCAATGGGCAATACCGAATCAGTATTTACCAATTCCGTAAATACCGATTCCAGCAAGGGTGCAGGGGGTGTCACTTTGACACCCTCTACCACCCCCAATACAGGCATGTGTGCCATGTGGCACACAGACATGCCCTAAGGGCATGTCTGTTTGTCACATGGCATAGGTGTGCATGCACACATGTGCATGCACACCTGGATTCGGTATTTTACCACCCAATTGGATTGGGTGGTAAAATACCGAATCTGTAAGGCCTTTACCGGTCGGTAAATAGCCTCCTACATCTGGCCCCAAGTTTGTTATTTCCCCATGACATCGTCTAGGGTCAGGTGGGTGGGTGATTTAGAGGGGCAGTCAAGGTATTTTTTGGGCTGCTTAACCGAAGTGGTGTTAGAAGATTTTTTTGCTATAGCACCAGAAGCATGGGAGGAGGTAGAACTGTCTCTTAATATTTCTGAGGCATTTTCCATTGTGACAGTTGGTGGCAAATAGGATCTTATTTGTTGAATGTGCAAAACATGAGGGAAGTTACAGACTTGCAAGAAGAAGATGACTGGCTGACACTCTGATTTTTCCCCTCAGAAGACCAAAGAGGCAGAGCAGTGAGAGTAAGGAAACACTGGTAAATCAATTAAATGTGAACTGAAATTAAGAGGGCGGAGTTAGTATTGACGAAACTGATATTAAACAATTGCTGCTTCAACTTGAAAAGTACATTGGGAGAAGAAAACCTCAAATCAAGAATGTCACATAGATAAAAACTAAAATAAACGCATACCGTAGTATTTGTGCTATAAATATTGCCTTTCAAATATAGAAATTAAGCGTGTGCTGTACGAAGCTAACAGCTGATAGCCCAAGGGCATTGGAGCACGCGAAACATGTAACATGTGCTAGAAACAATTTACCTCAGGCATGTTGCTCACCAAGGAAATGGCAGCCCCATAATGTGATCATAGTCCTCGTGAGTTAGTGGAGTCACTGCTGCATCAAACAGAAAAATGAGGCATATTTAGGAAGTGGCTGCCAGGTCTTTAAAAGACCTTGTGCATGTTAATGGGGCTTTGTTGTTGTTTCACCCCTTCTAAGAGCCCCTGCAGCTCGACTCTGCCGATTGCCTAAAGATTCAGTCCCCCCCCGGAAATTTTTCTTAGCCCCCCCAAAAATTTGACTCTAGTTGCGCCTCTGACTGTTAGCAGAAGCAAAGAGTTCCTGTCCGGACCTTGCTTCACTGTCACTAAGTGCCGAAGCCATCTGCTGCCTGAAGGCAAATGAGAAACACACAGAAGGGGAAGGAGAACCAGCCAAAAGGGGTGACCTACAGAGCATAGAGCCAGGTTTTTATATCTTCATAAAGGAAAATAGATTCTTGGTGGAGCGTAGCAAAGGAGGGTGCACGTTCCATAACTATGTGGCCTGCACCAAAACAGAAAGACAGACAATTTGTGCCTTCCTGAATTAGGGAACAATAAGCAGAGTGGCACATGCCAAGAGGAGCATAGGGGTCCAACCCGGGTGCTCGGTGAGGAGAGATGAGAGGATGAGATAGGAGAGCAAGGGAGTGAGAGAATTCGATTGAAGAGGTCAGGGTTGAGGAGAAATGTGAAGTGCCAAAGGGAAGTGCAGACACGCAAGAAGTGAGTGTGAGGGAAAGTTGAGGGTACAGAGGAGGGCTACTGTTAAACTGTGTGAGACGATAGCTGAGAGATGATCTGTGACCTAAAATGTAATTTGATGCAACATGGGTGAGGGACAGCAGTGTTAGGGGAAGAGAAGAAGTATTGGGGTGGGTGCTGAGCAGTGATTAATTTGTAATAAAACATATGCCAGGGACCTCACCAGTAGGCCACTGCAACTTTAACCACCCACCCACTGCCTTGCCTGTGCGGCTAATGATAATACCTTTGCAACTACCAGCCATAACACTTGTACAAGTGTGACTATTTTGAGCACTCAAAGCTATAAGAATGGCATGGATGTCAGGAATGTATCATTTTTAATATATAATGAATTAATAAACAGCTGTTCTGCTCATCTCTAAATTACAGAGACAGAGCCACCATGTGGCAGACAGTCAGAGTGCCAGTGTGCACAATTAGGTACCAGTGCGGAGCACTGGAAACCACCTGCTCAAATTAAGCACAGTTGCTGAGGTAACAGGGGAGAGGGACATTTGTTCAAGAAAGTGTGGAAGAACAAAGGAGAGATGTGAAAGATGAATGGGGGGACTAGAGAGGTGTAAGATACAAATAGACAACAATTTGAATGGAGAGACTTGAGGTGAATGAGAAGTGCAGATGGGCACGGGAGGTGACGGGCCAGAGAGCCCATGAGATAAATGCGAGAGACTGTTAGAGTTGAGGGCAGTGAAAAGACAGATGGCAAGAGGTGATTAAGGATGAAGTGAGAAGTTGAATGGGGAGAGTACAGAAGTTGTAAAAAGGGGTGAAAGAAAACGGCCTGCAAAGTGAGAGAGGGATCTGGGATTGGGAGAGGAGAGGCGAGAGGGATGGAAGGTGTTTTTGCAGGATCAGCATATTATTTATTTCCTCCACCCTCAATCCCTGATTAATGCCATAATAGCAATAGTTTAACTCGTATCTTAAACCCTACGGCGCCGTCAATAATATGCTGAGTTACTTCGAGCGTCTGGGAATGCACCCTGCATTCAGAGAACTTACTTCTCATTTTAGCACTTCACTTTCACGCTCACCCTGCACTCACAGTGATCACAATGCATTCACACTGATCACCATGCACTCATATCATTGACCCTCTCACCCTGCACTCACAGTGATCACTGCACTCACACTGATCACCATGCACTCACATCATTCACCCTCTCACCCTTCACTCACAGTGATCACTCTGCACTCACAATACACTTGCACTGTTCACCCTTTACCTCACTCTGCAGTCACACTACTCATCTGCACTCATCCTGCACTCATGTGGCACTTCATTCACCAGCCCCCTACTGCTCATTTTGCAACTCACTCAAAGAAGACCACCATTAACCATGCATTAATTCGTCCCACTCTGCACTTACATCTGCACCCAAATTCATATGGTCACATCACTCCCCCTGCAGTCACTTCTTTTTCCCTATTCTCACACTGTTGCATAGCTCACCCTGCACTCACATGGGCACTCTTGTCATCCACAGAGTGCCTGCTGCAAAGAACATGTACTATGCAGATCACAGAACTGAGTGTGAGTAAACTATGAGTAGCGCTATAAAAAAAATGTTTGTCAGAAAGGTGCAACAGAGAGATGAGGTGCATTGTTGGTGAGTGATAGTGAGGGAATTTATGGAGAAGGAGGAAACTGGGGAGGGGGCGCCAAAAAAGACTGTTGCACCGTGTGTAACCAGTGCTAGGGCCATCCCTGCCTGGGAGTGTAGGACCTCGCAAAGTTTGGGTCTAATGGCTCCCCTGCTTCTGCCTATTACTATTATTATTTATATTTGTAGTGCGCTACTGTTATCAAAAGGTGTCCTGGGGCTAATAGCCATCTGCTGCCTGAAGGCAAATGAGAAACACACAGAAGGGGAAGGAGAACCAGCCAAATGGGGTGACCTACAGAGCATAGAGCCAGGTTTTTATATCTTCATAAAGGAAAATAGATTCTTGGTGGAGCGTAGCAAAGGAGGGTGCAAGTTCCATAACTATGCAGCCTGCACCAAAGCAGAAAGACAGACAATTTGTGCTTTCCTGAATTAGGGAACAATAAGCAGAGTGGCACATGCCAAGAGGAGCATAGGGGTCCAACCCAGGTGCTCGGTGAGGAGAGATGAGAGGATGAGAAAGGAGAGCAAGGGAGTGAGAACATTCGATTGAAGAGGTCAGGGTTGAGGAGAAATGTGAAGAGTCAAAGGGAAGTGCAGACACGCAATAAGTGAGTGGGAAAGTTGAAGGCACAGAGGAGGGCTACTGTTAAACTGTGTGAGAAGATAGCTGAGAGATGATCTGTGACCTAAAATGTAATTTGATGCAACATGGGTGAGGGACAGCACCAATAGGGGAAGAGAAGGAGTATTGGGGTGGGTGCTGAGCAGTGATTAATTTGTAATAAAACATGTGCCAGGGACCTCACCAGTAGGCCACTGCAACTTTAACCACCCACCCATTGCCTTGCCTGTGCGGCCAATGATAATACCTAAGCAACTACCAGCCATAACACTTGTACAAGTGTGACTATTTCGAGCACCCAAAGCTATAAGAATGGCATGGATGTCAGGAGTTTATCGTTTTTAATATATATTGAGTTAATAAACAGCTGTTCTGCTCATCTCTAAATTACACAGACAGAGCCACCATGTGGCAGACAGTCATAGTGCCAGTGTGCACAAGTAGGTGCCAGTGCGGAGCACCGGAAACCACCTGCTCAAATTAAGCACTGTTGCTGAGGTAACAGGGGAGAGGGACATTGGTTCAAGAAAGTGTGGAAGAACAAAGGAGAGATGTGAAAGATGAATGGGGGGGCTAGAGAGGTGTAAGATACACAACAATTTGAATGGAGAGACTTGAGGTGGATGAGAAGTGCAGATGGGCACGGGAGGTGACGGGCCAGAGAGGCCATGAGATAAATGCGAGAGACTGTTAGAGATGAGGGCAGTGAAAAGACAGAACGGCAAGAGGTGATTAAGGATGAAGTGAGAAGTTGAATGGGGAGAGTACAGAAGTTGTGAAAAGGGGTGAACGAAAATGGCTTGCAAAGTGAGAGAGGGATCCGGGATTTGGAGAGGAGAGGCGAGAGGGATGGAAGGGAGGGGTGAGAGGAAAGCAGCATGGGCAAATTACTTAACTCTGGACAAGACCTTCAGGGTTTCAAGGGACCCCTGCTGATCCCGGCCAGGGCCAGGTGAGCTTCTAATGTGTCAGCACGTATTCCTGTGGAGTGGAAGGCCCATCACAAAGTTTGACTAGACATCTGTTGGACCTGGGGTTACGAGTCCACCTAGGGTAGCCTAGCACAAGTGGTAAGGACTATTCTCAGAGACATTTGTGTTGTGATTAAGTCACACTGTCCACAGCAACCCAGTGTACGTCCACCCAAAAATGACACTACACCGTATTTATAAAAGATAGAAAAGTTTTATCTTTCCTTCAGTTAGTTTAGCAGTTGCACACAATTTATTAAATCAACATTTAGACCTTTCTCCTGTTACTCCTGCATTTAAAAACACATGTTGAAGCATAGGAACACATTTCATAAGCGTTTCTTCTTTTTACTTGTAGCATCCTAAAGTAGTTTAGTTGTAAACATAAATTCATTACATTACCCATCAGGAAGAGAATAAGTTCTACTAGTAATTCTGCAGTACTGGTGCCTTGGTAAAGGAATCGATCCTCTGAAAACCTAGTAAGCTGTCTACAGACCAAAACAGTAATTCATTTTTACATTGCTTCCATTTTACATTTGTATAAGGTAATAGTTCGGTTTCTCAATTCATACAAGCATTGAACTGTTGGAGAAATTACCCACTTAATGGAGGCAGGACTTGAGTTGAATTAAAAACTTAGGAGGGGGGGGCTTATTTCATACAAGTAACATGGCTTCACATTTAACTCAGCACATCAACCCGTTCCCCTCGATTGTCTCGCTAAGTACCAGACTCGGATTAGCCAAAGCCTTGCTGGTATGGTTCCTGAGTTCTTAGTTCTGCCACACATTAACTCTCCCCGGCAGCTTGATTCTGCTAGATTCACTCCCTGGGCTCTTCTCACACTCTTCCTGTATGTGCTGAAAGGGGCCGATTACATCATAGTTCAACGGGGGTCTTTTGAGGTCTGCCTGGCCTCCCACTAGCCCATTTCCCAGCTTACTTGTCACCTGAGGCAGAAACAGAAGGTCCTGACGATTTTGGCAGTCGGCGTTGTAAAGCTTCCACTTCCGACGCTTTCCTCAGCAAAGGAGGGCCCTTAGTGGCTGGCACACGGAGAGGAGCCCCCACCAACTACGGCTGATATGCCCTGCTCCTGCGTCCCTCCCTTCTGCTTAACAACGAGGGAGGAACCTCCCCTGTTTCCAGCCTCCTACGAGCTCGTCCCGCCTCCCTGTGCTCTTTCCTGTCAGCACGGGGCGGGACTTCACTCGTTCTCGCTCCCGATCTCCTCACGGAGAATGAGGCACCTCTCCCTCCCGCGCCGATCCACCACAGCGGGACAGGAGCCCCGGCGGCTGGCGGCTTCCTCTCTATTCCTTCTACGCTCGCCAGTCCGGGCACCAGGGTACCAGCGGGTCCGGCACCCGGGCAGTACCAACTCCACCACAGGGGCTCCAAGCAGGCCTGCGGCAGCAAGATCAGGTACACGCTGAGCAAGCCAGGGTCTGTGACAGTCTTGGGACCCGCACTGGAGGGCAAGTTCTGGGCGGGTTCTGTCAGAATAATAAGGAGTCTGGAATTCTGACGACTCCTGAGGGCAATTCGACGAGGTCAAGGGGGTAATGAAAATAGACCCAGTCCCCTACAGGAGGAGGTAGTTTTCACCTCCCCTCCCGCCGGCTTGTATGCCCTCACACCCTAGAGCCAGTCCAGGATTTCTCTCACGGGGGCGATAAAGGGTGAGAGATGCGTTTTCCCCAAGTTGTGGACAGCAGGGCTAGATCAACACACTGGGGGTAACGTCAACAGTGAGGGGTAGCAACCCCAGGGGGTAGCCAAACCCTCCCACAGTGCGCTAACCTCCCTGCCCAGCAGCCTAAACTCCTCACTGGACCCACTCTCCGAACACTTCTAAAATGGCCACCCTGGTTCTGTCCCTTATATAGGCTGACCTCAGGCTACCAGAACCAGCTGGAAGGTTCTGGAGCTTTTCCCATACTCTCCTATGGCGCCAGTTCCTGAGGTAATCAGTTGTGGCAGTTACTAGCCACCATTTTGTGTGACTAAATTTCCACCATTATAAGGGACACCTAGGCCTAAAAAAATTATTGGGACAAGGAAGCACCCATCCCCAAGGACAACACCCAAAAATTTCCAGTGAACATAAAAATGAAAAATACTAGGAGGCAAAAAGGGACAAAATAAATAAATAATAGGAGGGACCACCCAAAGGGCTGTCAGGTCTAACACGCGTCCCCCCCAGCTGAAAGTGGAGAGAGCTACCCAACCCCTTGGGAGTTCTCATCACTAAGGCGGAAATACCTAGAGAGACCGTCTGCATTGGCATGGTCCACTCCAGGCCGATGTTCCACCCGGAAGTCCATTCCCTGTAGGGAGATAGACCATCTCAACAGCTTGGGATTTTCTCCCTTCATTTGCATCAGCCAACGAAGGGGTCGATGGTCAGTCTGAACCAGGAAGTGCGAGCCAAACAGGTATGGCCGCAACTTCTTCAGAGCCCATACTACTGCAATGTCTTCCCGCTCAATTGCACTCCACCTCTGTTCCCGGGGAAGCAGTCTCCTGGACAGGAAGACAACAGGTTGATCCAGACCCTCTTCATTGAGTTGCGGTAACACTGCCCCAATGCCATATTCTGATGCGTCTGTTTGGACAATGAATTCCCTAGAAAAATCCGGAGCTCTCAGGACTGGAGCTGCACACATTGCTTGTTTTAAGGTGTCAAAAGCTTGCTGACAAGCCTCTGTCCAGATTACCCGTCAGGGTTGCTTCTTGGAAGTGAGTTCAGTTAGAGGGGCCACGATAGTGCCATACCCCTTCACAAAGCGACGGTAGTATCCTGTGAGGCCCAGGAAAGCTCGGACCTCGGTTTGGGTCTTGGGGGCTCCCAGGCCATGATAGCCTCAATCTTAGCCTGGAGGGGCTGCACCGTTCCCCTGCCCACCAAGTGGCCTAAGTACACCACCGACCCTGCCCGATCTGACACTTGCTGGCCTTGATTTTCAAGCCAGCCTGCTTCAGGGCTTGGAGAACAGCTTGTAGATGGCACAAATGGTCCTCCCAGCTGCTGCTGAAGACAGCAATGTCATCCAGATAGGCAGCGGAGAAGGCCTCCATCCCGGAGAGGACCTCGTTCACCAGCCGCTGAAAGGTGGCAGGAGCGTTCTTGAGCCCAAAGGGCATTACACAGACTGGTAGTGGCCCTCAGGCGTGGAGAAGGCTGACCTTTCCTTGGCTCCATCTGTAACGGAGATCTGCCAGTACCCTGAAGTGAGGTCAAAGGTACTCAAGTATTGGGCAGCTCCCAACCGGTCAATGAGTTCATCCGCCCTAGGGATGGGATGGGCATCAGTTTTGGTCACTTAATTCAGTCCCCGGTAATCCACACAGAACCTTAGTTCTGGAGTGGTGCCCGGTGGGGCAGCTTTTGGTACCAGAACCACCGGACTGGACCAGGGGCTACTCGAAGGTTCAATTACTCCCATCTCCAGCATCTTAGTGACTTCACTATGGATGCTGGCCTTCACCTTGTCTGACAGCCGGTAGATCTTAGACTTCACAGGTGGGCTGTCTCCTGTGTCCACATCATGGGTACACAGGTGGGTCCTTCCCGGGACAAGGGAGAACAGTGAGGAGTACTGCTCCAAGACCCGTTGGCAGTCCCTACGCTGTTCAGGAGTTAGGGATGGGGAGAGAATCACTCCCTCCATCGACCCATCCTTTTCCTGAGACGAAAATAGATCAGGGAGAGGTTCACTTTCCTCTTCCTCTGCCCCATCAGTCACCATCATCAAGATGACCTCGGGCCTCTCATGATGGGGTTTGAGGCGATTGGCATGGAGCACCCGATGGGGCTGCCTGGGGGTCTTAAGATCCACTAAGTAGGTGGCTTTGCCCTTCTTCTCAATCCCCTCAAAGGGGCCTGTCCAGCGATCCTGAAGGGCGCTCAACTCTCCAGGTTCCATCACCCACACTTTCTGGCCAGGCTCCAACTCCACAGGGTGAGCATTGTGGTCATACCACTCCTTCATCCCTTCTTGGCTAGCTTCCAAGTTTTCAGAAGCTTGCTTCCACAACTTAGCCATTTGGCTCCGGAAGGCCAGCATATAGCTCTCCACATCCTGGGGAAGCTTCCTGGGAGTCTTTTCCCATCCGTCTTTCACCAGGCTGAGAGGTCCACACGGGGTGCCCATACAGAAGCTCAAAGGGGCTGAAGCCCACTCCCTTCTGTGGTACTTCCCTGTAGGAAAACAACAAACAGGGTAGGAGGACGTCCCATTTCCTCCGCAGGCTCTCAGGCAGACTTCTGATCATGCCTTTCAAGGTTTTGTTGAACCTTTCAACTAGACCATTGGTCTGTGGGTGGTAAGGAGTGGTGAACCGGTAGGTAACCCCACACTCCTTCCACATAGCCCGCATGTAAGCTGACATGAAGTTGGTCCCCCTGTCGGACACAACTTCTTTGGGGAAACCCACTCGGGTAAAGATCCCCATCAGGGCCCTCGCCACTGCAGGTGCAGTAATAGTCCTCAAAGGAATTGCCTCTGGGTACCGTGTGGCGTGATCCACCAGAACCAGGATAAACCTGTGACCAGCTGAAGTTGGTGGATCCAATGGCCCTGGTTCTGTCCCTTATATAGGCTGACCTCAGGCTACCAGAACCAGCTGGAAGGTTCTAGAGCTTTCCCCATACTCTCCTATGGCGCCAGTTCCTGAGGTAATCAGTTGTGGCAGTTACTAGCCACCATTTTGTGTGACTAAATTTCCACCATTATAAGGGACACCTAGGCCTAAAAAAATTATTGGGACAAGGAAGCACCCATCCCCTAGGACAACACCCAAAAATTTCCAGTGAACATAAAAATGAAAAATACTAGGAGGCAAAAACTGACAAAATAAATAAATAATAGGAGGGACCACCCAAAGGGCTGTCAGGTCTTACAACATCTCTCTGATGTTAATTGCTCTATTTTGGTTATAAACTGGTACTGATGGGGTGAAATCTTTCCTCAGTGTTACTGTGTGCAAAAAATGTCAAAATAATGAAGCAATTCTACCCCAAAATAATGTGGCATCACATAACATTATTTAAATTTTCTTCCCACACAATTTAGTCAAGCCTGTCGTGTAATTTGGTACTCACCTGCCTCATAATTCCAGTAGCCCTGCCTACAGGTTTAGAAATGTTTGTCAGGAGGGGATCCTTACGACTGAAAATTTTGACAAGGGGGTTTCGGCACCCAAAAGTTTGAAGACCTCTGACATAAGGTATCCACAACAAATTTGTGTCCTTTTTTTCCCTACATCCTGGGGATTCTAAAGGCACCCAGTGCTTGTGGATTCCCTTGGAGAGGACCAAGAAAATAGTCAAAATATGGCTAAGTTTTGAGTTTTTGGGGAAAAATAGAAAAAAAGTACTCTGGATAAAAGTGTCTGTGTTTTTCATAAAAATCGCATCAACAAATGGTTTACTGTGCTAAAGTCACCTTCTTTCCAACTTTCTGGAACATGCATAGTTTTATCATTTTTCAAAGAGGTAGCCCATTTTTCCTATTCTGTGTGCTTTCAACCTCCTTCCAGTTAGTGTGAAACCCATAGGTGATATAGGAAAGCTATATATTTCTGAAATTCCAAATTCAGCGACGCGTCATATGTGTAGATCCCTCAAGCTTTTCCAAAAGAAACTAACTAATGAATTAAAGCAATATTGAAAGCGAGTAGGAAAAAACAGCCATTTATGACAATGTTTTCATCTGTAACGTTTGTCATGATGGCCGATTTACAAATGCAATCTACCATTATCTACCATTATGTTTACTAGACTGTGTTCGATATATTGAATTTGTAGGTTCTCCAAGAACTCGAGCCACCAACTGAGCTACACTGTACAATGGTTTTTCATTTTGTATTGAGTAAAGGCCAATTCATCTGGTGAAATATGTGGAGTGAAAAATAGGTATCAAGGTAACATATGTATTTCTGAGATCAGCACAAGATATGGAGTTTAGGAGCAGTTGTTATTTGTACATCTCTGAATTTGTGGGTACTAGAACGAGCATATGATTGAAAGGGTATTTTTCAAAATGTCTTCTTTCTTACACACTGGCTTATATTAGGAAGGCACAAATGTAGCAAAATCCAATGGAAATAACAAATATTGTATTATTATATGCTTCCACATGTTTTCTGATAAAAGTGGTACATAGTGTCTGAGACAGGAAATGGCCCAAAACGCAACATGGATATATCACATTTATTCCACTTAAAACCGACCCATATTCTGCAAAGTGGGCTGCTGTATGTTTTGGGCCCTAGCTCAGCCTATACCTAGGGAAACCTATCAACTTGTGTGGCTCTCACCAGGTTGTTTTACCCAGATTTGCTTGACTAAAAACAGTGTTCCGTCACATTTTGGTGATGGAAAGTACTAGAATCAGTGGGGAGCCACAAACTTCCTTCCATCCAGCATTCTCCTGATTCTTTTATGATACAAATGGTACCTCACTGTTGTGGGCAGGTCTAGTGCTCACAACAGGAAATGGCCCAAAAACGCGGTTTGGATACATAACAATTTTCCACTGAAAACTGCCCTATTTTTGCAAAGTGGGTATTTTTGTATTTTGAGCCCTAACTCAGGGACACCTAGGGAAACCCAGCAAACCTGCACATTTGTAGAAATTATACACTTTGGGAAAACCAGGGTGGGGTGACTTGTGGATTTCTCACCAGGTTGTTGCCAGAATCCCTTGCAAACCTCAAACCTTGAATAAAAAAAAAAATTTTCCTCAGGGTTCTGTGATGGCTTGTTCTGGAACTGCAGGGAGCCACAAGCGTCCTTCCACTCAGCATTCCCCTAAGTCTTCCAATAAAAATGGCACCACACTTGTGTGGGTAGGCTTAGTGCCCGTGACAGGAAATGGTCCAAAACGCAACATGGAGACATCACATTTTTGCACTCAAAACTGACCCATTTTTGCAAAGTGGGCCCTAGCTTAGCCCGCACCGAAGGAAACATAGAAAACCTGCCCATTTTAAGAAACTACACACACAAGGAAATCCAGGGTGGGGTGACTTATGTGGCTATCACCAGGTTGTTTTATCCAGAATCCTTTGCAAACCTCAAACTTTGACTGAAAAAAACAAATTTTCCTCATATATGTGGGAAGGAAGTCTTCCAATAAAAATAGTACCCCACTTGTGTGGGAAGGTTTAGTGCCAGCGACTGGAAGCTGTCCAAAATGCAACACGGCGACATCACATTTTTCCACTCAAACCTGAATCATTTTTGCAAGGTGGGCCCTAGCTTAGCCTGCACCGAGGGAAACTTAGCAAACCTGCCCATTTTAAGAAACTAGACACCCATGAAAATCCAGGGTGGAGTGACTTATGTGGCTATCATCAGGTTGTTATATCTAGATTCCTTTGCAAACCTCAAACTTTGACTGAAAAAAACCACATTTTCCTTATATTTCTGTGTTTTGGAATTCTGGAATCTGTGGGGAGCCACAATCTTCCTTCCATCCAGCATTCCTGCAAATATTCTGGAAAAAAAGGTACCTCACCTGTGTGGGTAGGCCTAGTGCCCGCAACAGGCAAAGGCCCAAAATGCAACATGGATACATCACGTTTTTCAACTCAAAACGGATCCTTTTTTGCAAAGTGAGTAGCTGTGGATAATGGGCCATAATTCAGGCAGCACATAGTGAAACTTAGCAAACCTACATATTTTTTTAAAATTAGACAACTAGGTGAGTTCAGGGTGGGGTGCCTTGCTTGGATCCCATTTGTTTTATTCACCCACAATGCCATGCAAACCTCTAACTTTGTCTGAAATCACATATTTTCTTTACGTTTCAGCGATGGCAACGTTCAGAATCCACAGGAATCCACAACATTCCTACCACCCAGGATTGCCCCACTTGTGCCGATATAAAACGCGATACCACTTGTGTGGCTGGGCCTAGTACCTGCGTCAGGAACAAATCAAACCGAGGTCAATAGAGGTCCCATTAGAGGGCTCACACCGACTTTCTTTTGCCACAAAGGCAAAATCTCTGGCATCAGGTGGGCTTTCTACCCCCACCAACCCCAAGACAGATTGGAAGCACTCTCCCCCGATTGTTGTAAATCTCCAATCTAACACCAGTTAGTTGGTTGGGGGCATTACCATTGCCCTGTATATTTTTTGTGCAGAGTTTCCCTGGTGTCTAGTGAGCTTTCTGCCCCAACCCGGGGGGGAGATTGGGGGTAATCCCCCCATCAGCCCCCAGGGGGCAGAAATGCTGATGTCACTCTTTTGGGGTGGGGAAATGCCGGGTCTCTGAGGGGCAGGCCCCACACCATAACATTCTTCCCTGGTTTCTGCTGATGCTCTATTTAGGGGTGGGAGCATGGCCATGCCCATGGTGAGAAGCCCCCATCCCTACCTTCTATTTTTTTGTATTCCTAGGGTTCAGTGGGCATTCTGTCCACCCGGGGGTACAGATCGGGGGTAATAACCACTCATCCATCCCAACAGTAAGACAGAGAGTTTCCATGTGGTGTGGAGAAGCTCTTTGTGAACAACCCAAGATTCAAATAAAATAAATAATGCAGAGCACCAGAAGGCATTTTATTTACCTCCCCAATGTCAGCCAATGGACGACAGACACACTGGGGAGGTAGTGCAGATGTTGGCCTTTGGCAGAATCCGAACTAAAGAGGTTACTGATAAAAGTAATTATAAACATTTGTCAAAAGACCCCATAGCAGAAATAATGGAGGAAAGTTCTTTCCTAGTGGGCAGAAAATTAGTGGGTCACAAAATCAGAAGCCAATTACTTGATCATTGAACAAATACATATCCATTATTTTTATATCATACCTGAGGTCCACAAAAGCAAACACCCCCCCATGACTGCTTATAGTCTCTGGCATTGGTTTGGCCCTTGAACCACTGTCACAGTTTTGCAACTGCTTTTCTCAAGAACACCAAGAATGCACCTAACTTACCCAAGGATGTGAATTTTAACCCAGTAAATGAGATTCTGATTAGTATGGATGTTGAATCAGGGCCAGCTTAAGTATGGTAGCACCAGAGTTGCCAATATTTGCTGGGGCCCTCACATGACTTCATTCTCCTTCACTACCACTCTCTAATGATGCCCCTCATCTGTCCATTGCCCTTATATCATATTTAGTTAGGCTCATCAATCATCTCATGCAGGATATCACAGTGCTGATACAGAAAGCAGTGAATTGTAAAGGCCTTAGATGGCACATTAACCTCATCTCTATGTTGTAAACAGCATTTTTTTTATTTCTTCCTGAATCTAAAATGATCTTCTATAAGACGCAGATCCAAAGGTTGCTTATTACACTGAACAGCATCTAGATAAGATATATATTTAATTTTCTTATACCACTGCAGGGTATCAGAGCACTTTACATCACACAGACATATTATAGAGAGGCAATTAATCAAATCTCTGTAAATTAATGCATAGGAAATGTGACATAAGACAATGAGGGCTACAAGGTGTAGGAATTATATGTCATCTTTGCCGGTAGATAGTATATTTTAAATGTACTTGTTTTGGAGAAGCTCAAACTCTGGATGTAAAATGTAACAGTGGTTGGGGGTTGGCTTTACTACTAAGTATTTATTTCTAGCCAAATTAACCCTTTTTAGTAACCTTAAGTTACCAATAGACGGGGGAAAAACATACGATTCTAAACCTATGCCTTGCAGTATGTTGCAGGTCATGGGATGTCAGTTAATAGCTCACTGTGCTACAGTGGAAGGACTGTAATTTATTAACTACAATTAAGAAAAGGATCACTGTGACAAAAGCAACAAGTTACATAAAATACAATTTTGTGATCTGCATGCTATACATATTATGCAGCAGGCCCATTTACACTCTGTGCTACTTTTATGATAAGTCAAAAGAGCGACTAGAAGAAACTCAGATCTCTAAAGCAAGATCGTTAATCACTAGAGTTATTTCACATTTTTATTATTGCCTGAAAATTGATTGATGATAAAACAGGGAACAAGGAACTCTTTAGCAGAATCCCAAAAATATACCCCTCCAAACTTCCCCCCGAGCTTGGCGCATGGTGTGATGACCATGATGGTGCCTGGGGCGATGACACCAATCGCACCACCTAAAAGCCACCCTAAAGCGGTCCGATAGACAATTATTTGACAGGAGGAAACTTTGAAAGATATTGAAGGCATCCCTTCAACATCCACTTGATATTATATAACACCACAAGGTTTTGTACAAGATTGTGTACACATGGTACTGAAGGTTGTTTGATAGAGGCATGCAAGGCTAAAACACGCATGCCTCTACCACACAGCCTAAACCACAAATGTGACTTACAGATAAATATGGGGACCCCCTTGAATTATACTTTTAGATCTGAACAATTAATGCTATACCCGGTCCACAACATGGTCATGAAGATCAATAAACATCTGTCTCTTGTATGGCCATAATATAAATAAACATCTGTTTCTTGTATGACCATTTAGTGTTTGTGATCTTGGGGGGTATGATATGTCATGGAGTATGAATGAGTATGATTGAGTGTGTATGTGTGTGTTAGAGGTTAGCATATGTTGGTGATTCAAAACACAGGGGTTGTCAAAAAGTATTTCTCATGTGAATGAATTTTTTCGTAAGTGATTGTTGTTTTTTTGTAAAATCATCAAATGTATAGTATTCTTGTAAATGAAAAAAGAAAAGAATATTCCAAATATATGTTTTTAATCTTTTTGATAAAAAAAATTAAATGATTATATACAAAAATAAAAAAGTAAAACAATGGGGTAATAAAAGTACAATATTACTGTGTATCAGGTCTCTGATGCAAATGGCCCAATAGAGCTGTTTGAGTCTCAGTAAAAAGTAATATAGATTAAGTGGGAGGTGTTGAACTTGTTTTCCACAAATGTGATGTAACCATGCAATCCCTTAACACGCATGCCTTTACTACGCTATTTTGTGGCAAAGGCATGAATGGCAAGAGTGTATGCGCTGCTACGTTTGCCACTACTCTGACCCACTCCCCCTTTCCCTAAGCCCTAAATTACAAACCCCCTATTAGCCCCCGCCATAAGCCAAAAATTACCAACCTCCCCCCCACCCTAAGCCCAAAATTACAAACCCCTACCTGCCCCGTCCTGAGCCCTAAAGTTGCCCCATTCCTTAAATACTCCCCCAAACCCAGTCCTTAAAGCTACCCCAAACCCCTCCTCCTGCCATGAGCCCTAAAAACTTGACCCTGCCTTAAAAGTACTCTGACGTCCTACCCTCACTGAGCCCTAAAACCTTGCCACCGACCCCCGAACTGAGCCCTAAAAACTCGCCACCAATCCACCCCCAAAAGCAAACCCAGCCCCATGTACCTGTCTGTGTCCATTTCCTGTTCCATCGCTCCTGCTTCGAGTCCCTACCCATCCCGAACACTAGAGCGCATTTGCCTTAACCACGCATATGCATGGTTTAGGCAAATGTGTTGTTCGGGCAATCATGGTTAAGCTTGCGGGCTTCCGGAATGCGTGACTCTGTCCATGCAGTTCCGGAAGTTTCCCGGCACTGACATGCAACTACTTCGAAGAGTATTCTTCTTACAGACACACACTACTTTGATGGGGAGCAGTTCTTCCCCCCAGCTTAGCATGTTTATATTTGCATGCTTTTGGGCCTTAATGAGGCATATGTAGGTAGGCGTTTGCGAATCCGTTTGCGAATCGCAAACGGCCTTTTGGTATGTAGGTGCCACTTAGCAAAATAAGGAATCGCAAAAATTGTGATTCCTTTTTTTGCTCAAGCATTTAAGGAATCACAATTTTGCGATTCCTTAAATGCTATGTAGGGGTGCCTTTAAAATTGCGATTTTGGCTTAAGGAATCGCAACATACCACCTACTTCAAGTAGATGGTATTTTGCGATTTCCTGTCAAAATGCATTTTTTAAAAAGAATCAAAGTGCCATGTGGCGCACAGACATGCCCTTAGGGCATGTATGTGCGACACATGTACTTACATGTACTTACAGGCACATTCCAGGGGTGCAACATGTTTCATTTGGACACCCTGGCACCCTTGGAATTGGCATTCTCAAATTGCGATTTTCTCATAGAAAATCGCAATTTCAAAATGTATCCCCATTCATTCCTTAATTGCGATTTGCAATTTGCTAATCGCAATTAAGGAATTTTAGAGATTCGCAAAAATATTGCGATTTTTTAGCTACATTCCATTTTGCAATTCTCAAATAGCGATTCCTTAAAAATCGCTATTTGAGAATCGCAAAATGTGAATTACCTACATATGCCCCAATATGTTTACTGTAACAGCATTTCTGTCAGCAAGAACATCTGTCTCTGGAATAGATTCCTTATCAGAAAAGGCACCTTAAATGATGCTAACACTTCCGTAGTTTGGTTGAGCTCACTAGGGGCCAGATGTAGGTAGCCAAATACCGGTCGGTAACGGCCGATTTCGGCCGTTACCGACCGGTATTAGGCTTTTGAGATGTAGGTGGGTCATTATTTACAGAATCGGTATATTTACCGATTCGGTAAATTTACCACTTCGGTATTTTACCGAATCGGTAAACATACCGATTCTGTAAATCCATATGTAGCTGACACTCCTAAGAGTGCCACAGGCCCTTAAGAGTCGGTATTTTACCACCCAAACCTATTGGGTGGTAAAATACCGAATTCAGGTGTGCATGCACATCTGTGCATGCACACCAGTGGAATGTGACACACAGACATGCCCTTAGGGCATGTATGTGTGCCACATGTCACACAAGCCTATACTTGGGGTGCTAAAGGGTGTCAAAGTGACACCCCCTGCACCCTGGCAGGAATCGGTATTTACCGATTCTGTAAATACCGAATCTGTATTTCCCATCAATAGGAAATACAGATTCGGTATTTACAGAATCGGTAAATACCGACTCTTACAGAATCGGTATTTTTTTCCCTACATCTGCCTCCTTCCTATTTACCGACTCTTAAATACCGATTCGGTATGAGTTGGTATTTAAGAGTCGCTAAATCGAAATTACCTACATCTGGCCCTTGATCTTTTTCTGAAGTTCATAACTACCATGAGCAGCCAAGAACTAGCTTTCCTAGATCTAAGAATATAACGAGAAAGTGGAGTGCTGAAAACAATAGTCTATTACAAACCGACAGGCAGGAATAATTTACTTAGGTGTGAAAACTTCCACCTTCGCTCAAGGAAAACCTACGATCAGTTCTTATGCCTTAAAAAGTATGTGATCTAATATTAGCATGTTCAATAAGCATGCCAAGAAACTAAGTAAAAAAGAAAAACACTATCCCATGCCTATCATCAACAGACCAAAGAAAAGACTTTATAATAACAAAACAGAACAACATTTGGCGACCCGTTAGAAAAAGAAACCGAAAGGCCCATCTCTGTCACCACCTTTTGCAATAGCTTGAACAAAGTTAAAAAACCTGTTCAACAAACATTGGCACATTCTAACATCAGGCAATGTCACAGTAGAAAAACTAAAGTACTCCTTTAGAAGGGATAGAGTCTATGTGACATTCTTGTACACACACAACCTCAGAAGGTAAAAGACAGTAATAAAGTAAATTCCTTGAAACTAGTGAAAGGCAAATGGGGCAGTGGCATTTTCTGCCTTACACAGAAGACTACAGAAATAGACTTGAGTCTAAGGACCCCATGGCAATTAAATCAGTTCACTAACTGTAACTCGGCACTTGTAGTATCGTAATATTTTGCTGATGTTGTTTAAAATACATCGGCATGACAATGAGAAAAGTGTGAGTCAGAATCAATGATCATGGAATTACTATAAGCTGTAAGAAAAATAATACAAAACTGACAAAACATTTCTTCGAAATGGGCACAGTGAGAATATCTTGCAGTGGTTTATCATCAAGAAATTAAAACCATTGCTGTAAGGAATAGGGTTATTGGTTGAGTGGGGTGTAAACCGTTTTTTAAGCAACACCCATATTCCTTGTCAGGGTGAACCACTAAAGTCACAAAATTAAGCTGGGCTTAACCCTCTGGTAGCCTGGCTCAAAAGAAGCCATGTTTCACTTAAAAGCACTGTGTTAAGTATTTATGCAGCACACAAACAGTAATAAAGTGAAAATACAACACAAGAAAAATCTCACACCAATTTAGATAAACAGAGTACAATGTAATAAATAAAATGATACCAAAATGACAACAATCCAATCAGTAGAATAGAAGGTATGCAGTTTTAGAGTTTTAGGTAGATATAGCACTTAGAAGCACAAAGCGTCACTCATGGTCATCTTTTCCTGCTAGACAAGAGGAAAGTCACAAGTTCAGGCTGACTGGGATGAAGCACGGGGTGGATACAGGAACAAGGTTAGTGCAGTGGAAAAAGTATGCCTCAAAGAGTTCGAAATGTCAGGATTTTGCCTTTTCTTGCAGAGGCGTGCAGTCTGATGTCAGTCGAGCACCTGAAGAGGTACCTTTTTGGGGATCAGGGACTCATCCTAGCAGAAATCAGTATGCCTCAGACAGGTCCAGGTGCAAGTCCAGGTAAGTCCTGTTGCAGCAGGTCAGATGGGCAGGTGCAGGGAAGCCTCTGGAGCTTGTTGTGTGTGGGTATCTCAGATAGGTCAGCCAGCAGACTCTTGGAGTTATTCATGTAGCCTGTGGTGAAGGGAGAAAGTTCAGTTTTCCCTCTTCGAGAGTAAGGTAGGTATCAAGCAGCAGGGCAGTCCTCTGGGGAACAAAGCAAGCAGAAGGACAGTTCTCTAGTAGAAGCAGGGCAGTTCTCGGAGGAGCAAGGCAGATCTCAAGCAGCAGGCCAGTTAGTTGGTGAACAAGGCAATCCTTCTGTAATGTCTGTAAGTTCAGGAGTGTACTGAAGAGTAGCTCAGGAGGTCCAATATGTATACCTGGTGCCATCCTTTGAAGTGGGAGAATGTTCTAGGCTACCCTCTCATCTGGTTCGGGAACATTCATCCCTTCACCTGCAAAGGCTCCAAGAAGTCTAGGGTCACCAAAGACTAGCATTAGGTTTCTATGTGAGTGCTGGAGGCAGCCCTTTCAAAAATAAGAGGGGTAAGTAACAGCTCTGCCCCCAACTATCCTGCCCACATCTCATCCCTTCTTGTTCACTGTCTAGGCCCATTATGCATTCTTAATGAGGGAGCTATTAACAGGACCAGGCAGCTGGAAACTCTTAGCAGGCCTTAGAAACTTTTGAGCAGGAAAATGCCAACTTTCTAAACGTTAAACCAAGATGGGGGTCACGCCCAACGGACAGAACCCAGGAGGGCCATTTTATAAGTATACAAAAATGAAAAAGATCTGGAATCCTTTTTCATTGAAAAGAGCAACCACACTATATACTTTTTGTGGTGGGGTTATTTATTTACCCTATTTTTTCAGTACTTATATTTCTTATTTTTATAAGGAAGCTCCTAGCCTTCTAGAACAACACATGTATAGTACACGATTTATACAACATTTATCACTAATGACATTGACATTTTTTGACAACATACAACATTTATATCATTTGACATCATCAATTGAAACCAATATGTCATGGACTCAAATACAACTGTGACACCCTACAAATATATATAACATATATATATGTACAAGTATACGCATGAAACTATTGTGGCATATATGTTTGTACAAGAAAAAGCCACGATATAGGCCTAACAGTAGTAAAAAACGAATTCAGGAATTTTCCACTACCAGGCCAGGCCATGCAAAACTTAAAATCACATGTCCCAATTTTGAAATAAAATGCACCCTGTCCTATGGGCTGTGTAGGGCCTACCTTAGGGTTGACGTACATGTATTAAAAAGGAAGGTTTAGGCCTGACTAAAGTCTTATTTTGCCAGGGTGAAATAGCAGTTTCAAATTGCATTAAAGGTAATAATTGCAGACCTGACACATTTTTTAAGGGGCTAATTTAGTGGGTGGCACAATCAGTGCCACAGACCTACTAGTAGGATTTTTTTTACATGTTCTTGCTGCATGTAATAGCATATACTAGGGACTTATAGGTAAATTAAATATGGCAATTAGGTACATAACAATTTTACAAAGTTTCAGGGAGACAGCACAAGCATCTTAGTACTGGTTAGCAGTGGTAAAAAGCACAGAGCCCTAATGCCAACTAAAACGAATTTCAGAAAACAGGAGGGGTGAATGGAAAAGGGTTAGAAAAAGGGTTAGGGGTGACCCTGCAGAGAGGGTCAAGTCCAACAATGACAAACAGACATGATAGCGTCGCTTTTACACTTTGATCAAAATTGGGTATTTAGGCAGTGAACTGACGTTGATGGTCTGGACGATGAGATACCCTAGACACAACTTAACAAACGTAGCTAATTACAGCTAAAGAGACATCTTAGACTTCAGTGATTACTAGGGAAGTCACACACCTAGAAGCTGTCCTTCCAAACAATCATCAGTAGATGAACTCATGCACATCTCAGTGTATCCGATATATGATCTACTGTGTTCAAAATGTTCAGGTACATTTATACACTCTCCAGTTATATCCATCAGTCATAAAGGGTGATCCTAATTTTTGACAAGAAAGTAAGTATTGTTTTGGCATACTATGAAGAACCCCATTATTTTTGCCCTGACTAGAAGATTTTCTCATACCACCAAGGGAGTAATCTAAATTTGTGAATCAGGACTGTATCAACCCTATTCAACTTGAACTGCATTTTTATCTAAGTGAAGTTAATAAAACACCCGCCCACCCCGCCCCCTTTCTTTTCATAAAACTTTGCTGAAGCAGTGTTTTGCGAAAAGGCAATAAACGCCTTTAACGTAAACGTACCGTAAACGTGGGCCACTTTTGTTGGGTGTGCCCGGGCCGTTTTTTTTTAATCCCAATCCAACCCTGCAAATGGATGATATTGTTCTTATTTGTATGGGAACAACACTCCTGGCAGGTTGGACACATTTTGTCAATATGTTCCCCTTTCTGTGCAAAGTTTTAGTAAATGTAGCACCGCCACCAGATGTTCAGCAAAATTTGCTTTTTGGCTTTGCTGTGCTAAAGAAATTATACCAAGGGATTGTCCCTCATAGCGCAGCGCTATGTCACTGTCAGCCTTGTTTCATGCAACAGACCTGCACCTAAAGTGAATGAACCTATGTAGTTATATTTTTTATTTTAGTGTGCTCATGCCCTGGAGTAATGCTAGTGTATGGTTTGGTCTGGACCTTGAGGAAGGAGGAACGATTAGGCTTGTTGACCTGCGAGTCCTTCTGTATTCAGATATATTCAGGTAATATAACGTGAATTCTCTTGTGGAATGTTCTGTTTTGTCTAGTCATATGTTTGACTCATCTTAAAGTAGCATATAAAGCTCCCAAAATATCCATGCTTAAAAAATTGTAACATAGTCTTTGTCGATATGAAGTGCTCCAATGTCCAGTTACAAGGTTCACGCTGACCTGTCACCCACGCTCTAATATTATCCAAGAGTTAACAACTAGTGTTAACATTTGATGTCAGAGATGCCATCTAGTTTGTAACTAGTGCACAGTCATACCCTCCTCCCCATATGTTGCTTTGCTCTTATATCTGCTCCACGTGTGCTTGTTAATGTATTATGATACTGCTGATGATATGAATTTTATGGCATGGCACAATGTATTTTTTTATATTTATGAACTTTATTTGTGAATTTCGCATCAAACGTGATATAATATGACATATTCACACAGGCGTGGCTGCCAGTACAGGAAAACTTTATGTGTGGACCAAGCTGCAACGGCTTCATGTACAGTCAGGTCAATCTGATCTCATTCTTCAATCACATTTCTATATTAAGTGACGTAATTCCAGTGGCAAAAATATTGCAAACCAAACACCTCGCGCTACCCCTAGGGACCGAGTCAGCAAGATATTCCAACAGGTTCAGGGGTAAAGTTTACTCGTGCACAGGTATATACGGGAACATTGGTCACAGCCTGCACTGTGAAGGAGTATAAGGAACTTTCTCAATCGTCACCATCCGCCATCTCTTTAATAGTACCCCTCTCTTCCGCTGTTGCCTCGACACCTGCCAGGTAGGCCTGATAAGGACCCCAAATACCCCTGGGCCAGCTCTGAAGCAGGAGGAGCTCACGATAAATGTGTTGCAGTAAACTATATCTGCGTGCCACTTCTTTGCACCGGTAGCGGGCTGTGGGCCCAGTGCATATCCACCCATCGTCGCACAAGTAGCAAGCCAATAGCCACCAGTCGTCTGACACTGCTCTGCACCTTCTTGTCGTAACCCAGCAGTGCCAGAAGAGGAATGGGATCCAGCACCACCCCAGTGATAGATTTGAGCTCACCAAAAATGTCTTGCCTGATTTCCTGCATGTCAGGCCAATATCAAGCAAGGGGCACAAAACCTGCCTCCATTGCTCTGCAGCGCAGTCAGTCTGCATGGTCACGCCATAGCGGTGTAACCGGGTTGGAGTGTAGTGCACTCTGTGTATATACTTAAAATGCAATAACCTATGTCTGCTGTTTAGTGAGACAGTCTTTGTAACAGAACAGCAATACTGCCATTGCTGGTCGCTGATGACTATCCCCAAGTTGCCCTGTTACTCAAGCCTGACCTTGAACCCTTGGGTCTACTCGCCTCCTGGGCATATGCATACAACCTCGCCACTAATGTGCAGGTGGCGGCTGTCTTGAGAAGCAAAGTCAATGTCAGCATTTCTCGGGGCTTCAGAACTTCTTCCCCCAGAAGTTCCCGTAATTTGTGTTGCACGCTATAATAGTGGAATTGGACACAAACTGTGGGTCTATTTCGCTTCTGCCTTACCTGGCTAAGGTGGCAGAGAAGAAAGTAAACCAATCTATCCTCCTGCACCCGTCTCAATCGGGCTTCCGGGCACTACATTCTACAGAGTCTGCAATACTCCTTGCCACGGAAGTCATCAGACAGGGGGCAAATGCTGGGCACACTAGGCCCTTATTCTGCTGGACCTGAGAGCTGCCTTTGACACTGTGGCTCATTACACCTTGTTGCAGTGTCTGAAT
Organism: Lissotriton helveticus; assembly: GCF_964261635.1. Taxonomy (NCBI): domain Eukaryota; kingdom Metazoa; phylum Chordata; class Amphibia; order Caudata; family Salamandridae; genus Lissotriton; species Lissotriton helveticus. The sequence continues at coordinate 1,009,885,907 of NC_136057.1, read as the reverse complement.
AAGGACGGTGTCTCAGGCCCGGCCCTAAAATGGTTGAAATCCTTTCTGGTAGAGCGAAGCTTTCAGGTTAGACAGGGTGCGCACTACTCTAAGGACATCAAACTGGAAGAGGGTGTGCCTCAGGGCTCTGCCCTGAGTCCTATCCTGTTTAACCTATACGTAACTCCTCTGGCGGAGATAGCAGAAGGATTTGGTATTAGGGTCGTCTCATATGCCGACGATACCCAGCTGGTGATCTCCCTATCAAAGGCACCGGACGTGGCAGCCTCTAATTTCAGGGCATGCATGCAGGAGCTGGCCTCCTGGATTGCGAAGAACTGCCTGACACTCAATGGTAACAAGACAGAGGTGCTTGTGGTAGGGGGTACTCCTTCAGGCTGGATGCCGGCTTGGTGGCCTCCGAGGCTGGGCTCCACTCCCACACCATGCGCCCAAGTGAAAAAAACTTGGCGTATGGTTGGACTCCAATCTTTCTTATGAAGTACATACTATACAAGTAGTGGGGAAATGTTTTGGAGTCTTTAAAAGTTTGCGGAAAACGATGGATCTCCTTCCTATAGAGGCTAGGAAGACGCTGGTGCATGCCCTCATTACATCTCGCCTAGACTATGGCAACATACTCTATCTTGGGGCCACTGCTAAATGCCTTTTAAGATTGCAGGTTGTGCAGAATGCAGCCGCATGGCTGGTACTTATGCAGCCGAGGAGGGCTGCCTCCAAAAGAGCCTTGGATACCCTGCACTGGCTACCAGTTAGGAAAAGAGTGATGTTTAAGGCACTGTGCACATGCCAACACGTCACCCGGGACACGGGTCCTTCGTATTAGAGGGATCTTGTCACCGACTATGTGCCAGTAAGGTCCCTTAGATCTAGTGGGACTGGCTTGTTGATAGTGCCGAAGGTGAAGAAGACCAGAATGGGAGGCAGATCCTTCCGGTTCCTGGCGGCTCAGAGCTGGAACAAACTCCCTCTAATCCTCCGGATCGAGACTTCTGAATTAAAATTTAGGAAGGCTCTTAAAACTCATCTGTTCTCATGTTAAGTTAGGTGGGCGTTTTGGACGTGGTTTGAGGCGCTGCCCCTTTCTCTCACCCCAGCGCGGGGACCCGCCGGAATGGCGTAACCATGCGCTTTATAAACCCCTTTATTATTATTTATTGTCCGGCTCCCGCACCACATCCCAGCCACTCATGACGCCATCATCAAAGAAGTATCCCATAGTGTGTATACCCAACTCTTGTTCAGCATTCGCTGTGCCACAATCCTGGCCTATTGGAAACCATACACATCAGGCTAAGGGGACATGGGGTGAACACAATAAAGATCTGGTCTGCCTCTCCAGTAGTCTCTGCCATGAGTATACTGTTGCATTTAAGGAATCTGCACACAGAGTTGTCAAACAGGGCCTGAGGCAGCATGTGCGTTGCCGCGGTGTCGCGCTCCAGGCACAAGTGCGTCAAGTTCCCTGGACCATTGATCCAAAATGGGTGAACATACACTGTGTGGCCCTATAATGAGTTTCAAAGTCAGGGCACTGAGTGCTCCCATGTGGTATGGCAATGTGAGTGTCTACCAACGCACCCCAGTTGTTTCCCGGCCCACACCAGGTGAATCTTGAGAGTCCAGAGGATATCGAATGTTGCCAAAGGTAGCAGCATCAGAATATTCATGACCAAGAATAAAAACCGGGGCAGCACCACCATTTTCATGTTTGCAATGCGTCCCATAAGCGACAACAGCAACCAAATCCAGCGTTCTATTACATCTGAAATTTTCTGTACTGCTTTGCCATAGCTGTCTAGCATGACAACCGAGGGGTCCATGTGTATCTGTATCCCAAATTAGCACACTGAATCCATCACCCACTGTGGCGGGTAATCTAGCTGCACCAGTGTCATAGCTTGAGTGAGTGGGAAAATGGTAGACTTATCCCAATTTACTCAGAGCCCGGAGTGCTCCCCGAACTGCACCTCCTCTCGCAATCCTACAGTAACATCACACTCTGGATTGCTTATGTAAAGTAAAGTATCATCAGCATAGGCCAAGATGATTAACTTAAATCCTGGGAATCACAAGCCCCGATGTGCATGGTATTCACATGGTGCAATAGCCAAAGCCTCAGCAACCAGAGCATATAGTAGGGGAGACATAGGACAACCCTGTCATAATACCATAGAAGCTGTGACAGTGCCAATATTCATTATTGATGCAGACGGTTGGGTGTAAAGTACTGTCACCAGCTGCAGAAAGCATCTCAGGACAGATAGCATGAAGCCCCACTCCACCAAATAGAATGCTTTCTAAGCATCGAGAATTACCGCAGCTGAGCGTACCTCTGTGTTCAATTGGTAAATAGTGCCCAACAGGGTTCAGAGGATAAATGTCAAGCTACGTCCTGGGGCCAATCTGGCTTGTTAGGGTCCCACTACCCCCGGTAGCAATGGGGCCAAGCGATTACCCAATATCTTTGCATATACTTTGGTGTCAACATTCAGTAGGGACAGCCAACAGTAGGACACACAATTATCTGCTGGCTACCCCGGCTCCAATATGGTGAAACAGTAGAGCCTTGCGCATCGATCGTGGAGAGTCATGGCCTCCAACTAGTCTCCTATGCCGACGACACGCAGCTGGTGATCTCCCTGTCGCAGGCCCCCTGTCTTGCTGCCGATGGCTTCCGTTCGTGTATGAAAGATCTTGCCGAATGGATGGCCAACAATTGCTTGAAGCTTAACGGCAGCAAGACAGAGGTGCTGGTGGTAGGGAGAGCCCAGTCTGCCTGGTCGCCGGCCTGGTGGCCCTCCTGCCTTGGCCCCACCCCTACCCCGTGCCTAGAGGCGCGCAATTTGGGGGTGTGGTTTGACGTAGGGCTCACTTTTGGCCCCCAGATTAATCGGGTGGTGGGAGTCTGTTTCGGGATTCTGAAGCGGCTGAGAAAGGTCCTGGACTTACTCCCGCTGGAAGCACGTCAAACCCTGGTTCATGCCCTGGTAACAGCTAGGGCGGACTACGGGAACCTGTTGTACCTGGGGGCGCCAGAAAAAAGCATGGCCCGGCTGCAAGTGCTCCAGAATGCGGCAGCACGTCTGATACTCAGACTGCCTAAAAGGGCGCCTTCTAAGGCGGCCCTCCAGCAGCTACACTGGCTTCCCGTAAGGAGAAGAGTGGAGTATAAAGCCCTCTGTACCTGTCATCGTATTTTGAATGGCAGGGCACCCGCCCCCCTGACGAATTTGATCAAAGCGTACATACCAACTCGGGCGCTTAGATCAACAGGGGGTGGCCTACTGAGGACCCCAAGAATTAAGAAGGCCCGCATGGGAGGCAGGTCTTTTAGACACTTGGCGGCAACTAACTGGAACAAATTGCCAACGGACCTGCGTCTGGAACTTGATGAGGCCAGATTCCGGAAAAAATTAAAAACCTATCTTTATAGCAAATAATGGCCCGTGCTGTTTTTGTGCTCCCTGTCATCTGCCTTCTCCCACTTTCAGCGCGTGGACACGCCGGTGTGCGTAAGCGCAGCGCTCAATAAATGTCCCAATAATAATAATAATAATAATAATTGTGGAGGGGGGGCATACAACGATCTGCAGCCATCTCCTCATACAGGGACACCAGGTGTGGAATGAGCTGATCCTATTAGGCCCTATATAAGGATACCGTAAGCCCATCAGTACACGGGGCCTTCCTAGAGGGCATATCATTGAGAGCCACACATCTCCCCTGGGGTCAGCGGGGCCATGAGGTGCTCCCTGTGCCCAACACTCAGCCTCTGCATGGTGATGTGTGCGAGATAGACCGCAGCTGCACCATCATCATAAATGAGACACGACTTGTATAAGTCGGCATAATATCTGTGGAAATGGTCTGATATCTGCTCAGCAGCACGTAGTTTCTGCCCTTGCTCATTGTGTATCTCGAGTATCACGATATCCTCCGTGTGGGGGTGCAACAGTGCCACCAGCGTTCAGGGGCGGCCTTAGGCATATGCAAGATGTGCACCTGCACAGGGCGGCCGCCGCGCCAATATATATCCTTAATATAATAATCCTCTGAGGATGGATACATATTTGTGTGGCAGCCCCGGGCAGGGATTTGGCGGCCACTGGCTCTGTTCCACTTCCAAACACCCTGACCCCCCCCTCTTCACTGGCCTCCGTGCCTGGCCCCCGCCTGGACCCCCTCTACCAGGGCCCCCTACCTACGCTCCCTGCCCAGGGCCGCCATGAGCCTAGAGTCACCCCTGCAGCATTGCACAGGATTGCTCTCCCTCGCCGTACAATCGTGCCACTGTGTACTTTCCCAAGTGTTTTACCTCACTGTGTGCAGTTTTGTAAAACTCATCTATCTTAGTTCTGATATCACCTAGGAGGCTTTGCAAGGCTGCTTCCCTGTGATGTGCACTCCAGTTCCACAATCTGTCTGTAATCTGGCTAAGCGAGCCCACAGCGACCGAGAAACTTTGAACGTTTCCATCATGAAAAACATGGAGTCTAACAATGAAAATGGGTGAAAATGCAATGAAAACGCGGGAAGCCCAGATCTAGCTCGAAAAGGACCGGTGAGTGGGCCAAATGACTATGCGGGAGCAGCTCACAGCGTCGCACGTGAGAAGCCAGATCCTGCGACAGCTTCCAATAGTCATTGCGAATATAGACATCATGCACTAATAAATAATGTGTGTACCCTGCACCTGTGGGGGATCTATATCACCAGATGTCCAACAAACCCTCCTGTGCAGCTATTTCTGCAAGGGCACTTGCCGCCGAAGAAGGGCGCCGAGGAGGCCCCTTAAATTGATCGCGATCTGGGCATAGCCACATTAGAAGTCGCCACCCCATATATGCAGTAGGTCCATCATTTGGTCAGTTGGTCAGTCAGAGCATGGTAAAACTGTGCATTGTCCTAGGTTGGGCTATAAATCCCGAACAAGAGGACCGCTAAATCGTCTTTATAACAATGCGTCACAACAAATCTGCCCCTCGGATCCACACACACCTTCTGCAGTCTGGCACCTGATCCCTTGCACACCCAGATCAAAGTGCCTCTGGCATCAGAGGCGCAACTAGAGCCACAATTCGGGTGGTGGGAGCGGCTAATAATTTTTTTGGGTGGGGGGGGCTAATTCTTCCGGGAATCATCAGAGTGCAGATGCAGGGTCTCTAAGAAGGGGTGAAAAAACAACAACGCCTCGTTAGCAAGTAAATGGTCTTTTAAAGACCTGTGAAGTACACAGGTGCAGCCGTATGTGTGCCCGGGAAGCTGTCTCAGCCCAGGCTGCCACACACGACGGGGGGGGGGAGCTAAAACCCTTTCAGTCCAATCGGCTATCTGGCGTACATGAAGAAACCTGTCGCCACAATATGTCCCAGCATTCTTCGCTGTGTCAAGAATCTGCTCCTTGGTGCCAGATGTGTTTCCTGCAGTATTGATAAATCCACCCTGTGCCTCTGTAGATGAGCCATCACCTTGCATATTTTTCTGCAATTGTTCAGTCCTCGGACAATCCACGTAATACATCGTAGCAGTGAGTGACCTTGTTTTATCCTCATTCTTTCATTATTTCAAGGTGTTTTAAAAAAGAGTGCAAAGGACTTCAATAAAGTCTATTACCACATGCAACCATTGCATAGCATTTTAAATCCCGACTTTGTGCTTCTCCAGACCATGTGATCTTAACATATAATGCCTACTAATTTAGAGTCTGTAGCTCCCACAGCTTTTAGCCCTGGTTTTCTAATGTGACAGTCTCTGAACATTGATGTACACTCTTCTATGACTCATTGTCTTTGTATACTCTGTTTCCACGATGTAAAGTGCTCTGAAATCATGCATTAGGAAGAATAAAACAAAAGAAAAAGAGAAATATGTAAGTGCTATTTACATAAATACTGTAATAGTCAAACAGCTAGATATGTCATTATTGTAATCAGTCATACAGTAAGATCTGACGTTCTTGCAATGCATACATATTTCTTACACATAGGTGCTGAATAAAGTAAAAAACCTTCTGTTACCAGAGCACTTGTGAAGTTGTAGCAAGCGGAGTGTCTTTTTAGGTTTCGCCTCGCCGAAAGCTGCGCAGCAGACTTTCGCGCAGGGTGAAATCTTATGAGTTACAGTATGGATGTTTGTGCCGCCTCTCTGTTCCATTGGCTAGCTCCATAAATGGAGGCTAGCCATTGGAACAGAGATCTGTCCGTCATGGCCGGACCAGATTCGTGGGCGTTCCCGACAGTTTTTCGCATTTTGCTCACGTCATGTGGCGGTGGGCGGTGCTTTTTTTTTTTAAAGTTTTGTTTTCGCCATTTCGGAAGTGTCCTTTGCAGGGGTGGGTTGCGCGATGTCCCGCTGTCCGTTCCCGCCCCCCTCCCGCTGTCCGTGAGCCCGTCCCCCCCATTGTCCGTGTGCCCGTTCCCGCCCCCCCTGCCCATTAACCCGCCCCCCCCGCTGTCCATTTGCCCGTTCCCGCCCCCCCTTCCGCATGTCCGTGTGCCCGTGCTTAATGCTTGTTAAAAGGTTCTGAGCGCAACGGTGGAGCCCAGAAATATCTGTCTGTGGTCAATAGATTTCCAGGCTCTTTCCACCAATGTGCGCAAGATCACACCTCCTGGACAAAACGGAGCCACTTTCTAACACACGCCGTTGTAAATCTCGAGAATTCCAGCAGACCAGGCCCCAGGGTGCGTGTCTTGGTTGCCTCACTTTCCAACAGGTAAAACAACAGTCCATGGCAGCGACAAAGCGGTCAGGGGGCATCACTTTAATGTCATCAACATGCCTTTGCCAGGATTCCCGTAAGACGCCTGCAGGAATCCTCTGCAACCGTTTTTAGGGTTTCCCACCCACCCTTCAACAGCAGCAGAACCAGGCACGCCGCAGAGCTGGCAAAGCTTGCCAATGCAAGCTTCGCGAAGCCACAGCAAACGGACCACAGCAAATGCCCCACAGATGGCGTCCCACTGGCCATACCACTTAAGTGAGAAGTCTGTCCGCCTCGAGATGAAAGCCGTGTCTAATACTGTTCTGTGATGCGTGTGATGTTTCTGGGAGCCCGTTTCAAAGCCGGGGCCCCACAGCTGCCCCACAGCCGGAATCAAACCCGAGATTTGATTTTTGATTTCAGAATAGATTTCTTTTCATGTCCTTTAATCCCAGCTCATTAGCGGCTCTCGTTAAGGTAACATTACATCTGTATTTGCAATCCGATTTTCACGGATAATTCGGCCCACACGCACCCTGAAACGCATGCGAGTGACGCCACCGCCCTTCGAAGAACACTCCCTGTGCCCTGTGGGGTTTACTTAAGGTTTTTGTTCTCATTTCTGCGCGGTTCGTGCTTTGCATTAACTGCAGGAGTGTGCACAGCGCAGCTGTCTGTCCCGTTACAGGGACCCATCAGGCTCCAGGGGCTAGGGTGCTGTACTACGTAAACATGCATCCGTTTAAAGGGAGAGGCATTAATGTTTTGTGGGAGGGGCTATGAGCACACTTAGGGGCATATTTACCAGCCCCTTGCGCCTGTACGTCACTTTTGCAATGACGCAAAAGGGGCGCAAGGCGCATGTAAATAAGCCCCTCAGGGTCTCATTGACAAGGCTCTAGGGGCACATTTGCGCCACTGGATTGAAACTTTTCTTATGCTCGGGTGGCGCAGTGTGCAGCGCATATTTACATGGCCACGCAAACCCACTTTGCGTCACTTTTCAGTCTGTGTTGGGGCTCTGTCTGTGTGGCTAGCTTTTTTTGTAGGTGACTCTATGTGTGGGTGGCTCTGTGTGTGTGTGGGTGGCTCTGTGTGTGTGTGGGTGGCTCTCTGTGTGTGTGTGCGTGTGGGTGCAAATGCAATAGGTCTCGCATTTGCGAGAGATTTAGCTATTGGCATTGTAAATGACAATGCCATTTATTTATCTGTTTTCAAAAGCAACACATAAATAAAAAAATTGTCATTTACAATGACAATAGCTCTAACTTTTACAAAGGCGAAACCGTTGCATTGTAAATGCTTGTTTTTCTAACCATTGATTTGTTATGTAGGCCTTTTGCTCCAGATAGCACTAAGCCAGGGTGCGATTCTAAGAAAAGGAGGGCCGATGGACCTTGAAGTGAGTCTTGTGCCCAACTGGAAGTGAAAAATAAGAAACCCCTCTCTACTCCTAAAGGTTACTGCTCTGAAAGAAAAGCAGACAATATGCGAATGTACTGAATAAGTCTCAGCGTCAGCAATTTACACCAGCATATTTCAGCATATTTTTCTGATGTTAGCTTAGATCGGGCTCATCAAGAGTGCGAGAGAGGAAAGAGGCAGTGTGAGCTATGCAGGCTGCGTATTTCAGAATGATTTGGAGACAAAAGGGTCCCTCCAGTCCTGGCCTCACCAAACCCTTATGGGTGTGCAAAATTGACCACGACCCAGTCCCCCTGCAGATGCGTAGTTGTGCTTTTTAATTTACAATTGCCATTTATATAACTTTCACTTTGTGCACTCTCTAGGGGGGTAATCGAATGTGCATTTAGTTTGAATGACCCACTTATCTACTACCGCCAGACAAGCCATTATAACTTTCCTTCCCGAGCCAAGCTAAGTCATACTACCCGCTATGGCTCCCAAACATGGATAATAAAATGATATCTAAAATGATCATCACCAGGCTCTCTCCTTATGTGGCAAACTGCCTTTCCCAGAACATTTGGGGGGATTATCCAGGCAGAACTAAAGTTAACAATATGTAAACATTGTTTGCATGGATGAAACAAACACATCTAGAGAATGAGGCTGTATCAACCTTTTTGGACACTAAGAAGGACTTTGCCTCTCTAGAATGGCTTTTCTTGTACACTGTACTACAGCACATAGGTCTAGCCAATAACTTGATCAAAATGTACTGCTTTTTAACACCGACGTCATATGAAGAGTATTTGTACACAACACTCTTTTGGCTAGTTTCCTTATTGGTAGAAGAATTCACCAGGAAAGTCCTCTGCCACCCTTTTTTATTGCGTTAATGTTGGAACCCTTGGCATGTGAAATTGGAGAACTTCACTTTCAAAGGGGGATTTCCTTTCCTTTGAGGAGAATGATAATCTCCCTCTATGCAGATGATATTTTATGCCCAGATGAACATTTGCCACCATCAATAAGAGTGAGTGTACAATATGGTGGATTAATGGGACTATCGATTAATTAGGATAAATCAGAATTTTTCTATTTTAACATTAAGGGGCCGATTATGATGGCGGACGTCCGCCACCATAGAGTAGGAGGGACCGTCCGCAGGGGCAGCGGCGGTCCCTCCGTGCAGATTAGGATGTGACCGCCAGGGTGGCGGTCACATCCTCTATCTCTAACATTGCGGCGGGTGCAGCTTCAAGCAGCCCCCGCCGCAATGTTAAAAATGCATGCACGGCATTTGCGTGCACAAAGCGGCAGGCACCGCGCGGTGCCTGCCGCTTTGTTCACGCAAATGCAGGGGGGTACCATAGGTACCCCCCATGTGCACCCCCCATTCACCCAGGGGGCCCGCAACGGGCCCCCGAAGTGAAGGTCCGTATGCTTTTCCACGGCGGAAAATCAGCCGTGGAAAAGCATACTTTCTACTCCATCCTAATATGGCTGGCGGTGTCTGATAAACACCTACAGCCATGTTAATGCTTTTCCGCCGCGGTCGGAAGGCGACGGCGGCGGAAAAGCGGCGGACAGATTGCAAGACCCACCAGCCATCCTAATTTGGCGGTGGGTCTTTCAAGCCTCCGTGGCGGTTTTCCCGCATCCTCCGGCCCAGAGGATGCGGGAAATCCGCAATCATAATAGGCCCCTATAAGTGCTCAACTGAGCCTAGAAATTCTGTAAAATAGAATAATTCCTTTGTTAAATGTCACAGGCTTAATATAAGTAGTAACAGTCAAAGTCAAAAAGGTTTATTGTATAATTAATTAAAATTGTCACAATTTCCACATGAAATAAGTATGTAAAAACAATTAATGCAAACCACATTAAAAATTATCTAATCAATTTACAACTCAGTATCCAATAAGTGTTATTAAATACAATTATTAAAATTTGGGTCAGGGCCAGCTCCTGCCATCTCTATAACGTCTTAATCGTCTTTTGGTTCAGTTTGTGCTTTCCGTGAGAGTACCAAAATAGTCTGGCCTTGGTGGCATTCCTCCTCAGTGTTCCTCCTGCTCAACGTGCCCTAAACATTTTCTTACCTCTGCCAGGAATTTTACTCCCGGGCAGGCCAGAATTATGGAGGCGCCTCCCAACCAACTTGTTACTGCATGTCTGCAAGTTCGAATTTTTAGGTCATTAAAAATTGGCTTCAAGTATCATCGCCTCTGGACCATTACTGCTGGGCATACACAAAGAAAATGTACTAAGGATTCCATTTTGTATCCACAAAGATGGCAATGCTCTGTTTGATAATTGTGTTTCCAGAAGGGTAATAGATCTTTTGAGACATGCTGTCCCCTCCAGTAGTCTATAAAAGCTCTTTTTAAGTGCCCACTAAAGTGAGAGGATAGATATGCTTGTGGTTTAAATGATGTAAAGGAGGCGATGATGGTCCACCCATGCCGACGTTTGGAGATTGTGTTTTTATCTTCCACGAAGGATTTCCTTTTAGCCGCCTCGTTAGCTGATCTGCTTAAACCTGCTTTGTCTGCCCTGATTTTCCATGCTGTTTCTAAATCGAGCTCTGTTAGACAGGAATTCAAGTGCTTTCCCCCAGGTACTCGGGGTTTCACTATCCGCCTGTTGTTTAATTTCTTCCCAGCATAGACAATCCATTGTCTCCGGGTCGGCGGAGCGAAATTTGTGGTAGAGCTTCACGAAGCCGCTCATGCTCCGGAATTTCTGATTTTGCAGTCCAAATTCAAGCCGTACCTGCGAAGGTGAGGCAGCTTTTGGCAGGTTGAAGACGGCCTTGTATATCTTTGTCTGCAGGTCATTTAATAAATCAGCCTCATTACCACACCAAGTTACTAGGCCGTAGAACAAGGAGGGCAGGATTTGGGCAGCCATAACCTTTAAAAGTTGATTGTAATTGGTACAGGCCAATTTTGATTTTACTAGTCGATATGCAAAAATTAATGATTGTGCTTTTGCTTTTATTACTGCTTTATGCTCCTTATGTTTGAATCCTTGCTCTATTGTGATTCCAAGGTATTTGTATGATCGTTGTTCTTCCACCGTTTCCCCGTTTGCCGTCCATTTATACTTGATCTTTGTTGGTTCTACAAGTCGAACAACCTTTGTTTTTACTTTGTTTAGTTCCAACATTTCCTGTTTCAAATAGGCTGCTAAATTATTTATTGCTCTTTGAAGACCAATTGGTGTTTTGCTTAGCACTACTATGTCGTCTGCGTATTGTAGAAAATAAATTGGATTGTTGGCCAATATCGGTGGATGACATTCAGCAGTTTCCAACACTTTGGTGATATCTGAGAGAAAAAGGTTAAAGAGGCCAGGAGCCAACACGCACCCTTGTTTGAGACCTTGGTGCGTTGTGATGCACGAAGTTGTACTGCCTCCATTGATTAATTTCACTCTTGCCCATGTGTTGTTATGCAGGGCGGTTATAGCCTTTAAAATTTGGATTGGAAGTCCCCAGGTATTTAATTTTGCCCACAGGCGCTCTCTACTCACCCGATCAAATGCTGACTTTATATCAATAAAACAAGCGTACAACCGGGATCCCTTGATTATTGCTTTTTCCATTAGGAGCGACAGGCTGGCTACATTTGTTATGTTTGCCATCCCTTGCCTGAACCCTGTTTGAAACTTAGGCAAAATGTTCGTGTATTCTATCCAATCTTGTAGCTGTGCTAGGATACAAGAGGCATAGAGCTTAGCCTCAACATCTATTAAGGATTTCAACCTATAATTTGCGGGGTTGCGATGGTCTCCCTGTTTAAATATCGGATGAATAATGTTCCCTTTCCAGGAAGCGGGGACGTTAGCTTGTATGTATATATAATTGAAAAGGGGCGTTAAGAACTCTGACCAGAAGTCCGGGTCATTCTTAAAAAGCGCGTTGGGCAGCCCGTTCGGGCCTGCTGCTCCTTCTGTCTTTAATCTTAATATTATGTCCCTCAATTGTTTTTTAGTTGTTAGGGGAGCTGTTTCAAAGGGCCCGTTTACTCCTTCCCGGTCCTCATTTTCTTTACTCTCCAAGCTCTTGATTCCTATTTTTTTCCCCTCATCCGATTCCAATCCCCGGGGACCTTTGGTGAGGCCAGGGTCTACATTACAATACAAAGATTGCACATGTTGGGCCCAGGTTTCCTCTCCAACCCCGGCTTCTTGTCGAAGTCTTGCTCCCTTATTTAGATCGTTGATGATACCCCAGAGGTCCCTGCTATAGTTTGTTCCGAATAGTTTCCTTATATGTGCTCTTAGCAACCCTCAACGACTTCCTGTAAATGCTCCTTGCTTCCTTTAATTTGCATTTGTTTGGAGTAATCCCCATTCTTTTTGCCTGTGCCAGTGCTCTAACCTCTCTTGCGACCCTTCTCTTTTGCGCTCTTAATCCATGTTAAACCATGGCTCCTTCCTGCTGTTTGTACTTCTTGGATTCCCTGGCAATGCTGGAAATTTGTGCAGGAGGTCCAGAATCAGCTGCTCCCAGTTAGGTACACGTTCTTCCTCAGACTGCGGACCTAACTTGGGAAAAAAGTATTTTGCTGTATCCTGGATATTTTTCAACGCCCCCCCACACCATTTTAACTTCTTTAGGTTGAACTTGTCGGTGTGTTGTAAAAGAGAGGTCGTTCTTGGTAGTAAAGTAAGTGTGATGATCATTCTCGTTATTTGGGGGAAGTGATCGCTTTCTATGCGTTGGTCAATTTGGAATGTTTCAGTACTGGGAACTAATTCCTTACTTATAATTGTATAATCAATTGTTGAGTGAACCTTGCCGCTCAAAAATGTGACACCTGCCATCCTGTATCCCTTTGTATTACCATTCAAAATTGCCAAGCCCAGGTCTCCTAATGTAGTTGTTATCTTTTGTCCGCCACAGGTCGCTGTCGTGTTCTCTTCCGCCTGCTTTTTTCCTATAAGGTCACAGTTAAAGTCCCCTGAAATAAACAGTGGGCATTGCGCATAAGATCTTTGCATCACTTTTATCAAGGATATTAAGTTTGCATGTTTTTCTTTCTGGGTCTTCCTCTCAGGGTTGATATAGATGTTAATCACTAAAAGTTGCCAATTTTGAGTACCTGATGGGGACCTATCAGTAATTCTGATCACCTGGCCCAGTTGAACCCCACGTCCAGCTCTTCTGTTACCCAGTTGTATTTTTGTGCTACATAGGCTGACAATCCACCGCGAGGATGCCCAAAAGGTGAAAATCTTTGGGCAAATATGTGATGTTCTTTAAACCCTGCAATTGAAGTGGGCGTCAATTTCCATGACTCCTGGATCAGGATTACATCCTGTTGCTGCAAGAAGGCTAATGTATCATGATCATGGGCCATTTCTTGAAAACCGTGAACATTCCAAGAGCAAAACGAAATACATTGCGGCATTTTACCCTTCTGGATTTGGTTCCTTTTTTCTACTGCCATGAGGAAATTGGGCTCTTTGTTAGGTATATTTTTTGCTCAGTGCCGTGGGTACCCATGACCAATCCATCCTGTCCAACGCTTGATGTCCAATATTTTGTTTGCTTTCTAGTGTACTGAGCCTGTTCCCTGATATTGTTGATCCTAGCGAGGATGCCCGAGCGCCTCGTAAGCAAGTCCTTTGTCTTTCCCCGACTCCTTTTTCTTTTTTTGGATTTTTTGAACTATCTAGTAGGGGATAGGGATACCTTGGGCGTTTGTGAGGCAAAAGTGTGATACCCCATGTTCCGGACTGTGGTCTTATGGAGAGTATCTTGTCCACCAGGTCCTTTGAGGCCCAAGTTGTTACTGATTCCTCAGTATCCGCATTATGTCTGTTCAGTTGGAATTTAACGGCTATCAGATCTCGGGGGGTTATCTCTTTAAGTTCTGTTATTTCCTTTAACAGTTTTAACAGGTTACCTCTATTAAGGATATCCTGCCTCCCCTGTGTTGAATATTCAGGCACAAATGTCAATTTGAATTCAAAAGCCTCTGTATGGTTTGGATGGTCTTTAGGCGATTGTATAGAATCTGGATTAAGGGGCAAAAGATTATGGGTTATGAAGGTGTTGCACACTGCGAAGGATACTTGTTGCTCTTTCTCTCCCTTCACTTCCTCCATTTTACTTTTTTTTATGTACGATGATCCTGTTTTAATTGTCCTTATTGGTTCGGGGATTGAGTCCATTTGAAGTAACATACATCTGCGATCCTTGTCGGTTATTGTGACTCTCAAGGGTTTTGGCCCAGTTTTGTTCCCTACACTTATTTTTTCCCCATGTGTTCCGTTTATTTTGTTTTCCTGTATTATGGATGTGTGCTGTGCATTACTGGCCTTTGATTCCCGTGTAGAATCCTCACCAATTATGCTTTCTTTACGCGTATTTTCCGCCGAGTAAAGTGTTGTTATCATTTGGGAGAATCCTACTTGACCTGCGACCTTTAAGGACTTTATTTGATCTTGTCGTAATTCTAGTCGTTTTTTTTTTATCAGGGGCTTTTGCACTTTGCTGATCATGGTCTCAGGGTGAAGGTTGGTTCGTTTTGCATTCTTGTAAAAGTGGGGGGGTCATTACTCCAGAAGCCAGGCGTCCATCCCTTGGTGAGGTTACAAGAGTATGCTTATGTGGTGGTACATTAAATCCATTGAATACATCCTCTCCACCTGGCTGCACGTCCAGTGGTTTACTTTTGCTTTCCTGGGAGCAATCATTTTGAATATAGGAAAGATGTTGTTTTGATCTGTATTTTGTTGCCTTTTGTACTTTAACCTGGCCTTCCTTGCCTTTTTCCTTTTCCTCTTTGTTGGCTTACCCTCGATGAGGGACTTATTGGTGGACTGAGTTGTTTCCATTACTCTAACTATGCTTTCTAATTTTTCTTCAACTGATATTTGTTCTTGGTCGTCTATTGCTTTGGTTCTTGAGTATCCTGGTGCGTACTTGCTTTTTAAAATTGGCGACGCATCCTTGTTTGGATGCATTTCCTTTTCCTGTTTACTGATATGGGTTAGTTTTACCTCCCCTAGGATGTCCTTTAAGATGTCCGGAAGACTTGCTAACTTCTCGATTATGCTCCCACAACCGTAATTAAACTGTTTATTACCTTTAAGAGTATGGGGCTCTAAATTCCCCCTGTTGGTTATGTGAGACGTAAGTAAGTCCAACTTTGCGTTTATGCCTGAGATGTGAGCAGCGATTAAGTTTATAAGGTCTATCTGGACCACCAATGTGTCTGATTGATAATTCAGCACCTTTATTGCTTGGTCTAAGGTGCCTAATATAGATTGAGTCCATGGAGTGGATGGCTGTGCTTTTTGGGGATTGCGCAAATCCTCAGACTCTAAGTCCCTCGTACTTACAGACAAAATTGTAATTGGCGCTGTACGGTTGGAATGGTTTTGATTTATTGGCATAATACCGCTATCATCCATTACTAGCCGCTGTTGGTCTTTGTTTGCCAAGGGGCTGCGAGGGGTGGAAACCACCATACCCAGACTGATCTGATGGTCATTATTACCCGTTGCTGCTTGGGACGCTCTCCCTTGGAAACCTTTATCCTTGGTCATTATCTCGATGATTTCCTCGAGTTGGGGATCATTTGATAGAAAAAGAGGATTTAGCCATGGATCCACTTCTTGTACGGACGATGTGGAAGAATTACTGAATTTTAAACTTCCCTCCTTAGATTCCATGGGGTCCTTGGTGGAATTTTTTGCTTTAGCTGTCTCTACGATTGACGTGCTTCTGCTCAGATTCATACAATTTACTTTTGACCGGAGATCCTCTATACTATCCATTTTTGCTATACTTCTCGTTGGTTCCCTTGCGGTTGTGGGAGTTTTGGGATGGTGCACTTGAGCAGTGACTAATGCCGGCTTATGTATTGCTTGAGACTGCAAGAGTTGGGACCCCATTAGATCGTTATTCGTTTTCTTCAAACTTTTGGCCCGAGGAGACGATGAGTTAAGTGGAACAATGGGGCTTGGCAACTTGCAGGCTTCGGCTGTTGATGCATAGATCGCCGCCATCGAGTCCTTTAAATAGAAAAATGTATAAAGACCAGTTTTCCGTCTTGTGTTCGACGTTGATTCTGGAGTCGGTACTGAGACCAACCTCTCTCTAGGACTTGGTGGGTTTCCTGTTTTGATCGGCAGGATGGCTCCCTTGGATTCCTTGGATGCTTTTCTGGTTTTTTTTTGTTGTTTTCTTTTACTTTCCACCGGTTGATGAATTTTTCCTGATCCCATTTCCCGTTAGATTCCTTGATTCTCCCTCAATCCCTCTTGTAGTTCTGGGCGTGAAGATATAGTAATTTTTCTTGCTACATTTTTTGCGATGGAGACTGGCGATGGAAACGTTTCTTGTAAGGGCGAAAAGTTTATTGCCAGCTGGAGATGAAGAGTTGAAGATCTTGACACTCCAAAGTTCCTGACACTCCGACTAGGGTCGCCCAGTGCTGTTGCTATTAACCTGTGCTGTTTTGGTTTTTTTTGTAACTCCTGCTGCTCAGCTACTGCCCCCCCACCCCTTCTGCTACTACAGCAGAGCCTTTTACCCGCTGAACTGGGCAGGGCTGGGCAGGGCTGAGTTGAGCAGAGAACAGGCTAGTGCCTGGCTTTTAATCAAAATTGGGCTGGCTTGGGGTGGCTTGGGGTGGTGCTCCCGTACTCCTGGGTTCCTGGGCTCCTCCTCGGCTCCTCTGCAACTCTCGGCCGCCGCCCCGCCTTGGCTCAGCTGTTTGCTGTTTGGTTGTTTGCCAGTACCGGGCGCTTTCTGCGTGCTTCCACTTTCTACTGGGGGCCCCTGCCCGCCGCTGGGCCGCCGGGCTACTCCGCTGGTGAGACTTGGTGTGGTGAGGGCTTGGCGGGGCTTGTCGGGACTAGCTTGGCGATTGCCGGTTGGGAGCTCCGGCCGCGGCTCCTAGTGCCTTGCGGCTGAGTGGCTCTGCCGCCAGGCAACTCTCCCGCGGCTCACACTTTCTCCCGCCCCTGCCCCAGCCCCTGCCCCTGCCCGAGCGCAGGATGAGAGCAGGCAGGCGGGTGGGCGGGCGGCTGAAAAGCAGGCGGGTGGGCAGACGGGTGAGGTAGGCGGCAATGCCTTAACGCCCCCCGGCCCGATCCGCAATGACAAGCGGCTCGAGTTTGGCTTAGGTGTACCGGTTGAAAATGCTGGCTCGGGCACAACGCGCTGCCGCCGGTCGGCTCCTCGGCTCCTCTACTTCCACTGCTTCTACGCACAGACGTGAGCTCCGTTCAAAGCCTGGACTGGATAAGTACTAACAGCCTGATTATGTATAGTTATGGTCATGTGGGGGATAAAATGAAACACCAACTTGACAGATAGATCAGAATGTCTTTGTCAGTGGCTGGGCAGATTGCCATTTTTAAAACGGTGACTCTCCCCAAGTTTTTATATTTGTTCTTAGCTATTCCAATGCCACTGAATGCATTTTTCTTCCGTCATCCACTGAAAGCACACTGTCTGCCTACATAAAAAGGCCGCCAGCTACATGGTCACAACAACAAGCAAGAATGCATGGGGAACAAAGCACACATGCAAGCCTATGGCAAAAGCACATTGGCTGTCTACACAAAATGTCCACCAGCCACATGACCACAACAACAACCAGCAACACGGCATGGCCACAACAAAGAAGACATGCAGGCCTATGGCAAAAGCACAAAGGCTGGCTACACAAAATGGCCACCAGTCACATGGTCACAACAATAAGCAGGAGGCCTGGCAAACAAAGAGCACATGCAGGCCTATGGACACTTGTTATACAACATGGCCCCTGGCCACATGGCAGAGGGAACAAAGGCAAATGGGGGCCTATGGCAAACACACACACTGGCCAGACAAAGGAGGCATGGTAACACATAGAACACAGCATTAATTCAGCAATGCCAAAAACGAAAACTAACAGGGCTAAAACTGTTTACAGCAACACACATCCAGCAAAAGCATTACCCAACATTTACACTGTACAAAAAACACACAAGTTTGTATTTTAATCCAGTGCCACCCATGTCCTAAATGATGTTTAAATTCAACAGGCACCATAGTTGTTCAATGCATCCATGACTAGTACTGGGCCCACTTGATGGAAGGCCCATTGGCAAAATAGGCCTTATAGTATATTAAAATATTTTTGCACATTTTTTAGAAAAAATGGAGAAAATGTACTAACCTGTGCTTCATTGCGCCTTTACAAAATAAGAAAAATTATGTGCAATAATAACTAGGCTCCTATTGAAAATGTAGGCCACACCACCACAATAAATTTAAATAATCAAATGAAAATAGAAATAAATCCTGGTGCTATTGTGTTTTTATCTAGGAGGTCTAAATCGATATTCCTATTTTATGCCCTTGTCCGGTTATAATCAATAATATCCATACAACGGCATAATAATCATATCCATATTCAGTCGTAGCACATGCTGTCACATTAAGCAAGGCTACTTCCCCGGCCCCCTAGAAAGCACAACGAGTTCTCTAAACAATCCAAACCTCCAGCAACCTGGGAAATCCCCCTTGCTTTGTTTGGATTTCATCCTAGAACTCCTGTAAAGCACTGTAAGAACGGCCAGTTCTTAGTGACATCTTTATTGACGTCTTATGTCCAGCCTTACGTCAAACCCGGCACCTTACAGGTATAAATATACCAACGTTGCCTTAAGCAAACACACAGTGGTGGTATTGGGAGCAGCTATCTACTTGCCCGAGAGCCCAGCTGATGCGAGAGCCCACGGACGCTGCCCCTCCCTTTGACGCACTGAGAGAGATGCTGTCTTTTCTCCTGCCGAGAAATCCAGATCCGGTGTTTCCAGATACCTTCGCGGGTTACTGGGATATCGAGTCCTGAGAGAGAGATACCAGACCTCCTGCTTTCTAATACCCAGGTACGGAGCTGACTAAACCCTTAAAGAGAATTCTTGAGTTAGATTCTTGGCAAAAACGAACTTAACTAAATTTGCTAATTACTTACTCCTTCCCACGTATTAGGCTTAGGTCAGGTACACAGGGGTAGGCGTATTTAGAAGCACCAGTTGAGTACGTTAGTCAATGTATATATGTATATATATTCTATCTATTTTAAAGTATCTTATGGCTAAGAAACCATATCAATGCTTTTACAGTATTATTTTATAATCCTCCTTTTACTGTACGCACTTTACTTTACTATGAGTATTGCAATTGTGGCAATTCATTTCTCTTGTATGAGGAAGAAGACTGCTCAATAAATTACACCTTTTTATTGAAAACGCCCGTCTTTCTTTTCTCTGCATTCTGATGAAACTAAGTACGCACATTTGACTGAGTGAAATAGCTGTCTATTGTTTTCACACGACTCTAGAGATACACTCTTATTCTGAGGGAGCAAAGTTGTCATGTTATATGGTTGTCAGAAGCTAATCCCTTCTTGTCTATCCAGGGAGGTTAAACTCCTCCTCGTTTATTCGAGAAAGTTTCTAGTGACCTCTGAGCTAGCTGGCAAAAACGTAAGTCTAATATAGTCAGTAGGGACCTAGTCGACCTCAGTCCTACGTCTACACTGCTGAGTATATTATTCCAATGCGCAGAGCCTATTGGGAATATAGGAACTACACTACATGGCGCCCAATGTTTGGTAAGGCGATAAATCTAACGCAAGACGTTAGAGTAACTCAGTCGTGCTTTTTCACACAGACCCCTTTTCCCGTAAATACTCCAAAAGACGTCTGGAGTGGGTAAAAGGTTAAAATCCGCCGGAACTTAGTAGGAAGAGATTCCTATGTATAGTTTTTGGTTTAGTCAACGTTGAAGGATACAGTGATCCAAAATATTGTGCACCTAATCTTTGTTTCCTTGAAACCTGATCTGCAACAAAAACCTTTCTGTCAGTAAAAATGTCAGAAAATGAAGAAGAAAGGGAGGCAGCTAGAATAGCAGCTCGACTCCTAGAGGATGACACAAGTCTCCTACAGAATGACCCGAATGCTATACCCATTCCGGTCAACATAAGAAAAACTATAACTCTTAAACTTATAGAAAATGGACTAACACCAAGAGGTGGAATAGTCGTATTCGTAATTGAGGCCCATGAATATCGGCAGACAGAGGTATTCTACACATGGATACACTTTCCAGCAGCAAACGCTGTAACACACGAATTCCACTATTACAAAATAGAGGAACCTCCGGATGAGTACACTCCTTTCGAGGAGGTAGAAATCCCATTAAAATACCAAGAGCACCTGCTCTGGTTTAAAGGCGCCCTAAAACATAATAATCACATCACCAGGCTCGGTCCACTAGGTAGACCAGGAGCAACGTGGCCGGTTCTAGCCAGCTACACACCACATCCAGACATTGATAAAATGTCAAGCGAAGAACTCTTAGTTAAAATAAAAGAATTAACAAAGGCATATAGAGAGTTAGTTCAAATGACAATGGAGGATATAACTTACCTCCAGAAATTGAAAGAAACAGATATAGCAGACCAACCAATTTAACTTGCCAGAATCATAGAAAAATCATATGAAGAACTAGGTAGAGATAGTTTGGGTGGGAAACCAGTAAAACCCCAACTAACTGAAAATCCTGAAAAGATATTTATTAAAAATAATCTAAACACTCCAAAAAAGAGCTGGGATGGAAATAAACAATCCACTCCCAAAGAAAAAAGATTCCAGTCCAGAGGAAGGTCTCCTCGGCGGAGAGAAAGATCTCCGGACCAAGGACACAAGTCTCCCCAGAGGGAGCCCTCTGAGAAAAGATACAACCTTAGAAATAGGGATAATCCAAAGAAACCTGATAGATATCAAGACATTGATACACGTCCCTCTCGATCTTTTCAGACTTCCTCGCAGAAATCGGAAAGAAGAGGACGGTCAGAACACAGGGAAGAGCACGTCAAGTCCAAAGACAAGGAACCTGCTCATCAAAGTAAAAAAATTACAATTTCCAAGAAAGAAGGTAGCCAGCATTAAAATAGTTAAACATGCCGAGGATACTGAGGACACAACTGAAAAAAGGAGAGTGGGCCCAGACAATGCTAGACAGCGCAGCAGAAGTGACCATAGCTCGCAGGATCCTGATGAATCTTCTGGAGACAGTGGACACGAATGAATACATTCAGGTGGAAACTGCAGATACCAGAGTTAGCAAACCTCATAAAATATACGAGATAACATTACGTATAGAGGGAGATAAGACTAGGAAAGTAAGGGGTCTATTTTTGGATAACCTTTCTAAAGGCTATGACATCCTTTTAGCTGAGAAAGACTGGCCACCGGAGTTTGTCAGGGAGTGCCCTCATGGCGAAGAAATGATTATGCCTGCCTTCTCAAATCATATTCCAATTCATAAAAAATATATATATGCAAGAAAATGGGCAGTAGCCCAAGCTCCTGCATTATATAAAAATCATGTAGGATGGGATGAGGACTCTCCTCCTCACAAAATCCAGTTAAAATGTCAACCAACTGCACAAAGACAGTACCCAATTAAGCAAGAAGCTAAAAAGAAAGTCAGGGAGATCTTAGATCAACTTGAATACCAGGGGGTGATTGAAACATGCACCTCACAAATGAACAATCCTTTGTTTCCTGTCTCCAAGCCAGACGATTCATATCGTCTAGTTTTGGACTACAGACACCTTAACTCATGTTGCAAGACATTTGCAGCACAAAATTCACACAGTGCAGCACTAATGAATAACATCGTGCGCAAAAAATACAAAACAACATTAGACATCTCTAATGGATTCTTTTGTCAAAACATAGCACCTGAAAGCAGGTACTTGACCGCTTTCTCAATAATGGGGTCACAAAAAAAATTCTGTCGACTCCCACAGGGATTCAAGAATAGCCCAGGATTAGTCTCAGCAAGAGTAACAGAGTTAATACAAATGTATGATGATGAGGCATTATCTTATGTCGATGACATCTATCTCACAGATGATGATTTGGAGACTCACTTGAAAAGAGTGAACACCATAATACTTGGGTTTGCAGCAGAGGGTTACAAATTCAACTTTAAAAAGTCACGAATTGCCCATCTAACTGTCCTGTTTTTAGGATATGAATTATCAAGTGAAGGCAAAAGCCTAGCAGACAATTTCTTAGAGAAAGTGTGCTGTACTTCAAGCACCAAAAACGCTGAAGAACTTACAATCAATACTAGGTTTCCTGAATTTCGGAAGAACTTACATTCTAAATTAAGCAGAGCGGGTTAAACCTCTCTATGAACTAATAAAACCTGATTTCAAACCAATCAATTGGACTCAAAAACACGCAGAAATTTTGAGATCATTGCAAGCGGACATGTTAGCTAAAACAAAATTGCCAACTCGCGATAACACACGCAACCTTGTAATCCGAGTCATCCCAGGAAGATGCAGATTCACGTACCTGACCACTAATGAGGGAGAAAAGGTACCAATAGCTTACAAATCACACTTGTACACACAAGCTGAAAAAACATTCAGTCTTACGGAAAACATTGTAAATGCGGTTCAAACTGCTGTAGCAAAAGAAAGAGCCCATGCACAAGGCAAAAGGATAACTGTTTTAATAGCAGAATCAGCCTTTGAGGCATTAACAAGCCCACGCAATTTGACTAATGTGGCATTAGATCCAAAATGGATACAATGGGAAAATTCTCTCGCTACAGAAAAAGTGAAATACTACTTTGACCCGGAAATGAAAAAACTAGAAAATCTAGAATATGAAGAAGAATATCCTCTGCCAATCGACATTCTGCCTCTCGAAAAATACAAATGTGTAATCTACATGGACAAATTTGCACAACACTACGATGCAGAGCAAAAATCCTACAACGTAGCGTGCGCGATTGTTAAAGGTCGCTGGCGCTTGGGTAAATTCAGACCGTTAATTACCAAAACTGAATCACTCAGAAACTGTTCAACTCAGCGAGCTGAAATAAGATCTTTAAAGATGGCGCTTGAAAATGCTGATCGCGAATTCCCCACACTAATAGTGTGCGATTCGCATTAATGCGTCAAATCTTACAATAATGACTTGCAGAACTGGATTCAAAACGATTACAAAGATGACACAGGTGCCACAATAAAGCATAAAAAGCTTTTGGAACAGGTAGTTCTTTGGAGTGGTGTGGCTCACTGGTTAGAGACGGCAGACCCGGGAGCAGAAGTCGGCCCGGGACCAGGGTTCAATTCCCGACGGGGCAGGGTCGTGGACCAGGGTCAGCGGACTCGACAATTCTCGCCTCGGTGCCTACTCTAACCAGGGATCACACTCGGCAACTCTGGGCATTAGCTTGCCTAATTTCCACAACGGCCCCATCAACGCCAGGGATGCCTGGCTCCACCTTGGGGATTCCCAGTAGGGACCATCCCACAGGGAAAGCCAGGACGGGTTCCCCAGCGGTATACAGCGCCGGGACGCCCCTTTGCTGGGGCAGCTGTGCGCTTTACAAGTATACAACATTTAACATTTAACATTTTGCAGAAAGAACTACAAAAGACTCACGTGATACATACACTGAGTCATCAGCGTGATGACGTTCACGCTGCAGGGAATTCATTGGCTGACACAGCCAAAGCGGAAGCAACTAGACCGGCTTCCGTAGCCACAAAAAAGCGTTCAGAAAAATACATAGACGGGAAAACCATGCTGGCGGTAAAAACGTCTTCAAAAGGCGACTGTGCAGCATTACCCGTGAACTATCCACTCAATTATACATACATAATCGATGCAAACTCTGTTCCTTTTGCTCGAATCCATGGAGTGGGGGATAGAGTAATTCCAAACACAAACAGGAGAATCTTCTTAATACAAGAAGCACATATGGGATTAGGTCTAAGGCATCAGATGATCAAAGAATCTCTGACAGAATTACAATCAGAATACTGGTGGCCGGGAATGAGCTTGCATAATCACAAATTTGCAATAAACTGTCAAACCTGCAACAGAGATCGCAGTGGCGAACCGGCCGAAGTAGTGCCAGGACCCCTATTAGAAAGCATAAGGCGATCTATACGCAAAATCAAACAGGAAAAATGCGTCCCAATGTATATTATTTAAGACTAGAGTCACTAAAAATGTAGACATCAGCGCTCGGCTAACGCCAGAACTGTTATAAAAGATTTGCGAGTCTATATCGGCACATACGCAATTGGCATGCTACATTCTGACCAGGGTCCTGCTTTTAGCTCTCAAGCTTATAAGGAGGCCATGACCAGCATGGGCATTGCATTGCGGTACTCTTGTCCCTTCCATCCTGATTGAAATGGGATTGTGGAAAGAAAAAAACGAGACATAAAGCAATCTATAACGGCGAGGGTATTAGGTTCGGGTGATGGGTGGGTCCAACATTTAACAAGTGTCCAACGTAGTCTTAATAATCTGCCAAGAAATTCTCTAAAAGTTTCAGCCCGTACGAACTATTGTTCGGTACTAGAATGCATATTCAGGACTTAGATAGTCAGACTTCAGTGGTAGAAGAAAAATGCTTTGGTATCAAAGATCGTTTGGCTATTTTACAGGACTTAAATGAAACAAGAAAAGACCTGAGCAACATAAAGCTAAAACAGCAGCCAACAGCCAAATAAACCACCTGTCCCAGCAAGGCCTGTCTTGATTCCAAAGATTGGGGATCTAGTCAGAGAGAAAATAGCGGTGAAGAAGGAATTTGGGCCTTCTTACAGAAAAGCAGTACCTGTCTTAGCTGTCAGCGGAACAAGATCAGTAGTACTACCGCCCCTTGCTGGTAAAAAGTAGAACCGAGTTGTATCCATCGACCTGGTAAAACCACAATCATGTGGCCAATAATAAGTAGTAGGCCCAGTGTACTCCCAAGATGTAGCAGAGCACCAAAACTTGCTACAATACAAGAGGTTCAAACTGAGAAACTAATCACATTTGATAGACCTGCAGTGAATAAAAAAGGACTATGCAACAATGCCATGGAACTTGTGCCTGTTTAAACCCAAATTTCAACAGTTCGTCAAGAAACACCAGTCTACAACGATGTAGCCTCAGACTATGCTAATGAAACAAAAGATGCAAAAGCAAATAAAAATCATGAAGCGATTCCAACAATTGACAGAACTGCATCTGGCTACTTCATCAATTTCGATGACTTTTCTGAGGATCCAAGCGAGCCTGAAGAACAGCCAACAACAAAAACTTTTAAAGACAAAGTAACAGAACTCTTTCATCAACTCAAAGAAACCTATCCGATTTCTCCATGGATTGAATTTTGAATTGTGTTAGGTGTACTTTTCCTCCTGCTTTGGCTCATCATGGTTCTCTGTTTGGGAAATATTATTGAAGGAAAATATAGTACAATGGACACAGCAAGTCAGGACATCAACTTGGTCCTAAAGCCACACAAGTCATCTCACATCGAGAAAAGAGAACTATCATCCGTGAATGTCACAGCCAATCCAATACCCGGTGGGGTAGCTTGGGACAAAACAGATTACGAAATCTATGGCCCGGTCGAGCTCTTGAAGTATCCACACCAGTTTAAGGTTTCATTAAGTGACTTTGTAAAACCGAGCACATTCTCTGATGATTGGAACTTTGAAAGTATTAATGATATGATGTCAGATTTAGTTATGTCAGCAAAATTTAAAGAACATGATTATTTACAAGGTTTATCGAATTATGAAGAAATGTACTGCTACAACCACTTTGCACATCATTATTTGCATAAATCTGTTCAACCTAGAAATGTTTTTAATTATAATCAATGGGAACATTGTGCAACTCCACCAAAAGGAAGTGCGAAAACATTTTATGGGAAATTCCCGTATTTTTCAGGATTTAACACAAGTGAAGCAGAAACGTTTTATTTTAAAATGTTAAATAAGACAGGAATGAAAACAATGCTGACAAACACTAAATTAATCTATTCAGAAGCATTTTATGAAAAAATGACTACATTTGGTTTTGATTTCTGGAAAAACAACATTGAAACAAAAACTTTCTGGGGTACCAAAGATTGGCAGGTCCAAGGTTTAGAATCATTATTTAGAGCCTGCATGATCCCAGAACAAATTATATTCTTGAATGACACCATTCAACAGACAACCTGTCTTGGCCTAGCCAAAATTAAAGACTAAACAAACCGTCTATTCCAAAGCCAACACCTGACAGTATTAGCACTACGGATGTTGAGATAGACGTATCCCATATTTTTAACCAAAACAGAACACATCCTGATTGGAAAAAATGGTTGATCTGGCCCACAGACACAAACAGCTGTCAAGATAGATTCCTGAACAAATTACAGGGGTTCAAATTGACCAGGCCAGACCCTAGATACTCCCAGAGACAACATCCAGGGATAGTTACAACATACAGTGTAGGAAAACTCTGCCTCGAATGGCTACACACATCCACACTGGCAGAAATTAAGCAACACTTGACTTTACTTAAAGACGGTGCTGACTTGCGTGATTTCATAATGGGACCACGTAAACAGCGTCAAAAACGTTTCATAGCGGCCGGTGTATACGCAGCGTACAACGAAGCTTGGAAAACAATGCAAATTGAAACAGCAGAAAAAATACGGGAAATTGACCGTATCAATTTGGAAAAATCACTTTCTGTTGTGGACAATGGGTTAATGACTCTGTCTTCCAGAATTCACTGGACAGTATTGTATCATCTGCTATTGATATAATAGAGCAGGACTTACTAATGTTACAACACGGTCAGTCCCAATTGCGTTCTATTGTACAGCTTGGCTGGACGTTGCAAATTCTGCGTTCAGGCTACGTGCCCTGGCGTTTAATCAACATAACGTCACTCTTCTCTAACTTTAACCTTACTGATACACAAATCAGCTTGGCACAGAACAGAGTATACAATTCTGAGCATTGAAAAACTTGAGAGATTACCATTGACAATGTCAGAAAGACCTGTCATTGAATGGATAATACATGGAATAATAACAATTCCGATAACAACTTTCCAATTTAAATTCTGTCAAGAGTATATACCAGCAGGCCAGTATGAAAGATTGGGTAAAGGGTACATTAAGTCATCATGGAAATTACCTTATACACACACATGTTATAGTGAAAAGAAACAGAATGTATTTCTTAGTGGTAACAATTGTAAACGATCACTGAGTGGTATACTTCTTTGTCAAGGTATTAACTTGCATGGGGCCTGTGAGGGGACTTCAAATAACCTTTCATGTCACCAGCATGGCACACCTGCAACTCGAATAGAGCCATTCTTTAGACGGCTTTCTAACGGGAGCTATATTCTAATAGTGGACCACAGATGTTGTGGCATGGTGCCAGGAAAAGCTTATCTCGTGAGCGTTAGTTCCATGGTCACTTGCTGTATGCAAGTACTGTATCCAAACAGCACTCCAGGCACAGAGGCGAAGATTTGGCCCTTTTTGAATATCTCTTCTATTCGAATTGATACTTTAAGCAGAATGAAGTCTGTTCTTTTACAGACAACTGTGGCCTTGACGTCATCAAAAGAAACGTATGATCTGCAAGTTGCAAGGACAACGGCGGAGATACATACCCTTTTATCATCAAATTGCCCAGTGCATTTTGCAGAAATGCTAAGCCAAATCCTAAATATGTCTGATACCAGTGGTATCCCACATATATTTAAGACAATTTTTTCGGGACTGTTAACACCCTTCCAAACAGTTCTGGGCATTTTTCCTAATTTTGTCCATTCTGTCTTTGGCGGCCTACCACTTCTGTTGGGACTCGTAGCAGACATTTTATTTTTGATACTTCTGCTTCGATATGGCAAGCCAAGTCGCAGACAAGACTCCAGCAACAATGGAAGAAACGATCCTAGCTATACGCTATCGGGACCGAATAACTAAAGTCCTTGGTTTAGCCCGGCTAAGAGATCTGAATATGACCTGGTTTCTTTCATTCAGACCCATCTGGCAGAATTGCATCTTACCTGTGCTTCGATGTATGCTATGCGGAGAAGAATGCGTGTTGGACGTCTGTCTTACACTACCATCAGCAGTACCATTGGATAAAGATACTTTGCTAAGTTCTGTAACGGCTCATGCATCGTGTTGTCCCCAGCGGCTACCCATTCTGATGACGGCATTCGTTGAGGCTTCACTACTGCGATTAAAGGGTAGTGAAGTACGAGATGAGAGCAACATCACCCAGGTACGACCTTCTGTGAGCATTGTTGATCCTGACATCGATGATAGCAATCATTCTTACGACTGTACAGTTGCGGCATTTTCGAACTTAATCGAACTTTCACCTGAAGCCGTAGACAACTTTTTTGCGAGTCTGTCTGAAATGATGTTTTCCCCCGAGCAAAAAGAATAACTTTTTAAGCAAACAAGTACACAGCGTTCCCTGAACTCCGAATTCGGCCTTCGGCTTTGATAAACAAAAGCTACTGAACATATTTGGAACTATATTTTTTCTCTCTCCCCGAAAGCGAAATAATTTTTTTCCCGATTCCAAAATATTTACCTTTTTCTCTGGCACATGTACTCTGCTTGAAGTAGAACTATTCTTAGAGAACAGAGCTTCTATTTATAGGAACTCTAGAGACAATATATTACCTCAGCCTCTAGCACATTTACAGCAACTGTATTTATATGTGATGGAATGGTCTCGACCTTTTTTCTGTATTAAGAGCCATTTCATGGGTAAATTTCGCAAATCATTCATGCTGATATATATATGCATCTTTTTTACTGAATGATTACACTGCTTGAATAGCGTACAGTACCTATAATCAATTTTCGTGTATATCTATGCACCATTTCAAATGCTAAAAATGTATTTTGGGGTGGGTTGAAATACACATACACTTTTATATGTTTACTATTGCTTAGTTTTAGTAATGATGGACATTAGATCGTGGAGTGGGTATTGTGTTTTTATGTAGGAGCCTAAATCGATATTCCTATTTTATGCCCTTGTCCGGTTATAATCAATAATATCCATACAACGGCATAATAATCATATCCATATTCAGTCGTAGCACATGCTGTCACATTAAGCAAGGCTACTTCCCCGGCCCCCTAGAAAGCACAACGAGTTCTCTAAACAATCCAAACCTCCAGCAACCTGTGAAATCCCCCTTGTTTTGTTTTGATTTCATCCTAGAACTCCTGTAAAGCACTGTAAGAACGGCCAGTTCTTAGTGACATCTTTATTGACGTCTTATGTCCAGCCTTACGTCAAACCCGGCACCTTACAGGTATAAATATACCAACGTCCGCTGAGCCTGTAACAAGGCGAGGTCGCCCCCACACACCCCTGCTACTGCCTCCATCAGCCCTCTGGTGCCCTTGGTGCCCCTGCTGCCTTCGTTTTTGCTGCCTTAGTCTTAATTTTTTACTCGTTTTTTCCCGGTTTTTCTCGTTTTTTTCTCGTTTTTTTCACTCCACGTTTTGCCTCCTCCTTCTCTCTTGTCATCTGCCATCTGGTGCCCTTGGTGCCCTCTGCTGCCTTCATTTCTGCTGCCTTAGTTTGTTTTTACTCGTTTTTACCTGCATTTGTCCCACAGGGCGACCCAGCCGCCGCTGAGCCGCCCTCTGCCCTCCTTTCCCGCCGCTGCCTCCCTGCGGCCCGCCCCCCTCCTGCCCATTCGCCGCCCGCTCCCGCCACCCAGCTGCTCCTCCCTCCCGGCTCCTTCTTATGTCGCTCCCACGAACGCGCAGCGTTGACGCGCAGCGGGCGCGCCGATTGTGCAAGCCTCCCATACCGGGTCGAAAAAACGAGGCGAGAGATCCGAGGGTCCCGTTGCTGCAGCAGCAGTCCTACGTTCCGTTCACGAACCTGCCGGTGGGAGGTGGCTTCTGAGGCCCAGCACAGCTACAAAAGGGCGGTGAGTCGGCTTCCGTTTTTCCTTCGGGGGAAAGCTGGGGAGGCAACTCGGAACAGTCCTGGCTTGAGTGGAATCAGAGGCGAAACCGGAGTGTTTGAAGCACTCGAGGACCTTGGAGCGTTTGAACTGCTGGGTTATCTTGCCGGTACACTTCGAGCCATACCTAGTATAGATCTCTGTTTAAAACAGGACCGAGGCTTTAATTCTTTTTCAAGGGCTTCCCCAGATAGAGAATTTACCCCTGTACTCTCGCTCATAGATTTGTTGGCAGCACAGGAGCCTCTGGCTTTCTTGGAACAAGGGAAGAACTTCGCAGAGAGGTTTCTTTTAGCAAAGGTGGAGGGGTCAGGTATGACTTTTGATAAGGCAGCATATCCATTATTTCCTTGTGTGGACAACGTGGGTCTTGCAGGGGAGGTGTCTTTAAATCAATGGAAGGGGCTACAGTCAGAGCAGAGTTTACCCAGAAAAGGGAAGGGAGAGTCTCAGGAACCCCAGAAAGAAGTCCAACGAAGCGCTATCGGAGAATTACCCCAAAGCAAGAAAGGCACACTTTTGGGTAGTCCCGAAAATAAAGGAAAGTTCTCCTATTGCCTTAGGAATAGGCAATTCCTTAAAACAAGTCTTCCATCATCTACGAAACAGCCAGTTGTCCCCAGGATCACCAGAAGAATTACTCGCAAAGCCTTAAAGCCATTAGTGAATAAAGGCAGTAATAAAAAGGCTCAACTGGGGAAAGCCCAGAGGCTAGGGAAGAGGGTAAAGCCATAAAAATAAAAATCACTCCATCACTAAGGTCATTTTTTAAGGTACAAAATCGGGGTTGTAGTAGAGAAAAGGGCATGGAACAAAGAGAGGCAATACCATCCAGTAGTGAAATGGCTGATAGGCTGGCTACCTATAAAATTGACGCTTTAGTTGACGCAGCAGATGAAATAACAGTTGGTATAGAGGGGGAAGTGACTGAAGTAGTTAGTCAGGCACCTGCTCTCCTTCAAAGTCAGTCCCCTACCCCGGAGCTTAGTCCAACTCAAAGCCTAGCACCTAGGCCAGAAAAGATGCCGCTTCATAGCCTGGTACAGAGTCCTGCTGGAAATACGTCTAAAAATCTCCCTAAAGCCGTTCTTAGTAGCCAAGATATTGATTCGGAACCCCCCCAAGATAAACCTCGAAGCACCACAGACACTCTGTTAGAAAAGATGATGGAAGAGATCAGGTCTAGGTTTGTGATTTCGGAAGGTAATCAAAATAAGATACAGGAGAGATTTGAGATGCTGGACGTCAAGCTGAACGCACTGGGGGAGAGAGTTAAAGCAGTGGAAGATGTGGTGGATGAGCTAAATAAAAAAGTTGAAACAACTCAGAAGGAAATCAGATCTTTGAAAGTCAAAGATAAAAAACATTGAAGAGAAGCTGGAAACATTAGAAAATCAATCTCGAAGGTGTAACCTCAGACTGCTTAATGTTCCTGAAGGGCGAGAAGGTTCGGAAGTAAAAAACTTTGTGGTCTCCCTACTGGAGGAGTATTTCCCATGGAGTAAAACTCAGGGTCTTGGAGATGATATCCAACGGGTACATCGAGACCCCTTTGGTAAATCAAAAGAAAGAAAGAAACCAAGAAAAATCTTAATGAACTTTAAGACCTACACACTTAAAGAAAGATTATTGAGTGAGGCATTGAAAGTGGGGGAACTCAGCAAGGATGATCGGTCCTTTAAAATCCGATCAGACATCGCTAAAGCAACCCAGGATGGGCAGTGGGAGCTAGGTCAGCTGATGCCGGAATTAAAAACGTTAGGCGCAACTGTCCAGATGAAATTTCCAGCTTCCCTCAGAATAATGTGGAGGAACAAAATGTATAATATCAGAGACCCCAAAGAAGTGGAAACAATTATTGGTCAAATGCGCGACCAGATAAAAATTCAGTCAATGACCCAAACATAAACACACAATTTATTCGTATGAAAAAAAAAAGGAGTCGTAGCGCACTTCAAGTAGAATTGAATAGACGCAGGGAGCTCAAAGAGGGCCAGAAATAGAGCCCAATGGAGGATCAGGGAGGCTTCCCAAGGAGGGTGGGTGTGTCTTCCCACTTTGGTTTTGTTTCTTTTCATCATCATTATTTTGGTTCTAATGTATATTTTCAAAAAAAAGGAAAGAAGGGAAAAAAAGCAGTGAAAATGCACAGGGGATGGGAGCAAGATAGGGAAAAAAATTATTAAACATGTCCTCTTCAAGCCATCAGATATAAAAAGAAGGAGAAATTCAGGGGTTGGCGAAACAGGAGAAAGAAATGATCCAGAAAATGAAACATGTAAAGATAACTACCTGGAATGTAAATGGGCTACGTACTAAGAGTAGGCGGAGGAGGATTTTTGTATACTTATAATCAATTGATAGTGAAATAATAATACTACAAGAAACTCATCTATTAAAGAAAGAATGGGAGGAAATAGTGAAAAACTTGAGTTGGGTGGACTCGTACATATGTACTAATCAAGAATGCGTCATAAAAGGGGTTGCTATCTTATTTAAGAAATCTCTGAAAGTGAGGATAGAATCAGCAGAAGTAGATCCCAAAGGAAGGTGGGCAATAGCTAACATTAGACTACTCAATCAAACCCTTTCTTTAGTGGGCTATTATGGTCCAAACTTGGACAATCCGTCCCCCTTCAATCACTATATACCCATTTGATCTCAATATCAGAACCCCTCATTATAGGAGGAGACTTTAATATTATACCAGATCCTAAAGTTGACCGATACCCGAGGGGGAAACAAGTCAATCTCCCAAAAATGAGAGAATGGTTGAGAATTTACATAAAGGATCTGAGTCTAATAGATATCTGGAAAAAGAAGGGGGATAATCAAGAGAAGTTTTCTTTTAAGAACAAGAAACTAGGGATACAGTCCAGAATAGATTTCTTTTTAATAGACCAGGGATTACTGGAAAAGACTCTAAAAGTGGCCCATCTCCCTGCTCATCTTTCAGACCACTCAGCGGTACAAATGACAATCCTATTAAAAGATATAACAAAACCTTTGAGGTGGACGATGGATCGCACAATTCTTTTGAATTCCGAGATAGTTAATCAACTTATGCAAGAGACAAAAAACTTTTTTGAAATCAACAACGAGGGCGCCCCAACCCATATAGTTTGGGACACGTATAAAACGGTGATTAGGGGTACGATCCTTAGTCTAGCATCTCATAAATCTAGAGGACTTAAAAGGGAAATTCAAAGAATAGAAGATAGCATCTCATTAATAGACCAACAAATTATCACAGATCCAAGAGGGCCAGAGCTGGAGGTAGAGAGATTAGAGCAAAAGAATAAGCTTTCAGAAATTTTGGAAGATAGAATTAAGGAGAGGTGGGAATGCAGTAAGTTGGCCCATTACGAATATGGGGAGGGTTGTGGAAAATTACGGGCTTGGAAGGCAAGAACAGATAGGTCTAGAAATAAAATCGTCTTTATAGACCCACATAACCAATCACATAATGGAGCAGAGGAAGATGTTATATAGCAAGATTTTATGGCCTTTTTTGGGGATCTCTACTCTGAGATCTATAGATGAGATTAATACTTTTTTAGATGCTCAAAATACCCCAAGGTTAACCCAGGAGGAGAAAGGCAAGCTCAATGCAGAAATCACTACTGAAGAAGTAGAAGGAATCATAAAAAATTTAAAAAGAGGTAAGGCGGCAGGTCCGGACGCCATCCCAAATGAGTTCTATATTAAACTAAAAGATATCCTTGTGATCCCCCTCACTACTCTTTTTAATAGAATTTTTCTTGAAAACTGCAGTCTTCCAGATTCCTGGAATGATGCAACTATCTCTATCCTCCTAAACCAGGTAAAAACCCCAAGAAATGCGAGTCCTATCGTCCTATATCCATTTTAAATTGCGACTATAAAATCTTCACCCAAATAATGGCGAAAAGACTTGGCTGAATAGTCGGTTCTCTAATTAACTCTAACCAAAGAGGTTTTGTGGCAGGAAGAAATCTGCAAGGTTTAACCCATGAGCTCATTGGAGCAATAGATATAGCCATTTGTGAGAAGCTGCCTCTATCTATAATTTCTATCGATGCAGCAAAAGCTTTTGATAGAGTTAATTGGCCCTATCTGAGTGAGGTCCTAAAAAAATTCTATCTAGGAACTAATATATTGAAGATGGTCGAAAATATCTATAATGCTCCAAAGGCCAGAATTTTTATCAATGGGCAGCTACCAGATCATATTCTGATAAAGAGAGGTACTCGCCAGGGATGCCTTCTATCCCCGTTGTTATTCAATTTTTATATTGAACCAGCAGCTGAATGTCTGAGGAACCATCCTTCTATTATCCCTTTTTCATATCAAGGCTGGCATAAAAAAGTAGCTCTATATGCGGACGACCTCATGATTTTTACCTGTCAATTTAAAGAGGCCCTTGAAACAACGTAGGAGACATTAACCGATTTTGGGAAAATCACTGATTACCAAATAAACAAGTCTAAAACAGAGACCATGACTTGAAATGGGGTCCTCTTGAGCCCCTACAATAAGGAAAAAATTAGATACCTGGGTATCAACCTAATTAAAGATCTTGATAAGGTTCCCCAGGTTAACATCCATAGAGTTCAGGGGAAAGTTAAAAGACTGTTGAAAGTATGGAGTGGCTTACCGCTGTCTATCTTGGGTAAATCAAATATTCTTAAAAGGTCAGTTTTGCCGAAATTTACATTTATTTTTGGCGCCATACCGTTAGAGTTTAACAGGGAGTCTATAAAGAAAATCCAGGGAGAGTTATCAAGTTTTATTTGGTCATCGAAAAAAACTAGAATTGCTTGGAGCAAAATAAGGAGAAGGAAAAACCAGGGTGGACTAGCCACCCCAGATATTTTAGAATACTGCAGAGCATTCCAATTTAAAAATAATAGAATCATGTTAGGCCTATATGAAGACTACCCATTGTACTTACAGAAAATGACAAACAACACCAGTCATTTTCTTTTTAAATTCGGTCACCCGAAATTTTTCAAAAAAGTTACGTTGAAGATTTTAAGGGCAGCTGCTAAATTGTGGTACTGCATTAGGTCTACTGTGAATATCCCCCTTTACAGTGACAAAGCTCCAATTTGGGACTCGCCCTGTACTCCTGATTGCCTTAAAGACTCTCTGACGATCCCCCTAAAATCAGCGGGAATAGCAGTATGGGGGCAATTATTATATCAGAATAAAATCTTGGAGTGGGAAATACTAAACGAAATCACAAACTGTTTTCTAGCTAAGTTCAAATATTATCAACTTCTAAGTTAGACAAAGTCAATCAAGGAAGCTAAAACAGGCAATGCAGCCCTGGAAGGTAAAATGCTGGAGAAACATTTCAAGAAAGAGGTATCATTCTGGTATTGAGCCCTCATAGCATCAGGGGAGGAGGAATTTCGGATACCGGAGAGAATCTGGGGGAAAGACCTGCCGACGCTGGATACAAACCTCCTATGGCAAGTATCAATGAGCAAATGCTGGTCAATAGTAACATCTGCGGCATTAAGAAGAAATCATTTATATAACACCCATAGAGCTTATTGGTCGCCGGAAAAACTATCAAAATTCAACGGATCCTCGGTGAAGTGCTGCCCGAAATGTGGATTACCGAAGGCCAATGACCTGCATATGTTCTGGCAGTGCCCCCATCTCGACGGTTTCTGGAAGGCGGTGGGAAAGATCTTAGAAGAGGTTTTGGGAAAACAGCTAACCGTGAGTCTGGATTTAGTTTTTCTTGGGGTGACGGGGTCTTCATTAGCAGACAAGTTGACACAACGGGAAGAAAATTTGGTGTTCCTCTTGATTCTATTAGCCAGAAGAGAGGAATGTGTAAAATGGATCACACCAATAGCTCTGTTACCTGAGGAGTGGCTTTCTTCAGTGCTTAAAATCTACAACTTAGATAAAAAGAAGATGCCATTGTCTAAAAAATACAGGTTCTGGGAGTTGTGGGAAAACCATCATCTGGGTTTATAATGAGGGAATGTTTTGATAATGTATCATGTTCCTCCTCTCTTCTTCTTTTGTACTCATGTCCTATGATTAAGTGCAAGTAACATCTACTAAGGTAGAAGGCCAAATAGAGTAGTCATAATGGCTAGCTCAACCCACTCCGAAAACTAACCTTCCAGAATAGTAATTGGAAGTGAAGGGTCCCCTGTTGTTCCCGGATGGATCCCACACGCTGGGTTTGGTACAATACACAGTCAGAGGGGAAAAGGGGAGAGCCTGATAACTCCTTACTATAAATGTTGCACAATGAGGACTAAAAAAACAAACAAAAAAAAAGAATAACATTGGCTCAATCAATATATTGAAGAACGTCCGATTGTGTAGTCTCTGTATACTTCTCTGAGGACAAGAGAGCACAAGTGACTGATCGAAATGGTCCTAGATCTGTCACCTTGATTCCTGAGGGTTCAGGGTCACCATGTTCTGTGGTTACCAGAAACTATTCACTGCCTGTTCAGGTTAAGGGGGATTACGGTGGCACTGTAAGCTAGCTGGTCTCTAGGCCAACATATACTATGGGGTTGCATGGAATCAGTCTAAGCATGTCACCCAAAGTTTAGGTTGTCCACAAACTCTCAGATCCTATGGATTAGTGGAATCTACACAACAAGAGTGGTGGTTTCTGCGTCTACAGGGTGCAGACTCTGGCAGCCAAAAACCCCAGTTCTAACACTGGTGATCAGCAGTGAGGATAGGACTTGTGTTTGTGCAGTGCCACATAGTAACTCATTGTCCATTACAACTCTATATTGGGACCATTTCAAATTTTTTTCAGTTTCCTGATAAGCCTTTGATTGTTTCTGCTAAATGATGTCGCACTCTGGAGAAGCAGCACCTGCAGGAATTGATTTTGAGCTGGCCAGGATAGAGGTCTAAACTGTGCCTGAGCTGAGAGATTTCTGCAAGATTTTAAAATTTCTACAAAAGGCTTCACCCGGAAGGTAGAGCTGTGGAAAGCCTTGAGAGTCTAGGCAGAGACCCAGGTTGCAGGGGATGACATTCCATAGGAGGAGCAGGAAATTCCTGATGAGAAGGGAAGGATGACCTGATTCTGGAGTCCGAGAAGGCTCTGGAACTGCGTGTAGAGGCAGGCAGCACTGTGCTCGTAGCCATGCTGATATCCAGAGCAGGGAACAGTGTCTCCTAAATGAATCTGCCCTCAGAGGAGCTGGCAGACAGGAAGAATGAAATGAAGCTCAAGTTGGAGCTTGCTAAATTGGAGCAGGCTCGAGAAGAGACGAGGCTGGTCATGGAGGAGAGGAAACAAACCCATGAACTCAACCTCAAAGAGCTGACATTAGAGCCCTACAAGCGGGGTCTACTAACAGCAATGGTGGCAGCATACCTGCAGTGTCCACTAGTAAGTCCAGAGTCAGGATTCCCAAAAAGATTTTATGACCATCCATGCGGTAGTGGATGGCATAGACAAATGCTTTGCTGTCTATGAAGTGGCTCTAAGAGTGCACAAGGTCCCAGAAAACGTCTTGGGTGGTAGTTAATGAAGGTATATACCCACAGTGGGAAGGGACACACTCCTTACACTAGAGGTAAAGGAACAGACATGCTATACTGCTATGAAGGCCATCCTAGTCAGTAAGTAATAATAATAATAATAATAATAATAATAATAATAATAATAATAATAAAGGGGATCTTATCATGCGCAGACTTAGCCCAGTGGGCATCAAGGCGCCTAATTCCAAATCCAGCTCATGACAAAAACCTGGCAGCTCAACCTGTGTAAGCTCTCGAAAAGCACCACGTTTTTACGTGTCTGGACTGACCCCTGAGAGATATAGGCTCAGATTCAAGGGCATCTCTTGGATAGTTAGGAACAGGAAGGTAACTCCTGGGACCAGAAGGGTAGAGAGATCCTTTCATAAATGGAAGGAGAAAGGATACAAACCCTTATACAATGACCAAAACCTTAAACAGTATCCTCCTCACTAGGTGGCAATGTAGTAAGGAGATAGAAGTACACCTACACTCCATCACACTCAGAGGTGGGAAAAGCAAAAATCTTTTTTATATACAACCCTCACCCACTCTAGTAGTGACATGCTTCATCATCCAGTTCACCCTGACTCCTAAAGGTCAGGTTGGGCTTGACCATATTGCAAGGAGCTCTTTGAAGAAGTATTTATTTTTGGGGGTTTTATATAGTATTATATAAAAATTCCATGTCCACCCCAAGGTATCCCTTTATTCGCGGGGTGAATGGTAACGATTAAAAACGAATTATATGGGGCAAACAGGATATTTTAGTCCTATGACTCTAACCTAAAAATGCTGACCTGTTTCTGCCCTAATCGATTGGCCTAACAAAGGTTCTAGGCATTCTTCAGGGCAATAGCAGAGAAAAAGGATTCCCCCAGTGACGCACTACTGCAATTTTTACAGACTAATGCATTACATGCAGAAGGTAAGCTTGTGTATGCAGAATAAAAGGTGATGTACTTGCTGTGTTTTGGAAGTACCTGTAAACAGAAAAGACAAGAAGATATAGCACAGTTTTACATGGATATGTTACTCTATAGATAATTGTAATCTCTTTATATCTTCATTACTCTGGATTGTAACTGTAGGCATACTTTGTCTTTCTAGATTTTTGAATGCTGTCTTATTTATATTAATATGGTTTATAATTTGCTGATCTAATCACTACAAAGATCGTCACACCATACTTTGCTGTATCTTAATATGTGTCTGAAATTTGGACTAATCTCTAGTGTGGGAACACGTAATGTAGCTAGAAAGAGTGAGACTCACAGTCATACATTTATTGTAAATCCAATACATAAACAAAAGATAAAAAGGCCAAATGGCCATGTCATGCAATAATTTCAGGAACTGTGTGTGTGATGTATTGTCACAACAATTTTATATAGACTTACCACAGACAGCTACAAGTAAATTCTACTTATTAGGGGGCGGTGGGGGTAGGCCTGTACTCAAACTATGGTATGTGTGTAAAAAGAGAGAGAAACACCAAGGTTGAGTCCTACGCAAATGCCCTGTCATATGCCATCATGATAAACTGTGAATGTGGGCCATTTACTTACAGCACAGCGGTGTAGCTAGGGGTGCGGTGGGGGCGGTCCGCCCCAGGCGGCACTGTTTTGGGGGCAGCCACGCGACACTGGTGGCCCAACTGTAGTCGTATCTGTATTGGTCGACTATTGGATGGCGGCCGCGGGGGTAAAAAGAAGTGCGTTCCGGCGTTGCGCGCACAAGAAGTATGACTAAGGGGTACAGTGTGAGGCGGCGGCCTATCACCCTTAGTCCCACTTCTCACGCATGCAACGCCACGACGGACTTCTTTTTACTCCTGCAGCCTCCATCCAATAGCCCTTTAAGGGTTATAGGCCGCCGCCTCACACTGTACCAGACTCAGAGTGAAGGAGGGCAAGGGAGGAGACAGAGAACCGGATACATCAGCCGAAGGGAAAGCAGGGCTCTGTGATCTTGAACTGCTTCCATCGCAGTAGAGGGAAAATAGGAGGTGAGATCTTGCTCTGTCTGCACTGTAGGAAGTGAGAACAAGAGCTGTTCTGCAATGAAGGCACCGGGGGATGGAGACAAACTGACAAAGTCACTGTGTTTTCTCTGTAACGTCGTGTCTTGTGGGCGAAGGCAGAAAGGCAGCGGCCTGTCCTGGCACTGCACTCGTTGTCATAGAGGGGATCGGATATATTTGGCACTGAGTGATTTGGCGTCAAGGGGGAGCAAGGAAGGATGTGTGGATTGGAACTGCAGGCACTAAAGTGAAGGGAAATGTAGGGTGGTGTGTTGTAGCACTGCCGTAAGGTTGGGTGAGGTGGACTGTGGACACGCCAGGCAATGTGGCTTAGGGGGGACAAGGTTGATGTGTTCCGTACTGCTGCATGTCCTGGGTGTAGGGAGAGGAAGATGGATGTGTTCTGACACCCCCAAAAGTGAAGGGCGGGGAGATGTGCTCTCGTGCTCACACGGCATGGATTGGTGTCAAGGGTGTTAAGGGAGATGTGCTCTGCCCGCATCATGTCATGGAAACATGGGGGCGAATTTTTATTTGGCATACACCGCTTTATTTTCCATTTCTGTGTTTGATTTCAGATGCCTTTCCGCTGTCACTCTGCATCCTGATGGGTGGGGTGGGTTAGGGCCCGCACCTCATGCACACGATGCTGGCCGATAGCGCCTGCGGTGGTCCGTGTTTGAAGTGGGCCTCATTTGAGCACCCATTACACATCATGTTGCAGGTCCTCACACGTTTTGTCCCTTCTTACTCTATCAGGGTGTCCAACATAGACCCAGGAGAGCAGGATGCATGTCAGATGACCACTGGCTATACAAATATTTTATTTTAGATTACTTGTGGCCAAACTTGTCTTATGGGAACTTCGAGAAAAACGGGCATGGATCCAACCGTCCTGGACACATTTTGGACATCTCGAAATTCATTGCGCCAGAGTGGCTGTCTTTGAAAATGCCCTTTTCGTGCTCATTGAGCCGAGCGGCATAGCTTCCGGTAGTGCCTGGTGCCCAAAGACCCGAGGACACCTCTGCATCATAGTTATTCCTGTATTTTTACATTCCAACAGCTTGGGAAGGGGGTCATTCCCTTTCTTGCCCAGGCCCCACACACTGACTATGTGGCCGATTCAGCCCTTTCTTTCTCAAGGGAAATCCTGCACTCCCCACTCCAACCTCCTCCTGAGGCACTCTGGGCAGCATCCTTGGCACGACAACGAGAGCCATATGTCAATATTACACATTCGACCACTAGCCGGCCTCAACACTTTGTACAGGGGCAGCGCCGACGATGGGACTACACAGAGCCTGATGTGCACAATTCAAAACCTTTTTGAAGAGGTTGGCACCTGAGTGTCCATCATACTTAGGCTGTGTCATGGGGAGGCTGCTGCAAATAATGCTGCCCTGTCAGGTTACTGCAATTTCTCAATACATGGAAAACAAAGGAATTAAAACAAACACTGGGTCTCTGAGTGATGGCAGCAGGATTTTCAGAATGCTGACGGGGAGCACCTAATTGAGAATTCCGTGAGAACTCCCACATTCACTCACTCATCCTCCTATACTCCTCTGAGTGAGTTAAGCACTTCCCCTTCGTAGGGTGCAGGCAATCGAATGGAGGCGCGCAAGGGTCTGTATTGGTACAGCAGGCTTTGAATTTCTCTGTGATTATTGCCACCCGACGTACCGTGTTTGTTGTGGTTGCTTGTGGGTCCATCCCAGGGTCTAATGGAGGACCAGAGCCAACCCGAGAGGAACTTCTACAGTGCATCATAGGTATCTGCACAGTTGTTTGTTTGGAACGTCTGAACACAGGAAAGAAAGGAGAGGAGAAGACAGGTAAGTCCACCTGGCAAGCATGTTGAAAATTATGCAAATGGAAGTTTTGCCCCTCAATACCACACATGATGGTTGGCGCCTGAAAGCATACAAGCATCCGGGAACATGGGTCCCAGTATCCTATTTTCTGGTTTTCTTTACCGTTAAGGCATTTTCGAGATTCACCATGATATGGATCGGTAATCCCACAAACATGTTTTATTTATGAGACATTTCACTGTCATGAGTGTAAAATCTAAAAATTTTGGGGAAGCAACAGTGTAGATATTTTAGTAGCAAAGCATTTTTTGTGGCATTGATAATGCATTGTTGGGGAAAGCTAATACTTCCTGGAATCCGAAAGCACTGATAAGGCATTAGTGGAGGAAGATCATGCGTACCTCAACACTGATAAGGCCCTTCTGTGGTAAGGCCATACTGTTGAGGTCCAGTAGCAATGAGGCGGTGCTGGTAAGGCAAGTTGGCAGGGCCTGGGATTCTCAAGAAATTAGAACACATCAGTTAAGAAGCTGGCACTGTTGATAGGCCTGGATGCTTTGGTGGATGGTGATGCTGTAACCCTGCAGGGTCGTACTTTGTTGTTGCTATAGTGGCTTGCTGCTGTGGTGGGCCACCAGTGCGACTCTCAATTAATGCAGCCTGGTGCTAGGTTGGCGACAAGATAGTCAGATCTTAGAAATCTCCCTTGACTTGAATTGAACTTAGCTGTTGCACACACTCCAACTTAGATGGGCACCAAGCAGTAGGCACTAGGAGTTTGGCAGAAACTCTCTGGCTGCAATGGTGTGGGTCTGACTGTTGAGACTGGTGTGACTCTATTCTAAGGCCAGGCTATAAGTGTACCACCCCGCTCCCACCTCCCCTCAGTAGTTCATGCTGTTCTGAGTTTGTCATTGCATTATTGTACCTCAAGTCAGAGCACATCATATTTGTGCACGTCCCCACTGCTTTAATGGGGAGACCATGATGTTGGTCATTTAATGTCAGCTGTAGATGATGGATCCCCGAACAGTGTCATGTATGTGCATGTTTGCATTGTGCTGAGGGGATTACCAGGTAATCGTTCACGCAGATCTCTGATGGATGTCACATGTGGTTTTTCTGAGTCCCCAGATAGATTATTCAGTCTGTGTGTTCTCCTTTGTACTGACGGTCACCGGTGTATTCAACTGTGTAGCCTTGGACCGTGTCATGTATGTACATGTAACTTGCATGAGTGATCGAGATAACTATTAGCAGTGATACTATGTGTATCTCGGACCTCATTCAAGTGCTCGCCATCCTTTTTCCCCAGCACCCTTCCCGTTCCCAGGGACGGCAACCTGAGGGATAGCCATGGGCACCACAAGGTCTAGCTATGCATCTGACCCCACCCATCAGGACGCAGAGCCGCAGCGGAAAGGCACCTGAAATCAAACACAGAAATTGAAAATAAAGCGGTGTATACCAAATATGAACACGCCCCCATGTTTTCATGACACAATGCGGGCAGAGCACATCTCCCTTAACACCCTTGACACTTATCCATGCCGTGTCAGCATGAGAGCACATCTCCCCGCCCTTCACTTTAGGGGGTGTCAGAACACATCCATCTTGTTCTTCCTACACCCAGGGCATGCAGCAGTACGGAACACATCAACCTTGTCCACCGTTTAGCCACATTGCCTGGCATGTCCACAGTCCACCTCACCCTACTGTACGGCAGTGCCACAACATGCCCCCCTACATTTCCCTTCTCTCTAATGCCTACAGTTCCAATCCACACATCCTTACTTGCTCCTCCTTGACGCCAAATCACGCAGTGCTAAATATATCCGACCCCATTTATGACAACGCTTGCAGTGCCAGGACAGGCCGCTGCTTTTCTGCCTTTGCCCCCAAGACACGACGTGACAGAGAAAACACAGTGACTTTGTCAGTTTGTCTCCATCCCCCGGCGCCTGCATTGCAGAACAGCTCTTGTTCTCACTTCCCACAGTGCAGACAGAGCAAGATCTCACCTCTTATTTTCCCTCTACTTCGGTGGAAGCAGTGCAAGATCACAGGCCCCTGCTTTCCCTTCGGCTGATGTATCCGGTTCTCTGTCTCCTCCCATGCACACCTTCACTCTGAGTCTGGTACAGTGTGAGGCGGCGGCCTATCACCCTTTAAGGGCTATTGGATGGCGGCCACGGTAGTAAAAAGAAGTGCGTCCTGCCGTTGCGCCCGCAAGAAGTGTGACTAAGGGTGATAGGCCGGCGCCTCACACTGTACCCCTTAGTCACCATTCTCACGCGCAACGCCTGGATGCACTTCTTTTTACTCCTGCGGCTGCCATCCAATAGTCGACCAATACAGATACTACTACAGTAGGGCCACCTGTGTCGCGCGGTGGCTGTGGCCGTCCACAAAACAATGCCGCCTGGGGTGGACCGCGCCCACTGCCCCCCAGCTACTCCGCTGATAAGATTGATGAGGAGCAGCATATGTTTCAGAATGACACATGACTACACAATGACAAGGGTTTTACGCTGAAGATGCAAAGCTCACTCTCTATCGAGCAGGACTACCAAGATGTAGCCAGGAACACCTATGTGATGGTGATAGCAAGCAGGAGTGATTACCCCTTTTGGTACACTGCAGATAAAACAAAGCTGGACCGGTACAAATGAGGGAGGAATTTAAAAGCCAAGCTGGGGAAAAGAGTCCTCAGCTTTATGTTGGGAATTTGATATGGTCGAATGTAAATGGTGGCCTTCATGTACATTCAGGCACATCTGCAGCACATGTGGGGGAGGACATCCAGTAAGCATATGTAGCAGGAGAACAGGGGCAGGTGAGGAAAAAACCCCATAAAGAAGCAATAGGGAGCAAGGAGCTGAGTCATAAAGGATAATGCGGTGCAGGAAGTGTGGGAAGAAGCCACTAAAGTAACACTTAAGGCACCCACAACTATAAAAGTTGCCATCCTCAGACAATTACTTATGGTGTACCATAAACAGGATGACTCACAGCTGTTGTTAAAATGATTCAACAAGGTTTTCACTTTACCATACAGAGAACCCGCCAGTAGAAACATTTAGCAAGAATCGGAAATCAGTTGAGTAGCAAGTGAGGCAGAAAGTGGCACGTGAACTGTGGCTAGGCTGCATTGCAGACTCTTTCCAACATCGTCTGTTGCCACATTTCAAAATATCTCCATTAGTGAGTGTCCCAAAGAAAGAGACAGGGCAATTCCAGCTTATCC
Source organism: Lissotriton helveticus (assembly GCF_964261635.1). Taxonomy (NCBI): domain Eukaryota; kingdom Metazoa; phylum Chordata; class Amphibia; order Caudata; family Salamandridae; genus Lissotriton; species Lissotriton helveticus. The sequence goes on along the minus strand of NC_136057.1, from coordinate 1,009,841,337 downwards.
TCTATCTATCTCAAACAAAGGTCAAGTCAATCAATGACTGATCGTGAGGGCGGTATATGTAGGCTGTACTTGATTGGCCAAAAAAATCGCTGTTCCTGTGGGATTGGGCATTACAGATTGTAGGGCTGCCACAAGAGGGTGGGGTACATGCAGGCTGCTCCCAAGAATGAGAGACTGTGCATAGCATTTGAGAGGCTAAAGACAGTGTTAGGGGCATTCCAATGGAGAATTCAGTTACCTACAATAACCCATTTGAAATTAGTCTGTTCAGGGTGCCTTTTTTTGTGACGTTCCGAGGCAGTGAGGTGGTGGCAACATTAAAGACAGAAGCAGGCCAATTATGCTTGCGCCTATGCAGTTGGTAAGTTGGTAAATTGTATTTCCATGATTAACAAAAATCTTACAATTACTACAATCCTAAAGAAAACATACCAATTTAAAATTACAGATCAATAATTTAAAAATTTCTAAAAGTCTAAAATAGTTTTCCTAAATAAAACATAAACACAATTTATAGACATTACATCAGTCCGTCATCTTTCCAGGACTTAATATAAAAAGTGTCAATTAAAATTACTGTAATTATGTGTGATTTCATAAAAATAGTCCTAAATGTTGTCCTTAATTGTTTTAGACTTCCAGATTTCCTGTGGGCAACTCACAAGTAACCAACTTCATTTTAATATCCATTGGTCTAAAACAAACTACCATAGCCTGTCTGTAAGTACGAATATCTCTGTCAATGAAGCAGTTTTTCAAATATCGTTTTCTTTCCACCATCATTACTGCACATGTACAAACAAAATGCATAATACTTCCGTCCCATAGGTAGCATAGTCTGCACATAGCCGGCTTAGATGGTCTCAACCAGGGCACTGCATGTTTTAAGCCAGGTAAGTTGCCGAATCATGCTTTCATAAAAGGGTTTTTGGTTTGTACAAACCATGGTATTTCTAAATGTGGTTGAACCTTAAGACTTGTATATTCCTGGACCGCACCTATGCGACACGCAGATGTAGGAAGGATTCATGGTGTTGAAGCTTAGGAGGCCGTAAATGAACCAGGAGGCAAAATGGAAGTTTTCTTGAAATGACTGCCAGCTCATTGCGGAGCAGGGACATCTTAATATTTTGGAGATCTGTGCCAAGCATATTTAAAGAACTGTGATATATGAGTACAAACAATTTTCTTTGTTCGTCATTCTTTTGTTTTCTTTCTTCTTCACATTTCAATTGGTGTTCTTAATACACTTCATAGTCACTCGGGTAACTTCTGTAGCCAATATGTGTTTCAGCAGTTAGGTACATGCACCTCTGACTTCACCAGGGCTGCCGTTATCAATCATCTAGTTCATAATAAGTAAACGTGACCGGTCAATCACCAATTTTTCGGTAATTCTATGGTAAGTTAATAATCAACTCCTCTTTCTTATCATATTGTTTATTCCACAAGTCAGACGGTAAATGCCTGTATATCGTTGTCACATCCAAAGGAGAGTCAGTACTCTCCTTTAGATGTGACAACAAGATATAGGCAGTTACAGTTGATTATTAACTTATCATAGCATTACTGAAGCACTGGTGATTGATCAGTGACCAGAATCTTAGAAACAAGAGCAAACTACTAATTAAGATGAGAAAGGCTCTGACTATGGCTGTGGAACTACTGGGGCCCATAGATATTCTGTGATAGGAAACCATATCCCAATACAAATGCAAGGGGGTGGACAACCTCAGTGCAGTTGAGAAGTAAAGGAGAAAGCTTAATAGCACAATCGGCAAGTTCTGCAGGAGTCGGACTGGGATGTTATTAGGCACAGGCTCATCCGTCTCCTGGTTCTAAGCTGACACAAAGTCCACTTGTCAGAGTTGGGCATGAATGTGTTGTGCTACTGGGCTGTTCGTAGGTGAGTCAAGAGGATCGGCAAAAGGGGGAACTGTCACAGGTTGTGGACCTTTGGCAGGGGGCAGTAGCAGCAGAATTAATCATTATCAAGAATACACAAGGGCGGCTGAAATGCACAAGAAAGGATATGATTACCATAGGGGTTGATCTCAGGGTACTTAACTGCAGCGGTACCAAAGGTTGAGGAGGGCAACGGAAGAAGCAAGGGAGTAGTTCCAAAGCAGACACTCTACTTTAAGCCTGGATGTGGTCGGAATGGCCTATGAGATCAGACATCAGTTTAAAGGGAAGCCTAGAAGCTGCTGTGCTCAACTCAAGGGAGTTTCACCTTCAGTGTACAGTCAAACGTTGAGCAACAGTTTAAACTTTTTATGTTTCATTGAGCTTATAAACTTAAGCCCAGAACAAAACATGAACTATGCCCAAACAAGAATAGATTTGTTTAAGTTTATAAGATCAGTTTTTTCTAGCACAACCCAGACAAGGGAAAGAAAAAAATATCAACATAAAACAACATGATGCACTTCAAGTGGAGGATGTACAATTTTTTAAGGAATTACAAGAACTAGAAAATTAGAACATTGGAATACAAGACCCAGTAACAGAACTGAACATTGTAACACTCCAAGGATTGGATGTATATAGCAGTGTCCTGACGGAATTTAAAGCTAGGTCGAAATTTACTCCGATTACCCCGAAGGATTCCATTGATATTTTTAATGATCTAGTCAGTCAAGAAGTGAAAGATCTATACACTAATACTGAAAAGAAGATGCAGTATAAAGACATGCAGATAAATCAGTATGATACCTTAATGAAAAAACTAGAAAATGAAACAAAACTGTGTTATCAGGAACTCTGATAAAAGAGGACATTTAGTCTTGTGGCCTATGAATAAATAAATGAATGAAGCATATGTACAATTGAATGATGGTCTTTGTTGAGTTACACAAGATACTTTGAGATTGACCAAAACACAATATAATGATGACTTAATGAATTGTAGGGATCAAGGATTATTAAGTAATGATGAGTACCAGTTTGTATGCATAGACAAACCTAAAATCCCTGCGTTTTAACTAATACCCCAAATACACAAAGATAGAATGAAAACTCCAGGGCGCCCCATAATTTCTGCGCTAGGGAGCACATGTGAAAATACGTCCAGATTTGTAGACCATTTCCTAAGAGATTTTGTGATCAACCTTCCCTCGTATTTAAAAGATAAAGGGGATTTTTTTTTTAAAAGGTGTTTGAAATCTGATGGGAGTGCAATTATGTGCTTGTAATGATTGATGTGTAAATGTTATATACAAGCATACAGCACAGCGATGGCTTGAAAGCAGTACAACACTTCATGGGATTGAAACCTCTCAATTCATGGAAACGCACGAAAATGACCATGACTATGATTAAAACATGTTTAGAAAATATCTTATTTTAATTCAACAAGGAATTGTTCCATCAAGTCACCTGCTTCACCCCAGCTATGCTACTTTGCATATGGGCTTGTGGGAGAAGCAGGGGCTACAGGCTAATTTCCAATAAGAATGGTCGGAATCTGTGATTTTTTGGTGTCGCTTTATAGATTATATTTTTGTTATTTGGAGGGGATCAACTGCAAATGCCAGACAGTTTGTAGAAAATATAAACATAAATGATTTGAATTTGCATTTTACTAACACAGTAAGTGAAATCAATGTTGACTTTCTTGACTTAACAGTGTATGTTGAAAATAGAAAACTGCAAAACTAACTATTTAGAAAACCTACAGCAGGAAATACACTTCTGCATGTGACAACCTTTTATCCTCGGAATCTCGAAAAAGAGTAAACCATATGGTGAAAGCCTAAGAATAAGAAGGAACTGTAGTAACAAACAGGAAGATGAGAAAGCTTTGAAGGAATTGACCTGTAGGTTTCTAGAAAGAGGCTATGCTTGTAATACCATTAAGGAAGCAAAGAGAAAGGCAAAGGCAATACCTAGGGGAAAGTTAGTCTTTCAATTAACAAAAAAAATCCAAGAAATCTGGACAATTTAGATTTATCACAACTTTTAACAAACAGGAGGGTAAAATAAGAATAATTTTACAGAAAATTGGCACAATATATACAAAAATTATGCAATAGATTATAAAGAGGCTCCTTGTCGGCCAGGTCTAATGTTTAGAAGGGCCAAATCAATGAGGGATTCTCTAACCAAAAGCAGTTCAGAAAGCAGTAGACAGATGAATAATTGATTGGGCAATGTGAAAGGTTTTTAGAAGTGCAGTAAATGCGAAGCACATAGATTTGGGAGCAACGTAAAACACTAAGAATCACCCTTGACCAAACAGAGAAAGTCAATTAGAGGCCAATTCAATTGCAAAACGGATCATGCAATTTATGTATTATGCTGTCCAAAGTGTTTATGTACGTGGGGAGCACAGTACTTCCAGTACACAAAAGAATCCTGCAACATATACGGGCGACCAAGCACAAAGATAAGACCTACCCAGTTTTCTCGCCAATTCGAAGAGAGACATGGAGGATTGGAATACTTTGTAATTGATTCTGTGCCCAAAACATTAAGGGAGTGGTTAGGGAAAAGAAGCGTAGACAATTGGAGTCTAGATATATTATTGAATTGAACACAAAGACACCGTGGGGCTTGAAAAGTGAAGAAGATCTCCATACATACCAATAGAGTTTTAGAAATGTATTTTTCTTGATTTTATTCAGTTTTGAGGTGTTTAGAAATAAAAATTCTTAAAGTAAAATTTATAGCACATTGCAGTTAGTTATATAATGCTCTGGGTAAGGGATATAAAACATAGAAAAATCTAAGTAAATTACCTGAATACATTAAAAGAAATGCATCTTGGTGAGGAAGACAACTTTTAAGTAGAATCAAATATGGGGAAGTTTTAAAATTAAAACTCAATATCTGTTAGGATCAAATGTTAAGAAGAAGTACAATATAAATGCACAGCATTTAATAACATGTAATAACAACGGGAGATTAGGCAATACATGTGGATTGAAAGATATATCATTTTAATGATTTTGGTTGATTTTATCTGCCCATTAGTGCTAAATCCCTGTCTTATTTATATATGGCACCTTTGTATGTGAACAAGGCTGCGCAGCGGCCGAAACACATCTTAAGGGAGCACAATAGCACTTTATAAAATAAAATAAAAAGAGAGATGAGAAGCACCTAGTCGCTGTTGGTGGTTCTTCAGGAGCGTTTTGCTTTAACCTGGAGAGTGATCAATATGTATCAACACAATACCCTTTCAGGAATAGAGTGACATATAAATTATGCAAAAAAAGAAGGAGAGTACTCTGGTAGTTCTCATGTTTAGGTGGAAAGCAGCTCCTGTATAGGGCACCCTCAACACCAGCGACACTCTACATCTGCTCACCTCAATTGTCTGCTTTTCTGTCAGTCTTTAAGCCTAGGATTAGCTCAGTGCCATCCGTGCCGAGATAGAAAGGGACAAAGCCTTTTTCCATTTCTACAGCAAAATCGTTAATCAAAGGCTAGCCCAGTGCTGTCCATGCCGAGCTGTAAAATGACAAAAGCCAGTTACCACTCAAGGCACAATATTACAGTTTTGAATTGGTAAAATACCAACCAACCCAACCTGAAATGAGTAAAAGCAACTCCTGACACAGTGTCTCGCTCTACTTAGAGCTCTTCGGAGAGTTATAGCCTTGTCCAAACACAAGGGAGCACCCAGTTCAAGTCAAAACAATACCTTTTCAGGCATAGAGTTATACATAAATTATGCAAAAAAGAAGGAGAAAACTCTGAGTAGTTCTCAAGTTTAGGTGGAAAGCAGCTCCTGTATAGAGCACCCTCAACACCAGTGACACTCTAGATCTACTCACCTCAAATGTCTGCTTTTCTATCAAAGTCTTTAAACATAGAATTAGCACAGTGCCATCCACATCGAGATAGAGAGGGGCAAAGGCTTGCCATTTCTACAGCACAGTCTTTAAGCATAAGACTATCCCAGTGCTCTCCATGCTGAGCTGTAAAATGACGAACGCCATTTATCACTGCAGGCACAGTATTACAGCTTTGAATTGGTAAAATACCAACAAAGCCAACCTGAAATGAGTAACAACAACCCCTGACACAGTGTTTTGCTCTACTTAGAGCTCTTCAGAGAGGTATAGCTTTGATCAGACACAAGGAATCACCCAACATAAGTCAAAACAATACCCTTTCAGACATAAAGTGACTCATAAATTATGCAAAAGTGAAGGAGAGAACTCTGGGTAGTTCTCAAGTTCAGGTGGAAAGCAGCTCCTGTATAGGGCACCCACAACACCAGCAACACACTAGATCTGCTCACCTCAAATGTCATTTATTAGGTCTCGCCTACACAGTATGAATGCACTACTTAGGAGAAAGACCTTTAGCCATCAATTCTCTTTTCTGCAGAAAACGTGCACGCGTTGCATTGCTTTAAATGGCAGCGCGTGCACGTTTGGCGATTCCCTTGTGGGAGTGAGCTTTTAAACCATCTGTTAGTAATTAACAGATGGTTCCTGCTCGCTCCTGCGAGGGAAACAGGTGCAGGCCCCCTCCTCTCTCCCCTCCCCCTGCTGCCTCCTTACAGCGTGCAAGCTTGTTTTCTTTCCTGTTGATGTTACTCTATTAGAGCGTGTTCAACTTCAGTGCTCATATTTTATTGTAGTTTATCAGCACGACGCGCGCTTAGCAGTCACCACATTTCAAGCTTCACTATGGCGGCAGTTCGGTGGCTAACTTTTAAATTGCATATTCATGTTTCCTGCTGCCTCCCGCTTGAGAAGCCAGTTCATGATTGTACGCAGGCCCTGAAACATGAGAGCTCTTCAGCTCTCCCCCTCTTCTCCTTGCTCTCCCCCGGAAGCCTTTGTGCTGTTCAGAGAGCACGTCGTTTGGAGAAGGGGTTTGGCTCTTCTCGCATTCCAAATATTACAGCTTGTGCAGCAGCATTTACAGCACCGGCACCAGCAGTACAAGAAACGAAAAAACACATCCACCACAGCGCAGATTTCTGCAGTGTCACACACCAGCAGTGCAGGCTTCCATCATGCGTGCACACAACAGACCAAGCATCGTCTTGGAACGCAGTGTGACACAGCTAAGTAACACACTTGTACACAACAGGTTTGTATGGCACAGCCTGCACCTGCACTATCTTCCTGCACTCAGAGAGGGTGTAGAGGAGCACACACATCCATGACTTACACAACAGGTACATCCCTGCCAGGAGCAGTACCAGCTTTAATCGCTCACAGTACAGAAGAAGCATGGGCTGCGGCTATGAAAACTTCCTGCACACGGACAACAGGATTGGCTGAAGTACAAAACTGCCACTGTTACGTAAAGTAAGCACTCATTTTCTCTGCTCATTCTCCAGGGAAAAGGTTTTTAAGCTCTTGACTGTGCTTACACTAAAAGTATTCAAAACCCAGTATCACTACTACTTAAATGCAAGACTTTAAATGAGTCACCTCCATCTCAGTCTCAAAACCTGGCAGCAATTAAAAACAGTAATTTCAAAGTGTCCCATCGGGTGTTGTAATAATATCCTTAACTCTTCACAAACAAACACCAAACAGATGAATAACTGTGAAAACTATTGTTGGTAGAAGCAGTTTTTGTACTTATACTTTTAGAACTTGCCTTTTTTTGCTCCTCCACCCCTTGCGCTCTGCCCTCACTATCCCCTCCCACGTAGCCCTCCTCCTCTGTAGCAACCCCCTTCCCTGCCTAGCCTTTCCTCATGATCAAAGTATAAACACACAACACACACACAACCACACACACACACACAATACACACAACCGCACACACAACCACACACACACAACTACAACCACACACACTCACAACACACACAGCCACATCCACAACCTAACACAGCCACAACCACACACAACCACACACTCACACATAACCACACACACATAACCACATCCACAACCACACACACAACCACAGCCCATACACACCAACACACACACACAACCACAAAACCACAACCACATTCCCACACACAACCACACACACAACCACCCACAACCACACACACAACCACAACCACACACACAGCCACACACACAACCACAAACATGCAACCACACACAACCACACACCACACACACACACAAATATAACTACACACACAGCCACAACCACACACAACCACACACACAACCACACACAGCCACAGACACAACCACACACAACCTCACACACACAACCACAGCAACACACACAACAACAACCACCCACACCACCACAAACACACACACACAACCACATCACACACATAACCCCACATACAATCACACACACAACCACACACACAACCACACACAACCACACACACACAAAACCACACACACACAACCACAGACACACACACACAACCACACCCACACAACCACGCACACACAAAATCACACACACCCAAAACCACGCACACAACCACACAACCACACACACATCCCACACAACCACACCCACACACAACAACACCCACAACCACACCCACACACAACCACATACACACACACCACACACACACACCCACAACCACAACCACACCCACAATCTCACACAACCACAGCCACACAACCACACACACAACCACACCCACACCCAACCACACCCATACACACAACCACACCCACACACAACCACACAACCACAACCACACACACAGAACCACACACACAACCACACACACAACCACACAACCACAACCACACAACCACATACATAACCACATACACAGCCACATACACAACCACACACACAATCACATACACACAACACACACACAACCATACACACACAACCACACACACACACACACAATCACACACAATCACACACAACCACACCCACACACACAACCACACACAACCACACACACAACCACATACACAACCACACACACAACCATAACCACACACAACCATAAACACACACAACCCCACACACACACAACCACACACACAACCTCACACACAACCACCTACACAGCCACACACACAACCACATACACACGACACACACACAACCATACACACACAACCACACACAACCACACACACAATCATACACAAACAACACACACACACAACCACACACACACAACCACACACACAACCACAGACACACACAACCACACTACACACACAACCACACAACTACACACACACATACACACACAACCACACACACACACAACACACACACAAACAACCACACCCACAACCACAACTGCACACACAACCACACACACAACCACACAACCACACACACACACAACCACACACATAACCACAATCACACACACAACCACACACCCACACACACAGCCACACACATACACACAACCACACACACATACAACCACACCCACAACCACAACCACACACACACAACCACACACACAACTGCACACACAACCACACACACAAGCACACACCACAAAACCACACACACACAACCACACACACACAACCACATACACCCACAACCACACACACACAACCACATACACACAACCACACACAACCACCCCAAACTACACAACCACACACAACCACACCACAACCACACATACAACCACACACACAACCACACACACACAACCACACACACAACCGCACACACAATCACAACCACAACCACACCCAACCACACCCACAACCACACCCACAACCACACACAACCACTCACAACCTCACCCAACCACACCCACAACCACACCCAACCACACACATACACAACCACACACACACAACCACACACACACAGCCACACACATACACAACCACACACAGAACCACAGCACACACAACCACACACATACAACCAGCACACAACCACACACACAACCACAATCACACACAACCATACCCAACCACACACACATACCCACACAACCACACACACACAACCACACACACAAACACAACCACACACAACTACACTCAACCACACCCAACCACACACCCACAACCACACACACAACCAACCACAACCACACACACAACCACAACCACCACACACAACCACATACAACCACACACACAACCACACACACACACAACCCCACACACACATATAACCACACACACACACCCACCCTGCCCCGGCCACTCACTGCCTATCACCGTCCTCTCAGTGAGGTAGCGCGATCACGATCAGTTTCACTTTCATTCCACATTCGCCGTGAAAGTGTTTGCGTTTCTAGTTTTATTCAGCATTCACTCTTGTTTCCTAGTGCTTGACAATCCAATCTCTACAATATTTAAGCAGCCTGCACATCTCCCGTCCACATAGATATCAGTGGTATAGACAAAGGTAACCAGGTTTCTTGTCCTTCTTTCAAGCAATAACCAGAATGCTAAACTGCATTTATGCCCCACTTAGTTTTAAACAGCAAACAGTTATTCTGATCGGTTTGTTTCACAGAGGTTGTGTCTTAGGAGAAGGGCAGTGGCACTCGCATGGCACTATACGCTAGTGTGTCCAAAAGAGTTGTTTAAAAAAAAGGTTTTATGAAAAATTGACTCTTTTAAAAATTCTGATTCCACCAGAATCCGAGTCCTCCACAAGACCCTGTTTTTTTGGCTGTCAGCTGTGAAAAGGAGACCAATATTGCCCCGATTTTTATTATTCTGTATCCTCGGTTCAATACTGGGGTGCTTTTTTAACTTGTCTCTAGTTCATTGCGAATCTTACTGTTACTAATTCAAATTGTGTTAGCTTTGACTTATTTGCAATGCAAACTTTATCGCAATAAGTTGCTGTAACAAGGTTCAAGTCCACTATGGAAGCCCATTCATTTGCTAATTATTTTCCACATAAGGTTTCAAGACCATAAAGTGGAGTTTTCAGGATTTTGAATAGTTTCTTGTTTGAAGATGTTACTCTCTCTTGCGCACCCCACTCCTGTACTAAGGTTACGAGTGACCTGGCACCCGCCTTTAAGAGGTTTTTGCATCCACCCAAGTCTTGCCTGGCACTGGTGTGTCCCAGCCTGGACCACACCCGGTGATGATCTCCACACCTCCTTCTAGACCTCAGCTCACTACTGTTTGCAGTCTGTCACTCACCCCTCACATTCCTGGCACTCACCCTTCACGCCTCAGGCCTGGCAGTCACTCCTTGCACCTGGGACTCACCCTTCTCTCTCTCTGGCACTCAGCATTGATTCTCTGTGACACTCAACTGTCACCTCCCTGACACTCACCCTCGACCCTCCTGGTGCTCATACTTCCCCTCCCTGGCATATATCCTTCACCTCCCTAACACTCACCCATGTCCCTCCTGGCATTCACTACTCGCCCCCTTGGCACTCACCCTTCACCTCCATTGCATTAGCCCTTCATCCCCGTGGCCTGGCAGCTACCCTTCACCCCTTGCACTCACCCTTCCTCTCCCTGGCACTCCCAGTGACCCTCCTGACTCTTAAGTCTCTCCTCCATGGCACTCAACCTTCATCTCCCTGGCACTCACCCTTCATCCCCCTCACCATGCACTCAACCTTCATCTCCATGGCACTAGCCCTTCACCCCCCTGGCCTGGCAGCTACCCCTCACCCTGGCACTCATACTTCCCCTTCTCGGCAGTCACCCTTCCCCTCCCTGGCACTCACCCTTGACCCTCCTGACTCTTACGTCTCATCTCCCTGGCACTCACTCCTCTCTTTCTGGCACTTACCCTTCACCCCCATGGCCTGACAGTCAGTCAGTCAGTCAGTCAAAAATCTTTATTTCGATTTATAAAAATCATAAAAAGCAGCAGCAATACATACATACGAAATGCGGGAGATAGAATAAAATATATACAAATAAATAATTGTGCAAACTTTTGCAGGCATTCATCTATATACACATTATATACAGTTCATGAATTTATAAAAAATAAATAGTAAAGCGGTGTCCACATCATATTTAAAGCACCACTGTGAAACTAGAATTTTAAAAACAGAAATGCATCATGTGTATTACCATAATTTATAACGAGGTACCCCCTTCTCCTCCTACTATTCTTGGAGCATGCAGATGTTACCACTTTTTTTATTAATCCTAGCTGCTGCCACCAACAAGCTTGCTACACTGAAAATAGTGCGCACGCTACTCAGTAATTGCAGGTGTAAGAGTGCTGGTCTTACTTGCACAAAACCCGCCTCTCGTAATATGGGGTATACATTTTTTTTACGTTCCTTGGAAAACTTTTCGCAGAACATAATTAGGTGGAGAGTATCTTGTGTTGAAAAATTGTTGCAGGAGCATGGTGCAGATTCTTCCGGTTTACCCCATTTTGGAAAAAATCCTAAGGTGAGATGTATTAAATTGAACCTGAATCTTGTCAACAAGAAGCGATGAAAAGGCTTTGTGACAATCTTCAGATAAGGTTCAATTGAAGGGGAAGTCTGTAAGAGATAGATACTTCTTGCACCCAGTTTTCTAAGCTCCTCCTCCTCCCTATCTGCCTCCGACATAATCCTAAAATTATGTTTGATCCAGTCCACATCCTCTTTCTTGATTCCCTCTGGGGCTGTATATAGTTCAGGACGACCCAGTCTGACACACGCCGCTCTAACGTATGCCAGCCATGGTATGCCATCTGCCTTATCGAGGGCTAAACAATCTTTAAGGATAAGGTGGTTAAGGGTGATATCCCCGTTAAGCCATGTCTTCGCCCAACAAATCAGGGGGGCTCCTTTTAGATGATCCGTAATGTAGCCTAAACCTAAATCAGAGTGAATGGACAGAGTCGGGGATGACTGAGGTACCACCAACAAGGATCTAAGAAATCTGTTTTCGCGAGTTGTAATTTACCCACAGTGGCATATCCCCATATGGAGGCCCCATATGATGCAATCTCACAACATTTAGCCTTGTATATTTTGAGCATGGCCTCCACGGGCCTGGCTCCCAACCGTCTAGCAAAGCTGAGAAGGGCTGATGTAGATCTTATCACAGCATTGCCTGACAGTCACCCTGGTCCCTCCTGGCATTCACTCCTCACCTCCCTGCCACTCACCCGTGACCCTCCTGGCACTAGCCTGGTATTCCCCAAGAACAAAACATAACAAGCATTGGCATAGCTAATAGGTCTCGCCTTTGGGACCTTATAAGTGTTTAGCCACGCAACAGTTGATGTTGTTGCACCAAGGATATTGTGCTGCATAACTAAATACTTAGAAGGTCCCAAAAGTGAGACCTATTGGCTATGCTAATGCTTGTTTACTTTCATCTGTGGTCCCCTGTGTACGTACAACTATGTTCGGTAGCCATTTTTTTAGTCTGCCTTTCTTTTTAAAGTCGATGATTTCGATTTTAATGTAATGTGTTTGTCAGTATTTACCTGTGTTTTAGTTTACTTTACATTCTGTGACATTACTAGAACGGTGATAAGCCTTTAAATTGTAACATTTTCTTATGTGGGGGTTAACAGTGTGTAGCGTGGTTTTTATAAGTTACCGCCACCGCCCCCCCAAACATCTCCCACACACACACACACACACACACAGAGCAGGGGCTGGTGGAGGGGCCCACAGGATATTTGGCAGTTAGCTCACGTCAGAGAAGTAACCGGTGCAGATCATTTTTTTTAGCAACTCAACATGGCGTGCATTGCTTTTGTCACCACTGTTGCCTCGAGCAGCAGGATTACAGACCTATCAGTGCTGCCAAATCCCTACTCCTTTGGAGCTGCAGTGTCTTTGTAGATTGGAGCCTGGCTGCAGCCCCAGCCCGCACGTCGCCATTGACAGGATTGACTGTCAGAAGAGCAGGACATCTGCAGTAGGTATGTGATAATAGCAGCAGTAATGCTGTAAAGTGTAAACAGCGTGTTGACATTTTTAGTTTGGTCTGGAGATGCCATCCGGAGATGGTCTAACAATGCTCCTGGCCTCCCTGTACATTTAAAGAGAAGTTTGCATTACATTAACAGATATGCAATTTCGTCTTGGGCATTTTACATATGTTTTAATAAGGAAAGTTGTTTGCAGTTAACAAAGATGCCCACTCACCCATGTCTAGTGTACATATTTCAACTGCATTATTACTCTGTTCAAACTACAGACGCTTTAAAGGTAGCAACGGCCCCTAGAAGTGTCCAGACCTGCTTCCCGCCTTTATTGCCCACTGCAATGAAGAGAGGCCGGGCGGGCAGATTAATCACAGCTGCTGGAAAAACGAACATGGAGGGTTCATTGTTAGACTCTGAGCGCATTAACAGTTTTAACCTAAACATTTCTGTTTTCAGAAAGACAGTGTTCCTCTAAAGGTACCAAAGGGATTTAATGTGTGTTCATGCATATCTACGATTCTACAGATTACTGTGTGTGCTTTAAGTCTTTTCATTTTCTTTATTTATGAGTGCAGAGTGACTGGTGTGCCTGTTTGAATGCCCGTGAGCACTGTGCCTGTATGAGTGCATGGTAAGAGTTGCGCAGGGTGACCTGTGTGCATGTATGAGTGTAGGAAGACTGGTGTGCTTGTTTGAGTGCAGGGTGAGCACTGTACCTGTTTGAGTGCAGGGTGAGCACTGTACCTGTTTGAGTGCAGAGTGAGTCTGTGCCTGTACGAGTACAGGGAGAGCACTGTGCTTGTATGAGTGCAGGGTGTGTGGTGTGCCTGTATGAGTGCAGGGCGAGCAAGTGTGCCTGTATGAGTGCATGGTGAGCAGTGTGCCTGTATGTGAGCAGTGTGCCTGTATGAGTGTGGGGTGACTATCGTGCCTGTATAAGTTCAGGGTGAACAGTGTGCCTGTATGACTGCAGGGTGAGCACTGTGCCTGTTTGAGTGCAGGGCGAGCACGGTACCTGTTTGAGTGCAGGGTGAGCACTGTGCCTGTACAAGTGCAAGGAGAGCACTGTGCCTTTATGAGTGCAGGGTGTGCCTGTATGAGTGTAGGACGAGCAGTGTTCCTGTTTGAGTGCAGGGTGAGCAGTGCCTGTATGAGAGCAGTGTGCCTGTATGAGTGTGGGGTGACTGGTGTGCCTGTATAAGTGCAGGGAGAACGGTGTTCCTGTATGAGTGCTGGGTGAGCAGTGTGCCTGCATGACTGCAGGGTGAGTACTGTGCCTGTATGAGTGCAGGGTGAGCGGTGTGCCTGTATGAGTGTAGGGTAAGCAGTGTTCCTGTATGAGTGCAGGGTGAGTGGTGTTTCTGTATGAGCGCAGGGTGAGCGATGTTCCTGTATGAGCGCAGAGTGAGCAGTGTGCCTGTATGAGTGCAGGGTGAGCAGTGTGGCTGTATGAGGGCAGGGTGAGCATTGTCCCTGTATGAGTGCGGGGTGACTGGTGTGCCTGTATGAGTGCAGGGTGAGCGGTGTTCCTGTATGACTGCAGGGTGAGCAGTGTGCCTGTATTGTGGTAAATAAATAATTAATTACCGGTTCTATTTTTCAGGATACTCATATAAACAGATAGCTCAATAAATAAGAGTCAGGATTCGAGGTATCTTGAGTCTACAGGCTTTAATCAGGCATAAAAGACAGAAACAGGACAGCCTGCATGGGGACAAACGGATGGCAGCTGCCGGGGGCAGGAATGGGGTGAGCAGGATCGCTAACATCACATTAACAGTACATAATATATATATCAAAGAAATTGCATTACATTCAATACAGTAGGCGTAACAGTGGGCGTGACTATTAGCAGTCGCGAAAGATAAGGCATAAAGTAGGTGTAACAAGAGACGTGTACAGGGCGTATACATAGACATGTGATGTAAACGTAACAGAAGTGTCATAAATGGGGCGGAAACATGGAGGGGGCTACCTGAGCAGCTGGGACCTTTAACCTAGTGGTGCGCGCAAACGGGCAATGACGTGTTACCAGGGAGAACTGGGGGCTATGACTTCTGTGCTAGAAGAGGAGACTAAAGTCTGCGGAGTCAGAGCGACATGTACCTAAAACCTATCTGGTATCTGGTGTTTGGAGAACATGTTGATAGAATCCAAAAGTTATCAGGGTAAAGGCTACTTGACACTAAGGCTGGTGCATGCAGTATTCTACATGTATTGCGTGTGCGAGGAATATTCTATGAATATTAATACAGTATTTCTCTTACATGGAGACAGAAAGGCTAGACTATGACTGAAACTATTGATGCGATTCAGTAGCTTAGGAATGCAGAGAAGGAGGACTGGACTGATAACTAGAAGCATAACATACTCTTGGCAGACAGGCAGGCAGAGCCAGGCCGGGCCGGGCACTGTGAGGCAGGAAGTAAGTGAAGGGTCAGGGATACAGGTGGGGGCTGTATCGCTCCTCGGAGAGGGTTCAGGAGACAGGAGCTGAATCTGGTGTCCGGGCCCTTTTGAGGCCTAGAAACGGGGACATTTACTGAATTAACGTGCACACTGTAAAACGTGGCAACATAGGTTCACATAGGCCTAATACTCGTAGCTTTCACGAGAACTGGAAACTGGCATACTAGAGTTGGACACAACTATAATTGCGTCTTTAATCGATCATAGGGGGATACATGCATATCGATCATGCACATATAACATAAGATGAGGAACACGTAGGCACATACAACATGGCAAAATTTACTTTTCCACATTCCCTCCTTGTGCCCTACGTTTCCATCAGGAAACATCAATGTTCATGATACCATCTATCATTTCATATAGCATCATTTGCTCGTCTCGAATTGTCTTGGAACGGGACTTAGGACTAGGAATACAGGATGTAGCACAAATGCCGCAAATCGCAGGGCCACATTGTAAACAGAGGCAGCAACTGAATATGATCATTACTGCAATACCTAGGAATGACAATACTTTCCATCCCCAGGCAGAAATTATACTCCAGAGCCAACCGGACCATGTCCAGGTGCCTGGATTCTGGTGTAACTGATGGGCAATTTTATGGAGTCTGGTTATAGCTGAATAAACAGACGGCGCGTTATTAGGAATGAAAATGCAGCAACTAGATCCGATGACTCTACATGCTCCTCCTCTATCGGCCAGTATGACGTCAAGAACGAGACGATTTTGGAGCACGACAAATCTCATAGCAGATTGCTCTTCGGTTAAGTTACCTAGAGCGGAAGTAGTCTCATTCACTACAGCTTCAAGGGTTCTGGTTAACCTACGTATTAACTTACTATTCTGGATAGGTCCTATAAAGAAGAAGAAACCTCTATTGAAGTCTGTATACTGTTCTAAAGCAGTTTCAGTTTGATCGACAATTGGGGACTCGATCTCCCTTCTATGTCTGACGTGTACTAGATGTGTGTTTCTATGATAATCGGATGGGGCTAGGAAAACTGGTGGCAGTAGGAAGGCAATGTAACATGTTCCATCCCAATCGAGGGGCAAACGAGCATATGCGGTCTGACCACAAACAAAATAAGAATGACGTGAGGCTTTGAAAATAGATTTCCCACTGTCACTATACTTGACAATAGTAGTACAATCACTATGTCCTACATGTGCGGAACCATTCTTTCTGACACATAATTCGCCTTTGACTGGCAGTACTGAAATAGCAGGCAGATCTGGAGTAGTATCGGACTGAACATTCAGGACCATAAAATTCGATGAATAATTACCTAGATCATATACTTCATTTTCTAGATCTAACCCTATTCTATGGGTGAGACCTTGCTTGTCTGGGAAACATGTTCGATTCAGAAGGGACATATCAGATGAGGATGACGTTAACGTGGACCATGCTCCACACGAACCATTATGTGAGAACGGATAAGGAAAGAGTGGTAGAACTCCCTTCGGTGTCTGGAAAGGGGGAAGTCGACCACACACCCAACAATTAGTGGCATTGCTGGTCTGGTGTGAATAATGTAGCATTCGGATAAAGGTATTATTTCGCATAGCAAGACGATAGGATAGCTCATGAGGAGGCAGGTCACTAAATGTGTGCTCTACTGTAGTATTGGAAAACATATGTACATGTGAAATTGGAAAACATAAATGTAAAGCATAACTTGTGCAGGTAACCATAAGACTCAAAAATAATAGAAAACATAGAACAATAATACATCTTTTAGAGTTTTGACTAACTCTCTCACTGTGGGGGTCTATCTCATACATGTCAGGAACCTGTCTAACCGTTTCACCCGAGAGGGACTTAGACAATTAAACTGGCTGACTTATTTTACTAGACCGAAGTTTCTCTTTATACTCCTGCTGCGGAGTTTTCTCTAACAGGGGAACTTTGAGTTCAGAGTCTGTTTTTAGGCAGTCTTTAGGATTTAGGCAGTCCTTAGCAAAAGTCTTTTCTGACATTCCATGGAACTTCTTTATGTGGGACAGGTGGATCCATCCTTTCCTTCCCTCTAGTTTGGCCGCAGTCCTTGTTGTAAGCAAGACTAGGCGAGGCTCCTTCCAACGGGGCTCCAGCGGACTTGAACGATCAAAATTCCGGACCAATACGAGGTCACCGGGAACGATTTCATGCGGTTTCACCTCGGTATTGTCTGGAAATGCGGCGGCAACCTGTGAACGACAAGAGTGTAGGGCAGACATCAAGGAAGCTAGGCAATCTGTCAGCATATTACTGGAAACATCTGTAATCTTTCGGGGTCTAGGTGTACCCCACATATTAGGAGGACGGCCGAATACGACCTCATACGGGGACAGACCTGATCTGGAATGTGCGACCATGCGCATATAGAATAGAGCAACTGGCAGGGCTACGAGCCAGTCTACACCTTTCTCTTTACATATTTTGGCAATGCGGATTTTCAGAGTCTGGTTATGTCTCTCTACGAGACCGGCTGCTTCAGGATGGCGTACACAATGGAACTTCCACTGGTACCCTAACAGAAGGGAAACTTGTTTCATTAACTCGGATGAGAATGGCTGGCCGTTATCTGAATACACGACCCTAGGAAGTCCATAACGGGGAAAGAACTCACGAACCAACTGCCTGGCAGTGGTCGCAGCTGTGTAATCTGGGACTGGATATGCCTCTGTCCACCTGGACAAAGCGCATACAACTACGAGGACATACTTGAAACCTCGACATCGCTCCATCTGAATATAATCCATCTGGAGGACTTCAAAAGGGTGGTCAGGAGGTTGGAAACCACCTTGTTCCACCGGGACACTTTTACCTGGATTGAACTGACAACATATCATACAGGTACGGACTTTCTGCTTGGCTGCAGCTCGTAAATGCTTGTTGAACCAAAGGTTCTGGATACTGTCTAACATGGCTTTTTCTCCTAAATGTGCAGGACTATGTGCGGTATTAATAATGACTTGAACCATTGAGTCGGGGAGAAACCATGTGGCTTTTCCCTTCGTCAACCATCCTTGATCTGTTTGGACCCCTCCTTGTTCGGACCATTTCTTGATTTCTTCGGGAGTAGCATGTGACTGGATATCTATGACATCTTGTGTAGGGTCCTTAACTGTCATACAAGTAGTCTGTTCTGGAGTGTGTGTCAGTGTCGTGTTAACTGGAATGTCTGGAATCTGAGCTGTGAGCTTGGCTGTTCGATCTGCTAGATCGTTACCTTGGGAAATGATATCAGTGACTTTCGTATGTGCCTTGCACTTCATGATAGCGATAGCTGTCGGTAAATGTATTGCATCTAACAGAGCTTGAATAAGGAGACCATGCTGAATCTTGGTTCCATGAGAAGTCATAAAACCTCTCTCTTGCTAGAGCACTCCGAAGTCGTGTACGACTCCGAATGCATAACGTGAATCTGTGTAAATGTTAACTTTCAGGTTCTTGGCTCGTATGCAGGCTTGGGTCAGAGCGACTAGCTCTGCTGCTTGAGTGGACAAGGTGTCAATACGATGGGTTTCTATAACTTCAGTTTCAGTAGTCACTGCATACGCGGCTACTAGTTCTCCTGTACTTGTTCTCATACATGAACCATCCACATAAAGTGTCAGGTCGGGGTCAGGTAATGCAATATCTGTCAGATCTTGTCTTGGCTTTGTCATGGTGTTAACAACTTCCACACAGTCATGTGTGGCAGGATTTGAAGTAACTGACGGTAACAGTGTAGCGGGATTTAAAGTGTTACAGCGTCTGATTTTTATGTGTGGCTGGAACAGTGTCAATTCATAACCTGTTAAACGTGCAATTGTCAAGTGCTGAGTCTGTGTTCGGTTTAAAAGAACTTCCACGGAGTGTGGAACTTGTACTGTCAGGGAGTGTCCTAATACTATGGAATCACTTTGTCTGATAGCTAGTGCTGTGGCTGCAACTGACTTGAGGCACGCAGGCAGAGCCTGGGCTACTGGGTCTAATGTGCTCGAAAAATAAGCACAGGGCTTGTACTGTCCTGCTTGATCTTGTGTGAGAACAGATAATGCAGTACCATTTCGTTCAGTAACAAAAAGTGTAAAAGGCTTACTATAGTTCGGTGTTGCTAGAACAGGTGCTTGGCATAAGGCTTTCTTTAACTCATTAAAAGCGAGTGTATGTTCGGATGTCCAAGGGAGGACAGTCGATACGGCTGCCTCCTGTGTTGTTAACTGTATCAGTGGCTTGGCTAGAAATGCATACTGAGGAATCCATTGTCTGCAATAAGAAGTGAGGCCGATAAAAGCTCGTACCTCCTTCTGGGTCTTGGGCTGTGGAAGACTCGCTATTAACTGAATACGGTCAGGTGTCAACTGCCTACCCCTCTTGGACAGTAAGTGTCCTAAGTAGACCACTTGCTGGACACAGAATTGTAATTTGGAAGGGGACACCTTGTGCCCCATCTCGGCCAGAAAATACAGGACTTTAAGTGACGCTCGCTCGCAGTCACGTTCAGAACGGGCTGTGATCAGTAGATCATCGACATACTGGAGCAGGGCAGTGTCAGTTGGCATGTGAATATTGTCTAGTTGTCTCTTAAGTGCTTGACTGTAAATGCTAGGACTTTCTGTGAAACCTTGAGGAGCTCGTGTAAATTTATAGCTCCTTCCATTTAAACAGAAACCGAAAAGGAACTGGCTGTCTGGATGAATGGGAACACTAAAGAATGCGTTCTTGAGGTCGATAACTGTAAAGAACGTGGCTTCAGAATCAATGGCTGTCAATAGGAAAGAAATATCTGGAACTACTGGGTACTGGGGAATAATACATTTATTAAGTTCTCGGAGATCAATCACTAATCGATAAACTGGAGGTGCATTTGGATCAGTACGTTTCATGACTGGAATGATAGGAGAATTACATACATTGGAGTCAGTTTCTACAACCATTCCTTGAGCAATAAGTTCATCAATAATTTTGGATAAGGCTGCTACAGCCTCAGGTGGCAATTTGTACTGTCGGATTCGTGGTAATACTACACCTTGTTTCAGAGTCACACGATAGGGTGTGATTTGCATACATCCTACATCAGTTGGACCTTGCGCCCATAAATGCTGTGGTACATTCAATAATCTTGGATCAAAATCACGTAATACATAATGACCTTTAAAGTCTCTAAGGAACAAACGAACTCCCTCTGGGGAACAACAAATAATTGCACCTAATTCTTTTAATGTCTTAATGCCTAACAAATTTTCTGGACATGACTTTGTAAGTAACAAATCAGTAGTTCGGGACAATGGACCAACTTCTAGAGAAACTGGTTTCGAAATTTCATTAACAATAGGCTTTCCTGAAAATCCCAGGGAAATATTTCTAGAGCCTGAGAGCGGAGCCCCTGGAACCTCGTCATGACTGATTGTAGTCCTACTTGCCCCTGTATCAATCAGAAACTTTCTGTCGTTCCCTAAGACTTGACTGTGTACATAGGGACCCTCTTGATCTACAGGTATCTCGATGAGAGGCAAGCCTACCTCCCTCTCAAGGCTGTTTCATGAATACTGCTGGTACTCTGGATACTCGGACTGTGCATACTGGTACATCTGCTGTGTAACATGCTGTGTTGCAGCTATCGGCTGCGGTACTGTAACTGTCTGTTGTGCATTCTGTGGTGACTGAGAAGTCTGTGAAACTTGTTCTTGTCTAGGCGGACGTGGTCTTTCTTTAGTCTTACCAGTAGCTATGTTGTGTTTCAGAACTGCACACTTGTTTATAAAATGACCTGGCTGCTTACAATAATTGCAGGTCCCTTTAACAGGAACTGCAGGATGACTGGCTTGATTCGTACCCCTCTTCTGACTGTCTTGGGGAACAGATTGTGCAACTAATACTTTCATTTTCGTGTCTTTCATACGTCTCCTTTCGTGTTCTTGCTCTTCCCTGATTCTGTTCTGGTGGTACTGGAGCATTTGTAACATTTGTGACGGAGTATTAGCTTGCCAGGTACTTTCGACTTTCAAAACTCGATTTTTAACTTGTGGACTTGAATTCTCGACTAGTTTAGTAACAAAAAGATGAGGGTATGACTCGCTACTTGTTTTCAAACCACTGTTAATAATAAAACATTTCTCAAATCTAGAATAAAAATCACTAGTATCTTCGTCTTGTTTCTGTTTACAGGCTGAGATGGCATCCCAGTCTTCCTTTTTCGTGGCTAGTAATCTTGGCAAAACTTGTATCAATAACTCGGGTAATTCTTTACATTTATCCCCAAGACCGGTACCTGGTACTCGTGTATTATCTTCAGCTTCTAGAGCTGTCCAATCTATCTTTTTCTCTCCCACCTCCCATTCTTTTTCTTTGAGTTTTTCATATATGCCCGCAGGCAACAGGACCTTTAACATTTTAATGATATCTGGATACGTGTATTCTCCCATACGGAGCATATCTTTTAATTCACGATGGAACCCTGCTGGATCTTTGTCATGACAGGGAATTAACTTCTTCATTTCTAAGAGTTCCATCTTTGTGATAGGGGTGTAAACAAATACTCGTTCTAGATCACCACCCGTTGTCCTAACTGGGTGTACTTCTCGTAACGGATGCTGTCTATCTATGTAAAATGATTTACTTTCTGGGGGTGAGACGTGAACAAAATGCGGATTCAGGAACGTTCGGTATTTGTGGCGCTGTTCTAGAATGATACTAATTAAATCGGTACCTAGACCTCTCCATCTGTACTGTAGTAACTCATTTAATACATCATGTAGCGGACCTGGATCGGAATGCTGATCCTCATACAGTGTAATGAGGTGCTGAATCATATACATACCCACCAGTCGCTGCTCGGCTGGGGGCAATTTCAGAAACATTTGTGCCACTATTTCGTCTGGAAAAGTGGTAGAATCAGTAGTCCACCGGACTGCTGATCGGGCTAGTTCTTGTTCATGCATGGTACTAAGCTCACTATAGCCTATTCGTGATTTCAGAATTTTATCGGTAGCTTGGAATACTTGTTCAAGGGAACCCTGTTCTGGTACTGGAGAAGGAAAAACTTTCTTGTAGTCTTGGCGTGAATATCTATCGGAAAGTCTAGTTCTACCTACATACGCTATTCTGGAAGGATTCTCGTTGTCTACCTCTTCACTAGAAGAGTCATTTTCTTTCTCGGTTGCTTGTATTGCTTCTCGTTTCTCGTGTAACTTTACTATTTCTTTACGGATTTTCTTGTACATACTCTCTATACAGTTCTGTGTCTTGTGTTTTCCCTCGGATATATTGTCACTCCACCTGGTCAGGACTTTCATTTCTTCTTGATCTTTTCCTGGATAATCTTGTTCTCTTATTAAGCAGTTAATTAAAAATTTTAAAAGCATGAGCTGAGTCTCGACTTTTCTCTGAACCATGGCTTCGTGAACACTTTCTGGATTCACTCCTGTACGGATAAAACGATACATTCTGTCTAGATGTTCTTTCATATCGGGAAGGGTGTCCAAATAGTCGGTCACCCGTCTTAAACGTAATGAATATATGACCATGTGGCCATCGCCTGGAACTGGATCATAACGACATTCAGTAAGTGCTCGCTTGATATCTACATAGGTATGAACTTTTGGCGTACGCTGTAACGCTAGTTCATGTAGCGTCATACGTCTGTGTTGAGGTGGGGTACGAGGAGAACTTCCCCCCGCGGCTCCTAAACTGGAATCGTCGGTGGGTACTGTACGTGCTGGCAGAGTGACTGACAAAGCGGGTACATGTACTGTGGACTGGACCGGGGGCGCTGTAACAGATGGTGTAACGGGTGCCCCGGTGGCTGGAGGAACAGGAATTACATTATTTACGGGGGCTGGCGGAACAGGATTTGCATATTCTGGGACTGTGTCGTCCAAATAGGACGAAAGAAAAATATCAGCTGCGGTCGGTTTATGAGGTAGCTTAGTCGGAACTAGTGGTGGCGGAAAATTACTGGATGCCTCCGGGGTTGCTTTTGGCAAGCCCTCGGCAAGAAGAGGATACATACCCTTAATAAGGGCATTTCTCTGTCTGTCTGACTGTTCCGTTCTAACTCGTTCACCTATTTCGATTAATTCCCTTTCTTGGGCTTTCTCTGAGGATTCTCTACTTAATTCTGTTTTTCTGAATTCTTTTTCGGTTCTTTTATGAGATTCTTTGCGCCATAACTCGATGGCATCTTTCTGGGACTGTCTGGCTTTCTTTTTCCATAATGCTTCTTCTACTCGCATGATGCACTCGGCATCCCATGTGCCTGATACAGGCCATCTATATTTCTCTTCGAGATGTCTGGTATAATCAGACCATAAGTCTAGATATATTATGGCACTTAAGCCATGCTTGTGATACATAAAATGTCCTGGACTGTCCCTAGGAGGGACAGGGACTGCTTCCTCGAGCAGCCCTTTTCTGGTCTTTAACTGACGTAACTTAGAGAATAGAGGCATACTATACTTAAATCTGGACCAATACAATACACGATAAACATAATAATGACTGGAAAAACAAATCACTCATACCACGACATTGAAAACACATTGAAATAACATTTAAAATAACAGTTCGGACAGAATATTACCTGGAATACTGAGAACAGAAACACATGCATTTCTCGAGAACGGAACCTACTAGAATTACTAGATGCACTGCTGAAACAGTACGAAACATACCGGTCCCATAAAGAGACACGCCAGGACCCGCATCCACCTAGGTGGACACTTCGTGTTGGATCTGTGTACCCAAACCCACGGACCAGAGACAAATTAATTGACCCTGTCTAGATACTACCCCAGCAACGGTACTCACCGGGCAGCAAGAACGGAAGGCCTCGGACTGGACTGGACTGGACCACTACGACGTCGGACTACGAACTTCGGACTTCAGTTACAGGTGGGCCTCCGGATACCTCGGACCTTGTACTCTCGGCTTGGGCTCTGGTCGGGACTCGCCGCGTTCCACACCGCCTCGTCTGGATGCTGGACCGCAACCTCCGTCTCCTCCGTGGGCCTGAGGGATACTTGAAGCAGAAATATCTGCACGTGCACGGTATGGTTCCGTCACGGCTGCAGAGGGTCAGGGGGCTTGCGTGGCTTCGCCGGCGCGTGGGGAAAGGGCAAGTCCCTATTCGGGCGCCATTATGTGGTAAATAAATAATTAATTACCGGTTCTATTTTTCAGGATACTCATATAAACAGATAGCTCAATAAATAAGAGTCAGGATTCGAGGTATCTTGAGTCTACAGGCTTTAATCAGGCATAAAAGACAGAAACAGGACAGCCTGCATGGGGACAAACGGATGGCAGCTGCCGGGGGCAGGAATGGGGTGAGCAGGATCGCTAACATCACATTAACAGTACATGATATATATATCAAAGAAATTGCATTACATTCAATACAGTAGGCGTAACAGTGGGTGTGACTATTAGCAGTCGCGAAAGATAAGGCATAAAGTAGGTGTAACAAGAGACGTGTACAGGGCGTATACATAGACATGTGATGTAAACGTAACAGAAGTGTCATAAATGGGGCGGAAACATGGAGGGGGCTACCTGAGCAGCTGGGACCTTTAACCTAGTGGTGCGCGCAAACGGGCAATGACGTGTTACCAGGGAGAACTGGGGGCTATGACTTCTGCGCTAGAAGAGGAGACTAAAGTCTGCGGAGTCAGAGCGACATGTACCTAAAACCTATCTGGTATCTGGTGTTTGGAGAGCATGTTGATAGAATCCAAAAGTTATCAGGGTAAAGGCTACTTGACACTAAGGCTGGTACATGCAGTATTCTACATGTATTGCGTGTGCGAGGAATATTCTATGAATATTAATACAGTATTTCTCTTACATGGAGACAGAAAGGCTAGACTATGACTGAAACTATTGATGCGATTCAGTAGCTTAGGAATGCAGAGAAGGAGGACTGGACTGATAACTAGAAGCATAACATACTCTTGGCAGACAGGCAGGCAGAGCCAGGCCGGGCACTGTGAGGCAGGAAGTAAGTGAAGGGTCAGGGATACAGGTGGGGGCTGTATCGCTCCTCGGAGAGGGTTCAGGAGACAGGAGCTGAATCTGGTGTCCGGGCCCTTTTGAGGCCTAGAAACGGGGACATTTACTGAATTAACGTGCACACTGTAAAACGTGGCAACATAGGTTCACATAGGCCTAATACTCGTAGCTTTCACGAGAACTGGAAACTGGCATACTAGAGTTGGACACAACTATAATTGCGTCTTTAATCGATCATAGGGGGATACATGCATATCGATCATGCACATATAACATAAGATGAGGAACACGTAGGCACATACAACATGGCAAAATTTACTTTTCCACAGTATGACTTCAGGGTGAGCAGTGTGCCTGTATGAGTGCAGGGTAAGCAGTGTGTCTGTATGAGAGCAGTGTGCCTGTATGAGTGCGGGGTGACTTGTGTGCCTGTATGAGTGCAGGGCGAGCAAGTGTGCCTGTATGAGTGCAGGGTGAGCAGTGTGCCTGTATGAGAGCAGTGTGCCTGTATGAGTGTGGGGTGACTGGTGTGCCTGTATAAGGGCAGGGTGAGCGGTGTTCCTGTATGAGTGCAGGGTGAGCAGTGTGCCTGTATGACTGCAGGGTGAGCACTGTGCCTGTTTGAGTGCAGGGTGAGCACTGTACCTGTTTGAGTGCAGGGTAAGCATTGTGCCTGTATGGGTGCAGGGAGAGCAATGTGCCTGTATGAGTGCAGGGTGTGCAGTGTACTTGTATGAGTGCAGGGCGAGCAGTGTTCCTATATGAGTGCAGGGGGAGCAGTGTGCCTGTATGAGAGCAGTGTGCCTGTATGAATGTGGGGTGACTGGTGTGCCTGTATAAGTGCAGGGAGAGCGGTGTTCCTGTATGAGTGCAGGGTGAGCAGTATGCCTGCATGACTGCAGGGTGAGTACTGTGTCTGTACGAGTGCAGGGTGAACTGTGTGCCTGCATGAGTGCAGGGTGAGTGGTGTGCCTGTATGAGTGCAGGATGAGCAGTGTTCCTGTATGAGTGCAGGGTGAGCGGTGTGCCTGTATGAATGCAGGATGAGCAGTGTACCTGTATGAGTGTAGGGTGAGCCGTGTTCCTGTGTGAGTGCAGGGTGTGTGGTGTTCCTGTATGAACGCAGGGTGAGCAGTGTTCCTGTATGAGCGCAGGGTGAGCATTGTGGCTGTATGAGTGCTGGGTGAGCAGTGTGGCTGTATGAGGGCAGGGTGAGCATTGTCCCTGTATGAGTGTAGGGTGACTGGTGTGCCTATATGAGTGCAGGGTGAGAGGTGTTTCTGTATGACTGCAGGGTGAGCAGTGTGCCTGTATGACTTCAGGGTGAGCAGTGTGCCTGTATGAGTGCATGGTGAGCAGTGTGTCTGTATGAGAGCAGTGTGCCTGTATGAGTGCAGGGTGACTGGCGTGCCTGTATGAGTGCAGGGTAAGTGATGTTCCTGTATGAGTGGAGGGTGAGCACTGTGCCTGTATGAGTGCAGGGTGGGCACTGTGCCTGTATGAGTACAGGGTGAGCACTATGCCTGTATGAGTGCAGGGTGAGCACTATGCCTGTATGAGTGCAGGGTGAGCACTGTGCCTGTACAAATGCAGGGTGAGCTGAGTGCCTGCAGGAGTGCAGGGTGAGTGGTGTGCCTGTATGAGTGCAGGGTGAGCACTGTGCCTGTATGAGTGCAGGGTGAGCTGTGTGTCTGTATGAGTGCAGGGTGAGCGGTGTTCCTGTATGAGTGCAGGGTGAGCAGTGTTCCAGTATGTGTGCAGGGTGAGAGGTGTGCCTGTATGAGTGCAGGGTGAGCAGTGTGCCTGTATGAGTGCAGGGAGAGATGTGTGCCTGTATGACTGCAGGGTCAAATTCAAATGCTTGATGAAAGGGTTTCAATGGTTTTGCATTTGACTCCTAAGGGACATCTAGTAACGACTAGTGGAACTGCAGCATGATGTAAGAATAATTTCAATGCTTTGCATTTGACTCGTGAGGGACATCTAGTAACGACAGTTGAACTGCAGCTCTTAGTAGAAATATTTTGATATTGGATACTATAATATTTACTGCCCACTGCTAATCTCGTCCCATAATGCTTTGCAGGGCCTTTGGTTGGGATTGCTTTTTGCCAATAACTGTGCTTGGGGTGGTCCTAAGAGGATGGGACCACCACCGAAGTTCAACAAGATGTGCTTTTTGTTTATGCTCTTTGCGTTCAAGGCATCTGCTTGGTCCTCCCCCTAGGTTAGGGGGGACCCCAAAATCATCACCTCTCTCATTGCCTAATGTTTTCATTGAAAAAACTCACTTTTGTGAATTGGTTATATGTTTTTTAGCATGTAAAATTGCTTTATCAAAGCATCTGAGGATGTTGTTTATCTAGCTGCTACGCTACGTGATTAAGCACAGTTTTTGTACTGTGCTATAGTACAAACTACTTATGCTCTGTTGGCGTAGTGTAGTATTATGTCCTGGGTTAGTGTACGCCATGGCTGAGGAGGTTGCTTCGGCACGTGGTGTGCCTTCTTGGACACACGCTGGTGGCGGTAGGTGAGCAGAGAGGCTTGTTTGCGCAGAGGTGGGCAGTCAACTCTGGGCGGCAAGAGTGGATGGGGTGCAGCAGCCTGTGTGTGCAGGGGCGGGACAGCAATTTAGGCTTGTGCAGTTGTATGTATTCTGCCATTACTGATTCTATACTATGTTTCAGATGAATGAGCTTGAGGGCTGCAGTATGTCCCGGCACGTGGTTGGAGACACATTGGTGGTGGAAAGGTGAGCAGTGAGGTTTTTGTCCCCAGTGTCGGCACTCCCTCTCCCTTTCCATCTCTTCCTTTCTCTCTCTCACACTCTTTCTCTCTATCTCTTGCTCTTCTTCTTTCTCTCACTCTTTCTCTCTTTCCTCTCTCTCAGACTGTTTCTCTCTCTCTTCCTCTCTCTCTCACACTTTCTCTCTCTCTTCCTCTTCCTCTCTCTCTCTCTCTCACTCTTTCTCTCTGACTTCCTCTCTCACTCTTTCTTTCTCTCTTTCACTCTTTCTCTCTCTCCTTTGATGGGCGCATGACACACAGTCTTATCTTGCTTTTTGTCTTGCAGGCTGTGATTCACAGATTGTCGACCCCCACCCCCCAACACGGGCCTCCCGCCATGTGGCGTTTACTTGATTTCCACTGAGTTAGTGCCACTAGAGCTGAGTGGGTGTGCAGCCTGCAATTATGCGTGGCCTCCATACACCATCCTGGCAATTAAGACCGGATTTGAATTGTGAGCTCATCTTGACTGCGTGTACGCCATGGCTGAGGAGGTTACTTCGGCACGTGGTGGGCCCTCTTGGACACACGCGGGTGGCGAAAGGTGTGCAGAGAGGCTTGTTTGCGCAGCGGCAGGCAGTCACCTCTGGGCGGTGGGAGTGACTAGTGTGCAGCAGCCCGGGTGCTCAGGGGTGGGCAGACACCTCTAAGCAGCAGGAGTGGATGGGTGCAGCAGCCTGGGTGCGCAGGGGTGGTTAGACACCTCTGGGCGGCGGGAGTGGATGGGGTGCAGAAGCCAGGGTGTGCAGGGGTGGGCAGACACCTCTGGGCGGCGGGAGTGGATGGGGTGCAGCAGCCTGGGTGCGCAAGGGCAGGGCAGCGATTTAGGCATGTGCAGTTGTATGTACTCTGCCATTACTGATTCTATACTATGTTTCAGATGAGTGAGCTTGAGGGCTGCACTATGTCCTGGCATGTGGTTGGAGACACACTGGTGGTCCAAAGGTGAGGTATGAGGGTTTTGTCCACAGTGGCAGCACTCACTCTCACTCTCCCTCTCCATCTCTTCCTTTCTCTCTCACACACTCTTTCTCTCTCTCTTCCTCTTTCTCTCTCACACTTTCTCTCTCACACTGTTTCTCTCTTACTCTCTCTATTCCTCTCTCTCTGACTCTTTCTCTCTGTCTTCCTCTCTCTCTCACTCTTTCTCTCTTTCTGTCTTCCTCGCTCACTCACTCTTTCTTTGTCTCTCTCTTCCTCTCTCTCTCACTCTTTCTCTCTTTCTCTCTCTCTCTCTCCTTTGATGGGCGCATGACGCACAATCTTATTTTGCTTTTTGTCTTGCAGGCTGTGATTCAAAAATTGTCGAGGGATGACATGCCATGGCTGTACCTACTTTTATATGTTGTTGTTTTGTTTAAATAAAATGTTTTATATGTAAATCTATAGATGACTGTGATTCTCATTTGTCCAACATTGCATGCATCTTTTTTATTATAATTGTGTAACATCAGCCGATTTGTTACGTTCCAGATTTTGGAAGGTTGCCGCAACATTTGTTTGTCGGGGTGTCAGGGGCAATAGCGGATTCGAGGCTGGTGGCGGGGCACTGTTGGTTGTCCGAGCTGCATGATCGTTGTCTCCATAGCATCTGTTGTCATTCAAGTGTGGCTGTGGGCTGGGTTCCCTTTCATATTGCAGGTTGTAGTCCGACTTTACACCAGGTCAGAGCAGGTGTAAACTTCCTGCTGCTAACGTACCTTATCGCCTGTTTTGTATTCTCTTCGCCGATCTTGCTGGTGTTTGATAAAGTTGCGAAGTGGTGTGTTTACTGGTTTTTGCACCGCAACGCCTACTCTGCATCTCATTAGCGATATTTGCCGAGGTCATCCGTGGCAATGGTTTTTGAGGCTGCTATCGCTTGTAAACTGGTGATATGGGCTGTTTGCACCAGCTTGTGAATGATGTGTTAAATTTATCACCATTTTGGCTGTGATAAAGTGCTGTTAACTTGGCGATGTGTCCTTGAGAATATAACCCTTGGTGTTTTAAAGACCTGAGAAGTACTCGAGTGCTGCGCACCCAGTGCGTTGACACTATGGGGCCGTGCTGAGAGCCGCACACCCTTCATATTCACACCAGGGGGCCGTGCACCCTTCATGTTCACACTAGGGGGCCGCTCTAGAGTTGCGACTTCAGACTTTTTTGAAAAATAAAAAGCGTTCACTCTCATTAATTTACATTTGCCTTGGGGACCCCATCCCCTGAAGCATGCCCACATCTACATTTTTTTCTTCAAAGGAGAGGGGGGCCAAGTGGTGCCCCTCCCAGGCCACTTCTGGCCCCAGGGACCCCCTCCCTGTGGCCTGGCCTCTCTGTTGGGGACCATTGGGGGAGCCCCAATGCCCCCATGGTCCCGCTGGCTACCTGGCTCCTGCTGTAGATGGCATTCCTTTTGGGCAACGGGAGCTGTTAACATGCAGCTTCCCTTCCCTAAAAGCAATTTTCCTTTCCTTTATTGAAGCGAGAGGAGGTTTTCCTCTTCTCGCTTCAACAAAGCAAACCAGGCCGCGCAGCCCCCCTCCCTCTATTTGCAAAGCCCCAGGGTGGTGGTGGACCCCGGGGCTGCGGGAAGGCCGCACCTAATTTACATAGCTCAGAGGAGGTGGCGGTATGATTATACGATTGCCACGGGACCAGGCCCATCTGGGGGTTCATTTAAATGAAGTGGGGGAGCCCGCTTACTGTTTTTTAAAACATTGTCATCCGGATTCCCGCACCCAGCTTGTACTCAGACGATTAAAAAAAATAATAATTTAAATTGTGGGGGTTCTTTTGGGACTGCCTGAGCAGGCCTAGGGGGTCAGGGTGTTTCTACCCTTCCCCATTTTCTTCATTTTAAACTTTCTTTTACTGTTTTCTTGTGACACAGTTCTTCCAAGTCACAAGAGGGCTGCCAACATTTCCTGGTTTGGAGTGTTCACAGCAAATTAGAATGAAGCGCATGGTCGGGAGGGTTCGTGAACCCACGTCGCCCCTAGATATCGATTTGATTTTCTCAGCAACTACTGAATGGATTAGCACCATTTTACAAAAGGTCGCTTTCTGAACCAAGAACTACCTTTTTGCCAATTCTGGTGTAATTACGTTCAGCAGTTTGGGCTGTAGCCTTGGCTAAAGATTGCCATGCAAAATTGATTTTTTGCCTTTTTTTCGAATTTGTCAGTAGCTACCGAATGGATTTACACCATTTAAAATAAGGTCGCTTTCTGAATCAAGAGCTACCTTTTTGCTAAATTTGGTGTAATTCCGTTCAGCAGTTCAGGCTGTAGCCTTGGCTACAGTTTCCTACGGAAATTAACATGGAGAAAACACCTTTTGGGACCCCCCTTTTTCTCAGTCCCCGCTTGACGAATCACCTGCAAACTTTCCAGATGGGAGCTGACTTGGATAGCTTTTTTTTTGGAAAATTTCGTGAATATTCGTCAGACGGTTCCAAAGTTAATACATAGCACATTAAAAAAACAAATTCCTATGGAAACTAGGTTCTAACTATAACTACCTATATACATTACCCTATCGACCCCTAAACTCTAACCACCCTAAAAATACCCTTGCCAACCAAATTCCCTCACCGACCCTATACGCTAGAAATATCCTTGCCACCCAGTAGGTAGTTATAGTTAAGACATTGTTTTCATAGGAAAAGCGTTTTTTGACTTGCTTATAACATTGGCACCATTTTACGGATCTTCATGAAATTTGCCCCAAAAAAGGTCTTCCTGATTCTAGCTGTTCATGGAAAGTTTCAGAGTGATCAGTCAAGCGGGCGCTGAGAAAAGGTTTCCTACGTTAATTCCCATAGAGATTTTAGGCACATCAACAGCCCGAAACGCTGAATGGAATGACACCAAATTTGGCAGAAAGCTAGAACTTGGTCCAGAAAGAGTCCTTTTAGGTTGAGCCTAGACAGCGCATGCGCTGTTGCAAGACCTGAAGTAAACAGAATATGGAGGGTAATCCCGCCGGCCGCTTGAAATTGGTTTACTCTGGCGTTGCTCTGCGTAGCTTGCTCTTTATTGACTGGCCATCTGATATATCACTTCCATTTTGTGGGAAGCAGCACTGACCAACTACAGTTTAGTTGCGCTGTAGGTCGGTATCTCTTTAGTTTTGGGACTACTTTATCTTCTCAGCGTCCCCAGCCTCGTACAAAAATACTTGTTGTTTATTGAGCCGGGACAATGGCAGTTGCTTGTTTGTATTAGCAGCGTTTCTCTTTAAGAACAGCTGCAGTCCCTCACACCATTCGCTTCATACGTGAAAGCATGCACAGTGCGCTGCAAATACAAACAAGCGACCGCCATTGCCAGCTAACAGACAAGGAGCAAAAAAAACGGGAACAACCGCTTTGGTAAGGGCAGTCGCTTGTATAATTCACTGGCACTAGCAGGGGCACCATATTTCTGTGCACCTGGGGCGCTATTGTAGCAAGGGCCGACTCTGACTAAGCGCTACATATAAACCCGTTAGGAGTGGATGCACTGCAGCCTGGTACACAGGCAGGGAGAATGAGCCGGCAGAAATCCTGGCTAGGAGCTCACATGCAAATCTCACGGACGGAAAAACACTGACAGCTGCGGCAACGCGGCAAGGCCCCTCTTAAGAACCCCATAGTCACAGAGCAAGGTCTGCTTGGAAATATCGGGCAGACCTTTGTGATGAGACTAATGCCATTATTGTGGATTGCGAGTAGTACGCGTAGTATGCGTATATGTAGCAAGTGCATCAACATACTGTGCTCTCTCTTTAGAATGCGTCTTTGAACCTATTTGTTACAGGACGTGCACATTCAGGTTTATACTTGTGTGTGCTTTTCCCATGCTTCACCCTTCAGTCTGCTGAATTTTTAGGCAGATTTGGGTATTCTTTTGAAATCTTTCAGGAGAGGGGGACGTAGGGGGTTGGGGAAACATATGGCCTCCCCCATCACAGCCCGGCATCTTTTGAACAACATTTTGGGGCTGCATGTCCCAGGCTCTCCAGTGCCATGGTGTATGGACTGGCATTTTAATTTTACCAGTGAGAAAGCCGCGCACTCCAACATGTACCGAAGCACAGGAGGCTGCGCGGGCACAACGTGCACCCCGCCCCCAGGCCTGCACCTTGTGTTACACGATTGCTTGGTACATCTGTGCACATGTTGCACCAAAGTTACCTGCAGCTCCAGTCTTCCTGAATCCCAGAGAGTCTACAGACCCCTAATGCATGTTTAAGGGACATAGCATGGCAAGCTGGGGGTTGGTAAGAGGGGAGGGTAGCCAGTGTACAAGGTTTGTGGTGATACTGGCACCTACAGGTTTGCTAATCCCATGCTGGCGGGGATTGGGGATAAGGGGCTTCCACCTCAAGTTGCAGAGATTGAAAACATGCATTATGAGATGGGTAATTGACCAGGCGTGGGTTTTAACCCTTCTTTCAATGCCATGGTTGTATCACACCATGCAGGGAACTTGGGCTGTCAGTTATCAAAGATGTAATTACAGGAATGCAAAGAAGCTCAGTATAAGGTTAGAAAAGCGCACAGAAGTGTCTACCCGGCAGTTTTAGTTGCTATATCATTTCCTGATCCAACACAAACATCGTAGCACTGACAGCAAGCAGCTGAACACATCAGTTTGGCTTGGACATAGCCTTTGTCATGACCTCTACCCCCTCCCCCGAATAGAAACAGATAAAGTAGACCAAAGGGGGTCCGGTAATTGCTCCAAAGCTGAGAAAATATGTATTTGATGTGAGAATATCATCCAGCATTGCCTCTGTCCAACCAAATGTAGTTGGCACAATGTGGGCAGACTTTACCACCAGCTAAAACACGCTGGGCAGGACAAGGTGCAGGCTTCACACCCCAGCTGAAAATATAGGACAGAAAGAGGTTCAGGGGTCAAACCCCAGCCGAAATACACTGGGCGAGGTTAATTTCAGCACAGGCTTTACTTCCCCGCTGAAATACACGGGCAGAATTGAGGTACTGAGAAGCAACCTTCAGGCTCCTATAGACATCACCTCCCAGCTGAAAGGAAGCAGCAGGATGAGGTGCAAGCTTCCTAGCCCTGCTGAAGGAGTAGGGTAGAAGAAAGCATAGCGTTCGCCTCCGAGATGACTTTTGGCGGAATGATATTAGCATTTCAATGCCCAGGTCAGAGGCATGGCCAGGATGAGATGCAAGATTCACTCACCACCCTGACAGACATTTGCAAGCTTCATCTCACAAGTGAAGTTGAGGTGCAAGCTTCAGCTTGCAGGTGACAGACATTGGCAGAACGAGGTGCAAGCTTCATCTCACAGGTGAAAGGCAATGGTATGATGGGGTGTAACCGTCATCCCACGGGTGAAGGCCAGGTACTGGGAAGAAATGATTTTGAGAAAGGTACAAAAGAGGAAAACGTGGACACTGGGGTGTGTGGGTGTGAAGAGTGGTTGAAAGCACGACCCGAGAGCCTCTCACTGCCCAGGAAAGCTTGTCCTCTTCAACGCCCCTTCCTGCAGGCAATGCGCACTGCACACCGCCGCCACTGCACGGCAGACAGTCTAAGTTAATTGTGGCTGCCGCCTCCCTACTCCCAGGCTGCGGAAACTTTGTTGCAGCCTTTTCCTTTCCCCCATTCCCCTGACAGCCCCCTCCCCCCAACTATGGTTACAGAGTTCCTTCTTACTTTTCAGTCTCCGTTGCCTCATACTTGTTTATTTGAAGAGTCTGACAACCTCAAGTACCCCTTTCACATACAACCTGTTACACATGGGCTACTGCCATCTCATTTTTCTACTGCCCTGCTGAGCCACGTTTTCCCTCTTGCAGCATGCCTACCTTTTCCAGAGAAGCTGACCCAACTCTATTACAGAAAAAAACATCTTAGCTGCAAGACTCATTAGGTCGAGCCTAGACAGCGCATGTGCTGTCGCAAGACCTGAAGTAAACAGAATATGGAGGGTAATCCCACCTGCCGCTTGACATTGGTTCACATACATTTAAATACCACCTCACAATTCCACATTGTGCCACAAAATTCAACAGCACACTATATAGTTAAACTCCACTACATACCACTCAGCAACCCAAAATACCATTCCACATAATACACTCCATAACACACAATCCCACTCCACATAATTCCAGTACATGCATTTGCAATGTAATGGGTCTTGCATTTTCTAAACTTTCACCTATAGGCATTGTAAATGACAATGCCTTGTATTTATGTGCACTTTGTATTTCTTGTTGGTTTTCAAAATGCTGAAATAAAAGGTATTGTAATTTACAATGTCAATAGCTCAAAATCTCGCAAATGCAAGACCTATTGCATTGCAAATGCTTGTTGCTATTTGGTGTAAATCTGTTCAGTAGAGATATTAAAGAAAATGATATTTGTATGTCTAGGGGCATGAACCCTCCACAAATCCAAGCAGAGATCTTATTGGCTGCCAACACTTCAACCAGGAATATATATATATGTCATGTGATCAAGGCTCGGACGAGCCGAAACGTTATGGCGACATTGCAAGAATTGAATATTGAAACAAGCACCTATTTGATGGTCCGTGTACATTTGGAGGAGGAAATCTGAAAAAAATACGGATTGAGGTGATTATATATATATATATATATCTCTAAACAATTTATATATTTATTTTACCTACTGGCGGTCACCAGTAGGTAGTTATAGTTAGGACCAAGTTTCCATAGGAAGAACATTTTTTGTTTTTTTTCACAACAAATTTTTTTTATTTATTGACAGGATCGGGCAAGTAATATGCGTGGCTCCCCACAGTCAGGAGAACACCACCAAACATCATGATAGCATGACAGCACAGGACCAAGTGACCAACCAGTCAGTCATGAAAGATAGATAAACATTAACAGCACGATGCCTTCCCCCATCCTCAAAAACCCCAACTACCCACTCCTCCCAACCCCACCCCTGTGTCCCACCCCACCCCTCGCACGCGTGTAACAACTGCTGCACGTTTCAACATGAGATAGGATTCGTGGCAAAATGCAAGGACTCGCCAATAACAGACGTCTAGGGATCTTCCTCCAGTTCCGCTGGAGGGTCAAGCGTCAGCCCCCTATACTCAGCCCACCTCTTCCAGATCTTGAAATGTTTGCGGGGGCAACCGCGCGCCTCAAATACCGGCCGTTCCAGGCCCATGCAAAAGTCCAATCCGGCCCTCCACGCACACAGGGGGGGAGCCCTCACATCCTTCCACGCTCGGGCCAGGTCCCTCTTGGCCACCACTAGACCCAGGAGCAGGAGATGCCGTTTGTATACGTTTCCACCAACCCCCTCCAAGACGTGTAGGAGGCCTAGGCGATGGGTACGAGGAAGAGTCCAACACAACACTTCCGACAAACAGCCCCACACACCCCTCCAGAACCCCACCAGCCTCGGGCACGACCACATCGTATGAAGCAAATCGCCCACTGCATTCCCGCAGCGCAAACATTCAGGGGACTCAATCAAGCCAGCCTTCCACAGTCGTTCACGGGTGAAGTAGGCCCTATGGAGAATCTTGAACTGGATTAGCCTAAGCCGCATGGCAATGGCCGCACCTTTAGGGGACTCCAGAGCCTCCCTCCAGTCATCCTCGTCAAGGGGGCCAACGTCAGCTTCCCAAGCCGTCTTCAACGAAAGAAGGGTGGAGGAGCAATGAGTGACCAAAGTCTGATAGATGCGAGAGACTTTCTTATCACCCAAATCACCCATAAAGACCTTTGCCTCAATGGGACTAAACTCTGGAAGGGAAGCTAAGGTGACAATGCTGGGCATCAGCGCATGGCGAAGTTGCAAATATCGGAAAAATTGGGACTGGGGCATATCAAACTCAGCGCTAAGTGCCTGAAAGGACTTGAGAGTCGTACCGGACATCACATTACCCAGTCACGAAATCCCGATCGCATCCCATCCGTCGAATCCTGTCAGTGCCAAAAGCTCGGGCAAGAGGCCATTATGCCAAAGCGGCGTCTCAGCGGTCAGGCGACCCCACCAGCCCATGCGGCGCAAGGCCTGCCTCCACACCGCAAAAACAAGGCACGTCACCCTCGGCAGATCCCGCCGCACGCGGGCCGAGTAGAGAACCGTGTGGAGCGTGTTGTCACCCATCAAGGAGCGCTCCAGGGCATAGGCCGGATCCGCTCTGTCACCATACCACCAGTCGTTCAGGATAAGCAGATGAGCGGCTTGGTAATAGGATAAGAGATCCGAGGTGGCTAGGCCCCCGCAATAGGTGGACAAGAAGCATGTACGGAGAGCCACTCTGGCCGTCCCCCCCGCCCATAGAAAACGGCCTAAAACCGAGTTGACTCGTCGGAACCACCGGGGTGCAATTGGATAGGGATGATTCTGCAACTGGTAGAGGAGACGCGGGAGGGCCACCATCTTAAAAATAGCGGACCTGCCAAATATAGAGAGTGGCATTCGAGACCAAGTCTTGACATCCGACTGCACCCGATCCCAAACCGGCACTACATTGCGCTCCCACGCAACGTCCGCCGAGCTCGACAGGAACACTCCCAAGTATTTCAGGCCACGGGTAGCCACCTGAAGCCCCAGCGTCCAGGGATCTGTCACATCACCGCCATCCAGCACCCAAAGGGTGGATTTACGCAGATTCAAATAGAGACCGGAGACCTCCCCAAAGACTTGCATGATTTCCAGGACGCGCGGTCCCGATCGCCGCAGGTCGGTAAGAAAGAAAAGGACATCGTCCGCGTAAAGCGCAATTCTATCAGTTAAACTGTCGCTCCACACAAACCCCCGCATTTGCGCATCTATACGGACCCAGGCAGCCAGCGGCTCCATAAGGAGAGCAAACAAATAGGGGGAGAGTGGGCATCCCTGCCTGGTCCCTCGACCAATTGGAAACGTCTCCGATACCGCCCCCGCAACCCGCACCGAGGCCGTATTGTCGGTGTACAATAATTTAATATAGGACAGGAAGACCGGGCCGAGATTGAGCCGGGGCAAGAGTGCAAACAGGTACATCCAGCTGACAGAGTCAAAGGCCCTATTAATGTCAGCCAGCAATAAGGCCGCCTGCTCCCCTGTGGCTCCCATTGCATCAATCGCCGCCTGCGTGCGTCTGATGTTGTGCCGCGTCGCCCTATGAGGCATGAACCCGGCCTGATCCGGATGCACAAGATCTGTTATATGTGGGGACAAGCGATTCGCTAGAGCCTTAGCCAGCACTTTAGCCTCAATATTGAGCAACGAAATGGGGCGGTAGGAGTCGTGCCTCTCCGGGGGTCTACCCGGCTTCTGAAAGACCACTATTTCGGCGTGCCTCCAGTCCCGGGACAGAGTGCCCTGCTCACGTGCAGTCTCAAGCGCACGGTGATAATGGGGCCCCAGCTGTACATGAAACTTTTTGAAGAACTCACTCGGGTAACCACTTGGGCCAGGGGCTTTCCCAGTATTAAGCTGTCCCAGGGCATCGCCCAGTTCCTCAGCTGAAAGGGGCACATCCAGGGCTGTCCTGGTTTCGTCAGACACTGCCTTGGGGGGCAGGTCCTCAATAAATTTAACCACCTCATCAGCGGACAGGCGGTCGCATGGGGCGTATTGGGCAGCATAGTAAGCGGCAAAACTCGCCGCCAGTTCAATTGGATCGGTAATGACCTCACCGTCGGCAGACGTGAGCCCCGGCAGCACAAGCGGCTGAAGATGGCGTTGGCAGAGTCTATGAAGCATCGTGCACGACTTGTCCCCCCACTGGTATATTCTACTACGTGTGGCCAGCCACGCCTGTCTAGCCTCATCAAGCAGGACAGACGCATAGGACTGTTGAGCCTGGAGAAGCAATCGCAACCCGGCGTCGTCTCCCCCCGCTCGGTTCTGCCCTTCCAACGTTTCCACCCTTGTAGCCGCGTCTATGATCAGTTCCCGTCGTTTCGACGCGCCGCGGCGCACCACGCAATGTCCACTCCACGGATAGTGGGCTTCATGGCCTCCCACACCACCCCAGCATCCACGTCCCCCACAAGGTTCTCCCGCCAGTAGAAGTCCAGCGCCTCCCGTAAGTGTGTCACGTAGGCCGGCTGCTGCAGATGCCATGAGGACATCCGCCATCGAAACGGTTGGCGCGTTCGGCAGAGTTCCACCCTAACCGAGACCGGGGAGTGATCGGACAGACCCCTAGGCAGAATATCAGCACTTTTCACTCTACACAAGCAGCCCCTGGGCACAAACACACAGTCCAACCTCGAGTAGGAGCCATGCACAGCAGAGACATAGGTATATTCACAAGCTGCAGGATGCATATGCCTCCAGGTATCCGACCAACCCAGTCCCTCAGCCATAGCATGCAATCTAGTGCGAGCAGAGGGAGGGGCAACGTCCAGCACATCCCGGCGCCGCCAGCGGTCCACACTCGCATCCATCACATCGTTCCAATCACCACCAACCATCGCCAAGGAATCAGGGATGTCCTCCCACACAGTGAAGAGTCGCTCAGCCAGGGCCCACTGCAGGGGGGGGGGGGCATAGACACTCCCAAAGACCACAGTTTCAGCACCCACCATGCCCTTGACAAAGATAAACCGACCCTGCGGGTCAACCCACTGTTCCTCATGGACGTATGCCACCCTGCGATGAATCAAAATGGCCACACCCCTAGATCCCCGGGAAAAACCAGCATGGAACACCTGGTGGTAGCCAAACCTCTGCAGGCCCAACACTTTCGAGCCCATCATGTGCGTTTCCTGGAGCAATAATATGTCAGCACTCTCACGCTTCCCCCAACGCAACACAGCACCACGCTTGATCTTGTCAAGCAACCCCCTGACATTCCACGTGACCACCCGCAATGACTCCCCGGGGAGTCTATGAGTCCCATCAGCCATAATCCAGCGGGACTAGATCAACAGGGCGTCCTCGCCATTGCCACCCATCACACACAGCAAAGAACAATACAGCAAAACACACGTGCAGTCCCACCCTCCCGTCCCAGAACCCCAACAAAACCCAACGAGCAACCCTCGTCTCACCCCAAACCTCAGGGCCAACCAACAATAGAACGTCAGCATAGTCCAGATCAAAGTACAGTCCCAACTTAGTGGCCTTGTCTCCAGCCACCCACACCCCACCGCCCCCCACCCTATACCTCAAGGAACCATGAAGTACCTGTCGCGGCATGGGTGACCCAGGGTCCAGAACAGAGAGCCCCGAGCCATCCATACCAATGGATCCCAACTCCCCCAGAACAGTAATCACACCCCTCCCCCCCCAAACCTCCTACAGTCGTAGGAGAACAACAGCCCCTAACATGCAACCCCCGAGCCCCCACTCCCAGTACCCCCTCATGATCAACGAACAGTTGCAAAGCCAGGCGGTAAAATGGGACCCTGCGGAGCATGTCCACTCAGCCGGGAATCATGGTAGACCAATACGGGCCTATGTCCCCACTGGCTGTCAGCGGCCTCTTCCAGAGTGATCAGAGTCAGTAGGCGCAGCAGAAGGAGATCCACCTCGGGAAGCGGTCCGTTTCCGCGATCGTGACTTCCTATCCCTTCGGGGCCTGGCAGCCTGGTCCCCCCGATCTTGCGACGGCTCCCGTGAACGTCCCGGGTTCAATCCAGGCTGATCGTGCGGTCTGATTCTCACCGTCTCATCCGTCCATTTGAACACGGCCTCCGGGGTGTCGAAGAAATGAGTACGAGATTGAAAGATCACCCGTAGGCGAGCCGGATAGAGTAAGGAGTACTGGATCTTTAGGCCCCGGAGTTTCGCCTTAGCGGCTAGAAAGGAGTGCCGCTGTTGTTGCACGAGCCTAGTATAGTCCGGGAAGATCATAATTTTTTGATTTTCAAACAGAAGAGAGTCTTTGGCCCTCGCTTCCCGCAGAATGGTGTCCTTGTCATGAAAGTTCAAGAGTTTGGCGATCACAGGTCTGGGCCTCTCACCCTCCGGCGGCTTCTGCGTCAGAGCCCTGTGGGTGCGTTCGATCACGAAACAGCGGGACAGGGCCTCCGGGGGGAGCCAACTCTCCAGCCACTGAGTCAGGAACCGTTC
The DNA here is from genome assembly GCF_964261635.1 of Lissotriton helveticus. Lineage (NCBI taxonomy): Eukaryota > Metazoa > Chordata > Amphibia > Caudata > Salamandridae > Lissotriton > Lissotriton helveticus. The sequence goes on along the minus strand of NC_136057.1, from coordinate 1,009,799,355 downwards.
CATATTGCCCTTCTCGCACCCCTCCGGAAAACCCACGAAGCGTAGGTTGTTTCTGCGCGCCCGCCCTTCGGCATCCTCGACCCTAAGCGCCAGACCACGTTGAATGTTTTCCATCGCCGCCACTTTCCGCTTCAGGGTCCCAACATCGTCCTCCACGACAGAGATCCTCGATTCGGTCTCAGTAATTCTAGCCACGGCGTTGCGCAGATCTTGGCGCAGCAGGGTGACGTCCGCTCCAACAGCCCCAATCTTGGCATCGAGCATGTCCCTGGACTGGGTGATCGCCGCCATGAGCGCCGCGTTGTCGGGGCCGAACCCTGGCCACCGGATGCCCCCTGTCTCCCACTCGGGCCAGTAAATTTGTCAATTGGGCCCTGTTTGGCGGGCCCTCCCCCCCCTCGGGTCATGGTGAAACTCTCCTCAGGTGACCGGAGCCCCAGGGCAGGCACCTGTCCTCACAGCCGGGCTGTCCGCGCCGCAATTCGCCACCAAGTGTGGCACCCAATCTCAGGCCAGCAGACCGCCACAGACCGTCCGCGGGGGGGGGCACACGCAAAGCTCCCAGGGCTAGGCCACCGTCCAGCAGGGGAGCAGGCTCCAGCGGGCCGACTGTACACCCCGTCGTCTCAGCCGAGGGATCGCCAGCCACCCCGAAGTCAGGCACCACCTCCAGGCAAATCCGGGGCACCCCAGGGGTCCAGGAGGCCACACTCACCCCCAGTCGCAGGATAAGGCCACCCCCGGTACCTTCGCCCCGAGGCAGGTCCAAGCCCCCGGCAGCGGGCCAACAGCGCACCTCGTCGACGCAACCAGGGCCCTCCAGCAACTCCAAGGCCGGGCACCACCTCCAGAGAAGTCCGGGACAGAGGGGGGGCCCCCAGCCAACCAGAAGGCAGACAATCGCCAAGGCTTCAGGCCAAGGAGCAGGCAGGATGGCACTCCGGGGGGGCGCAGCACCAGCCGCCCCTGCGCCGCAATGCGCAAGGCACCAAAATTGAGGCCCCGGTCTCCGGGCCCCGCAGCAGGTACTGTCCGCCCTCAGGGTCTGGGGGGCTGCACTCACCCCCCAGATGCAGGATATGGCAGCCTCTGGCACCTCCGCTCCTCTTGCAGGATCAAGCCTCTGGTCGCGGGCTGCACCGCCGGCCCCGCCCGCCGAGCCCGGAGCCCCCGGCCGGGGATCACCAAAATTGAGGCCCCGGCGTCACTCGGCTAGTGTAGGCCCCAGGTCGTCGCCACCACGAACTCCGCCACCGATGTAGCCAGTGCTCCGGTTCTTGCACCGGAGGGCACCCCTCGCTGGACTCCACCTCCGCTGCAAGTTTGGGTCGGGAGTCGGACTCGGGGGCAAGGATAATGCGACGGATCAGGTACGGGCTGGCGGGAGCTCTAAAGAGCCGCGTCCACCATCTTCGCCCTCAAGGCCACGCCCCCAGAAAATTTTTTGTTTTGCTTATAACTTTGGCGTCATTTGATGAATCTTCATGAAATTTTTCAAACTAATTCTTTGCTCATGTCAGCTCCTAGATTGAAAGTTTGGAGATGTTTCGGCAAGGATGGCCGTGAAAAAAGGGGGGTCCCAAACGTGTTTTCTCCATGCAATTTCCATAGGAAACTTTAGACAAGGCTACAGGTCGAACGGGTGAACGGAATTACCCCAAATTTGACAGGGAGAAGGGTCTTGGTCTAGAAAGCACGCTTTTCTTTGTTTGGTGTAAATCCGTTCAGTAGGTATGGAGAAATATCTAAATTTACAGATATCGATATTTGGGAATTCTGCCGTCTGATTGCCTGAGGCTTTACGAGCACAAGCTTAGTGCTTATTGGCTGCGAGCAGTGCAAGTGGTTGCAACTAGGAAGTGTTGGCAACCATTTTGTGATTCAGTTGAAATGAGTAAGGGGAAAAAAGGGCAAGAAGAGTAGGAAACAGGAGGATAGGAGCACTGTGACCTCTGTGGGGGAGTGCGAAGCGAGGTAGTCACTCCTACCAGTCTGAAAGTGCGGTGTTGCTCAGAGTGACATGCTGCTGAGATGAGATGCTGCTACACGCGGGTATGAAACCTAGAGCCTAAACCATGTGCTCATTGCTGTAAAGTGATGTGCTCTGGTCTTTGTAGCATATGTGTGCAAGTAGTGTTAGTAGGCGTTTATACCATACAGTGAGTGGGAAGCGAACTATTGACCCCTCCCGTGCGTTTATACTATACCGGAAGTGGGAAGCAAAGTACTCACGCCTACTGGTGTGAAGACTCTGGGATCAAACCGAGCTAATTGTTGTAAAGTGATGGGCTCTGGGCGGTGTAGCATACTGGCCGCTGTAGTATAACTGTGTAAGTAGTGTTAGTATACGTTTATACTGTACAGGGAGGGGGAAGCAAACTACTCACCCCTACTGGTCTGAAGACTCGGGGTTTAAACTGTGAGCCTAAATTGTGAGCCCATTGCTGTAAAGTGATGTGCTCTGGTCGGTGTAGCATACCTGTGGAAGTAGTGTTAGTTTGCTTTTATACAATATAGGGAGTGGGAAGTGAACTACTCACCCCGACCGGTCTCAAGACTCGAGGATGAAACTATGAGCTCATTGCTGTACAGTCATGTCCTCTGTGTAGTATTCCAATGTAAGTCATAGTAAAATGTTAGTATGTAATGCTAGTAGAATGTAAGTCTGTAATGTTAGAATGTAGGGCTGTCATGAGGGGAACCTTGGGGAGTTTGTACACGGTGCTGGAGAAGATGGTTGCTTTGCTGTCTGCTCCTGTTGGTGGCTGTTTAATCTATCTTGTTTTCCTGCAATAAATCTACTTATCGGCAAGACAAAAAAGAAACATAGGTATGTGTGCCATGTCCAAGAGAAAAAGAAAGGTAGTCAGAATGAAAGGAAGATAGTGAGAATGGGACAGAGAGGGAGTGGGTGGAAGGGAGAAGGGGAGGGAGAGTCAAAAGAACAGAGGGAGGAGGAGACAGAGCGTCAGCCTACTGCACCCAGCCTCACTGTTCACCTCCCGTCACCCGTGTGTCTAGGACGCTGGGGTCCACGAGAAAGAGTGCGGCCCAGCAAGTCCTTAAAATGAAACAGACACAAATGAAGCTAGAGATTACAATATTATCTATGGCAACATCGCTTGCCTACACCTATGCACCCAGGCTGCTGCACCCCAGGCTTCTCTGCTCAACTGCCACAAACTGTGTATCCAACGACGTGCCGTTGCAAGCTCTCTCAGCAAGGTGCCTCTCTCAGGGTGGTACAGCAGGTCTCCGGTCTGGGACGGTGTCTTGATACCACGATTGAAGGCGTCAGAATGCCCAGGGCATCGTCACGGGTGAGCACCCGCTCCGCCCATTTTGGAGCAAGCAACTCAGTGTCTGAAAAGCTAAAAATAATATAATGCTGGAAACGTCTTGAGGTAAATTAAGGTTTATTTCAAGCTTAATAGAGAACACCAGTTGAGTGCGTCCTTCCTTCTTGAAGTAGGATCTACCAACTGTTAGTGGTAATCGTAGTTCAAAGAGGAGTTTGAGTGCACGGGAATTTACAAGGTTGAATAATATTATGTTAGGCCAACGTTCACATACAAAGAACGGCGCGCATGCTGGAAGCATAATATGCGTGTGTAATGCAGTGGTGCAAGCCTGTGTGCATGTACACTTAGTAATTAGCTCACTGCATTGTTCCAAAAGCCAACGCCACATGTCTGTAGGGCAGAGTGGGCTAAAGAACGGTGATGGATTAAACCCACATCTTTTAACTGGGTGTGAGTGTTTGATTGGTTCAGATGCTCCTTCCATCACCACCCCCTTTCATGCCCGCTGGCTCAGGCCTACAGTACGGACCATCAGGTCCTTAAAATCAGACAGATATGTGACTGAATGAGGTCAGAGATCACATCATTACGCACAGCAACATCGCTTGTTCGCACCTGCGCACCCAGGCTGATGCACCACACCCCTCTCGCAGCACCGCGCTCGATTGCAGACCCTGTGCACCCAGGCACCACTGCTCCCCTGCTGTCATTGTTGTGTGTCCAAACACGACGTGCAGCAGTGTTCACAATTCATATGCAGTGTTGATTGCCAGGATGGTGTACAACTCATGGATCCCTTTCCAAACATGACGGCCAGTAGGGTTCACAATTCATATCCAGTGTTGATTGCCAGGATGGTGTACTCCTCATGGATCTCTTTTTTTTATGCGCATTGTGATTTGCGAGGTGGATGCGGCCATATCACCTGAGGCAGTGTAGAAGAACTGGGGCGTTGTTGTTATCCTATTTATACGTTCACAAAGTGGGCTAGGCTTGCGTACCCCAGTCTAGTGTAGGGGTGTGTCTAATTATTCCGGGGTCCTGGGCGTTGTTCAGTTCCTGCCTGGCCAGGAAGTGTACTTATGTGTGTTTCTGTTGCAGTTTTGACGTCGCAGAATGCACAATTTACATTAATGGAGCATGCAGCGGGAAGGCGGCAGATATCGCTAATGAGATGCTGATCGAAAACATTGAATGACCAACATCACATGTCCGTGTCAAGCTTGTGGATATGCGCAGACACGCGTGTCAATGGTGTGCGGTATTATTGAAAGTGTTACTATCGTGAAGCACACACATGTGAAAGTGCTCAGACGGAGGGAGGATCAGCAGTGAGGCTACGTCATACACAATGATAGTGCTCATTATAGTTAAGCAATGCATGTCAAACGTGAATCTGAAAGTCTCACATATGACACACTAGTATACTGGTAAAGCCTGACAACAGAGCATACTGCAACACAAATCTACACATTACTCTTTACTGTTTGTCACATGTGATCTAGGATGTGCACTCAGCCCTTGGCTGATGATACCCCTTCATGCCACCAATACCCAGGCTGACAGGCAGCACAATAATGCGCACAGACATACACCAGGGGCATCGTTTAACACACATTTGTTTTTTGTTGTAACGTTTCAGATGTATTGCCATCACACGTGGAAGGCTAATGTACAGACCATGAATATTGATCAAGATGATCGTTGCACGTTGTGTGTAGTATAAGATATGTGTACACAGCAAAAAAAAATTCAAAAAGCTCTCTAAGCAGAAGGGGTGGCTCTCATCAAATGCTGTAGAGAGAATTACTAAAATGGGTGGGGTCCTCCAACTGTTACAATGGGAATTTTTATGAACTAATCAAATGCATTTTTTTTAGGTCATATGGCAATCGGCATCGAGCCTGCAAGGAGGCAGCACCCGACGCGATTTTGAGAAAATATATTTATCATAATATAAGTTTATTACAGTTAGAAATATATAAATGTTTAAAATATTTTAGATTATCGCTTGCTCTCATATACACTTTAAACTTATTTAGATATAGTTTTGAGTCATAAAGAAAAATGAGAGAATGGCGTACCCGGCGTGACACCATATGTCTATGACGTAACACAGGGCCTGGCAGCGTGCACTCGTCGCATACGCACACGAAGCGGGAGCGACCCCAAAAAAGATGTACATATTTTTTGGGGCAGATATAAAACATTACATCATTTTTAAAGTTAAAAAAGGATAATAGAGTTCCTAAATATTACAAGAAAATGGGAAAAAGATAGGTTTTATAAATATTAAAATATGAAATTTTCCTTTAAAAAACCTTCAAAATTCACTGAAAAAAACATACGTTTTACAGCCGTTATAGTTAGGAATTAGCATTTAAAAAACCTTTGAAATTCACTAAAGAAAACAGGTTTCAGGGACGTTATAGTTAGTTGGACATTTGACTCATATAAAACCAGAGAAATTCGCCCCTTATAGTTAGTTGAGCTAACTATAACTCGCGCGCCGGCAATGCACTGCTGATGACATCACCTATTACATCACTCATGACATGGTCACTGACATCACTGATGACATCTCAAATGACATCACTGAAGACATCATCTATGTGATAATCTGATGCACATATTGATGCCCTAATATAAACTGTGATACACCCACTCTAAAATACAGACTACTATTTTTGAAACCATGCACACAACAATGCCAGATACTACATACCACTCACTATTTCCTAGGCCTACACACACATCCAGTCACTTATACATGTAGTTACTCATCAATACAGTGCTATAAATGCACTCATACATCTATACATACATTCACACTCTGCCACTCATCTATAGAGTTACTCACACACCTAGTCAGTAATGCAAAGAATCAATCACATACCCATTTACTCATGTATACAGTTATACACACCAACTCCATTATTTATAGACACACCACATCACTTATTTATACAGATACTAACGCGTATTTACTGTCTTATACAATCACTGATAGAAGCAGATACTCATTTATACAAAGAAAAACCAAAGGTGATGATGGACGGAGCGTTGACAATACAAGCACTCACCCCCAGTCAACTGATCTGGGTTTAATCCATCACCGTTCTTTAGCTCACTCCGCCACCCCAGTTCAGACATGGCCATATGCAAATCAGTCTGACCCTGTGCCTCATGGGAACAGTACAGCCTGAACTGCCAAGCCATGTCTTCCCTAGACCGGAATCAAGCTTCACAAGACCGGTTTCTGGCATTACAGCCGTCTTCAGCCGGGCTTGCTTGTCTCCAGTGTCAAAGTGAGCAAGGGACTCACGTCTGAGCATACCCTGCCAACTTAGGGCGAACAAAGAAAACCAAAGGTGATGATGGACGGAGCGTTGACAATACAAGCACTCACCCCCAGTCAACTGATCTGGGTTTAATCCATCACCGTTCTTTAGCTCACTCCGCCACCCCAGTTCAGACATGGTCATATGCAAATCAGTCTGACCCTGTGCCTCATGGGAACAGTACAGCCCGAACTGCCAAGCCATGTCTTCCCTGGACCGGAATCAAGCTTCCCAGGACCGGTTTCTGGCATTACAGCCGTCTTCAGCCGGGCTTGCTTGACTCCAGTGGCAAAGTGAGCAAGGGACTCATGTCTGAGCATTCCCTGCCAACTTAGGGTGAACAAAAAAAAAAACAAAGGTGATGATGGACGGAGCGTTGACAATACAAGCACTCACCCCCAGTCAACTGATCTGGGTTTAATCCATCACCGTTCTTTAGCTCACTCCGCCACCCCAGTTCAGACATGGCCATATGCAAATCAGTCTGACCCTGTGCCTCATGGGAACAGTACAGCCCGAACTGCCAAGCCATGTCTTCCCTGGACCGGAATCAAGCTTCCCAGGACCGGTTTCTGGCATTACAGCCGTCTTCAGCCGGGCTTGCTTGACTCCAGTGGCATAGTGAGCAAGGGACTCACGTCTGAGTATACCCTGCCAACTTAGGGCGAACAAAGAAAAACCAAAGGTGATGATGGACGGAGCGTTGACAATACAAGCACTCACCCCCAGTCAACTGATCTGGGTTTAATCCATCACCGTTCTTTAGCTCACTCCGCCACCCCAGTTCAGACATGGCCATATGCAAATCAGTCTGACCCTGTGCCTCATGGGAACAGTACAGCCCGAACTGCCAAGCCATGTCTTCCCTGGACCGGAATCAAGCTTCCCAGGACCGGTTTCTGGCATTATAGCCGTCTTCAGCCGGGCTTGCTTGACTCCAGTGGCAAAGTGAGCATGTATTGCATTTATATACTTCAACACAAGTGCCTTAAAACATATGTAGTTAGTCACAGATATACCACTGAGACATTCATTCACTGACCAACCCACCCATACACACACTAACTCACCCATACAGCCCTTCACAGATGCACTTTTGAATCCTTACAACCAGTGAATCACCCACTCAGACATCTATGTACAGAGTCATACGACGCACACAGACACTCAGGCACCCATACAGATACTTAGACAACAAATCAGTAACCCATATAGACAGTCATGTACCTATTCACCAACCCATGTAGTTGCTTACACACCAACTGAGATACTAATACAGACTTTCACACAGTTTAGTCACTAACCCAGGCATTCAGTAAGACATGTTCAATCACTCACTTCTACAGTCAGTCACGCACCTACTAAATAATCCCTTCAGGCACTTGTAAATGCATTCATTCTTCAATACACCTTGGCATAGGTATATATGAAAAATATTTAAACTTTACAGAAACACACATTAACTGGATGATGTCATCAGTGATGTCATTTGAGATGTCATCAGTGATGTAATCAGTGATGTCACTGACCATGTCATGAGCTCAAAAAACCAATTTCTCTGGTTTTATGAGTTAAATATCCAACTAACTATAACGTCCCAGAAACATATGTTTTTTTTAGTGAATTTCAAAGGTTTTTTAAATGCTAATTCCTAACTGTAACATCTGTAAAACCTATGTTTTTTTCAGTGAATATATATCTATATATATCTATATATCTATCTATATATATATTATCCCAAACTCTGCCCTGATGCAAGGAAGCCCACGCAGATGAGTGCTTTTAGGAAAGCTGTTTATTTTCAGAACCGGCAAAGCACTTCAATATCACAATCCCTTATGCGTTTCAAAGCCGGAAAGCTTCTTCATCAGAGGGTGACACTGGGAAGACCGAAGCTCGCAAAAACGCCATTAAATGCATGCAAATGTTCCGCCCCTGTGGGCCTCACTAATGAATCAGGTGAGTTGCTTTGAGGCATGCTGGAGCTTGTAGTTTTATTGCTGTGAAATGTTTCTCTCATGTGGGTTCAGTCATTTAGTTCAGTGTCAATTTCTTAAAATAGAAATTTATTTTACCTGGCTGTGAGTGTCTTCTCGCCTCAGGGCAACCCTTTTTGAATGAATTATATGCGTCAGCCTGGCCGCAGAGAAGACGCCACTGCGACATCATACGGAGCCCCCGACGTTTGAAGTGTTCGAGTTGGAATTGGGCACAGCAGGGAGTGAACTTGAGGGACCAGCGTCCCCGGTCCGGAGGCCCACTGAGGTGTCATGGAACTTTTATCAGATGCGGCTCAACGGAACCCACTGGGGTAATAAGTGGCTCTGGGATTGAAAAACTACAGGTACCAGCATGCAGAGAGGGAACCCAGTTGTGGGTCATCAAAGTAAGCGCGTGCGCCATAAGTACCTGAGAGAGCAATGACTGTTGACTGCAATCTGCCTCTGACGAAGGAGCGCCAAGCTCTGAAACGCGTAAGGAAAGATGTTTTACTCTGGACCTGGCACAGAAATTTATTTCACCTGGCTGTGAGTGTCTTCTCGCCTCAGGGCAACCCATTTTGAATGAATTATATGCGGCAGCCTGGCCGCAGAGAAGACGCCGCCGCGACATCATGCGGAGCCCCCGACTTTTGAAGTGTTCGAGTTGGAATTGGGCACAGCCGGGAGTGAACTTGAGGGACCAGCGTCCCCGGCCCGGAGGCCCAATGGGGTGTCATGGAACTTTTATCAGATGCGGCTCAACGGAACCCACTGGGGTAATAAGTGGCCCTGGGATTGAAAAACTACAAGTACCAGCATGCAGAGAGGGAACCCAGGTGTGGGTCATCAAAGTAAGCGCATGCGCCATAAGTACCTGAGAGAGCAATGACTGTTGACTGCAATCTTCCTCTGACGAAGGAGCGCCAAGCTCTGAAACGCGTAAGGAAAGATGTTTTACTCTGGACCTGGCACGCTGAATACCATTTAAATAGAAATGTATTTCACCTGGCTGTGAGTGTCTTCTCGCCTCAGGGCAACCCTTTTTGAATGAATTATATGCGGCAGCCTGGCCGCAGAGAAGACGCCGCCGCGACATCATGCGGAGCCCCCGACTTTTGAAGTGTTCAAGTTGGAATTGTGCAAGGCAGGGAGTGAACTTGAGTGACCAGTGTCCCCGGCCCGGAGGCCCACTGGGGTGTCATGGAACTTTTATCAGATGCGGCTCAACGGAACCCACTGGGGTAATAAGTGGCTCTGGGATTGAAAAACTACAGGTACCAGCATGCAGAGAGGGAACCCAGGTGTGGGTCATCAAAGTAAGCGCATGCGCCATAAGTACGTGAGAGAGCAATGACTGTTGACTGCAATCTGCCTCTGACAAAGGAGCGCCAAGCTCTGAAACGTGTAAGGAAAGATGTTTTACTCTGGACCTGGCACGCTGAATACCATTAAAGTAGAAATTTATTTCACCTGGCTGTGAGTGTCTTCTCGCCTCAGGGCAACCCTTTTTGAATATATATATATATATATATATATATATATATATATATATATATATATATATATATATATATATATATATATATATATATATATATATATATATATATATATATATATATATATATATATATATATATATTATATTCACTGAAAAAAACATAGGTTTTACACCAGTTATAGTTAGCTGGAAATTTTACTCGCATAAAACCATTGAAATTCCCACGTTATAGTTAGTTGAACTCACTATAACTTGCGCGTGCAATGCACTGCTGATGACGTCACATATTACATCACTCATGACATGGTCAGTGACATCACTCATGACATCACTGATGACACCATCCAGTGAATGTGTGTCTTTCTGAAAAATAAATATTAGTGAGTAATGTTTAAATATTTAAACATATGTATTAATGTTTCACTTTGTGTATAAGTGGCTGCATGGGTTGGTGAGTAGCTACATGTGTAGGTATATGGGTTATTAGATGTTTTTTTTTAATATCAATATGAGTGTCTATATGTTTGGTGGGGGTGTTACTTAGCACATAGATGCATGAATGACTGACTCTCTGTTTGTATATGTTTTGAATACAGCATATGTGCAGGACTGTATGGGTGGATGAGTGTGTATATGTGTATGTTAGTGAGTGAATCACTGTCTCACTAGTGTCTTTATCAGTAACTACATATGTTTTAATCTAGTATATGTGAATATTGATGTAAATAAGTGAGTATATGTGAGAGTGAGGGATTGCAAGAGTTCCTGTTTAAATAAGTATGTGTTTCTATAAGTGATTGTTTAAGAGAGTAAGTATGTGTAAGTTTCATTAGAAGTAAAGTGGTAGTGTGTGTATAGATGTATATGCAAATAAATGGATGTTGAATAGTTAATTTGCACGTGTGAGTATGTGTGTGAGTAACTTTTGGATGACTGTCGGTGTGTAACAGGATGTATAGGTGTATCACTACATGTGATGAGTCAGTATATGTATGAGTGACTATATTGAACTGTTGGTGAATGAGTGCATGTGTATATAGATGGTGGAATTATTGAATTGGTTGTTGTAAGTGGTATGGCTATCTCCATTTTTTTGTAAATTTTAGTTTCTATTTTTGAATATTTGTTTCAAGGGTTACATTACAGTGAAAGGAGGTCTGTCACTCTGTCACAAGGATGGTGTCATCAGTGATGTCATGAGTGATGTCACTGACCATGTCATGAGTGATGTAATATGTGACGTCATCAGCAGTGCATTGCACGCGCAAGTTATAGTGAGTCCAACTAACTATAACGTGGGAATTTCAATGGTTTTATGCGAGTAAAATTTCCAGCTAACTATAACTGGTGTAAAACCTATGGTTTTTTCAGTGAATTTAATAGGTTTTTTAAATGCTAATTCCTAACTATAACTGGTGTGAAACCTATGGTTTTTTCAGTGAATTTCAATGGTTTTTTAATAGCAAATCTTTATAGGTTATTGTTAACCCGGGGCGCTCCCGGGGCGCGTACCGGTGAACGCACGGGTAAGCGCAATATTACGGCGCGCCCCGGGGCGCAGACCGGGGAGCGTCCCGTTAGCGCTATTGCCGCGAACGAAAACAACATCGTGACGTATCGCGTACACGCGTGATGCGTCATATGACGCCCAGCGTAATCGCAACCGAAAGCACGCGATCGCATACGATCGCGAAACGTCCTGACGCGCTTACGCTACGCACCCGCGGGCGCGCCCTGGAGCGCGACTACGGGCGCGCCCCGGGGCGCGTAGCGTAAGCGCATCGGGTCATGTGACTTGAAAATAACACTTTCTATTGGTGCAGAACAGTTTTGGTTTCTAAATGAGTAATGCCTGGGTCTTGTGACCAGCCTGGGTCTTGTGACCTGAAAATAACACTTTCTATTGGTGCAGAACAGTTTTGGTTTCCAAATGAGTAAAGCCTTGGTCTTGTGACCTGAAAATAACACTTCTGATTGGTTCAGCACAGTTTTTTTTCTCCAAATGATAAAAAACCCCACCTTTCTTCCTTACTCTGACTTTGTCCTTTGACTGAGGAAGACCTGTTTCATCTACAGAGACAATTCTTTTGTACTTTGAAATGGCTACTGTAGCAGCAACAGCTGGAGCATCTGCACCACCACCACCACCACAACCACCAAGAGGACCACCACAACAATACATTGGTGGTGAAGAAGAGGAGGAGGAGGAAGAGGAAGAGGAGGAGGGGAGCAGATGGCTGCCTGAACAAAATACCTCATACAAGCCAAAAGAACACATTGTATGGGAGTTTTTTTCACTTCCAGAGGGCAAGAAAAAAGTTAATGCGGCCAAGGTAACATGTCGAATATGTGGTGCAGAACTCTCAAGGGGCAATACAGATAAAAAATATTCATTTGGTAATAATACCATGATTCGGCATATGACCCGGAAGCATCCTGCTAACTATTCTCGTGCAGAGATCAGGGAACTGGCCAGTCACCTCCCCCAGTGTTCAAGGACCAGCTCCAAAAGAAAGCAACCCACTCAATCGGGACCAGAAACATCAGAGGTGATGCCTTGTATCCAGGAACGATTTGCTGATTTTAGAATCACCTGTATTGCATGTGGCAAGCTCATCGCCTATGGTGAAAAGAGCATGAAGCTCCTCGTCCTTGCTGGTGACAATCACAAATGCCCCAAAAAACTGTAATTTTTTCCGTTTTTAGTTTTTTGCTCCTGTTGAGCCATTTACAATTCCCTGTTTTTTGATTCTCCCCATAAAAAATACAAAAAAAATATAAAACTGTTTAGAAAAGCCAAAAAAAGTACAAAATGTTCAAAAAAACATTAAAAAAAATATAAAACAACAAAAAGAAGAAAAAAAACAGTTCTTTTTAGAACTACCTTTCATTTATAAAAATAAACCTATATTTTTAATGAATCTCTGTCAATTTTTTTTTCTAAGGGTACGCGTACCGGGACGCGCCCCCCCAAAAAATAGAAAAAAAAATTTAATGAAGGAGTTAGCATGAGGGAAGAACACAAAGAGAGTAATGTTAAGAGAAAGAGAGCTACAGGATGAACAGAGGGATTCTTTATTACATAGTAAAAAACAGAGAAGGTGTAATAGGGTGAAAGTGAGAAAAGTAAAATGACTAAAGGAGCGAAAGAAGGGAAGAGAGAGGAAGAAGACTAAAGTAGAGATAGTGGGAGAATGTGAGTGGGTGTTGAAAGAAAAAGAAAGGACAGTAAAAAATTGAGAATGAAGGGTAGTGGCGGAACCGGGATAAATGAAGAACGATGAGGGAAAGTGAGAAAAGACCAGGTAGTATAAGTAAAGAGGGGTGAAAGAGGGGGGAAAATTGAATTAGGATAAGACATGGGGAGTGAGAAAGAGAAAGGACAAAGAGAGTAAAGGAAACAGTACCTGAATGGGCTTGAGTGAAACAGCAAAGAAAGATAAGTAATGCAGTGTGTCTGACTTATAGGGAGTCAGTGGGTGTAGGTCGGGGTGTGGGTGTGTAAGGTGTGTCTATGGGTGTGGCTCTGTGGGGTGTTTTGGTGTGGGTGGAGGTGAGGGTGTGTGAAGTATGTGTGAGGAGTGTATGGGTGTGGGGTGTATATGTGTGCGATGTATGTGTGTGTATGGAATGTGTGTGTGTATGTGAAGAGTGTGTGTGGGGGGATTTTTTGTGTGTATGAGGTGTGTGTGTGGTGTGTGTGTGGGGTGTATGTTAGAGGTGTGTGTATGTATTGAGAGGGGGATGAGGTGTGTGCGTAGGAGTAAGATAAATAATTAAGAAAAACAAAATGAGTGAAGAAGCAAAGGAAGGGAACAGAGGGTAAGTGAAGTAAAGAATAGGGATTGAAAGAAGTTGAATATGAGAGGGGAAATAGGGAAATTGGAGTAAACATGGAGAATAAGAATAAGTGTGGTAAGCAGAATAAAGACACCGGAGTGAGGTTGGTTGAGAAAATATTAGTAAGCTTAAAGCAAAGGGTGATGACAAAGTACATTTGTTTAGTCATACTTACCATATAATAAATGTAACTTTAATTATTTGTTTTACTGCACTTTGTATCTGTGAAAGAGAGAAGAAAAAATAAGTTATAATTACTAAAATGTGTATTTTAAATTAAAATATACAAATGAAGAGGTTAAAAATCATAACAGTGTATCTAGAAATAAAGTAAGAGTGAAGGACACAGAAAGGGAAATAAAGTAAGGTTGAAGGATAAAAAGAGAAAAAAAGAAATAGAATGAGAGCAAATTACTAAAATTAAGGCATATAGATTCACTGACAGAGAGGAAGAGAAGAACAGAGAAATGAACTGAAGGTAAGAAAGATACTAAAACAATGTGACTTAGCAAAACTAAATCAGGAAACCGTAGTAAGTAAAAAGATAATGACTGAGACGGAAAAGATAAACACAAGTGAACATAACACAAGGAGAGTGAGGCACTGAGGACATAGAAGTAGTGAACGAAAAATAGAGAGAAAAGGTCAAAAGTAAGGAGCAAACAAAGATAAGCGAGGGAGAGTGGGTGATTTATAGTGATAGAGTGCGATAATACTGCTAAGTGAGTAAACAGGAATTACTAAAAGAGCAAAGGAGGAAAATACGGAAAAGGGAAGTAAAGCAGAGAGACTGAAAGCTGAAAACTTATGCAAGGGAGAGAGGGGATGCAGACAGTTGAAATGAGAATGAGGGCTTGTCAAAGAAGTGGAGTAAAGGAACGGGGGTTACAGAGAGTGAGAGAAAGACATTATAAGTGAGTAAAAAGAGCTGAAAGAGGATGGAAAAAGGAAAGTGAGTGTCAGAGAATGGGAATACAATTTAATTTACACATTCCAAAGTATAGAATAACTTGTACAACATGTTACATAGTTTATTTTTGCTGTTCTCAGAATATATTGAATTTCACTTAAAACAGTGAGTTCAAATTACTCATCATATGACAGCGGGGAAAAAAAACCACAATCTAAAAGATTGTGTTTTAAAAAAAACCTTAGATACTGACAAATAACAAATGTACACTAATGTTTGATTGACTTACTTTTCCTTGAGGCCAAATAGTATATCATAGAGGTCCTTTTCTCGTTGCAAAGTACTTTGCTGTTCAGTAAAAAATCAATTTCATCGACTTTCTAGAAGAAAAGCTCCAAGAACATCTTAAATATTTTCATTATTTTCATATATTCCTTTTTTCAGTCATGACTCTTTACTCATTCCTGTACCTTTCCTTTTGGCCAAATAGTGTCAGATGTATGAGTATATTTTCAAATTTATTCCAAGAAACTCTGAAATTACCTTTTTTCCGACGCTCTGAAAGAAAGGCTCTACAACATTTTCACAATATTTAACTATTTGTAAAACCATCTCTGACTCACTCATGTTCATCATTTTCTATAATACTAATATCACTTACTATGAGATCCACTTACAGTACCTATATGACAAGTCAATTTTTTATATTACCTGGATCACTTTTACTCAGAATATATTTTTAAACAGCAAAATAACCTTCATTAACTGCTCCCGTCTTCATAGGCCAATTACCTTTACCTAAATTTTGGTTGTAAAAACACTAGGTATGAATTTTTTAAGCCAAAAGGCAAACGTTGTTTGAAAGTCAAATGAGTGTCGTTACATTGCGTCCAACCTTTACAACTTTTTAAATAGCATGTGTAATGCCCTGATGTTGTAGAAGGACCATCATGAAAAATAATAGCTGCAGTTGCAAAGGTTCTTCATGATATCGATAACTGTGAAGCCACGAAATTTTTAATAGAAGTTGTCAATTTAGTTCCATCAGGTCTACATCGTTGGAACATTAAAATGACATACTGGCCATAATTTTGTAGAAATAATGTGGACAGCATTGTAGACTTACATTGGGGATACACCATATTGTGATCCGCTGCTTTAACTAGATTATTAAAAGGCACTGATTTGCAGTCTGGTAAAGTCAAATGTATAAATCTTTCATTGTCGCAGTCATGCTGCCACTGATAAGAAAGGCTAAAAAGATTTTTAATATCTACACCTTCATCTTCCAATACATCAAACATATACATTAAAAATTCCTGACAATCCTGCTGAATATTCTGTGAAAATTGATTTTGACCAGTAGATATGTCTAGAAGATTTTGAATTTCTGAAAACACTGTCTATTTTTGCTCTATCACTGGTACATTTCTCAAACACGGAATTCAACAAACAACAGAATCTTTGATCACGATTTTCAACAATCTGTTCTTGTATATTTTGAAGAAAAAAAACAACATTAACCACTACATTAGCATAGCAGTTGACACCAGAACTGTTTTCAAACTGAAATCCAACAACATCTTCAACAGAATCTTTTTTCCTTCTTCTTACAATTACAGTTTCGTCTACTTTTTGTCTTTTTGCTACTACGTCACTGCAATTACTCTCATTTCTTCTTTTTCGGCCTACCACACGTTTTTCAATCAGAGGATATTGAGGCAAATGTGGAGCATACTCTCTTCTTAACCTATTGTATTCTTTAACACAATGTAGATCTGCACAAATCTTTGTTTCATCACACTCAATCAAGTACAATCCTGATAAAGTTCTGACTCGTGGTAATGCCACATATGCCATACCCTCTTTAAACACAGAACTTCCAATGTTCACCAAAGCGCTATCTACACTTAAACCTTGAGACTTATGAATTGTCACCGCATATGCCAAACAAATAGGAAACTGTTTTCGCCGAACATATAAGTCTTTCACGAGCAAAAATCTAGCTGAACAACGACAAATTTGTTCTATTTCATCAATGCCATCAAATTTAATTTTTAAAATTTCAATTGCATCTCTATTTTTGTAATTCACAAAACCAACAGCATGACCCATTGCTCCATTTACCAGACCTCTTTCAACATTTAAATTCCTTCTCAAAATGATACGACAATTTAAACACACATTCAGAGTCTTTTCAAAACCAGCAGTTTTAGATATAGTCTTCTCTAATGAATCCAATTTTGATTTCAAATTTTCAAACAAAATAATTGTTGCTCCCATATGCTCTATTTTATCTGTAGCTTCCAGTTTCACTATCTCTTCATTTTCTAACTGTAACATTTTGTTGTTGAACATGGAACATTCTTTCATAGTTGGCATCAAACATATGCCAGATTTCTTCTCGTTAATTTTCTTAAAAATATTCTCTGGAAGAATGTTTTCATTTGGGTACAAATTTGAAATTAATCGTCCATGTAAAGCTTCTTTCCCTTGCTGACTTACTTTTCCGATTCTTACATCTTGTAAAATATTTTTATAATCTTCATCCTTTGCCTGCCGCATATTTTGAAGCAGTTCTGCATATTTGAAGTTTAACCATATATTAACGTTTCCAATACTTCCTAAGCACTTCCTGGTATCTTCATGCGTGAGCATTTTGAACACAGGTTGTCCTTTCACTGGAGTCAACTGCAGTAGATCTCCAAAAACAATAATGTGTTTTCCTCCAAATAAGACATCATAGTCTGTTCTAAGAATTTCTTGCATTCTCAAATGCACAAAAGCAAGCATTATATTTGACACCATGCTTACTTCATCAATGATAAGAAGTTTCATTTTCTTCATGACTCTCGAAACTTCGGAACACGCATCTCCAGATAGCTTGTGGTACTCCAATGTGTTATCATGCTCCACTGGCAGCATCAGTAAACGATGTAAAGTAATCCCTTTAATGTTATGTGCAGCCAGCCCAGTTGGAGCGGTAACAACACAAGACAGCGGTGATTCAGTCCTTTTCTGCAGATAAGTTGCAATTGCTTTAATCAGAAAATGTTTTCCAGTTCCCGCTTCTCTACTCACGCACAGTTGGACAGGCTTAAATGATGTACATGAGCACTCTTTCTTCTCATGACTGAATCCATGTTCAATCTGTTCTGTGACTTCGTCATATATCTGTTTCTGCTCAAGGTTTAGTTGTTTCACCAAATCTTCTAAGTTAACTACATCATCTTGAGCTTGTTCCATAGCTCTTTCCACCTCATCCATGGAAGTGGCAGCTTCATTTTGTATAATTGGTCCTCCAAGTGGATCCTGACTCAATGAAGCAGAACTCTGACTGTCTTGAGAACTGTCTCTAGCAATCTCTGCAGCAATTGTGGCTTCTTGCTCTATTTCTACGTTCAACATTTGCAGATAATTTGGAAAAACAGGGCATTCTATGGTATCCTTGATTGCATTAAAAGAATCTTCGTAACACGGAAAATCTCCAAGTAGTTCCTCTTCTGTACGCCATGGCTTAAAGAGTTGCAAAAGAGCTAAATAGTAAAATTCCCTTTTCTCTGGATTTTCGCAACTCAATTTTCGATGATTAATCAAATGGCCTTTTTTCTGTCTCACTAGACATCCTTCACACCCAATGATAGCATATATTCCATTGTTGATATCTTCTCTGATGGTTCTCTTATAAATATAGTTTTGCAGAACTTCATACAAACAACTGTTCTCAAGATGACTACTTCTATTTGGATAGTATGTATCCAACATGTTTGTCTTCAAAATATCTGTACTTTCTGGTTCTTTCTCCGCCAAATACTCTATTTCTTGTACAGATTTCAAAACTCTGTTTCGTGTTGCAGCAAGACCTAGACTCACCCAAATGATGGTTCTAGATTTGGAATAGAGACTTGCTGACGACAATCGATCAGAACATTCATATGCTCCAATTTCTCGATGCGACAACATCTTCAGACTGTAACTGTATAAATTCTTGCTTGGACTCTTTTCATGTGAAATGTCCTCCCACATTTCCTTCAGTTCTGTCTTTTCTTTTTTTGTGATGTAAGACGTCACATATAGAGCCACAGCAATAGAGTTGTCAGCAACGAACTGAATATCCATGTTAGCATTCCACATGGACAAAATCACTGGGTTGTAGTCGTTGATGTACTTGGACTCTTCGTTTCTTTTTAAATTGTATGTATTTTTTGGTGATTTCCTCGTCACAGTATGTCGCAGAGAAGACATCAAATTATTTACTCTTCCTTTAGAAATCACTGGTCGTGGAAAGCCGAAACAACATTTTGTGTAGAACTTGTCCTTGTTTCTGAATTTTCGACAACAGTACTTTCCACAACGATGGGATTAAAAGCGTAAAACTTGTTGCCTCAAACTGTTTTCCTCTGTAGTTTTCGGAACAGCACATGTTGAATACTCTTCAATGAAACTCATCACTCTTTCATCCGAATCTGTTCCAAATTTGGGTGCATCTTTAATCCACAACAACATATGTATGTGAGGAGCACCTCTCGCTTGATACTCCTTTCTCCAAAAGAAATCCAAAACCGCTCCAAGGGGAGGATTTTTTTTGTTGGTAATAAAAGACATCATAGCTTCAAATCTATGATTGAAATATCTGCATACATTCACTGGATCCAAAGAACACAGCTCTCCAGGTGTTTTGAATTCTATATTTTGTATATTTGCATTTGCCTCTCGTAGAAATTTAAGTAAGTCGTCCCATGCATACTCGGCACAGCTAAGAGTGAGGAACTATGTAGGAGTTCCTAAGTTTCTTAGCATACATTTCAATTCCCCATGACGACGGTACCAATACTCATTTGTACCACGCTGACATGCCATGAGATTGATTAGATGAGATTCCAAAATATTATCTTGCAGATTCACTTTCTCCATAAAGTCCCTCGCCGAAATATTTTGCAGATGTGCTCCACTTTTCAGTATATGGTTTACTGCATAAGAAAGCCCAGACAAGTCACTTTCATACAGTAGATGAAACAAATAGGGAATGCATTGACGAAACCTTGGATCTTCAGCATATAATCTTACAGTTCGATATTCAGATGCAGGAATTTGAAGTGGACGATCGTCATATCGTCCACCTCGACCTGTTGGAAATAGCTGTGGAAAACAACGAGCTTCCAAACTTTCTTCCCATACACTAATGGGACTTCCTTTTGCTGCTTTCATTTGAAACAATTCAATTGCATTCCCCATTACTTCTTTGGAATGCAAAGGATGAACAGTATAATGTTCATATATTTCTTCACTTCTAGACACATCAACTTTTTCAATTTGGCCGCCTGAACAATCACTGTCTTCATCTGCAGCTGTTTCCTCTGCTGCAACACATACATCTTTGTAATACTCATTGTTTTTGACTAAATACAACGTTGCCTTTTTGACTTTCCTAACATCCACTAAATCTTGCCAGATTTTCTTACTCTTTGTCGGAACCCCGTTAACTTGAATAACTAAAGGTTCCTCTTCTACTTTTTCTATACCAATTGTATAAATATTTTTTTTCAAATCAAGAGGCAAATAAACAACTCTTCCCTTTAATCCTCTCTGCAAATCTGTAGGAGGCAATTTCCCTATCTTAGGCTCCATGCGAACAATTGCCTGAAAAGGATGGACACATTGAATCAAAATAGACTCATATGTATTTAAATCCATCAATTCACGGGGAATGTCTACCAACTCCAGATTATTATGAACACCTCTAGCAGGCATTCTGTTTTGATTTAATTTATCATAACAATATTTACAAATACGCTGATCAGAACTCAAATCAAAACAATTCTCCACCCACAAATAAGTTGCAAAATCCTTCCACTCATAATTATTCATCTTTTCACTTTTTACGTATAAATCAACTAATCTAGTTTGATGCTTATAATGACTTCGTCGACAACACACACAAGTAAAATTCGGCCTTTCACTTGATTTCACCTTAAACCTGGTAATTTCCTGCTCAAACTTTTCTGTACTTGAAATCTGTACATTGTCTTCCACATTACCTTGAATTGCTGTGTCAATTTCTACACTATCCTCTTTTTCACCAAAATAACAAATCTCAATTTCTTCACAAATCTTCTTCACATCTAATTCAGTTCCATGCAAAAGAGCACTGTTTAATTGTTTAAGCTTAAGTGCTGGACTTTTTGCATAATACAACATTCTCACTAATTTCCTCATTTTGGTATGATGCACTGCTAACATCCTAAAATGATGAAAAACACTCTGACAGACTTTTCTAGAAAGACAAGCCAGTGAATGCCCTTGCAAACCTGTGTTTTCTCTCACTCTGCAAGGATCTAAGTCTTGCAACAACTTCACTTTCTGCTTTAGACTTTTCTTACTGTATGTACGTAAGAAATTACAAAACAAATCAATTGATTCCTGTCGCACACTACAAATACGACTACACTTCCAAGTGTACACTGGACCCTTAGTACGTCTCCCTAAAACTTCATCAGTTAACACCTCTTCTGGTTCTCTAGGCACAAGTTTCTCTTTTTCAATCTGACAACCGTCTTTCACTTCATACGCTCGACCACTGGTGTCAACTGCATGCACTAAATCATTCTCCTGGAAGTAACTCTCCTCATTAAAAAATGGCTCACAACTTGAACTGTGCATCCATTCTCCAGAAAAAACTTTACAAGAATTAGTCCGATTAATTACTCTTTTCCATCTACTGTTTGATTTGAAAACATCAATTGTCTTGTTAAGTGTCCTAATTCTATTGATTATTAAAATAAATAATTTTTTCTTAGCTACAAAAGCCTGATCAACAATCTTCTCTACACTTTTCTTTTTCTTATAAAAAGCAGCTCTCTGTTTACCTTTCCTAATGTTTTTTACCAAATTTAAAACCACCCTATTGCGAAACATTCGTTTACGAATGTCTCTAAACTGATTCTGCCTTCTATTCCTATACATATTATTCTCTCCTGCTCCAGTTGTAGGATTCTTTGAGGTTCTCTCCTTCCTTTTCAAATTTACTCTCTCATTCTCTTTTTCTACATGCTGTCCAACAATATTTTTTTAAGTACATATGTTCCGTATAAAAGACTTAGTTCTCTTACCAGGAGCTTGGTTCCTGTTTTTTGAAGTATTTGTTGTGGAAGAGTGCTGTAATTCCGTTGCTGTTTTTGTTTTTTGGCGGGTATGTTGTTTTCTTTTCCTTTCCCTTGTGGGCATGTTTGCTTACTCTTGAAATCTTGATTTCAATCTGTGTTAAAAAAAAATAGCACATTATAGACCACTATTACCAAACAACAAAGCAATGACAAAAAGCAAATGATCTATTCAGGGTTACAGATCAGCTGAGGATTCTCCAGGGGTGCACAAAAGGTGAGGCCTGTATTGAAGAGTATAGTGGAAGACAGCTCTGTCCACAGGTACAAAGAAGATGAGACCTGTGTCTAAGAGTCCAGTAGGGGATAGACTTCATGAAGTCTAGTCCACTGCACTCTTATACACAGGCTTCACCACCTATGCTTCCCGGGAAAGGCCTCTCTCCCACTACAGTCTTGATAATAAACCTCACCTCCTCTGTCCCTCCGCACATGTCTCACCTCATCTGCACAATCTACTTCCTAATCTCAGGTAACACAGGTGATATAATTGTGAAAAGGTCAAATTTTTTTATGTAATCATGCACACACTATTTATTCTTTATCAAAAATTTAGAATTCATTGATTAGTCCCAAAATCGATTTTTCAATAACATTTTAGAAACACAGTGCAGGTCCTACTATTTAAACTTTCTCAAAAATGTAAAACTTATTAATTTGCAGCAAAAATATTTTAGTAGTGTAATGAAAAGCTTATACATATGACCTTTTCATTGTTTTTCAAATGTTATTCTAAAAAAAATTATAAGGCCTAAGCAGGAATACTCATGTAATGAAGCCTGTCCAGGGAAGCACAAAACGTGAGGCTTGTGTCCAAGAGTGCAGTGGACAGGACTAAACTGGAGTAGTGTGCAAGAAAAAAATAAGCCTCATTTATAAAGCCCTACGTCAGTTTTGCGCTACTGATGCGTCACTTTTTGTGACGCATTGGCGGCATTAAAACATGTGCCTTGTTGCGCCATATTTAAAAAGTGACGCATGTAGGTAGATGCGTTATTTTTTAAACCTTTTGCGCCACATTATACCTCTGTCAAGTGTAATGTACAGAGAGGGGTCATTTCTCCGCAAAAAGCCTCGTAATAATGACACAGTGAAATCTATGAGATTTCACTGCGTCACTTTTAGGACACTGTTACGTCAAAATCTTGCACCTGCCTCACAGCAGGGATAAGACTGAGGCAAACGCTTTCACATGGGGCTTTCCCCATGTGATACGATTCTCACACCTGAGCAGGAGTGCAGATGAGATGAAGACTGTCCAGGGGAGCACAAAACGTGAGGCTTGTGTCCAACAGTGCAGTGGACAGGACTAAACTGGAGTAGTGTGCAAGAAAAAGATGAGCCTCATTTATAAAGCCATGCGTCAGTTTTGCGCTACTGATGCGTCACATTTTGGGACGCATTGGCGGCATAAAACATGTGCCTTGTTGCACCATATTTAAAAAGTGACGCATGTAGGTAGATGCGCCATTTTTTAAACCTTTTGCGCCACATTATACCTCTGTCAAGTGTAATGTACAGAGAGAGGTCATTTCTCCGCAAAAACCCTCGTAATAATGACACAGTGAAATCTATGAGATTTCACTGCGTCACTTTTAGGACACTGTTACGTCAAAATCTTGCACCTGCCTCACAGCAGGGATAAGACTGAGGCAAACGCTTTCACATGGGGCTTTCCCCATGCGATACGATTCTCACACCTAAGCAGGAGTGCAGATGAGATGAAGACTGTCCAGGGGAGCACAAAACGTGAGGCTTGTGTCCAAGAGAGCAGTGGACAGGACTAAACTGGAGTAGTGTCCAAGAAAAAGATGAGCCTCATTTATAAAGCCATGCGTCAGTTTTGTGCTACTGATGCGTCACTTTTTGTGACACATTGGCAGCATAAAACATGTGCATTGTTGCACCATATTTAAAAAGTGACGCATGTAGGTAGATGCGTCATTTTTTAAACCTCTGCGCCACATTATACCTCTGTCAAGTGTAATGTACACAGAGGGGTCATTTCTCCGCAAAAAGCCTCGTAATAATGACGCAGTGAAATCTATGAGATTTCACTGCGTCACTTTTAGGACACTGTTGCATCAAAATCTTGCACCTGCCTCACAGCAGGGATAAGACTGAGGCAAACACTTTCACATGGAGCTTTCCCCATGTGATATGATTCTGACACCTAAGCAGGAGTGCAGATGAGATGAAGACTGTCCAGGGGAGCACAAAAGGTAAGGCTTGTGTCCAAGAGTGCAGTGGACAGGACTAAACTGGAGTAGTGTGCAAAAAAAAAAGAACCTCATTTATGAGGCCCTCCGTCAGTTTTGCACTGCTGATGCGTCACTTTTTGTGACGCATCGGCGGCATAAAACATGTACCTTTTTGCGCCATATTTAAAAAGTGACGCATGTAGGTAGATGCGTCACTTTTTAAACCTCTGCGCCACATTATACTCAAAAATGTAAAAGCCATTAATTTTCCCCAAACTCGTTTTTGACATCACATTTAGGAAACACAGCACAGGTCCTATGTACAAGCATTCCATTTCATTACTGAAGCCTCACTATTTTACAAAATACAATTCCTCTATGCAAACAAACTCAATATGCTTCCTACACTGAGTTCACACAGGTAACATCATTGTAAAGAGTCAAATTGACGCCTGTGTCTAAGTGCAGTCGGGCATAGGCTTCATGAAGCCTAGTCCACTGCACTCTTAGACACAAGCCTCACCACCTACGCTCCCCAGGAATGCCCTCTTTCCCACTACAGTCTTGAACAAAGGCCTCACCTCCTCTGTACCTCTGGACATGCCTCACCTCATCTGCACAATCTACTTCCTAATCTGAGGTAACACAGGTGACATCATTGTGAAAGGGGCAAATTTATGTCTTTAAGCATGCAAACACTCTTTATTCCTTCTCAAAAATGTAAAACCCATTCATTTTCTCCAAAATCGTTTTTGACATCACATTTAAGAAACACAGCACAGGTCCTATGTACAAGCATTCCATGTCACTACTGAAACTTCACATTTTTACAAAATACAATTCCTCTATGCAAAGAAACTCAATGTGCTTCCTACACTGAGTTAACACAGGTAAGACTGTCCAGTGGAGCACAAAAGGTGAGGCTTGTGTCCAAGAGTGCAGTGGACAGGACGAAACTGGAGTAGTGTGCAAAAAAAAAAGAACCTCCTTTATGAGGCCCTGCGTCAGTTTTGCACTGCTGATGCGTCACTTTTTGTGACGCATCGGCGGCATAAAACATGTACCTTTTTGCGCCATATTTAAAAAGTGACGCATGTAGGTAGATGTGTCACTTTTTAAACCTCTGCGCACATTATACTCAAAAATGTAAAAGCCATTAATTTTCCCCAAAATCGTTTTTGACATCACATTTAGGAAACACAGCACAGGTCCTATGTACAAGCATTCCATGTCATTACTGAAACCTCACTATTTTACAAAATACAATTCCTCTATGCAAACAAACTCAATATGCTTCCTACACTGAGTTAACACAAGTAACATCATTGTAAAGAGTCAAATTGACGCCTGTGTCTAAGAGTGCAGTCGGGGATAGGCTTCATGAATCCTAGTCCACTGCACTCTTACACAAGCCTCACCACCTACGCTTCCCAGGAAAGCCCTCTCTCCCACTACAGTCTTGAACAAAGGCCTCACCTCCTCTGTACCTCTGGACATGCCTCACCTCATCTGCACAATCTACTTCCTAATCTAAGGTAACACAGGTGACATCATTGTGAAAGGGGCAAATTTATGTCTTTAAGCATGCAAACCGTCTTTATTCCTTCTCAAAAATGTAAAACCCATTCATTTTCCCCAAAATCGTTTTCGACATCAAATTTAAGAAACACAGCACAGGTCCTATGTACAAGCATTCCATGTCACTACTGAAACTTCACAATTTTACAAAATACAATTCCTCTATGCAGTAAAAACTTTTTACCAAGCATTATCAAAAAGCATGACACAAAGCAACATTAAAAAACCACAATTTGCTTCCAAATCTTCTCCATAGAGTATACAAGTCTCTATGTATATTAAATGAATCATAACTCACCTTTACAAATGCTCTAGGAGATTCACAACAGTGTCAGACACACACACACCAATATTTCTTTAGCAGAGCAAAAGGTATGTTCTCCAGGCACTGCAACCTTTAATGGTACAGAAAACCTCTGTTTCTACACACATATTGCTCATGGTAACCAATCAAAACTCTTCCCTCTGTATTTTCAAACCAACACCCTTCCCCCCTCAGCCCTTTCTACCTGTTACCATAGGAACTCCCTCCTCACTGAGCTCTTAGGTTTAAAAGTTTATTCTACAATGTTGCAAATCACCTCAGCAAGGATGTTTGACCTGCGAATACACCAGCTTATCTGGTGCAATGTTTCTTTAAATTACTTTTTTTTAACCATTCAAATTACTTCCTACACAGAACACAACCATGCACCCTAACTTTCAGTTTTCAACTATCTCAATCTACCAATCATTGCTTGTGATTCAAGAGCACTGAAACTCCACAGGTTTTTTTTGCAAACTCCTACTGTTCCAACTGCCATTTTATTCCTACACTTCATCTGACTGCACCAGAACCTCCTCTACCATGTATTCTGTCTGGATTATTGGACATAGCTATATCCACTGGGCTCAAAGGTATGCAGCTACCAGAAATTTTCACAACCTTGATTTACAAAATGTGAACATTAAATGGATTGGCCAGAGAGGATTGAGATGTCACCAATTGATACCATTGGTGAAAACCTTTTTGCATTTGCCACACCCTAACCTCATAATTCTGCACTGTGGTGGAAATGACTTAGGCACTTTGACTGGGGTAGGTCTGGAAATGCTTTTAAAGGACACCTTTGAACAATTGATGGCACTTTTTCCTCAAACTGCCTTGGTATTTTCCAATATATGCCAAAGACAGAAATGGAACTGGTCCAACCAATTTTGTCCACAATTTGAGAAAGCACGGAAACATGTGAATAAATCTGTTTCTGCTTACATGAGAGACTATGGAATGGGTTCAATATATAACAACAACTTGCGTTACAACATGCAGGATATCTACAGAGGAGATGGTGTGCACTTCTCAGATGAGGGGAATAGAATATTCCTCCTGAATTTAAGACTGTGCATTGGTACCTACTTGTAGGTACCTAAATCAGCCACATAACCCAAAAGCTCTTTTCAGAGCTACCCTACCTCTGATCACTCCAAATGATTATCTTTTTCTAACTTTTTTCACTATTTTTCACCAAAGTACGCTCCCCGGTACGCTTCCCGGTGCGCGTACTGGGCGCTCCCCCGCGAAAATTTAAAAAGATATTTTTTTTTTTGGTCTATATGGGCCTCCTAACACCCACTCAGAAAACCTAGGGGGTCAGGGAGTGCCTACCGTGCCCCCTTATACCCTTTTCCAACGTTGTTTGTCCTCCATTTTCTGTCTCAAATCTACCGAAACACAAAATGGAGGACTCCCGTTGCGCTTACCGGTACGCGTACCGGGGCGCGCACCGGGAAGCGCTCCCAAAAAATGTGAAAAGTTAATTTACATAAAAACCACTGGAGACACTTTCACCAAATATAGAATGGTTCATACTACATACCAATCCCTACCATTTTCCCAAATTTGGTGGAATTCCATTGAGCCATTTAGCCTTTAGACCTCTCTAAATATCCTGAGGTAAATTACTTCACAAAAACACATCTGAAGTGTTAGAATTGACAACCAATTAAAATGTTACTTTCATTTTCTACTATTATTTCATGACATTTGATTGGTTATGTACCTGAATATATATAAAGAAAGAGAGGGAAACACAGCCATTTTGACTACTACTTCCTGAAGTACATTTCAAGAGCATTTTCACTGACAACTTCAACTGCTTTCTCAAAGGTAAGTTATTATTTTGAAAACTGAAGTATGTTGTGCACTTTAAGTTAATTTGGAAAACTTTTTCTGATAGTTATATACTATCCCTCTGTAATAGTTATAGATTGAGATAGACTTCTCTGTTATACTTATGGATGGAGTTAGGCTTGTCTTGTATAATTATGAATTTACTTAGGCTTCATCACATACACTTTTTTATATTTCTACTTCCAGTCTGATACCATACACTGCCCAAAGATAAATTCACTGTTAAAAAATCCAAACTACCTGTCTGAACTTAAACCCAACAGTGCCCTATCCCTACTGATATATTTATTTTTTATGCAAATTACAGCACGAAAATGGAAGGAGAGCAAAACATTTCCTTTGAAATTGTTCTGGAGAGCAACAATGAAGAAATTATTGTACCCAATGATAACTTGGAATTCATGGATGAATCACGGGACTATGAACTACTTCAATGTGTAGAATCAGTAGATTTGCTGATTCAAAATGAGGACATTTCTGACAAATATTAGAAGTTCTGTTTAATTTGGAAAAAGAATCTGAAAAATAAATTTATATTTAATAATTCTAAAATTGTTTGAGACATTATTCATTTTTAGATGTAATTCTTAAACTAGTACCAAATTGATTATAATGTAAAGTCAGACTTATAGTATACTGTGCCACGTTTTTATGTTACATAGTAATTTTGCTCATAGATACTTCCTTTCTCCCACTATATTATCTCCAATGTGTATTTGACATCTCTTTTTCATCTCCTGCCTCCATATTCTTTCTGCTTTCCTGACAGACTATAGTATAGATTCCATATACCACAATAACTTCTGTAACAACATGACTCTGCATTGGTACCTACATGTTGGTACTTAAGTCACCCTCACAACACAACAATTCTATTCAGAGCTACCCTACCTCTAAGCACTTTAAATTATCATTTTACTGTTTCACTGAGTTTTCCCCATGTGTGTGGGGGCAGGGGAGGTGTGTGTGGAGGATGGTGGGGTGTGTTTGTGAGGTGTGTGTGTGTATGTGTCTGGGGGGGTGAGGTGTATAGGTGTATGTAGGTGTATGGAGTATGTGGGTGTGGGTGGGGATGTGAGTGTGTAAGGTGTGTGTGTGGGTGTGGGTGTGTGGGGTGTTTGGGTGTAGGTGGGGGTGTGGGTGTGTGAGGTGTGTGTGGGGTGTGTGTGGGTGTGGAGTGTATGTGTGTAGGATGTGTGTGTATGTGTGGGATGTGTGGGTGTGTCTGTGAGGTGTGTGTGTGTGTGTGGGGGGGAGGAGTGTGTGTGGGATGTGTGAGGTGTGTCTGTGAGCTATCTGTGTGTGCGTGTGTGTGTGTTGGGGGGGTGAGGTGTGTGTGTGAGTGTGTGTGTGTGGGATGTGTGGGTGTGGGTGTGGGTGTGTAAGGTGTCGGTGTGGGGGCGAGGGGTGTTTAGGTGTGGGTGGAGGTGTGCGTGTGTGAGGTGTGTGTGGGGAGTGTGTGGGTGTGGGGTGTGGGGTTGTGTGCGTGTGGGTGTGTGTGGGATGTACTTGTAGGTACCTAAAACAGCCACAGAACCAAAAGCTCTGTTCAGAGCTACCATACCTGTAATCACTCAAAATGATTATTTTACACTATTATTTTCACTATTTTTCATCAAAGTCGCTCCCCGGTACGCTCCCCGGTGCGCGTACCGGGCGCTCCCCCCGCGAAAATAAAAAAAAAATTTAAAAAATGTTTGTCCCGCGGGACCCTTTTATGGCCCCCACATCAAACCTAGGGGGTCAGGGGGGGTGTACCCTGCTCCTTTTGGTCATTTCCCCCTTTGTTTTTTGCCACCTCTTGTGTCTCGATCCTACCGAGACACAAGATGGCGGCCGCTGCGGACTGTTTCGAATGTTTACAGACACCCGAGAGCCAATCAGCTTTCCGTGCGCAAGTCGCGTGGCGCGCCCGGAGCGCTCCCTGGTGCGCGTACCGGGGCGCTGCCATAGATATATAAATTGTTTTTTAACCTAAATTACTCACAATCCTCTGGAGCACATATCTTGAGACATAGCAAAGGCACATCGGGCTACCAGTCCCTACAATTTTGCCAAGTTTGGTGAAAATCCATTCAGCCGTTCGAGCTAAAAGTGCGACCGACCGCCCTTTGGAAATTAACATGGGGAAAACACGTTTTGGGACCCCCCTTTTATCTCGGCCCCCACTTGATAATGTAAAGTCAGACTTATAGTATACTGTGCAACTTTTTTATGTTACATAGTAATTTTGCTCATAGATACTTCCTTTCTCCCACTATATTATCTCCAATGTGTATTTGACATCTCTTTTTCATCTCCTGCCTCCATATTCTTTCTGCTTTCCTGACAGACTATAGTATAGATTCCATATACCACAATAACTTCTGTAACAACATGACTCTGCATTGGTACCTACATGTTGGTACTTAAGTCACCCACACAACACAACAATTCTATTCAGAGCTACCCTACCTCTAAGCACTTTAAATTATCATTTTACTGTTTCACTGAGTTTTCCCCATGTGTGTGGGGGGTGGGGGAGGTGTGTGTGGAGGATGGTGGGGTGTGTCTGTGAGGTGTGTGTGTGTATGTGTCTGGGGGGGTGAGGTGTATAGGTTTATGTAGGTGTATGGAGTATGTCGGTGTGGGTGGGGATGTGAGTGTGTAAGGGGTGTGTGTGGGTGTGGGTGTGTGGGGTGTTTGGGTGTAGGTGGGGGTGTGGGTGTGTGAGGTGTGTGTGGGGTGTGTGTGGGTGTAGGATGTGTGTGTATGTGTGGGATGTATGGGTGTGTCTGTGAGGTGTGCGTGTGTGTGTGTGTGGGGGGGAGGTGTGTGTGTGGGATGTGTGAGGTGTGTCTGTGAGGTATCTGTGTGTGCGTGTGTGTGTGTTGGGGGGGTGAGGTGTGTGTGTGAGTGTGTGTGTGTGGGATGTGTGGGTGTGGGTGTGGATGTGGATGTGTAAGGTGTCGGTGTGGGGGTGTGGGGTGTTTAGGTGTGGGTGAAGGTGTGCGTGTGTGAGGTGTGTGTGGGGAGTGTGTGGGGTGTGGGGTTGTGTGTGTGTGGGTGTGTGTGGGACGTACTTGTAGGTACCTAAAACAGCCACAAAACCAAAAGTTCTTTTCAGAGCTACCCTACCTGTAATCACTCAAAATGATTATTTTACACTATTATTTTCACTATTTTTCATCAAAGTACGCTCCCCGGTACGCTCACCGGTGCGTTTACCGGGCTCTCCCCCCGCGAAAATCGAAAAAAAATTCAATTTTGTTTTTGTCCCGCGGGACCCTTTTATGGCCCCCACATCAAACCTAGGGGGTCAGGGGGGGTGTACCCTTCCCCCTTTTGGTCATTTCCCCCTTTGTTTTTTGCCACCTCTTGTGTCTCGATCCTACCGAGACACAAGATGGCGGCCGCTGCGGACTGTTTCGAATGTTTACAGACACCCGAGAGCCAATCCGCTTTTCGTGCGCAAGTCGCGTGGCGCGCCCGCAACGCTCCCCGGTGCGCGTACCGGGGCGCTGCCATAGATATATAATTTTTTTTTAACCTAAATTACTCACAATCCTCTGGAGCACATATCTTGAGACATAGCAAAGGCACATCGGGCTACCAGTCCCTACAATTTTGCCAAGTTTGGTGAAAATCCATTCAGCCGTTCGAGCTAAAAGTGCGACCGACCGCCCTATGGAAATTAACATAGGGAAAACACATTTTGGGACCCCCCTTTTATCTCGGCCCCCACTTGATGAATCCCCCCCAAACTTTCGGAGAAGGAGCGGAGCGCCGCGAGGCAAAGTTGCTGAAAAATTCAGGCAGATTCCTCAACCGGCGCCAAAGTTATTCCCAATAGAATGTTGCGATTTCCCTATGGAAATCAATCCTAAATATATATATATTACCTACTGGCAGTACAACTAACTATATCGGAGGAATTTCAATGGTTTTGTATGAGTGAAATGTCCAGCTAACTATAACACCCCTAAAATCTACATTTTTTTCAGTGAATTTCTAAGATTTTTAAAATGCTAATTCCTAACTATATCAGGCCTGAAACCTATGGTTTTTTCAGTGAATATATATATATATATATAAAATTCAAACTCCTTCCTCTTCAAGAAAGATCAGAGACCACGTGGAATCTCAGGTAAACTCCCTTTATTTAAGCATGACACGTTTCGGCCAATTCTTTTTTCAAATGCCTTAACCATCTCTGTAATTCGCACATCCACATTTAAATGCAAAGTGTCTCGGATCTTATTGGTGGAGACACTCCGCTGGGCTGAGAAAAAGTGGGAAGGTGTTTCAGACTAGGTGATCTGGGTTCAGCTGCTGCAGGTAACCATTGTCAGAACTGCCCCAGTGGGCCGGGCCTGCAGCACCACCTTTCATGCCTGGATTTTAATTACACTCAATCCTGCATTGATATCTACAAATTTATCAGGAAACTGAAATTAATCAAATTTTTCCAATTGAAGAATTCATCGAAAACAGTGAGTGAGGTATCTGGGAATAAAAGTTCAGATCTTCAGGCAGCGTATTCTGACATGTTGAAACTCTTGCATGGCTTAGCCACAGATACTGACTCAGATCCTAGATCTACTCAAGATATCCTTTTGGACACTGGCATTTTCACTGGTAGTCCAGCGACGAGTCCATTTTTCCCTCCTTCAACTTTTGCACCATCATGCCAAAAGATGCTATCGACGTGTTTAATGACATGGTGACGGAGGATTTAAAACAACTCAATAAAACAGTCAAAAGTAGACACCACACAATGAGACATGTTGAATTACAATTCTCCAGCTTAATTAAAAAATGTAAGAACAAGAAAGATCTTATCATAAATAAAGCTGATAAAGGAGGCAATGTTGTACTCTGGTCTAGAGATATCTATATAGTTGAAGCTATGCAACACTTAAATAACACCGAGTGCTACCGGATGGCACCTTTTGCAGATCTAAAAAATGTCAAAGACTTGGTTTTCAGAGAATTGTTCCAATGGAAGAGACAAGGTCTGATCAGCAAAAGCAAATTCCTTTTCCTAAAAAATGATCATCCCATTACACCTTTACTTTATTTTATTCCCAAAGTTCGCAAACATATTACTCCCACTCCAGGCAGACCGATTATTTCAGCGCAAAGAAGCTTATTGGAACCTGTTTCTAAGTTTGTAGGTTACTTTCTACAGAAGTCTGTATCTAACCTACCATCATTTTTAAAAGACACTGGGGACTTTTTAAGGAAATTGAACAATGTTGAGTGGGACAATGGATATTTACTAATTGTGATGGACATAACATCCTTGTATACAAGTATCCATCATGAGGATGGTATAAATGCAGTATCCTATTATTTAGGACCACGAGGCATTCTGTATTTGGAACACAATAGGATGTGAATTGCTATGATTAAGATCTGTCTGACAAACAGTTTCTTCTTATTTAATAAGCAAGTTTACCATTAATTACGGGGTGTGGTGATGGGGGCATGCTTCTCCCCTAGCTAAGCATGTTTGCATGTTGGCTGGTGGGAGGAGCATGTCCTCAGGGGTTAGCACAGTGAAGTGTTTGAAAATCATGTTTGCCATTGGTGGCGTGACATTGATGATGTGTGTATGATTTGGAAGGGTTCACATACATCTGCTCTCAATTTTGTGGACACCTTAAACACTAATGTGCTTAACCTAAAATTTACCGCCACTATAAGCCCCACGAATGTGGAATTTTTGGATGCTTCAGTCTATGTTGAGAATGGTGCTATACACACTAAACTGCATAGAAAAGATACGGCGGGGAACTCTGTCCTCCACGCGACAAGTTCCCACCCCAAACATCTCATTCGCAGCATGGGAGTTTCTGCGTATCCACTGTATCTGCAGTAATGATAAGGATTAAGAGACTTGCCAAAATGAAGCTGTACAAAGATTTCTATTACGTGGCTATAGGTCTAAAGATCTGAATTCTGCCCGTAATAAAGCTAACGCCTTATCTTGTGACACCTGCCTCGGCATGCCCAATTCACAGATTGAAACTACAGACAATGCTGCAATTACTGCAGATAATAACACACAAGTAGTAAGGCTCATCACTGCCTACTCTAGACAGCACAAACAGATTAGAAGCATTGTGCAGAAAAACTGGCCCATAATACAAACTGACCTCACGCTCTCTCAAATTTTACCAACATTGCCTGTACTTACATATAAAAGGTCACCTGCAATGAGAGATAATTTGGTAAGGAACAGCCCAGAAGTCATTTCGACCAGCACTTGGCTATCACCCAAATGTGGCTTTTTCAAATGTAGCTCTTGCAGGGCCTGTAAGTTTGGGACTAGTACAACAGAATACATGACTGCATTCAGTGATACCCCTGTTAAGTTACAGGGGTATTTTACTTGTTGCATGGACTTTGCAGGCTACGTGCTTCGGTGCACATGCGGCTTGAAATATGTAGGGGGCACCGAGCTCCAGGTGTATAACCGCATACTAAAACATCTTAGAGCGGCAGCCAATTCTGATCCCAACTATAAGACACTTGAAATTAGCCCACAATAACAACTTGAATGATTTGGAGTATTTTGTCATTGGGGCAGTTCCCAAAGGGAGGCAATAGAGAACGCCAGTTAAGACAACTTGAATCACTAAAATGCCGAATGGGCTTAATATGGGGGAGGACCTGCACAATTTCTTATAATCCCATTTTTCTATACATGTGTATCTATTTTGTGCTGTAATATATTTTAGTATGGTTTTGCACTATACATATAATTTCTTATGTCCTTTCAATGTTTTTTAGATTTGTGACTCCCAGTCATTCTCTCCCTTTTCATCCTTGTTATTTTAAGAACTTCACCATCACTCTTTTCCATACATGTGTTTTTGTGTAGTAAGGGCACTTGCCCGTTATTACAGTTGTGATGCTGCTAGCCATTTAATGGTTTCAATTTTGAAGGGCTCCCCTTGGGCTCCAGCGGATATTCTCCGCTTTTTAATACATAGTATTTAGGTTTGTTTTTTTGCACTTGCACATTTTGCACTTTTTTGCACCTTCAGCTCCGCACGATTGTTAAGCAATTAATAGACCGAAAAAATTTGTTTACAACTGAAGACTATTTGCACATGAGTATGAGTTTACATGCAACATTTTGCACATATGAGTTGTGAGGGTTTTTCGTTCCTATTTGTTTGCCAATCAATTATATTCATTAGATATTGAATACCACTCATTTTGGTTATTAGCATCAATGGAAGAAATATTCATTTTCCCTCCTTCTTTTTAATGTGGTTCTGAATATTTATTGTTTTATATTTCAATATTTGTATTTATATTCAATGTAATTTTTAAATATTGATTCCACATTTAGATTGCAATTCTAGTACATTTTACTCATTGTATAGCGATAGATAGTATGTTTTTAATGTCTACATGTCATGTGATTTTGTTTGAAATGTACACAGGTGCATTGCTTTTGCTCATTTTTTTCTAATCACTCCCAATATTTAGTGACATGAAGTATTGTAGCGCGCTATTTGAACAAGACCGAGTTGTTTTGGTCGAAACACGTCATGCTGAGGCACTGGCCAGGACTGACTGGTTGCTGTAGTCATGGATTTTAAATAAAGCACAGCATTTTCTTCATTTCGTCCCTTTAGTGGTCTGTACCTGTGTTTGTGCGCCGTGGAGGTTTGGTGACAACTGGGATATTTGCATATATATTTACATATATACATATATGAAAAGGCTTTATATTTCCCTGGGAAAAACATACATTTTTGTTGTAAAGGCATGCATGGTGGTAAAGGCATATGTGTGATAACATTTTGCGTGGTAAAGACATGCGTGGTAAAGGTACATGCATTGTTATTGATGCGTGACATGGGGTTTGCATGGTAACAGCCGCATTGTAAAAGCTATTTCCCACTTGGAAGCTGTCATCTGACACAGGGCCAAAAGTAAATGACAGGTTCTTTTGATATCATTTTAAAGAAATTAGACAAATTGAAAAATATGTTTGCAGTCCACTCTGGTGAGAATAGCAAAAATAGAGGCTTATTTACAAGCCCCGTGCATTGCCGGAGCATCACTTGTTTTGAAGCTCTGGCAGCCCAGAGTGCAGAACCATATCCAAAAGGCCACGCAAAGCTACACTGCGTGGCTCATGGCTCTGTAGATATGGTGTATGGCAATGCAGCACAAGTCGCTCCGTTGCCTCACACTGCGTCAGATAGGCGTGCCAAGTGCTCTGTGGTGGATGTTCCCACGCAACCCCCATGGATTTTGACACATTCCCATATAGCCGGGATGCCGCCACCCCCTCCCAACACATATCCCCAAGGATGGGAAGTCGGACAATAGTTGAACTTTTGGAAGACGGGAGGGAGTCACCCTCCCGGCCGTATTTATTAAAATATGAAACAAAATTTAAAACATTAAATAAAAGTTTCATCATTATGCATTATGTACAATTTGTCATTTATTACATTTCGATGCAGTCCTGTACTTTTGGCTAACATCCTGAAAATGCATACACTCTAATTCAAATTGTACATCCTAGCATTAAGGGCCAACGGCAAGGTCTTAACCGGTGTCAGATCCCTACTACCAAACTCCCGTCCTCACTGTGTGAGCGGCGCATGCGCAGAGGGCTCTACCCTCATTGCCAACTGTAACTTCCCTTGTCGTGGTGGGGGCCCCCTTTCTACTCGACGCCATCTTAAGGGTCGTCCGAGTTCCCGTATGAGGTTTCTGTAGGAAGGACAGCGTGGACTCTCCCCCCCAACCCCACAGTCTCTATCCGCCGTCGCGGATATCCGGCCCCCGGGAAATTAGTAAGGAGGGGCATATAACCGCCTCCCCCCCTGGGAGGGGCCCATGGCCATCTCCCCCTAGGCGCACCATCCTTAGTGGGTGCCGCCTCCCCGTGGAAGGGGCCAATGGCCGTCTTCCCCCGGGCGCTCCCATCCATTGTGGGTGGCGCCCCACTCTAGGGACCTTTAAATTACTGCTCACCGATCATGACCTTACCGCCACAGACCGGATGGTTGACCGACCATCCGGTCCCCCCCAACTCCTCCTATAGGTCATGCTTCCTCAAACCTCTCAGCCATGCCACCAAGTCTCCTATGAGTAAATCATTCCCCTCCCTGGACAGGTGAACCCCATCGTTCAGATACATCTGGTCACCCCGGATACATCCATGTGGAATGACATGCAACTGTGCGGAACGGAACAGTCTACCAATCTTATTATTGACCCGTTTAACTGAATGGTTCAGAGCTAACACCGAAAGGCCCCCCTGCCACCTCCTTCTAGGAATCATGTGGGACCAGGCAATCGTGCACCCCGGGACTCTTTTAGCCAACCAGCTAACAGCCGACAAGATCCGTTCAAGTAACACTCGTCTACCCAGCGTCACCAAATCGTTGACTCCCAGGTGTACTATGACTACAGATGGCGGTGACCTATGCCGCCCTAAAAGTCCCTCGAAAAATGACTCAAATTTGTCAAACACGAGCCCTCCTTTCCCTTGGAAAGCCACTCTGAACCCGTATTCCCCAGGTGCGTGAATCGCGTCACCTTCCTTGAATACGTCACCGGCGCGCCTCACGTATGAGTGGCCCACGACCCATGCCATCCTCTCTCCAGTCGGTGATCTCTGACCGCTGGTCTCTTGATGCAGGGTCGACCTCCCATTCCGCCCTGCATGGCAGGCCCGCGAAACTGAAAAGTAAACAAAAGACAGAAAACGTGAGTGCATGTCAATTGATTACTTACAACATGTGCAAGCGCACATACCTCTTGAAGCAATTCGAGGACCAACGGCCCAATTGTTTCACTTCCTCAGCACTCTGACCCCTGGCTGTAGCCTCGGTAGCAGCCCCTATCCTAAAGGAGTGGGTCCCAAAATCGCACGGGTCCATGCCCGCGTCAGCGATTGCCAGTGCCAGCACCCTCTGAAACTGAAATCTCGTCAGTGGGGTGCCATCCTTGTGTCGGAGCAAGCTCCCCCCCCAAGTGGCCGCTCTTAGCGCCAAATAGTCTTCCACACATTTCAACGGGCAGACGGGGGACCCACGCTTGCGCTGTACGACCACACTATCTCCCATAGCCCCCTGGTCAGTCTTGGACCTGGCTATCATGATTACCATCGAATCACCCCTTATCTGGATGTGATCCCTGCACAAACCTCCCTCCATATCTCTCTTGTTCTTCGCGACAAGCTCGCTCACCCTCATGGCCCCATGAAATGCCAATGTGAACGCTGCCCGGAACAGAACTGTTTCGTAATGGGAGGAACACGTCTCGTCCAGCTTTGCTAAAAGCAGAGACAGTCTGTCTAAGCCAATCGGGTGCCTCGTATCTTTCTTGCAACCCTCAAGGCGCCGCCAGCCGCGAAGGGCTTTCTTCACCAAAAAATAACTTGTAGGGTCTTTTATGCCGTGTACCTGGGCCATGAAGGAAATGGCCGCCCTATGCCTACCGGCCGTTGCAACTGATCGGCCCTCCCTGTGTAGTGCTACCAGGTACCCCAGGACGGATTCCTCCTGACCCCAATTCTGACTCCCTACCGGACCCAAATATGTGCAATAGGAACGAAACGCTCCTTCGTATGCTTTCCTTGTCCTGAGGGCTAGACTCGCTGCCACGAGGTCTTGTAATCCGAGGCACCGATTAACCACATTGCTTCTGGGAATGGAGCTGCCTCTGGGTCTGCTGTGGGCAGATAACCCCTGAATGCCTGCATATGTGAACGAGAGAGTGCATCAGCCGCATGGTTCAGTACACCTGGCACATGTCTTGCCCTGAACAGTACATCCAGTCTCATGCACAGCAGCACAATCTCTTTCAACAACCTCAGGATCATTTTGCAGCATGCTGCCTGTTGGTTAATGCAATCAACAACCGTCATATTGACGGACCAAAACACCACTGAGCGACCCCTGAAGTCGTCAGCCCATGTCATCAGAGCAACCCAAATTGGGAATAACTCCAGGAACCCAATGTTACCTGTGAGACCGTTGGAGTGCCACCATGTCGGCCATGTTTGCGCTGACCATCGATCACCTAAGATGGCGCCAAACCCGACGCTCCCTGCCGAGTCGGTCCATAGACCTAATTCCTCCGAAGACTCTGGCGGGGAGGTCCAGACGACTCGACCGTTGAAGTCCGCCAGAAATGCCAACCAAATACGCATATCCTGGCGAACCTCTCCAGACAGTCTCGTACGGTGGTGAGCCTCTTTGAGACCACCCATAGCTTGCGCGATAGAGCGCGAAAACGGGCGGGCCATAGGAATCACCCTCAAGGCAAAATTAAGCTGACCCACTGTTTGTTGTAACTGGTGCAGGGTCACTTTCTCCCCCCCAAGGCATTGCATCAAGGAAGCCTGGAATTTGATCACTTTGTCTACTGGTAGTCGGAAACACCCCTCCACAGAATCGAGTTCAATTCCCAGAAACTCCAGTGAAGTAGATGGTCCGACCGTCTTACCTGGTGCCAATGGGACACCAAATTCATTCATGAGGATGCAGAAATCATACAGCGCCTGTGCGCAGTTCGTATCACCGGCTGCCCCCAAAAACAGAAAGTCATCCAGATAATGCATAACATGTCTATGCCCTGTAGCCTCGGTAAATGCCCATTCCAAAAAACAGCTAAACATCTCAAAATATGCACACGAAATGGAGCAACCCATGGGCATGCATTTATCCATGTAATAACTTCCCTGAAATGCAAAACCTAGCGGGTGCACCGGAAGCAACCGGAATGCTGATTCGATATCACATTTCGCCATCAGCGCCCCAGGGCCTAGGTGGTTCAATATGGCCACGGCATCGTCGAACGATGCGTATCGTACCGAACAAACTTCTGGGTCAATGGCATCATTCACCGAGGAACCCCTAGGAGCAGAAAGGTTATGTATGAGTCTAAACTCCCCCGGATCTTTCTTCGGGACAACCCCTAACGGGGAACAGATGAACTCGGCAACCGGCGGGCAGGAAAAGGGGGCAGCCACTCGTCCTAAACTGACCTCTTTTGCTATTCTCTTTTCTGCCACGCCTGGGTTGTGCCGTACCGATAACTGGTTTCTACAAAAGGATTTCCCCCGAACTTCCCCCGCCGGGATGTGGAAGCCATGTAAGAATCCCTTCCTCAACACCCCAGCGGATACATGATCAGGGTATTTGTTTAACCACAGAATCATAACCATGAGATCAACGGGTGTAGGCAATTGGTTACAAAGGTCTACCTCACTCCTGCTTAGGTCCACCTTTGCCTCCCGTCCCGCCATTTTTCGATCTACATGCACTTTCCGGGTGTGAGGAATTCCCACAGCCAGCACACACATGCTTAAACTTGCATGTCCCCTGCGGTCTGTTACAATTGCCTCGATTGAAGCCCCAACAGACCCCTCCTTTTCCGCCATTCCCGCCAACTCTAGGATGATAGCCCCCCCCCTGTGCCTGCTCGAAAGGGCACCCCAGGCTTTTGGCGGACCACTCCGGACCCGCTCCCGCCTGGCGAAGACGTACCTGTCGCCCCTGGCAGGAGTTGCTTGTGCCATGACACCGAGTCCAAACAATCCCAAGACAAAGAAGCATCATATTCTTTTGCTTTACGGAACTTCATGTGATAGCCTTTCCATTCTTCCCCCTCATACATTGAATACAAATCCATAATGCGATTCTGATAGCAAACCAACTCAGTCATAACCTCAGGTTTACGTTCACCCATAACTGCGGTAAATATAGAGAAGGCCTTAACCCAATTTGTCACAGTCTCTTCCACCCTGAACTCGGCCATCTTGGCGTGCCAGACACTAGGGTGCCACAAATCTTTCTGCGTTTTAGCATACTCCATCTCACGATGGTCCGTTAACAATGAAAACATGTTGACATACTTGTCTCCCCATATTAACTCTTTCGTGGCCAAGGGAATGTGCTGTGCAACCTTTTCCCGCCTTGAGGGTATCGAGCCCTCCCCCACCATTGGCAATGCGAGCTTACCCGGATCGGCTGTTGTTGCCGCCGTCTTTTCTTGACCAGCTGCTGGTACTCCCGGCGCCACCTGTGGGGGAACAAGAGGAACACTCGCCTTCGCGACATCTCTCGATTGCCGCAACTGCTTCATTAATACTCTGGCTTCTTCGGCCGGATCTCCCGGGGTCGCTGTGCCCCCCACCTTTGTTTTGAGCCATGCCGTCAACTGTGCGGCCAATTCTGGGGGTATTTCATCGTCCTCGACAGAGGTGACCACCACCGGGATAGGCTGGCCTACATCTAGGCTCTGAACAGGGTTATCGACCGGTACGAGGGGGGCGATGAGAGGTACCACTGGAACTGGGACCCCCCCGAAACCGCCCTTTCCTTGACCCGCTTCCCTCTTCCCCCGGGGACTATCCCCGGCAAAGCCGGGCCTATAACCTTTTTAGGCTGACCTGGGTCGTTCAATGCGGCCAATTGTTTCTTTACCTCCGCTAAACCTCTCCCGAGCGATTGGACTTGTCCGAGCTTTCGGTCCATACAAGCCATCCGATTCGACAACAGGCGTAACATCCTCTCTGTCTCGGAACCCTTTCCTGCTTTCTTGCTAGGCATGGTTTCGAGTCTTCCGCCCTTTGTCGATCCACGAGGTCCTGAAATCTGTGGGCCCTCGAAACTGAAAGAGAAAAAACAAGATTACCACATTCAAAATTGCTGCTTGTTCCGTCGAGGGCTCACGAGCAACGAGTGGGTGCAGCCTTCCGATCCGAGGAACAAGAGGACGATCTTCTGGATTCCCGCTCCTTTATCCATCTGCGGGAGGGCGTGTACCCGTCCCCGATACGCCTACTGGGCGTGGTCTTCCATCGAGGTGTCTAGGACAACCCCTCTCG
Source organism: Lissotriton helveticus (assembly GCF_964261635.1). NCBI lineage: Eukaryota > Metazoa > Chordata > Amphibia > Caudata > Salamandridae > Lissotriton > Lissotriton helveticus. The sequence goes on along the minus strand of NC_136057.1, from coordinate 1,009,757,512 downwards.
GGCGGGGGAAGGCGCGCCCCGGCCACGCCGCTTTGGGCATACCAGCCGGGCAACGCCCACCCCGCCCAAAATGGTTTCCCGGGAGGTTCGGGCACCCATCCATACGTTCGGGGGGACCGAGTGGTCGCCCCTTTCCATATTTACAACACAACGTAAATCTGTGAATGCGTCAAAGCTGTGTGCCTCCCCAGGGGTGGTGTAACAACGAGAAATAACTTTCTTTCTCCTTGTTTTTTGATCTTTCTATGTGTGCTGCATTCTACAACACACATAGAAAGAGGAAAATGCCTCCATTTATTTTTTTTGTGCAGGAAGGTTTCCCTTCCTGCACAAAAACATTCATTAGGAAGGTGTCTCTACCAGGAAAAAAAAAATAATTCTTACAATATGGATACCCTTGCACCATGGTGCAAAAGTGCCTGTGTTGGTGCAAGGCCGCCATTTGTGCGCCGGCGCAGTCAAAGAGGACAGTAATGAGTCGTATCTCATTGATACAGCACATTCCTGCCCTTTTCTTTTGATGCTGGGCAGCACTGCCATGTGTCTAAAGCTTGTAAATGAGGGCCGAAGTGTCTGGATTAGAGGTTTCTGTGAAGTCAATGGAGACCTTTCTGGAATTGGACTTTCTAAAATATCTGCAACACATGAAACTTGCAATGCTGTTACTTAAACACAGATGCTGACTGTCAAGCCCTCTCCTATTGAAAACAGAAACTCTAAGCCAAAACCTCCAGATCGAGAGCCAAATAATATTACTCTTCCTGGACGTTTACACCCCAACCCCCATACAGGAGGAAGCAACATCAAGCGCTGCACAGTGAGTATATAGAACTGAATATCAGTGCGTTGTAGAGTACTGCAAAGTTAAAGGTGAGACACTGTGGCAAGTTCGACATTCTTCTACACAAGGAGGTGTCACGAGCATTTCTGAACAGCGTTGAGGACAGTTCACAGACTGAGCAGTCTTAGAAGGCCAATGATAACAGTGAGAAATGACTCCTAAGTTGTAGGCACCACTGGATCCATCTTATATGTTACATTTAGAAGTGACATGTTTTGAGGTTGAGCCACTTCATCAGTTCCAGTTTCTGGGAGACTATGATTAGTTATTTTTGGCTTCTCCCACTCACTTCTCGCCACCCACCCAACTTCCCTTCTTTACCACTCTTCATTTCCCTTCACATCCGTCACTCCTTCCTCCATTTCTTTTGCCGATTTCTCTGTTTTTCACACCCTTCTACTGTTCAAGAATATATTTTATTAGTTCAGTTCAGACCAGAAAGACTTTTTTGCGGTCATTTAGACCATAGAAGTATGTATACAGTACAATGCACCCCATTAAAAAGTAGATGATAACAAGCATTTGCAATGCATTAGGTCTCGCATTAGGAAAGTTTGAGCTATTGGTATTGTAAATGACACATATTTTTTTATTTATGTGTTGGTTTTGAAAATAGCCAAATTAATAGCTTTGTCATTTACAATGCCAATAGTTCTAACTTTCGCAAATGTGACACCTATACCATTTGTAATGCAATATGTGTTGTATTTACGTGACTTAGATGTATTGATATTACAAATAACAATGGCTTTAATAATTAATACTTAAATAAAAGTTATTGTAATTTATAATGGCAATAGCTTAAACTTTTGTAAATAACGTTTGTGAAGATTATATTCATTGTATTTTATTGTGACGAAAATCAAAGAACAGAAGTGAAATATTAACATCTTTTTGTTTCATTTGTAATAAAGCTTGAAACATTGAGAGAACATATTTGAACCAGTTGTTGTTGAAAGGTTGCACAGATTGATGCTGTGGTGATGCGATAGATAGGGTGAGGGCGATAGAGTGAGGGCGATAGAGTGAGGGCGATAGATCAGGATGCAACACAGAAGGAGGGACGGCATGTGGGAGGCAACACAGAGGGTGGATGGTAGGCAACAGAGAGAGGGTAGACAGGATGCAATACAGAGGGAGGGGAGTCAACGGCAACACGGATGTAGGAAGGGCGTTTGGAACGAAACACATTTAGGCAACAGGGAAGGAGCGAGGGTGGATGGGAGGCAACAGTGAGAGCTAGTTATCAGTGATGGAGGGTGGGTGGTTAGAAAACAGGGAGGCAACACAGAAGGATGGTGGGCGGGATGCAACACGGATTGCGACACAGTGGGTGAGTGGGTGGGCTGCAACACAGAGGGTGGGTGGGTGTGATGCTACACAGAGGGTGGGTATGGCAACACGGAGGGTTAGGCAACACAGGGAGTTAGGCAACACGGGGGGTTAGGCAACACGGGGGGTTAGGCAACACGGGGGGTTAGGCAACACGGGGGGTTAGGCAACGCAGAGGGTTAGGCAACGCGGAGGGTTAGGCAACGCGGGTGGGTTAGGCAACACGGAGGGTTAGGCAACGCGGGGGTTAGGCAACACGGAGGGTTAGGCAACACGGAGGCTTAGGCAACATGTAGGATGGGTGAGCCAGCGGTGAGCCCCACGAAGGTTGGGTGGGAGATCGGCAACACGAAGGGTGGAGGTAACACGGAGAATGGGTGGGCGGCTGGCAGGCAACACTGACGGTGGTTGGGGGTTCGCTAGGCAACACGGAGGGTGGGTCGTAGGTAACACAGAGGGTGGGTGGGTGGTAGGCAACACTGGGTGGGTGGGCAATAGGCAACACATTGAGCGAGAGGCAACACATTGGGCAAGAGGCAACACAGAGGGTGGCTGAGTGCGAGGCAGCACAGAAGGTGGCTGGGTGGGCGAGAGGCAGCACGGAGGGTGGGTGGGTGTCGGGGCGGGTGTGAGGCAACACTGTTTAAGCAGGAGGCAACACAGAGGGAGGGTGGGCGGGAGGCAACACAGAGGGACGGTGGGCGGGTGGCAACACGGTTTAGGCAGGAGGCAACAAAGAGGGAGGGTGTGTGGGCGGGAGGCAACATGGACAGGCAACATGGAGGGAGGGTGGACATTCGTGTGAAAATAACTAAGTGTCAGTAATGTTCGCGGTGTATGTAGCAGCCTTGAGTTATTGAAATAAGATTAACAAAATAACCAACAGTAACAAGGTTATCAAAAGTTATAACTCAACTCAGATGTCGTATATATTATGTAGAACCACTAGAATGCCAGGTGCACCGCTGTAGTAAAGTATAAACAATTATCTTGGCTGAACATTGGATCAAAAGTAGACAGATAATTAATATCTGGACTAAAAATTCCCTACAAAGCTGGATGCCAAAAAGTAACTAGAAATTCTGTTGCGTGAATAACACAATTTGTATTTGACATTCATACAAACAATATACACATATTGTAAAGTTTCATCTATGTTACATAAAGTTGCACATACAATTCTGCTGCATACAATAACTGAAATATACTGTACACTTAATTATGCCCTGATGCCCAATGCATTTCGGGAGAATATCCCTTCTTCAGGGGCACTGTTGAAAAAAACACAAATAAACAGTAATGTAAACCATGTCAAAATACTCTTGAAAAGAACCATGATATTAAAAATCACACATATGCAATGACAAGGGTTCAGTAACAAATGGCAAAAGAAAAGCTAGTGTGGTTGTTTACTCAGTCAATGATAAAAGTCTTTAGATTTATAGAAACCACCACCATGTGCTTGGATATAGAACCTTACTCCACACAGAGAAAACACAGAATTGTGATGTAGACTGGAGAGCAAATCAACAGCCTAACGTGACTAGAGAAACCTCTGAGTTGTGAATATTGAACTGTATGTGGCACAAAACTCACTGGTTTGATGGGCATAATGCAGAGAAAATGCAGCTGTACGAGTTCAGAGGTTGCAAAAGAGATTCTCGCTGAAATGATGCTGGGGAATTGAAAGAATGAAATAAAAATGAAAAGGAAATGTGATGGAAAGAAACAGAAAAACGGAGGAGAAGAGAGGCGTGAACAACTAACTCGGAAAGCTGTGCCCGAGTCTTTCGTGTAGAAAGGCCTTATGGTGCAGTGCGCAGCATTGCTGAAACCAAGAAAGAAAAATGCCCTGAGCATGGTACGCTCTACGAATGGTGTAGGGTCGACATAAGAAGAGTGCACCTGGATAGTATTACCTGAAAGATAACGAAAACCACCGACTAATGAAGGAGTGACCGGAGAATCCAAATATGATGTTGCTCGGTTGTTAGACAATTCTGCAAAGCATAAACACAGAGCCCGGCATAAGATATCAAAAGGAACACTACGAGAGTGCGTGTGAATGTACTCAGGTAAGAACCGCGCCGGTGACAGAAAACCTGGAAACTAACCTCACAGGGTCCGGAGAACTCGGTGAAAAACGCCGCCACCATACGAACAGCGAGGCAGTGTGGCTAGCTCACGCGCGCTGAGGAAATGACCCTAGGCGACAGAAAAAGAGGACTAGAGTCGCCGCCATCTTGAAGTGTGCATAAAAACAAACGAGCATGTTAGCTGCTGAGAAACAGAGTCGGATGTTGTAAAATGACGAGAATTAAAGAAAAATGTAAGACAATGTGAAGTAGAGAGCTGTGATGGTGCAAAATAATCATTGTAGTGGAGAAAATGAATCAATAAATGATGTAGATCACAGGCAAGGAATAAAGAAATATGTGATGCTGGTGGCAACTGTAAAGTAGAAAAATCAAAAAGAGAGCAAAAGAGAAAATGTGTAGAACTGATAACCCCTGTATAAAGGTGAATTACTACATGAGAAATGGAACTGATACAAAAGAACAGTGGGGAGGTATTGACTGAAGTGAACATCACACGTACAAGAAACTGAGCAGACAAACTGTAGTAATCATGCTGTAAAAAAAGCAACATCTCTAGAGAAAACATAAGAGTTCGATTCTGTCAATGAGCCCTCCCGAGGTTAGTGTCTGTAAATATTTAATCCACCATGCTTCCCTTTGTGACAAACGTTTGTTGGTGTCCTGACCAATGTTAACTGTCACTATTTCTAGAATGGTGAATCTCAATTGTGCGTTAGTATGGTGTGATTCTGTCCAATGTGTTGTGAAGAAAGTTTTGGTACTCTGATTGCGAATAGTGCTCTTATGTTCTGTTATCCTTACTTTGACTTTACGTGAAGTTTTCCCTATGTAGAGTAACCCACAGGGACATTTAATTGTGTAAATCACGTGTGTAGAATTGCAATCGCCATTATGTTTTAATTGAATGTTTTTGCCAGATTGTGGATGCGGAATCACATTGCCTTCAATCACGTTATTGCAATGTACGCAATTGTAACATTTGCGCATGCCGCGATATGTCTGTGGTTGAATTGCTGACGTATCCAGGATTTCTTTCAAATTTTTGCTGCGTGTATATGCAAACAGTGGTGGATCGCTGAAGAGTCCTTTAAAATCTGGCTCTTGTTTAAGTAATTCCCATCTTGATTTGATAATGTTTTTAATAACATTAGATCTTGTTGAGAACTTGCTCACAAAAACTTGTCTGGTCTTTTCACTCCTAGTTTTGGTTGTCAACAGGTTGTTTCTGTCTTGTAACTCAGTCTTGGAACCAGCCGCCATGAATACTGACTGGGGGTAACCACGCTGTTTGAATTTGTGTATCTGGTCGCCCAATTTGTCTGCTAGTTTGTTTGGATCCGAAGTAATTCGTTTAATTCTGAACATTTGTGAGTATGGTAAATTTTGTAGTAATTTAGGAGGATGGAAACTAGAAAACAGCAAAAGATTATTTTTGTCTGTGGGTTTAGTGTACACAGAAGTATCGAAACGCAGGTTTCTTTTGTGTATCAAGACATCTAAAAAAGGAATGCTCTCTCTACTCATTGTGTATGTAAATTTGATCCTTTCATGTTTGGTGTTTAATTCGGTGATGAGTGTTTCTAGCATTGCGCTCGACTCCTTCCAGAGGGACATTTAATTGTGTAAATCACGTGTGTAGAATTGCAATCTCCATTATGTTTTAATGGAATGTTTTTGCCAGATTGTGGATGCGGAATCACATTGCCTTCAATTCTCTAGAGATGTTGCTTTTTTTACAGCATGATTACTACAGGCTGTCTGCTCAGTTTCTTGTACGTGTGATGTTCAATTCAGTCAATACCTCCCCACTGTTCTTTTGTATCAGTTCCATTTCTCATGTAGTACTTCACCTTTATACAGGGGTTATCAGTTCTACACATTTTCTCTTTTGCTCTCTTTTTGATTTTTCTACTTTACAGTTGCCACCAGCATCACATATTTCTTTATTCCTTCCCTGTGATCTACATCATTTATTGATTCATTTTCTCCACTACAATGATTATTTTGCACCATCACAGCTCTCTACTTCCCATTGTCTTACATTTTTCTTTAATTCTCGTCATTTTACAACATCCGACTCTGTTTCTCAGCAGCTAACACGCTCGTTTGTTTTTATGCACACTTCAAGATGGCGGCGACTCTAGTCCTCTTTTTCTGTCACCTAGGGTAATTTCCTCAGCGCACGTGAGCTAGCCACACTGCCTCGCTGTTCGTATGGTGGCGGCATTTTTCACCGAGTTCTACGGACCCTGTGAGGTTAGTTTCCAGGTTTTCCGTCACCGGCGCGGTTCTTACCTGAGTACATTCACACACACTCTCGTAGTGTTCCTTTTGATATCTTATGCCGGGCTCTGTGTTTATGCTTTTAAGAATTGTCTAACAACCGAGCAACATCATATTTGGATTCTCCGGTCACTCCTTCATTAGTCGGTGGTTTTCGTTATCTTTCAGGTAATACTATCCAGGTGCACTCTTCTTATGTCGACCCTACACCATTCGTAGAGCGTACCATGCGAAGGGCATTTTTCTTTCTTGGTTTCAGCAATGCTGCGCACTGCACCATAAGGCCTTTCTACACGAAAGACTCGGGCACAGCTTTCCGAGTAAGTTGTTCACGCCTCTCTTCTCCTCCGTTTTTCTGTTTCTTTCCATCACATTTCATTTTCATTTTTATTTCATTCTTTCAATTCCCCAGCATCATTTCAGCGAGAATCTCTTTTGCAACCTCTGAACTCGTACAGCTGCATTTTCTCTGCATTATGCCCATCAAACCAGTGAGTTTTGTGCCACATACAGTTCAATATTCACAACTCAGAGTTTTCTCTAGTCATGTTAGGCTGTTGGTTTGTTCTCCAGTCTACATCACAATTCTGTATTTTCTCTGTGTGGAGTAAGGTTCTATATCCAAGCACATGGTGGTGGTTTCTATAAATCTAAAGGCTTTTATCATTGACTGAGTAAACAACCACACTAGCTTTTCTTTTGCCATTTGTTACTGAACCCTTGTCATTGCATATGTGTGATTTTTAATATCATGGTTCTTTTCAAGAGTATTTTGACATGGTTTACATTACTGTTTATTTGTGTTTTTTTCAACAGTGCCCCTGAAGAAGGGATATTCTCCCGAAATGCATTGGGCATCAGGGCATAATTAAGTGTACAGTATATTTCAGTTATTGTATGCAGCAGAATTGTATGTGCAACTTTATGTAACATAGATGAAACTTTACAATATGTGTATATTGTGTGTATGAATGTCAAATACAAATTGTGTTATTCATGCAACAGAATTTCGAGTTACTTTTTGGCATCCAGCTTTGTAGGGACTTTTTAGTCCATCTATTAATTATCTGTCTACTTTTGATCCAATGTTCAGCCAAGATAATTATTTATACTTTACTACAGCGGTGCATCTGGCATTCTAGTGGTTCTCCTCTAGCTTATTGTTTCGCATTCTGGGTAGGCAACCCTCCAACCGGGGCAGCACGCAATCTTTGAGTACAACTGAGAAATTAGTTTTCTATTAGTCTTACTAGGGTGTGCACTAACCCTTCAATCAACAGTATATATAATGTAGCAACAATGCGCAGTTATTCAATTCACACTTTGCCTTGACCGCTAGCTGCTCTGCCATGAGCATAATTGTCTGCTAGTAGTTTTGTAACAGGGGTTATTTGTGCGGACCTTGGTAGATTAAAAGATCTGAACCAGCAGGAGAATCTGTTATTTTATTTGCCCGATACAAATCTTTTCTTGTCTGCTGGTATAGCGCAGTGCTACTTAAAGCCTCAACCTATTGTCTTCCAAAGGGATTTTGAATTATCCATGTTTATAAAAAGCACACCAAGTACAAAAGCAAGTAGGAAGAAAACGTCCTTTTACGAGTATTCCAACGCATTGTTGCTCTGTGCACTGTGTCTTTTCCCAGCGAATAGAGGAAATGTAACAAGAGTGCTAGCAGGGCCGGACTGGCTACCGGGCAGTTGTGTGTGCTGCCGTGCTGGGGGCTAATTTTGTTAATGGGGACCTGCGTGTGCAAAACGAAATTCGTTTTGCTTTTTTGATTTCAAATCGCACTCCATCCACGAAATAAGCTCCCACCACAGAGAAATTAGCCCCTAACTCGGCAGCACACACAACTGCCCGGTAGCCAGTCCGGCCCTGAGTGCCAGACGCAGAGGTGCAAAAGGCGAATCGCGAATAACAAAAGGCACAAAGGACCAATTAACATGATACATCAACAGGGCACTGAGTCACTCTGACTTACGAGTTTTATTTTGACAGAATGCATAGCGTTTTTTAAATGTTTAAGAAATGCACTATTATCAAATTATTTTGGCTTTTATTGTACTGTTATCTAGTTAAACCAAAACACTAAGGTGGAGTATTTGCAATGTTTAAACGCTTTCAAAACAAAACACTCGGAGTCTGAATGCCAGTCAGGAGAGAGAGAGAGAGAGAGAGAGAGAGAGACAGAGAGACAGAGAGACAGACAGACACACACAATATCTGAGAGGGTGAAAGGGGCTGGTATTTCAAAAGTTAGAATCGAAAATTGTTCTTGCCAAGTTAACATCAGTAATTACAGTTGTAACATGACAACAACGCCCTTATTTGCCAACTTAATTGTGTGAACCTCCGGATGATGAAAGGCTGAGTCCGCTCAGGTAGTATGCAGAACTGTAACTTGCAGATTCGTACAGATCTCTTCGTGGAATGTGCGCCCTGCTGAGATTTCTCACAAGTATCCTATTGTTAAAGGTATTCTGTGTTGAAGCTTTTCGGTGATAACAAGAAAAGCCTGGGAATGAACTGAAACCAGTATGAATAGAAAGCGGATTTGAATCACGGCTTCCTCTGTTATTCAATGTGAGCGTCAGCAAAGAGATTTATCTCCATCACAGGACAAAATCGGAAGTGGTTAGAATAGAAACACACGGACTGACACCCGATAATAAGCCACGCTGTGGAGTCGGTTATTCTTTAAAGTTTGTGAGCGCCAAGAGGCAATGCAGTTTGCAGTATTGCGCTATGTACATGTATCATCCTCATGAATACAACAAAAGTTAAAGAGATCGTCAGACTTACATTTGGGAGTTAGGAGATGGACTCTCGTCTCTTTCTCTGTAGCGCCTCCTTGTCCAGCCTCTGGGGGGTGGGCGGAGGTCTGTGCAGCCCCAGCCGCTCCAGGATGCCTCTCTTCACCGCCTCTAGCTGTATCCGCTTCTCCTGCTCCCCCAGGGGCTGCAGATCCACCGCAGTCAGGAGGACGAAGAGGGCTCGGCAGGCCTTGGAGTAGTGCCTGGTGCCCTGGGCTGAGCGCCGCATGGTGCGCTGCGATACAGGACTCCCCGAGCGCGGGGTACACACACAACACGCTGTAAACAGCCCTGCTATATGAGTTATGGCCCTGAATGTGGGACAGGGGATGTGCACGGCGCCAGGCTGGGCGTGCGCGCCCACGAGGTAAAATCGCCGAGGGAAAGCGCGTGCACATCCCCTGTCCACCTGTAGGAGGGGGATCAAGAAGACTTGCAGTCGGTCCTGAGGGAGGGACCTTTCAACTGATATCCCGCCTGTCCGTCATTTGGGTACTTTGCTGTGCAGGTCCCGTGCGGGCCCTCCAGGCGCAAACTACAAGCTGGCCGTGATACTGCGCCACTGACTGGGCCCTCGAGCCCAATTCCCGATGACTCCGGAGGTGTTTGGCTGCCTCCCTGCGGGGCCTCGGATCTAGTAGACACTCTCCACCTGGGAATCAGCAGCGACTCACAGTGGGAGCTGTAAGGGAAGTGTGGAGGCTGAGAGGCCTTGCGGTCGGTCCCTGGGGAGGGAACTCTCAACTGACATCACATTTGGCCACCATTTGGGAACTCAGAAGAGCCGGTTCCGGCCGGGGCCCCAGCCAGCGGGAACGGAGACCTGGCAGGGACATCCACAGCTGACTGGGCCCCCGAACCTTGTTGCTGATGGTCCCAGAGGTGCTGGGCTGTCCTTTGGGGGGCCCGGACCTAGCGGGCAGCAGCGGGAGAGCGCCACGACACACATACACACAGCCGCCATTTTGGGGTCTCCAGCCTCCGGCACCCCGGAGGGAACAGACACCGCTAAAAGCTAGCATCCTCTGCCCAGGACCTGACGGCAGCACCCAGCAAGACCTGAGGTGGAGGTACGGGGGCTGAGAGACTCTGCGGCAGCCTCCGGAGGGTCTCCTCGCTGACATCCTGCCTTGCCGCCATATTTAGACTCCCCTGTGCCGACCATGCCCTGGGTCCGGCCAGAGATATCCTCAGACCGGCGGGGATGTCCCGCGCCTGACCGGGCCTTTCAGACCACACTGCACACGCATCCTCAGGTGTTGGAATGGCCCTAAGAAGTCCCTGCTCAAGGAGCCCCATTCCTATGCTCTGCCTGCTGACCGTCTTTGATCCCTGCTGCCCTGCGCCTCGGCCACCCCGGCGGAGTCCTGATCTTCCTAGTTACTACTCCCTGGGGCACGGAGCACCGTGCGGCGTCTCCTGATTGGGCCTAAGCTGTGGGCCGGAAGTTCGGGTGCGTTACGACAGTCGGCCCAGAGAAGCAGTACTGACGCAGGGCTCCCATGCCCGAGGGAGAGCCCTGCGATGGCTGCAGAAGTTGCGGCGGCCGCCGATGTGGTGAGTGGGGGGGGGGCAATGTACTTGTGTGTATGTGTGTGCGTGTGTGCCTGTGTGTGTGCGCGCGCGCGTCTGTGTGTGAACAGCATGCCATCTCTTGTCTCACTGTAAGCAGTGAAACTGAATTCTGGTTTGCCTGCGGGACAGGAGATGTGCTTGCGCGCGTGCCTGTACGTGCACGTCCAAAGACAAGAACCGCCGCGCGTGCCCAGGTCTGTATCCCTTGAGAGCCAACTCCACAGCAATAGGTCTCGAGCGAGACCTAAAAAGGAGACCCATCCAACTTGCTTGGTACATGTGTATTAGTTTACTAATTCTTAAGACAATCAAAGACAGCACCTGTCCAGATCTATAAGCCACATTAAAGTGCATGTGCGAGATTAGTACATTTACAAAAGGGAGCAACCTAAGGACACAATATAAGATAATCCTACCCAGTTGGGGCTATGAGATAAAAATTGATTTGGACAGCGTTAAATTGGATAGCTAGGGGCGTAACGTGCTAGGTCAAAGTGGAACATGTCACAAGCCACCCATAGAGACAACAAATGACACTTATAGAAACAGAATAAAAAGCGTAATTTGTTAAATATAAAACTTGTGTCATAAAAAAGCTTACAAATGTAGGGTAAACTATTAGCAGATGGGGACATTGTTTGTGCTTGCGCCTTTAATAGCAGATGATTAAAAATGGTCCAGAGCCTACGCCACATTGCAATTAGGAATCGAGATACAGCAAAAACAATGGGCTTACTAGTATCGGCCTTTAAAACTCAGAAAGCTTCACCATAGTGCACAAACCCTACATTTCTGCTAACTGATGGTGTACTGTAGAGTAAATGCACACGTTCTGTGGACACTGTAATCGTCACCAATGATAGTGATCATTGATGAGGCACGGTTAGGGTGGTAAAGATGTGTTTCCTTCTTTTTCACATTGATTCATTGTCATTGGCTCTGCAGAGTGTCAATTGTGTAGTTTCGAATAAAAAAAACAAAAACATTTAAACCTAATCAGGCTCCAGCTGCATGTGTGCTACTCTTGAACTGAAAATCGCTTTGGTGTTTAAATTTCCTTACTTGTCTCTTTTGTAAGTCAGCTGCAATTATTTGCCAATTATTTGCACAGGTGCACACCGATCAAATCTGGGATGTAAGATTGAAGAAGGTAATGTGCTTGAAAGAACAATTATGTGAAACAGGGGCATGGCTCCTGTTTTTTAAAGCATAACATTTGGCGAGAAAACATTTTTACTAATTAGGAAAGAAAGGATAATAGATTGTGAAATGGATATAGCAACATTTCATAAATCCATACATCATTCACATACCAACTAGACTTTTAGTCAGGTGTATAACTCATAACTCTTCCAAGGATCAAGTACAGAGCATAGAGCCTTTCCTTTGTTTTTCTCCACGCCTAAGCCTAGAATTCACCACCCTTGAGTTTGCACACTCAAAAGAACCAAGGGGCTTATTTATGAGAGCCCCGCATCACTTTTGCACCATGTAAAGTGGTACATGCTTGAAGCAGGGCTCTCATTTCGATTTATGAAGCTGCACTAAGCCACCCTGTGTGACTGTGAATGGCCTCATAAATCATGAGTAAGGCAACGCAGCACAAGTCACTGCACCACATACTCTGTGCCCAGTAGGCAATCCGTGGGCATTGCAGTGGGTTTTCCCATGCAACACCCTCTGAATTTGATGCTGCCCCAGCCTGCTTGAGATGCTTCTCCTGGAGGAACGCCATGTGTGCTCCTCCCTTTTAAAATATATCTGCCGATTGTACCTCTTACTAAGGAAATTAAGGCCCCTTGCATTCCACGTTAATAACTTTAAGCGGCTTCCTTGAGTGGGTCCGCTGGCCATAACCTGTCCTGTAAAATAGAAGCGAAATGTACCCTCTCACTCTCCCTACCAAACCTCCGCCCACATACTGACCATGCGCACTCTTTTCCAGCAGCAAAATCTGCAACAACTAAAAGAATTGTAACATTTAAAGAAAACAGCATTCAATATTTTTCTTCTTTCATTGACAGGATGCACTATCTCTGGGATAGGGAGCTATGCCTTGCTATGTGGACTACCGGGAGGCCACCAAAGTTATTTTATTTTCATATGGCATCCACACACTCACCAAACAGACAAGTACTGTGAATAGAAGATGTTACTTAGTTTTTCCCACCTCATTGCTGTTCATGCTATCATCCTCAGAACAGTGAGTGGGTGAATCATACAAGAAGGAATTTCAAACTGTTGTAAACTGTCAAGTTTGCCCGTGTACTTTCAACTAATCCCGATCTTTTAGTAAAGAGCATAATGTATTCTGAGACTTTAAAGTTTCGGAAGATGTACATACACAGCACTTTAGGCAGAAAATTCAGGTCTAAGTGAAGGTTTCGCATTTGACCTTGGGGCTGATTGACCACTATGACAGACATACATGATGCACACAGATCTCTGCAATGGATGCATTAACCCATCAAACTGCCTTGCCAACAACGAGTAAGAAAGAAAAAACACGCCTCGTTCTGAAAATTAACAAATACTCATATCTTTAGATTTACCTACAGGCTCACACTGTTCACTCCAAAGGTGACAAGAGGAATCCCGTCTTCGGCTTTTAAGTAACCAATCAGCCGCAGACTGCAGGCGGTGTTATTACTGGATAACTTAAATAGAACCAATTGTCTGTATCAAATGTCTTATGACAATGATTTTTTTAAAAGAAAGGCCAAGGGTGGTCACCCTTTATGCAGAGTAGGAATGTCTATACCATATTTAGTTACACATTATAAATAGCGCTGTGAACGTGCTTTTCAATGGAAAGCTTAACGTGGGAGAAGCATTCATTATACATATTTTCCTCTCGGACAGCAGTAAGCATTGCGTACCCAGCCCTGTCTTTTAATACGATTTATTTGTAATATAAATCGTTATCAGGAGCGTCAGTTGATTAGTTAAAATTAAAACGAACCAAGATCAAAACGCTCAAAGCACATGATAACAATATTCACGGACGTACAGTGCAGCAGGTGCAGTAGCACTAGGGGTCTGCAGGCTCCAGTACATGTATCCTAGTTGGTGTTTTCTTTCACTAACCAGCTAAGGTTGGGAAACGTTTTGTTTGCTCGCAGTAGACACCATTGCACCCAAGATGCGACACTGACGATTGTGTTTCTGCTTTTGTGGAGGACGCAGCTAGGCAGCATGTTGCTTAGGAAGAGAGGGCGGAGTCTCTTGTGGAGGGACTTACTACAGCCTACAGGACAGAGGTATTATCAGGAAGGGAGCCAGGCGGCCAAGTGTGCGCTAGACAATGAATGTGGAATATGTGACCTGCAGGAACTGGTTCCACTTCCAGCAACGATGTCGTTCGTCTTGAAACAACACAAGAATTATTCCTTTGCAAGGACGTGGCTGCCATCCTTTCTTTGGCCCCCACATAGACGATGCAGAATGAGCTTTCTGAAGATCTGACTGCACCAGGGTCCCAACAGGGCGGCGAGCACCAGGCTGCGAGCATGGCTTTACCCCGACCCGAAGACACACAAGGCTTCGATAAGGTAAGTTGTGAACAGATACATCCGAAGCTCGTCTGTTTAGCCCACAGTGCTGCTTCCAAAAGTGAGAGCCGTTAAAAAAGTAACACGGGTTGGATTGCTGGATGGCTGTGTCCGACCACAACGCTTCCCTGTACGGATCATTGATTTCATATATGTTTGTCGAACTTCAGCTTCCATAATCCACCCTTGTGCTCATTGATAGGGCAGGACTAGCAAAAAGTTGCCCTAGGGACTTGTACCTACCTAGGGGTGTGGCTTCATAAGGAGTATTTGTGGTGTTATACCTCCCTAATAAATGTCTTTCGTGATAAACAATTGGATGCAGGGGCTTTTCAGTCGGATATGGTGAGATGTGTGTCGGATTGCACCATTAATTTTTATACACACAGACTAAAAAAAACACATACACTCTCCCTCTCTCTGGAAAGAGAATGGCACAAATGTTGATTTTTTGACAAGATAATGAGTTTTTTGTACTTAGTAACCCTACTAATCTGGAGCCCCCACCCCAATCTTACTGGCCAAGCTAGGCTCTTGTACCTACCTGCATGGGCATCCGCAGAAATTTTTCCAGGGGGGCTAACCTGGCAAATGAAGGGGCGTGGCTAATGTTAATCATTAGGGGCAGGGCTAAAATGGCAAACAATCAGGATCGGGTATTGGTCAGGCCAAGCTGAGAAAAAAAGTGATGAATTCTGCATTTGAAAGTGGACAACAATTAGAGAACACATGACCCCTAAAATTACCCCCCTGGCCCTTTAAACCTCATACATTCCCTATTCCATAACCCATATGTAATGTAATGTAAGTCGGTTTTTATAAAGCGCGACTATCAATCCAAGGAGCATCTTGGCGCTGAAAGACCAGAAAAGGTGGAGGGACTGGTCAGTCTGCTTCCAGTAGTAAGGCCAGGGTACTCATATTAACGCTCTAGCGCGCATGGCCGGAAGGCTAAAGATCCAAGTCTTTAGTGATTTTCTGAACTCAGATTGCAAGGCCATAGCACGGAGATGTGGGGGGGGGATTATTCCATGCTTTGGATCCAAGAATGGCCAGGGATTTACCTCCCTTTGAGATGAGTCTGAAAGTCGGGATAGCCAACAAATTGGCATTAGAGGATCTGAGGTTGCGTGATGGATGGTAACGCAGAAACTTCTTTTGTAGGTACTTTGATCCTCGTGCGTGAAAAGCCCTGAAGGTGATTACTAGGACTTTGAACAATACCCTTTTGTGAATTGGTAGCCAGTGGAGAATGTTCAGTGCGGCAGACACTGAGGATTTCCTAGGCCACTTCAGTACAAGCCTGGCCGCTGTGTGCTGTACCATTTGCAGCTTGTGTATGACAACCTTGTTGGCTCCCGCATACAGACTGTTACAGTAGTCGAGTCTCGATGTTATAAGGGCGACCGCTACCATTTTTCTAGCTGATAGAGGGAGTAGATCAAATAATTTCCTTAAGCCCTTAATAACATTAAAACAGGTGCCTGTTACTGTTAGACCTGTTGTTTAAAAGATAGGGAGGCGTCAAACTTAATGCCTACGTTTCGTGCTGCATTAGTCGTGTTTGAAGGCACCTCCGCATCTTCAGGCCACCATTGTTTGGGAACAAAGTTATTCTTTGGGCCCAATGGCAAGATTTCCGTTTTCCCCGTATTGCATTTCAGATGGTTCCTACCCATCCACTCAAAAGTGGCTGATAGACAGCTCTTAAAGTTTTCTTCCCAGTCCTTGGTAATGGGGTTGATGTGTCCACAAGGGCATGTAAAAGAATAGGGGGACATGGATCAAACGGGGATCCCTACTTAATCGACAGTATGGCCTGGCGGGTTTCCTCCAGGTTGATGGGTCGAAATGTCGTCATACAGACCAAGTCTGTACTTGCCGAGCTCCCTTCTTCTGCTATTTGAACTTTAGGCAGGATAAAGTCTTTGGTAAGTACCTGCACTTTTTGTTAAAAGAAGTCC
Organism: Lissotriton helveticus; assembly: GCF_964261635.1. Lineage (NCBI taxonomy): Eukaryota > Metazoa > Chordata > Amphibia > Caudata > Salamandridae > Lissotriton > Lissotriton helveticus. Next base: position 1,009,741,051 of record NC_136057.1, on the reverse strand, counting down.
GCTATGGTATTGCACAGCTCCTGAGACGGAGGAATTTCATGCAACATTATTTTTGGATTATTAAAACCATTCACAATCCTAAAAATCGATTTCTGTTTATTATTAGCTGCTTCTATTTCTGCCGTATAGAAATTTATTTTAGCCACCTTAATCAGTGCATGATAGTGTCTTCTTGCTGATTTATATATGCTGAGCGCCTCACATCCGTAGTTTTTGCGCCATCTACGTTCTAGTGCTCGCACCTCTCCATGTTTTTCTTTTAGCAGGTGTCTAAACCAGGGAGCGGATGTTCTCTTTTGGTCTGACCTTATTCTAACACTAACATGACCAGATTTCTCCTTTAGAGTAAACATCCATTCCCCAAAGCATTTATTGTCTGTTAGGGGGTTTCCTGTCATTATGGTCCTACATTCACTAGCTATCGTGACCAGATCAGGGCGCCCAATTATCGTTTTCCAGACAGAATTTCCAGACTGCGAGGTATTCCTTAAGTTTTTACCTATGTGCCCCCCGTCTGATGAAAAGTTAAAAGGAATTAGTAAATGGTCCGACCATGTCTGGACAATAGGAGGATTTACTGTGAGCGTAGCTAAATTTGAGCAGATACAGTCCAAGATATGCCCTGCCCTAAGTGTTGTATCCAGTGTAAGTAATGGGAGGCCAAGTACCCCCATTGTATCTTTAAATGAAATAGCTGCCGGGTCTGTAGAGGAGTCCAAATGAAAATTGATGTCACCGAGTAGTGTAAAGTTGGAGAATCTAAGGGCCAAATTACTGAATGCTTCCCCGATGCTTCCCAGGAACTCCTTATGCTGGCCTGGCGGGCGATAAACTAATGCTCCTGCGAAGGTAAAGGAGTCATTAATCTTGATGCGAAAACCAACGCATTCTGCTCCTTTGATGTCTGGGAGCTCGTTTATAGAGCAAATCCAGGTATCTCGATAGATAATTGCAAAGCCTCCACCCCGTTGCTCCTGTCTATCTGCCCTTTGAATAAGATAGACTGGGGGAAGGGCAGGCACGATATCTGGGTTACTCCACTTTTTCAGCCAGGTCTCAATAATGAAGAGACAGTTCAGATCGCTCTCACTCATCAGATAAAAAATGTGCAACGCATGTTTGGACATTGACCTTGTGTTTATAAACCCCCCACGAAGCTCTTTACGGAGACCTATGTCCGATGGTATTTGTGTAAAAGAGAAGGATTTTTTACAACAATAACAGCTGACCGGGCCCTCCCAAGTGGCAACATCTAGTGAGTGCTGGCTTGCATGGGATTAAATGTTTAAGGATAATAAGAGTTCCCTGTTATAGGGAAGGATTAATCCTGGACAGGCATTATTTCTGGCCCTAGGCCCGGCCGGTGCGCGGACGGGTGCAGACGGGCTTGCCTTTGGCGCGCCATTGACGCGTGTCCACTGCGCGTCATCGCCATTAGTGCTTTAAGTAGTAGGCTGGGCTCGGTCCTAGTGCAAGACTAGACTGTCAACGGCAGCCAAAATGGCCTCCTGTAATGTGCCCCCGGAAGTGAGTACACTCACTCCCTGTGTGCCGCGCTATCTGTCTCCCTCCACACAAACAGCACCAGCTGCAGTGGACCGGGAAGAGAAACGGCGCCTATGCAGTAAGTGTTGCCAACAGATCAGAATTGTGCGCAGTTAAAAACGAACAGGTGACAATTTTAAAAAGATCGTAATTCATTCAGGCAGCGTGAAACTAAATCACAGTAAAAACAATTCAAAATCGTTCTGACATTCCTTCTGATATTCGTGCAGAGCTTAACTAAGTAACCAAGTACTTCTGAAGCAGATAGATTCATGCGCCCTGACCCTAAAATTGTCCCCCTGGCACCCCAAAACCCATACCCGCCGTGAATCCTAAAATGTCCACCCCCTGCACCGCAAAAACCACACCCACCCTGAACCCTAAAATTACCCCCTGGTACCCCAAAACCCATAACCACCATGAACCCTGAAATTACCCCTGCCCCCAAAACTTCTACCCACCCTGAACCTTAAAATTACCCCCCTGGCCCCTTAAAACCCATACCAGCCCTGAACCCTAAAATTATGCCCCTGGTATCCCAAAACCCATTCCCACCCTGAACCCTAAAATTATCCCCTTGGCACCCCAAAACCCATACCCACACTGAAGCCTAAAATTACCCCCTGGCACACCAACTCCCATACCTGCCTGGAACTCTAAAATTATCCCTCGGGCACCCCAAAATTCATACCCACCTTGAACCCTAAAATTACCCCTGCCCCCCCAAAACTCATACCTGTCCTGAACAATTCCCCCCTGGCCCCGCCCTGAACCCTAAAATTACCCCCCTGGAACCCAAAAGCCCATACCAACCCTGAACCCTAAGATTATCCCCTTGGCACCCCAAAACTCATACTGAACCCTAAAATTACCTCTCGGCACACCAACACCCGTACCCCCCTGGAACCCTAAAATTACCCCCTGCACCCCAAAACCCATACCCACCCGGAACCCTAAAATTACCCCCTGGCACCCCAATCCTTAACCAACCCTGAACCCTAAAATTACTCCCTGGCACCCTAAAACCCACACCTAACCCACACCTAACCTGAACCCTAAAGTTACCCCCTGGCACCACAAAAGCTGAACACTACAAGCTTACACTACATTTGCATATTCGGAGGGGTCTGTCCTCCTTGACGTTTCCATGCATGTAAGTCTAGAACACCGTTCACTTAGAGTAACCTAAATACGCAGCCAGTAGGTAATGCAGATGCTGTAAAATGCATTAAAGTTACTGGAACTTACTTAAAATGTGCTGCCTGCCCTTCTGACACTATTCGGTGGAGTCGGGCTGATCAGCAGCACTGTGGTCCTGGCATCCAGCCCCTCCTGAAGGTCTCACTGTATAGATAGATGTGGGTCAAATGTTTCCTGGTTTCTCCTTGCCTGGGCCTCCTCTGCTTCTGCGTCGGTGCCCTTGGATGCAAAAAGAGACAGATCCATGGCCCTGTTCACCATTCATCTGGTGAGCAGCGCCGTGGATGTGTATTCCACACAAGTGCACAGACAGCAGGAGGAGAGAGATGACAGTGCAGGTGACGCTTTTCCTTTGTAAAGTAATTCCTGCTGCCAGCAGTAATTCCTGATACAAAGAAAAGTGTCACCTGCACTGACCATCCCTTTCCTCCTGCTGTGCACATCTTCCCACTCCCACCCCATGTGGAGGCAGCTAGAAGTGGTGATTTGTCATTATGCGGGTTTGAATGTTATAAGAATGTGTGTGCCTGGCTGAGACAGCTTCCAGGGCACACACACAGCCGCACCCGAGTACTTCACACAGGTCTTTAAAAGACCATTCATTTGGTAATGAGCCATTACTTGTGGGACACCCCCGCGCCGCACGGGCACCAGCTGCTGCGTGTGCCCCTTTGCTGTGCCCTCTGCCTCGCTGCCTGCCTCGCTGCCGGCTGACCCTGCTATCGTTTGCTCTGTTCTGTGTTGCCATTCATTTGTGCTTGTTTTTATTTTTCTTAGTTTCTGCCCGTGTAAAGCGTTTTTTGAGTGTCATTTGTGCTTGTTTTTATCTTTCTTAGTCTTTGCCCGTGTTAAGCGTTTTTGACTGTAATTTGTGCTTGTTTTCTTAGTTTCTGGCCGTCCTCTGTCCTGTTTCCCGCCTCCCTCGCCGCCCCCCGCCGCCCCCCGCTTCCCGCCACCACCGCCGACCCCGCCCCTTTTTTCCTTCTGTTCCCTCCCCGCTCCCGCCTCCCAGCTGCCCCGCCCACCCGCGCACTTCGCCTTAAATGGCGACCGTGCGACACAGGTGAGTGTGACCCACTTGTGGGACACCCCCGCGCCGCACGGCCACCAGCTGCTGCGTGTGCCCCTTTGCTGTGCCCTCTGCCTCGCTGCCTGCCTCGCTGCCGGCTGACCCTGCTATCGTTTGCTCTGTTCTGTGTTGCCATTCATTTGTGCTTGTTTTTATTTTTCTTAGTTTCTGCCCGTGTAAAGCGTTTTTTGAGTGTCATTTGTGCTTGTTTTTATCTTTCTTAGTCTTTGCCCGTGTTAAGCGTTTTTGACTGTAATTTGTGCTTGTTTTCTTAGTTTCTGGCCGTCCTCCGTCCTGTTTCCCGCCTCCCTCGCCGCCCCCCGCTTCCCGCCACCACCGCCGACCCCGCCCCTTTTTTCCTTCTGTTCCCTCCCCGCCTCCCAGCTGCCCCGCCCACCCGCGCACTTCGCCTTAAATGGCGACCGTGCGAACGCGCAGCGTTGACGCGCAGCGGGCGCGCCGATTGTGCGCCGAAGGCGCGCCAAAGGTAAGCCCGTCTGCGCCCGTCCGCGACCGGATCGCGACCAGCGCCAGGACCCCTGGCCCCCACCGACGGAAGCCGACCCGACGAACCTACACCGCCGCCGATCTCATCGCACTCAACACCGGCCGCTTCCCAGGATGTCACCGAGCCGCCCCGAAGCACACCCACGGACCCTTCAGCTGCCACGCCTGCAAGTTCACCTGCATCCGGACCTTCCCTGCACCCGCCAAGCCGAACACCAGCAGCAACCACCTCAAGTGCATCCTGCTCAACACCCGCTCCGTCCACAGACACGCCGTAGAACTCTGGAACCTCCTCGACACCACCACCCCTGACGTTGCCTTCCTCACCGAGACCTGGATGAACGCCTCCTCAGCCCCCGACATCGCCATCGCCATTCCAGAGGGCTACAAGATCATCCGGAGGGACCGCACCGCCAACCAGACGGGAGGAGGCATCGCCATCATCCACAGAGACACCATCCACATCACAACCAACACCGACGACACCCTAACCACCGCTGAACACCTGCACTTCCAGATCCACACCAACCCGAACACCACCCTCAGAGGCACCCTGATCTACCGACCCCCGGGGCCACGCACACGATTCAGCGAGGACATCGCCGACTTCGTCAGCCCGCATGCCCTCCCCTCCGCCGACTACATCCTCCTGGGGGACCTCAACTTCCACCTGGAGAACAACAGCGACCGCAACACCATCAGCCTGCTCGACAACCTCGCCAACCTCGGACTCAAGCAGCTGGTGTCCACCCCCACCCACCTCGCCGGACACACACTCGACGCCGTCTTCTCATCCAGCAAAGACGTCACCTTCAGCCACGCAACAGGACTCCACTGGACGGACCACAGCTGCGTCCACTTCACCTTCAGAAGAACGACGATCCACCACCACCAGCAACAGGTTGCCCGAAGAAGCTGGAACAAGATCACAGCCGACCAGCTCACCGCTTCCCTGAGCCAGCACCCTCCCGCCAGCTCAGCGAACCCCAGCCAGGCCGCCGACAACCTCACGAAGTGGATCAACAACTGCGCGGACGAACTCGCCCCTCTGCGAACCCCACCCAGCAGACCCTGCAGCAGAAAAACACCATGGTTCACCGACGAACTCAAGAGCTCCAAGAAGAACTGTCGAGCCCTCGAGAAAGTCTGGAGAAGGGAACCAACTACGGACAACATGACCACCCTCAAGCTCGCCACCCGGAAACACCACCAACTGATCCGCGCCACCAAGAAAAATACATACAAGGACCGACTGGACAACAACGCACACAACTGCAAGGAACTCTTCAACATCGTGAAAGAGCTCTCCAACCCCAACGCCGGAAACAATGACATCACCCCGTCGCAAGACCTCTGCAACTCCCTCGCGTCCTACTTCCACAACAAGATCACGGACATACACAACAGCTTCAGCAACCAACCAACGCAAGTCACAACCGCAACAACGCCACCCACCACCACCCTCCGCACCTGGACTCCGATCAGCACCGAAGACACCATCCGCACAATGAACTCCATCCATTCCGGATCTCCGACTGACCCCTGCCCTCACCACGTCTTCAACAAGGCCGACGCTGTCATCGCACCCCACCTGCGGGACATCATCAACACCTCCTTCGACAACGCCACCTTCCCTGAGAGCTGGAAGCACGCCGAACTCAGCGCTCTTCTCAAGAAACCCACAGCAGACCCCACCGACCTCAAGAACTACCGTCCCATCTCGCTCCTCCCGTTCCCGGCCAAAGTCATCGAGAAGACCGTCAACAAACAGCTGGCCACCTTCCTCGAGACGAATGGATCCCTCGACCCCTCACAGTCGGGCTTCCGAGCGAACCACAGCACCGAGACCGCCCTCATCGCTGCCACCGACGACATTCGAACTCTGATGGACAACGGAGAAACAGCGGCCCTCATCCTCCTGGACCTCTCCGCGGCTTTCGACACTGTCTGCCACCGCACCCTAGTACAGCGCCTCGGCAACATCGGAATCCAGGACAAGGCACTGGAATGGATCACCTCCTTCCTCGACGGAAGAACACAGAGAGTCCGCCTACCACCGTACAAGTCAGAGGCCACCAAAGTCATCTGCGGCGTCCCTCAAGGATCCTCACTGAGCCCCACCCTCTTCAACGTCTACATGAGCCCCCTCGCGGCCATCGCACGCCAACACAACCTCAACATAATCTCCTACGCCGACGACACCCAGCTGATCCTCTCCCTGACCAACGACCCCGCCACCGCCAGAGCCAACCTGCACGAAGGGATGAGAGATGTAGCCGAATGGATGACGACCAGCCGCCTGAAACTGAACTCGGACAAGACGGAGGTCCTCATCCTGGGCTCCTCGCCCTCCGCCTGGGACGACTCCTGGTGGCCCCCCGCCCTGGGCACCGCACCCAAACCGACGGACCACGCACGCAACCTGGGCTTCATCCTGGACTCCTCCCTCTCCATGACCAGACAAGTCAACGCCGTCTCCTCGTCGTGCTTCAACATCCTGCGCATGCTACGTAAGATCTTCCGGTGGATCCCCACCGAGACGAGGCAGACGGTCACCCAGGCCCTCGTCACCAGCCGTCTGGACTACGGCAACGCCCTCTACGCCGGAACCACCGCCAAGCTCCAGAAGAGACTCCAGCGGATCCAGAACGCCTCGGCCAGACTCATCCTCGACATCCCCCGACGCAGCCACATCTCCGGACACCTGAGAGATCTGCACTGGCTCCCGATCAACAAGAGAATCACCTTCCGTCTCCTCACCCACGCGCACAAAGCCCTACACGACCAAGGCCCGAGCTACCTCAACAACCGGATCAACTTCTACACTCCCAAGCGCCTCCTCAGATCAACCAACCACGCCCTCGCCGCCGTCCCCCGCATCCGAAGAGCGACAACAGGAGGAAGGTCCTTCTCCTACCTAGCCGCCAAGACCTGGAACTCACTCCCGACCGACCTGCGCCTGACCCAAGACCACCTCTCCTTCAGGAAGAAGCTCAAGACCTGGCTGTTCGAGCAGTAACGGCACCCCCCTCCCACCCAGCGCCTTGAGACCCTACGGGTGAGTAGTGCGCTCTATAAATGACCTGATTGATTGATTGATTGATTACATCTCCACTCTGCATTTGACTTTGACTGGATGAATTAAAACACCCAACCACCAGCATCTGGAGGGGTCGCTGTGATGTCCTGTCTGAGGACGAGCCCCGGAGTCAGGCCTCCCTCCGGGGTGCATTTGTGCACACGGGCGTGCGCAGGGGGGCAAGGAGGGGCGCTCCAGGGGGGGCAAGCGCCCCTCCTTGCCCCCCTTTGCGGACGCCCATACCAACCTGGTATAGCTCATTGCGATACATGCCGATAATCAGGTATATACCATTGTGTGTCTTGGAGGCAAAGTAAGCTTGGTCTTGTGTCTCCTTTCAGTTATACTATAATGGAACTTGACCTGGGGACAGGACCTGTTGTCATGGGTATGACTTTCACCCAGTCCTGTCTTTTGAGCCTTCAGCACAAGGCATGTAGGGAGTTGTAGTATAACTTGCCCATGATAAATATATCACTACAGATACCAGCATGCATATGGCTGAAAAAATAGAACTGGGTGGAAGTTATACTCTCATGACGTAGGGCCAGTTGCCAGCTTTGTGTAAAAGGCAAATGTACACTTATCCTGCTGTTCTTCAGACAAATTGTATATTTACAGTTTAGAGGCTCAACATACTTATGGATGTACTGGCATACTCTTCATATTTTCACTGCCTGGTCCTTCTCCAGTGGTAGAACATACCACCACGCTGTTTGGAACTTACAAGTCAGTTGCTGTCTTGCCCTTCCTGTTTCCCTAGTGGTCAGACATGCTGCACTACTCCAGCCATAGGCAGGGTGTAAATAGTCCTTGTATTTTCATTAACACGTCATTGCTATCAGGGTTGATAGTCTAATTAGTATAAAATAGTCAAACTGCACATCCAGAATGCATTAAGTTGTCACTTGAATGCCCCGAACGAGACGCACAGTTCCCGTGATAAAACAGACACCAGGTTACCACTTGACTCTGTGTCACAAAGAACACAATGCTTCCGTTATGCCTTTTTCTTCAAGTCATTGTTTTCAAGCATGTAGTTCAACTGAAGCCTTGAGGTGCACTGGGATTACACCTCCCAGGATTAATTAGATTAGAGTGACCACTGCGCCTCTCACGAGGCCGGGTCACCCCCCTGCTCCCACGCCTGCCGCTGCTGACACCTGCCTCCTGCCTGCCTCCTGACTGCTGTAGAGTGACCCAGCCGCCGCTGGGCCGCCCGGATCTCCCCCGCCTCCCACGCTTGACCCAGGGACACCGCCTGCCGCCCAGAGGTTCCCGCCGCTGCCCCCCTGCGGCCCCGCCCACCACCAGCCCATTGGACGGCCCGCTCCCGCCACCCAGCTGACCCGCCCACCCGGCTCCTTACTTATGACGCCCCCAGAGCGGCCGCGCAGCGGACGCGCGCAGCGGGAGCACCGAATGAGCGCCGAAGGTGCGCCAAAGGTAAGCCCGTCTGCGCCCGTCCGCGCCTGGACCGCGCCCAGTGCCAGGAACCCTGGCCCCCGCAGACCCCAGCCCACCCGCCGGACGTACGACGCCGCCACCCTCAACGCACTCAACGCCGGCCGAACCCCTGGATGCTACCGAGCCACCCCGAGACGCACCCACGGACCCTTCATCTGCCAGTCCTGCAAGTTCTCCGGCATCCGGACCTGCACTGCACCAGCATCCACCAAGCAGAACACCAGCAGCATCCACCTGAAGTGCATCCTGCTCAACACCCGCTCGGTCCACAGACACGCCGTCGAGCTCTGGAACCTGCTCGACACCATAGCCCCAGACGTCGCCTTCCTCACGGAAACCTGGATGAACGCCTCCTCAGCGCCCGACATCGCCATCGCCATCCCGGACGGCTACAAGATCATCCGGAGAGACCGCGTCAACCAGACAGGAGGAGGCATCGCCATCATTCACAGGAACACCATCCGCATCACGAACAACACCGACGATACCATCGCACCCGCCGAACACCTGCACTTCCAGATCCACGTCAACCCCAAGACCACCCTCCGCGGCACCCTCATCTACAGACCCCCGGGACCACGCACACAATTCAGCGAGGACATCGCCGACTTCATCAGCCCGCTCGCCCTCCCCTCAGCCGACTACATCCTCCTCGGGGACCTCAACTTCCACCTGGAGAACAACGACGACCGCAACACCACCACCCTGCTGGAAAACCTCGCAAACCTCGGACTCAAGCAACTGGTGACCACCCCCACCCACCTCGCCGGACACACACTCGACGCCGTCCTCTCATCCAGCAAAGACATCGCCTTCAGCCACGCCACAGGACTCCACTGGACGGACCACAGCTGCGTCCACTTCACCTTCAGAAGAACGACGAGCCACCACCACCAGCAACAGGTTGCCCGAAGAAGCTGGAACAAGATCACAGCCGACCAGCTCGCCGCTTCCCTGAGTCAGCACCCTCCCGCCAGCTCAGCGAACCCCAGCCAGGCCGGCGACAACCTCACGAAGTGGATCAGCAACTGCGCGGACGAACTCGCCCCTCTGAGGACCCCGCCCAGCAGACCCGGCAGCAAGAAAGCCCCATGGTTCACCGACGAACTCAAGAGCTCCAAGAAGAACTGCCGAGCCCTCGAGAAAGTCTGGAGAAGGGAACCAACACCGGACAACATGACCACCCTCAAGCTTGCCACCCGGAAGCACCACCAACTGATCCGCGCCACCAAGAAAACTGCATTCAAGGACCGGCTGGACAACAACGCACACAACTGCAAGGAACTCTTCAACATCGTGAAAGAGCTCTCCAACCCCAACGCCGGAAACAACGACATCACCCCATCGCAAGACCTCTGCAACTCCCTCGCCTCCTACTTCCACAACAAGATCGCGGACATACACAACAGCTTCAGCATTCAACCATCGCACACAACGCCCAAAACAACGCCGCCCACCACCACCCTCCGCGCCTGGACTCCAATCAGCACCGATGACACCATCCGCATGATGAACTCCATCCACTCCGGATCTCCGACCGACACCTGCCCTCACCACGTCTTCAACAAGGCCGACGCTGTCATCGCACCCCACCTGCGGGACATCATCAACACCTCCTTCGACACCGCCACCTTCCCGGAGAGCTGGAAGCACGCCGAACTCAGCGCTCTACTAAAGAAACCAACAGCGGACCCCACCGAACTCAAGAATTACCGCCCCATCTCGCTCCTCCCGTTTCCAGCCAAAGTCATCGAGAAGACCGTCAACAAACAGCTGGCCGCCTTCCTCGAGACGAATGGATCCCTCGACCCCTCACAGTCGGGCTTCCGAGCCAACCACAGCACCGAGACCGCCCTCATCGCTGCCACCGATGACATCCGAGCCCTGATGGACAACGGAGAAACAGCGGCCCTCATCCTCCTAGACCTCTCCGCGGCATTCGACACTGTCTGCCACCGCACCCTAGTGCAGCGCCTCAGCAACGTCGGAATTCAGGAGAAGGCACTGGAATGGATCATCTCCTTCCTCGACGGAAGAACACAGAGAGTCCGTCTACCACCGTACAAGTCAGAGGCCACCGAAGTCATCTGCGGCGTCCCTCAAGGATCCTCGCTGAGCCCCACCCTCTTCAACGTCTACATGAGCCCCCTCGCGCCCATCGCACGCCAACACAACCTGAACATCATCTCCTACGCCGATGACACCCAGCTGATCCTCTCCCTGACCAACGACCACGCCGCTGCCAGAGCCAACCTTCATGAAGGGATGAAAGATGTAGCCGAGTGGATGACGACCAGCCGCCTGAAACTGAACTCAGACAAGACGGAAGTCCTCATCCTGGGCTCCTCGCCCTCCGCATGGGACGACTCCTGGTGGCCCCCCGCCCTGGGCACCGCACCCACACCGACAGACCACGCACGCAACCTGGGCTTCATCCTGGACTCCTCCCTCTCCATGACCAGACAAGTCAACGCCGTCTCCTCGTCATGCTTCAACATCCTGCGCATGCTACGGAAGATCTTCCGGTGGATCCCCACCGAGACCAGGAAGACGGTCACCCAGGCCCTCGTCACCAGCCGACTGGACTACGGCAACGCCCTCTACGCCGGAACCACCGCCAAGCTCCAGAAGAGACTCCAGCGGATCCAGAACGCCTCAGCCAGACTCATCCTCGACATCCCCCGACGCAGCCACATCTCCGGACATCTGAGAGACCTGCACTGGCTCCCCGTCAACAAAAGAATCACCTTCCGTCTCCTCACCCACGCACACAAAGCCCTACACGATCAAGGCCCGAGCTACCTCAACAACCGCATCAACTTCTACGCTCCCAAACGCCACCTCCGTTCAGCCAGTCACGCCCTCGCTGCCGTCCCCCGCATCCGAAGAACGACAACAGGAGGAAGGTCCTTCTCCTACCTGGCCGCCAAGACCTGGAACTCCCTCCCGACAGACCTGCGCCTGACCCAAGACCACCTCTCCTTCAGGAAGAAGCTGAAGACCTGGCTGTTCGAGCAGTAGCAGCACCCCCTCCCCCAAGCGCCTTGAGACCCTCCGGGTAAGTAGTGCGCTCTATAAATGTCCATGATTGATTGATTGATTGATTCATGTAGTAATCCCCAGAAGTAGACTACTGCGCCATTGGTTACATGGAGTCATTTGGTGCCCTAAGGTCGGCACCATGGCTGTGGGTCTTAAGCTTTACATGTAGGCACGTGTTGTTATTGGTCACATATTAAATCAGGTAAGCACTTCCACGAGGCCACAACCTTTGCAGACTGACTTGCAGTTGCACCAGACAAAGTACCAGTGTGAAAAAGCAATTCAAGTACACAAAGGGAGGTGCATTAGGTTCAGATGGAAGGAGAGAGAAAGCGTAGCAACCTCACGTTCATGTGGAAAACAAATGCAGACAAGGAGGAAGATCTTTGCTTGTAAATGCTATTTTTCCATTTATTCTTTAAAAATTAATCAGGTTTTCTACCCAGAACTCCTCGTAAACCTCAAACTTTGGTTAAAAAACCACATGTGTCTCACATTTCTGTGATGAAAAGTTTTGAAATCTGCAGGGAGCCACACATTTACTACCACCCTGACTTGCAACATGTCCCCCCATAAGAACAGTGCCCCCCTTTTGATGGTAGGCCAAGAGAACATGACACAAAAGGCTATAGAGTGCCTAATTGATAGAGAAGTAATAGGGGTAGCCCCCGTATATTGGCCCATGCTGTGTCGCAAGCCACATAAACCTAAGACCCACAGGCAGTTTTTAAAACTAGACAACTAGGGGATTCCATGGTGGTGTGCATTGCATGGATCCCATGAGATTTACATACCCACATAGCCCTGTAAACCACAATCTTTGCCTCAAATCACCCATTTTCCTTATATTTCTGTGATGGAAACTTCAGGAATCCCCAAAATTGCTACCACCTAGTGTTGCCCTACTTGTGCTGATAAAAACGCTACACCACTTGTGTGGCTGGGCCTGGTGCCCACGTCGGGAATGGATCAAACCAAGATCAATGGGAGGCCTTGCAAAGGGACTGCCCCTGGGGACAGAAAAACTATTGCTTGCATATAGGGGTGAGGATATGTCCATGCTCTTGTGGGCAGACCCCACCCCTATATTTTGATACATATAAAAAAAATCCCTGGTGTCAAGTTGGTTTTCTGCTGCCCCGGGGGTCAGGTTGGGGACAATTGTGCCCATCTGCCCCAAGGAAGGGGTGGAAGGGCAGAAAGCCTGTTCTATTTATATATTTGGGTTGGAGCATGGCCATACCCTGGTGTGCAGTCCCCACCCCTACATTTTTATATATATGAAATAATCACCCCATCTGACCCTTGGGGGGGTAGAGGAAGACTGTTGCATGTATATTGGGGTTGGAGGTTTGACCATGCCCTTGAGAGCAGCCCCCACCCTTATATTTTTAGATATGTATCAAAACATTCCTGATGTCTAGTGGGCTTTCTGAACCCACCCCCCTCCCCGGATCGGCAGCAATTGCCCCTATCTGCATCCTGGGGGCCCAAAAGACTGTTGTGTGTAAATTACGTTGGGGGCATGGCCCAATGCTAATATTTTTATATGTAAGAAGAAAATCCCTCGTCTTTGGTGGGCTTTCTGCCCTCCATGGGTGCAGCTCAGATCTGCAACCCAGGGGGCTGAAAGACTGATATAATGAAATGTGCTGGGGGGAGCCCAAGTCCTTTCTTAAAGGGTCACTCACCCTGTCCCTAGTGTCTAGTGGGTGGATTCCTGCTTAGGGATTGCTCTCCTGTGGCGATCTCAAAGCAGGCATTCACTTGGCAGGGATACCATTGGAAAGGGGATATTCTCGTCTTTCCAAAGACACCTCTCCTCTAAATATCAGTGCTCGAAGGACTAAGATATCCCCGAGAGTTGATTCATTGAAAGTGGAACGAGCCCTGTGGCTCATTTTCAGTGAAGGCTGCTACATTTTAAAAGTGGCGAGGAACATAAAAAATTACAAGAAATCATTTAAAAATAAAACTTACCTTGAATGATGGTCTGCAGCACACTTTCGGCTGCAAACACTCCTGAAGTCCCTCCTGCCTCACGCTGGAGCAGGCAAACACAGCGCTTTGTCGATCACTTACGGGACTGTGCCTAGCTTCTTCAGCTGTTGATTGCAGAAGGGTGAACTCCGCTGGCCACAATGAAAACACCGGCCAATCTGACATGTGCATTTCAGTAGACACAGCCTCAGGTCTTCCCACCAAACTGCTGTGATGCAGTGGTGAGGTCAGGGGGTCAATGCCCCCACATCCCTAAGGATGAACCACCGCTGCTAATTTTACTTTAACTTTTGTAATGTACGCTGATCGTTATTAAAAACAAAAAAAGCCCAGTCTACTCAATAAGCTCTTCCCGAGCAACCCCAATGTTGGCCAGTGGCTGACAGACGCACTGGGTTGGGACAGCAGGCATTAGCCTTTGGCTGACGGCTGCACTTCAGGAGTTAACTAATTTGTTATTGTTGATGTTAACCTATGTTTGTTTGTCTTTGAACTATTTTTATTTTATTTTATTATTCCTCTGTTGTATTCACATCTATTCGACCCTGTTCGCCCTCATGCAAAACTCTTTAAATAAGTTCAGTAAAAATATATCACCACTGAAAATTTACATTTCTTTGCCTGGCCAGAATTATTATTCCAGCTTCACATCGCAAGAGGGTTTGGGGAGGTAAGGTAGAATTCCCTCCCCAGCACATTTTACAGTACCATTTACTGCTTGCAGTGTCATCGATCTCAGCATTAAAGATAATATAAGACACATTCATGAACATCCAAAGTTTTCTTGCGCAGAAATGTGTACATGTAAATATAGTAGATCACGGATGCAAGACACCCCTATTTTCAAAAAGCACTACAGCATAATTATAATAGTGGGACAGAAGTACTATCATCATGAAACAGTATACTAGTAATTGGCCTTTGAACTCCTGCCGGGGATTGGTAACAGACAGTTTGTTGACAAACATGAAAAAGTCTCCTCTTTCATGGCAACAATTTCCAGGAGGAAGCAAAAGTATGTTGCTTTTACTTTCACACCTCTAAACTAAGGGAAGGGCTACAATAGATTAGTTCGTTGTAAATTATGTGGATACATTTATATTTTTTATTTTACCTTCTGAGACTGAATTTTCTAATCTAAGTGGTTTGAGCGGTGTCATTACCAGAAAGAGAAACCAACTTGGAAAAGTAGTAAGCCCCCTTGAGAAATTTAAATTAATGACGATACCAGGCACAGAATGCAGTTTACCTATTTATATAAATGGCAGATTGCATTTCACTTTCAACATATGTTTAAAATCTCAGATGTTTGGGGTCTTTTTTGGTCAAGGAAATTTGGTGTAATAGGTATTTCATCATGGACCGTTTGTTCAGTTCAGCACATGGCGAGACTCTTTATGGCTAGCTCTCCGTGATCCTGCCATGGGCCCTAAATCTCACTTAAATTGGCAGTATCACTCAAAACCTGACCTTTTTAAAAATGTTACTACTCATTTTGAGTTATAGATTTGTTAGTGCTGCTTCAATTACCACTGAAATTGTGTAAAAAATGGAGTACAAAAGATTACTTCTGGAATGATCGTGGTAGTTTCTATATTACTGGTATCTGATATTGTTCCCTGAAATCACATTCCAAGCCCTTAACCATCGGTAAATATTTTGAGCCGAAAGATTTTATGTTCGTTCATGTTAAAATTGGGACATTTGTTAACAAACCACAGTCTCCCTCATATCAAGGGGTGAGGAGTTGACTTTATTTTCAGGGGAAATATGGGGATCTGTTTTTGATATAATGCTGCATTTGAAAAAATACATTTCTACATTTTTAACAAGTTTACCACCTGCCAACAACCTTACTTTGAAGAGATCCATTGTGGCTTTTTGAAAATATGAACTGTACTATACAACATTGTTAGAAATGGGGGTCTATAGTTGGCAGAGGTAGGTGCCCTTGTCCAAATAGGGACACTTGCTTCTAGTCGGGGAAAGGGGGATACATTCCTGAGTAACCCCTGCTCACCCCCTTGGGTGCTTGGCACAAGTAGACAGGTTTATCTCAGAGGCATTTGTGAACACATACAGTAATACAGTGAAAACACTTCAAATGGGAACCACACCAATTTAGTAAAATAAGTAATCTTTATCTAAACCAAAACAAGACCAAACAAGAAAAATCTACAATACAGTAATAATAATATGATTTTTAGATGCTAGAAATAGTTCAGTTCAAAGCAAATTGCAGATGCAACACTTTTCTCACAAAGTACCTGCGATGCGTCACGCAACCAAACAAAATAGACCGCAGGGAAGGTGATGCGTCAGTTCCATGCTTCTGGGAGGTGATGCGTCGGTTCCTTACTGCAGCGCAGCAGAGGTGATGCGTTGGTTCCTTACTGAAGAGGAGGTGATGCATCGGTTTCTTTCTGCTTGGGGAGGTGATGCGTCAGTTTCTTACTGCATCCCCCAACGATGCAGCAAACTTAGTGCTGTGATGCGATGATCTGCGATGATGCGTGAACTCTTGCAGCTGCACAGCAGGCCTTGCGTTGAACTCGGTGCAGTGATCTCAGACATTGGAGATCTGTGCACTCGATGTGGTGATTTCCTGAGCCGCGGCAGTCACTGCGATGGTTTCTGTGGCCATGCATTGGAAACAGGTGCGGGTGCGTCTCGCTTCTTCGAAGTTGCGTTGCTTTTCCAGCTCCCATCAGAAAACAGTCTCTAGAGGTACAAAACAACAGCAGGCACCTCTTTGCAGGTTAGAAGTCCCAGCAAGGAAATCCAGGGGAGTTGGTGGTGAAGTCTTTGTGTCCCTGAGACTTCAGAATTGGAGGCAAGCTCAGTTTCAAGCCCCTAGAGATCTTCTTTTAAGTAGGTGACAAAGCAAACAGCAAAGTCCTTTTCTCCTTTCCTTGGCAACAAGTAGCGATTGCAGGCCAACCCCAGATAGCAAATAACACAGGGGCAGTATTCCTCCTCAGCTTCTTTGGCTCTTCTTCTTGGCAAAGGTTCCTCTTGATTCCCAGAAGTGATCTAAAAGTCTGGTCCCCTCTTTTTATACACAAAACTCTTTTCTGAAGGCACAGAGTGTCTGTACCCAGCCAAAACCTATTCTGTCCTCACTGATGCAGCTTCCTGGCAGGAGATAGAAACAGTATTGTTGAAGGCAGACCAGGCCTATTCAGGTGAAAGGAAATCTCCTCCCCCTACTCTAAATGCAGCCTGGGTCTATTCAGCCCAGACTTGCCTCATCAGGCTCTCTGGAGCCAGTGCCCCTCTCCAGCCTCTGTCATCCAAAAGCCAGACATGCAATACACAAACCTAGCAGAGGCACACTGGATGGTTAGGCAAGAAAATACCTACTTTCTAAAAGTGGTATTTTCAAACACAGAATGTAAAAATCACCTTCACTAAGGGCCAGATGTACGACCCTTTCATTTAGCGCCTCGCAATTTGTAACTCATTGCGAGTCAGAAATTGCGAGGCGCTAAATGAAATGTACAACAGTGTTATTTAGCTATTCCGAATGGGGTCGCAAATTGCAAAGCTCATTAATATTAATGAGCCTCTTGCAATTTGTGAGCCCATTAGGAATGCCAGCTCTCCCAGGGATGGTGGCCTGCTGGCTCAGCAGACCACCATGTCTGGGACTGCTTTTTAATAAATCAGCTTTTTATGTAAATGAAGGCCGTATTACTTAAAGGAAAATGGGATGCATTAAAAAAAAAACGAAATGAAACGTTTTTGTTTCATTTTTTAAGGGCAGGCAGTGGTCCCTGGGACCACTGCTCGCCCTCAAAAAATATTTTTAGAGACAGTCACAAAGTGGAAGGGGTCCCCTGGGGACCCCTTCCAAATTGCGACTGCATTAACACCCTCTTAAAGAGGGTGGTAATTTGCGAGTGTTTTGCGACTGCAATTGCGGTCACAAATCATTCACACATAGCATTGTGGGCACAATTAGGAAGGGAACGCGCCCTCCTAATTACGACTCGCAATTCCTAAATAGCGAGTCGCAAATAGATTGAGACTCGCTAAGTAGGAATTGTACATGGTCAACAGTGATTTTGCATGCGCAAACGGGTTCGCAAAACCATTTGAGAATGCAAAATCACGTCGCATATCTGGCCCTAAAAGATGCATATTAACATTCTGAGTTCAGGGATACCTAACTTTATTTTCCTACCTTGTTCTCAGGGGTAGTTAGGTTTATAAAATGTTATAAGCAAACTCCCCAATCTGTCTTATGGGAACAGGTAGCCCTGCAATAGTGAAAAATAAAATTGTCAGTAATTCACTATCAGGACATGCCGCACACATCAGGGCATGTCCTACCTTACACATACACTGCACCCTACCCACAGGGGTACCTTGGGCCTACCTTAAGGGTGATTGACATGTAAGAAAAGGGAAGGTTAGGGCCTGGCAAGTGGGTGCACTTGCCAAGTCGATATAGCAGTACTAGACTGCACACAGGTTCCGCAATGGCAGGCCAGAGTTACATTTTACCGGCTGCTTCTGTGGGTGACACACTCAGTGCTGCAGCCCACTAGCAGCATTTTATTTACAGGCCCTGGGCACACACAGTGCACTGTACTAGGGCTTGACTAGTAAATCGAATATGCCAATCATGGAATCACTAATCTATAATAACAATTTACAAAGTGAGCACATGCACTTTGGCACCGAACAGCAGTGGCAAAGTGCCCAAAGCAGCTAGACCAGCAAAATGGTGACCAACACACAGCAATAACACAGGAGGCAAAGGCAAAAAATGCAGGGGAGACCCACGCCAAAGGTGCCAGGTCTAACAAACACTTTACAAAGTCTAAAGAATGGCCTATTATCAGTGTTAATGGGTTGGTTACTGGCTATGACCTATGACTTTTATGTTTATTTATATAGTTTTCACAGTATGATTTTGTTATGTTATATGCCTTATCCTTTGCATAATTAGACATTTAATGATGACTTGGTTACTGTTTGTAACCTATGATTGTGGTGTTCACATTATTCCCCACTGTGATTTCCCTTATAATATGCTTTAGTCTTTGCATTATTATTTACATAAAGTGACATTCAAAGATGGCGTCCCCAGTTACTTGCACTTGATTTTCCTTTGTATTTATCAATGCACCTTTGATCTTACTTATGTCTGTTCTCACTGTTGTTTAATCACTTGTGAACATGACACTTCGGTGTTGAAACGCGTTGAATGTGCTGCTTAATAAACCGCAAATCAAGCATTTATCTGCTGGGAGTGCATGTGTTTTCACTCTGGGAATTGGAGACTTTTGTTTGGATATTTCTGGATGCCACACCTGGTCATGCACTGCATTTGGTATGTGGGACTGGAGATATATATATATGGAACAGTTGAAGGCATAGCGCCGAAACGCATAGACAGTTCATATCCCTGCAGGAATGGTGAAATAAAATATTGAAAAAGGAATAAGTGTCCAGACCCTGCTGCGAAAAGTGAAAGCATCGGCGATTTGAAAAAAATAACATATATATATATATATATATATCTATATATATATATATATATATATATCCATACTAATATAATAAAGAGAGAGCCCAAACCTTTGAGGCGGGTAATCTCAGGAACCACAGCACCAATCACATCACAACACCCAATACAGCGTTGGAATGGGCAGTTGCAGCGGAAGGACATAGGCTATGCAGACGCCTACCATATACATTTAAAAGGTAAAAGAACCGTGCCAGCAAAGTAGTCCCTTGTGGGCGTGTCTGCGTTGTGCTGTGGGCGTGTGCTGGGGCCGTGACAAACGCTGGGGGCGCGTGGTACATTCCGCCCTTCATGCCATGTCTCATATCGTGTGCTAATCCCACCCTGCTCCTTTTAAATACCCCTGCACCCCATAATCATAACCAACCCTTACTCCTTAAAATACCCCAATACCCTTAAACAATAACCCATCTTAACCCTATAAATATACCCTGTACCCCAAAACTCAAACCTATCCCTAAACCCTAAAAATACCCATGTACCCCAAAACCCAAACCTAGCCCTGAACCCTTAAAATACCCCTGTACCCCAACACCCAAACCTAGTCCTGAACCCTAAAAATAACCCTGTACCCCAAAACCCAAACCTACCCCTGAACCCTAAAATACCCCTGTACCCCAAAACCCAAACCTACCCCTGAACCCTAAAAATACCCCTGTACCCCAAAACCCAAACCTAGCCCTGAACCCTAAAAATACTCCTGTACCTCAAAACCCCTATACCCCATAACCCAAAACTATATCTGAACCCTTAAAATACCCAAACACCCCAAAACATATACCTCAGTACCCCAAAACATATACCCTTATACCCATACTTACTTTATCCAAACATAAAAAAAAACATGCTTTTACCATTCATGCATTTACAACGAATTTCGTTGTAAATGTATGCATGGTAAAAGCATATAAAATGTAATGCCATGCGTTATAATGGCATTGCGGAGTCATGGTACTTTCGTAATGAAAGTATGCGGAGTGATGGTATGCGGAAACAAAGTTGCGGAATAATGGGTGTTTACCCTCCCCCGGTAAGTACATTGGTGGCACGGCGGCCCACATCTCCAGCAACATACTCATATTTTTTCACCACCGATTTGAAAAATGCACAGGTCTCTCTCATTGATGGCCAGCACAGACATACACTTTTAGTCACACCTCCCGCCACAAGTTCTAGAATTGCGAACTTAAGAGCTGGGGAGCTACGTTCGAATCTCGGCATCAGCTCAACATCCTGTGATTCCAGGCAAATCGCTTTGTCTCCCCGTGCCTGCCACAAATGAATGTGTTCTTCTGTAATGTAAATTGTGCTCATGCCATGTTGTCGAGTTTGCGCTATATAATATTGCAAGGAAAAATAAAGTAGGAAAACTCAAGTTCACACACTACTGAACGCGCACTCTTAAGTGCATCAGCAGTGCACTGTGAATCGGAGTGTTTCACAGGCCTGTCACAGATAAGAAATGCTATCAAAACAAAATCCTACAAAAAATATACTACTGGCCGGCAGCAATTCATACCCGGACAACATTGGGACGGGCTTCTAGTATATATATATATATAGTCTCTCCTTGCTTAGGTTACTGCCACCCGCTGCTCCAGAACAGAGGGCGCGTTGGCGGGGACGGACCACAAAAGCAAGGTCTGGTAAAATTGTAAATTGTAAATTGATACTTGTATAGCGCACTACTCACCCGCAAGGGTCTCAAGGCGCTTGTCGCTTGTACGAATACCTCTGTGGAACCCATCCTGGCTTTCCCTGTGAGGTGTCCACTCCTGGGCACCCCCAAGGTGGAGGCCAGGCATCCTTAGCATTGTGCGGGCCGTTGTGGAGATTAAGTAAGCTATTGCCCAGAGTTGCAGAGTGGGACTCCATGATTGGAATAGGCACCGAGGCGAGATTTATCAGGTCCATGGAATTTTGAGCCCAAGACCCACCGATGCGGGGAATTGAACCCTGGTCCCGGGCTAGACCTCTGCATCAGGGTCTGCCACTCTAACCATTGAGCCACACTTCTCCACGAAATATGCAATCGCCTTGTGAACCAAGGAATGACGACACCGTGTTCTGGCCGAATTTAATTTATTAGTCGGCTGATAGGACGTGTTTCGCCTGTTCAGCAGGCTTGCTCACCAACAGTTTTTTCATTACAATTCAACCATTTTAAAATGAACGTGCTTGTAGCGTGTCACCTGACATGACTACCAAACAAGGTATAGGAAGAAAGACTGGTAGTTTTTTGTGTGTTAACATATTAAAAAAGGCAATGGTTGTTGCATCTCAATATAAATAAGCATTGTTATCAAAACAAATTAATAATACACAAGTTCCTTTAAAATAAATTAACATTTTCCCAAACTGTTTCCAGAATTGAATTTATCCTGAAAAATGCGTGGAGAATGACTGAGAACAATACACAACTGTAGCGAACACGATGTCTTGACAGAGAATTAAACTGCTTGAGGACTTGTTTCAAAACGAGAGGTTATACAGAGGAAAATATACAAACTGCCATCCAGAGAGCAAAGAAGAGTTCCAGAGAGGACATCCTCTTTAGTAAAAGTCAGAGCAAAATTATATCAGAACAAGCCAAGGGTAATCAAGTTAGAATGATCACCTCCTTTAATCGCCAACATGGGAAGGTGAGAAACATTCTAACCAAACATTGGCACCTAATACCTAATGACCCACTATTAGGTAAACTAGTACAGAAAAGACCTGCAATAACCTTTAGAAGAGCAAGCTCTTTAAAACAAATCTTAGTCAGCAACATGGTGCCGAAGAAACAACAAGCAAGGAATACCTTACCCTGGTTAAAACGTAAGGAAGGTTTTACCAAATGTACCAAATGCAAGGCCTGTGGGTACGGTAAAAACACTTCATCGTATGCACTAGGCCTTTCCAGAAGAGAAAAAAAGATCAAAGGGTACTTCTCCTGCAAAACAGACTATGCAGTCTACGTCCTCCAGTGCCTTTGTGGCTTGAGGTACGTGGGCAGCACAATTCACCCCATACACAAAAGGGTGCTGCAGCATTTAAGAGCAATAGGAAATGGTGATAGGTCTTACCCAGTGGCGCGCCACTGTGAGTCACATCATGGTAAAAATGCTCAAGGTCTATCGTACTTTGTAATTGACTGTATTACACCAAATGTTCGAGGTGGAAACCGGGAGAAAAAGCTCAGAAAACTTGAGTCATGTTATATCTTGGAATTGAATACACGCACCCCGACAGGATTAAACATAGAAGAGGATTTGGTTACACATTTATAAAAATCCCTGAAGGTGTTTATTGATGTTTTTATGGAATATTAGAAGGCAGCCACCCAAATCTGTTTTTAACTGTTTTGTTTTGAGTTTTATTAATTTAGCCACTGGGTTTTGAGCACGATAATTAGAAAACTGGTATCTAAATGTGAATGATAATAGTTGCCCACGTGGGCATGATAACAACATTCATGAATGCATTAGTGATTGCACTACCTTTGCGCATATGGGATTAGAACACCTAGATAGACCCACTTGGGTAATCTCATAATTTTGAGATCCACATTGAGTTCCTTATGTTTGACCAAGTAAGGTGGGTTTGGTCCCCATTAATCAAATAACTAAGATAATGGAGAAACCCAACTCAACTTCAATGTGCAATATAAGTATCCTATATTTAGATTCATTTAATCACCGACTCAGCCAGGACACGTAGCAGTGTAGTAGCCAGTTGGGCACTCTGTTGTCAATTGCGTTTTTCAGGATGAATTCAATTCTGGAAACAGTTTGACGAAATGTTAATTTATTTTAAAGGAACTTGTGTAGTATTAATTTGTTTTGATACAATGCTTATTTATATTGAGATGCAACAGCCATTGCTTTTTTTAATATGTTAACACACAAAAAAACTACCAGTCTTTCTTTCTATACACTTGTTTGGTAGTCATGTCAATGGATACGCTACAAGCACGTTCATTTTTAAATGGTTGAATTGTAATGAAAAAACTGTTGGTGAGCAAGCCTGCTGGACAGGCGAAATGCATCCCATCAGCCGACTAATAAATTAAATTTGGCCAGAATTCGGCCAGAACACGGCGTCGTCGATGCCATTGATAAGAAGAAATGGAGCACGGACCACAATGTAAGCGCTTTTGAGTTATTTATTCATTCCACATATTGCCAACCATGACACGTTTCAGAACCGGAGGGCCTTGATTACATGACGCGCTCATCAGTCAACACGTGATTTTTATCCTGTATTTTCCCCCCTAGATTTAAAGTGACAAGTGCATTACAAGTAGCAAAAGAAAAAGAGTGTAGCAGTAAACATAGACAACATACTATCTGTTTCATTTCACTGTTGTTACCTTCCGGTATTTGCATTTACAAATATCATTTATGCACATTAAATGCTTGTTGTACATTCACGTTCTCTATTTGATATATTTTCAGAGAGAAAATTGATAATGGTTTAAATACCCTTAGATATCAACAGATTTGTATAGTACACTAAAACTACATTATATTGTAAACATTAAATACTAAAAATCGGTAAAGTGCGAAATATTATTGTAAAATACATAATGTGCAAAATTGGCCAGATACAATACAAGGTTTATCAAGTATACAGAGTGAGCCCACTTTGAATCCTAAATAAAGTGCTTTACTCAACAGTTGTCTCCACTGTTATTTCTATGTAAACATTAGCTACTAAAGTGCAAAATTTCTTGAATCCTGAAGTGCAAGTGCTAAAAACCTCTTTAATGTCAAAAAAAGTGCAAAGAGTTAAAAACGATAATTATAGAATAATAACATGATTGTTGTGACTGTTCAATTGAGTAGCTCTAGCAGCATTTTACCAATTAATGTGGCAGATAGCTTCAACTCCGGTATCAATGCCTCGGCTAAAGTGCTGTAAATCACTGGCGTAACGGAAATTGAGGGGGCCTCCCTGCACGGTACGAAGAGGGGCCCCCTCCAGGCTCAATCAGGAGCTCTCTGGCCAGAGTGCAGTCCCGAAGGGGCCCCCTGGAGCTTGGACCCCCCCGCAAAGGGGAGGCTGTGGGGCCTGTGTTAAGCTCCTGCTGTGTATAGCTTGTGCTGTAATGTATCTTGTTTCTAACCTATGCAGGGCTTTTTCTCTGTTTCCGCCCCTCTTATTGATTGGTATCGTATTGATTCGAAAAAATTTTGAGATCCCTAGGATCAGATTTATGTTTTTCTCCGAGATGACGAGCCACCGGGTACATCTGTCTTGATTTTTATATGACTCAAATGTGTTGTAATAACCTCTTGTGCCCCTGTAGTTTGGTACTTCCCACATACCTCAAACCACAGAGGCATTCGAGCACGTACACTACATAGTCAGATTTGCAAGTCAGAGCTTTATCGATGATTTTCTCCTGTTTGCTAAATGGTGCAAGTCAGAGCTTTATTGATGATTTTCTCCTGTTTGCTAAATGGTGTTTGATAGGATGATTTGGTAATGCCATGTTGGCAGGCTTTGCATGATTTACATTTCCAAAACCCTTTTCTCTGAGCCAACCAGGTCACTGGTGCTTTATCTATCGGGTTGTTTTGTACCAACTCATCTTTCATAGAGGGGGTTCTGCTGTAAGGAATAGGGGGTTTTGTGGGCAACAAATGGCCTATTGTTGGATCACTTAATATGATTAGCCAGTTTCTACGAATAATACTGTAAATTTTTTACTCTTGCCCACTGAACCCCATTATTAGTCTGAATGTCTCCCCTGAGGTGTTTGATTTATCTGTAACTACCGTTGATGTAGGAGTAATTGTTTGGGGTTGGTTCAGTTTGAGTAAATCTGCCCTTGATGATATCTGGCTTTTTGTAATGGCTGCATTAATACATTTTCTTGTGTGTCCCCCCCCCCCCGGAAGAAACCTAGTTCTACTTGCCTGTTGTGCTCTTGTTAGGCCTTCTGAGTTGCTACAGATTCGTTTCAGTCTAATAATTTCCCCATAGGGGATACTGTGAATGAGGTGTTGTGGATGGGCACTGGTTGCATGCAACACCGAGTTGCCAGCCGTAGGTTTTCTGTGTGCCCTGGACTCCATTTTGCCTTCTTTAATGTACACCTCAACATCAAGGAATACTCCAGTTTCTGAGGTAATATGTGTTGTAAATTCCAAATGTATATAATTATTGTTTAGACTGCTAACACATTTTTCTGCATCTGGCACGGTCACGTGCCAGATTCAGAACAAGTCATCATTGTATCTTAACCATACGTTAACATTTCTTTGTAACACTGTCCAATAGTTTTTCTGTAGAACCAGCTCCTCCCACCAACCCATGTGAAGGCAGGCATAGCTGGGGGAGAAGCTGGCCCTCCATTGCTACACTGCGTAGTTGCTGGTACAAGGCACTCTGAAATAAAAAGATATTGTTATTCAAGCAGAAGTCAATCATATTTGTTAGTATTTTACTATGTTGTTCATACATAGTGGGTCTTCTTCTAAGATAATGTTGAACTGCCCTTATGCCATCTTTATGATTGATGCTCGTATAAAGTACCATAATGTCCATAGTTATTAAAAGAAATTCCTCTTGCCAATTAAAATCTTGAATTTTAGATAAAGAATCGCCGGTATCTTTTATGTAGGAGGGAAGTTGCTGGATGTGCTCCTGCAAAAAATAGTCTACATATTGTGAAGTTTTCTTATTCATACTATTGCATGCAGATATGATTGATCGTCCAGGGGTGGTAATTTGCGAGTGTTTTGCGACTGCAATTGCGGTCACAAATCATTCACACATAGCATTGTGGGCACAATTAGGAAGGGAACGCGCCCTCCTAATTACGACTCGCAATTCCTAAATAGCGAGTCGCAAATAGATTGAGACTCGCTAAGTAGGAATTGTACATGGCCAACAGTGATTTTGCATGCGCAAACGGGTTCGCAAAACCATTTGAGAATGCAAAATCACGTCGCATATCTGGCCCTAAAAGATGCATATTAACATTCTGAGTTCAGGGATACCTAACTTTATTTTCCTACCTTGTTCTCAGGGGTAGTTAGGTTTATAAAATGTTATAAGCAAACTCCCCAATCTGTCTTATGGGAACAGGTAGCCCTGCAATAGTGAAAAATAAAATTGTCAGTAATTCACTATCAGGACATGCCGCACACATCAGGGCATGTCCTACCTTACACATACACTGCACCCTACCCACAGGGGTACCTTGGGCCTACCTTAAGGGTGATTGACATGTAAGAAAAGGGAAGGTTAGGGCCTGGCAAGTGGGTGCACTTGCCAAGTCGATATAGCAGTACTAGACTGCACACAGGTTCTGCAATGGCAGGCCAGAGTTACATTTTACCGGCTGCTTCTGTGGGTGGCACACTCAGTGCTGCAGCCCACTAGCAGCATTTTATTTACAGGCCCTGGGCACACACAGTGCACTGTACTAGGGCTTGACTAGTAAATCGAATATGCCAATCATGGAATCACTAATCTATAATAACAATTTACAAAGTGAGCACATGCACTTTGGCACCAAACAGCAGTGGCAAAGTGCCCAAAGCAGCTAGACCAGCAAAATGGTGACCAACACACAGCAATAACACAGGAGGCAAAGGCAAAAAATGCAGGGGAGACCCACGCCAAAGGTGCCAGGTCTAACAAACACTTTACAAAGTCTAAAGAATGGCCTATTATCCGTGTTAATGGGTTGGTTACTGGCTATGACCTATGACTTTTATGTTTATTTATATAGTTTTCACAGTATGATTTTGTTATGTTATATGCCTTATCCTTTGCATAATTAGACATTTAATGATGACTTGGTTACTGTTTGTAACCTATGATTGTGGTGTTCACATTATTCCCCACTGTGATTTCCCTTATAATATGCTTTAGTCTTTGCATTATTATTTACATAAAGTGACATTCAAAGATGGCGTCCCCAGTTACTTGCACTTGATTTTCCTTTGTATTTATCAATGCACCTTTGATCTTACTTATGTCTGTTCTCACTGTTGTTTAATCACTTGTGAACATGACACTTCGGTGTTGAAACGCGTTGAATGTGCTGCTTAATAAACCGCAAATCAAGCATTTATCTGCTGGGAGTGCGTGTGTTTTCACTCTGGGAATTGGAGACTTTTGTTTGGATATTTCTGGATGCCACACCTGGTCATGCACTGCATTTGGTATGTGGGACTGGAGATATATATATATGGAACAGTTGAAGGCATAGCGCCGAAATGCATAGACAGTTCATATCCCTGCAGGAATGGTGAAATAAAATATTGAAAAAGGAATAATTGTCCAGACCCTGCTGCGAAAAGTGAAAGCATCGGCGATTTGAAAAAAATAACATTTATATATAATATATATATATATATATATATATATATATATATATATATATATATATCCATACTAATATAATAAAGAGAGAGCCCAAACCTTTGAGGCGGGTAATCTCAGCAACCACAGCACCAATCACATCACAACACCCAATACAGCGTTGGAATGGGCAGTTGCAGCGGAAGGACATAGGCTATGCAGACGCCTACCATATACATTTAAAAGGTAAAAGAACCGTGCCAGCAAAGTAGTCCCTTGTGGGTGTGTCTGCGTTGTGCTGTGGGCGTGTGCTGGGGCCGTGACAAACGCTGGGGGCGCGTGGTACATTCCGCCCTTCATGCCATGTCTCATATCGTGTGCTAATCCCACCCTGCTCCTTTTAAATACCCCTGCACCCCATAATCATAACCCACCCTTACTCCTTAAAATACCCCAATACCATTAAACACTAACCCATCTTAACCCTATAAATATACCCTGTACCCCAAAACTCAAACCTATCCCTAAACCCTAAAAATACCCATGTACCCCAAAACCCAAACCTAGCCCTGAACCCTTAAAATACCCCTGTACCCCAACACCCAAACCTAGTCCTGAACCCTAAAAATAACCCTGTACCCCAAAACCCAAACCTACCCCTGAACCCTAAAATACCCCTGTACCCCAAAACCCAAACCTACCCCTGAACCCTAAAAATACCCCTGTACCCCAAAACCCAAATCTAGCCCTGAACCCTAAAAATACTCCTGTACCTCAAAACCCCTATACCCCATAACCCAAAACTATATCTGAACCCTTAAAATACCCAAACACCCCAAAACATATACCTCAGTACCCCAAAACATATACCCCTATACCCATACTTACTTTATCCAAACGTTAAAAAAAACACATGCTTTTACCATTCATGCATTTACAACGAATTTCGTTGTAAATGTATGCATGGTAAAAGCATATAAAATGTAATGCCATGCGTTATAATGGCATTGCGGAGTCATGGTACTTTCGTAATGAAAGTATGCGGAGTGATGGTAAGCGGAAACAAAGTTGCGGAATAATGGGTGTTTACCCTCCCCCGGTAAGTACATTGGTGGCACGGCGGCCCACATCTCCAGCAACATACTCATATTTTTTCACCACCGATTTGAAAAATGCACAGGTCTCTCTCATTGATGGCCAGCACAGACATACACTTTTAGTTACACCTCCCGCCACAAGTTCTAGAATTGCGAACTTAAGAGCTGGGGAGCTACGTTCGAATCTCGGCATCAGCTCAACATCCTGTGATTCCAGGCAAATCGCTTTGTCTCCCCGTGCCTGCCACAAATGAATGTGTTCTTCTGTAATGTAAATTGTGCTCATGCCATGTTGTCGAGTTTGCGCTATATAATATTGCAAGGAAAAATAAAGTAGGAAAACTCAAGTTCACACACTACTGAACGCGCACTATTAAGTGCATCAGCAGTGCACTGTGAATCGGAGTGTTTCACAGGCCTGTCACAGATAAGAAATGCTATCAAAACAAAATCCTACAAAAAATATACTACTGGCCGGCAGCAATTCATACCCGGACAACATTGGGACGGGCTTCTAGTATATATATATATAGTCTCTCCTTGCTTAGGTTACTGCCACCCGCTGCTCCAGAACAGAGGGCGCGTTGGCGGGGACGGACCACAAAAGCAAGGTCTGGTAAAATTGTAAATTGTAAATTGATACTTGTATAGCGCACTACTCACCCGCAAGGGTCTCAAGGCGCTTGTCGCTTGTACGAATACCTCTGTGGAACCCATCCTGGCTTTCCCTGTAAGGTGTCCACTCCTGGGCACCCCCAAGGTGGAGGCCAGGCATCCTTAGCATTGTGCGGGCCGTTGTGGAGATTAAGCAAGCTATTGCCCAGAGTTGCAGAGTGGGACTCCATGATTGGAATAGGCACCGAGGCGAGATTTATCAGGTCCATGGAATTTTGAGCCCAAGACCCACCGAGGCGGGGAATTGTACCCTGGTCCCGGGCTAGACCTCTGCATCAGGGTCTGCCGCTCTAACCATTGAGCCACACTTCTCCACGAAATATGCAATCGCCTTGTGAACCAAGGAATGACGACACCGTGTTCTGGCCGAATTTAATTTATTAGTCGGCTGATAGGAGGTGTTTCGCCTGTTCAGCAGGCTTGCTCACCAACAGTTTTTTCATTACAATTCAACCATTTTAAAATGAACGTGCTTGTAGCGTGTCACCTGACATGACTACCAAACAAGGTATAGGAAGAAAGACTGGTAGTTTTTTGTGTGTTAACATATTAAAAAAGGCAATGGTTGTTGCATCTCAATATAAATAAGCATTGTTATCAAAACAAATTAATACTACACAAGTTCCTTTAAAATAAATTAACATTTTCCCAAACTGTTTCCAGAATTGAATTTATCCTGAAAAATGCGTGGAGAATGACTGAGAACAATACACAACTGTAGCGAACACGATATCTTGACAGAGAATTAAACTGCTTGAGGACTTGTTTCAAAACGAGAGGTTATACAGAGGAAAATATACAAACTGCCATCCAGAGAGCAAAGAAGAGTTCCAGAGAGGACATCCTCTTTAGTAAAAGTCAGAGCAAAATTATATCAGAACAAGCCAAGGGTAATCAAGTTAGAATGATCACCTCCTTTAATCGCCAACATGGGAAGGTGAGAAACATTCTAACCAAACATTGGCACCTAATACCTAATGACCCACTATTAGGTAAACTAGTACAGAAAAGACCTGCAATAACCTTTAGAAGAGCAAGCTCTTTAAAACAAATCTTAGTCAGCAACATGGTGCCGAAGAAACAACAAGCAAGGAATACCTTACCCTGGTTAAAACGTAAGGAAGGTTTTACCAAATGTACCAAATGCAAGGCCTGTGGGTACGGTAAAAACACTTCATCGTATGCACTAGGCCTTTCCAGAAGAGAAAAAAAGATCAAAGGGTACTTCTCCTGCAAAACAGACTATGCAGTCTACGTCCTCCAGTGCCTTTGTGGCTTGAGGTACGTGGGCAGCACAATTCACCCCATACACAAAAGGGTGCTGCAGCATTTAAGAGCAATAGGAAATGGTGATAGGTCTTACCCAGTGGCGCGCCACTGTGAGTCACATCATGGTAAAAATGCTCAAGGTCTATCGTACTTTGTAATTGACTGTATTACACCAAATGTTCGAGGTGGAAACCGGGAGAAAAAGCTCAGAAAACTTGAGTCATGTTATATCTTGGAATTGAATACACGCACCCCGACAGGATTAAACATGGAAGAGGATTTGGTTACACATTTATAAAAATCCCTGAAGGTGTTTATTGATGTTTTTATGGAATATTAGAAGGCAGCCACCCAAATCTGTTTTTAACTGTTTTGTTTTGAGTTTTATTAATTTAGCCACTGGGTTTTGAGCACGATAATTAGAAAACTGGTATCTAAATGTGAATAATAATAGTTGCCCACGTGGGCATGATAACAACATTCATGAATGCATTAGTGATTGCACTACCTTTGCGCATATGGGATTAGAACACCTAGATAGACCCACTTGGGTAATCTCATAATTTTGAGATCCACATTGAGTTCCTTATGTTTGACCAAGTAAGGTGGGTTTGGTCCCCATTAATCAAATAACTAAGATAATGGAGAAACCCAAACTCAACTTCAATGTGCAATATAAGTATCCTATATTTAGATTCATTTAATCACCGACTCAGCCACGACACGTAGCAGTGTAGTAGCCAGTTGGGCACTCTGTTGTCAATTGCGTTTTTCAGGATGAATTCAATTCTGGAAACAGTTTGACGAAATGTTAATTTATTTTAAAGGAACTTGTGTAGTATTAATTTGTTTTGATACAATGCTTATTTATATTGAGATGCAACAGCCATTGCTTTTTTTAATATGTTAACACACAAAAAAACTACCAGTCTTTCTTTCTATACACTTGTTTGGTAGTCATTTCAATGGATACGCTACAAGCACGTTCATTTTTAAATGGTTGAATTGTAATGAAAAAACTGTTGGTGAGCAAGCCTGCTGGACAGGCGAAATGCATCCCATCAGCCGACTAATAAATTAAATTTGGCCAGAATTCGGCCAGAACATGGCGTCGTCGATGCCATTGATAAGAAGAAATGGAGCACGGACCACAATGTAAGCACTTTTGAGTTATTTATTCATTCCACAGATTGCCAACCATGACACGTTTCAGAACCGGAGGGCCTTGATTACATGACGCGCTCATCAGTCAACACGTGATTTTTATCCTGTATTTTCCACCCTAGATTTAAAGTGACAAGTGCATTAAAACTAGCAAAAGAAAAAGAGTGTAGCAGTAAACATAGACAACATACTATCTGTTTCATTTCACTGTTGTTACCTTCCGGTATTTGCATTTACAAATATCATTTATGCACATTAAATGCTTGTTGTACATTCACGTTCTCTATTTGATATATTTTCAGAGAGAAAATTGATAATGGTTTAAATACCCTTAGATATCAACAGATTTGTATAGTACACTAAAACTACATTATATTGTAAACATTAAATACTAAAAATCGGTAAAGTGCGAAATATTATTGTAAAATACATAATGTGCAAAATTGGCCAGATACAATACAAGGTTTATCAAGTATACAGAGTGAGCCCACTTTGAATCCTAAATAAAGTGCTTTACTCAACAGTTGTCTCCACTGTTATTTCTATGTAAACATTAGCTACTAAAGTGCAAAATTTCTTGAATCCTGAAGTGCAAGTGCTAAAAACCTCTTTAATGTCAAAAAAAGTGCAAAGAGTTAAAAACGATAATTATAGAATAATAACATGATTGTTGTGACTGTTCAATTGAGTAGCTCTAGCAGCATTTTACCAATTAATGTGGCAGATAGCTTCAACTCCGGTATCAATGCCTCGGCTAAAGTGCTGTAAATCACTGGCGTAACGGAAATTGAGGGGGCCTCCCTGCACGGTACGAAGAGGGGCCCCCTCCAGGCTCAATCAGGAGCTCTCTGGCCAGAGTGCAGTCCCGAAGGGGCCCCCTGGAGCTTGAACCCCCCCGCAGAGGGGAGGCTGTGGGGCCTGTGTTAAGCTCCTGCTGTGTATAGCTTGTGCTGTAATGTATCTTGTTTCGAACCTATGCAGGGCTTTTTCTCTGTTTCCGCCCCTCTTATTGATTGGTATCGTATCGATTCGAAAATATCTGAGATCCCTAGGATCAGATTTATGTTTTTCTCCGAGATGACGAGCCACCGGGTACATCTGTCTTGATTTTTTTATGACTCAAATGTGTTGTAATAACCTCTTGTGCCCCTGTAGTTTGGTACTTCCCACATACCTCAAACCACAGAGGCATTCAAGCACGTACACTACATAGTCAGATTTGCAAGTCAGAGCTTTATTGATGATTTTCTCCTGTTTGCTAAATGGTGCAAGTCAGAGCTTTATTGATGATTTTCTCCTGTTTGCTAAATGGTGTTTGATAGGATGATTTGGTAATGCCATGTTGGCAGGCTTTGCATGATTTACATTTCCAAAACCCTTTTCTCTGAGCCAACCAGGTCACTGGTGCTTTATCTATCGGGTTGTTTTGTACCAACTCATCTTTCATAGAGGGGGTTCTGCTGTAAGTAATAGGGGGTTTTGTGGGCAACAAATGGCCTATCGTTGGATCACTTAATATGATTAGCCAGTTTCTACGAATAATACTGTAAATTTCTTACTCTTGCCCACTGAACCCCATTATTAGTCTGAATGTCTCCCCTGAGGTGTTTGATTTATCTGTAACTACCGTTGATGTAGGAGTAATTGTTTGGGGTTGGTTCAGTTTGAGTAAATCTGCCCTTGATGATATCTGGCTTTTTGTAATGGCTGCATTAATACATTTTCTTGTGTGTCCCCCCCCCCCCCCCGGAAGAAACCTAGTTCTACTTGCCTGTTGTGCTCTTGTTAGGCCTTCTGAGTTGCTACAGATTCGTTTCAGTCTAATAATTTCCCCATAGGGGATACTGTGAATGAGGTATTGTGGATGGGCACTGGTTGCATGCAACACCGAGTTGCCAGCCGTAGGTTTTCTGTGTGCCCTGGACTCCATTTTGCCTTCTTTAATGTACACCTCAACATCAAGGAATACTCCAGTTTCTGAGGTAATATGTGGTGTAAATTCCAAATGTATATAATTATTGTTTAGACTGCTAACACATTTTTCTGCATCTGGCACGGTCACTTGCCAGATTCAGAACAAGTCATCATTGTATCTTAACCATACGTTAACATTTCTTTGTAA
Organism: Lissotriton helveticus; assembly: GCF_964261635.1. Lineage (NCBI taxonomy): Eukaryota > Metazoa > Chordata > Amphibia > Caudata > Salamandridae > Lissotriton > Lissotriton helveticus. Next base: position 1,009,706,974 of record NC_136057.1, on the reverse strand, counting down.
CACTGTCCAATAGTTTTTCTGTAGAACCAGCTCCTCCCACCAACCCATGTGAAGGCAGGCATAGCTGGGGGAGAAGCTGGCCCTCCATTGCTACACTGCGTAGTTGCTGGTACAAGGCACTCTGAAATAAAAAGATATTGTTATTCAAGCAGAAGTCAATCATATTTGTTAGTATTTTACTATGTTGTTCATACATAGTGGGTCTTCTTCTAAGATAATGTTGAACTGCCCTTATGCCATCTTTATGATTGATGCTCGTATAAAGTACCATAATGTCCATAGTTATTAAAAGAAATTCCTCTTGCCAATTAAAATCTTGAATTTTAGATAAAGAATCGCCGGTATCTTTTATGTAGGAGGGAAGTTGCTGGATGTGCTCCTGCAAAAAATAGTCTACATATTGTGAAGTTTTCTTATTCATACTATTGCATGCAGATATGATTGATCGTCCAGGGGGTCTGATGGAATTCTTTTTAAGTTTTGGGATGAAATAAATCACCGGTGTAGTTGCGGTATCGTTCTTTAGAAATTTATATTCATCCATTGTGAGCAAGACTGCAAATTTCATTGCTAAAAGTTAGTTGTAATAAGATTTGTAGGTTGCTCTTAAGGAAAGCGTGTCGGTTTTGCTATAGCAATTGCGATCTGATAATTGCCTTGTAGCTTCCTCTACATATTCAGTTTTCCCCCAGATAACTAAATTACCTCCTTTGTCAGCGTTTCTTATTATTAGCTGTGGGTTTTTCTTTAGTTTGTCCACGAGTTTGTGATATTGATTTTCCTGTTTGTTATATTTGTCTTTTTTCTGTCCTCTTATTTTGTGGTTAAGTTGTTTTATACCCGTGATGACCTGTTCATGAAATATATCAATTGAATCTCTAGCCAGTATTGGGGTAAAAGGTGATTTTGGTTTGAATCTTGCCATAGCTGTGAGCTGTTATTTGTTTTTAGTAATGTTTTGTTCTCCTGTTGTTACTGTAAAGGAGCTTGCCATTGCTGCTTCGGGATTTTTTTGAGCCATTTCCTCTAAGTCGCTTAATATTGGCATATCCGAAGCTGTAAGATTGAAGAGGGGCAACATTTGTAGGTAATCAGTTTACTCTTTAACCTGTACATCATGACTTGTTTTTTCCTTTAATGCATGGAACTTTTTAAGTTTCAATTTGCGATCCCCTCAAAATTGTCTGTTCTAGTAGATGCATAATCAAAAGTGTTTTGGGGACAATATGACAAGCCAAGGGTCAGTATTTGTTTTTCTACTTCATTCATTTCAACATTTGCTAAATTGACTACTGTGTTGTTGGAGGTTGCAGAACTTATCTGCGTTTCCATTTGCGTGTATTTGGTCTTCTTTGTTCTTCAGCGTTCGTCATGTCTCCTCTCCCTTCTTCTGATTGTGTGTTTTTTTCTTGTTTGTTTTGCTGGGGTCTTGGTCGTAAGGTCTGTCTGCGTTCTTTGCATACATCCAATCATTGTTCTAAAGACAGCTTTGCCGGGACTTGCAATCCTCTGAAGTTTCTTGCTTCGAGTTCAGTCTCACTCAGCATCCCCTATGTACGACGTTTACTCCTTGGGTGTTATGATGTCTATTTCCCACAGGCTTTTCATGCCGGACTTACCCACATGAAAAGCCTGTCGAAAGTGACTTTGAGGGCTGCTAGCAGGGCCTCCTTGCCACAGTGGCTGCCAGTCGGAATCCCTGCTGGCGTGGCGGGCACCGTCAGGTGCAGGGATCGACAAAAACACCAATTTCTCTTTGGGAGCTTGTGCTACAGCCGGTTTACGCCCGTAGCACAAGCTCCCGTAGAGAAATCGGAGTGTGTGACTACGCTATGTGAGGTTGCATCCTAACAATGCAGTCAGGATCGCCAACCCGAGGTCAACAGTCCTGAATCCACAACAGCATCCACCCAACATCGTAATGAAGGTCATAGTGTGTTATTGAAAAGAAAAATCAAAAGTGCAAATGTAAAATACATTTTCACACCGTCCACTGTAAATGTTTTGCACGTTATGCAGCACCTGCTTCACGTTATGAGCAAGAATAAATCTTATATTAGAGCACGTGACATAAGGATATCGACATCGCTTTTTATGTTTTGGTCAGAAACGACTGCATTTTCTGACTCTGGCATTTAGTTTTAAGACTTTCTCCCGTTAATAGAAAACATTGCTGTAATATACTTGTAAACAAAAGAAGACATTTAAAAAATATATATTTTGGGTGAACTATTTGTGCCATGATGTCTTGTACAATTGAGAAAATATTGTTACCTCATGTTCTGCTTTCCCTTGAATAGGTCTAGGTCTGCTTGTCTGAGTGCCTCATACATGGAGGGCAGGGTGGTGCCATAGCTTTGTCTATGCTCAGCATCTCTTTGTCTTGAACACGCAGTGTAATTAGTTCTTTTGAGTGAAGTCTACCAAGCATCAGCAATTACTGTAGAATGTTTATTGTTAGACCTGCCTAGACAAACCATCTTTCTTCTGTTGTGCTTTGACCCCATCTTTTGTCCATGGAGCATACATAATAAAGAAACAAAACAATCAAAATGAAAAAATAGGACAACCTACAATAAAATTGAGAGCTAGTAAGGTCTGCTATTGAGAGAAATTCAGGGAGAAAGATCAAGATCGTCTGACAATCTCAACACAAAGCCGTCCCAAGGCCTCAAGCAAATTCACCATCTTCCAGACTCATTTTGGCGATTTATCTTATCTTTTTTACCCTGCCTGCAGTTTTTTCCCACTCATCAGGCGTAAAGAACACTTGACCGCTCATTTGGCTCAGAAATGCTATAAGACATGCCAATCATACTGTAAACGATACAGCCTTGTCTTTAATTGCTAATTGACAACTCTGTGAAGGTTCAAGTCAAATTCACAGCACTGACTAAGAGAATGGAAGTGGTTTCAATTAGACAATGAGATTTAACCCTTTCATTATGGTACTGAAAGGAGCTCGTGCCACGGCCGGTTTACGGCCGCAGTACAAACTCCCATAGGAGAATTGTAATGGCAGTGTTGGGACAGTTGCCCAGAGACCGTGGTAATGTCTGACATCGTAATCAGGCCCTTATTGTCAAGCCAGGAGTCAGTCTTACAAAAGGTTGAAGATGTAAATAACTCTCTCTTTAATAGCTTAAACATGGACTTCTTTAGAGAAGCTAGTAGCCAAGGGTGAAGGAGTAGTGTACCATCCTCATTCAATAAACAATGCATTTAGGTTAAAAGTGCTCTGATTAATTCCATCAAGAGCAATACAGGGGAGAGAGCCGAGTAAAATGAGCCACATACAAAACAGGACTTGCAATGGCATAAAGGGACTGGGAAAACCAGAATAGGGGACTCCTCCTAGTAGCACAGAGGGAAAACAATCAAATCCACTTCTGGAACCTGATTGCCACAGGTAACAGGGTAAGAAAATCTAAAATTGATGATAATGTTGCAGCTGAGGACTGTATAGCACACTTCACTAACCTATATCAAAAAAGCCAGTTGAGGATATACCCCCTGTATCACGAGCTATTCCCTTGCTTGTTAAAATCAGTGAGGGATCTAGGAGGACTTCCCGCAATATTGTGCATAGAGGTCTTGAGGGCAGATGTATCAAGGGCTGTTTTGCGATTCTGTAATTGCGATATTTTGCGATTCGCAATTGCAGATTCGCAAAACGGGATGTATGTAGGTTTTTGCGATTTTTTAGCAATTTCTTAAAAATCGCAAAAAATTCTCAGAATCCCTTGCGATTTCTTAAATTGCGAAATTCGCAAATTAAGAAATCGCAAAAAACGGGAATCTACAATGCAGGAGCAGGTTGATGACATCACAGTCAGGAAGAGGGAGTGATTACCTGCACCTGCTTGCCTGAGCCACACCCAGTGACAGTTGGAATACTGTTTGGAGGCTGAACAGACTTGCTTGCTGTGAAACGGAGTCCCAGAGCACACAGGAGGGAATGACTAGTGAGAAAAGAAAGAGAAAACATACGTTTTCAGAAAAGGAGCAGGAAATCCTAATTGAGGAGATGGTGTGCAGCCATGAGCTGCTTTTTGGAAAAAAAAGCATTAAAAGTGCCTGAATCCAGGAAAAGAAAGATCTGGCTGGATATACAGCAAAAAGTGAAAGCAGGGGAAATGACCGACCGTACCATAGAAGAACTCAGGAAAAGATGGTACGACATTAGCCAGAGATCAAAAGAAAGGGTGGCTGAAAGGATAAAGGAGGCACACAAGACTGGAGGTGGAACTTCCACAGCAGAGCAACCTACACCACACGAAGAACTTATGGAGGTCACTCTCCTGCCTGAGAGTGTGAGTGGAGTGGCTGAAATAGACAGCTCCGACCCTACACAAAGTGCACAAGGTAAGATGCATGTTATGAAGTCCAAAATTAGTGGGTAATGCATGCGCACAGGTATGATACTCAGTACAAGGAATTTCTAAGTCCAGGAACACTGCTTAACATACATTTGGTAATGCATCATGGGAGTTGTAGTTTTCCACGTACATTTTTAATCTGACATTAATGAAACACAGGCCCACATTGTGGTGTTGTTGGTCGGCAGAATTAGAGTGTAAATAATGTCAGATTTTGAAATAAAAAACGTTGTCTCAAGTTGCACAGCAAAACACAAACTCATATGTCTCACTCTACATCCACGGCACAATCAAGGGAATCAAGGGATCACACAGAGGGTGATGAATTACCACTCCATGTTGTCTCCGGTGCAGAAGGAGGAAGTCGTGATGAGACTGTCTCTACTCCAATTGTGCGCAGGGAGCGCAGACATGTGGCCCCTCTGCCTCCATTGGAAGATGGCCTTGACATTGAAGGGGATACAAGAGACAGTGGCCTTGATACAGTGGTCCCTGTTGCTAGCCAAGACCAACACCAAACGCAAAGAAGGCCACGCACATATAGTTTGGATAGATCCAGGAGCAGCAGTGGTCATCCAGAAACACCCACAGTTTTTGCTGGTTTAGAGCAGGATATGCTTCATGTGCTGCGCCTGCAACATAAGGCCCTACGGTCAATTAATAGACAGCTTTCAAAATTGAACAATAACCAACAAAGCCTGGATGAGGGCATGAACTGTATGGCAGCTTCAATTGACAGACTGTGCATGACACTTGAACGCACAGAGGAATCTCGGAACAGGGCTGCTCACCGTGCACATGGCAGAATGCATGGGTATACAAAGGCCAGTAACCGGCTATGTACAGTTACATGTAACATCACTATGCGCAGCATAAACATGCAGAGGGAGATGAGTGAATGCACTCAAAACATTTCCAAAGGCCCGGACAAGGTTACATCTGCTTTTGAGATTTTACAAACTGCAAACTCTGGTGTCAGCGCCCTAATGGCTTCAGCAGACAGTGAGGACATCTCCAGCAGGAGTAGCAACAACCCCACTCCAACTTCTCAACTGACGCAGCGCAGAAGTGGAAGACATGCTGGAACTACACCTGTGTTGGAGAGCATGGAATGTGAACACCGCCCTGCACCTAGCCGCCAGCACAAAAAGTGAACATGTATATAGCAATACTTGCTCCTTTCTACATTATCACATTTGGCTTTCTTTGTCATTAATGGTACATTAGCATGACTGTGCAGTAACATGTCATGGTTAGAAACAGTAGTAAGGTTTTTGTTTTGGGATTAAAAACATCACTTGCAAAAAACAGATATGTTGTGAGAGTACTTGTCTTACCTAAAAGTAATTTTGTGTTATCTCAGACCATCTCTGCCGGCCAGCCGCTGCTCCTACTCCTGCTGTTGCCCTTCCAGGTGGAGGTATGGCATCATCATCAGATGTGTCTGAGTCACTCACTTCAATGTCTGTGCCTTTTCTCATTGCCATGTTATGTAGCATTGCGCAGCTATCTTACAACATGTTTCAGGACTGTACTGCAATGCACCTCCACTTTTGTGTATGCACCTGAAACGGCTTTTTAAAATACCAAATGTGCATTCAATGACGCCGCGCGTTGACCGGTGTGCCCTGTTGTATTTTCTCTCACTTGCATTTGATGGATTCAAATATGGCGTTAGGATGAAGTCTCGCACTGCGTAGGCACTGTCACCTGCGTGGAAGAAAAGTAAGAGTGACTGTGTGTTCCATTAATAATTAACTAATGTATGGATGGATGGATATATGTGATTCATTTACCTAGCAGGTATCCCTCTCCAAACTGTCCAGCACTCAGACGTTTATGAATTCCACTATGTCAGAAAATAAAGGAGTCATGTGTGCTGCCTGGGTACTTTGCCACAATATCATTGATGATGTATTTAGCATTGCACACAATCTGGATGTTGAGGGAATGGTAGCCTTTCCTATTTCTATACACATATTCTGTGGCTGCTGGTGGAGTGATGGCAATATGGGTGCCATCAATGCAACCAATCACGTGGAAAACGTGCAATTGGGTAAAAATCCAGTTTTGTTTCTTGCATGGCTTGTTGGGTGTTTGAAAAATAGATGTAATGTTGAAGCCTGTTCAGCATTGCATGCAGAAAGGCATGGAAAAAGCGCGAAAGAGCACTCTGGGACACCCCGCCACCCTCTGCATTGACGCTTTGAAAAGACCCTGAAGCCAAAAGGTGCAGTGAGCATAATACCTGCACATGGTTAGGAATTGATTGTGTCCTGCCTGTTGGATGCTCCAAAAAAGGTTTCAATTCATTAATGAGATCCAAAATAGTGTGTGGATGAAGTCTGTATTTGTCATAGATGTCCTCTTCAGTCTGCTGGAACAGCGTGATGCGCAGTCTGAATATTCTCTCCTATCTCTGTCTCCTCTGTGCAAGGGCTTGGATACACAGCCTCCTGGCTATCAGGTATAGTCCAGCCATTTTGATACTTTTCATTGCATTTTGGGTTCCTTTTTATTTTATACTTTCAACCTGGATATCACCTGCATGTAGTTGGTGTTACTTGCGATTTCTTAAACTGCGATTTTCATGAATTCGCAATTTGCGAATTTTTCATACATCTCTTTGCGATTTCTTATTTTGCGATTTCTAGATTGCGATTTTCACAGAAAATACCTCGCAAAATGAGAAATCGCAAAATAATTGCAGAAAAGCTGTTCTTGCAAATTAAGGAATCACAAATATAGCGATTGCTTAATTTGCGATGCGAATTATTACATACATACCATTTTCCTGTTTTTTAGTCGCAAACGCTGTTTTTTGGCGATTTGCAGCGTTTGCGACTAAAAAAATCATTGCTATATCTGCCCCTTAGGCCATTAGGAAGGCAGCGCCACATAAAGCCGCTGGTATTGATATGATCCCTGGAGATCTATTTTGATCAGAATTAGATTTTTTGACACCTTACTTTACAGTGGTATTTAATGTTATTTTAAATGGAGCAAGTATCCTAAAGGTCTGGGCTGGGGCTAAATTCTTCCAATCTACAAGCAGGGTTGTCCCATGAACCTGTCAACTACAGACCTATCAGTTTAATAGACATGGCACAAAAACATTTTAGTAGCGGTATACTTAGTAGGGTTCTGGATTGGCTTGAAGAGAATGACAAAATTTGCCCCCTTCAAGTGGATTTCGATCCAATACCTCCACCGTTGATCAGGTATTTAGACTGCAGATGATATACTGGAAGACCATCAGTATGGCAAGGAGAAGATTATATGCTGTTTTTGTTGAACTTAGAGCAGTGTTCAACTTGGCCCCCAGAACCCTGCTGTGGAAATGTCTTGCTGAAATAGGCATTCCAGTTTACAGAATAATTCCGCGCAAGTTAGGTGTGGCAAGCTGGGTGAAGTAACTGAACCCTTTCCTGTAAAGCGAGGTGTAAGAAAGGCTGTGTACTGGCCCCCACCTTTTTTACCCTGTTTTTAAATGATTTCTTTGATTTTTTTAATAGCTGCGATAATGACACCCTTAAACTAGCAGGAATGAGTGTACCGGCTCTCATGTTTGCTGACGATACTCTCTTATTGTCAAAGTCACCAATGGGGCTCCAGAAAGTACATGATCATTTTAGCAGGTTTTGTGAGCAGAGGGGGTTGGGAATCAATATGAACAAAACGAAATACATGGTTTTTAACCGTTGCCATATCACTCGCTCAAAGCCCACTCTAAATGGTGGTCCTCGAGAACGAGTACACCTTTTTGATGACTTAGGGATTACCCTAGATGAAAAGATGGATTGGACACATCATGTTATAAAGAGAATATCAAAACTGGAGCAGCATAGTGGAGGGATGCTGAAGCTACACAATGGGTCACACTGCAGATTTGTATTGCCAGTTATATACATACCTGGCACTTGTGGTTTCCCTTTAGAGATTTGGGGGCATAAAAATCTAAAATCGTTAATAATGGCAGAAAATGGGTTTATGAGGCAGCTCTAGTTTTTATCTGCTAGCACCCCTCTAGTACCGCTGAATTCAATTTGTTAAAGATTCCCTAATGGGGATGGGCCAAGCTAACCTTTGATATGATCCTGCGAGTTGTTGCACTTTAATCACAGCGAAAGAGCTAATTTGTTTTAATAAACTTTATTTTGGCCAGCAGGCCATAAAAGTACAAGATGGAAATATGTATGAATCAATAAAAAAAGCAGTGGGTGACACACTAGCACTCCCGCTCAGAGAGGCTGAAATAACAGTTTGGGGAGATCTGTTTTTGGAAGGGACCCTGCTTCCTTGGGAATATCTAGTAGGCAAGGTGGGGCCCAACCTCTCTAGATTTAAATATTTGCAAATATCGAGTTGGGCTCAAGCAGTAACCATCCAAACACCACGCTGGAACAACATGCCATAAGGGGGAGGCAGTGAACTTGAATCTCTCTTGCTAGATAAACCACCAGTAAAAAAAAGAGATCTCTTTATGGTATTTGTTATTCCTGGCTCCGCTGATGTACGAGCGGTCGCGGACGCGAGACCTACCTGAGCGCTTCATGGCGCCCTGTTGACCTGATGCGCGCTGCATTAGCAATTTGGCGGCGTTCTTTTAAAAAATACCTTTTGTGATATTTGCTTTACTATTCATTTTCATATCCCCTGTTTTTAACTTATAGCGCCCTTACTTGCACTATAATTGTGTAGTCCACCGTGCTTTGCGGGTCCCGGTTCCTGTGGGCTGGTTGTAGGAGCCCAGTGCTTCTGTGGCGGCCATATTGGGTGAGGGGCGCGGGCTGCACGGTCTAGTGGCTCAGGCGACGGCCTCCTCATAAGGGAGGTAACCAGGTGGGCTCGTTCTTGTTATTCCTGGCTCCGCTGATGTACGAGCGGTCGCGGACGCGAGACCTACCTGAGCGCTTCATGGCGCCCTGTTGACCTGATGCGCGCTGCATTAGCAATTTGGCGGCGTTCTTTTAAAAAAATACCTTTTGTGATATTTGCTTTACTATTCATTTTCATATCCCCTGTTTTTAACTTATAGCGCCCTTACTTGCACTATAATTGTGTAGTCCACCGCGCTTTGCGGGTCCGGTTCCTGTGGGCTGGTTGTAGGAGCCCAGTGCTTCTGTGGCGGCCATATTGAGTGAGGGGCGCGGGCTGCACGGTCTAGTGGCTCAGGCGACGGCCTCCTCATAAGGGAGTCATGCTTACGCGCAGCGGATACGCCGGATCACCGCCGGAGTCACGCCAGAGTCCAGCCCGTCTGCGCCCGTCAGCGTCCCGGAGGCGGGCGGAGCGGCGGGCTGGGCTCAGCCACTGGGCGTTTTAGCTTCTGGGCCCCCCCAGCTCCGATATACATCATGTGAGCTACGTTTACTACGCCCTTTCCAACCTCATTCGGGTGAGTGTTGTACTGTGTTCCCTGGTCGTTATAGGGGTAAGTGCTGCTGTCCTGGGTGCGGATGGCGCCCTAGCTGTGCCGTGTTTCAGCCCCCCTACAAAAAGATCGACCATGCTGGGTACCTCTGCATGTTGCTCAATACTAGATCTGTGGCTAGACACGCGCAGGATATTTACGATCTCCTAGACATGGAAAAGCCTCTCTGCCTCATGTTAACTGAGACATGGCTGGGGGAATTTTCTAACCCTGATGTGGCTGCCGCCATTCCTTCTGACTATAATGTCTTTAGGCAGGACAGACTCAAGGGTAGGGGTGGGGGAGTGGCTCTGGTGGTGAAGGAAAGTGTGGCCTGTTCCATTCTGCCTGTAGATGACATCCGCGGCTCTGAGTCCCTTGCCTTCTCCATCACCTTGGCTCCCCACCAATCCTTCAAAGGCCTATTGGATTACAGACCACCTGGTCCACCTGGTACCTTCTTTGAAGAGTTCGAGTCTGTCCTATCAGGGCTGGTTTTGAAAACGGAACAGTGTATTGTCGCTGGAGATTTCAACTTCCGCATGGATGACCTATCAGACCCGGACACCACCAAATTTTTGGAGGCCACTGCCCCCTTGGGCTTGATCCCGTTTCTTTTGGGACCCACTCATGAAAAGGGTCATACCCTGGACCAGGTTTTCTCGACATCCCCTTTGGAGGTTAAGGAGATTATTCCGGTGCTCTGGTCAGACCACAGGCTAGTGAAATTTTTGGTTAAAGGCATAATGAGACCTGCCAATTCTGTATCTCAGCAACAGTGTCGCGCCCTCCGGGCCTATCATTCTGTGACCCCGGCGATGCTCGCTCAGGCTGCGCTGGATCATCCGTGCCCCTTCTCAGGAGACCTGGAGAAGGACCTGGAAGCTCTGCAGGTCTGGCTGTTGGACAGGCTTAATGACCTTGCCCCAGTGATGGCCCCCCGCTCAACATCGAAACGGGTTTCGGCCCCTTGGTTCACTCCGGCATTGTCGACCGCCCGACAGTCTTGCAAGGTGGCGGAAAGAGCTTGGCGCTCTCAATATGATCCTATGGCAAAACTGCTCTATAAGACATCGGTTAAGGCATATCAGCGGGATATTCACCTTGGAAAAAAGGTTTATCTTGCTGGGAGAATAGAGGCTGCCTCGAACTCCTGTAATGAAATCTTTTCCATAGTGAGAGAATTTACAGCTCCCCGCTCTAATGCCTCCCGAGACATGCCCCCTAAATCCTGGGCTGCGGATCTTGCTAACTTTTTCACCAGCAAGATAAAGCTTATCCAGGACTCTTTTCATCTGGTGGCGCCTGTAGGGTCAATTTGCACCGAGGATGGCTCGCGTCTGGCGGTTTCATCTGGCCCGATGCTGGCAATCTTCCCCTCCATTTCAGCCTTTGCTTCCTTAGGGCTTATGGGCACGCTTAAAACTGGATCGCCTTTGGACCCCTGCCCCGCCAAGTTTCTATCAAAAATGGCGGAGGCATTAAATCCATTGGTCAATCCACTTTTGAATCTCTCGCTGAGCCAGGGTCTGGTACCGCAAGCATGGAAGCAGGCAATGGTCATCCCCCTGCTGAAGAAGCCTGGCCTCGACCCTGAGGCATTGGTCAATTACAGACCGATTTCTCTCTTGCCAGCCCTTATGAAAATTCTGGAGAAGCACATACACACGGTGCTCTCCAATTTTCTGGAATCGCACGAGATTCTGCATGCCACCCAATCGGGTTTTCGCCCATACCACAGCACAGAGACAGCGCTCCTGGAGGTGTCGGAAGACATTAAAGGGGTACTGGACTCGGGTGGCAAGGCCATGCTGGTCATGTTGGACTTGTCGGCGGCCTTTGACACCGTTCCCCATGAGGGCCTTCTCTCTAGACTCTATGAGATTGGCCTAAGGGGGACGGTGCTCAGCTGGTTTTCTTCATTTCTAGCTAACCGCCGACAAACGGTCTGGGCCTCCCCGGACTCTGCTGTGATGCCGCCATTGGGTGTCGGGGTCCCGCAGGGCTATATTTTGAGCCCGACCCTCTTTAACATCTTTATGGCCCTTTTGGCGGCATTGGCGGAGTCTTTCGGGGCCCGGATCGTGTCCTATGCTGACGACACACAGCTCCTCTTCTCTTGTAAGAGGGGAGGAGATTTTAATGGAGAGAGCATCCGGGATTGCCTTGAGGCTGTCTTTAGATGGTTTCATCTGAGTGGCCTCAAATGCAATTCTGAGAAGTCTGAAGTTCTCTTCTTCGGGTGTGCGTCGGATTCTGACTGGCAAGCTTGGTGGCCTACTAACATGTTTCCACCATCCCGTCCATCTTTAGTTGCTAAGAACTTGGGGGTTAAGATGGACAAGGGCCTGACGATGAGAGCCCAGATCTTGGGGGTGACGGGCACCTGCTTTGGCCTCCTCAAGGTGCTGAGGAAGTTTCTACCCCTTCTATCGGAAGAACATCGGAAACTGACCGTGCAGGCTTTGATCGGGTCCAGGTTGGATTATGCTAATGTCCTTTACCTGGGCCTGCCAGAGTATCTGCTGCAGCGTCTCCAGGTTGCGCAGAATGCTGCGGCGAGAGCCATGTATGGCTTAAATAGGCGAGCCAGTGTTGTGGGTCTCTTGCAGACCTTACATTGGCTGCCTATCCGCAAGCGGATCATCTTTAAAACGCTGACTCTGGCCTATAAAGCCCTCCATGCCGGGGGCGCGAAGTACCTCCAAAGGAGACTGGCCTTTTATCATCCGGCCCGCGCTCTCAGATCGGAGTCACAGTTCTTGGCGGTGGTGCCACGTGTGAAAAGAGCTCGCATTGGAGGTCGCTCCTTTGGACTGTTGGCACCACAGCTGTGGAATTCTCTGCCGCTGACACTTCGGGGCGCCACCAGTCTACTTGCTTTTAGGAAGGGTCTAAAGACCTGGTTGTTTACTTTATAGGCTTTGTTCCCTTTTTTATTGAGCTCCCCTTTTTTTTTGTTTTACAGCTGTGTTATGTTATCTCGTCGTAGGTCTTGCTGCTAAAGCGCCGGGATACTCTTTTTGAGTCGCCGCGCGCTATATAAAAAAATAAATAACATACCATTACATAACAATCTAATTCTGGAAGAAACTGATGGCAATTTTTACCTTCCTGAGCTTTTGTGGGGAGATTCGATGCCAGGCCTGATTGTGAAAGATCTGTGGTTAATGTCGTGCAAAGTACTGTGGGACTTAGTCAAACCAGCCTGGCTTCGTAGAAACCATCTTTTCACCCTACACAGGGCCTACTACTCCCTGCAGATGTTGTCCAAGTTTTCCCTGGGAGGTCCAGTGGCTTGTGCACGCGGTGGCTTAAAAGAGACCCCGGACACACATATGTTCTTTGACTGTCCTCACCTAGCACCTTTTTGAGACTCTATTAGCAGCAAACTTTCTTCTTCTCTAGGATTCACAGTAGTGATTGATCTTCGCATGTCATCTTTGGAGTTGAGGATCAAATTCGTAGTCCAGCGAAGGACCTACTGTTCTATTCCATTCTGGCGGCTCGCAGAGAAATCTGTAAGCATTGGAAGGATGCTTCCATCCCTTCCTTTCATGACTGGTGCTCTTCAATTCTCCAAATCTCTAAACTAGATCTCGCCAGGGCCGGGAAACAAAATAAGAGAGCGTTCTGGCATTTGCTTGATTGGTCTCATTTTTTTTTCTCCCAGGTCCGATGATTACGTAGCCATGGTTCATTCACCCTGCTATGCCAGTCTCTTCCTTTCTTTCTGGTAATCTGACGGGCAATAGCAATGGTGGCAACTGGCTCAATGGTTGTCATCTGCCATCTGGGTAACAAGGCAACTTGATTGGTGTGAGCCAGTCGTAGCTGTTGGGAATTTGTTGCCACTCCTTAACCGTCATTCCTGCCAGCACAGACTGAGGCAGCACGACTGAACTCTTTTTTACCTTTCTCCCTTGTTTGGTGTTTGGCAGTTGGAAACCATGAACGTACGTAGATGAGGATGAAAAAAAAAAAAAGCAGTTAAAAGTCGCCTAGTGGTACAAATTCCAATAAACACAGGCTACATATTTAAAAGCACATTTAAAAGGAGCATCTAATCACGGGCAGATGAATACATGATGGTATAATTTTATATGACAGTAAAATGCTTAACTACTTAGAATCGAAGTGCAACAAGGTCAGCAATAATTTTAGGGCAGAAAAGTTGATATAAGAGATAATCTTAGTCAGTACAAATGCATTAGGGAAATCTAGGTACAATTATTCTTTAGGATTTCTAGCGTCAGAGCTGTAAAAATGGTTTACATCACAAAGCGAAGCAAGGCCCTTAGCCTTAACCCTGCTACACTACCCACGGAAGTAGAGCTAAAGGCTTGCCTGATTAACTGTAGATCCCTGCCCAAACACGCCTTGCACATACATCAGTCCCTTGTAGATAACAACTGGGACCTCTTGTTCTTGACTGAGACGTGGCTTTGTGATGATTCTAATCCCGCGCTGACTCTGGCCATCCCTGAGGACTATGGCATAGTCTGTGCTAATAGGCAAAGTGGGAGACCTGGAGGTGGTTTAGCAATCATCCACAAAACAAGATGGGAGAGCGCATCATCCAACTTTGAGCAGATTGATTGATACAGAAGGATTGCCCTTCTGTATCAAACTCTCGGCGTCCACCTCCTGCTCAGGGCTCCTTCTCTCCAGACCACCTGACTCCAGTCTTAAATTTGTCCCCACCCTCGTGGATTACGTTGCCCAGGCCAGCACGCGGTATTCCAACTTTACAATGTTAGGTGACTTGAACTTACATGTGGACGATCTTACCTGCCCGCACAGTACCAACTTCCTTTCCGCCCTAGCCGGCTGCAACTTAATTCAACACATACTATTTCCAACACACAAGGCAGGCCATACACTGGACCTGATTTGCTCTAACCTTCCCAACATCGTAGTCCATCCACCTGTTCCAGTAAACTGGTCAGATCACTTATAGATCCCTTTCCAACTACACCTGACAAGCATTGGGAGAGCCACCTCCATCCCAAAAGATCTTAGAAGGAGACGTATGGAGACGAGCAAGCCGGTGGCAGAGGCAGGCTCTATCTGCTTGTGCACCGCAAGCATTTTACTGTGGGCACTGATTTAGAGCGTTTTGATGTAAAAGCAATAGTATTGCTGTTTTTTACATAGTGTTAGCGAGTACTGCTAGCAGGTTTTAACCGCTTCCGCGCTACCGCGAATTCCCGCCGTGCGCTGAAATTTCAAAAATGGCTTGATTGTGACAAAGCCAGCTCGTCATCCGCGCAGCGCAGGTAACGCTGATGACGAGCTGGCTTTGTCATCAGCACCGAAGGGGTTAATGATTTGCACTGTAATGAGCTGACATTTAAAAAAATTATGTGCACTCTATTTGGGGCTGATTAAGAGTCCGGGGGGGTCACTCACCTGCTGCACTCCTGCCCCGGTCCACCGCGCCCATTGTGGGCGATTGATGCGGAGGGTGAGTAGGAGCCCAGCACTTCCGGGCACATTGCAGACAGGTTAACGCTCTAGTTGCGCTGTACACAACCTCTATAAAGAGTGGGGAGGAATGCGGCCACGCTGTGGAGACGAGCAAGCCGGTGGCAGAGGCAGGCTCTATCCGCTTGTGCGCCGCAAGCATTTTACTGTGGGCACTGATTTAGAGCGTTTTGATGTAAAAGCGATAGTATTGCTGTTTTTTACATAGTGTTAGCGAGTACTGCTAGCAGGTTGTAATGATTTGCACTGTATTGAGCTGACATTTTTAAAAATAACGTGCACTCTATTTGGGGCTGATTAAGAGTCCAGGGGGGTCACTCACCTCCTGCACTCCCGCCCCGGTCCGCCGCGCCCATTGTGGGTGATTGATGCGGAAGGTGAGGAGGAGCCCAGCACTTCTGGGCACATTGCAGACAGGTTAGCGCTCTAGTTGCCCCTCCCCCGCCCTACTCCCTATTTAATGTGTGTGGGACAGCGGCCGCGCCGCCAGCGCGCCAAAGGCGCGCCAAAGGCAATCCCGTCTGCGCCTGTCCGCGGCCGACCAGGGGCCGGGGCCACGACCCCTGTCCAATTGAAACGGCGTCCCATACATTATGGGAAACAGGAACTGTTACATCTATGTCCACCCATTACGGAGCCATGCTGGCACTCCATGGAGGCATTAAAACTCAGGGACTGCATGCATTGCTCATTTAAGGGCAGGAGAGAACCGGCTAGTGGGACAGCTACCAGGAAACTCCAGGGAGGCCTGCTGAACTCCAGATCTTTGAGTAAGCACAGTAATCAGATTTGGGACCTCCTTTTGGATGAGAAACTGAATGTTCTCTTCCTAATGGAGACCTGGTTGGGGGACAACTCTGATCCTGATATTATAGAAGCTCTCCCCCCAGGCCATACTATAGCCAGAATTGATAGAGACACGGGAAGGGGTGGGGGGATTGCAATGGTCATCAAAGCACTGTATGAATGCACCTTAGAGCCCCTAAAAATGGAAGGCTGTGAGGCAGGATATTTCAGCCTAAAATTAGGCCCTCAGTATTCTATTACGGGGATCCTTCTCTATCGTCCCCCAGGAGGGCTCGGTGAGTTCAGGACAAGTCTGATGGAAGGTATTGTTCATTTGGCTATTAGGAAGAGCAGGCTTTTTGTGCTAGGGGACCTTAACATACACCTCGAGGACGGCCTGCTAAAGGAGGCGGTAGACTTAAGGCATGAGCTGCAGGCTATGCAACTGGAGCTGAAAAACACTACCCCTACCCTTAAGCATGGCCATTTATTAGATCCGGTGTTTGCCAGCTGGGACGGGGTGGAGACGGACACTCCTTTACCAGTCCCCTGGTCGGATCACTTCTTGGTTCCCTTCAGTATTAACATCTTAGCGGAAGACACACAAAGGGGAGGAAACCAAATCTATCCCCATCGCAAATGGAAACATTTCTCTCAGGACATCTTTAGTAAACTGTTGCAGGAAGGGGGTCCGCCGGGGGGCGGAGACAGCGACAGCGCTAATAAAAAGTTGGACGAACGCATTCTTAGTGCCCTTAATATAGTGGCTCCGCTATGTCTGACTAAATCGGGTAGCAGAGCCAGAAAATCCGCTCCTTGGTATACGCCAGCTCTGCAGATGGCTAGGTCTGACTGCAAGAGAATAGAGAGAAGCTGGAGCACGGATTTACGCTCGCAGAAGAAGAGCAATTATAGGGCGGTGCAGAGAAAATATCAAGTTATGTTACGAAGAGCCAAAGCCGCCCATTACAATAATAGAATTGGGGATGCAGAGAACTCCTCAAAAGAACTCTTTAAGATCTTTAAAGAGATCTCATTAGTGGCCAGCTCGAATGCCCCAGACAATGACTCAGTGACCGAATGTAACCGAGTAGCACAGTATTTTGCCAGTAAGGTCAGGGACATATATGCCTCCTTTTCTAGCAATCCCGAAAGCGGGCTGACCTTTGAGAAAGTGTCTGGGACAAGTAATGCGGAAAGGCGCTTGGAGCAATTTATTGTTCCCCCCCGGATGTTCTACAGAGTATTTGTCTGAGTGTTAAGTCCGGCTCCCCTCGGGACCCAGCACCCCCCAAGGTGTTGGGAGACAGCCTGCTGGTCCTGGAGCCTTACATCAGACATGTGCTGCAGATCTCCTTTGCCTCCCAGGCACTTCCGGCAGATTGGAAGAAAGCAGTAGTTCTACCCATTAGGAAGAAATCCAATGTGAGCCATGAAGTCCTGGAGAACCTTAGGCCGATTTCTCTGCTACCGTACATAGCTAAGGTGGCCGAGAAGGTGGCAAATACTCAGCTGATGGCACACTTAGAGAATGCCAATCTCCTACATCCCTCCCAATCGGGTTTCCGGTCAGGGTATTCCACCGAAACCGCCCTACTAAGAGCTGCGGAGACCTTAAGACAAGGTGCAGATGCTGGACACACCATGGCACTGGTGATGTTAGACCTCAGTGCGACGTTTGACACTGTAGCCCATTTCATCTTGCTGCAGTGTCTTAACAGAGGTGGTGTCACAGGTTCCGCACTAGGGTGGCTGAAATCCTTCCTTACGGGCCGCAGCTTTCAGGTTCAACAGGGCTCTTTTCAATCCACGGAGGTGGCGCTGGAACAGGGGGTGCCTCAGGGCTCGGCCCTGAGTCCGACTTTATTTAATTTATATATGGCCCCCCTGGCTGAGGTGGTGCAAGCGTTTGGAGTAGAGTTAGTCTCCTACGCTGATGACACCCAACTGCTGATCTCACTCTCCCAAACACCCTCGGTCGCGGCATCCAATTTTAAGGCCTGTATGCAGGCTCTGGCCTCTTGGATGAACACGCATTTCTTGAAGCTAAATGGAGCCAAGACCGAGGTGTTGGTGGTCGGTGGAGATAATCTTAGCTGGAAAGTGGATTGGTGGCCACATTGTTTGGGTCGCACTGTAAGGAGGCTAAGAATCTGGGGATATGGGTGGATCCTACCCTATCCTATGAGGGGCACATTCGCCGTCTAGTGGGAAAGTGTTTCGGTGTGCTAAAAACACTAAACAAAACCTTGGATCTGCTCCCTCTTGAAGCCAGACGCACTATGACGCAGGCCCTCGTGACGTCCCGCATAGATTACAGGAATGTCCTATTTCTAGGAGCTACGAAAAAAAGTTTGGGGCGCCTGCAAGTCCTACAAAATGCGGCCGCTCGGTTGGTATTGAGACTTCCAAGAAGAGCTGCTTCTAGGCCGGCACTTGCGGCACTACATTGGCTACCGGTCAAAAAGAGAGTCCTTTTTAAATCCCTCCTTATATGCCATCGCATTCTCTGGCATAAGGCTCCACCATATCTGGGAGACTTGGTCTCCAGGTATGAACCAAGTAGAGCCTTACGCTCAGGTGGGACAGGGCGGCTTGCTATCCCCCGCATCAAGAAAGCCAGAATGGGAGGACGCTCTTTTAGAGTCATAGTGGCTCAAAGTTGGAATAAACTCCCGGTGGGTCTTAGACTGGAAAGGTCGGAGGCCAAGTTCAGGAGTCTTCTCAAAACTCACCTGTACATTATATAGGAGCGTAGGTGCGGATGGGTGGTTTGCTAATGCTTCTGGCGGGTCTTTTTCTGTTCTCCACAGCGCGGGGACACGCCGGGATGGCGTAACCAAGCGCTCTACAAACTACCTTATTATTATTATTATTATAAGGAATTGGAGGAGGGTGACCTCTGAGTCACTTTCTCACATCTGAAGGACTCCAAACCTTCTCTCTCAAACGATCTTGAGGATAGCATCTCAAATTTAAATAAATGGGTTAGTGAAGCTCTTGATTCCCTGCCCCCCCTGAAACCTGTAAATTCACCAAGAATGTACCCCTCTGCACCTTGGTACTCGGATGAAATCAGAGCAAAAGAATCTGATTGTAAAAAATTAGAACGTAGCTGGAGACTAACCTATTCCATTTAAAGTAAAACTTGCTATCAGGCAGCACTTAAAGAGTATCATAAGCTCCTCATTGGAAACAAAAGAGACTTTCTTGCCAAACGGATTACTAATGCTAAGAACTCATCTAGGGAAATTTTTTAAATTGTGAAGTCTTTTACCAACCTACTTGCGCTTACCCACACTCAACCTCGCTCACAGACACTATGCAACAAAATCTCCGATTTTCTTCGAGGATAAAATCTCTTTGATTTATGCATCCTTCCCTGGCTCACCCGACGTCTCTCAGATGACTAATGATTACAATCTGGAGCAGACTCCAAAGCCAGTCTTCTCAGAATTTGTTGAGATCTCTGTCAAAGCCTCGCTAACTGAACCGCAGAAGTGCAAATCAGAGTCCCCAGGTGACCCCTGGCCAGCTAAACAATATAGTGCCCTAGCGGAGTGTCTGAATCCCCATCTAAATGCCATCTAGAATTCTTAACTCAGACAGGGTATTTACCCTGCAGCCTGGAAGCATGCCTTTCTTCTACCCATCCTAAAAAAAGCCATCGCTGACCCTGAAATCACTTGCAACTACAGACCTATCTCTCTGTTCCCTGCCCCAGCGAAGGTTTTAGAGAAATTAGTGCACCAGCTACTGGCTGGGTTTATTGAGACTAACAGCCTCCTTCATGAATCCCAGTCTGGCTTCCGCCCAGGATTCAGCATGGAATCGGTTTTGATTGAAATGGCTGACTCCATACGATGGGCTGTGGATGGCGGCTCTAAGGCTAGGTTGGTGCTGTTGGAGTTATCTGCAGCATTCGACACAGTCTCTCACCCCATCCTATTAGATTGTCTAAAGGACATAGGCATCCAGGGAACTGTGATGAATTGGCTATCATCCTTTCTACATAACCGTACGCCACCGGTCCTGACTAACCCCTTCACCTCAGCCGCCAAACTTCTTAAATGGGGAGTTCCCCAGGTCTCAGCCCTGAGCCCGCACCTCTTCAATGTCTATCTAACTCCCCTGGGGAGCTTATCTCCAAAACTGGGATTAAAGTAACATCATTCGCGGATGATACTCAGTTACCATTTACCTTTAGTGTTGTTTTTTAAGCCGTCACCTTTGACCGCTAAAAGAATGCCTCTAAAACATTGCCGTCTGGATGAACCGCAATTTTCTAAAACTTAACGCGGATAAGACCGAGGTCCAGTTCTTTAAACCACCCTCCCCTCCCCCGCCTACTGCTTGGTGGCCTTTTGAACTGGGTAACGCTCCCACTGCTAAGGACTCGGTCAAATATTTAGGTGTGAGATGGTACAAAGATCTGTTCCTCTCGACGCATGTTCAAACGGTCTCAGCAGCCTGCTTTGGCAAAATTAAAACTATTAGGAAATTGATCCACTTTCTGCCTAATGCTACCCATAAAACCGTGGTCCATACTTTGATCACCTCTCACCTTGACATTGCGAATGGACTATACATGGGCCTTCAGCTTGGCCTGATCCGTAGACTCCAGATCATTCAAAACGTCGCAGCTCGTTCAGTCTGCGGTGTCCTGCTTCTTCACCACATCTCCTCGCACCTTCGGCAACTTCACTGGTTGCCAATAGCCAAACAGATTGAATTCAAGGCCCTGACATTCCCATATCGGGCAGACAAAGGAAGAGGGCTGATCTATTTGAGGAGGAGACTCTGACCCTATCAACAAACCAGATCTTTAGTGTCTAACAACAAACACTTTCTCTCCACTCCCCGGTTTGCAAAAGCTAGAATGAGAGGCAGAACATTCGTGGTGGGTACCACCAAATGTTGGAACAACCTCCCTCCCTAACTGCGCATGATACAGTCTGAACACGAATTCCAAGTCCCTGAAAACCTGTCTCTTTAGTTGGATGAATAGCTCTGCGTGGCACTTCTTCCTCCCCTCTGTCTGCACTAGCGCTGGGACACCCCCTTTGGGGTGGCTGCGCACTCTACAAATGCCTTTATTATTTATTATTATTATTATTAATATGAAGAATATTCCTAACACATAAATCAGCTTCCTTCAGGTGGAAGGTGGGTGATTGGAGTAGGTGATGCAAAAGTAGGCCCACATATTTCCTTCTGCACCATACAATTTATGTTCTATATTATTATTATTGATGCTTTCAAATTAAAATCCATAAGATTTGCAAAAGTTAAAATAATCTGCCATGCATATATGGCTAAAAAGGATCACTGACATAATATCGACTGTCATAATATTGAGATGTCAAAATATCGAGGTAAAAATATCGACTGACAATATATCGACTTCCTATCTTCAAACAGGTAAGTACAAAATATCGACTTTAAAATATCGAGTGTAAAAAATATAGACTGTCAAAATATCGTTTTTTTTAAATGTCTTAAAAGTAATATAATAATAAATAAAATTAATTTTAACTTATTTAAAATACTTAAATAAACATAACATTAAAACATAAATAATATAACTTTAAAAATAGTAATTTATTTTGAATACATATATATATATATATACATATTATTAACAAAACATATACAATATTTTTAACGTAGGATAGCAAGAGGTTTAAATGTACTGTAACGACTCCAGTGAGTGCAACAGAAGGGAAAGCGTTGGATAGCGTAGGGGTAAAAATTACTATTCCCACTCCAGAGAGTGCAACAGTAAGGAAAACGTTGGATAGCGTAGGGGTTAAAATTACTATTCCCACTCCAGAGAGTGCAACAGTAGGGAAAGAGTTGGATAGCGTAGGGGTAAAAATGACTATTCCCACTCCAGAGAGTGCAACAGTAGGAAAAGCGTTAGATAGTGTAGGGGTTAAAATTACTATTCCAACCCCAGAGAGTGCAACAGTAGGGGAAAAGTTGGATAGCGTAGGGGTAAAAATTACTATTCCCATTCCAGCAAGTGCAACATTAGGGAAAGTGTTGGATAGCGTAGGGGTTAAAGTTACTATTCCCACTCCAGAGAGTGCAACAGTAGTGAAAGAGTTGGATAGCGTAGGGGTAAAAATTACTATTCCCACTCCAGCGAGTGTAACAGTAGGGAAAGCGTTGGATAGTGTAGGGGTAAAAATTACTATTCCAACTCCAGAGAGTGCAACAGTAGGGAAAGCGTTGGATAGCGTAAGTGTAAAAATTACTATTCCCACTTCAGAGAGTGCAACAGTAGGGAAAGCGCTGGATAGCGTAGGGGTTAAAATTACTATTCCAACTCCAAAGAGTGCAACAGTAGGGAAAAAGTCGGATAGCGTAGGGGTAAAAATTACTATTCCCACTCCAGCGAGTGCAACAGTAGGGAAAGCGTTGAATAGCGTAGGGGTAAAAAATACTATTCCAACTCCAGAGAGTACAACAGTAGGGAAAGCGTTGGATAGCGTAGGGGTAAACATTACTATTCCCACTCCAGAGAGTGCAACAGTAAGGAAAGCGTTGGATAGCGTAGGGGTTAAAATTACTATTCCAACTCCAGAGAGTGCAACAGTAGAGAAAGCGGTGGATAGCGTAGGGGTAAAAATTACTTTTCCCACTCCAGAGAGTGCAACAGTAGGGAAAGCGTTGGATAGTGTAGGGGTTAAAATTACTATTCCAACTCCAGAGAGTTCAACAGTAGGGAAAGAGTTGGATAGCGTAGGGGTTAAAATTACTATTCCAACTTCAGAGAGTGCAATAGTAGGGAAAGTAAATACTTTATATATAAATATAAATAACATAAATAGTAATAACAATTACAAATTAATTAAAATATTTAACAATTGGATAAAACATATTAAATTATTATTTATAAATACAAATAAAAATTATTTAATTATAAAAATTACCTACTAATACTAATTAATTAACTATTACCAATAAATTAATTTACAATTTAAAAATTAATCTATTAATTGTAATTACCAATTATATTTTAATTAATTACCAATTAATAATTATTTAACAATTATTTCTAAATAAATATCATTAAATAAATTTACAAATTTAATTAATTATAATTAAATTACTTCCCACCCTATTCCCCTATAAACCCACAACCCGCTACAGAAAATAAATATCTAAAATTAAAATATTTATCAATTAATCAATTATAATTAATTACCAATTATATTTTAATTAATTACCAATTAATAATTAATTAACAATTATTTCTAAATAAATATCAATAAATAAATTAACATGTTTAATTAATTATATTTAAATTACTTCCCACCCTATTCCCCTCTAAACCCACAACCCGCTACAGAAAATAAATTACTAAAATTAAAATATTTATCAATTAATCAATTATAATTAATTACCAATTATATTTTAATTAATTACCAATTATTAATTAATTAACAATTAATTCTAAATAAATATCAATAAATAAATTAACATGTTTAATTAATTATAATTAAATTACTTCCCACCCTATTCCCCTATAAACCCACAACCCGCTACATAATTATATTACACAAATAATTAGAAATATTATTAACTTACCTTAAATTCGATATTTTTGTTGTCTATATTATGTCTAGTCGATATTATGTCCATTCTATATTTTTGATTCGATATTATGTCCATTCTATTCGATATTAATTTTTTCTAGTCGATATTTTTGTTGTCTATATTATGTCTAGTCGATATTATGTCCATACTATATTTTTAACTCGATATTGTGTCTAGTCGATATTATGGACTCGATATTTTGACTCTATACCGGCTAAAAACAATCAGATAATAAGTCACACACACAATAAAAGGTTAAAAATAGGCAATTCTATCCCAATCTCCTTGTTTATAATAAATCATATATTAGATTCTACCATTTTAATTTCCATGCAGGCTTATCATGAGTCAGCCTTCGGTAGAAGTATAGATCTAGCGTTACAGCATCCCAGTGAGTATATGTATCATAATATGCGTCCGGCTACTTATATACTACCCGCATTCAGACCTGGATCATCTTTTGATGCTTTATCCACTGGTTCCTGATACTGCATACTGCATGCAAGTATTTCACTAGACTAATAAACAATTGGTTCCTGTGTATCTGTTTTTAGTTTCCTAAGTGCAGTACTCAGGGTCCTTATACCTAGTAATCTACGTTAGGGATGCATCATATTCAATTCTCCCTTTCGCTCATGCTCCATTCTCAAACTTTGGTGCAAATTCAAAGTCCTAAATTCCTCTTCAGTCATAATCTATTCCCTAGTTTCTTTTTCATCTTTCCAAACTACCCAGAGCCTTCAGAAACAGCAAGGTCTTCTAGCAAAGCATTGAATTCTGACAAGGATGGCGACAGAAACTCTTGCTTATTAAATATACTAACAACAACATTATGAACTGTAGTTAATTCAACTTGTGATGACATATATCCAAGCTGAAAAACTAGGCACAACAGTAAGTCAATTACACCTAATACTAGTACTATTAGTCAAACCATACTAAGAATGTTACCAAATCTGCTTTATGCCATTTCTATTAAGATCAAAGACAAAAATAGACTTCTGAGTCTTTCTCAGCCTATTTGTTCAATTCATAGAGTCAAATCTTTAATTTGTTTTCTGGATACTTAAGAGACAAAACAATGATTTTCTTGTCTTAGTTTCTAAAGTATCAGTGTTTGCTAAAGTTCGAGGTGGTTCTTCTTCTTCTAATTCATGTTCAAAGCTGAATTGCCAGCAGTTTGCGAGATTATAGTCTTCCACATGCGGCTCTTCTTCTTCAGACCTTCCTCCTCTACGAAAACAGATGCCAGATATGGTGACTCAACTGATTATACTTTCTGTTTGGGATTCTCTTTCGTGTTGGTCTCTTAGGATCAGACGAGTCACTGTCATTATTCTCCAAATCATTTTCAATTACTTCTGATTCTTCTCTGATTGTCTCTGATCTTTCATTCTCCCAAAGTCTCCTTTTGAAATTTCTCATTGCTGCTCTAGGCCACTTATCGAAATGATGTACTCTCTCAGCTTTTGTTTCCTCACATATGATTAGTGTTAGTCTTTTTCATTCACAACTGAAACTTTACTTTTATCAGTTTCATTAACCTGACTCACCATGAATTGCTTTCTTTTCTTTGGGATGAATTTCAGTTTTTCACAAACTTGATTACAGATGGTTTCGTCCTGCTGCTTGTGATTTTGTAACAGTTCTTCACTCTGATTTTCAAATTGATTGAAATTAGCCACTGTACCTTCACCTAGATCGTTACTCTCTTTTTTTTGTTTGTCCTCATTAGCCGCATTGTCGTTCCAAGAAATATCCAACCACCATTAGTGTCCTTGAAAGGCTAGAGACCAAAAATGGTCTCATTCTTTCCCAGGGCAAATGTATCAGATTGGCGGGAGGTATCTTCCGGAAGATCTTACTCCGTCAAGGCTTATTTCGAGCTGTCGGCCCAGTTCCGTCATGGCACAGGGGGCCTCCCTCTGGGCCTGGAGTGCAGGGCCTAATCATCGGACCCGGGAAAAAAAAAAAAAGAAAAAAAAATAGATCGTTACTCTCATCAAGTTCAAGACCCCCCTAATCCAAGCTGCAATCTTGATATTGACTCTATGAGTCAGTGGGGGCTCATCACTACTTCACTATTCTTGTGCAAGCTGTGTGGATCCACTATAGGATTCCAGCACACGTCATAGGCACCATATAATGTGGCCCCTTCCATCTTGGTTCCAGGCAGCTCCTGAGAACATGCTTCTTGATCAGGATTCAATCAGCCAGTTCCAGTGTAAAATACCGAGTTTCTTTAATTGGTGCTTCTGTCCAATTCACTTGATGAGAGATGGATTTCAACACATCAGCCAGACCTTTGGAGTAATTCAAAACAATATCATCAGTTATTGATACAAGTTTTACTGAAGGAATTAATGCAACCCACAAATCTCAGAGTTACATTTTCAAGGGCTCAATTCTTAGCCATCGATCAGCATAATTACTTCCCATTGTGACTATGTTGTCACCAACTCCATGAGCTCTAGATTTGACAACTGCTATTTCTCTAGGTTGTTGTATTGCGTCTAGAAGATCAAGAATGTAGGAACTGTTCGAAATTAAACTGCCGGAATATGCAATAAAACACCTTTGTGACACAAATTGTGTACTACTCCATATCCATACTGGCTGTCTGTATAACTTGTCACACTCAATTTGTCTGTTAAACACCAAGCTCATGTTAGAGGAATCCTAACTGTCATTTGTGCAGAAGTTAGGTCAGACAAATATGATGCTTCAATAATTTAAGAAGCTAAAAAGGCTGCATTAGAAGCTTTCAGTGCTCCTTGATGGTCTCTCAAACACTAGCAAAAAAGTCAGACAGGCCATTTCAAGGGGAACATCTTTGATATCTGGTTGTGGTTTCGTACACCATTCTGTACCGGTGTTCAACACCGTCTTTCAACGTTATCTGCAATCTGCATCTACATGAAATGTAAGGCATTTATGTCTTGATTCAGATGTTTTTAACTGCTAGTATTGTATGTTCACATTGTGTGAGCCGACTGCTTGTCAAATGTCTAGTTCTAGTACTATTCAACAAAATGTCAACTGAATGGGGAACAAAAACGAGTGCATGATCAATAAGAATTCCTTCACTTAATTGTATTGCAAGGTAAACAGCTGCTACTGCTTTCAGACTACCAGGAAGAACTACTGGTAGTGGAGTTAATGTAGCAGAAAAATGAACAACCCTTCTTATCAGCCCTCTGTATTTTGGGTTAACATTGTCAATGCACACTCTTTCTCATAATAAAGCATTCCAAGGACAGGTGTACTGCAGATTTTCTCTTAATTCTTGGTTGGTGTTCATGCATTCATCATCAAATGGTACCAGAACCATGAGATCACTGCGAGTAAGTCTTATTAAAGTCTTCGCAGCCAGAGAAAAGTGTTGAATCCACTGAGGACTTTAGTCCACTATTTTCTGGAACATCCTCACATGCTACGGGTGGTTTTAGGATTCATCTGCAGGATTGCATAAATGTATTCTTTTGAGGCTTCCCTTTCCCCTTTTCAGTGTGATAACCATAATAAATCACTTCTTTTTTTACAGTACTGCATCTTTGTGAGTGAAACTTTGTGGTCATTGTCAGCAAGATGATTCAGGAATGCAGTTGTATTTAGTCTTCAGGCTACTTTTGTCTTTGATATCACTAACAAATCGCCTTCATACTAAAGTGGCAGTGAGTTAAAGGGTAGTTACAAACTTTCCAAATCTTTGTTCGGAATGTGACTTAAAATTGAGGGACTTTCAGTATATCTCTATGGGATTCAACACTAAACAAGTACTTTACTTTGGAACCAAGATGGGAAAAGATATTGGGTATCCTAATGCAGAGCAATGGAGAAGAGAGCTTTGCTTAACTCAATGATTGTATACCATTCTGCTTCTACTATAATCTAGTTGTAAAGACACTAACCCCATCTCTAATATTTCTGCTTCACTTAAGTCCATTTAGTAATTCCTCTGATAGCCTTTTGACTTTCTTATTTAAACCCCGTGTACTTCAACTAAATACTTATGTGGTTTATTTGCACACCTTGCTGCTTCTGTAATGTTGTACTTGATTTCATCCAAGTTATATGGCATTATTCTATTTAAATTTCTCAAAAATTCAGCAGACGTAGACACAACAGTAGGTATAGCAACAGAGATGCTGCTACTAGTACTAGGTAAAGTTGTCAATGCAATCAAAATCAAGTGTTGCCACTTGGCCTTAGCGCACTGTAGCCTGTCCACCTTGTGGTGGTAACAAATTTGTCAATCTATACATGTGAAACTGAAACAGTCTACAATTTAAATTAAACCACAATACAAGCTTCAAATATATAGTAAACTTTGCGTAAAGTTTCTTTTACTCTTTTTTCAATTGCTACAAAAACACAATAATCAATGCAAATCCATCAATTACATATTTGCTTCCATAACATTTTTGAAGAACTGCCCAGTGCATTTCTGGCCATGCCGCCCTTCGTCCGGGGCTCAATCTGTAAAAAATAAATATGATATATCTTGAAAATTACATAGATCTCTCTTTATCCAGGAAGCAGGCATCTATTATAACGTGAAATATCAATTTCCCAAGCATGTTTACAAGATGATGTGGTATAACACTCTACATTAAAGTTTGGTAGAAAGGGGACTTGTGGTAACTTACAAGAAGAAACCAAAAGAAAAACCAAGGAAGAATTAGAGATAGTGAGAAAGAAAAAGAAAAAGAAAAACGTTGAATCCAATACTGCTTCTATGCGGACTACCAAGTGTGAGACACCTAAACAAGTTTCCCGTGTGCCTACAGCGTAAACAAGTAAATGAAAATAACGTCAACTCACAATTAAACGCTCCGTGGTATTTTAATTGTGACCAAAAACTTGAAACGTTCTCTACTCCCAGCTGTGTAGAAACATACAATCGATTAAATAATGTGTCAGTAGTACCAAGATCAAACCGACATATATCTATGAGCAAACCTACTGACCTTGAGGGTTCTGCGATACTGCTTGCGCTGAGAGGTAATGTTTTTAAATTGCCCCTGTCAACTAGTAATGCAACCGCTGTAACTACAACACAACAGTATCACTCATGAAACCATGACCCCTTGCCTAAAGGTTCATACAGTAATGCTCATCAAACAAAGCCCAACATACATACAATCCTGAAGTGTTCGCCAATACTATAGTAATTGCTCTATGCCGCCTTGCAAATCAAACGACCTGCTTCGATTTGGAAGAGGTGTTTACCATGCCTCACTCATCAGGGTGTTCAATCAACTTCTGTAACGAAACATATAAAGCTCTCTTGTAACCACAGATATCAATCACTGACACTAACATCGTTCATACTTCAAAGAACATGATATCCGACATACCTATGACGGGAAAAGTTCACTGATGTAAACTTGTTACCGGGTTCTCGCCTCGCGGTGTAGCTCACAAGTCAGATGCGATGCATGCGTATTATGCTCAAGGAAAGGAAAAATAGACAAGGGACCAAATACGTGTGGTGTGCTCAACCACTGAACATCTAAGCTATAGATTCTGCCATCTTAAGCAACCAAGAGCCTTACAAAAGACTACATCTATTACAGACAACTGACTATGAATAACCTCTAATCGTAGAGATGCACGATAGCGTACCTAACATTGGTGCGCCGATATCAATAATGTCCATAAGTACTAATCAAAAACGGCGGTTCTGCTGTCGGACACAATGAAAAAATAACAGAAATGAAACAAAAAACAGTTGAATAAACAAAGAACAAAAAAACAACAAAGAACAAAATGTCTTGAAATACATATCAAACGTGTCAACCACATGTCCATTTGTATACATATTTTTATAGCGATCAATCTCATAAGTGACACAATCATATTCCTCGTCAGAAATACTTTTGGTACGCAACCATTATCCTGACATGTCTATTTACCCAGGTGCAGATTTAAAGATAACAACCTAAATCTACTCTGTCATTGATCCCTTTGGGATCTTGAGTTTTTAAGCGTCTGATCCAATACACCTCTCTTTGGAGAAGAGTTTTGGTCAAATCCCTTTCAGGAACGGACTTCATAACTTCGAGAACTTGGAATTTTAACTGTGCTATGGTGTGTCTATTTGTTGTCCAATGAACTGCTAAGCTACTATTTATGTTGTTATTATGAATAGTGCTTTTATGTTCAGAAATACAAATTTTCATCTTGCGTTCAGTTTTGCCTATATATAATGGGCCACGAGGACATTTAATGGCATAGATTAAATTACTTGAATTGCAGTCAGCACTATGTTTGGTTGTAATAGTTTCTTCGGTGTGTGGGTGTTGAATGACACTGCTGACTATCACATTGTTGCAATGAACACAATTCTGGCATTTCTTAGTGCCTCTATAGTTTTGCGACGTGTCATTGATACTAAATTTTAAAATTTATTTGATGTTACGTGATCTCTTGTAGGCAAATATGGGTTTATTGACAAATAAATCCTGAAAATCACTTTCGTTGGCGATCAAATCCCAATGTGTGTTGATGCATTTCTTTATCTGGTTTGAACTAGTAGAAAACTTTGAAACAAATACTTGTCTGTTTTTCTGGGTTTTCACCCTTGTTTCCAGCAGGGTCCTGCGAATGTGTTTTTCTACCTTTGTTGTGGTCTCTTCTAGGAGTACAATTGGATATTTCCTCATGCTGTATTTCTGCTTAATGATGTCCAAATTAGTTTGAAGTGTGGTTTCCTCGGAGCAAATTATTTTAGCCCGCAACATCTGCGAATAAGGTATTAATCATATTTCTTGAATGGAAACTCGTGTACAATAGGGCAGTGTTCTTGTCCGTCAATTTATGGTACACTTCTGTTTGAATTTGACTATCTTCAATCTTTATCAACACGTCTAAGAAAGGTATCATCTTGTGATCAATAGTTTTCGTGAACTGAATGTTACTGTCATATGAGTTCAATTGTTCAATTTTCGACACAATTAATTCCACACTGTTGTGCCATATCAAAAAAAAATTGTCAATGTATTGACTATAAAGCAAGGTGTTATTGGACCACTCTTCATCATTAAACAAAAACAGCTCCTCAAATCTCACCATGTACGTATTGGCGTAAGCCAGTGCCCTGGCAAAGCCCATTGAAGTGCCTTTTAGTTGCAAATAAAATGTACTGTCCCACTCAAAATAACTATGATGGAGGCAAAAATGTAGCATTTCCAAAATGAAAACTTTATCGGCTCTCATGACGTCTTGTTTGAGTAGAGCCCATTCAATGGCTTCAATGCCTCCTTCATGAGGAATGGAGGTGTAAAGGGCTTTTACATCCGAAGTGCACAAAATTGTATCTTCCTTCAATGATATGGACGCTAGTTTTTGTAAAAAGTGGGTGGTATCTTTGATGTACGATTTCCAGGCCTGGACAAATGGTTGTAAGAAAAAATCAATGTAATGTCCGATGGGCTCGAAGATGGTGCCGCACCCGGTCACAATAGGTCTGAATGGTGGATTGGTAAGGTCTTTATGGATTTTAGGTAGCATGTACAACCCTGTTTTTTTTGGGTTGTGCACTGTGAGATATTGTCTAGTCTTAGACGAAATCCATTCAATTTCTTGTGCATGATCCAAAATCTGATTAAGAGTGGATAGCAACTCTCTTATGGGATCTTGATCCAACTTCAGATAGGTTTCAGTATCAGAAATATGTTCAAATACCTTTGCATTATAGAATTGTCGATCCATAAAAACAATGGTGCCACCCTTGTCTGCTTTTTGTATAAAAATCCTGGTATCCGATGATAGCGATTTCAATGTCTGTCGTGTGTCTTTCATGTTTGGTCAGATTTAATGGAGTCACTTTTCGAGTTTTGATTTTCATTAAGTCTTTATAAACCAAATTCTCAAAAGCATCTAAGATTTTATGTGATGTCGGAGCCTGAAATGTGGATTTCGGTTTAAATTCTATGAACTCTGGTTCTGTGTGTTCAATACTCTCTGCAGCCAAGGTTGAGAAGAAATACTTCAAACGTAATACTCTCATAAACTTGAAAAAATCAATCTCAATTTCCAAAGGATTAGTATGATAGGTAGGCACAAATCCTAGACCTTTATTTAGTACGTGCCTTTGTTGCGTGGTTAATTCCACTGATGAAATATTTATGACTGCGTCTGCTTTTGGCTCCTCAAATTTTGCCTTGGTTTTTCTTTGACTTCTCCTTGTTTTCCCACATTTTTACCTGGTGGTTGACTGATGTTGATGTCCTGGGGTAAAAAAGACTAAGTTGTAGAGGCTGCCTCTGTTGTAGTTTCACTACTGGTCTCTCCTGTTTTATCTGTGGTTTTTTCCATCCTAGGCGGAGCTCTTTTGATGTTAGTATCTCCTTCCGTAGCTACGCTTTCTTCTGAAGAAGCATTTGAAGTTTTCTTGAAATAAGCTCTTCTTTGGGCGTAAACCTCCGCCCAGGTATAGACCTCATTTAACTTATAATCCAGTGTGTCTCTCTTGTACTTCCTTAATTTACCCTCTTGCAACTCTTAAGAATATACATCCAGTCTTTGATTCATTTCTTCCAATACTTTGGACCATTCTTCAGTGTCCATCCGAGTTTCTAGGTCTGTTTGAATAAGATTGATTTCTTCTGTAATTTCCTTTATTACAACCGCCAGTTCTTCTATGAGTAACAAAATTAAATCTAACGAACATTTATTTAGTACAGCATACCATCGATCCATAAAATCCTTCTTCAAATGAAACCTGAAGAGCATTGGCTTTATGGACATCCTTAGACCTCTGGGAATTCTTTTGCACTCTCAAGGGGAAGCATTTGCACTCACAGTTGCACTCACATGTCACTGCAAGCGCTGTCAGTCCCTGTGCACTCATGCTGCACTTTTATGGGGTACTTGTGATCTCTGTGCTTGTGTCTGTATATCATCTATGTAAGGAGGAAGTCGAAAATCCAGAAGATTATTAAAAAAGTTATCCGCCTCTACAATTTGTTTTTCTTCGTCACGTTTCTCTCTGTCACTTTCAGAACCGTCAGCTTTATTTGAGCCCGTCTTAATAACTATTGCGTGCAAAACTCCTCCTACCATATGTTCCCTCCAAGATTTTTTATGAATACTCAACTTGGTTTCTAACCATTGACTAAATGAACTTTTGAACTGTTTCTTCATTTTCTTTATTTCTCTGTTGACATTCAATCTCATTTATTGATGCTTTGAATTGCGTGGGTCTAGGTAGTGGATTCGTCTCATTCACACAAAATCCAGCTTTCTAATGTTAAAGGTAACCTCTTAAGGAAATTACAAATCTTGGTCTCTAGTTCAAGTCAATCTCTTACCCATGCACACGTATAAAGTCAGACGCTTATTATCATCTGCTATGTAGGCAAGTCCTCTGAAAGAATCTTCTCTCCATCCATAGCATGCATGCTAGGAACTTTAAGCTTTTTCAATATATCACTTATTATCATTACTGACTCAAAATAATCTAAAAGCCTCAGAAACAAGTAAATGAACAACCAATCTCAGCACAGCTATATTAAAGGTCAACCAATCACAGTGCGACTTTGGCAGCAACTAAGCAAAAACAGCACAACTCTGTGGTGACATCCCACCACTCCTCATCTGGCTAACTAATTGCAGCACACCTTTTCCATGATTGGAAAAACACTACACAGCACTTTCTTGTCACAGACCACGAACAAGTTAAACAAATCGTGTAGGCTCAAAAAAAAAAAACAGAGAATCAGCAAGTTAGATAAAAAGAAGTTCACAATCAAAATAAAAAGATGCGCATATTTGAAGCTCATGTCAAACAAAAATTCACACTAAAGCAGAGTCCTGCCCAGAAGAAATCCACCTCGGATTAGCGCACTTCCTCCTGTTTGAATACTAGTACGGCCTCCCTGAACAGGACTGATCCTTAATATCCCGAAAAAGCATTCAGCAAAGGAGGGGCTTTGCACCCTGCACTGGCTCCCTATTGGGTAGTGGAACTCCTTCAAAGCCTTAGGTACGGTTCACAGGCCCTGCATAATATAGGTCCGCAGCAGCTGAAAACCATGTTTAAACGGTGTACGCCTGGGAGGACATTGAAATTTTCATCCCAGAGAAAACTGATCATCCCTAGAGTTCGCAAAGCCATATGGGGTGGCCGCTCCTTCTCGGAGGCGGCGGCAACACTTTGGAATACTCTACCCTCCTCAAGCTCCCAGGTGGAATCCTTTCCGTTGTTCAAAAAACTGTTGAAGACTTGGCTTTTCTTAGTTTAGTCAGCAGCCTCTCATTCTCCTTTCCTCTTCCTGTCCGCTCCGTGCTTTGACACCATCGTGTTTTAGTGCGCTTTATAAATCCCTATCCTATCCTATCCTATTCTGTGCACCGACGAGCAAATGGCACCAACCCAAATTAAACATGCAAAACCTGAGAAGAAATTGATTATCAAGAAAAGTCCCTATCTGTGTGAATTCAGTGTCACACAAATCACACTACTACACATAGAAGTTCAACAATATCCTGAGATATTAGATTATGAAAAATATGATTTACAAATAAGAAAACCTAAACCTTTTTGATGCAAATAAGATCAATAAAGCATAATTGAAAACCTCACATGCAGTGTCACAATTAATGACTCATTACAAACCACTGAACATCTGAACCACAAATCCCACAATGCATCACGGGCACACCAAATCACACTAACAATCCTTTTGCTCAAGATCAGCAACAAAGTCTCAGTAGATCAGCAAATAATTCAAAAGTGGACTCCGAATGTAGACAAAAGACGAGTTTAGGGAGAAGGTAAAAAGAAATCTCTAACGAACCCCTTATATCTTAACAGTCCTCTGCTATCACTCTGTACCACTAAAATCATACATCTGAAAGACACTAGTTGGATGGATGGGAATGGTGTTAACCTCAATTTCATGAGGCAAAGTGTCCCAAGATACACAAGATACAATATATATATCAGCATATCAAATGCAGTGAATTAAGTAAAGATTGACTCAATAAGGGAGTTCTAGAGTGAAATTTAGGAAAACCGTGAATGTTTATTACAAAAATTCCAAAGTTCAATACAAGATAATAGGATTGAGAAGCTGGTGGGCTTCATAAAGTTAATTGCCGTAAAGGCCATCAATACTGAATAGTGACAAAATTAGAAAATAGCTATGTTCCAAGAGTGCAACAAGATCAGTAAGAAATTGGACTGCATCCCTAATAGAACACAAAAGATTCAAAAGGATCACTGCAGGCCTCCAAATTGGAGGGTTTATATAATGAGTTTCCTCATTGAAGAGAATAAAAACTGCAGGATCAACAGGGTATGAGCAAATAAATACATTATGTATAAATCAAAATATAAATTTTAAAAGCGTCATACAGCCTTAACACTGAAGCACTTACTCATGAATAGATCATGAGGCCATTGGCCATGTTAGGCACTAGAATATTCTTTATTTATAATCTTTCTAACAGATGGAATATCCTAAGAGCAATGCAGAAAGCCTTAAACTGCACACGTTGCTGAAGTTGTAGCAAGTTGAGGAAACACTATGCTTACGAGACATGAGTAAATTTGTGAAGCTTGCAAACAGTCGGAAGTGTTAAGTTCAGTACTGGTTAAGGTTTATTAATTAGCACTCATCAAGACCCACACATAATATTACAGTAGGTTAGATGTGAAAGAATCAATACTGATAGAAGTGTGACAAGTTCATCAGATGGCGGTAAAAAAGGATCTTCTTGCTGTATCGCTGAGTTAGAAAACAACAGAGTAGACGAAAGCAATTAAGAGTGGAATTGTATTGAAGATTACTTACAGCACTTAGGCTTATGATTTTGGAAGGTGGGGAGCCCAACTCTACAGGTCACAAAAAGTTGTCCAGTAAGTAAAGTTGGAGTTCCATTCTACTAGTATTACATTTTAGAAAGTTAGTATTCATCCATTGCTGCACAGTGCAGCTTGTCGTTTTTAGTCTCAAAACAGATTTGAGGGCTGACTGGTCTATTCTGGTGAAAATCTAGGTATCATCAGAGTAGGAAATTGCTTTCAGACCAAAAGATCGAATAATCAGAGAGAGAGAGGACACCTGTAAATATTGAATAATAACGGAGGCAGAGAGGAACTTTGTGGGGCTCCAAAGCAGATGGCGGCCTTTTTGATAGTACAGCAGTTGAGCCCAGTTTGACAGAAATAACTTGAAAAATGCAAGGTTCTTGCCTTGAAATTCAGTCTTGGACATGTGATTCATAAATATTGCTTTGTCAACCGTATCAAAAGGGGCTGAGATATCTAATATATTTAGGGCTGCACTGTGTCCCTCTTTGTAAATCTGTTGTAAATCTTCCACTGTCGGGAAGAGGGTAGATGTGATTGTAGAGCCAGGGTAGAAGCCCAGCTGCCATTGGTACAACATGTTACTTCTTTGACAGCTGTGACACTATAACTATAACATTCTTCGGGATTTTACTAATGGGTATCTTTATTGTGATTGGGGGTTAGTATGCTGGGTCATACTAGGGAAGATTATGTTTTTCAGAAGGGGGATACAACCTCCTCTTTCCAATACTCTGGAACAATGCACATTGGCCGATTTTGGTCAAACATCTTCATAACAGGAGATTATAAGTCTGGAGCTAATATATGGATGATCTCTACAGGACATGGTGCCAAAATGGACATACAGCTTGAGCACCTCTAAGTTGCAGCTATGTTGTAGGGGCTCAAAGTTCATCCAAGTGGAGCCCTGCCAATCGGTCAACTCATGTCCGTTCACAGAGGCAAAAAGAGATTGTTTGGACTTAATGCTACTTTCCCCTGAGGCGAAAGCCGGGGGCGTTTCTTTACTATCCCTCACAATTTCACATTTGGCTGATCATATCATAAGATATTTAAGGTTGTAAATATTTTAATTGCGCAGTTTTAACTATCGGCCTACCTACTTTGCCGATCCTTGTGGCCGAGATTTGCATCGCTCCAAGGCTCCCGGTATTCAGATCTCCCTCCCGGCGCAGCCGATTGAAACGCTGACGCCGGCTGTCAGAGGGCTAACCGCCATCTTAGGGGGAGGCAGGGTAGCGGTCCAGCTCTTGGACGCCTCCCGCCCTCCCTGGTTACTTAAGGCGCCAAACTCAGCTCACTTGCAGATTACTTGCTACTTTCCCCTGAGGCGGAAGCCGGGGGCGTTTCTTTACTATCCCCCACAATTTCACATTTGGCTGATCATATCGTAAGATTTTTAAGGTTGTAAATATTTTAATTGTGCAGTTTTAACTATCGGCCTACCTACTTTGCCGATCCTTGTGGCCGAGATTTGCATCGCTCCAAGGCTCCCGGTATTCAGATCTCCCTCCCGGCGCATCCGATTGAAGCGCTGACGCCGGCTGTCAGAGGGCTAACCGCCATCTTAGGGGGAGGCAGGGTAGCGGTCCAGCTCTTGGACGCCTCCCGCCCTCCCTGGTTACTTAAGGCGCCAAACTCAGCTCACTTGCAGATTACTTGCTACTTTCCCCTGAGGCGGAAGCCGGGGGCGTTTCTTTACTATCCCTCACAATTTCACATTTGGCTGATCATATCGTAAGATTTTTAAGGTTGTAAATATTTTAATTGTGCAGTTTTAACTATCGGCCTACCTACTTTGCCGATCCTTGTGGCCGAGATTTGCATCGCTCCAAGGCTCCCAGTATTCAGATCTCCCTCCCGGCGCAGCCGATTGAAGCGCTGACGCCGGCTGTTAGAGGGCTAACCGCCATCTTAAGGGGAGCCAGGGTAGCGGTCCCAGCTCTTGGACGCCTCCCGCCCTCCCTGGTTACTTAAGGCGCCAAACTCAGCTCACTTGCAGATTACTTGCTACTTTCCCCTGAGGCGGAAGCCGGGGGCGTTTCTTTACTATCCCTCACAATTTCACATTTGGCTGATCATATCGTAAGATTTTTAAGGTTGTAAATATTTTAATTGTGCAGTTTTAACTATCGGCCTACCTACTTTGCCGATCCTTGTGGGCGAGATTTGCATCGCTCCAAGGCTCCCGGTATTCAGATCTCCCTCCCGGCGCAGCCGATTGAAGCGCTGACGCCGGCTGTCAGTGGGCTAACCGCCATCTTAGGGGGAGGCAGGGTAGCGGTCCAGCTCTTGGACGCCTCCCACCCTCCTCTAGTATGGATATTAACAATGGGACTTCCCGTCCGCGCAGCGGGCGCAGCGCCGAAGGCGCGCCTAAGGCAAGCCCGTCTGCGCCCGTCCGCGCCTAGCCCGCGCCCAGCGCCGGTCCCCCTGTCATTTTGGCCAAAAAGATCTGCTGGACTAGAACTCAGTTCCTTGAGTTGAGTCAAGGCACTTGTGCGCCAGCTGCCCGCTGCTGCCCATTCAGCCTAGAGAGCCTTCCTTTTAAATGTGCACTCTGTGAGCTCACTCTCACCCCTTGGCTGAAACGTCCCCTTCAGCCCTCGAATTTGGCTAAATGCCCGAGCTACCCTCGGATGTTAAAGGCTGCTCTGATCAATTGCCGCTCCCTCCCTCGTCACGCTTGTGAGATCTGGATGTCACTCGATACCCATGCCTGGGACATCTTATTTCTCACGGAGACTTGGATCAAAGATACTTCTAAACCTGACATTCACCTGGCCATTCCCTCAGGGTACCGACTGGTAGGTATCAATCGTGATAACGCTAAAACCGGGGGTGGTCTTGCCATCATCCTAAAGTCACATCTTAATTTGACTTTTAAGAAACTAACCAATATAGGGCTTATTGAAGCCATGTATTTTACGATCTTGGTTTCAGCTACTACTATTCTGGCTGGCATCTTAGTATACAACCCCCCCAATGCTTTAACTTCATCATTAGCCACTCTTTTGCATATGATAGCGGATTTCTCCCTCAGACACTCACACTTTACTGTACTAGGAGATTTTAACCTTCATGCTGATAATCCCTCTTGTCCACAAGCGTCTCATTTAATTGAGACCTTGCAAGGACTAACCTTGTCCCAATTAGTTCAGGGCCCGACCCATACAGCAGGTCACACTCTTGACATGATATTTACAAATCATCCTGGTATCACCACTCTTCCCTCACTCCCCCTTACCTGGTCGGACCATTTCCTCCTTCCTTTTGATCTTACTCCCCCTTTACTACCCATCCCCTCAACTCTTAATGGGGAAATAGGGAGAAAATGGCATAAAGTCACATGTGATGCCGTTGATCCTCGCTTCTCTTATCAGTATGATCCTCTCTCTAAGGACCTTAACGAAGAAGTGGCGAAATACAACTCTGCTCTTTTAGCTGCTATTAATGACATTTCCCCATTAAAACCTATCACCTCCACTAGATCTAGACCCTCTGCCCCCTGGTTCTCCCCCGCCTTGCGAGAGAAAAAAAGCCGCTGTAAACAGCTGGAACGTAAATGGCGGCAGCCATATGATCTTGAGTCTAAATTGATTTACAAGTCTGCCCTAAACAAATTAAAAAAATTAAAACGGTCCACTATGAGAGATTTTTATACTCAGCAAATTAAGAATGCAGAGAACTCCACTAAAATTATTTTTAAGATTGTGAAGGACTTCGTTAACCCTCCCGCTACGATGGTTCAGAGTTCTCCGAGCCAGGCACTTTGCAATGGGTTATGGGACTATTTTCAGGACAAAATTATGAAGTTAACTTCTTCATTCAATCCGGTTCTGGCCTCCCCTCCGACCAGTGATCCGGACTCTCAGAAAGTCTCACTGAATTATTTTAAAGAACTTACTTCTGAGACTGCCGTAAGTCTACTTGTCCAATGCAAATCGGGGTCGCCGCTTGATCCGGCTCCTGCTAAGGTGATGGGCAATCTTGCCCCTGTACTGATCAGCCCACTCCTTTCCATTTGGAATTCCTCGTTTCGCATGGGTCAATTCCCTATGGCATGGAAACAGGCAATGCTAGTCCCGATTTTGAAGAAAACGGATGCGGATCCCTCGCAATTCTGCAACTACCGTCCGATTTCTCTCCTTCCAAAGCCAGCAAAAATCCTGGAAAAGGTTGCCCAGGAACTACTGGCAGACTATCTAGAATCCAACCAATTGTTACATGACTCGCAGTCTGGATTTAGAACAGGCTATAGTACCGAAACCGCTCTTTTAGAGGTATCGGAGACTATTCGTGAGTGTGTGGATAGGGGCGAGGAGGCCATGTTGGTCCTCCTCGACCTATCCGCCGCTTTCGACACAGTATCTCATGAGATACTGTTGGACCGGCTGGGGCAGTCGGGAATTGGAGGTACTGTGCTGACTTGGATTAGATCTTTCCTTACAGGTCGGACTCAGAAGGTCTTTCTCCGACCTTTCGAATCAGAGCGTAAACCTCTTCTCTGCGGAGGGCCTCAGGGTTCTGCTTTGAGACCGCTATTTTTTAATGTCTACCTGGCTCCGCTGGCGAAGGTGGTGGAATCTTGGGGGGTCAGAGTGATCTCCTATGCTGATGATACTCAGCTTGTGTTCTCATTTAGAGATCACTCTGACACCAATTTCATCAATTTTCGCCACTGCCTCAGCAATATTTGCTCCTGGATGACCTCTAACCACCTTAAACTGAATACCGACAAAACAGAGGTTTTATTTTTTAATCAGAAAACCGTGGTGCCTGCCATTCAGTGGTGGCCAACCCTACTTAATCCTCCTCCGGTCCCAGTCCAGACAGCTCGAAACTTGGGCTTTCAATTTGATAATGCATTGTCCTGCAAATCACAAATCAACAAGGTCACTGCAGCTTGCTTCGGCAAACTACGTATGATCAGGAAGATCTTTCCTTACCTCCCTTTGGATTCCCGCAAAACCATTGTTCATGCCCTGATTACATCGCATTTAGATTATGCCAACAGTCTCTATGCGGGCGCCCCTTTGTACCAAATTGAACGTTTGCAAATAGTACAAAATGCCGCAGCGAGACTGATTGGCAATATTCCTTTTCGCCACTCGGTTGCTCCATACCGGAAGAAGCTGCACTGGCTCCCCATTGCCCGTCGCATCCAGTTCAAAGCTTTGATTTTTGCCTTCCGTGCCCTTAACGGGTTAGGCCCTGGATATTTGAGAAAGAGACTTAAACTGTCTCAATCTGTCAGGTCTCTGAGATCGAATAGCCTACGCCTCCTGGTGATACCCAGATTCCGTCGTGCCAGAAGCGGGGGCAGAGCGTTTGGCGTAGTAACAGCTAAACTTTGGAACAGCCTCCCACTGGATCTTAGGTTCATTGACTCGGAGCCTTTGTTCCGAAGCAAACTGAAAACTTGGTTGTTTACTATCGAATAAGCAGCTCATTTCTCTCCAGCTTGTAGTCTGTAGCGCCGGGACATCCCCGTCGGGGGTAGCCGTGCGCTTTAT
The DNA here is from genome assembly GCF_964261635.1 of Lissotriton helveticus. Taxonomy (NCBI): domain Eukaryota; kingdom Metazoa; phylum Chordata; class Amphibia; order Caudata; family Salamandridae; genus Lissotriton; species Lissotriton helveticus. The sequence continues at coordinate 1,009,665,964 of NC_136057.1, read as the reverse complement.
AAGCTTCTTAAATAAATAAATAATAAATAAATGCAATCATTGATAGATACAATTTTAGAGATGAAGAGCAATTTAAGAGTAATACACAAAGTGACAATAATCAGATATTAAGGATTAAGACATTGTGAGGTGTAAACTGAGTTGTCTACATAGAAGTAGGCTTTCATCCAAAGGTGCTCAGCTTGTCTGATTTTTAGCTTAAAGCCAATAATTTTGCAGGTGAGGGACGCACTTAGCAAATTTGTTTGCATAGAAATTAACATCAAGGATCTCATTCTATCCAAAGGATAAAGCATTGATGATGGCATCCAGATAATTGCCATTACTCACTGATATCCACAGCAGTTGTTGAAAACTTAAAGCATATTGCAAAAGGGGTCACTGGTGAATTGGGGCATGTCTAATTTACTTGAAAAATGCTGTCAGCAGTTGCGTGTCAGGGAAAGGTGTCCATATGAGATCAAAAGCACGGCCTGCTGTGTGTGTAGGTTCAGATATGAGTTGAGGATGTCCAAATGATTCTAAGGATTGTGTAAAATCAGCTGCCATTGTATCTGACAAATCATCTATGTGTATTGTGAAATCCCCTACCACAAACAGGTTTTTAAACTCAAGACACTTGTCACTGCGTAGTGTGATTATGGTGGTAATAGAATCCACATTTTGGGGGTCCTCAAATCAAAGCAGACACAATAGTTTTGGCAGATTAGTTCTTTATAGTACAAAGAAGTCACAATCAGGGGTGGAGGTCAGGCTCTATAGATCTGTAGGTAACCTGTTCCTTACAATTTAGTGATTTCTCCTTTACATATGTCTGGGCTGTTGACATCTAAGATCTTAGAGCCTGTAGGGATAGCACTAGCTAGCATTGGGTTAGAAGGGTCCTTTACTCATATTTCGATAAGCATTACAATGTTCCATCTAAGGGGCCGATTACGATGTTGTTCGGAAAGGCTCCAAATGGGATTCGGTATAGCCCTGTCAGGGGGGAGCACTCCAACTCATACTCTAGCATTTTGGCCAATATCCAAAATACGTTTTCCCAATAGCGGGGGTGCTAGAGGGCGCCAAGCAAGATGGCCACACTTGTGTGAGGCTCTTGCTGTTCGGGCTGTCATCCGCCGGTTATCCTGGTCATCTCGCATGAAACGCGACTGAATTACACCCACATGGCTGTGCTGTCAGGGCGGCACTGAATTTAGGCTGAAAGTGGAGGCATACAGGCTGTTATGACTCGGAGACCCGCCACCCGTTCCCAGAGCTGAAATCCACAAAATGGCAGCGTCCGTGGCGATCTGACGGAGGAGGCTGGAAACGAGCTGTCCTCGTCTATCGCGGAGGTGGCCCATGGACACCCTGGCGGCGACCGAACACTGCTGATTGTTGCCCAGATGCTGCTGGGGATGCTTGGTCACTGCCTACAGCAGAGCCGAGGTGAGCTGCGGACGCTGACGGCGCTGACCCGGCTGAGCGCGCACCGCTGCCTTGGGGGTGGGGGAGAGATCGAGTGTGCGGTGCCCCCTAAGCTGGCCCTCGCTATCTAACAGAACCGGACTTGGGGCCTGCCCGGTCTAGCTGAGAGACTGAGGTGGTGCGGAGTAGCGGACCCAAACCTGCGGTAGCAGAGGGAGACAACCGCACCGCCTGCGGGGACCCGCTGCATTCTCCCCTGTGGCCTTGGGCGCTGTCGGGAGCCGCCGGCAGGTTCCCGCTGGTCCTTGCTGCACCATTGCGGGAGACCCGCGGCGTCCTGTGGAGCCTGCCTGACACCTGCCTTTGCGGCCCCTGATCTTGGATAGGAGGCCTTGACTCTGCCCAGGCTGTTGCTGCGGGCCTTATCTCTGGCCGAAGATCACTGCTTGACCTGCTGGGACAGTGTTGGGGGGAGCTGTCTTTCTTGTGCTCCCTTGCTGCTTTAAACGACGTTGCTGTTGGGGGAGCGCGACTGCCGGTGTGAGCTGAACACAGGCCTTGCTGTGGTGAATACCCTTCCAGACAGGACACTGTGGAGAAACCGTACCTTCTTGCTTCTTTAGTCCTGGTGGTCTTTTCAGGAACTGAGCACCACGTAGAGGGTCATTACAAGCAATACACTTAGGGCGGTGCGAAAGTGACTGACCCAGCGTTCACGGGCAGACCCCCTCCCTTTTGCTTCAGTATAGTATCAAGTATCCCAGCCCTTGGAGATGGGGAAGCTGGACGGATGCCAGCCAAAGTTGACTTTTGAGGCACAAAAGGCCACCTGCTCCCAGACAGAGCAGGAAGATGACCACGTGGAGCCCAACCCCCTCCACTGCAGATTTAAAGGAACTCCTGTTCGTCATGCAGTCTAGCTTAACCTCCATCGAATCCAAGATGGAGTCTATGAACGCAAGGCTGGATGGAGTTACTCATAGGGTAGACAAAGATTAAGACCCGCTGACGGAGGCGGAACGGCGCATCGCGGACCTAGAGGACACCACCACTCCTACACACGTCTCGAACATCTGACATGGAGAGGGTCCTCAAGGTAATAGCAGCCAAGAATGAGGATTTGGAATCCCGTTCTCGCCGCAACAACCTCCGAATCCAGGGCGTATCTGAGACTACAGCTACTGGGCGAATGGAGGACTTTGTTGAACGACTCCTTATAACGCTGTTTGAGAGGGAGGACTTTTCACCTGTCTTGGTGGTGGAGCGGGCGCACCACTCCCTCTCTACACGAGCTGCCCCAGGTGCCACTCCCCGGCCAATAATAGCTAGGATGCTAAATTACGGAACCGCGACACTGCCCTCCGCCTGTCCAGGGAGCATGGGCAGCTCCATTTTGACGGTATGGAGATCTCCCTCTACCCTGATTTTACCATGGCAGTGCAAGAGCAGAGTAGAAAGTTTATCCCAGTCAAAAAGAAACTGCAGCAGCTTAATCTGCCCTACACTATGCTCTTCCTGGCATGGCTCAAAATTACGCATTCATGGAAACCTCAGGCACAGGACTTTCTTAAAAGCTTGCCGAAGCAGCCGGTGTCCCACGCCTCTCCTCCCCATCCCCTGGAAGAACACGGTGGCGCCTCCAACATAGAATGAAGAAAGGCCGCACTGGCCCTGCTCTACTCATGGTATGGTGGACGGGAACTTGCTGTTGCGACCTGCCCTTTTCTGGATGCATCTTCTTTGACATGGCTGATGGGCGCAGAGGGGAAGAACTGCGTCACAGACACTGACCGTGTGGTATGTATGGACTCATGCTGAGCGCTTCCCCCCCTTGTATAGCGCTGCTGAAGATGCAATTCCCTGAAGGGGACGGAATTGGTAAGTTCTCTGTGCCAATATTGTGACCTGCAAGCTGGTAACGACTTGATCCTGAAGAACGTCTATATCCTCATACTGGTCACCCATTAAGCCATAGACTTAAGATATGAATTGAAACGAGCTGATCTTATAATGTTGCCCGAATGCTAGGAGGTCTTGGTTGCCCTCTGGAACCCACCCATTAGGTGAACCCTAACTACTGTTAGAATATTTTGACTGGGGTTGAAAAGTTTTGGTTGTTTGATCTTCTCCCTCAGTCTTATTGTTTGGAGGGAAGTTACGGAGTCTCTCGAGACACGGGAAGGTGGGGGGGGAGGGAGGGAAGGGGTCCACGGCAGAATTGGGCTGCTGATGTGGGGGGTAGTTCACTTCTTGCACAGAATCATACAGTTGTCACACGACACTGGTCATTGGATCCTGGTTGCGCCACTGCACTGCGACTGCCACCCGACTGACAATGCTGATAAATATGTGTTACCATGTGTTACCATGTCTGCTTCTGTGAATGACCCCCCAAATCATCCAACAAACCGGTTCCTCACATGGAACGTCTGGGGTCTTGGAGACCCGCGCAACGTCGACACATCCTAGCTTATCTAGACCGCCACAATATACACTGTGCGATGCTGCTGGAAACACATTTTAATCTTAGCGCTACCCCTACATTTGCATCTCGCTGGGCCAACAGCTTCTCTTCCTACTCATCGCCAAAGGCACGTGCATTCTTGCAAGGAAAACTCTCTCATACACTCCTTTAGGGTCTCTGAAAGACGAGCAGGGTCAATACTCCATCGCCTGGGGCAGATTAGCTACCCAGACCTTCACATTTGTCTCCTGCTATGGGCCCAACTCTGATGACCCAGAATTTTTCAGGCTGCTCTGGGGTAAAAAGCCTGTAAATAGGCTCCACACACCTGCTATGGGGAGGGGTCCCAAATGTCGCCATTGAACCTGCTCTCAACCGCTCACACCCGCAACCACACCATTGGTCCACTTTAAAAAATATTGTTGCAGATCATGAGATCGTTGATGCCTGGCGACATAAGCACCCGCTGCAGAGGGAAGGGACCTGCTTCACCACGGCTCTGGCCTCCTGGTCTTGAATTGATATGTGGCTTCTCACTAAATGGATTATCCTGGGGCTGACACGCCCTTCATTTCCCTTGCACTTACTCCGATCACTCCCCGGTGCTCATCCCTCTTACCCCCCCACATGAAAGCTCTCCATATTTGAACTGGCACCTTAATCCACTCTCCCTGCTTAACCCAGTCTTTAAACAAGAGCTTGAACAGGAGATCGCGGACTTCTTCCCGCGCAACGAAAACTCGGTCGTACACTATTCCACGATATGAAGGCGACCTCAAACATATCGAAACTCGTTACAGACAGCTCCAATGCCCAAGCTGCAGGCGCAGTTTAGAAGTACACTGGATGACTACCAGGACACTGCTGAAAGCGAGTGTAGATTCAGGGGAAAGTACTATAGGGCGCGACAGTATGGAGAAGGAGACAGGCCGGGTAGGGTGTTGGGATCCCTAATCCATACTCCGCGGTTCTGGAATACAGTCCTAGAGGTGGAGGATGAGGATGGCCAGACCCATAGAGATACAGCGGATATAGTGACAGCCTTCCGAAGCTTCTATAAATGTCTCTATAAGACTCAAAGAGATCACTCTATCGAGTTTGAATCCTTTTTTTGAGGACACAGCGATAGCGTGTTTGGGGGATGGCCAATGGAAATTTCTTTTACCACATCACGAGGATGAGGAGATGGTTACGGCTATAATGCAGCTATCATCTGGAAGGGCGCCATGGCCGGACGGCCTCCTGGAGGAATTCTATAAAACCTTTCATCGCCTGCTCATCTCGATCTTGCGTCACATATTCGAGGAGGCTATGGAGTCTGGCGTCCTTCCCCCCTCTATGCAAGAAGCACACATTATCTCCATACCCAAGCCAGGTAAAGATGCTAAGTATTGTGTTTCGTAGAGGCCCCTCTCCTTAATAAACGTGGATGCAAAAATCCTAGCTAAATTAGTCGCTAACCGTATCAGCCCCCTGATGACCGCATTGGTCCTCCCGGACCAGTCGGGCTTTGTGCCTATGAGAGGCACATCTCACAACTTGCGTACACTGTTCGCACTACTGCAGGACATGGACCTGGAGACAAACGCTGGGGCAATATTCCTAGACGTCACTAAGGCGTTTGATTCCCTGGAATGGGACTACCTTGCCTTTGTGCTGCAACGCCTGGGGTCCCCCCTCTTTCTGGCCTGGATTAACCTGCTGTACTCAGGGCGGCTGCAGGCACAGATCCTTATTAACGGTGTACAATCAGCCCCTTAGCAATCACCAGAGGCACCCGAAAGGGGTGCCCTTTGTCACCCCTTCTATTTTCTATTGCCATTGAACCGCTGCAGCCAAAATCAGACAACACCATCGGGAGCACGACTTGGTCTACCCAGAGAGACACATTTTAATATCATTGTATGCGGATGACCTGATGCTATATCCGAGAGACCCCGACATAAGCCTTAATCCAATCCTTCGTACACTGATACTGTTTGGTAGTCTGTCAGGAATAAAGGTGAATCGGGGGAAATCGCAGATATTCCCCCTAACTGACTCCTCCCCGTGTTTCTAGCCTGACTCCCAGAATCGGTTACGTACATGGGCATCTGCATCTCCCGCTGCCAGGAAGAATTGATGAGGGACAATTATGGCCGGGTACTGGATCAATTGACGGATAAAATAACCAGATGGATTTCGATGCCCTTATCCATGGCCGCCAAAGTGTTTTTGATTAAGATGGTGATCTTACCTAAGCTTCTCTTCCTGTTCACTAACATACCTTATGCTCCGAGCTGCCATTTTTTTAATAGTATCAAATCACAGCTGATCAGATTGACATGGGGCGGGAAACAGCCCAGACTGGCTTGGGAGGTCCTCACGTGTCCTTTTGAAGCCGGAGGTCTGGAGGTCCCTGACATTGAATTATATTTTATCTGCGCCCAGACTCACTTTGCGGCCTACTGGATACACCCCCCCCATACATGCCTCATCTGGCAGTGGAAGATGGGCACATGACTCCCACTCCTTATTCAGCATATTTGAGCGATCCCATGGTGCCTAGACACCAGGCTTCCACTACCGTCAAATGCACCACTCTCGCTTGGCGGGACCTAGTGCAGAAGCTCCAGATCCCCCTACTGTACTTACCTTTGGCACCTCTGTGGGAAAGGCACAATATACCCGTTACACGGGAGGGGGTGCTGTACGATGTTACGGAAGCTCTCTCGGCTCACTTGGGGTCAACTATACACACACAGGACTTTTTGCACCAGTGATGAGTTTTTTGGTGCCTCCTCCCCCACCCCGCTGAAACGCTTCTACTATTTGCGACTCAGGCAGGCCATTCGGGCCCTCACGCCTTGCTTCCCACTCGAACCGCCCATCATGGCCTCCCTGCACGTCCTACTACAGCAGGAGTCCCAATAGCATGTAGTCTCATAATTATACTCCACTACACAGAGGGAATGGGAGAGGGACCCCGCCCCGGCCAGGACCAGGTGGGAGGTGGACATGGGACACCCCTCATGGAAGAACAATGGTTCTTCTGCTGTCGGCAGACTGGCGAAATCTCGTCTAACAGCAGATTCCGACTCATACATTATAGATACCTACACCAACTTTATTATGCACCTGTCCGACTGCAACGTCTCCGGCTGCGCAATACCGATCGCTATGACTGATGCGGAGCGGAGGGGGCAGAGTTTGGACACTTGGCCTGGGATTGCCCACTGATCCAGACATACTGGAGGGAGGCCCTTAGCGCATTGGACGAGATGACTGGGGTGCACGTGCCTGATACCCCCGTTGTGGTGCTCTTGGGGTACACAGAGCAATTGCCTGCCTGTTAAGATCCGAAAATACGATTCTCTGGCCCTTCTGTTAGCAAAAAGAAGGATTGCATGTCATTGGGGGAGAGGAAGAGCTCCAATATTTAAGGAGTGGTTAAACGATCTTATACACTTTCAAGATCAGCTACATATTTACGCTGAACTTATGCCACCTACATCTCGCCCACGGAACATTTGGGCCCCTCTGCAAACTTACCTCCTGAAACGTACTGATACTGATGACATACACCCAGATCAGCTACCGGAGGAGGGGAGCGGATGGGAGGGGGAGGGACACCCAGAAGAGGTAGAATCATGAACTGTTGGAGGAGGTGGTCTGTCTGGCGCTGGACAATCTGTGGGTTTGGGAGTGGAGATGGTGTGCAATGATAGCACACGGCAAGGGAACGGGACAGTGATGGTCAACCCAGATGAAGATCGATGGCAAGAGAACTGTGTCTTTTTCCCGCTTTCGGGATCTTTATGTTTGTTAGAGACCTGAATAGTTGACTGAATAACATGCATGCCTTCATTACGCGGCCGGCCCGATGGGTTATAGGCGGCTTGCTATGTTTCTTTCCATACCCCCTCCGTTGTGGACTCATTTGAGTCGCAGTGCCGGCCCGCTGGGATGTAGGCATCCTGCTGTGTCAACTTTGCAACCAGTCATTGAAGGTCTTGTTGAAATTAAAAAAAATAATAATAAAGTTTTCCCAATAGCAAGCAACCTCCGGGCAAGCCCAGGCCAGATGCATAAAGTCAGTGTCTGAGGCTCTTCAACGCCCACACCTGGAATCCTCACAGAAGCCAGCTCTAAACAGCCACATGGGAGATCTGTAGATTCGGTGGTATAATTTAAAATGAATCAGCCTCAGCCTATAGTTAGGGGATAGTTCTCTCGCTTGTGTGCAACAGTATACTCACTGCTCATCTGTTATGGGGGTTCCCAATATCTCCTCCCAACCTATACGCGCAGTAGGTATACAAATCGGCTCAGCGCGCTGCATACATGCAGACAGACGAGTTATAAGTCTACGTGGTGATGAGTCTTTTAAGAAGTCCTGAAGGGCCTGAAACATGTGTGGTGCCACTGGAAATTAGGTATATCTTGCTCACAGTACTGTGCAGACCTGAAAATATGCCATTCTGCCAAGCAATCCGCCGTCCGCATCCGCTAATATGCTGTCAAGCGGAGCAAATTCCCCGCCAGGGTATACATCACCAATTGTGTGGAGACGGTTCAGCCTCTGAGATGCTCCTGCGGCCTCCAAAAATCGCAAATTCGGGTGCTGCGGCAGGGACACAGATGGGGCGTACATCACTTCCAGGAGTGCCCTACGGGTCAGTTCTTGCCATGGCCACACCATGCAGCCAACAGGGTCCACGAAGCACAGTATGGGCAGTGTCTAGAGTCATGTAAGTGGCATTGGGGCCACCTGGTCATGCACAGGTGCCGTGTGTGCCATGGTTTGGATCTGGCAGAACCAGTGAAAGCCGAATTGAGCTTGGGTACAATTATCATAGAGCTCTATGTCTGGGGCTCCCAGTCCTCTTTGTTTAAAGTGCAGTATTAGGATCTCTCATGACACTCTGGGTTGTTGGCCCGCCCAGGTGAGCAATATCAGGTTTGAGCCCAATCGGCGTTTGAATGCGGTGGTGAGAGGGAGAAGGAGATTGATGAAGACATACAGAAATTTAGGGAGAGCAATAATTTTAGCTATTGCTTAGCATCCCGCAAGGGATAGCAGCAGGAAGATCTATCGCTCCACCTTGCTCTCAAGCCATTTCATAAGTCTTCCATAGTTGCATTGGCACAATTTCTCATTATTACGACTGAGCCAGTTTTCCAGGTACTTCAAAGGGCATTCGGCCCATCCCAGGGTGTATTCCGACTGGAACCTTTCTGTAGCAAGTGTTAGCGAGAAAATGGTTGATTTCCCCCAATTGATAGTTACCCCTGATAAGCCACCAAATCGTGGGAACTTCCCTAATTAGGGGGTCTAGATTTTCCACTGGATGTTTAACATATAGAGTCACGTCATCTGCGTACAGAGACACTAGCACAACTCTAGGGACGAATGCCAAGCCTCAATGTGCATGGTGCTGTCTCAGCCGGGCAGCCAGCCGCTCCATGTTGATGGTAAAAAGAAGGGGGGACAGCGGGCATCCTTGTCTGGTGCCCGGAGACACGGGGAAAGAGGGAGAGATTACCCTGTTTATTCTGAGCCGTGCCATCGGTAGAGAGTACAGGAGGGCAATCAGTTTCAAGACTTTAGGACTGATTCCCAAGCGGGTCAACACAGCGAATATATATGGCCACTCGAAGGTGTCAAAATACTGTTGTGGCTTCGAGGAACACTGCCGCCGCTGGGTTCCAGGGGTCTATCTCTTGCATAGTTGCAAAGATGGCGCACAGGTTGTGTGATGTGGCTCCGCCAGGTACAAAGCCACATTGGTCGGATCTCTGCACCAGAGGCTGGAGGGGGAGGAGCTGCATTGCAGTAAGTTTAGCCAGGATATTGTTATCTGGATTTATCATTGACAGCGGCCTGTAGGAGTCACCCAGTTGAGGGTCTTTCTCAGATTTTAAAATAGAGACCATGAGCACCTCCCATAGTGTAAGGGGGAGTACCCCTCACTCAATGGATTTGTCAAATGTTTATGAGATACGGCGATAATAATTAATCAAATTCTTTATAAACAGCAGGTGTAAGGCCGTCCAGTCCAGGGGCCTTGTCTCCCAGCAAAGCCCGGATGACCCTAACGACCTCCTCTACCCAAAAGGGTTCGTCCAGATAGTTGTGGTAGCCACCATCTAGCCAAAACAGCTGGATAGAATCAAAGAAGGCGGTCAAGTCAGGGCCAGGCGAGGTCTGTCTGGCTTTTTACAAAGAGGAGTAGAAGGACATCATTTCTGCCCTCACAGCAGCCTGGCTGATCACCGTCTCATTGTTTGTTGTGCACAGTTCACTAATATAGTCACTGTCCCACACATTCTTAAGGAGGCCAGCTAACATTTTCCCAGCCCAGTCTCCTTCTGCTTATTGTCTAGCATGGGTTTCTTTTGCCAGGTTTCTCGTATGGTGGCTTCCTCAAACTCTGCAACTTTGCCCCTAATCGCTCCCAACGCACTGGAGCTCACCTCGAATCAACCACAGGATTCCCGCCTGTTTTGCAATGCACTCTTCCCTAATCACGGACTTGAATGCCTCCCAGAGTGGGGAAGGGGAATCCACCGTGCCCTCATTCTGCGCAAATTATTCTAGTATCGCAGTTAGAATTACATCCCAAAACATCTTGTTGCGTAGAGCGCCAGAGGGGAGTCCCCAACTGAATGCCCTACTGGGGGCCCCAGGCAACACAAACCGGATGAGTACAGGGTAATGGTCAGACAGGGTTGTCACCAAGTGGGAACCTTTGGAGATCCCTGGTAGGATTTCCTTTCAAATTAGCTAGAAGTCTATCCTAGATCATGTGGGGCTGGTTGAGGAGACACTGGTACCCTCCTCCTTATCGCCATGTCAGTAGCTCCACACATCAATTAATTCACTGTCAATTCAGTTATAGTTTGTAGTTGTGCGGCCGCTCTGGGATGAGGCCGACGCACGCATCCCGGTCTGTCCCTATCTGGTTCCAAACAACATTAAAAATCCCCTCCCCAAAGAGTTGCACCCGGTCCCAATGTGTCAGCCCTTTGCCAGGGTTCATTGAAGAAATCTAGGTCATCTATATTTGAGCCATAGAGCGACACCAGTCAAATTGGGTGACCCCCTAATATGCCAGCTAGCATTACGTATCGCCCCTGCGGGTCGCATAGGACTTTGAGCATGCACCATGGCAGCCCTTTTCTTATAAGGATTGTTACTCCTCTGGCATAGTTGGAGTCGTATGCTATGTGGTTCTCCCCAATCCACTCCTCCCACAGGCGCGTGCAGCCACTCTCAGTCAGGTGCAGCTCTTGTAAAAAAACAAATGTTCGCCCCCTGTCTATTCAAACAGGCAGCTACCAATCGTGCCTTCCTGCTATCATTCAAACCGTGGACATTTCAGGTGATCGCTTTCCGAGCAGTCACATTCACTTCAGAAGCACCCATGTCAGTCATAATAATCTAGCATGCACACAGCTAGGTCATCTATCAATGGCTCAGGACATAGGAAGGCCAGCAGGGAGAAGAAAGGGAAGGGGCAAGTGTAGAGAGGGAAGAGAGAACCATGAGAGAAACATTGATACCCCAAATACCGCCACCCTCTTCCTACTACCGCCCCCCAATTGGGCTGGTATACAACCCACCTCCCCCCACTAGAAACAGTTTAGGAATCATCTCAATGGGGGAATCACTAGAAGCCTGGCTATGTCCAGCCATGGGAGCTGGGTGGCCAGTCATGGGAGTGGAAGTGGGGAGAGCCCCATCCTCCAGGCACAGCAGACATCACTAAACAATGTGGTGCATGGCGGTCCAAATATGTCCGGTGGAGAGACCCAGGCCACTTCAATAGCAGGGAGTGAGGTCCCATCCGATGCATGTCGCTAGTAGACGATTTCCAGTACAATATATTATAATAATCAGTTTCACTGGGGTGATCCTCTCCCCTTCCTGCTTTATCTGGGTGCTGTTAGGTTTTGGCAGGGCGAAGACCATGTACACATTTAGCTGCTGATTTGGGATCTGAGAAGTATGAGGTTTTGTTAGCATGGAAGACACGTAGTTTTACTGGGTAGAATAGGAAGTACTTAATGTCCTGTTTCTGAAGTATTCTTTTGATGGGTACAAACTCCCTTCTCGCCACCTGTACGGCTTGATTAAAGTCCAGGTAAAATAATATGTCATTTCCTGGATCCTTGATTTCTTGTTGGTCTCTGGCTTTCCACAGTACAGTGTCACTGTAATTAGGTAGGCGAGCAATAATCGGCCTGGCAGGGGCCTGGCAGGGGCCTGGCCAGGGCTCCCGGCAGAGTTCTCTGGCCTAGAGCACTGTGGGCTCTTTCCATAATACAAACCGCCGACAGGGACTCTCCGTTTAGGGATCGCAGCATTTCCTCAACATAGTCCTCAGCGTGAGACATAGCAGTAAATTCTGGAATACCGAATATGCGCAGGTTGTTCCTCTTGATCTAGCCTCTAAATCTTTGTTTTTACTTTTTATTACTTCTAGCACTTTTTCTAAGCTTAGCAGTTTTTCCCATATTGTCTCTCCATCGTCCTCTAGTGTCGACGTGCACTGTTCTACCTGTCCAATGCGCTTGTCATGGCTGGACATTTTGTCTTTCAGTCTGTCTATCCTTTCACCATTTTATCAATTTTTTTGTCAATGGTCGTCTGTGACTGCTTAAGCTCACTAAACATTTCATGGATGTCTGGCTCTGGCATAGTTGTTGAATTTGCCTTTAATTCTGGCTGTTCCCCATGTTCTCCCAGGGCAGCTTATTGTCTCTGCAGTTCAGTGGGCTAGTGTCTCCCAGGTTCTTCTCGCCGCTGCTGCCGAATCCAGGGATGACCCTCCTGGTCACTGCAGTTCTGGGTGGGGGGGCCTTGATCTAACAATTTACACTACAGGCCCGGTCTCACTGTGTACATCTGGGCCTTCTGTATGGCCAATCAGCTGCACTGTAAGTCTCGGCGCTGTTGCTTTCCGTCTGCCACACACTTGTCACCCTGGGGGCCTCCTCTGCCGGATCCTCAATGGACTATCAGGGGCGCTCCTTCTGTTAGCCAGTGTCAGCCGTCCCGGTTGTCCTCCTCATGGCTTCTCCCAGAGCCCAGTGGGCCAGCGGCCCTTAAGCGTGTCTGTGAGTGCAGGGCCCAGTCCCAGTAAACAGCTACTTGTTGGGACCTGCAGTTAATTGGACCACGGCTCCCTGTCAAAATTCAGTCAGCAGTCCAGGCCTCACTGCCACACCACCAGCATCAGGTATCACCGGGTAGGGGGTGAAATGATCACTCCTCTCGGCGGCACGCTGAGCCACCTGCAGCTGCTGGGGGAGCAGAGCGGGCACCCCATCCAGCACTCCCCACGCCACTCCTCTCATCTTGTGTGTTGGGGAGGAAACTCTGGTAGCTCCCTGGCGAGAGTCTCCCCATCTTCTCAATCAGGCCGTCCTCCCTGTGTGTGCCTTTGTCGCCTCCGGTCCGGGAGTTACAATTAGCCACCAGTCTCAACGGGGCTCACCGCACCCTTTATGTAGCCGGACGGCTGATCTCCGGTCCTGATCGGGCCACATGGCTGTCGGTTCAGCTACGGGAGGGCAGCAAGGTCTCAACACCGCACTCGTGCCACTTCCAGTGTGTTTCTCCCGGGGCACCTCACAGCAGGAATTGCAGCTGCTATCCATCTCACACTCCAATCCATTCGGCAATTCCACAGGGCTCGATCTTCCAGGTAGTTCCGGAGGGGAGTCGCAGCTCAGGCTCCTCGTTTCCCCGGGCCAACATCTTGGCCTTGCCGCAGGTCTCGTCTGCCGGCCTCCTTACCGGGCTAGGTTTTTGCCGTCAAAGCTTATGGATGTGTGCTTCAGCCTTTCAAGCCCATATTGGGCCGATTTGAGCGATAATGCCTACTGTAGTAGTCGGACTGTGCTAGATTGCCCGACCGGCCTGCAGAGCCCCACTAATTGGTGGCCATCTTGCAGCTGGGCTCGCAGTGCCCCCTTAAAATTGTACATTGAATTCAATTGTTATAAATGGCATGGTTTATTTTTCAAATACTTTCTCTCACTCAGGGACTGTAAAGAATTTAAAAAGGAAGTGTTAAAATGAAAAGGGAACACGTGAAATTTACTTCCCACAGCATTTAGCAATGTGTCCTCTGCAGTAGCCAATGGAGCAGATTTATGGGCCTCTGGGAGAATTGTCATGCTAAGTACTCCTTCGGCCTTAGACTCTAGGTGAGTGAGTGTAGTAGATGGCCCTTCCCCCAGATCCATAAAAGCCTTTGTGAGCCTCAGCGGCTTTTGCAGTAGAATATGTGGAATGCAGGATATAAAAAAAACTATCCTTAAAGCCTGCCATAACCTCCAAAAACATTCCTTGTGTTATTCTTTTACAGACCAGCTGACAGAGGTGGCAATTACCAAAGCACAAAGGGGTTGGTATTTGAGGAAGGAAGCAGCACATGAAGGAGAGATAGAAAATACGTGCACTCTCATTGAGTGCTGAATGAAAAAGAAAAAAGTAGTTGCCTAAATCTGAGCATAGAGGAAGCAAAGATGTCAGCTGATCAAAAGGATCGTAAACAAGTCATGCTCCAGTGGAGGAACAAATATAAAAAGAGGAAGGCAAGCAATTGGATAAGAAGCATGCAAATGAGAGCAACAATAAAGCCAATCAATGTTAAGCAATGATCTGGTGGAAAGCCAAGTTCACAATAGATTGTTTGCAACCAGGCAGCTTGTGCTCTGTTGTGAGATAGACCTAAATAAGTAATATGGTACTGAAAAAAATGCTAAGATAAACTTTGCAGCTGAGAAATAAAGTCAAAGAAAGCATTACTTTTGATGACCAGAGGACTCCCTCCCCGAGGGATGACCAATACGAAATTCCAGCATATCAGGCCTTCTTGACCTGTACATTGAGACTATTACCTTGACATTTTTATTGTGGTACTTCTATTTACAGACAACTAAAGTTATCTGTTGGCTAACGGGTGGGACACAACCGCTTAAACAACATATACCACAATATCAAGCTCCCTTGGACTCCAATTGGCTCTGATTTAGTACATGCAGTTTAATTGGTACAATGGTATTAACATGCAATTCCCTTTTAATATGGCTTGCACAATTTATTGCCACATATTTGGGTAATATGTGTTAGCCACAATTTTAAAGCGATGGTACAACACTTGGAGCCCCCTTAGCATAGCGGGTGGAAAATCACCCCGACCGCCCTGGAGGTGGGAAACAACCGCCCGCCGGGACCACGGATAAACCGGCAGTCAAATTAGGATCAACCATGAAAAAAGACCGACCACGGCGGTAGCGGACTAACAAAAACCACCCGACGCGGGCGGTGACATCCAAAAACCGACCACAACGGTCGGAAATGCAGCAGAAAAGCTACAATCCGCCGCAAGCAAAGCGGAGACACCGCACGGGAAATTAGGATATCCCCGATGGTCCCGCGGTATGATCTTCAGTTTGCGACCGCCGCGGTCGCACACAGGAGTGAATGGTAGAGACAGCGGAAGAGCTGCAGCATAGCCACCGCAGCAGACGGTACATGAAAAACATGGCGACGATGCCAAAACATCGCAACAATGCCAAACTTAGAACAAATCAAAGTAGCCATGCCCTCCAAATACATAAAACACATACCAATGAAAACATATATGCCAAAAAAAACATATAATTCCCAGGACTACACCCACAACACACCTGACAGCAAAATCCTATTTGGACACACCCACACAGCTGAGTATAAAAACAGCCCCTTTACTGACCACAATCTTTTGCAAACTCCAGAATAGAAGGGCATACACCAGATCTGACAGGAGAGGCAAAATAACACAGCACACACACTGCCACCACCACCACTACCATCATCACTACCACCATCACACCAGCACCAACAATCCCCCAGAACACAACACACCTCACACATCAACACCACACCCACCACACACACACCCCTGCACCCACAAACACTTCAAATACCACGCACCATGGCAGCACATAAAATGCCCAAATTCACAGAGAGTGAGTTGACAGTCATGGTCAATGAGAAAGTGAGAGTGGAACCACAACTGTTTGGTAGCCTGGTCCAACAGACCCCATTAGCCACAAGGACACAAATGTGGGAAAGGATAGTTCAAAGGGTCAATGCAGTAGGGACCACACTGCGATCCAAGAAGGAGATCATGAAGCGGTGGCATGATCTCAAGGGGATTGTCAAAGAGAGGAGAAGCAAGAACCGGGAGCTGGCTGACAAGACTGGCGGTGGCTCTCCCATTCCACCAAAACCATTCACACCATAGGAGGAGAAGGTGCTTGCCATACTGCATCCTCAGCGTCTCAAAGGAGTGTCCGGGGGAGTGGAGGCTGGTAAATACAAACAAATGTTAACCAACACACTGATAAGTACTTCCTTGCACAACCCAAACACCATTGTGTTTTCCACCCTCAAATAACAGGTAGCTAGCCATCTTGCTTGGGAGGCCTGTTTGGGGGTGGGAGGGCTGAACCACGACTCCCACCATGCCCCCTTGTCCCACACCCCTGCAGCATGGAGGCCTCCCCACCCAGGAGCATGTGTCAGCCATTGCACTGTTCACCCTCACCTGACAGGTAGCTAGCCATCTCCTGGAAGGAACCAGTTGCAAAAAAGTAGAGGGCTGCCATCACTTTGTATGTGGGTGTGAATGCTATTGGGTAGTGGTGACGAGACTGCAGGAGGGGCTCCAACAGATCACAAAGGGTCTTCAGTGTCAGTCTGTCGAGGAGGAATTTGCGAATGATCGCTATATCCTTCATGTCCTCCAGCACTGTCAGGTGACGTATGAGATTAGGCCTCCTCCTCGTTGAGATGTAAATGTCAATGACAACCATCATGAGATGGCCACAGCACATACCGTTAAGGATGTCAAGGAAAACCAAAGACTGCCATGAGAGATGCGTGGCACACCAGGTTACATTGGTGGACATTTGAGAAACACACCTTTCCATTTACAATACACAAGTGCCGCAAACAACACATAGGTCAATGGGAATGCACACATACAGAACCCACATTTCACATGTGCACGCCTCGTACCATACCATCCACAAATGTGTGTAAAATGACCATGACTGTCTCATACCCATATGCTGTACCTGTCACACCTCAATGCATCATGTGAACTTGGCACACATCCACAACCCAATGATCACAGTAGCTGGAAAACTGTCACTTGTGTGCATGAGCTGATATGGTAGCACAAGTAAGTAACAACACCATACAGTGAGAAAAGCCTTACCAAGGTCAGCACTGACCCACAACTAGCCCCCTTCTTAGAAACACGCTAGAGTTGATGCCTATCGCGAACACACCTTAGTGCATTCGTAAAAGTACTTTAGATAACCCTTCTTTGAAAACCCTCCCCTTTCCTGTGCTCCAGCACTCCTTTGTGTAATGTTTGTATTTAATCTTATGTATATTGTTTTGGTGCATTAATGATACTATTGTTTTGTATTGTACAAATCAGTGTAACATTTGAGGAATACGCATGTGCTTGTGAACCAAGAACAGCAGTCTGAAAACTGTTTATGGCTGCAAAGAAAATCAGAACACTTTCGTATTTTCCTTTCACTTGGAAAAGCGGCGAAGAAAAAAGACGCGATGTAAATTCAGCCAGAAAAGACGTGATGCACGTTAATGTGCGTAACGTGGGGTGTTGGCTAGGTATAAAAGCCACACCTCACCTTCTGGAAAGTGCTTTGCCTTCCGTTCGGTCCGAGGTTCAGGAGGAGACGGAGATCTTCAGCTACAGCGGGACATCTGCGACGTGAAGCGTAACAAGAGAATCCTCGCGTCGGACCTGCAAAGGAAAACAAGATAAATTAAATGCAAAGTCTAATGCAAAAGCTAGCTGTTTGCTAAAATATACAAGTACTTACCTGAGAAGGCGCGTTTTGGCAACAAGCATTGGGACATCCAAGGGACTCAGGAACTCCTGTGAAATTGAATAAGAAGACAAAGGAAAGCTTTAAAGGACATAACAAGAAATTGGAATGTATAATTCTTATTGAAAACTGTTAGGACATATTGTAGACTTAATGAGATTGCAGGAAGTCTTTTGGGTCATTTGTTTGTTTTAGAGTGTTATATATTTTAGGAATAAGACTTGCAGAAGGAGCGGAGCTTCTGTTAAAAGGTATTTGAAATCTAGATGTATATAATTCTTGAAAGAAAGTCTACCAAGAAGAATATAGGCAAAACTGTTCTTTTGTTTGAATCCTAGTGTTCATGTTCTATGCTACGCTATCAAGAGAAAGCTCTTCGCCACAGTAGTAACAGTCATCCTTCATCTTCCATCACTACAAATACGGGCGCAGGATTCTTATTCACTGATCGCAGGTAGGCTCAATTTGAGTTCATCACTACTGAACATTCCATAGCTAGTTTAAAAGACACATTTCTTATACGGTTCCTTGTTGCCTCGCAGGTCGACAGCAAGAAAACCTACAGCGTCTGTATCCGGCCCTCCTCCTTAGGTCTCTAACAATAAACTTGTAGAATAAAAAGTCACAAGTCAGTGTTAGTGGTTTGGGGAAGTTGGTCCCTTGCGTCTCTTTGAAACTCATCTGCGTCTACATAAACAAGACAAGGTAAGAGACGGCGCAGAGCTTGACAGAAGGCAAAGCCCAAGTGGACAAGTTTCACCCAGATGCAATGGAACAAACTTCGCAAATCTCCTTGCAGGACATAGCTGCACTGCTTCACGAAATGAAAACAGAAAATTTAGCCTTACGTAGGGACTTGTCAGCATTGCAAAGAGAGATACGAAAGCCAATGCTTAAACCTCCGAGTTTTAATCCCACTTTTGCAGATTCTAAGCCTTCGACCTCCTCTGATAATACAACACAGATACAGGTTTAACCCCCAGATTCATCATTGTCCTCTTTTGCGAGTCCTTAATAGCGATTATTAAGGAATCGCTATTAAAGACTAGCAAAACGGGATGCATGTAAAAATCGCAATTTATTTTGCGATTTCTACTGCTTCCTTATTTGCGAATCGCTAATTGCTAATCGCAAATAAGGAATAGTTTTCCCATTCATTCCTATGGGCCTCAAGGCCCATAGGAATGAATGGGGAGTCATTCCTTATTTGCGATTAGCAATTAGCGATTCGCAAATAAGGAAGCGATTTCAAGGGTGCCAGGGTGTCCAAAGGACACCCTGTAGCACCCCTGAAATGCAAATGTACACTGGTGTTGCGCACACACATGTCCAAAGGACGTGTGCCTGTGTAACATACAACTTAGAAAAATGCACTAAAGTGCATTTTTCTAAGTTTTCGCTATTTACCACGAAGTTACATTTCGCGGTAAATAGCGGCCCCATATTGCGAAATCGCAATTTTAAAAAGATTCATGAATAGCATTTATTTATTTTTTTTGTGGAAAATCTGTTTATTAGCATAGTAGGTAAAGCAGTTACAGAAATTTACAGTCCCAGCAAAAAACAGGGTAATACAACCATAAGTGCGCTTAGAGCATATACATGCATAGTTAACTGGAGTTTTCCATTTTGTTGATGATGACAATAACCGTCACCCGATAGAGAAACCCCGGCCAACGCCATCCCTCCCCCCACCCTCAACCAACCCACCCACCCGACACTCTCACAACCACATAAGACTCAAATAACAGTAGACCGGGCCACTTACGGCGTTACAAAGTAAAGCTTCATCCTTTTGCACACACAGGTGGAACGAGGCAAGTACAGCGATTCAATTTGGGGTTCCTCGCACCGCACCAGAGCGCACCACAGTTAGTATCAGTGCATGACAGTCTGACTAAGTACCCATGCATCCTATATTCGGCGAGGTACATGTATCCCCGTCTTCATCATCGTCCCCAGCTTCGAACATACCCAGTATGGCAAACCAGTCCAGTGAGATTGGTGTTTTCCTCAGGCCTCTATATTCCTCTCGCTGCAGAGCCTCCCCCTCTGCCTTACCCCACCGCACTACCTCCACCTTCCACAGTTCAGGATTAGGAGGTTTGGGAGACTTCCATCTCATCGTGATGGCACGCTTCGCTAGCAACAGGGCCAGGTCCGAGAAGCGTGCCGCCACGGTTCTGGTGCGTTGTGAGGGCCCCAACTCCAATAATGTGCACTCCAGTGTAGGAGATCTGGACAGAGCGCCCGCTCCCTTAAGCGCATCATGAACCGTGGTCCAGTAATATCCTAGTTTAGGGCATTGCCAAAGCATGTGTATCAGTGATGCATCTTCAGTATCGCACCGGGGGCAATTGCTTTTTGCATCAGGGAACATCATATGTATGCGGTGTGGGGTCAGGTAGGCTCTATGTAGTAGCATCAACTGAATAAACCTAAACTTGGGGCTCCTGGCTACTTTCTTGGGAAACTGGAGGATGCGTTTCCATTCTCCGTCCCGCAGGGGCCTCCCTATGTCTCCCTCCCATGTTGCCCGAAGTAACGACAAATCGAATGCCCTTCCCCCCTTAATACTAGCAGTGAGCCACTTTGTCAGGTGGGCGCCCGTGCCCATCAGGTAGTGCATTGTGATGAGAGGGTTTATAACAGGCTCCTGGCTCTCAGGGGACCACTTGTGTGTTATATAGCGGCGAAGGCCCGCGTGTAGGAGGAAGGTGCCTCCAGGGACTCCATGGGTGGTTCTAAAGTCTTCAAAGGACAACAGGTGCTCTTCTGCAAACAGGTCACCTACATGCGATACTCCTGCATCATGCCATTGCTCCAGTGAGTCCGTCGTTAGAGTTCCCGTGGCCAGCGGTATGCCCAATAGTGGGATCGTGGGTGCATATGTCGACCCCGGGGACGTATACTTTAATGCCTTTCACCAATAAGTTATCGCTAGTTTGAGGAGAGGTGGGGTATCCCTCGGTACAACCGAGTTGGGCAAAAGCAACGTATGTATTTTCCCCATTGCATGCTCTCTAACCGTCATATCGACCTCCTGAAGGTTGCGACCCGCTACCCAGAATGCCAGCCATTGTAGCTGACACGCGTAGTTGTAAGCTCTAAAGTCCGGCAGGCCCATACCACCGGCATCGGAGGGGAGCTGTAGCTTGGACAGACCTACACGCCTGCGGCCGTGCCCCCAAACAAGTTCGGTGAGCAGAGTGTCTAGGGTCTTAAAAGTAGCCGCTGGGATCAGGTATGGCAAGTTAGTGAAGGTAGAGAAGACGGGGAAGCATCACCATCTTGGAGATCGCCGCTCTGCCGGGTATGGAGAGCGGAAGTGTGAGCCAGAATTGCACCTGCGATTTCAGTGCCCTGATGGACCTTCCAAGATTACCGTCAATCATCATGTCGGCCTCTCTGTAAATCTGCATGCCCAGGTACCTGAAGGTGGTTTCAGCCATCTGGAACACGTGGGGGGCGAAAGGCAGGGGAGCAGCCAAGCCTGTAATTGCAAACGCGAACCCATATGACTTGGATTCGCTTATGGTCAGGCCCGAGACCGTCCTAAAGTCCTCAAAGACCTGGGCAATGGGGCTCAAGTCGCCCCTCAGATTCCGGAGATACAAGATGATATCATCCGCATAGGCGGACACTATGTGCGCAGTCCCATGCCGTAGGATGCCATATCGGGGGGCCATCAGCCGGAGTTTACAGAGCATAGGCTCAAGGGCAAGGACGAAGAGGAGGGGGGAGAGTGGACAGCCCTGTCTGGTGCCCCGTGCGATGGCTATAGATGCTGATATATGTCCGGAGGTGCGCACTCTAGCGGTGGGGGAGGTGTACAGCAATCTGACCCAAGCGAGGAATTCGGGTGGGATCCCAAATTTAGACAGCGTGTTAAACATATAGTCCCATCTCAGGGAATCAAAAGCTTGCTTCAAATCCAGTGAAATGCAGCCTTCGGAGCACGTGACCTCCCGGTCTCCGAGCATGAGCTGGGCCAATCGCCTGAGGTTCATGGCCGTGTTGCGGCCCGAAACAAAACCACACTGGTCTGAATGGACCAGCTGAGGTACATATTGCACGAGCCTCGATGCCAGTACCTTGCTCAATATCTTGGAGTCAGTATTGAGTAGGGACAGGGGTCTATAGTCAGCCATCTGAAGCCCCTCCTTAGTAGGTTTCAAAAGGGACGTGATTAATGCCTGCATAGACGATTGTGGCAGAGCAGTTGTCCGTAGCGCCTCTAAATAAACAGCGTGTAAACGTGGGGCCAATAGATCTATGTATGTTGCATAAAAGTCGGCCGGTAGGCCATCCGTTCCAGGGGTCTTGCCCTTAGGGAGGGCACGTATTGCCTGCCTAATTTCAGCTATGGTGATGGTGCGCTTCAGGTCTTTTATTTGCTTGTCATTGAGTTGAGGCAGGGCCAAGTCCCTCGTGAAGGCCTCGAATGCATCCTCCGGGAGTGGCTGAGGGGGGCTGTACAGCGTGGTGTAGTATTCCCTGAACGCCGTGTTAATCCCGACCTGGGTGGTAGTCGGGTTGCCCGTCAGGTCCAGTATTTTAAGAATGGGGTGGTTCACCGGAGAGTCTCGTAAGAGGCGGGCTAGAAGGGGACCAGCTCTATCCGCCTGTGTATGTTGCCTGTTCGTGTATTCTCTATAATCTAGGAGCCTCAGGTCTTCCATTAGCTCTGCGTGCCTAATATGAGCCTCTTGTAGTGGTGTAAAAGGTGCATGTGTGCCTGCAGCCTCATTCTCTAGGGACGCTAGTGAGCCCTCCACCTCCTTCAGTTGATTAATCACCTCCCGTTTCCTGCCCACTCCAGCGGTCATTGCTGTCCCCCTCAGACAGACCTTAAAGGCGTCCCATTCCACTTGACGGGTGCTGGCCGTGTTCATGTTAGTGGAGAAGTAGGTCACTATGGCATCGGTCAGGGAGGCCCGGAATACTGAGTCTTCGAGGAGATCTGGTGACAATCTCCAGGTGGGGATGGGGGTCAGCCGCCTACCCCAATGCCAGGTGAGTTCCACAGAGCTGTGATCGGATAGAGTTTTCCCCATGTGTTGTGCCAGGACAATTGCACCCGCTATGGAGCGAGAGCAGAAAATGTGGTCAATTCTGGTATGAAGCTGGTGTGGTGGGGAGAAAAAAGTGTATTCCCTCTCCTGTGAATGTGTGCTGCGCCATGCATCTGTCAGGTCCCAGCCCTCAGCCCATCTAGTAAGAGCATCTGCCTGTTTCTTACTCTCAGTCGCTTGCAAAGGGGGATGTGACCTGTCCAACGTAACATCAAGCACAGCATTGAAATCACCCCCAATGAACCAACGATAATCAGCCCATCTCGCTAGTACCCCATTCACTGTTGCCAGGAACTCCGACTGATTCGAGTTCGGCGAGTACACACATCCAAATACAATAGCATCCCCATCTAACAGCCCCCGCACAAATACATAACGACCCTCAGTATCGATACATTGTTCTAACATCTGGAAGGGGACAGAGCCGCGAAACCAAATCGCTGCTCCCCTCGAAAACGCAGAATAGGAGGTAGCAAATAGTTGTCCCCTCCATTTTCTGCGCAGTTTCACAGCTTCAGTAGCGTTCAAATGTGTCTCTTGCAGGCATGCAATCTGAGTCCCCCTGCGATTAAGCTGGGCCAATATTCGATGTCGTTTCTGTACTGCTCCCAAGCCACGCACGTTCCAGGTGCATAAGTGGTAATTATTAAGTGGCCCCATAACCATCTGTGTGATGCGACCCAGTGAAACACCCGGGTACCCATGTCAATTCTGCGTAGCGATGAGGTGAGAGTGTCGTGAAAACATATAACCCCTGAACAAAAAGGTCCCCAAGCCAACATGCCCGGGAGCCAAACCATGGTGCCCAACGTGGGCACAAGTCAATGAAGTCCATGTGCATAACGGGGGGTGACAGGCGTCAGTTGGCTGTCACTGAACGGTCTGCATAGGCTAGTTAGCCCTCAACAAAGCGGGATCCCCGAGCAACCCACCATTGATGTAAGAAAGAGGGGGGGAGAGGGTCAATTATACGTTACCACCCGTAGGGGATCATATTCCCAGCAGGTCAGAACTCCGCTGCAATTTGCGCTGTAATTTTCGTGAACAGCGGCAAGCTGTCTACTGATCCAGACACCTCTGTATGAGTGTCGGTGGTGGCTGTGTGCCTTTCTCCACGTGCTTCCGCGTCATGAGCTGCAAGTGCCGCCTCTGTGAGCTGTTGCCGCTGTGTCGATGACGGGTGGTCTGCCATTCGGGTACCAGGAGGACGTGTCTCCGCTAAAGATCCATGGGAGGAGCGGTGTCCCAGGCTGGGATTGTCGCGCCGTCGATCCGGAGGGTCCCCGCGGTCGCTGTGTCCACCTCCATGACGATCCTCAAACGGGTCTTGCGAGGCCGGCGGCGCCAGAGTGATCTCCATCCACTCCTCTGCCTCTTCCGGCGAGTCAAAGAAGTGAGATTTATTATCATGCAGGATTTTGAGCCGGGCAGGGAACAGTAGTGCATATTTCATATTCCTGTCTCTCAATTTGCGTTTCACACCCATGAATGTGGATCTGGCGCGTTGTACAGTGGGCGTGAAATCAGGGTAGACTGAAATGTTTTTATCCTCAAAGCGTATCGGTGCTTTCTCTCTGGCCGCACGCAGTACAGAGTCACGGTCTCTGTAGTGAAGGAGGCGCGCGATCAGGGGGCGAGGAGGCGCCCCCGGTTTGGGGGGCCGAGGAGGCATCCGATGTGCCCGTTCCACGCTGTACAGGGCAGTGAGGTCTTCTTGGCCCACCAGTGTTCTCAACCAGTCCTCCACAAATTGGGTGGGGTTCCTCCCCTCGCTTCTCTCCGGAATGCCCAAAATGCGGACATTGTTGCGGCGCGCTCGTCCTTCGGCCTCGTCCACCCTGTCCCAGAGATGTTTGAGCTGTTTCTCCACGCCCTCCAACCTCGTGGAATGTTCCGTCTGCTGTGGCACCAGGTCATTCAGCGCTATTTTCTGCTCCGCCACCCGTTCCGCCAATTTATTGTGGTCCGCCTTTAATAGTGATAGGCCAGTCGCCATGTTGTCTATACGCGATTCCAGGGCTTCGCGAGTCGCGCGTATCTCATTGAGGATAAGGTCCAACTTTGCGTCTTGGGATCTTTTGCCAGTCGGCGGAATGATGTCCATATTGGAGGAGGCCAGCGGGTCCTCGGAACCCGTGGATTGCAGGTCCGCCGTGGCGCCCCGATCATGGGTCTTGTCCCTGTGTTTGCCCATTGATCTTGTTAGCAGGGTGGTGCTGGAAGGGGCACAGCAGACCGCCGTCGCCCACTCACGTACTCACTCCGGGCACCGTATCGCGGCCACCGCAGGTTCAGGGTGTGGTGGTCAAGAGCGGCGGTCGTGTAGACCCAGTTTTGGCAGGGAGTGCTTGGGATCTTCGATCGTAGCGCCTGTAGAGGGGGGGACAGTGTCCACCTGACGGGCCCTCCGGGTGGACGTGACCTCGACCCTCCAGAGGGAGAGAGACGGGCTGCCGCAAATGTCAAGTGAGCCGGCCTCCAGAAGGAGCGCGGGAGAGGTCTGGGCCAGTGCGTGCTGGTAGGTCCGCAATGCACGAGGTGCACACCCTTATCGCCGGTCGGAGCTGGCCGCCTGGATATTCAGGGTCGTCTGATCACCGTCCGCTGTCTGCCGCTGGACACACGGACCTCAGCCGTGCATCACTCCGTGGTCATTCCCCGTCCCAGATCCGCCGGTCGGTAAGTGCGTGGGCCAGAGAGAGACGTCTCAGCACAGAATCAGGGACGCTGTCCGTCCCGGACGCGAAGACAAAATGGCGCCAATGACACTGCGTAGCAGGCTTGCAGTGTCTGGGGAGGTCCGGGGAGAGCCCAGTCCACAGCGCCGATGTCGGGCGTCTGGCACCGCCTGCCCCACAGACCCCGTCGGCGCCCCAGGCAACAGGCGGGTCACTCACTGTGCAGGCCAGCGGAGAGCCCGCCGGCAGGTCAGGGAAAGCCTCCACACGCTCCGCAGGTCACACAGCAGGGCGGCCGGGCAGGGCTCCGCAGCCGAGAGGGAGGCCGCTGGGTCGCAGCGGGAGCAGAGTGCTTCGTAGGTGACTGAGTCCGCCGCTGGTATCCGCCGTCGCGTCCCGGTGCGGTGTCCCGGACGGACCGCGCCAATGTCTATGGGGAGGCCGGGAAGATCGCCCACTCGAGCCCGGGGCTTCACCGCAACCAGTAGGCCGCCACCAGAGCCGCCACGGCAATGCATCCACGGGACGGGCAGAGTGGGTAAACACTGCTCCGCTTCCAGCAGGACACCCCCGGGGGCCTCCGGTACAAAGTTCAGGTGGGCTGCAGGTGGGGGAATCAGGATAACTTGCTTGTGTTTAGGGCTACGGACGGAGCGCTAGAGCTACACGTCCACCATCTTCGGCTCCAGGCCACGCCCCCCATGAATAGCATTTAAAGAATCTCTAATTGAGATTCCTTAAATGTGAGTCTTCGCAATATAGTGATTTCTAGTATAGCGATTTTTGCATTTGGGATGATGAACCCCAAATGCAAAAATAGCACTCGCAAAGGGCCAGATTCTCAGAATCTGGCCCTTTGGGAGCCGATTTCAGTATGATGAATCTGGCCGATAACCCCTACGGCTGTTCGGCTTGCTCAACCAGAAAGGTCTTATAGTGACAATAATAAATTCACAATTTTCATGAATCAATGTCACTTACACTTCTTAGCAAAACCTGTAGCATTTCCTGATGATTCCTCCAAAGTAGCGTTCATTTTGTCTTATTTGGGAGGGGATGCAGCCTTATGGTCCCTTTAGTTGAACGTAACAATCCTATTTTATATAATTTAACTCTTTTTGAGCGTTCCATAAAAAAGATTTTTGCTAAACACGTCTTTGTTCAGTCAGCAGATAATGAACTCCTGAATTTAAAACAAGGATCCTCGGATCTTCTACATTATATTTCTGTGTTTAATCGTCTTGTATTAGAAGCCAATTGGCCTTATGAAAAACAAGTGTCTCTTTTTTACAGAGGGTTACGAGATGATCTAAAGGATATGGGAAAGAACTTACATCTGACCCAATACGAAAACAGACTGAGATGTTAGAGATGGACTGTTTATCAGTCCATAAGGACCCCCTGAGGTTTGACGTGATTGATGCACCTCAATTTAAAGTAATCTTAGGAATACCCTGGTTAGTAAAACATAACCCGGCTATCCACTGGGTAACGAAACAGATTAATTTTAATTCTCAGTTGTGTAAAAAACAATGTTTTATGGAATCAATAAGTGAGCACCCTATTCAAGTATATGATTTCCCAAAGGAATCACAGAATGTTTTGGTTCTAGAAAAGGTCCCACAAGAATACTACGACTTGATTGATGTATTTGACAAACAACGTGCGAATACCCTTCCCCCTCATAGGGATTTTGATGATAGGATTAACCTTGTTCCCGGGGCAACATTACCATGCAGTAGAATCTACGCACTTACCAAAGCGGAAAACGAACACCTAAGAAACTATCTGGATGAATACCTTGCCAACGGATTCATCCGTCATTCTAAATCCCTGGTCTCTTCTCCATTATTCTTTATACCAAATAAACTAGGAGAATTACGCGTGTGTATAAACTATAGAGCCCTTAAGAGCGTGACAATCAAAAACAGGTATCCCTTACCACTTATTCCAACCTTGTTAGATCAAGTTAAGCAAGCTACCATTTATACAAAATTGGATTTACGCGGGGCTTACCATCTTGTGAGAGTACGAGAGGGCGATGAATGGAAAACTGCTTTCCGTACAAAATTCAGTCTATTTGAATATCAAGTAATGCCCTTCGGACTCGGTAACGCCCCTGCTGCATTCCAATTTTTTACAAATGAGGTTTTACACGAATTCATCAATGTCTGTTGTGTTGTCTACATAGATGACATTTTAATATTTTCTAATTCCAAACAAGAACATGTAAAGCAAGTGCGTGACATTCTTCAGACATTGCTCCAAAATTCTTTATACGTAAAGTTCGAAAAGAAAAAAAATTTGTTTATGAATAATCAAATCATTGTGCCGTCAACAGAACTACAACATGACATTATGCATTTACATCATGACACTCTGTTAGCAGCACATCCTGGGGTTACGAAAACTTATCAAGTGATTAAAAGAAAGTTTGGGTGCCCTTCCATGTTCCCTGATATACATAGTTTTGTCGAAACATGCAGTGTTTGCATTCAGAATAAATCTTCTCACCAAAAACCTAGTGGCTTATTACAACCTTTGCTAATTCCGCCTCAACCCTGGCACACTATCTCTTTGGATTTTATAGTCGAGCTTCCACCAACTAAAAAGGGGTTCACCACAATCTTAACAGATGTGGATCAATTTTCCCGCATGGCTCATTTCATTCCTTTGGAAAAACGTCCTACGGCCATGGAGTTAGCTCATCTGTTAATGACAGAAATCATACGCTTACATGGAATTACATCTATTGTAATTTCTGATAGGGGTTCCCAATTTATTTCTCACGTTTGGCAAAATTTGAGTAAATTGTTGAACATGAAAGTCTGCTTATCATCCAGTTACCATCCACAAACTGATGGTTTAACGGAACGTACTAATCAGATCAAAGAACAATTTTTACGATGCTCTTTGGTTAATCATGATGACAAATGGTCAGATGTTCTTTGTGCTTTGGAATTTGCATATAATAATGTTGAAAACTCTTCGATCAAAATGTCACCCTTTTTCTTAAATTATGGCTATCTTCCTAAAAATATTCCTGAACACCCAGTATTAGCTAGAGATGTTCCTTCAATACATGACTACTTTTCAAATTTAACTACAATACATCAAGAAGCACGGTTCAATTTAGCCAAAGCAAAGGAAGATCAAAAGATTCAGGCAGATAAACATTGTTCTGTACAACCTAAATATGTTATTAGGGACAAGGTCTTGTTGAATACTAAACACTTAAAATTAAAAGGAAATAAGAAATTCAATCCTCGTTTCATTGGACCATTTCGCATCGAAAAAAATAATCAATCCTGTCTGTATGCGTTTATATATGCCATCACAGTATCGAATTCATCCTGTTTTTCATGTGTCTTTATTGAAACCATTTAAGGCACAAACACGATTTATACAACCTTCACCTCCTGTAGATATCGAGGGTCATCCTGAATTTGAAGTCAAAAGAGTGTTAGATGCAAAGCGAATCCGTGGAAAGCTATTCTACCTAGTAGATTGGAAGGGGTACGGTCCGGAAGAACGGTCTTGGGAGCCATTGGCTCATCTCCAAAATGCCTCACGGATACTAAAACCATTCCATACTAGGTATCCAACAAAGCCTAAACCCATTCTAACGGTCTTAGGGGGGATTTTGAGAGGGGCGTTTTGTCATGATTATAGTCCTAACACACCTTAGTGCATTCGTAAAAGTACTTTAGAACACCCTTCTTTGAAACCCCCCTTTCCCGTGCTCCAGCACTTCTTTGTGTAATGTTTGTATTTCATCTTATGTATATTGTTTTGGTGCATTAATGATACCATTGTTTTGTATTGTACAAATCAGTGTAACATTTGAGGAATACTCATGTGCTTGTGAACTAAGAAAAGCAGTCTGAAACCTGTTTATGGCTGTAAAGAAAATCAGAACACTTTCATATTTTCCTTTCACTCGGAAAAGTGCCCAAGAAAAAAGACGCGATGTAAATTCAGCCAGAAAAGACGTGATGCACGTTAACGTGCGTAACATGGGGTTTTGGCTAGGTATAAAAGCCACACCTCACCTTCTGGAAAGCGCTTTGCCTTCTGTTCGGTCCGAGGTTCAGGAGGAGACGGAGATCTGCAGCTATAGCGGGACATCTGCGACGTGGAGCGTAACAGGAGAATCCTCGCGTCGGGCCTGCAAAGGAAAACAAGACAAGTTAAATGCAAAGTCTAATGCAAAAGTTAGCTATTTGCTGAAATATACAAGTACTTACCTGCGAAGGCGCGTTTTGGCAACAAGCATTGGGACATCCAAGGGACTCAGGAACTCCTGTGAAATTGAATAAGAAGACAAAGGAAAGCTTTAAAGGACATAACAAGAAATCGGAATGTATAATTATTATTGAAAACTGTTAGGACATATTGTAGACTTAATGAGATTGCAGGAAGTCTTTTGGGTCATTTGTTTGTTTTAGAGTGTTATATCTTTTAGGAATAAGACCTGCAGAAGGAGCGGAGCTTCTGTTAAAAGGTATTTGAAATCTAGATGTATATAATTCTTGAAAGAAAGTCTAACAAGAAGAATATAGAGAAAACTGTTCT
This sequence comes from Lissotriton helveticus, assembly GCF_964261635.1. Classification (NCBI taxonomy): domain Eukaryota; kingdom Metazoa; phylum Chordata; class Amphibia; order Caudata; family Salamandridae; genus Lissotriton; species Lissotriton helveticus. Next base: position 1,009,635,851 of record NC_136057.1, on the reverse strand, counting down.
TTTGTTTGAATCCTAGTGTTCATGTCTATGCTACGCTATAAAAAGAAAGCTCTTCGCCGCAGAAGTAACAGTCATCCTTCATCTTCCATCACTACAAATACGGGCGCAGGACTCTTATTCACTGATCGCAGGTAGGCTCAATTTGAGTTCATCACTCTGCATAACATCTCTACTGAACATTCCATAGCTAGTTTAAAAGACACATTTCTTATATGGTTCCTTGTTGCCTTGCAGGTCGACAGCAAGAAAACCTACAGCGTCCGTATCCGGCCCTCCTCCTTAGGTCTCTAACAATAAACTTGTAGAATACAAAGTCACAAGTCATTGTTAGTGGTTTGGGGTAGTTGGTCCCTTGCGTCTCTGTGAAACTCATCTGCGTATACATAAACAAGACAAGGTAAGAGACGGCGCAGAGCTTGACAATAAGTGACATGGCACGGACCACAGACCAATGTGCGTCACACATAGCGCGCGTCCACCTGTGAATTATATTGAATAATGGCATTGTGTGCACAATGATGTGCCCTTAACCATGTTGCTGCTGTTTACTGATGCAGTGTTCATGATGGACATTGCCATTGTATGTTCCCCAAATCGCAGTAGCTACCGCCTGGCCACGGCAGTGTGACACCAGCACCACCCCCTTCACAAGTGCGGTAGCCATTGGCATGGAGACATGGGTAGATGGCGGTGGGCATGCTCCACCACCCAAATCGCGGTAGCTACCGCCTGGCCACGGCGGTGTGACACCAGCACCACCCCCTTCACAAGTGCGGTAACCATTGGCATGGAGACATGGGTAGATGGCCGTGGGCATGCTCCGCCACCCAAATCGCGGTAGCTACCGCATGGCCACGGCGGTGCGACACCGCCATGGGGCATTGCCTACAGCCAACGGGAGCGAAGATTGTGATGGCATGATGCAGTTTTGAAAATCGCGGAAGGTGTGCTCCGTCACCGAGAAGGCGGTCATTGGATGCTTTTGAACGATGCACCATCGCGGTAGCGCACCCCAGGCCCCTGCAGTGCATCACCGCCATGGAGCATTGCCTACAGCCAATGGGAGCGATGATTGTGGTGGCATGATGCAGTTTTGAAAATGGCAGAAGGCGTGCTCCGCCACCGCGAAGGCGGTCATTGGATGCTTTTGAACGATGCACCATCGCGGTAGCACCCCCCGGGCCCCTGCAGTGCATCACTGCCATGGAGCATTGCCTACAGCCAATGGGAGCGATGATTGCGGTGGCATGATGCAGTTTTGAAAATAGCAGAAGGCGTGCTCCGCCACCGCGGAGGCAGTCATTGGATGCTTTTGAATGAGCCAGACCTGGACAACCAATTATTGCAGCTATGCACCTTACAAACGACTCCAGGGGGCTATAAATCTGTGGGAGTGAGCCTCACATTTCCACTGCTCACAGAGCCTGGGACACTCTCCTGCTGCTGCCTCAAGTGCCTGCTGCCTGGGACCCTCTCCTGCTGCTGCCTCAAGTGCCTGCTGCCTGGGACCCTCTCCTGCTGCTGTCTCAAGTGCCTGCTGCCTGGGACTCCTCACCACTTACTTCCACCACAGGTGTTCTATGTCCACAGGGATGGCAAGGACAGAGAAGATCCGTGCCAGACCCTTCACAAGCGAGGAGCTGGAGGTCCTAGTGGACGAGGTGCTGGCACAGTACCCAAGACTGTATGGTGGCCCCAATGTAGTGGTAAGTCATCATTAACCCCTCCCACGCTTGTGACGGAACCGTTCCATCACGCCCCTCGGGTGGGCTGTGCTGGTGACGGAACGGTTCCGTCATGGCCCGCTCGCCGCACCTGCGCGGCGCGAATTCCGCGTCTGTGCTGAGCGTTCTGTTGAGCGGGCGGGGCCGTGACGGAACCGTTCCGTCACAAGCACAGCTCACCCGAGGGGCGTGACGGAGCGGTTCCGTCACAAGCGCGGGAGCGCCCCGCGGCCCCCTCCCCACCCCCTAGCATTGCGTCGGAATAGCCACCGCAGTGAAAGGGTTAAGGGAGCTGTAGGGCAGGGGGGTGTCAGACATGTAGTTGTGCTGCTGCAGTATATGCCTGAGGGTGTGGGGTTGTGTCATACACTGACAAACAAACTGTCTTCAGGGCAAGGGAGTGAGTGTGTCCCAATGTCACTGTTTTCCCTGCCTGCAGTTGTATATGTGAATGGAGTGTTACATTGTCAGCCATACAGAGCCACAGGATGTTCGACATGTAGGTGCCATGACAGTAATTGCTCGGGTGAATGTTTCTGTGTGCCCCTGTTGTCCGACTCAGTGTGAACCCAGAGACTAGGCCCAGTGCCCTCCCACCCAAACAAGAACACATCACCAAATTTACGTGGTCCTTGCTCCTGTTCATTCACACTGAATAGTAGATATGCACCATCTCAGCCCTGTATGATTGCACACAAACACACTTCTGTAGATGGATATTTTGTTGGTGAGTCCATGTGCCCCGAAGCCATATACATTACAAACACATATGTTCACAGGACATGCTCATTGAATGCTGCCCAGTCATGCACACAGTGCTTCTAGACACAGACACACGTAGCTATGTGATGTATGTAGTGGGCAGACATGCATGGGACTGGTGATGTCTGCAAGCCACTGAGGGGGTTCAGTGCAGTCATCCTGCATGTGTGTGAGATTATCAGTGACCCTCTACACCCTCATGTATGCATGCAATCACATCTGTTTGGCCCATGCAGAGTGCCCTAGTGGGGTGTCCCCCAGTTTGGGATGGAGGGAGATTACAATAGGTCCTGAGTCTGTGTCTTGCTACTGTACTGATAGATGTTGGTACATGACACTGTGTAACTGGTCATTTACCCTTCTTTTCTCCCATACCTGCAGCTCAAGGTACACCAGCGTAAGGCCGTGTGGAGGGACATTGCAGCAAAGGTGCGAGCCCTGGGGGTATCCAACCGACGACGCACCCACGCCCACAAGAGGTGGGACGACATCAGCCGGCTGGCAAAGAACGTGGCAGAGATGACATTGGGGCTGCCACCGCGCACTGGGCATTTGGCACGGCGCAACTTAACACCACTGATGGTCCGCATGTTGGCAGTGACTAATACGGAGCTGGATGCACGTCTGAAGGAGCATTGCCAGCAAGGCAGGGGTGAGTATTTGGGGAGGTTGACTTTGGCTGGGAGCGGATGCATGTGTACAGGGCCTGTGGCAGCGGTGGCCCATGTGATGTTCGTGTGGTGATGCTGTGCTGTGTCATGTGAGTGGCTGCTGGGATGTGAGCTAGTGTCAGGCATTGGGCCAAACTGGCCTTACAAAGCTGATCCTCCATGCTGTGCTTTCTCATAGCCAGATGTGTTAGGATCCACATGGTCATTCAGCATTGGTATAGTGTGTGGAATCTATTAGGGGTTGAACAGCAGGGTCCACTATCTGAGTGTGACTTTATGTATACCTACTTTGCATGCACCATGATCGGTGAGGCCCACACATCTGACAACAAGGTGCTCCAGAGTACCACATGGGGCTTTGTATGGATGTACGTTGTTACAACGCATGCTTTTACCACGCATGCTGTAACGACGCAAGTTTTAAAACGCATTCCATTACAACGCATTACACTGGGGGGTGCTGGATAGTGAATAGTTTAATTTACTATTCCAACACCAGTCCCTGTGGACACTAGGGAAGGTGTTAGTAAATTAAAACTATTCCCTATCCTAGAGCACCCCCCAGTGTAATGCGTTGTAATGGTTTTCGTTTTAATGTCTGCGTTTTAATGTCTGCGTTGTAAAAGTTGCGTAGTAAAGGTTGTTCCCCGCTTGGTATGGCCTACTTGGCATTGTGGACTGTCATATCCTAATAGGTGTGTGTGTTGTCCCCTCCTGTTCCCTGAAGGTCTGTCAGTGGCAATGAGTGTTGTCCCCACATCATGTCCCTAGGTGTGGGCAGGGCAAGTTGCATGTCAGATATGCTTCATCCTTGGGCAGGGTGTTGTGCTGTGTGGCCTCAACATAGCTCAGTCATGGCAGATTTTCAGTGTTACAGGCACTGTTGTGGTCTATTTAGTGTGTTGCTGCAATGTGATTGCAGGGTGTGGTGGTCACCATGTTGATTTCGGCATCCCCTGAACTGCATTGATTGGATTGCTTTGTCCTGATGATGACAGTAACACAACCCTGCATCTCTCTCTCATGCAGAATCACCAGTGGACACGGAGGAATGAGAGCCGGAAACCAGTGGTGGGGAGAGTAGCACCACAGCTGCACTGGAGGCCAGTGACACAGAGCTCACCAGCGCATCTTAAGGGGACCGTAGTATGCAGGAGGAATCCGTGGCTGAGACACAGAGAACTACATCATCTGATGCCAGCGGTGATGCATTCATGTTGGCAGGCACAGGGGATGGGGAGTCTGCAACATCATCTACCACACAGCAGCCAGTGCCCAGCCTCCCATCCACTGCATCTGGTGCTACCCGTGTCCGTGTCAGTAAGAGGGGACGAGTTACATTCACACCTGGCACCGCTGAGCCTGCACCTGTCCCCCCCTGCTGCCCTCAGTGCTGAGTCGGTAGAGCTCCTGCGCCAGCTTTGTGTGGGCCAGACCACCCTGCTCAATGCCTTCCGTGACCATGACAAGAAAGTAGGTCAGGTGGTTGCCTACATGGAGGGCATATACTCTGACGTGGGTGGGCTACACCGTACAGTCCAGGCTTTGTCATCCGCAGTGACGTCTGCCCTTCAACAGGCACATGCTCCCATTCCTGCTCAGGTGCCTTTGTCCACCCCCCAGTCAGTGGCTACATCAGATGACAGTGATCACAATTTGCATGCGTCACAGACACGATACAGCACAAGGAGCACACAGCAGACACAACCCAAGCGGTCCTGCCCACAGACACCATCCCCACAAACGAGCAGAGCCACCCCAGAATGCAAGGACAAGAGCCCGTCAGGGAAGAGCAAGGCCGAAAAAGCAATGAGGCTGACATCAGGCTCACATGCCTCAGAGGCATTACCAGCAAAGGACTCTCCTGTCCCTAAAACTTCACGCAGAGCTAGGCGTGCAGTGTCTGTGCCCACTGAGGAGGTGTTGTATAGCATGGGTACACCTAGGCAGGGCACAGGGCCACATTCCCCCCACCACATCAACTCCAATTCCGAGCCTAGTGAAGCAGGTGGAGGAGGGCACTGAAGGGGCCACCCCTGGCAAAGACGCAAAGGAGGGCACTGTAGGGGCCACCCCTGGCAAAGAGGCAAAGGAGGGCACTGTAGGCGGGACACCTGGCAAACAGGCAAAGGAGGGCACTGTAGGTGGGACACCTGGCAAACAGGGGAAGGTGGTCCAGAGGCGTAGCCAGACAAAGCGTTCCACAGGATCCAGCACGTTACCAGAGGTAGTGCCAGTGTCTGCATCTGATGCGGGACAGTTAGTGTGTGTGCCTGCTGTGTCATCACCAGTTCCCATTAACCCCAAGACAGAAGCCATTTCATATTCTCAATAAGTGGAACGGCACCCCTCAAACCTCTCCCATCCACACTGTGTCACAGGCCTGCATGACTCCACCTCCACGTGCCACTATACCACCTGGTCCAAACAGCCCTCCAGCTTGCCAACTGATAGCTCTACATCACCTGGGCCTCTGTCTCCCCAGTCAAGTGTTCCTGCTGTCCCCCACACAAGGCCAGCTCCAAGTCTGCCTGACAGCCAAATGTGAGTGGCAGTCCCCCTCACACACCTGTCTCTCATACAGGTGTGCTAGTCCTGCCCATTGTTTGCCACCTGGATGTGTTGCTGGTCATGGAAGGGTACGGTCAAATACACGCACTGTACTTGCTGTGCCACCTGCCATGGACACTGACCCTGTTGCTCTGCTGTGTTGTACTCTCCCCTGTGAAGCCTCTCATGTACTTGCTGTGCCACCTGCCATGGACACTGGCCCTGTTGCTCTTCTGTGTTGGACTCTCCCCTGTGCAGCCTCTCATGTACTTGACGTGCCACCTGCCATGGACACTGGTCGTGTTGCTCTGCTGTGTTGGACTCTCCCCTGTGCAGCCTCTCATGTACTTGCTGTGCCACCTGCCATGGACACTGGCCCTGTTGCTCTGCTGTGTTGGACTCTCCCCTGTACCATGCCCACTGGCCTTCCTGTTTGTAGTTTGCCTGTGCAGATTATCTTGCATATGATCAGCATTTTGTGCCTTGCTCTTATCTACTGTTGTTCTACTGTCACATCTGTGCAATATGTGAATAAAGACAGTTACTCCTGTTGTGTGTTTTGTCAGTGTCCTTGCTGATTAAAGTTATTTTGGTGTGTGCATTTGGTTGCCTGTGCCCCATGCTCTATGTGTCACTTCAACATTGCCAAGCTCTTTGCCCGCATCACATTTTTAAACAGGGGTGACAGGGTCTTCAGTCCATTCAGACACTGATACTTGTGTTATCTGTGTTGGCTCTTTTAGCTGTCATGCAGTTCTCTTTTTAGTGGTTTGCTATTGTTGGCTACGTTGTTGCCATGTCAGTTTGGGGTACACTGCCAGCACAGGCTGTGATGCTGTGCACAGGTTTGCATGCAGGCTGGGCAATGTCATGATGTATGTGTGTTATTCCTGTATATGTGCCCAGCTGTGCATGTGTATGGTCATTTTGTGTTGGCCCGTAGTCCTGTTCCCCTGGCCTACATGATGGCTCTTAGATGGTGAGGAGGTGTGCCGTGTGAAGGGTGTGACTGTAGTGGGTGTGGATGTGTGTGTGCCCCTGGATTGTGATAGACACACATGTGTCACCCAGGAGTTGTATGCCTGTTGTTTGGATTGTCCTGCCCTGTGTAAATGATTGTATGCACTTTTGTGAGTTGTCTGTTGTGCACTGTGCAGTGTGTTGGTGTGTCCATACAGTTCTGTGTGACTCCTCCTTGTTCTTTGAGTCACTTATGAGTGTGCAAAGTGTGTGACTTGCACATCGTGTTGTGTTTGTTTGATCATCAATGTGTCTTGAGTGTGTTTGTGTAGACTGTGTGGCCCTGCTGCTCCTCACTGGCATTGTGTTTGTGTTTCTCATGCATTGCAGGCACAGGTACCTTTTCTCCTCCTGTATGGCATAGTGTGTGTGGTGTAATGCCATGACCTATGTGTGCCACTTGTGCCTAGCCACTGGGGGTCTGTACTCCCTCTATTTATGTATGGTACACCCCTTACATGTCTACTACTGACATGCAAGTCGGTTGACTTTGATGTCAGCTGTCCCCTTTGTTTACATGTGTATGTGCCTCCCCATCACTTCATTTGTGAGACTGTGCCTTGTGGTGCAGTTCTTGGGCCAAGAGTGATGTTTCACTCTGGACATTGCCCCAATGGTTTATGTGTAATGTTCTTGAACTATTTATCAGTGAGTATTGCCCATGTGCACTTCAGCTGTGTGCGCTGCCCAGTGCTCTGGTGTAGATGGTTCTGCTGTTGTAACCCAGAGTGATGCATCCTGTTGTTGTTGTGATCGATGTATGTGTGTTGGCTGTGGTATTGTTTCACTTCCTGGGTGTGCTGTTGTTTTTGTGCTGTGCTGATTTGTGGTGTGTGTGTTGAGGTTGTGTCAGCCATGTATGTGTGTAGCTGTTGGGCTTGTTGTCCACACACTGCTTATTGTTCATACAGTGCTGTGTGTATGTTGGCCTGGCATTGCCTGGTGTGCATCCCCTGTTGTCCTGAGGTGTTTGTTGATTTCTGCTTTCATGTGCATCTCTGGTTGGTTTGATGTGACAGTTTAGTTCTGTGCAGGTGCACTTCTTGTGTGATGTGTGGTATGTTGTGTGTGTGTTTTGTTCTTTTAGTGATGATGTTGTGCACTCATGTTGTGTTTGTGCTCCCATTGCCTTTCCACAGTTCGACTGACAGGGTGTTGGGGTTCTGTGTGTGTTCCTGTGGTGTTTGTGTGTAGTTTTTGGGCAGGCATCTGTTCGGGCTTCCCTGTGTGTGTGTTCTGTTTGTGGCTACACCCAGGGTGTGTGTTTGTGTGTGTGTGTGTATGCTGGGAAGTATTGGCAGCCTTCAGTGTGTGAGGCACTGGTGTTGTGTGTTCCTTGTCAGCCACTCCTGCAGTGGCTGTCTCCCTAGTTGTTTGTTGTGTATTGCAGGGTGTGGATTGTGCTTGCTTGTTGTTGTGCTTGTTGCTTGTTGCTGTGCATGGGGGTGCACTGGATGGGCACCTGGCCTGTGACTTGATGGGGTGTGTTGATGTGTGGTTGGGGGTGGTGTGTCCCTGTGGTCTCTGTGCCCTGCCCATGTCTTGGAGTGGCCCTGGCTTCTTCATTGTGCTCTTGTGTTGACTGCAGTGGTGATGTAACCGGGAACAGGACGTTGCTGCTAGTTCGCGTCAATGTGTGTCCCGGATGCAGAGGGGTGACTTGGTGGCAGGTGGGTAATGTGTGGGTGCCCTTGTGGATGTGTTGTAACCCCCAGCAGGGTGTCTGTGGTGGAATTGGACCCTGTGTCAGCTTGTGTGTTGTATTTGTGTAGTTCCGTACCTGCGGTGGCGTCCGCAGCGGCACATTTGATGGTAATGCTGTAGCAGGTATATCACCGGATGCATATGTAGAGCTGGGTCCATGGCGTCCATGACCGGGTGGAGGGGACCGGGTCTCTGCTATCACGCTCCGCTGTCGAGTTTCCGCCATCTCTGGTTGGGCGGTGTCTCCGCTGCGTTGCGTCTGCCTGTTTGGGCCATCTTAATTTGTGGAGCAGGGCGGACGTCATTCCGCACGGTGGTAAGCCTCCATTGGCTCCCACTGCAGAGGTGGCGGGCGCACTTTGATGCCGATGCGCGGCGGACGGGAAATGACCTATGTTTTGCTATATTAATATGGCGAATGGGAGTACCGCTGCTCGCAGGCGGAAAAAGGCATTTTTCCACCCCGGCAGCACCGCGATGGTGCCACCGCACAACATCCTAACGGACCCCTTGGTTTGCTGTCCACTTGCTGCCAAGCATTCTGTTGTAAATAAAAGATCTTCTATAGCCAGGTGATGTGTAGATGTATATTGTAGATTTATTCATAAGTTAACAGCATCAGAAAGTTACAGAAAGATGTTAAGTCCATGCGATGCCCCACCAGGAGCAGCCTCTGTCCTGCTCAGCCTGCACACTCCAACTGACACTCACAACCTCACCAGGCACCCATCATTCCACAACGTCATCAATCCAACATTCCAGACATCTCCAAGCACACCAACACTCATTCTATCTGAGCAGTACAGAAGAGATACGTAGGCAAGGGGAAAGGCAACAGTAGATCATAACACACTCCTACTTCGTAATATTAAGATGGACACAATCTTTTACACGTTTTCTGCATATGCTCTCACCCTGATTACATCCACCTTTATATGCTTTAGTGCCATGTGCCTGAGTTCAGTCTCTTTTATAGCAATTTGGTAGATTTAAAGTACTGTTCGAAACACATCGTCAGCATCTGATATCAAGACCACTTTCTGTACTGATGCTGTTTTCAATCTCAATTTATCGGTCAATATTTAACCATGACTATGCACTTCAAGCACACATAATCTATACCTCACTATACTCTTTATGAGCTACATTTATTTTTCTTCACATCACTTTTCTCCCGATTACCAAACACTTTGCTGGTTACAGTGTAACCTCGCTGTTTTTCATTTCTTTTGTTCCATTTTGCCCCCCCACTTCCGCAGCTTTGACAAACTGTGCCTGCCTAAGCGAAACATCTATCAGCTGATCCAAAGGAAACTATCCTTTGTGTTTTTTTTAAATTTCTCATGATATGAAAAAAAATTACACCTGTTCTTAACTGAAAATGAAAGTGTATGGACATTATGTCCACATTATGTCACTCTACTATCACACTGAGTGTTGCAAAATCCGTGTTTTATTCAGCAGGGTGGGAGAATAAAACCCTAAGGAGGTACCAGAGATACCATACCAACTTTCTACTGTACTAAACTAATGCAGGCAGTTTCAGCCAGTCATCTAAAGAGTATTCCGAGTCTGATTCAGTGAGCACAAGCCCTTTCTAACTTGACCAAGCCTCATTCTTGATGACGTCATTTATATTTCTCAGGAGGCTTTTGTTGCATTTCGGATGCACTGATTGGCGTTAGCTTTGCTCTGCAAAGTGATGAATAAGGATTTAGTATTTGAAATGAGTGTTGAAACATGCCATTTGATGCAAGTGCCTTGCAGGCTTGAATAGAAATGAGGGTGGGTGTAGATAAGAGAAGAACAAATTCAATCTTTTGTGGAATAAGCTTCAGTTCTAATTTGATATCTATGTTTGTATTTTAATGAGACGGCTTACAACAATGGCCATGTAGTCTTCTGCTTTTAATTCCACATATAACTGAGTTGCTCAGAGCCTCATCCAGTGGCTCCATCTAGATTTTAGAAAGCATGTGGAAAGGGTTGATCCTTGGAAAAATAAATAAGGTGCTTGAATGGCGGGTGATGGGGAGTCTTCAATCTTCATCAACTGTGTGTGGTTTTGGAATTAGATAGGAGATTGAGCCTCTGTTACCATACAGAAGTATAAGCTGTTGATGAAGACCTTATAGTCCTCTGTGTTGAATGCCTATGATTTCGATCATACCCAGGTACCTTACCTCATGCTGCTGATGAGTTCCCCTCAGTTGACCACCCAAGGAAAACTCATACACAAAATACTCAGATAAGTATGTGAAACACTATTATTATTTGTCAAACTAGTGCAGAAATTATATACAGAGATAGCAAAACTCATAACCAAATTTGCCATAGTGAACATAGAGGAAGAATACGTAATAAAGAAGGTGTGGTACCATAATATTGTGTCCTATATATCATCTGACAAAAATATTGTGTCCTACAGCTCATTTACAAAAATATCACCCCATTGTAGTTAATAATTGAAACGGTCAGATAATATTCTTTGTATGCTATTTTGACATAAACCCATCAAGAAACGAACCATGATTTTGGATTATATGTATTCCATACATGCTCTAATACTAATTGGTAGTAGCAAGAGAGTTTGCCATAAGGAGGGATCAGATAAAACATTTGTGCACTTGAAAACCAAGGCTTATCTCAGCCCTCAGCTTTTTACCAAGTCTTGTCTGTAGTTGCCTGTAGAAGAATCCAAAGGTTCTTCATGTTTATTCCTCCATTGATTATCAATCCTCTCTTTCTAAAGGCAGAGCACAGGGCCCCTTATGAAACATTTTCTAGAAGGATGCATGAGAAGATGTTCTTCTAATCGTGATGTGCTGTGTGAGCAATAATGTGAGAAACTGAGTTGAAAACACAGTCAAGTCTAGGGCTTGTTGGTTTCTATATACATCAGAATCAGAGGTGATGAGGAACCGTACAAAAGCATACTCTCGGGGAGTCACAGCATATCAAGAAAAGGAAGAACCACGCTTGGAGACTTTCAAAGTCGGGTCATAAATGGCTGAAGCGTGAAGGGATTATGCGTGTCTCCAAGGCCAGACTAACTAGAGACTCAAAGACTAAAGCTGCTTTCAGGTGAATTTAAGAAGCAGCAGTAGTAGTGGCCAGTTGTCCTGCATCTGCTTAGTTGTATGTCTCCTGGTTCGTAGTTCGCTGGTTGAGAGTCCTTAGCCTCCACCATGTTGTTTTTCCCCTCTGTTGGTTCCTTCCCTTTTACAGTCCCATCGTTTGAAGTTCTCATGCAGTTTTGTAATCACAGAATGTAATGATACTGCACTTCAAATGTAAAAACTTGATGGCATCCTCATTTTGCATTCTCCATTTTTCACATCATATTGGCTCAATTAAATATAACAGCACAGGTGCACCACAGCATTTAACATAAAGCAAATCAATAATTCATATCCAATTCCAATAAGTCACAGAGATAGAAGTTCCTTGATTTGATTTCTTTATATCAATAGAAAAATGAAACACCATACAGCCGACGCGTTTCGTCCCAAAAAAGGGACGTCTTCAGGGCTTCTGCTAGTAGAAAGAGTCTTCAAGTAGAGATGATAAACGAAGATCAAAAAATGTAGCACCGCTAATGACGGAAAGGCTTGTCTCGCCAAATTGAGGACAAGTAATCCAATGATCATCTAATAAATATATCCCGTACTTTCAGAGTTATTACTATGTGTGGGTCCAAGACGATGGATCTACATGTGATAATAGATCTATCTGTCATCCATTTCAGGTGTGTGATCCCACAGCGCGTAGTCAGTCATAAAGGTTAATTGTATAGGTTAGATGCCCAAATCGTGATATGTTAAACACGACCGGCAGTGTCAAAATCCACTCAGCAGCTGTAGTGTAGTTCCTATCTTCCCAATAGGCTCTGCGCATTGGAATAATACCTACAGCAGTAAAGGCCTAGGCCAGACGTTAACTAGGTCTACTACTGTCGATACTAGACTTAAGTTTTGGGTTTGCCAGCGTAGCTCAGAGTTCGCAAGAAACTTTCTCGAATGTTCAAGGAGGAATTAACTTCCCTGATTAGACAAGAAGGGATTTAGTTTCTGACAACCATAGAACATGACAACTTTGCTCTCCCCTAATCAAGAGTCAATCTCGAGAGTCGTGTGAACAAAAGGCAAATTATTTTACTCAGTCAGTACGTGCATTCTTAGTCTCGTCAGAATGTAGAGAAAAGGAAGAGACGGGCGTGTTCAATAAAAAGGTGTTATTTATTGATCAGTCTCTTTTCTCATACAAGAGAAATGGATTGATATTATTGCAATACTTATAGTTAAGTAAAGTGCATACATTAAAAGCAATAGTATAAAGTAATACTGTAAAAACATTGATATGGTTTCTAAGCCATATGATGTTTAAAATGAATAAAATATATTTACATACACATATACATTTGACTAAACGTACTCAACTGGTGTTTCTAAATACGCCTACCCCGTGTACCTGACCTAAGCCTAATACGTGGGCGGGAATAGAAAGTTACAGTTTAAGTTAAGTTTGTTTTTGCCAAGTGAATAACTAAAGAATTCTCTGTGAGGGGTTATTCAGTTCTGTACCTGGAAGTTAGGATGAATGAGGAATGGTATCTCTCTCTCTGGTCTCGATATTCCAGGCTGCCTGCGAGGGCTACCCGGAAACGCCGGTGCTGGATTCTCGGCAGGAGAAAGCAGCTTCTCTCAGCGCGTCAGGAAGGCGGGGCTGCTGCCAGCGGGGTCTGCTCTGCTCTCGGCTTCGGCAAGTATGGCTGCTCCGTCTCGTCACCACGCGTGTGTTTGCATATGGCAAGATCGGTAATATTTATACCTTTAAGGTGCCGAGATTGACGTAAGGATGGACATAGATACGTCAATAAAGATGTCATACGATTTGCTCGTTAGCACATTCTTTTACTAAAGTTCTCGGTGAAATCAAAACAATGGCCGCAGGGTTTTGCCCAGGTTGTCATAGGTTTGATTTGTTATGAGAACTCCGTATGCCTTATCAGGGGCTGGAGGAATATCGCTTGTCTAATTAGATCGCAAGCGTTATGACCTAATCAGATAGCACGTTCCTGTGCCGTAGTGTGACTGCGTCAGATAACGGTATCTGCATCATGGGGAATTTCTGCCTCATGGGCTGACTGCTAGTTAACTTGTTGGTTTGTTTAACTAGAATAGGGTCAGGAATAGGGGGATCGATTCAGAACCGATAGGAATACATGACACCCACTCCACGCTAACTATGGACATATTTACTAATCTAGGCATAGTATAACATAGTACAACATACTATAGAGTAGTGTGTATACCTTACCACCCCAAAATACATAAATGCATTTTGAAATTCTTCAAATATACTGAAAAATTGCAGACATATATATTGGATGCACTCAAGCTGTAGAATAATGCCAAAGTAGTCGCATTTGTATACATTATTGCTTATTTGGTATATGAGAATTACACATGAAATGATTTCTGACAGAAAAAAGTTTCGAGACCATTCCATCACAGAATAAAATATCTTTATGAACATGCCAGCGGGCAGCTAATGTCTATAAGCTATCTAAAAAATGTTTTTTTTGTATTAGAAACCTTAGTTCTTTAAGAATAGTTCTTACTTTAAGCAGAAGATAGTGTCCCGAAAAATATGCAAAAATATTTTGGGGCTGCTGGAAAAACTGCTGTCCGTGAACTGGAGCGAAAATGTTCATGTCACTTTATTTTTAAAGTTGAAGGCCGAATTCAGGGAACGCCGTGTGCGAGCTTGCTCAAAAGTTTCTATTTCTGTTCGGGTGAGAACATCATATCATTTAGACTTTCGAAAAAACTGTCAACAGCTTCCTGGGAAAGTTCCACTAACTCGGAAATAGGTGTAATCATGCATTCTTGCGCATGATTGTCTCCATTGACATTCTGATTTGCATTACTGACAGAAGGTCGTACCTGTTCGATGCTGCTTTCATCTTGAACTTCACTACCCATCAATCGTAGTGGTGAAGCTTCCACGAATGCCGTCATCAGGATTGGTAGCCTTTGAGGGCAGCACAAAGCATGAACCTTAATCGGGCTCAACAATGTTTCTGCATCCATCGGCGCATCCGATTGTAGCGTCAGACAGGTGTCTAACACGCATTCTTCTCCGCATAGCAGACACCTCAATACAGGTAAAACACATCTTTGCCACATTGGTCGAAATGATAGAAACCAAGTCATGTTCAGGTCTCTAAGCCGGGAGAGTCCCAGGATTTTTGATATGCGGTCCCGGTATCCAATGGCTAGGATTGTTTCTTCCCTTGTCGCAAGAATTTTGTCTGTGACATGGGTTGCCATAACGAAAGATAAGGACTAAGAATAGGATTCCTGCAATTAGTCCCAGGATCAGGGGAAGTCCGCCAAAAATCGAATGGACGAAATCTGGAAAAATACCCAGTATGGCTTTGAATGGTGTTAATGCCATCGAAAATACTGTCTTAAATACCTTTGAGACCCCATTGGTATCAGAAATATTTAAGATTTCATTCAGGATTTCCGCGAAATGTACGGGGGAATTAGTTGATAATAATGTATGTATCTCTGCAGTCGTCCTTGCGACTTGTAGATCATACGTTTCTTTTGATGACGAGAGCCTGGTAGGCGTCTGAAGAAGGACTGTTTTCATTCTGCTTAAAGTATCTATTCGAATAGAAGTAATTTTCAAATCGGGCCATGCCCTTGCCTCCCTGTCTGGGAAGGAGCTGGGGAACAATGTGCGTCCACAGCACTTGACCTTCGCAGTAGTAGTTACTAGATAAGGAGTCCCGGGCATAAGACTACAACATCTGCGGTCTACAATAAGAATGTAACTCCCATTATAGAGTCTTTGAAAGAATGGTTCTATTTCTGTTGCAGGTGCGCCTTGCTGGTGACATGAAAGGTTGTATGAATTCCCTTCACAGGCTCCATGCAAACTAATTCCGTTACACAGAAGTGTGCCGCTTAGTGACATCTCACAATTGTTGCCACTAAGAAACACTTTCTGTCCTTTATTACTGACACATGCATGTGAATAGGGCAGGTTCCAAGTTGTTTTAAGGTACCCCTTTCCCAATTTCTCGTACATGCCAGCCTGTATATATTTTTGGCAGTATTGAAACCTGACGGTTGAGATTGGAATATTTATGATTCCGTGTATTATCCATTCACTGACAGGTCGTTCTGACATTGTCATTGGTAATCTTTCTAGTTTTTCAATGCTCAAGATTGTATAATCAGCACCCTTTTGCGCCATACCGATTTGTCTATCAGTAAGGTTAAAGATTTGGAATAGTGACGTTGTGTTGATTAAACGCCAAGGCACATAGCCTGAACGCAGATTTTGTAACGTCCAGCCAAGCTGTACAATAGAACGCAATTGTGACTGACCATGTTGTAATAACAGTAAGTCTTGCGATAATATATCGATAGCTGACGACACAATGCTGTCCAATGAAAAAATTCTGGAGGACAGAGTCATTAACCCATTGTCCACTACAGAAAGTGATTTTTCCAAATTAATACGGTCAATTTCCCGTATTCTCTCTGCTGTTTCAATTTGAGTAACCTTCCAGGCCTCATTGTATGCTGCATATACAGAGGCTGCTATGAAACGTTTTTGACGCTGTTTGCGTGGTCCCAAAGTGAAATCACGCAAGTCAGCACCATCAGTAAGTAAAGTTAGGTGTTGCTTAATTTCAGCCAGTGTGGAAGTTTGTAGCCATTGAAGGCATAATTTGCCCACACTGTAGGTGGTAATTATCCCTGGGTGATGTCTTTGGGGATATCTAGGGTCTGGCCTGTTCATTTTGAAACCCTGTGTTTTGTTCAGGAATCTGTCTTGACAGTTATTAGTATCTGTGGGCCAGATCAACCACTGTTTCCAATTTGGATGTGTTCTGTTTTGGTTTAATATATGGTTTACGTCTATCTCTTCATCTGTATCAGAGTTATTGCTAAACATTGTTGGCTTTGGAATAGACGGTTTAATTAAATCTTTGATTTTGGCTAGACCAAGACAGGTGGTTTGTTGAACAGTGTCATTTAAAAATATCATTTGTTCTGGGATCATGCAGGCTCTAAACAAAGCTTCTATACCCTGTACTTGCCAATCTTTTGTACCCCAAACACTTTTCAATTCAACATTTTTGTCCCAATAATCAAAACCAAAAGTATTCATTTGTTCGAAAAATTAGTCTGAATATAACAATTTTGTGTTGGTTATCATGGTTTTGGTTCCTGTCTTGTTTGACAATTTAAAATAAAATGTTTCAGCATTACTTGTGTTAAAACCTGAAAAATATGAATATTTGTCGTAAACGGTTCTTGAGCTCCCTTTTGGAGGTGTTGCACAATGTTCCCATTGATTATAATTTAAAACATTTCTAGGTTGTGCAGATCTATGTAAAAAGTGGTTACCATAGAGGTTATAGCAATACATACTGTCATAATTTGTAGAACCCTGCAAATAATCATGTTTGGTAAATTTAGCAGACATTACTAAGTCAGACATCATGTTATTAATGCTTTCGAAGTCCCAATCATCAGCAAATGAGCTTGGTTTTGCAAAGTCACTCAATGAGATCTTAATTTGGTGTGGATATTTCAGGATTTTCGACCGGACCATAAATTTCATAGTCAGTGTTGTCCCAGGCTACCCCACCAGGTATCGGATTGGCTGTGAAGTTGGCTGAAGAAAGTTCTCTTTTCTCGACATGTGAAGATGTGTGTGGTTTGAGGATCAAGTTGATTTTCTGACTTGCTGTGTCCATTTTAGCATATTTTCCCTCAATGAAGCGTCCCAAAGTAAGTACCATGATGAGCCAAAGTATGAGGATAAATGCACCAAAACCCACCCAAAATTCAATCCATGGAGAAATCAGATATGTTTCTTTCAGTTGTTTCAAAAGTTCCTTAGCTTTGTCTTTAAAGGATTTTGATGATGGCTGTGTCTTTGATTCACTGAAGCCTTCAGAGGAATCATCGAAGTTTATGAAGTAGCCGGATGCAGTTCTGTCAATTGTTCCAATTGGTTCAGGATTTTTGTTTCTTGCATTGTCACTTGGTACTTCATTATAGAGTGGTGTGTCTCTGCTAAATGTTTTTATTTGGGTTTTCAGAGGTCTTAGTTCTATTGCATTATTGCATAGTCCTTGTTGTTCTTCTGTAGGCGTTTCGAATGTGATGAGCCTCTTCGTTAGGACCTCTGTACTGGTAGCAAACCTTGGTGTTCTGCTACTTATTGGGAGTCCACTTGGCCTACTGTTTGTTATCGGCCACATGTTGTGGTTTTACCAGGTCGATGGATACAACTCGGTTCTCCTTTTTACCAGCAAGTGGCGGTAGTACAACTGATCTTGTCCCGTTGACAGACAAGACAGGAACTGCTTTTCTGTAAGAAGGCCCAAATTCCTTCTTTACCGCGATCTTTTCCCTGACTAGATCCCCGACTTTTGGAATCCAGACAGGTCTTGCTGGGACAGGTGGTGGTTCTTCAGTGGTTGTTGGCTGTTGTTTCAACTTTATGTTGCTCAGGTCTTTTCTTGTTTTGTTTAAGTCCTGCAAAATAGCCAAACGGTCTTTGATATCAAAGCTTTTTTCTTTCACCACTGAAGTCTGACTATCAATGTCAGAGATCATCATCCTAGTTCCAAATAATAATTCGTACGCACTGCATCCCTTCAGAGAATTTCTTGGCAAGTTATTGAGACTACGTTGGACACTTATTAAATGTTTGACCCACCCAGCTCCCGAACCTAATATCCTTTCCGCTAGAGATTGCTTTATGTCTTGGTTTTTTCTTTACACCATCCCGTACCCTCAGGAAGGAAGTGAGAAGATTCCCGCTGGACTGTGCTCATTCGGCCATGTTTCCCCCCAGGCTGGTGGGCCTGAGTGAAAACAATGGTCGAACGTAGCATGCTCTTAGCGTATATGCCATTTAGACTCGCAAATCTTTGTATAACAGTCCGGACGTCAGCCGAGGGCTGGTGATCTACATTATAAGTGGAAACTAGCCTGTATATGTTAATCGCAAGCCATTCTTTTTACTGGTAATATTATCTGCCGTAATACGACGAGGTATCAAACTGTTTCTCTCCCCACTGCGATCTCTATTGCAGTTCGGGCAGCGTTTTACAAACATGGTGTGACGCAGGCTCATGCCTGGCCACCAGTACCGTGATTGTAATTCTTCCAGTGTATTTTTTAATTTAAGGTGTCTGAGACCCTCGCCCATGTGTGCGTCTGCGATTAACAAGTTTCTCCTGTCCATGTTTGGAATCACTCTATCCCCCACTCCAGGGATTCGAGCAAAAGGGACGGAGTTTGCATCGATTATGTATGTATAATTGAGTGGATAGTTGATCGGTAACGCTGAGCAGTCGCCTTTTGATGACGTTTTCACTGCCAGCACTGTTTCACCGTCAATGTATTTTAATGTACGCTTTTTTCGAACTACGGGAGCCGATTTAGTGGCTGCCGCTGCGGCTGTTTCAGCCAATGAATTCCCTACAACGTGAACGCCATCACGTTGATGACTCAGTGAGTGAGTCACGTGAGTCTTTGGTAGCTCTTTCTGTAAAAGAGCTATTTGTTCCCAGAGCAGTTTCTGCTTTATTGGTGCATCTGTGTCATCTTTGTAACCGTTTTGAATCCATGTCTGCAAATCGCTGTTATATGATTTGACGCAGTAATATGAATCTGACACTATAAGTGTCGGGAATTCGCGATCCGCATTATCTAGCGCCATTTTCAATGCTATTATTTCAGTTTGTTGTTCTGAATTACTTTCTACTGAGTGTGTCTTTGTTAATAGAGGTTTTAGTTTACCTCCGCGCCACACTTCTTTTGTAATCTCACATGTGGGGTTGTATGCTTGTTCTCCCCAAACGGACGGTTGAGCATGTCCGTCTGTATAGATTACACAGGCGTAATGTCGTAGAGGCAGAATGTCGATTGGCAGAGGATATGTTTTTTCATATTCTAGATTTTTTAATTCTTCTAGTTCTGGATCAAAGTAGTAGTACACTTTGTCCGTTGTGATAGAATTCACCCATTGTATCCATTCCGGATTCAATGCTGTTGTTGGTAAATTCCACGGTGTTGTTAATGCTTCAAAGGCTGATTTTGCTGTTCTGACTGTGATATGTCTACCGTCCGCTTGATCTTTCTCTCTAGCTATTGCGGTTTGAACTGCATGAACAATTTTTTCTTTGTTGCTGAATTTCTGTTCAGCTTCTGTGTACAAGTGTGATTTGAATGCAATTGGTACCTTTTCCCCCTCATTAGAGGTTAGGTATGTGAATCCGCATCTCCCTGGGATGACTCGAATCACAAGATTGCGTGTGTTATCACGTGTTTCTAATTTTGTTTTAATTAGCATGTCTGTTTGTAAGGATCTCAGAATTTCTGTGTGTATTTGAGTCCAATTGGATTTTTTAAAATCTGGTTTAATTAGATCATAAAGGGGTTTGACCCTTTCTGCGTAATTTGCAATGTATGTTCTTCCGAAATTTAGGAAGCCTAGAATTGACTGTAGGTTTTTTAGTGTTCTAGGTGCTTGGAGTACGGCACATTTCTCTAGGAAATTGTCAGCCAGGCTTTTGCCTTCACTTGATAATTCATATCCTAAGAACAGGACTGTCAGATGGGCAATTCTGGACTTTTTAAAGTTGAATTTGTAACCCTCTGCTGCGAACCCAAGTATTATGGTGTTCACTCTTTTCAAGTGAGTCTCCAAGTCATCATCTGTTAAGTAAATGTCATCGACATAAGATAATGCTTCATCATCATATAGATGAAGTAATTCTGTTACTCTCGCTGAGAATACCCCCGGGCTGTTCTTGTACCCCTGAGCTAACCGACAGAATTGTTTTTGAGTGCCATTTACTGAGAATGCAGTTAAATATCTGCTCTCTGGTGCTATGTTTTGACAAAAGAATCCATTGGAGATGTCCAAGGTTGTTTTGTATTTTTTGCGCACTATGTTATTCATTAGTGCAGCACTGTGTGAGTTTTGCACTGCAAAAGTTTTGCAACATGTGTTAAGGTGTCGGTAATCCAAAACTAGACGATATGAATTGTCTGGTTTGGAGACCGGAAACAAAGGGTTGTTCATTTGTGAGGTGCAAGTTTCAATCACCCCCTGGTATTCTAGCTGATCTAGTATTTCATTTACCTGTTTTTTAGCTTCTTGCTTAATTGGGTACTGCCTTTGTGCAGTAGGTTGTGATTTTAACTGGATTTTGTGAGGAGGGGAGTCCTCATCCCATCCTACATGATTTTTATATAAAGCAGGTGCTAGAGCCACTGCCCACTTTCTAGCAAGTGTGTATTTTTTATGAATTGGGATATGATTCGAGAAGGCCGGCATAATTACTTCTTCCCCATGAGGGCACTCCCTGACAAACTCTGGTG
The DNA here is from genome assembly GCF_964261635.1 of Lissotriton helveticus. Lineage (NCBI taxonomy): Eukaryota > Metazoa > Chordata > Amphibia > Caudata > Salamandridae > Lissotriton > Lissotriton helveticus. The sequence continues at coordinate 1,009,614,986 of NC_136057.1, read as the reverse complement.
GCCAGTCTTTTTCAGCTAGAAGGATATCATAGCCCTTGGAGAGATTATCCCAAAATAGTCCCCTTATTTTCCTAGTCTTATCTCCCTCTATACGCAATGTTATCTCGTATATCTTGTGGGGTTTGCTAACTCTGGTGTCCGCAGTTTCCACTTGAAGATATTCATTCGTGTCCACTGTCTCCAGATGATTCATAAGGACTTTGCGAGCTATGCTCACTTCTGCTGCGCTGTCTAGCATTGTCTGAGCCCATTCTCCGTTTTTCAGTTGTGTCCTCAGTATTCTCGGCATTGTTAACTACCTTGATACTGGCTACCTTCTTTTTTGGAAATTGTAATATCTTTTTTAGCTGAGCAGGTTCCTTGTCTTTGGACTTGGTGTGCTCTTCTCTTTGTTCTGATCGTCCTCTTCTTTCCGATTTCTGCGAGGAATTCTGAAAAGATTGAGAGGGACGTGTATCAATGTCTTGATATCTATCACGCTTTTTTATATTATCCCTATTTCTAAGGTTATATCTTTTCCCAGAGGGGTCACTCTGGGGTGACCTGTGTCTTTGGGTCGGAGATTTTTCCCTTCGCCTAGGAGACCTTCCTCGGGACTGGAATTTCTTTTCTTTTGTATTGGATTGGATTGTTTGTTTCCATCCCAGCTCTTTTTCTGTGATGTTGAATTATTATTAAAAAATATTTTTTCTGGACTTTCAGTCAGTTGCGGTTTTACTGGTATTCCACCTAAACTATCTCTACCTAGTTCCTCATAGGATTTTTCTATGATTCTGGCAATTTCAGCTGGTTGGTCTGCTATATCTGTCTCTTTTAACCTCTGGCGGATCGCCACGTTGGCTGCTTCACCTTTTATGTTGGCTAATAATATAGCCGAGACCTGCTTGAAGTCTTTCAGTAATTTCATACCTAGAGTTAAAGCGGGCTCTGGACCGTATTCGTCTTGAATTTGTTTTAGCACATCTGGTATCACCGAAATGGATGGAACACCATGCGTTTTTGTGTAGATGGAAGCAAAGACTGTACCCCAAGTGTCACAGTCCTCAATGTGTGGTGCGATTCCCATTGGGAGACAGATAGTCAGAATCCTGTGTTTTTCTAATGGGGTGGTGTCAGGAAACACCGCCTCTATTTGGGTAATTTTCTGTGCCAACCAGAATGGTATTTGTTCCCGTTTAGCCGGTACTTTACCTAGGCAAGACTGGATGTTCTGTGGTGTAATTTTATTTGTGTTCCCCTGGTGAGGGGTCAGCTGTGGAAGTTTAATTGCTGGCTGAATTGTTGAAGTCCGCATCACATACTGAACTAATTGTCTATGAATTTTTATTAATTGTTTTAGTTGTACTAAAAGATCTGCTGCAGGCATTCTTTTGAAGTCTGGATGTGGTGTGTATCCGGCTAGGACCGGCCACGTTGCTCCTGGTCTACCTAAAGGACCGAGCCTGGTGATGTGATTATTATGTTTTAGGGCGCCATCAAATAAGAGCAAATGCTCTTGGAATTTGAGTGGTACTTCCACCTCCTCAAAAGGAGTGTACTCATTAGGAGGTTCCTCTATTTTGTAATAGTGGAAGTACTTTGTTACAGCATTAGCTGCTGGAAAATGTATCCATGAATAATATACCTCTGTCTGCCGATATTCGTGTGCCTCAATTACGAATATGACTGTGCCACCTCTAGGTGTCAGTCCATTTTCTATAAGTTTTAGAGTTATAGATCTCCTTTTGATGACCGGAATGAGTATTATATCCGCGTCTGCTGCTTGCATGGTAGCATCAGCATCTGCGAGTTCAGTTGCTAATCTAACTGCCTCTCTTTCTTCTTCATTTTCTGACATTTTACTGTCCTGAAGGTTATTTTGTTTGTTTGCAGATCAGGTTTCTTATGGAAACAGAGATTAGATGCACAATATTTTGGAACTGTTTATCCTTCAACGTTGACTATACCAAGAACCATACATAGGAGTTCCCTCCTGCGAGGTTTTGGAGGATATTACCTTTCACCCACTCCAGACGTCTTTGGAGTATTGTGGGAAAAGGGGTCTGAGTGAGAAAGCACGACTGAGTTACTCTAAATGTCTTACGTTAGTTTTATCGCCCTTTCCAAACGCGTTGGGCGCCATGTAGTGTAGTTCCTATCTTCCCAATAGGCTCTGCGCATTGGAATAATACCTACAGCAGTAAAGGCCTAGGCCAGACGTTAACTAGGTCTACTACTGTCGATACTAGACTTAAGTTTTGGGTTTGCCAGCGTAGCTCAGAGTTCGCTAGAAACTTTCTCGAATGTTCAAGGAGGAATTAACTTCCCTGATTAGACAAGAAGGGATTTAGTTTCTGACAACCATAGAACATGACAACTTTGCTCTCCCCTAATCAAGAGTCAATCTCGAGAGTCGTGTGAACAAAAGGCAAATTATTTTACTCAGTCAGTACGTGCATTCTTAGTCTCATCAGAATGTAGAGAAAAGGAAGAGACGGGCGTGTTCAATAAAAAGGTGTTATTTATTGATCAGTCTCTTTTCTCATACAAGAGAAATGGATCGATATTATTGCAATACTTATAGTTAAGTAAAGTGCATACATTAAAAGCAATAGTATAAAGTAATACTGTAAAAACATTGATATGGTTTCTAAGCCATATGATGTTTAAAATGAATAAAATATATTTACATACACATATACATTTGACTAAACGTACTCAACTGGTGTTTCTAAATACGCCTACCCCGTGTACCTGACCTAAGCCTAATACGTGGGCGGGAATAGAAAGTTACAGTTTAAGTTAAGTTTGTTTTTGCCAAGTGAATAACTAAAGAATTCTCTGTGAGGGGTTATTCAGTTCTGTACCTGGAAGTTAGGATGAATGAGGAATGGTATCTCTCTCTCTGGTCTCGATATTCCAGGCTGCCTGCGAGGGCTACCCGGAAACGCCGGTGCTGGATTCTCGGCAGGAGAAAGCAGCTTCTCTCAGCGCGTCAGGAAGGCGGGGCTGCTGCCAGCGGGGTCTGCTCTGCTCTCGGCTTCGGCAAGTATGGCTGCTCCGTCTCGTCACCACGCGTGTGTTTGCATATGGCAAGATCGGTAATATTTATACCTTTAAGGTGCCGAGATTGACGTAAGGATGGACATAGATACGTCAATAAAGATGTCATACGATTTGCTCGTTAGCACATTCTTTTACTAAAGTTCTCGGTGAAATCAAAACAATGGCCGCAGGGTTTTGCCCAGGTTGTCATAGGTTTGATTTGTTATGAGAACTCCGTATGCCTTATCAGGGGCTGGAGGAATATCGCTTGTCTAATTAGATCGCAAGCGTTATGACCTAATCAGATAACACGTTCCTGTGCCGTAGTGTGACTGCGTCAGATAACGGTATCTGCATCATGGGGAATTTCTGCCTCATGGGCTGACTGCTAGTTAACTTGTTGGTTTGTTTAACTAGAATAGGGTCAGGAATAGGGGGATCGATTTAGAACCGATAGGAATACATGACACAGCGACCGCGATGAGTCCTCCGGCAATGAGTCATATTGGCTCAATATCATCCACACACCTACATATTATCTATTCCAGTCTCCAGGCTGTCAATGTAGGAGGATGGATATGGGTTCTCCTTGGCTCCTTACCAACATACATTTGACAAGACTGGGCATGTCCTTGATTGGAGTCTGGGTTTCTGTAATAGAATATGTGTGCCTATAGCTAAAAGGTCTCCAATGTCATCCAAATAGGACATGAGTATACTTTGGTGAAGTGTGCAAGTTTGATGCTATAAGCCTACTCAGCCATATCTACCAAAGATGCTTTACTTCATCAAGGAGATGTCATCTCCACTGTGTCTCACTCTCTAACCCTAATCCCAATTTTCACAGGCTATAAATTACAAACAAAACTTGTGAGCACGGGTCTCTCCCAGGTCAAAGGATTTGGAGTTTATATTGGAATCCAAGAGCTTTTTATGCCAACATCAGAACCTCATGGTTTGCGATTACTAAATATAATCTGAATTTTTTTATTACTCCCATGCAAACAGTTGCTTAAGCCTTTCTAAAGTTCAGGAATATTTCAAGTTTGCTTGACAAGAACAAACTTTGTATCTAAATAAGATTAGTGAAATTGGCAATGGGATGGAAATGTTTACATCTAGTAATATAGGCTCAAATTCTGATGCAGGCACATCTCATCTACAATCTTATCCATCAATTCTTCAGAATTTCATGATTAGTCCTTTAGTGTCAGGACACCTCTGGCTCCTCTGGGGAAGTACAACAGAGACCCTGAGAAATTCCACATCGTTATGGCACAATGCAAATTAGATTTTCTAGGTAGACCTCAAACATTTCCTACTGAAGTATCTAAAGTGGCCTTCACTCTTTAACGAGGGAGGCATTATAAAGAGCTACACCCATGATTAATGACAATAGTCCAAATTGAAATCAATTTCAGCAATTTATGTACCATTTTGCATCAATGTTTGATAAAAGATAGACAAAGCAGTCAACCATTAAGGATTACTTACTCTTCATCAAGGGTATCATCACATAGTATGTTACCTCAGTTATTTCCAACACCATCATGCTGGAGCAAGATAGACAGACACGTTTTTGGTAGCTCTCTTTTATAATACACTCCATCAAAGACGTCTTATTCTTGGTGGTCAACTGTAAGCATCCTTGGGATACACCTATGGACCTGATCCTAGTGATGGAGTGCAGCAGCAACATAGATGAAGAGAGGCAAGATGGGGGAGGACAATACAGTGAAGTATGACCAGGAAAGTATGACAATCAAACTATGCAGATCGTATTGATAAGGAAACCCTTGATGAGAGAAGAGAGAGTTAGAAGATGAAAGGAGTGCTGGACCCTCTCTTGGACTGGGAGATTCAGTGCATCCCAAACCTTTGAAGCCCAGTCAGACCTTCAGACAGCATGCACGCACATGACCACGTACTTGTTTCTCCCGCCAGGTAGCAATCCACTTTATTTTCCAAGATTGAGCCATCCTGCTCCTGGCAGGCGGAAGTAAAACTGACTCCTGTTGTATTCAGGATCGGTGTACGCAGGCGAACCAGCGAGTGTGCTGGTGCCATAGGCCTCCCCGGGGCCCCGATATATGTGTTGTGTGTGCCCCGGGTGGGAAAGGGGCACTCACTTTAGGCCCTTTGGGATGGGGTCTCTGGGGCCAGTAGTGGCTTGGGGTGGGTGGTCACAAGCCCCCTCCTCATTTTAAAAGGTTATTAAAAGAATCACAAATTCCCACCAGCACCCAGGGGGACAACCACAATGACAAAAATGAAAAAGGGAAAACATTATCTTTCACTGCTCCTAGCAAGGAGCTCCCCATTATGACATATGGCTTTTTTCAAAAAGGCTGGGCCAGCACCAAACCTTTATTTGAAGTTGTGGGGGCTGCAGAGAGTGCAGCAGCCCCCAAATAACATTTAAAAACAGTAAGTCTCCTGGGTCATTAAATCCATGAACCCAGGAGAGTTTAGTATATTTTTCAAAAGCACTCCAAGCTGGAGTTGTATGCTCTTCAGCTGGAGTGCAGAGATCTCTAGTAACTGGTTCTATGGTTGCACTTTGTGCCTTGAAAAATGTTAAAAGACTCAGACATGTTAATGATTTTTTAAATAAGGCTTTATTCAAAATATTTTAGGAAGGACTGCTACCTATTGAGTGAAGTGGGACATCTACAGGGCTTTCGTAGGTGGAGCATCATTGAATAGATCACCTTAGAGATATCTGGCGAATGGGGCCATGATCAAATTTGAGGATCTACAAACAGAATATCAGAATATCAGATGGCTGATAAGGAGTGATCCTGCTACCTGCAGTTAAGGCATGCCTTGAGATGTCACATAGCGGAGGGGGAAGTGCTACCCGAATACTCCCTGCTGGAGGACCGACTATTACTCTATCCGATGATGGATAAGGCTGTCTCTCTCACCTACCGTAAACTCATGAACAATTCCCCGGATCCCAGGACCAATATGCTAGAGGTTGTGGGGAAGTGGGTTCCTTTTTTCATATTATCTGAGCCTGTCCCAAATTTCAACGCTATTGGACTGGGGTGGCCCGGCTCATGACCAATGTAGTGGGACTTCAGGTCCCAGTGGAAGCACAGTGGCACCTACTGGGAGTGACGGGGGAGGTAAACTGACCTAAGCACACTAAAACTTGCTTCATGCTGGCCTCGGGCATGGCAAAGAGGAACATTGCGAGAATTAGGGGACTGGGAACATGACCTCGATTAGTGCCAACAGGTGGAGATAGTGCTCTACCAGAGTACAGGGTGCCCCAAAAATTGGGAGGTATGGACCCCATGGCAGAAGTATATAAATTAATTGGGTGGGACCGGGGAGGTGCTGGAATAGAAAGGGTTTGGAAAACCGCACAGCAGTGATAAGATATTGTGAGTCCTATATAACTTCTTCCTACTCACTACCACCAGACGGCACCCTGTCTCTGAATTATTGGAATGGTGTGCTAAGCAATTGTTTAATAAACAGAACTGCTTTAATTAATCATTGTCCATTTATTAAATATTCATTTGTTTCACTTATGACTTGTTGACAAATCAATTATGTTTGCCTTGTTTATAATGACACCCTTTATATTACTATGCATAATCCGCTGTGTATGCCAGCGGCGGCAGGGGTTGGGCACAGGCAAGGTCTGTAGCCAGGCCCTATGCCCAAGCCATGCGGCACTGTAGGGAGATGGGCGCCAGCTGGTGATTGGGTGCAGAGCCAGGCCGCAGGCCAATCTCAGCATCCAAAACAATGCTGCACAGTGTGATGGACATCTTGCTTTACGTATAAAAAAAACCATAGAAATTCACTGATAAAAACAAAGGTTAAAGTGACTTTATAGTTGGGTATGGTAGTAATGTCTTTCTTTGCATTAAATATAGTTATTTCAGGTAACTATAACGGGTGCCCTATAATAGCTATAACTCAAGTTGTCGCCATGCACTGCTAATTACCCCCTGTATTACATAGCTCATTACATGTTTGATGATATGATTGATAACATCACTTCAACATTTGAAATAGGATCAGTGATGACTAAACTCTGCATTGCGGGGCTGCGAGTTATAGTTACTTTAGGACACGAGTTATAGTTGTGTAAGATAGGTGTAACTGGTGAATTTCAGGGGTTTTGTTAGTTTAAAACGGAATGTTTTAACTGACATTTTCACCTATAATTCCCCCCTTAATTTTTGTTTCTTTCAGTGAGTATACACATACACACAATGCTATGCTGTATGTTCAGGAGACTAAATAACACACTCAAAATCTAATCATGTTGGCAATTTATTTCCACCAAGAGCATGGCAAACAATGGGTTTTAGCCATTTCGGCCTTTGTGAGCTAGCCAGTGAGTGATATCATATTTTAATACTATTTACCCCAGTGCAATAGACATAGGGCCTGTTTGTGAGTTTGAAGAACAGTACTACCATCTATCAGATCCGAGATTATTGCCTGCTCAGTAGTCATTGTAGTATATTGAAAGAAACAGCTGTCAAAGTGGTTTCTTTCAATTTACAAAAAAATTTGGTGGATTTCTGTCATTGGTGTTGATGGTTGTTCACTGAACGTTTTACACTTTTTTTGTTTTTCAATAACAAACTCCAAGGAAGTGTAGGCCTTATTTTTGTCCCTCACTGCCATGTTTATCCTGGTGGTGACGGACAAGGAAACAAAGACATTACTCCGTCCATCCTAAATAGAGCAGGCGGCGTAATCTCATTCCAATGGCTCATACTCAGTCAGTGCATCAGAGGAAGTTCTCTGTTGACTTAAGATCTGCCTGTCTCTAAAGGAGGTGTGTTTGGATGGAGAGTTTAGTGGACTGGATATTCCTTTGCCTTTGCTAAAACCCTAAAATATACCCTTATAAAACCTGCTACCTTCCATTTCAGTAATTAGTTCCGCTATCTTGAAGAGGTGTATCATGACATAGTCCATAGCGTTTCATTTTCAGATCTAGAGTCAAATGCAAAGTTATAGAATTCTAGCCCAAAAATGAAAGTTTCATGAAATACGAATTCATATCCCTGATCCTGGACTTGTGCACTTTAACATGCTAATGATTCAACAATAAGTCAGCTTTCACATTTAAGTACAACTGATAGCAATGAACATCATACATCAATAATAGACACAGTCATATTGAATGTTATAGATATGGTCTCAATAGTCCAACTTCTGTGGGCATTTTACTGAAAATGGTTGTCCCTTATCGCTCTAATCTAATGGACTTCTCCATAAATATCAGGGTGCTATCAATATGACATCTTAATGGTTATTGCATAAATGATGGATAGACATCACAGATCCTATGCAGTCCAACAATTGTTCAAATTCATGATAGTACTTAATTTAGTCCCAAACTATGTCTTGTCCCAGTGGGTAAATGTTCACCAGTCCTATATGTTCCTACAAGTGAAACCTCCTAAAAGAATTTTAAAAAGGATCAATAAAACAAAATGTCACCATAATATTAGTGCAGGCAAATTTATTCCAGAAGAAATTAACTAATACATGTAGATTATAAGGGTACTTTCTTTTCCTCTTCCCTATTTAATCCCAAGGGAAGTTGGTTTCCAGTATTATAATAAATTTGGATTCCATTCCCCTTAGAATTAATTAACTGTTGTTTCCTCTCCTGCTACTCAAAACCTTGTCTATGCAATATAGTACAATGATTATCACCCTGCGTTTCCTTTTAATACCTAGCTACTAGGTAGCGCTGTCTGTTATGTCAATGGATTTTCCTATGTTCAAGGATATGCTGGATGAGTGATATGTCCCACAAATTTCTTTTTGCAAGAAAAAAACATATACCCCACGTAGTCTGAATTACAAGTCCTGAATTTCTTTATTGTTTTTTTATTATCCATATACACTACTTCATAATATCTGGGGGTTTTGCAGAATGTGCATGCATTGCCATTTCCACAAATAAATTAATCAAATCCACATTCTTATCTTTGCCCGATTTTTCAATATTACTTCTAATCAGTTTATGCCTCAGGGGAGAACACTTCCTGTATGATATCTTTGGAATAGTTTGGATCCAAGAGAATCACAATAGTTGGACATAATACTTCTGGCCTGCCTAACATTCTTGTTGAAGGTAGTAAGTAACCCAATGTCATTTTCTGGATTTTTGTTTCTCTCATTGTTTGCATCAGACAGAATATCCTCCCTTAAGAAGCCAGCTGTGGTAATCATTTTTTCCTAAATCTACCCAGTTTGACCTTCTGTTCTCTCTGAAATAGTTCCTCTGTGCTTCAGTTGCATTTGGCCCAAAGTTACACTTCATAAGGTATATTTCAATTTAACCCTTGCAGGTGACTACTGCGTGCATGTAAAATACCGTTACTCACAGTAGGTTTGCGGAATAGTGATGTACTGAGTTTTCCTCCCATGACTGATACTTTTACATCCATAAATAAAACACAAACCTCACTGATGTTACAAGTATATCTCAAATTCAAATTGTAAGTGTTAAGATGATCTACACATTCTGGGGCCAGTGTTTTGCACTTTTCCAGATTACAATAATGACATCCTTAAATGTGTAAATATAAAATGATATTCAGCTCAAAATACCTCTTCCCTCCAAAACCCTATGTACAAATTCGCATAGTTGGGGGTGAAGCAGGAGCATAATTGGCAAAACCAGAGATTTTATTCTATAGACAAAATGTCATGATTATATTCAATGTCTCAGTATGCAGGTAATAGCATATCTGTCTAAATGTCTCTGATGTTTGAAGGTAGACTAATAACAATGGGCCCATGAAAAAGTCAATGTATATTGAGGTATTCTCTAAGATACTATCAATGGATGACATATTGGTCCTACAAGGTGGGGTATTTTAAGATGCTTATTTTTAAGGAGTCACTATTCTTTAATCATCAAGAGGAATTAGAAATCACTCACACTACTAATATCCACAGCAATACACATCTCAGCTAGAGCTCCTGGAATGTCTGTATATCTGAATAGTTAGCATCCTCATTCTCAAGGCTTGCTTGAGTGAATAACATGTTAATATCCCTTATTGCTAGATTACTATCATATGAAGGTGTAGACTTTTCCACACTTAATTGTATCTTTTATGAGCCATTTTGTATGCCTTCAGTAATTTAAACTTTTGTTTAAATCTAAATAGTTCAATCCTACTCTGTACATAGTTAAAATTGGGTGCACGACAAAAAAATCAAACTCAACAATAAGTTCAATATCTCCGTTCTACTCAATAGTCTGATGGAAAGACTGACAATTAAACTGGTTGTCACCTGTTTTATTTCTGGTTGTGTTTGTGACTCCTTTTGTCTTCTGGACTTGTGTCTGTACTTATTTTGGCTGTTACTCCGATGTCTCATCTTATGTTGTTCCATGGATTTTTTTTTACCTCCTGCGTGTCCACTCTGTAATTCTGACTGACTTTGCCCACTCCTTAAAAGGCAAAACTCATCTAACAATCAAAAAACCTTTTCAAGACCTGCTTTTCATGTATTTGGTTCACAGTTCTCTAATATGACTGGGCCGTCCATAGTACCCAATCCTGCATCAGAGATAAACTGTTCCTGCCTCACTTTGCTTTGATTCTGCTGTTCCTGCTTTTGTGCACTGTAATATTTCCTACCAAATGTTCTGCAAATCTCTAAATAATGTAGAAATGTCCTTTCTTTCTTAGTTTCGATTTCCTTTTCTAGGCTGTGCAGTCTGGTGTTCACTGCCACCTTAAACCTTAACATTTTCAATAGGTTTCTAATTATCAAACAGTTTCAATTGCTGCAAAATGTCTTCAATCCGTTTAAGAATTGTATCTCTATCATTTCATCTATATTTTATCAGTATTGTGTTCTTGGAGCACTTAGGTAGGTAAACAGCCAATTCTTGCAATATATTCAGGGTCCTTATACAACAGGACAGTGAAAATTGTAAGTCCATAAGGGACCCTCCATCTCTCTGTATATATGTGTGTGTGTGTGTGTGTGTGTGTGTGGGTGATTATATATATATATATATATATATATCTCTTAGCTCAAATCCCCTTACTTGGAAGAAGGAACCAGCACTCTCGAGAGATGTTTCAGGTCTTGTTTTATTCCAAACCAAACAGACGAGTTTCAGCGATGCCTTCCTCGGTGTTTACCGACACGCCGGGAGGCCACCATTTTATCCACATTCTAATTCATTACATTTCATTGTTTCAGCGAAAAGGGACTAAGCCGCAGTGCCAAAGTGCTCGCCATTTTATCATATCTATATACACAAGTAAAGTACAGCTCATGATTCCATTGCATCGCTCCACATTATTTTTGTGCTTTTACCATGATTACAAGCCACTTGTTAAAAATTAGTGATTGCACTTTAGCCTCTTAAACCATTTAATAGTTTTGCACAAATTACACTCATTGAATTCATATGCAAACTATTAGCCTTCATACAGTTATGCTTACAGCACTAAAAAGGCTTAATATGGCCAGATTTATACATTTGTCGGTTCTTTTCTGCCATGAAACGGCTCCTAGTCCTTTCTTTCGAGCGCCACATTCAAATAAAGTTCTTCAATAGCACATATCAACAGTTAAGGCTATTACACCAAAGTGGGCTAAAATAATTCAAAAAATCCAAAAGTAACCGTTACTGTGGTATGATTATAGGCTATTTTGTGATTTATTTTAGCACACTTGGGGGTAATAGCCTCAACTGTTGATATGTGATATTGAAGACCTTTATTTGCATAAGAAAACTTTATTAAGCAGTTTGTTAAGAAGATGTACAGACGCTGTGTAATGAGATTATGCACAATGCGGTGTTATTCATGTTTATCCAACAAACGTGGGTTTCTTTTGCATCAAAAACATTTAAAATGATATGAATTATGTGTAAGATAATTCTTTAACAAAATATTCGCTTTGTATATATTTTGGAATAACGAGCGACAAATAAGTGTTGAATGCTATATTTTTTGAATAACTGTTTAAATTGTATTTGTGACTGTAATAATGCAATTTGACGGTTATAATGCGATAGAAACGTACCACCTTCTTTGAATGTATAGGATGTGTAAATATTACAAAATGGCTGCCATATTCGTTGGTCCATTCACTGCACTTTGTGGTGACGGTTCACTGTGTATAAAATATGCACGTAGCATCATGGCGTTGAAACGTGAGCAGGCCGATAGGTGAAACGTGTTGTTTCCTGCCATTAAAATTCACTTTTTTGCACCAGCAATCCTGTTGTGTCCGGGTACGTTTTTCAAATAACAAAGGCGTTGTGGAATATAAGTTTAGGGCTACCGGTGGTCCAAACCTGGACCGTCCTCGAGCTAGCCTGGCACTATCCTCATAGTGGAGTTGCTGTTTGTTATTAATTAGAGGCGCTAAGGCTGGTTCCCCCGGTGTGGCCCTTCTGCCGGTGTTTTTGGGCGTGGACTACTTCTCTTTGGATTTTCGCAGTTATGTGATTAATGGAACTATCCATGGATCTACTATAACACGGCAAGGAGTTTCAACAGTTAAGGTCTGAGCGGAGGCAAAGCGGAGGCTGACCGTGAAACGCCATAGGTAAAATAGGGTCTCTGTTCTGAGATCCCGCAGTGCATCGATGGTGAGTAAGGCTAGCTATAAGCAATGCGCCACGTATTTCCTTTAACTGCCACGGGGTTTGGGAGCCCGTAATTGAAAGGAGGGGACACCCTCCGAGACTGGCACAGGATTGCTGTACCTAACTTTGTGCTACAAGTGAAAATGGCATATATTCTACAAAAACTGATGAATAGGAAATAATAATAGATCTAATTCAAGGACAGAGAAAAATAAATTATCCCTTCCTACTAGAATTAAATCATATCAAAACCAATCTATATTTTATGTTCATCTGAGGCCAAACTAACTGACACAAAAATAACTTACTAAGTAGCTCTTTTTTATTGTAATTTTTTTATTACTGTTCTATTTTCTCATAGACAGAAATAATTCGTTTTTATGGTTGTACAATAAACTACATATACACAACAAATACATATATATACATCACATTTATATACCTCACAAACTGAACACAATATTTACAGTGACATACTAAAACATATATTTTCAACCTTTGTATGTATTATAGCCCATTTGTTTAACAAAAAGGATGCTTACTAAGGTAAAAAGAGCATTCCTATAAAATAAGATCTACCAAAAACCAAAGCAGGAGCCTACAAGGTATATATTATTCAGACCTTTCTTATTTGAGCACTCCTTATTTAACTATTTTTGCAACATAGGTTTTTTGATGGTGTATTCTTAAATGTCACAATGGCAGCGTTGGATGCTAAAAGAAAGGCGACCGCAGATATACTTTTTTTCATGCAAAGCGGTGCTAATGCAAGTTCGAGTGTGCAAGCTACAAGCATTACTGATGAAGTTAAAGTGCAGACACTATTGATCCAGCTAGAAAAATTGCAGAGAAAAGAACTTTCTAAGTGGTGGGAGGCTGAGTCCCTCCAGAAGTACATTGAGGTTGGACGAGTGCCTCGTGATCTTAGGATATTTACTATTCCAACATTTGAAGACCCTGACCCTGAGATGTTAGAGGAATGGGCCAACAATTCTGCATCGTGTTCAACCACCATGATGCACATTTTAGTGAAATATGCACTAAAGGATAGGAGCACGCTATTGGCACAAATAGATCCCATACTCAATGGGCTAGGTCCACTAATGTCAAAGGAGGCACTAGAAGAATATATGAAACAACTAGATGTGAAAATGGTGAAACTTGAAGAGGAAATAACTATGAAAAAGCAACACCAGTGTCTCAGGCACTTTAAAGATTATCAGTCCGGTTGCACGCTCACGTTCCAAAGAAAGTACGACCACCTTTTTGAAAAGACGGGGAGTGTAAATGTGATCAACACCCCAAAACCAACTATGGTGGAAGCAAGGGAGAGTGATGTGTCTGACAGTAGTTTATCTGATGTCTCTGGAGCAGGGCTTAATCAAGCGATCAGCCTGGAACCACAAAAGAGGAAGAGCAATTTTTTATTACAATTCCAAGGGATGATCCAGGGAAGGACCAAATCCTATTAAGATCAAGGGAATCAAAGAGGGCAGGGGCGGGCCGGACGAGGAAGAACAAGAGGAACAAACAAGCCAAAATCCGGAGACAAAAACTGAGAGAAAATGCCCGTGGGAATGATGACAATGGGTAGAAACAACAAGATATGACGGTAATAAATCTCTCACAATGTATATTGTCTAGCTGTGAAAAAGAAGTCCTCTCGCTGGGTCTGTCCTTTTGCCCCTCGACAAATTTGAACTACACTCAAACAAGGATTGATCTTTTTAATTTTTCTAGAAAACGTAAGTTAAAAAAGTGGTTTGAGTTACACCCAGGCAGAAATGCCGCAAAATATGGGTTGGGGCGGCAAAGTAACCTTGATACTAATGACTTGGAATTACTTGAAATTGTGTCATCTGGCGACTAAATAGGGATGATTTGTTGATAGATGGAGACATAGATGTTGGAGTAAATCCAGGGAGCAAATTCAAGCCTAAATCGAGGTTTTTACCCAACATTCTATGTGAGGTGATTGAAGTGTTTGAAAGAAGAGTTTTACATGATGTTAAAAAATTGAGAAAGAACAAAATGCCACATAATAAGAAAAATCTCTCCTTGAAGCAGTTACAGGCAGTTGAGGAACTTAAGAATGACAATCAGATAGTGATACGCCACTCGGATAAGGGTGGGAATGTGGTGGTATTGGATAAAGAGAAGTACCTGGCAGAAGGTACTAGACAACTCAATGACACCACATGCTATTGCATTTCAACATACGCAAGGATAAAAAATTCTAACTCTGAGTATGGTAAATTGTTGATTGATTGGAGAGAGAAAGGACTATTAGAGTGGGAGGAGTACAATTATCTTAATTGTACCCATCCCCGAATTCCCATCTTATACCTCCTGCCCAAACTACATAAGAACGCGCTGGACCCCCCCCCCCAGGGAGACCTATAGTCTCCTCAATAGGCTCCCTGCTAGAAAACACCTCACGATTTATCGATCACTACTTGAGACCCTTCGTGATTGCATTGCCTGCATATCTAAAAGATACGACACACTTTCTAACCATCATAGATGGTATCCAATGGGAACCATCGTATATACGATTGTTCCGTTGGATGTAAGTAGCTTATATACAAGCATTCGACATGACCTGGCGGTACAAGCTATACAACACTACCTCAAAACACGTTCCATTTCTCTACATCTACACTCTCAGATGCTGGTAAACATGATTCTATTCTGTCTCATGCACAACTTTTTCATCTTCGACGATACGGTGTACCGACAGTCACAGGGCACAGCGATGGGCACCTGCTTCGCCCCCAGTTATGCCAATCTATTCATGGGCTGGTGGGAGGAGCAGGTGTCCACGCAACTTGAAGAGTTTGACAGTAATGTAGTCCTGTGGCTGCGGTACATCGATGATGTTTTTATGGTATGGAGAGGGAGCATAGAAGCTGCCTTGATGTAAAGGTTGTTATTCAACAGAACACAATAACAACTAGCCTGTTCCGTAAGAAAACATTGGGAAACAGCATCCTGATGGCTAGCAGTGCACATCCTCGGAACCTGGTCAACAGCATCCCCTATGGGGAGCTGCTGCAGGCAAATAAGAATTGTAGCACTGAAGCAACATTTCAAAGTGAAAAAGAAACAATGTGTGAACGCTTTAAGGAGTGTGGGTACAGAAGTTCTACCATTAAGAAGGCATGCAATTGTGTTGACTTAACTGTTAGGAACTAACTACTCCATCCCAATAAGGTAGATGAGACAGATGATACTATCAGATTTGTAACCACTTGCTCAGGACAAGCAAATGAGATTAAGAGGATTTTCAAAAAACACTGGCATGTTTTAACTACTGATGAACATCCTAAAAAGCATATCAGTACTAATCCCCAAATCACTTTTAGAAAGTGTAAATCTTTGAGAGATGATCTTAGTCGAAATCATGTCACTAACAAGACTAAAAACAAGGATAAAGCAGGCTTTAAATGTTGTAGAGACTGTAAAGCTTTTAGAAAGAGTGTGTATCGTGACTTTCTAGAAATTCCTAACTCTGACAGAAAGTTTGAAATACATAAAATGTTGAGTTGTAATACCATGTACTGTGTTTACGTATTAATATGCCCATGTAACAAGTGGTATGTGGGTAGCACAATACATCGTGCAAAAAAAAGAGTGATGGAACATGTGCGTGCCATCAAAAACAATAACCCACAATATCCGATAGCACGCCATTTTTTCGATTGTCATTTTCAAAATGAAAGTCTTTTGAGGGTGATTGTTATAGAAATGGTAGTGTTGGGCACAAGGGGAGGGAACAGAGAACTAACCCAGCGCAAGCGAAAGTCTAGATACATCATAGACTTTGACTGCATGACCCCGAATGGATTTAACTCTAGCGAGGAATTAGCTGTGCATCTAATAGAATGAAATTTGAAAATCTGAAAATGTTAAGTAATTGATATTCTGCGGTCCAATATTTATTTTAATTGTTAATATGTTTATAACTTTTAGGTATGTAAAGGGCGGTTCATCGAACATGGCATTAATGGGATAAGAAATGACATAGCTATGCGGTGGATGAAATGATACACCATAGAAGCGTTTGATATCTGTTTAACAAACAGTCATAGAAATATAGTTTGCTGAATTTGCCCACTTAGGTGTTACTGTGGTATTATTATAGGCTATTTTTGGATTTTTTGATTTATTTTAGCCCACTTGGGCTTAATAGCCTCAACTGTTGATATGTGCTATTGAAGAACTTTATTTGAATAAGAAAACTTTATTAAGCAGTTTGTTAACACGATGTACAGACGCTGTGTAATGAGATTATGCACAATGCGACATTATTCATGTTTATCCAACAAACTTGAGTTTCTTTTGCACCAAAAACATTTAAAATGATATGAATTATGTGTAAGATAATTCTTTAACAAAATATTCGCTTTGTATATATTTTGGAATAACAAGCGACAAATAAGTGTTGAATGCTATATTTTTTTAATAACTGTTTAAATTGTATTTGTGACTGTAATAATGCAAATTGACGGTTATAATGCGATAGAAACGTACCACCTTCATTCAATGTATAGGATGTGTAAATATTACAAAATGGCTGCCATTTTCGATGGTCTGTTCACTGCACTTTGTGGTGAGGGTTCGCTGTGTATAAAATATGCACGTAGCATCATGGCGTTGAAACGTGAGCAAGCCGGCAGGCGAAACGATTTGTTTCCTGCCATCAATCAGCAATCCTGTTGTGTTCGGGTAAGTTTTTCAAATAACGAAGGCGTTGTGGAATATATATATATATATATATATATATATATATATATATATATATATATATATATATATATATATATATATATATGCATTCCTGTTTTTCTCCGTAGAGAAGTTTGCTCGTGCACTCCGGAATCGATTTTTCAACACAGTGATTACTCCCAAATCAGTGGTTTAGGTTTCTTTATTCATCACAGCTCAGCCAGCAGCAACTCTACGCGTTTCAGTCTTAACCAAGACCTTGCTCACGAGACTGACATGTCAGTCTCGTGAGCAAGGTCTTGGTTAAGACTGAAACGCGTAGAGTTGCTGCTGGCTATATAGTTAGTGCAACTAACTATATATGGAATTTCAATGGTTTTGTGTGAGTAAAATAAGGTTTTTTAAATGCTAATTCCTAACTATATATGGTGTATAACCTATGGTTTTTTCAGTGAATTTTCAAGGTTTTTTAAATGCTAATTCCTAACTATATATGGTCTCTAACCTATGGTTTTTTCAGTGAATTTCAATGGTTTTTTAATAGCAAATATCATAAGCTGTCGAATGTCAAGTACGTGGTAAGTAAAAACATTTTCTTGTTTATGCACACTGATCTGCTTTGAATGCTGCCCCCCCTCATTTCTATTAGGAGTACTCTCTCTTTGCAGATAGTGAAGGGTAGTTAACGCAGGCCTTTGCCCCCGTTGTAATCCGTCGTGCCTGCTTCCCTCTCCATTTGATTGATTGTTATCCAAGCATTTACTGTTTTAGAATTGGTTCTCTTTGGTTCATTCTCTATTTACAAACAAGCACAGAGTCGCAATACTCTGTTTAGTCTTTGCAGATAGTGAAAAAACGTGTAAAAAAACAAAAGGGATCGAGCAAAATCAGTAGGCCACTAATGGGATCTCTTTTTGACCTCGCTAAAATAGAAACATTAGGAACAACCCCTCATGAGAAATACGAAACTAGTGAGATGAACTGAACTCCACACCATGATGGCTGCAAGACAGCTCGGCTCCGCCACCCACCCCGCCCAAAATAACGATAAACTCTATGCAAATATTACAAATATATACAACACACCAGCAAAGTAACAGGGTAAAACATTTTATTAAATAACTATTTACATAACTATTTTATACTTTTTGTTGCCCGATCCGGCTAGCTCAATCGATCGAGCATGAAACTCATGCACTCTGATAGTTCAAAGTTTTGAGGAGTGCTTGTTAGACTGTCTGAAGCTTATTTGCACCTGCTACAGCTTCACTATTCTCAATGTAAGTGGGGGCTGTTTGAGGACGTGACTGCATTTGAAAACAATGTGATTCGGTGCCTCCCTGAAACGCTTGACGGAGGCCCCCGAGGGACGGTGTGATGGCGCGGACTCGGAGGGGGCGCTTGGCTCCGGCCCCCTCCCCAAGTCGTGTTGCCCTGGTGTGGCCTGAGATCGCCCCCGACATAGGTGGCCGGCTCCCGGGGTTAAGCGGAACTTTTTGCCTTTTGGTGACTCTTCCATTCTGGACCTTGTCCCACAATCCGTTTGACCTGAAGACACGCTGTAGTGGGGCGCCCCTTTACCGTTTCAGTTGGCATTCCGCCCGCTTTTGCTACACTGTGCCTCTTCCGCTATTCAGCTGTTTACCGCCCGCTCTTGCGACTACAGCGTTTCGCTCACCATGTAGTTGAGTTGCTCCCACTCTTGCGGTGCAGAGATAGGCGGCTGCCACAGGACTCTCAAAATGGCGGCCGGCTCTTCAGATTTGGGCGTGGTCCACTAAAATGGCCCTGCGACACCTTGGAACTCGGAGGCTTGTCTGCTAGGGCTTGGGCTCCATTCTCGAAAGCGTCCCCTCAGCCTTGAAGATTCTACAAAAGTCTTGGGGGCCCCCGACTCCCGCAGGCTTCTGGTGGGGACCGGCTGCCATGATTGCTCGTGGAATGGCCACGACGGAGCTACGAGATGGTGGTGCTCTCATGCTGACGCCAGCTTCAGTCTGAAACATCCAGAAACACTGTAGACTACCAATTCGATCAGTTCCGGTAGCGCCCCAACGTGACCCGGTAGAGAAGAACTTGCCCTCCCCTCTTTGACTGATGGTTCTTGTTGCCTGTCCCTTCTGTTGTCATTTAACAGAACTATTTAGCCTGCTGAAAGGGGTTGTGTTCCGACCGCTGGTTGGTGGAGACATTTTGACTATATTCTGGACCTGCGTTGTCGCGTAATGCGTCATATGACGCGCCGCGTTAGCGCATCCGGAAGTGCTCCGATGCGCGAAGCGCAGCTTCCCGGAAGCGATCCGGGGCGCGGCGCGCAGCGCGTAACGTAACCATAACAGGTCATGTGACTTGTTAATAAAACTTTTCATTGGTTCATTTTACTTTCCTTATTCTAATAATGAAAGGCTTGGTCATATGACCTAAAAATTACACTTTTTATTACTTTCGAACATTATTTTTTCTTAAACATATATGTTATAATGTTCCAGGCTAATGTACTTTCCCGGAAAATTTACAACTGTCCTGCAAGTAAAATATATTCCTTTTTCGAAAAAAAGGGCGTTTCTTCGTCCCATGACGGAGCCGTTGATCAAAAGAGGCTCGGCCTGCTGTCTTAGTCGCCGATACGCTGAATATCAGATTCTTATCGATCACTTTATGTTGCAGGAGTAGAAAACACAACAGCCCTTGACCATTTATCTTTACTGCGTTCCTGCGTATTATACCTTTTACCCTTCATGTAATTGGACTGCTTTATTTCACTTGCCTTTTACTGATTCGAAAACAGTGACTATTATTAAAAACTTTACCAATGTAAATACTACTACCATGTTTTCTTTTAAAAACCTTTATTGTGAAAATGTCAGTATACAAATACGGGCCTATAACCACGTGGGCCGGCCACGGAGCAAACTGTAATCGTATATGATGAGGAGACATTTACACTGTAGAGGAACGTAACGGGCGGGCCATTAGGTTGCAAGAACTAAAGTGTCTAACAGTTGCGGAATCGGTGGACGTACATTTTATAATTAAAAAACGACAGGGCCAGTTACAATAAAATTATCTAGATATACATTTGCGGGCATGAGGCTTGTTTTCGCCGCCTCCCCCCCCCCCCCTTCGGGCACCCCACGCCGACTTTCGGCGCAGCATTGTAGGATGGCCACACCAGTGCGGCAACTTGCTGGACACCACCTCGGTGCCAACCGAATCTCAGCGCCTTGTGGTGTCTTCCATTCCGAAAATATTGTTGGCAGCATTTTGAAAGGAAAGATAAACAGCCGTTTGTGGCCCTCACTACACCGTTCTCCTAGTGAGTCTCACATTGTTACATTTAGGAAGAATGTTGAAGAGTAGTATGTTGAAAATCTGAAGCCATTGTTCTACAAACTCTCAACCAGCCTTGGATGGAAAAATCCTGAAGAATGTACAAACTGAAAACCAGTTTTTGTCTGTATAGCATCAGCAGCAACGCTTGAGTCAGCTTTGTGTGAAGCCGCCATTTTGATTCAATCAATAGCGTCCCCCTGCACACATTCAGGGACCTGGTCGTGTCTTCAGGTCAAACGGATTGTGGGACAAGATGCACAAAGGAAAAGGAAAAATGTTCCGCCGGACCCCGGGAGGCGGACGCCTATGTCATGGGCGATCTTAGGCCACACCAGGGCAATAGTGAAGCTGCAGCAGGTACAAATAAGCTTCAGACAGTGTTACAAGCGCTGCTCAGAACTCTCAACTATGACACCACCTCGGTGCCATCCGGATCTTGACGCCTTGTGCTGGTTCCGGCCTATTCACACATCGGTCCGCTACTGACGCCACCTCACAGGCCAACGGGGCGCCCCACGCCGACTTTCGGTGCAGCATTGTAGGATGGCCACACCAGTGCGGCAACTTGCTGGACACCACCTCGGTGCCATCCAGATCTCGGCGCGTTGTGCTGCCTTCGGCCTATTCGCCGCAAGTGCGCACGCAACTCAGCTGCATAGCAAGTGAAACACCAAGGGGCGCCCCACTGCAGCCGAGGAACCTCCATCTTGGGGGCGACGCACAGCATCACATTGCTTTCCAATGCAGTCAGATCCTCAAACAGCCCCCACTGACTGACGCGAACTCACAGGCCAACGGGGCGCCCCACGCCGACTTTCGGCGCAGCATTGTAGGATGGCCACACCAGTGTGGCAACTTGCTGGACACCACCTCGGTGCCATCCGGATCTTGGCGCGTTGTGCTGCCTTCGGCCTATTCGCACATCGGTCCGCTACTGACGCCGCCTCATCTTGGGGGCGACGCACAGCATCACATTGCTTTCCAATGCAGTCAGATCCTCAAACAGCCCCCACTGACTGACGCGAACTCACAGGCCAACGGGGCGCCCCACGCCGACTTTCGGCGCAGCATTGTAGGATGGCCACACCAGTGCGGCAACTTGCTGGACACCACCTCGGTGCCATCCGGATCTTGGTGCGTTGTGCTGCCTTCGGCCTATTCGCACATCGGTCCACTATTGACGCCGCCTCATCTTGGGGGCGACGCACAGCATCACATTGCTTTCCAATGCAGTCAGATCCTCAAACAGCCCCCACTGACTGACGCGAACTCACAGGCCAACGGGGCGCCCCACGCCGACTTTCGGCGCAGCATTGTAGGATGGCCACACCAGTGCGGCAACTTGCTGGACACCACCTCGGTGCCATCCGGATCTTGGCGCGTTGTGCTGCCTTCGGCCTATTCGCACATCGGTCCACTACTGACGCCGCCTCACGTGCCAACGGATTTTCTACGCTTTTTATAGCCCTATGCCGCATAACAGGTCATGTGACTTGTTTATAAAACTTTTCATTGGTTCATTTTACTTTTGGTTTCCTAATGATGGAAGGCTTGATCATATGACCTAAAAATACACTTTTCATTGGATTAAAAATTTTTTTTTTCCCAAACGATGAAAGCCCCACCTTGTTTCTGGATGTTTCAGACTGAAGCTGGCGTCAGCATGAAAGCACCACCATCTCGTAGCTCCGTCGTGGTCATTCCGCGAGCAATCATGGCAGCCGCTCCCCACCGGAAGCCTGCAGGAGTCGGTGGCCCCCATGACTTTTGTAGAATCTTCAAGGCTGAGGGGACGCTTTCGAGAATGGGGTCCAAGACCTAGCAGACAAGCGTCCGAGTTCCAAGGTGTCCCAGGGCCATTTCAGTGGACCAGGCCCAAAAAGGAAAGAGCCTGCCGCCATTTTGAGAGTCCTGTGGCAGCCGCCTATCGCTGCACCGCAAGAGTGGGCGCAACTCAGCTGAATGGCGGATTTTGGCACAGTGTACCAAAAGCGGACGGAATGGCAACTGAAATGGTAAAGGGGTGCCCCACTACAGCAGACGAGCCTCCACCTGGGGAGGCCCGTTCACGCCGCCTCACCCCCCCCCCCGGGGCGCCCCACGCCGTTATTCGGAGCAGCATTGTAGGATAGCAAAACCAGTGCGGCAACTTACTGGACATCACCTGGGTGCCATCCACATCTCAGCGCGTTCTGCTGCCTTGGGACTATTCGCACAACAGACCGCTACTGACGAGGCCTCCCCCCGCACCCCCCGGGACGCACCACGGAATGGCCACTAAAACGGTAAAGGGGCGCCCCACTAAAGCAGACGAGCCTCCACCTGGGGAGGCCCGTTCACGCCACCTACCCCCCCCACCCCCCCTCCCCGGGGCGCCCCACGCCGTTATTCGGAGCAGCATTGTAGGATACCAAAACCAGTGCGGCAACTTACTGGACATCACCTGGGTGCCATCCACATCTCAGCGCGTTCTGCTGCCTTGGGACTATTCGCACAACAGACCGCTACTGACGAGGTCTCCCCCCGGGACGCCCCACGCCGTTTTTCGGAGCTGCATTGTAGGATACCAAAAACCAGTGCGGCACCCAGGTAACATCACCTGGGTGCCGTCCAGAACTCAGCACGTTGTGCTGCCTTGGGACTATTCGCACAAAACTCAGCTAATGACCATTGTTGCTTCTTTTTTCTAAAAAATGTTTAAATGTATTTACTGTTTTTGTTGCGTTGTATATATTTATAAGTTATTAAAGTTTTATAATCCTACTACTTTGTTGGAGTGCTATATATTTTTAATGTGACACATAATTCTAAAAACTTTGATGTACAAAGAGGCATCCCTGGAATCTTCCGCTTCAGGCTCGGTCCCCTCCCCAATCACAATACAAGATGGTTTTCAGATAGTAGGAACGCGTGTGGTGTGACGGATCTCATCGGGTGGGGGCCTTGATCTACTGTAACTCCTTTGAAGAGGGGTGATTCTTTACAGCTGGGGCCATAAACTACATCTGCATGGCTAGGTGATAGCCTGGGACCGGCCTGGACAATCGGACACAGAGGAAGAGGAGTGTCAGAGGGTGCGGTAGTGAATAGGGCGAAAGGGAGGTGTCGGGCGGGCACAGGGTGTGATTCTCAAGGAAGAGCAGCGCAGATGGGGGGAGGTTTATTGCCCATGCATAAGACAGAGAGCGGGGGTGACCAGTGCCTGGGGGAGATGCTTGCGAGGGTGGGGAGCCATGCTAAGGATCGACAGCGTGCAGAGAGTGGGTCTGGTCAAGGCATCTAAAATGGCTGCCGTGCACGACAAAAGTGTGGCATTTGAAAAAAGGCAAGATGGCGCAGACAATGTTTATCAACACTTCCTGATTTCCTTCGAATCGAACGTTAACAGACGTTATCTCTCCCACACTACCGGTCCCCCTGGGCTTAAACGCCGAGATGGTAGGGACTGCATCCCGTGGAGATAGGCCGAGACGTCACTCAGCCAAAAATAAAAAAAAAAGTCTATAAACATACAATAAGTTAAAAGTCAATCATTCTTGTTTCCTTGTAGTACGCTCCCCAGTCCGCTTTCCGTTACGCGTACCGGGCGCACCCCACGAAAAAAAAACTATATATATATATTTATTTTTTTTGCCCCGCGGGGCCCTTTTACAGCCTCCACATCAAACCTAGGGGGTCAGGGAGGATCTACTATGCCCCCTTATGGTCATTTGCCCCTTCGCTTTGGCCTCCTCTTGTCTCTCGATCCTACCGAGAGACAAGATGGCGGCCGCTACGGACTGTTTGGAATGTTTACAGACACCGGAGAGCCAATCAGCTTCGCATCGCAATGCTCCGTAACGCGAAAAGTACGCGAACCGGATCGCTGCCCGGAGCGCTGTTACAGATATATATCTTTTTTTGAACGTTAATTTCTCAAAATCCACTGGAGCACATATATTGAGACCTAGCAAAGGCACATCGGGCTACCAGTCCCTACAATTTTGCCAAGTTTCGTGCAAATCCATTCAGCCGTTCGGGCTAAAAGTGAGGCCAACCGCCCTATGGAAATTAACATGGGAAAAACGCGTTTTGGGACCCCCCTTTTTTCTCGGTCCCCCCTTGACGAAACCCCCCCACATTTTCAGGGGCTGCTCAGAAACAAAATGTTCCATTTTCCTGAAAATTTCAGGAAATTCTGTCCACAAACGCCAAAGTTATTAGACATAGAATTTTCAAAAATCCCATAGAGAAAAATTCCTAACTATATATACCTACTGGCGACCGCCAGTAGGTAATATATATATATATATTGTCCACCAAAGAGCCCTTGAGCTTCGAGCTACGCTTCTCCACAGATCCGACGCGTTTCGAGGCAGAACGCCCCGTATTCATGGATTCGCTTTCGCTGAGGGAATGACGACTCTGTGCTTAATTTGTTCATCATTTATTGAAATAAAAACGCCCTAAGTGGGTGTGGCCTTCTAAATGCCAGTTGGCATGCTGGTATCTGAAGTCCATAGTGCACAGAGTTAAATAATACCTTGAGTAGGCTCAGTCCCCCTGCGGTATTTGCACTTGATTTTCAAACCTTGAGTAGGCAGGGCAGTCCAGAAATCAAGTGAAATCACCATCGAGTCAGTGTGCTTAAGGTAAAAGAAAGTTCTTCTCCAAAGCCGTTTCCCATGTGACTTCTTCGCCCGAGGAGAAACTGGTACCCGTCCCCACGGCCAGGGCAGCCGTGTAGTTAATGTTGTCCACCAAAGAGCCCTTGAGCTTTGAAAGGGCACACTACACCAACTCGCACCTTCCAGCAGTGCATGCCTCGCTGTAACTTGGTTTCTGGCATTCCTTAAAATTTATATCAGATCCGACGCGTTTCGAGACAGAACGCCCCGTATTCATGGATTCGCTTTAGCTGAGGGAATTACGACTCTGCGCTTAATTTGTTCATCATTTATTGAACTAAAAACGCCCTAAGTGGGTGCGGCCTTCTAAATGCCGGTTGGCATGCTGGTATCTGAAGTCCATAGTGCACAGAGTTAAATAATACCTTGAGTAGGCTCAGTCCCCCTGCGGTATTTGCGCTTGATTTTCAAACCTTGAGTAGGCAGGGCAGTCCAGAAATCAAGTGAAATCACCATCGAGTCAGTGTGCTTAAGGGAAAAGAAAGTTATTTTCCAAAGCCGTTTCCCATGTGACTTCTTTGCCCGAGGAGAAACTGGTGCCCCTCCCCACGGCCAGGGCAGCCGTGTAGTTAATGTTGTCCACCAAAGAGCCCTTGAGCTTCGGAAGAGGAAGAGGCGTACTAGCCTTGAAACGCATCGGACCATGCAGTCAACAAAATGAGTCCCAGAAAGGCAAGTGTCTGCAGGGCTTACACATCGAATCATGGGGGAAGCGTAGTGTGCCCTTTCAGAGCTCGAGGGCTTTTGGTAAAGACATATATATATATATATATATATATATATATATATATATATATATATATATATATACATACATATATATATATATAGTAGGTTTCTTGTGCCTCGGTAGAACCGAGGCACAAGAAACCTATAAAAAAAATGCGCAAAACACAAAAAGGGGGCAGGGGGGTAGAAACACCCTGACCCCCCTTTTATTTTTAATCGGCAAAATCCGCGCAGGGTGCGCGGATCTTGCAGATGGGAAAAATAAGAAACGCATAGCCCACCAGCCCCGGGGACCGTCACCCCCAGGGCTTTTATTAAAAGTGACTGGGGTCTCAAAGGCCCCCCCACGCCCCGGGTACCGGCACCCCAGGACATTTTGCTAATATATGCGGGGGCTAACGGCCCCACCGCAGCCCGGGGGACTGCCACCCCGGGGCTTTTTTTTAATAAAAACCTGTGTGGGGGCTTGAGCCCCCCCCACACACCCTGGGGGATTGTCATCTCCCCGCGGTACTGAGTTTATAATTTGGGGGTCCGTAATGGACCCCCAAGCCCCAGGGACCACCACCCCCGGGGCTTTTCAAATGGTGAGAGGGGGGCCGCGCGGCCCCCCTCCTGGAGTCCTTGATGGCCCTGGGGACCACCAACCCCCAGGGCTGGCTCCTGCAGTGTCCCGGTGTGCCCACCCACGGGACTCTGTCGTTTGCAATGACAGGGCAGGAGTCTGGCGGCTCCCACCTTGTCATTGCAAACTGCTTTGCTATTTGGAAGAGAGATCAGGAAACCTGCTCTCTCTTCCAAATAGCAAAGCAGATTTCTTTTCCAGCATGTTAGCCGATTCCCATGTGAAAAAGCAATGCCGGCTCCCGTAGGACACGAGGAGCCGGCCGGACCGTGGGGGGACTGGGCACTCCCCCCACGGTCCCCAATGGAGTGGGCCAGCTCCAGGGGATGGGGTCCCCGGGGCTATTAGTGGCCCGCGAGGGGGGCCACGTGGCCCCCCTCCCCAAAATGTAATTTAAAAAAAAAGAAGGGATGGCCCTGTGGGATGGGGTCCCCGGGGCCATAATGGCCACTGGAAGTGGGCAAGGCAACCCCCCTCGAAATTAAAAATATTTTTAAAAGAAAAATTGGGGGCAGGCCCTGGGGGATGGGGTCCCCAGGGCCTAAAAATAAGAAAAAGAAGAGGGCTACACAGCCCCCCTTCTTAAATGTTTTTTAAACGGGATCGCAGACGGAAGCCACGCCCCTCATTGCACCACTCTGGCGCGTTTACAGAGGGGGACCACATTCCCCTTGAATACTGGGGGTCCCAGAGGGCCAACTAGCCCACCAGGAACCTCCAGTATGCGCCAGATGGCTGCGCTGTAGAGTGTTGTAAAAAGGGGCGCGGCCTCTGAACACCTCTCTGCAAAGCAGCTCTGTGGCACTTACTGGAGGTACCTAGTGAGCTAGTTTGACCCTAAGGACCCTTATGATTGAAGGGGACTTAATCTCTCAACTTCGAATGGTGACAAGGCACGTTTAAACAGTGGTGAAGAGAGGGGACGGGGCCTGATGTATTGTGTGCAAATAGGCCCTATGGCGTGTTTTAAGTTGGTGAAAAAAGTCCAGTTCAAACCTGAGGGACAATGGGGGCCAAGTAGCCCACCAGGTGCTTCCAGGAAGCGCCACTGTGCAGCGTTGCAGAGAGTTGGTGCAGGCCGTGCCCCTTTTTACATCTCTTTGCTAAGCAGCTCTGTGGCGCTTACTGGATGTACTAAGAATTCCGATTTACTCACCTAATTTGAGATGTCATCAGTGATGTCACTGACCATGTCATGAATGATGTAATATGTGACATCATCAGCAGTGAATTGCGGGCGTGCGAGTTATAGTTAGTACAACTAACGGGGGAATTTCAATGGTTTTGTACGAGTCAAATATCTAGCCAACTATAACACCCCTAAAACCTATAGTTTTTTCAGTGAATTTCTAAGGTTTTTTAAATGCTAATTCCTAACTATAACTTGTCTGAAACTTTTGGTTTTTTTCAGTGAATTTCAAAGGTTTTTTATATGATAATTCATAACTATAATTTGTCTGAAACCTATGTTTTTTTCAGTGATTTTCAATGGTTTTTTAAATGCTAATTCCTAACAATAACATGTCTGAAACCTATGTTTTTTTCAGTGAATTTCAAAGGTTTTGTAAATGACAATTTTTAAATGTATTAATTTTTATTTGTAATACTGATTTTCTAAATTTTTTTAAACAATGTATTTTTAGATATTATATTTTTTAAATTACATTATACATTACATTACAAAATATACTTTCTCAGAATAAATTACTTTAGTTTAAATACTTTGCAAATAGGCAATAGTCTTCTAAGTACATTAGTTACAGTTGTTGTAACGTACAACACAATTTCAGACACAATGCAACATTGAGGTCAATGTGAATTTCTAGTTAAATGCAATTAGTTACTTTTTGGATTACTTTTCTAACCACAGCACTGGATCCTAGATTCTGTCCTCGGGCATCTCCTGTAAACAGTTAAGTAAAAACGTTTTGGTTACAGTAGTGATTTTAAAGGAATATTATTGTATTTTAAAAGTTGACACTAAGAAACTTTTTCACATAGATTCTCCAATGTTATCCTATATGAGGACATTCACTTAGCAGATAAGTAGTGTTAACGTTACTTTTTCTCACTCAGTGGTGGCTCCTGGATTCAGCACAAATGCATCTCCTGTAAACAGTTGATAGAATGCGTTCAAGTCATACAGGCAATATTTAAGGAATATTTTTAGTTTGTGAAAATAGACACTTAGAAACTTTTCTGGTGAAAACAAAACAATGGATTCCTACAGAAGGAAATACAAGTTACTAGTAAGTATGGTTAGAATTACTTTTCAGGATCAGTACTGGGCTCAAAGAAGCCGCACTGAGGTCACTCCTGACAGGTGAGTAAAAAGGAATTCGTAGTTCTGCTGATTTTATAGGAATTTGATCAAGTTCAAAAACTCCACACGTAAAAGAAGACCTTTGTGACGCCAGTCAGCATGATTGCTTGGGACAGGAGCAGTTTATGGAGGCATGAAGGTGCATGCAAGGTGGTAGGATTGTGCACCGCAACCCACTTGGGATATTATTGAGACTTTTATTAAAGGAATGGCATGGCGACTCACTGGAGAATAAAGAGAGCACTACAATAACAAACAGACCAGGCGGGTGGCCATATCCACTAAGGCGGGATGTAGAGGATATACAGGTGCTGAAAAATGACCGTTGCCTACCCTTGTACTGAAGCTCACAGCCCATGAGGAAGTGCTCTGAAGCACGAAACGTGTCGGGCTAAGACTGTGTATTTTCAGCGTTAGCATTTTCTGTGCTCCCACATTGCAACCTCCAGTAAAGAATTGGTGCTAACACTTACCTGTGTGGGCCCTTCCTTTGTGGGTAACCTTTCGTATATATATATATATATATATATATATATATATATATATATATATATATATATATATATCCTTCCTACTGGCGAAAGCCAGTAGGTATATATAGTTAGGATTGTTTTCCATAGGGAAATCGCAACATTCTATTGTAAATAACTTTGGCGCCGGTTGAGGAATCTTCCAAAAATTTCCCTTAACTTTGCCTTGCGGCGCTCCGCTCCTTCCCTGAAAGTTTGGGGGGGATTCGTCAAGCGGGGGCCGAGATAAAAGGGGGGTCCCAAAACGTGTTTTCCCCATGTTAATTTCCATAGGGCGGTTGGACTCAGTTTTAGCCCGAACGGCTGAATGGTTTTCCACCAAACTTGGCAAAATTGTAGGGTCTGGTAGCCCGATGTGCCTTTGCTATGTCTCAAGATATGTGCTCCAGTGGTTTTTACGAAAATTAACTTTGAAAAAATATATATTGGGCTACATTGGGCTATATATATATGTTAGAGCCCAAATGTAGCCCAATGTAGCCCAAAGATGGCCACCAGAGACAAAAAAACAAATGTAGCCCAAATATCTGCCAGATGTAGCCCAACTATAGCCCAATGACAGAATGTCCCAGAGTGTTCTAAAGAACAACTAGAGCGCTAACAGTCTTACTTATGACAAAAGTATGGCACACCTGAAGTCATCTTGATTGGAATAAAGTGTTAACACTTAAAACATTTAATTTGCAAAGGAACAAAATGAGGGGGTTCATTTTGCCATATAAATTATGATTAGTGCTGAAGAAAGAAAAATTAGGGCACATTTTGAGTGACTTCTCAAATACTCTGATATGCAGTCTCCCAAGATGGCCACCAGAGACAAAAGAGCCCAAATGTAGCCCAAATATCAGGCAGATGTAGCCCAACTATAGCCCAATGACAGAATGTCCCAGAGTGGTAAAGAACAACTAGAACGCTAACAGTCTTACTTATGACAAAAGTATGGCACACCTGAAGTCATCTTGATTGGAATAAAGTGGTAACACTTAATACATTTAATTTGAAAAGGAACAAAATGAGGGGTTTCATTTTGCCATAGAAATGTTATATATATATATATTCACTGAAAAAAACCATAGGTTACACACCAGTTATAGTTAGGAATTAGCATTTAAAAAAACCTTTGAAATTCACTTAAAAAACCATAGGTTTCACACCAGTTATAGTTAGCTGGAAATTTTACTCGCATAAAACCATTGAAATTCCCACGTTATAGTTAGTTGGACTCACTATAACTTGCACGTCTGCAATGCACTGCTGATGACGTCACATATTGCATCACTCATGCATATATTTAAATATTTAAACATTACTCGCTAATATATGTATTAACTAAGATACACTTAATAAGCCAGTTAACCAATCAATTTTTTTTAAAAAACACTGAAAAAACCATAGGTTTCAGGCCTTATATAGTTAGGAATTAGCATTTAAAAAACTTTTGAAATTCACTGAAAAAACCATAGGTTTCAGGCCTTATATAGTTAGGAATTAGCATTTAAAAAACCTTTGAAATTCACTGAAAAAAACATAGGTTTCAGGCCTTATATAGTAAGGAATCAGCATTTAAAAAACCTTTGAAATTCACTGAAAAAACCATAGGTTTCAGGAGTTATATAGTTAGGAATTAGTTTTTAAAAAACCTTTGAAATTCACTCAAAAAACTATAAGTTTTAGTGGTGTTATAGTTAGCTGGACATTTTACTCATACAAAACCAATGAAATTACTCCTATATAGTTAGTTGTACTAACTATATTTCGCGCACCCGCAATCCACTGCTGATGATGTCACATATTAGATAATTCATGACATGGTCAGTGACATCACTGATGACATCTCAAATGACATCACTGATGACATCACTGATGACATCATCCACGTGACAATCACATACACATTTTCATACACTATTACAATTTTTCATCACTGTTTGTAAAATACAGAGTATCATATTTAAATCCATTGTCACAGCAATACAAGTATCTAAAAATCCACTCAGTGATTCATAGATGTATACACACATCTAATCACTTACCTATGGATTCACTCATACATGCTGTCAATGAACAATAGAACACTATCAAAAATACTTATACATCTATATCGACATTAAACAACAGCACGCATCCTATTCACATATGAAGTCATCCTACTCACTTATGCAAACAATGGATCATACTTACATATTTACTTAGCAAAACACTTATACAAACACCACTTCTTCTATTCATTTAGATAGTAAGTAATACTTAGTGAATTATAAAATCATTATTACAAGTATACAGTTATCCATACAGTCACTCACACAATCATTGTGTCTTATGTATACTTATTTATATACAACAACTGACACATACACTGCCTTTTATTTTTCTAGTTTGTTGGACCTGTACCTTTGAGAAATATATTTGCTCATCACCACACCCATAAAGAGATTCCCTCACCCAAACTGTTAGAACATGTAGTTTTAACTTCATATATCTACTGAATCAACTATTCACACATCTTTGGACAGTCACACCCCCCCCACCGAACCACACACACTTTCACACTTCCATACAAATACTCAGTTAACTAATCAATAACTAATATAGACTTTCACATAGCTAGTAACCAACTGTAGAATCAGTTTACACAACAACTGACAAAGTGATACAGATATTCACACAGTTTAGTCACTATCCACTATATTTAGTGAGACATTATAAATTGGACAAGTAAACAGTCAATTACACTGCTACTAAATCCTTCATCCAAATATTTATTTATATATATCCACTCATTCTTCAATGTAAATTGCTATATATATATATAATGCATATTTAAATACCGAAGCAAACCACATTCACTGGATGATGTCATCAGTGATGTCATCAGTGATGTCATTTGAGATGTCATCAGTGATGTCACTGACCATGTCATGAATGATCTAATATGTGACATCATCAGAAGTGGATTGCGGGTGCGCGAAATATAGTTAGTACAACTAACTATATAGGAGCAATTTAATTGGTTTTGTATGAGTAAAATGTCCAGCTAACTATAACACCACTAAAACTTATAGTTTTTTGAGTGAATTTCAAAGGTTTTTTAAAAACGAATTCCTAACTATATAACTCCTGAAACCTATGTTTTTTTCAGTGAATATATATATATATATATATATATATATATATATATATATATATATATATATATATATAGTGAAAAAACTCAGCAACTTTTTCTCTTGGATCAAATTCCGGGCTGCCGTTTCCGGCAGCTGAGGCCGCCCTGCAGGGTTGGGGCCCCCAACGACGGAGATTGTTTTGGGTTCTTAAATGGGGGGGCATGACCAGGAAGGATTGTCTTTAAACTGCAACGTGTGGTGAGGAGCAAGGGAGATGGAAGGGATACTCACCTCTTCCTGGCAATTCCGGGAACTGTCACGTTTTGAGCAATATCGACATAGTTGGCAGCAAGAGTCACAGGAGGTCTGTAATGCACGTAGCACTTTAATGTACTGAACAACATGAAATATTCCTGCACTGTGGTTTAGAAACGCTATTTCAGCTATATTTTAAAAACTACAGAACATGAACTCTGATGTATACTAATGATGCATTGTGGGACTGGTATGATCTCGTCTCTGAGTCATGCGAGGGCATGGATTAATAAGCACCTGTGCTGAGTAAAATTCACTACTATGGGCGAACCTCCATACCTATGAATAAGGCATTTCGCCGAAACGCGTCAGGAAGTGAAGGCTGCCATGATTGTTATTTTGAATATTAAAATACGTGTCAGTAACATTGAATTGGACTCAGCAACTTTTTCTCATATAGATATATATATATATATATATACACACACACATATCCAAAGCGTACCTCCCAAGTGCAGTCGTGCACAAGCAGGCACACAGACTCAATGTATAGCTAGTGCCAGTTTTTTTATTGCGGTGTATATCAATGGTGCTTTCTCTGACGCGTTTCGGACACAAGACGGTGTCCTTGATCACATGACAAACAGGTATCACAAACTGAATTTAAAGAAACTTACAATGATGTATTGAGGCACTGGTGAACATAGAAGAAATACAGTGCATACATGCATCTTTTTTCGCAGAACAACTTCTGTATGGATCATAATTTTACAGCGTTATTATGTGTGCAAATACACATTATATAGCACATACTGCATGATATGTTTAGATACATTCTATTCAAATGTTATTGCGCCTGTAGAAGAATTTCCAAGTGAAACCAGTCAAAATTAGCCTATAGAAGGAAATTCAAGTTACTGGTAAGTATGGTTAGAATTGCTTTTCAGGATCAGTACTGGTCTCAAAGATGCGGCACTCAGGTCTCTCCTGATAACAGGTGAGTAAATCAGAATTTGTTGTTCGGCTGATTTTAGGTGAATATTTTAAATTTCCAAAACTCAACACTTAAAAGAATTTCCAAGTGAAACCAGTCAATGTTACCATATGGATGGAAATTCACTTAGCAGATAACTAGTGTTATCTTTACTTTTTCTTCTTCAGTGGTGTATCCTGGATCCAGCACTGGTGCATCTCCTGTAAGCAGTTGAAAGAATGCGTTTAAGTCATACAAGCGAATTTTTAGGAATATTTGTAGTTTGTAAAAATAGACACTTAGAAACTTTTTTTGCTGAAAACCACACAATGGTTTCCTATGGAAGGAAATACAAGTTACTGTAAGTATGCTTAGAATTAATTTTCATGGTCAGTGCTGGGCTAAAAGATGCTGCACTGGATTCTCTCCTGATAACAGGTGAGTAAATCGGAATTCATAGTTTAGCTGATTTTCGAGGAATATTTGTACAATGGTAAAGGAAGGGGGCGGGGCCTGAGGTGACATGTGTGCAAACACGCCCTGTGGCACGTTTTAAGTTGCGTGCTTAAGTGCCCTTGAATCCTGAGGTCCCCTGGGGGCCAACTAGCACACCTGGTACCTCCAGTATGTGCCAGGATGTTGCGTTGCAGAGAGGTGTTCAGAGACCACGCCCCGTTTTTACAACACTCTGCAACGCATCTCAGTGGCACTTACTGGAGGTAGTGGTGGGCTAGTTGGCCCCCAGGGACCCTCAGTATTGACAAGGAATTCATTTCCCAACTTAAAGCGCGCCACAGGGCGTGTTTGCACACATGAGAACTCAGGCCCCGCCCCCTCCCTTCACCACTGTGCAGACGCGCCCTGTGGCGCGTTTTAAGTTGGGTGATTAACTCCCCTTGAATACTGATGGTCCCTGGGGTGCAATTAGCCCAGGGACCCTTGGGACAGGAGCCGTTTATGGAGGTATGAAGGTGCATGCAAGGTGGTAGGATTGTGCACCGCAACCCACTTTGGATATTATTGAGACTTTTATAAAGGAATGGCATGGCGACTCCATGGAGAATAAAGAGAGCACTACAATAACCAACAGGCCACGGGAGTGGCCACGCCCACTAAGGCGGGATGTAGAGGATATACAGGTGCTGAAAAAGGGCCGTTACCTACCCTTGTACTTATGCTCACAGCCCATGAGGAAGTGCTCTGAAGCACAAAATGCGTCGGGCTAAGACTGTGTATTTTCAGCATTAGCATTTTCTGTGCTCCTGCATTGCAACCTCCAGTAAAGATTTGATGCTAAAACTTACCTGTGTGGGCCCTTCCTTTGTGGACAACCTTTCGTTTGGATAAAAAGCGGCTTAGCCTAAGCCGCGGGAGGAGCTCCGCTGCGTCTTAACAGCCCCGCTGTGACGCCAGTCGGCATGATCGCTTGGGACAGGAGCCGTTTATGGAGGTATGAAAGTGCATGCGAGGTGGTAGGATTGTGCATCGCAACCCACTTGGGATATTATTGAGACTTTTATAAATGGAATGGCATGGCGACTCACTGGAGAATAAAGAGAGCACTACAATAACCAACTGGCCATGCAGGTGGCCACACCCACTAAGGCGGGATGTAGAGGATATACAGGTGCTGAAAAATGGCCGTTGCCTACCCTTGTACTGAGGCTCACAGCCCATGAGGAAGTGCTCTGAAGCACGAAACGCGTCGGGCTAAGACTGTGTATTTTCAGCGTTAGCATTTTCTGTGCTCCCGCATTGCAACCTCCAGTAAAGAATTGGTGCTAAAACTTACCTGTGTGGGCCCTTCCTTTGTGGGTAACCTTTCGTTTGGACATATATATATATATATATATATATATATATATATGTATATTCAGTGAAAAAACTCAGCAACTTTTCCTCTTGGATCAAATTCCGGGCTGCCGTTCCCGGCAGCTGAGGCCGCCCTGCAGGGTTGGGGCCCCCGACGACGGAGATTGTTTTGGGTTCTTGAATGGGGGGCATGAGCAGGAAGGATTGTACTTATACTGCAACGTGTGGTGAGGAGCAAGGGAGATGGAAGGGATACTCACCTCTTCCTGGCAATTCCGTGAACTGTCACGTTTTGAGCATTATCGACATAGTTGGCATCAAGAGTCACAGGAGGTCTGTAATGCACGTAGCACTTTAATGTACTGAACAACATGAAATATTCCTGCACTGTGATTTAGAAACGCTATTTCAGCTACATTTTAAAAACTACAGAACATGAACTCTGATGTATACTTATGATGCATTGTGGGACTTGTATGATCTCGTCTCTGAGTCATGCGAGGGCATGGAATGGAATGAGAATTTGTAGAGCGCGATGGCTACCCAGGGGCGTCCCAGCGCTATAGAAAACTGGTTAGTTGAGCAGAGGAGGAGGGAGTGTGGGGAGCGTGGGGAGCAGAAGGGATTAAGTGGGGGTTTTATTGAAGAGCCAAGTTTTTAGCAGTTTTCGAAAGGTAAGCAAGTTGGGTTCTGATCTGATTGAGAGGGGGAGGGAATTCCAGATCTTAGCCAGGTTGCAGGAGAGCGAGCGGCCTCCGCATTTAACTCTTCTTATGCGTGGTACAAAGGTGAGGTAAGAGGTCGCGGATCTGAGGGGCCGAGAAGGATGATAGGATTCTACCAGAGGCTGGTTTATGGCGGGCCCGTTCCCCAGTAAGAGCGGTGTGCGACGCACATGCTCTTGAATTCTATCCTAGCTCGCACAGGGAGCCAATGAAGGTCTTTCAATCTGGCTTTGACTGAGGAGCGGCGGGGGAGGTTCAGCAGGATTCTTGCCGCGCAGTTTTGAACAACTTGTAATTTGGTGAGGGTGGACTGTGGGGCGCCAAGATATAGGGCGTTACCGCAGTCGAGACGTGACAAGATTAGTCCTTGGACCATGATCCGTCTTCAGTGAAACGGGAGAAGGGGGAGAATCTTTCGAAGTAATCTCATCAGCCCAAAGCAGGTTGCGGCAAGTTTGGTGGCTTGATGGTTGAAGGTGAGGTTTTGGTCGAGCCAGATGCCTAGGCTCTTAATTTGGTCTTTGGGTTGAGGGGTGCTGCCTAAACAGAGGGGCCAGATGGTATCAATTGATTTTGTGATGTTATTTCCAAGGAGCATTACCTCTGTTTTATCCCCGTTAAGTTTTAGACAGGAGTCTGACATCCAGGTCGCGACAGCTTTCAGGCATTTATGTAGGCTGTGGTGAGAGTTGAGAGGGGGGTCAAGCGCCACCACCAGCTGGGTGTCGTCCGCGTAGGTGACAATTTTCACCCCGAAGGGGCGGACGACATCAGCTAGAGGACGGAGGTAAACATTAAAAAGGGTTGGACTCAGGGAGGAGCCCTGAGGCACTCCACAATTAAGCGGTTTACTCGAGGAGGTGAACTCCTTTTCGAATACCCGGAAGGATCTATCTGTGAGGAATGATTCTATCCGGGTAAGCGCTGTTCCTGACACTCCTATCATAGCAAGCCGGTGGAGTAGAATGCTATGATTTACAGTGTCGAAGGCGGCACTCAGGTCAAGTAGGACGATGGCTGTGGAGCCGCCACCATCCAGGATCCTTCTTGCCTCCTCCGTCACTGCGATCAGGGCAGTCTCAGTTCCATGGCGAGGCCTAAAGCCGTCTGGGTAGGGTCCAGTATATTGTTAGTTTCTAGAAAGTCTGTTAAAATGGAGTTGACGTGCTTCTCAAGAAGTTTGCTGAGCCAAGGCAGGAGGGAGATGGGACGGTAATTGGAAGGGTTGGACTGGTCGAGGTTGTTTTTTTTTAATAGAGCTTTGACCATAGCTCTCTTCCATAGGGGCGGGACGATGCCAGTATCGAGGGAGGAATTGAGCAAGTCTCGAATGGTGGGTGATATCTGGTTAATTATTTGAGTGAGAGCCCTAGGAGGAGCTGGGTCAACAGGTGATCCTGATTTGACTAGTCTCATTAGCTTTTCTAGGGTGGTTTTTTCAAGAGCCGGAAAGTTATTCAGGGCACTAAGTGGGACTGTCGTAGGATCTGTGATGGTGAGGTCACTGGACGAGATGGCAGAGGGGGGGAAAGGAGGAGTAAATGATTTCTATTTTATGATGGAAAAACTTTGCTATGTCCTCACAATGAGTCTGAGTGTTATTGTGAGCTTTGGGAATCTCAGGAAGTTGCAGGAGAGATTTAGCTATGCGGTAAATCTCTTTGGGTTTAGACGCTGCGTTACTTATCTTTTGTTCAAAGTATGTGGCTTGAGCTCGTTGGATATCTGCTTTGTAATTTTTAATAGCTGCTCTGTAACTAACTTTATCTGCCAGGCAGTAGTCAAGGTGCCATTTTCTCTCCAAACGTTTACAGGCACGTTTTTTCTCCCGAAGATCTTTGTGTACCATGGGGCTGTTGGATTGCCCCGCTTGGGATGGATGTTTCTCAGTGGGAGTACGAGGTCCAGGGAATTGGTGATCCATCTGTTGTAATTATCGTTACCCTGAATAGGGTTGGATGAGTTGGGAGGTATTGTGCACTGTAGGGAGGTTTGCCATTCCGGTAGGGGGATTTTTTGCCAGTTCCGTGACTGCTGAGTCGCCGGGGGTTTGGGGTAGGGGTGATTGGGAAGGGTCCAGGTAAATGGGATAAGAAAATGGTCAGACCAGGGCAGTGGGGAAGGGTTTTGGCGAGAAGTTTGGGGCAGTTACTGAAAATGGGGTCTAGGAGATGTCCTTTTTGGTGTGTGGGCCCGAGGACAAGTTGGTGTAAATCCAGGGCTTGTAGGCCAGATATAAGTTCTCTAGCGGAGGGGTCGGTCTGATCATCCAAGTGGATGTTAATGTCGCCCAAAATTGTATAGTTGGCTGAGGTGAGTGCCAGTTTTGCGACTGTCAGCGCAAGATTTGAGAGAAATAGGCCTTGAGATCCTGGCGGGCGGTATATGAGCATACCGGAAAAAGTATGAGTGGGGCTGAATTTTATAGAAAAGGGAGACATTCACTGTCTGGGAGATGCACCGGGGTACTAGTTACATCATAGTCTGCTTTATGAATTACTGCAAGGCCACCTCCAATTCCTTTTTTCCGGTCAAGGCGGAGTATTTGATATCCAGGCGGAAGAGCTTGCACCAGATCAGGTCCTGAGTGCTCCTGCAGCCACGTCTCTGTGGCAAAGAGGATGTCTGGGTTAGTTTCCTCTGGCATGGATTAATAAGCACCTGTGCCGAGTAAAATTCACTACTATGAGCGAACCTCCATACCTATGAATAAGACATTTTGCCGAAACGCGTCAGGAAGTAAAGGCTGCCATGATTGTTATTTTGAATATTAAAATACGTGTCAGTAACATTGAATTGGACTCAGCAACTTTTTCTCATATAGATATATATATATATATATATATATGTATATATATATATATATATATAAATATATATATATATATATATATAAATACACACACACATATCCAAAGCGTACCTCCCAAGTGCAGTCGTGCACAAGCAGGCACACAGACTCAATGTATAGCTAGTGGCAGTTTTTTTTTTTTGCGGTGAATATCAATGGTGCTTTCTCTGACGCGTTTCGGACACAAGACGGTGTCCTTGATCACATGACAAACAGGTATCACAAACTGAATTTAAAGAAACTTACAATGATGTATTGAGGCACTGGTGAACATAGAAGAAATACAGTGCATACATGCATCTTTTTCGCAGAATAACTTCTGTATGGATCATAATTTTACAGCGTTATTTCTGTGTGCAAATACACATTATATAGCACATACTGCATAATATGTTTAAATACATTCTATTCATATGTTATTGCGCCTGTTATATTTCTCCCTCGCTTTAGTATATATTTGCATGTGTTACCAATATATATCGGGCTATCCCAACGTTGTTTGTTTGAGTCCATAATTATACAAATGAAAATGCGGAGTGCAATATTCGATTCAACAAATTCATACATCTAATTGTATTAACGATAGATAAAAGCAATATATGTTATTTTAAAGACCATCTGAATATGTGCAAAGGGCGCAATTGTGCAAAACGGGCATTCTTATGTTGCAAAGTGTGCAAATATGTTGACATGTGCAAAAGAAGCGTTAGTCATGTGCAAATACGCAAATCAAATCAATATGTATCATAGTACAAATACCATAGCTGTTCTGTGGTATAACTTGTCAGTGCCAGGCATAGTTCTAAAATGTATAAAGTGCCAAATTGTGCAATTCATGTGCCAAAATTGTGCAAAAATAGGATAAAAAACCTGGTAGTTCTTTCTGTCATAAATAAACTTCATCCTTATTCTCATCCTTAGTCTACTGCGGGTAGTATCTATATTACCGCTACAAATACTTCTGATATATTCTCATCAGCTAGACTTCGGACCACAATAAAGAACCACATGCCCACAGGGGAGATAGTGAACAGGGAGCCCCCTGACACTACTAAAAATACACAGCGACATACGGTAATCTTAAAAGTGTTGGTAATACAAGATCAGCATATCATAACAAAGTGGGTGCGTGAGTGATCATAGGAACATTATATAATTCCCTTATTGAGTGCCTCATTGACGTTGTTCATACTCAACCTTGATGTATAATCATCTCCCTCAGACAGTCCCCCAGATACATTCTCTAGCTAGGTCAAATTCCTCTCGCAAAGGAAGTTGTACAGATCTTCTCCGATATTTAACCCCGTGGGGGTCCTGGTGTCCAGCTCGACAATGTATCGAGATTCGAGCTGGCGCAACACTCTCTCCCTATTGCCTCCCCGTTTATTTTGCGCCACAGCATCAATTACAAAATATTGCAAACAATTCAAGTTGTTGTTGTGTATTGCTTTGAAATGCCTGGCCACCAGGTAGACTGGGTCGGATTTCACTATCGCACGCAGTAAAATCCGAATATACACTTGCAGTTTTGTGCTACCCACGTAACACAAATTGCAGCTACATTTTAATACGTAAACAGCATATTCAGTTCTGCAAGTATAATGTGCTTTCAGTGCAATAGGTCTGTCAGAGAAAGAGGTCAAATCTGTGGCAGTATTGGTGCCAAACCTACAGACCCTGCATGAATTGCACCAGAAGAAACCCTTTCTAGGGAGCAACCAGTTTTCTGTTATGTTGGTTTCTGGGCTGTTCCTCACTGAGTCACTGCGCATAGAATACCCTCTTCTAAAAGTAACTGTGGGAGTGGTCGGGAGGACCCCTTTCAAAGTATGATCAGTCAGGACAACCGGCCATTCCTTAATAATGATGGTCTTAATACTTTTGGCCTGTCTACAATATCCTATAATAAGCCTCAATCAATATTGTCACTGTCATGGATTTCACCTGAAACAATTTTTGCTGGTGCTACATGCCTGTTGGGGTCAAGTTAGGATAATCAATCTGTAGTATTGTCCTTCCTCATAGCAAATTTGGTGGATTTGTATCCCCTGGCTACCAGTCTCTTTTTAGCCTCCATTTAATGATGTGCCCGGGCTTCTGGTGTACTGCATGCCCTATGTATGCAAATAAATTCGCCAATCAGAATGCTCGCTATTGTGTGCTGCGGGTGAAAACTCCCTGCATGTAACACAGTGTTGCCCGGTGTGGGCTTCCTGTATAGGCAAGTTTCTATTTTGTCCTGCACTGCTTGTACCCTGATGTCAAGAAAATTGTCAAATGTAGCATCTATGTTGGCTGTGAAATGTAAGTTGAGATTGTAATCATTAATAGTTTCTTCAAATCTACTGGCCTGATCTTCAGTCCCATGCCATACTACAAAAATATCATCGATATACCGCCAGTACTTGACCACATGTTTGGACCATATTGAGGCACATTGTGACCTGAGGCCATGCTCCTCCCACCAGCCCACATGGAGACATGCGTAACTGGGGGAGAAGCATTCCCCCATAACCACTCCTCTTAGTTGTTGAAAATCTGCACTGTCAAACGTAAACACATTGTTAAATATATATACACCAATGGATCATTTTGATTAGCATTTGATTGTGACAGTACATTTCAATAGGTCTCTTACCCATAAAATGTTCCACAGATCACAATCCATCTGGATGGGCAATGCTTTTATATAAAGCGGTAATATCCATGGTAAGGAAAAGGTAATGATCCAACTACTTTAAATTGCTCAATTGAAACAGAAAATCGGTAGTGTCCTTAATGTATGCTGGTAAGTTGATGACAAACTCTTGGGG
The DNA here is from genome assembly GCF_964261635.1 of Lissotriton helveticus. Taxonomy (NCBI): domain Eukaryota; kingdom Metazoa; phylum Chordata; class Amphibia; order Caudata; family Salamandridae; genus Lissotriton; species Lissotriton helveticus. Next base: position 1,009,572,872 of record NC_136057.1, on the reverse strand, counting down.
GTAAAAGTCAACATATTTGGATGTATTCTCAAAAGTGCTGTTAATTGATGAAACAATAGGTCTTCCTGGAATAGTTAATTCATTTTTATGCATCTTTGGTATAAAATATATATTCGGTAAAACTGGAAAATCCTAATTTAGAAACATACAGCCTGATTCATGAAGTAAAATAGCGCCCGCAATCGCTGCGAAAATGCAATTGCGGGCGCAATTTACGTAATTGGCATTCAACAACAAAATTGCGAATTCGCTAACACATAATAGCGAATTCGCTATAAAATTCGCAGAATCCTGGTAGGCGAGCATTAGCGAATCGGAAAATGCGACAAACCACGGATTCTGCGAAATAAATAGCAAAATCGGAATATATTCTCAATCAGCATTCATGAAAAATCGCTAATAGCGAAAAACCCAAAAATCGCTGTTTGCGCGGCGCAAATTAAGGACAACTCAAACCAGGTGGTAACCATAAAAGCCATGAACTAATTACATTTGAAAAACCGTTGGCCAATCACCAACAGGTTCAGGCCTGACCAATCACACATAAGGACATTCAGCAGCAGCATTAGGAGTTCCACAATGCCAGGAATGTACATGGTGGTGAGGCGTCGAAGGCTACAGCGAGCAGCACGGAGGAGACGCAGGATCCAGGACAGGATTTTCCGCCAGCGGGTCACCTTGCTGGGCCAAACCAGAGAGCAGATATTTGCAAAATACAGGCTGAATGGGGAAATGATAATCCAGCTAATACATGACCTTGACCCCCTGATGCAGCACCCAACAAGGCGAACCAATGCGGTGCCTACACATGTGCAGGTATTGTGTAGCCTGCACCTCCTGGCCTCCGGGAGTTTCCAGGGGATAGTAGCGGCTGCTGGGGGGATATCCCAGCCCACCATGTCACGCTGCCTCCACACATTCGTTGACGCCATGCTCACCCAGCTACACCGTCACATCACATTTCCCACGAGCCAACAGGAATTGGACTTGACAAAGCTACAATTCTACAATGTAGCCCATTTTCCCCATGTACTCGGATGCATAGACTGTACCCACGTCGCCATCTGCCCACCAGCTGCCACGGAGTATATGTTCCGCAATAGAAAGTCCTACCACTCCCTGAACATACAGATGGTCTGCAATGCTAAGACATACATCACTGACATTGTCGCCCAGTACCCAGGGAGTACCCATGACTCCTTCATATTCCGGCACAGCGGCCTCCACACACGACTGCTCAGGGGAGAGTTTGGGGAAGGACACCTACTTGGTAAGTACACTTTGTCGACAATGTCACATTGCTATGAAGTAACTGCGCAGCACAGGCAATCACCATCTGCTCCTCTCATTCAGGTGACAGTGGCTACGCCCTCCGTGAATACCTCCTGACCCCTTACCTCAACCCTGCCACACCCCAGCAACGGCGCTACAATGTTGCACACATACGGACAAGGAATTGCATAGAAAGGATATTTGGCCTGCTCAAGAGCAGGTTCCGCATACTGCACAAGACAGGTGGGGCCATGTATTACAGTCCTGCAGTGTGCTGCCGCATTGTGGCTGTCTGTGCAATACTACATAACATTGCAACCAAGCGTCGGATACCTGTCGACATCTCTGGCAGTGAATCTGAAGGGGACGACCGGCCACCTGCACATGCGCACCATGCACGCGGGGAGAACCCAGCTGAAGGCCACAGACGTCGCAACCACATCACAGTGAACAGTTTCTAGGCCACCCTCTTCCCTCACCCCACAAATCACAATTGCATGATAAATGTAATGATGACACAACGCTAATGTGTGCTGCAAAATAAATATATTTGTTTCATTCACAAAAAATGTCACCAGTACAACTATTTTCTACTAACAGTATTACTTCATACTGCAGTGTCAAAGGACAGGGCAGGCTTATAGTCAGCCTGTGCCTGTAATTGTCTAAATGAGTCAATTGCGCCTCACGCGCGTTCCGCCCAAGCGCCTCTGAGGCTCATCCTCTTCCGGGGCACCTGTACCTGGCGTTGCCCTGGTGCTGCGCCTGAGTGGCGGGACTAGTGTGGCAGAGTGGCTGCTGATGCTGGATGCCCCCTCACTGCCATCATCACCCCCAACAGTGGCAGGTAGAGCTGGAGGGTGTAGTGCCGTAACCGCCGTGGTGAGGTGCTCCAGGACCCTGGTCATGTCCTCACAGCACTGTACGAGTTGGTGCTGCTGTACTAGTGACCGCCGCGACAACTGTGAAGTGGCATTCGCTGCCACATAATTGGACCTGCTGTAGGAGGCCAGCCGGCTCATGAGCTGGTGGTGGGGCCGGCGTGCTGCACTGCGCTGCTTAGTCATCGCAGCGGTGTTGGCCTCCATGGCTGCAGTCATGCAGGCCATTCCCTCCCCCACACCTGCCATGGCTGCAGTCATGTTGTCCATGCGGTCCCCCATACCTGCCATGGCCGCCGTCATGCGGTCCATGCGGTCTCCCACTCCGGCCACATTGCGCCCAATCTTGTGGAGCTGGAGCTGAATGGCACCTTGCTGCCGTGCCTGGCGCTGATGTATTCTCAACATGCGTCTTTCGACGCTCATACAAGCAAGACTCTGTCCATTGCCCCTCCTGCTGATTGCAGCAGTGGTGTGCTGGCGAGACCTCCCACGCCTGCTCTGCTGGCCTGTCACTGTGGCTGCCGCTGTGTTGGCGCTGTCGCAGGCACAGATGTTGTAGCACCAGCTGCTGGTGGTGTCACAGCAGGCGTTGCTGGTGCGGGAGGGACTGGAGGCACAATAGTGGCGGGCCTGGCTGTGGCTGTCGGTGGTCCGCCAGATGCAGGGGGCACAATGGTGGGGGGCCTGGCTGTGACTGTCGTTGGTCCGCCAGATGCAGGGGGCACAATGGTGGGGGGCCTGGCTGTGACTGTCGGTGGTCCGCCAGATGCAGGGGGCACAATGGTGGGGGGCCTGGCTGCTGGTGTTGTAGCAGCGGCAGGGGCTGGTGCCTGGGTTTGTGGTGGAAAATCCTCCTCCTGGGCCTCCTCATCAATTTGCAGCCTTTCACTGTCGCTGCTTTCAGCGCCACCTGTGAGGGTAAGTGGACAATCATTAGTTGCATGTGTCTGTCAGACGTGCAGTTGTTACATGCATGCTGGGTGACATTCCCTGAATGGCTGTGGATTTGCGTACTTTGGGACCTGTCTGGCTGCATTGTGGTACTACTACATTGTGGCCACACTACATCTCCCACAATGCTTCAGGGCATTCCCAGATGTGCAACAATGGCATGACTAAGGGACATTATGGGAGCCTATTTGGTCAGGGACAGTCATAGGGGACAGGGTCGCAGTCGCATGCCACTTACCTTGGGTGTCTTGGGTGGGGCGGGAGGAGTCCAGACGTGTGACGCCAACGCACGCCTCCCTCTCAAGGGTGTTCTCCACCTGGTCCTCCAAGGGTGTGTTAGGAGGGACTGTAGGTCCGCCACCTCCAGTGCCCGATGACTCTCCAAGGCGCTCCGCCACCCTCTCCTTGGCACGACCTCGGAGGTCATACCATCTTTTCTTCAGCTCCTCAAGTGACCTATCGGCCACACCCACGGAGTTGACAGTGGAGGCTATTCCCTGCCAGATCCTCCTTTTTTCTTGCTCCGGGACCTTCCTGGAGTCTTTGCCAAATAGTTTTTCGTGGTTGGCCACCACCCGTTCAATCAAATGTTCGAGCTCCTGCTCAGAAAATTTGAGCTTCCTCTTCCGCCCTGTGTTGTTGCTGGGGCCAGGAACAGGTTCCTCTGACATGGCAGCAGAGTAGTTGCAGTTTACAAATCACCAGAATAGCAGCAGCTCTCCCACTTGCTCCCTCCAGGTCTGCCTCACTGTGGTGAATGGGGGTGGGAACTGCCTGCTTCCTGGTTGTGATGTCATCACTGTGCTCGAAATGCGACTTCCCGTTTTCCCGATCTCGCGAGTTTGCGAATCGCAATCCCGACGCGGGTAGCCGGAAATAGCGATTATTCTGCGATTATCGTTAATTGCAAACGGAATTTGCGCCCGCGTGCGAATCGCATTTTTTATCGGTAATCTTCATGAATTCAGATTTGCGCTTTCTCAATAGCGATTCGCAATTTATCGCTATTTGAGACTCACAAATCCCGTTTTTCATGAATCAGGCTGTTAAACTCTTATAGTGAAATGAGACCTTCTTTTCTCCATGCTCTCAAATCTTCCTTATAATTTTTTTGTATTGCTCTTACTTGTGCCATATTTATTTTACTATAGCAAGCCCCATCATTAAGATGTCTGTATGCCTCTTTGATATAATCTTTTGTGTCCCATAGTACAACATTGCCCCCTTGGTCCTATTTATTGATGACAATCGATATCATGATAAATATCGATTGCATCACTTGGCATTGTAGGGACAAAAGTCGAAACTGGCTTAATAAGACTGTGCCCAGGTTTAGAAATATTCATACCTTTTGCCTCTGCTACCTCTTGTGTGTTACCAATTTGGATGTCTTCTTCACCTAGTGCATGTAAAGTCTGAACAAGTGACATATCTTTGACTTGCAGTCCTTGTATGTTGGTGTTAACATTGCGCTCTTGTCTATTTTTAGTTCCATGCTCCACATTTTTTTTATTGTTAAGTATTTCCTTAATTTAATTTTTCTAATAAACTTGTAGACATCTATACGGGTGTTACAATATCCAAAGTTGCTTTCGGGGCCGAAATATCAACCCAGTGGCAAAAGTTGTTTTTCTGCTTGGTCTAGGTCAATGTTCCTGAGGTTGACAATAGTATTATCTATTGCTTGCTTTTCTTCCAATAGCGATTTTGTTGCCGCCTTCCCCTTGTTCCTGAAGCATTTCCTTCATTCACGTCTTCTTGCATTTTGCCTTTGTTTGTTGAGGCGTTTGGATTGCGCAGCCGTAATGACTGCTTGCGTTCCATTCTGATGTAATCCAGTTCCTCTGCTAATGTTAGTTGGCCCAAATCCCCTCGCTCTGAACCAGAGTTTCTGTCATCAGACTCCGACTCACTTTTGGACCAAACTAGCATCCGAGGTAAATATATTGGAATCGCTTCCTGCCAGGTCTGATTTTCTTGCGTTTGCCACTGATTTGTTAGTGAAACTGCCCTTTTGTTTCTGCAGACTATTGAACTTCCGTGCAAACGTAAAAATGTACCCCTGTTCGTAGTCGTTTTTATCTTGGGCAAATTTAAACGTCTTCCTGGTTTTTATAACTTCTTCTTGTTTTATTATTCGGTCTTTCATGTCCTTAATACTTTTGTCAATGTACTGCTTACTGCTTTGATGTTCTGGTTTATTATTATTTTCATCATATTTTTGTTGCGATCTATCCTAGCTTATTTCACCAACAGACATACCAAGCACATTGACGCTTCCAAAATACTTTCAGCCCACTACTTCAAAAGGAGGGCATTTGGGCTGTCAAAACTTGGCGCTAACTTTATCCTTAGGCCTATGGGATATTTCTCAAGCGATTTAATCTCCCACCATTTGGTGAGTTCGCTACGGCTGTTCTTCTCTAATGCTTTTATAAGACTTTTAACATCATTGTTGCCGCTAACATCGTTTGTCTTGCTGCCTCCTCCTCCTTGTGGAATACATATATATATATATATTACCTACAGGCGGGCGCCAGTAGGTAGTTATAGTTAGGACCTATTTTCCATAGGAAAAGCGCTTTTTCTTTTCCCAATAACTTTGGTGCCAGTTGATGAATATTCACGAAATCGTCAAAACTAGTGGCACTCTCCAGTCTGCTCCTGTCTTGAAAGTTTTGGGGTGATTCGCAAGGTGGGGGCCGAGAAAAAAGGAGGTTCCCTAAACGTGTTTTCTCCATGTTATTTTCCATAGGAAACTTTAGACACAGCTACAGCCCAAACTACTGAACGGAATTACACTAAAGTTAGCGCTTGGTACAGAAAGTGACCTTGTTTTTAAAATAGTGTAAGTCCGTTCAGTAGTTCCTGAGAAATTAAAAAAATAGAGGTCGGAAAATCAAGTTCCCATTGGAAACTTTAGCCAAGGCTACAGCCCGAACTGCTGAACGTAATTACACCAAATTTGGCAAAAAGGTAGTGCTTGGTTCAGAAAGTGTCCTTTTTTAAATGGTGTAAATCTGTTGAGTATTGCTGAGAAATTCAAAAATAAAAGTTTCGATATTTAGGGATGCAGTGGATTTGAGCCCCTCCCGACCACGAGCTTCATTCTAATTGGCTGCCAACACAACAAAACAGGAAGTGTTGGCAGCCATCTTGTGACTCAGTAGAACCGAGTCACAAGAAAACAGTAAAACAAAGTTGAAAAACAAGAAAAGGGGGCAAAGGTAGAAACACCCTGACCCCCCTAGGCCTGCTCAGGGGGTCCCACAAGGACGCCAGGTCCAAAAAAAGCATTTGTGTGTTAATTTCGGTGAAATTCGCGTTGGGATCGCGAATACCGCCAAATTCTTTTTAAAAATGAAGCACAGGCTTCCGCGTTTCATATCATTGAGGCCCCCGGGTGGGCCAAGTCCCAGGGACATTGCCCAACAATATTAGCGGGGACCAGCTGGGGCCCCCGCAGCCGCGGGCACCGCCACCCCGGGGCTTTTCTCAAATATTTATGGGGCACACAGCCCCTCCCACAGCCCCGGGGACCACCACCCCTGGGGCTTCTTTTTTTAATATATATTAAACTGTGTGGGAGGCTCGAGCCCCCCCACATGCCCCAGGGACTGCCACCTCACCGGGGCACTAATCATGTCAATTCGGGGGTCTGTTACGGACCCCCGAGCCCCGGAGACCACTACCTCCCCGGGGTTGGGCAATAGTTGGGAGGGGGCCCCCCTCCTGGAGCCCTCCATGACCCTGGGGACCGCCACCCCCAAGGCCGGCTCCTGCAGTGTCCTGGGCTGCCCACCCCTGGGCCACTGCTGTTTGGAATGACAGGGCCGGAGCTGTGCTGCTCCGGCCTTGTTATTGCAAACTCTGGTTTGTATTTTAGAAGCGAGAGCAGTTTTACTGCTACCGCTTCCAAAATCCAAAGCAGATTGCATTCCACACGGGTGAGCTGCATGTTAGCAGCGCTCCATGTGGAAAAGCAATGGCAGCTCCCGCAGGAGACGGGGAGCCGGCAGGACCGTGGGGGCATTGGGGCTCCCCCCACGGTCCCCAATGGATAGGGCCGACCCCGGGGGATGGGGTCCCCAGGGCCAGAAGCGGCCCCCCTCCCCCCAAAAATAAGATTAATTAAAAAAAATAAAGGCGAGCACCGGGGGATGGGTCCCCGGGGCCAATAGAGGCCTCAGGAGGGGGGCCACGCAGCCCCCCATAAAAAAAGATATGTGCAATGCCCAGGGGATGGGGTCCTGGGGCCGGAATTGGCCACAGGAGGGGGGCCCACATGGCCCCCTTCCCGTACCTCCAGTATGCACCACAGGACTGCCTTACAGAGAGGTGGTCTGAGGCCATGCCCCTTTTTACACCTCTCTGCAACACAGCTCTGTGGCGCTCACTGGAGGTACCTGGTGGGCTAGTTGGACCCCAGGGACCCTCAGGACTCATGGGGATTTAATCCCCCAATTTAAAATGACCCAGGGGGCGCATTAGTACAGTGGTGCCGGGAGGGGGCGTGGCCTGGTTTGACAAGTGTGCAGGTCAAACGTGCCCTTTGGCACATTTTAAGTTGGAGCATTAAGTCCCCTTCAATCCTAAGGGTCCTTGGGGGCTAACTAGCCCACCAGGTACCTCCAGTAAGGCCACGCCCCTTTTTTACACCACTCTGCAACGCAGCTCTGTGGCGCTTACTAGAGGTAGCTGGTGGGCTAGTTGGCCCTCAGGGACTCTCAGGATTCAGGGAGACTTTATCACCCAACTTAAAACGCGCCACAGGTCCACGTTTGCAGCAAGGTGTAAAAAGGGGCATGGACTCAGAACAACTCTCTGAAACGCAGGTCTATGGCGCTTACTGGATGTACCTGGTGGGCTACTTTGCCACCAGGGACCTTCAGGGTTCAAGGGGACTTAATAGGGATGTCATAGTTAGAAATTATGACTTGAAAACCATCGAACTTCACTGAAAAAAACAGAAGTTTCAGGTACGTTATGGTTAGAAATTAGCATTTAAAATTTTTGGGAAATTCACTGAAAAAACTATAGGTTTCAGGGACGTTATAGTTACCTGGACATTTCACTCTTACAAAACCATAGAAATTCCACAGTGCATTGCGGGTACACAAGTTATAGTTAGCTGAACTAACTATAACGGTGGAATTTCTATGGTTTTGTAAGAGTTAAATGTCCAGCTAACTATAACGTCCCTGAAACCTATGGTATTTTCAGTGAATTTCTATGGTTTTTTAAATGTTAATTTCTAACTACAACGTACCGGAAACCTATGGTTTTTTCAGTGAATATATATATTATCTACTGGCATTCACCAGCATATAGTTATAGTTAGGACCTATCACCCATAGGAAATCCACAACATTCTATTCCCAATAACTTTGGCGCCGGTTGACGAATCTGTGTGAAATTTTCCAAACTTTTGGCCAGCTCCGGTCCGCTCTTATCCTTAAAGTTTCACGATGATTCATAAAGCGAGGGCCAAGAAAAAAGGGGGGTCCCAAAACGCATTTTCCCCATGCAATTTCCCATAGGACCTTTAGACTCAGATACAGCCCAAACTGCTGAACGGAATTACACCAAATTTGGCAAAGAGGTAGTCCTTGGTTCAGACTCATGCCTTCTGCTTACTTGGTGTAAATCCGTTCAGTAGTTCCTGAGAAAATTACAGTTAAATTCATTTATATATCTATGGGCGCAGTGGATCCACGTATCTATCTGCGTACCCTAAGTGCAGACTGCACGCACCCTGCCGGGCACGAGGTGTATGCTAATTGGCTGTCAACGGTGAAAATCAGGAAGTGTTGGCAGCCACAAGAAACCAAAAACAAATGCTGCAAAATGCGAAAAGGGGGCAGGGTAGACACACCCTGATCCCCTAGGCCTGCTCAGGGGGACCCACAAGGACCCCCAAATTTTTTTTTTAATTGCGGGATACATGTAGGATCCGCGCATCCTAGCGATGGAAAAAAAAGAAACGCTGTCTCCCTGTAAATATGTTAATTTGCCCCCGGGGGGCCAAATCCCGTGGGAACTACATTTTTAATTTAGGGGTCTGTTATGGACCCCTAAGCCCCGGGGACCACCACCCCCTGGGGCTTTTCAAATGATGGGGGGCGCACGGCCCCCATCCTGGAGCCTTTGATGGCCCTGGGGACCGCCACTCCCCAGGGCAGGCTTCTGCAGTGTCCTGGGCTGTCCACCCCGGGACACTGCCGTTTGCAATGACAGGGTGGGAGCCTTGCGGCTCCCACCCTGTCATTGCAAACTGCTTTGCTATTTGGAAGAGAGAGCAGGAAACCTGCTCTCTCTTCCAAATAGCAAAGAAGATTTCTTTTCCATATGTGGAGCAGTATATTAGCTGCTCCCGATGTGGAAAAGCAATGCCGGCTCCCGCAGGATGCGGGGAGCCGACTGGGACCGTAGGGGGATTGGGGACCCCCCACGGTCCGCAATGAAGTGGGCCAGCCCTGGGAGATGGGGTCCCTGGGGCTATTAGTGGCCTGGGAGGGGGGCATGCGCCCTCCCTCCCCAAAATGAAATAAAAAAAAATAATTTAAAAAAGGACCGGCCCCGGGGGATGGGGTCCCCAGGGCCATAAGTGGCCACAGGAGGGGGGCAAGGCAGCCCCCTCCAAAGATTTTTTTTTTTAAATAAAAGGCCCATGCCCCGGGGGATGGGGTCCCCGGGGCAGATTATGGCCTCAGGAGGGGGCCACGCGGTCCCCTTCCCAATACTTTTAATATTACAAATATTAGAAAAAGAAGGGGGGCTACACAGCCCCCCTACTTAAAAAAGTCATGCACCCTCATTGCGCCACTCTGCAAACGCGCCCCCTGGCGCGTTTGCAGAGGGAAAACAAATTCCCCTTGAATACTGGGGATCCCTGGGGGCCAACTAGCCCACCAGGTACCTCCAGTATGCCCCAGGGAGCCCTGTTGCAGAGAGGTGTTCGGAGGCCACGCCTCTTTTTACACCTCTCTGTAACACAGCTTTGTGTCGCTTACTGGAGGTAGCTGGTAGGCTAGTTGCACCCCAGGGACCCTCAGTATTCAAGGGGGCTTAATTCCCTAACTTAAAACGCGCCACGGGCGTGTTTGCACAGTGGTGAAGGGAGGGGGCGGGCCTGAGTTCACATGTGTGCAAACAAGCCCTGTTGGGGAATTCATTCCTTGTCAATACTGACAGTCCCTGGGGGCCAACTAGCCTACCAGGTACCTCCAGAAAGCGCCACAGAGCTGCATTGCAGAGTGTTGTAAAAAGGGGCATGGCCTCTGAACAACTCTCTGCAACACTGCCTTTTGGCGCATACTAGAGGTACCTGGTGGGCTAGTTGGCCCCCAGGGACCCACAGGATTGAGGAGGAATTAATTATCTAATTTAAAACACGCCATAGGGTGTGCTTGCAGACTTTTCACCTCTGGCCATGTCCCCATCCTTCACCACGTGCAAACCGCCCTGTGGAGCATTTTAAGATGGGGAATTAATTCTCTTTGAATACTGAGGGTCCCTTGGGGGCCAAATAGCCCAACAGGTATCTCCAGTGTGCGCCAGGGAGCTACGTTGCAGAGTGTTGTAGAAAGGGGCATGGCCTCTGAACACCTCACTGCAACACAGCGTCCTGGCGCATACTGGAGGTACTTGGTGGGCTAGTTGGCCCTCAGGGACCCACAGGATTGAGGAGAAATTAATTCTCTAACTTAAAACGCGCCACAGGGTGTGTTTGCAGACATATCACCTCAGGCAGCGCCCCCTTCCGTCACCACTGTGCAAACCGCCCTGTGGAGCGTTTTAAGTTGGGGAATTAATTCTCTTTAATTACTGATGGTCCCTGAGGGCCAAATAAGCCAATAGGTATCTCCAGTATGCTCCAGGGAGCTGTGTTGAAGACAGGTGTTCAGAGGCCACTCCCCTTTTTACACCTCATTGCAACACAGCTCTGTGGCGCTTACTGGAGGTACCTAGGGGGCTAGTTTGACCCTAGGGACCCTTAGGATTGAAGGGGACTTAATCTCTCAACTTAGAACGGTGACACGGTGCATTTACACAGTGGTGAAGGGAGGGGAGGGGCCTGACGTGATGTGTGCAAACACGTCCTGTGGCGCGTTTTAAGTTGGGGAAAAAATTCCACTTCAAACCAGAGGGACCATGGGGGCCAAGTAGCCCACCAGGTGCTTCCAGGAAGCGCCACTGCGCTGCGTTGCAGAGAGGTGGTGAAGGTCGTGCCCCTTTTTATATCTTTCTGCTAGGCAGCTCTGTGGCGCTTACTGGATGTACTACGAATTCCGATTTACTCACCTGTTATCAGGAGAAACTCCAGTGCAGCATCTTTGAGCCCAGTACTGATCCTGAAAAGTAATTCTAACCATACCTACCAGTAACTTGAATTTCCTTCCATAGGCTAACATTGACTGGTTTCACTTGGAAATTCTTCTAAGTGTGAAGATTTGCAACTTTTAAATATTCACCTAAAATCATCTAAACAACGAATTCCAATTTACTCACTTGTTATCAGGAGATAACCCAGTGGTGCATCTTTTAGCCCAGCACTGACCCTGAAAAATAATTCTAACCATACTTACCAGTAACTTGTATTTCCTTCATTAGGAATCCATTGTCTGGTTTTCACCAGAAAAGTTTCTAAGGGCCAGATGTAGGTAATTTCTATTTACCGATTCCTAAATACCTTTACCGATTCGGTATTTAAAAATCGGTAAATAGAATGTAGGTAAAAAATCGGTAAATTTTACCGATTCGGTAATATTCGTTATTACCAATTCGGTATTTACCGAATCGGTAATAAAGAATACCTTCCCATTCATTCCTATGGGCCTGGAGGCCCATAGGAATGAATGGTAAGCCATTCACTATTACAGATTCGGTAAATACCGAATCGGTATTAGGGGGAGCATATTCAAGGGTGGCAGGGTGTCACATTGACACCCTGTTGCACTCCTGAATCTTGCATGTGTGCACATGTGGCGCACATACATGCCCTAAGGGCATTTATGTCTGCCACATGGAACTTATAAAAAAGCAAAAAATTGCTTTTTTAAAGGTATTCAGTATACCACCAACTTGTAGTTGGTGGTAAATAACGTATCCTTAAACCAAAAATGCACTCACTTGAGTGCTCCCTACATAGGATTTAAGGATTCGGTAATTTACCGATTCCTTAAATTAAGGAATCAGTATTTTACAGATTCCTTAAAATAACGAATCAGTAAATTACCGAATCCTTAAATCCAGCCTCCTACCTCGCAAAGGGCTTAATACCGGTCGGTAACGGGAAATTTACAGATTTTTGGCCGTTACCGACCGGTATTAGCCGACCTACATATGGCCCTAAATGTCTGTTTTCGTAAACTACAAATATTCCTAAAAAATTGCCTGTTTGACTTAAACGCATTCTTTCAACTGTTTACAGGAGATGCACCAGTGCTGGATCCAGGATCCACCACCGAGTAAGAAAAAGTAACAATAACACTACTTACCTGCTAAATGAATTTCCTTCCATAAGGTAACATTGACTGGTTTCACTTGGAAATTCTTCTAAGTGTGGAGTTTTGGAACTTTTAAATATTCACCTAAAATCATCTGAATAACGAATTCCGATTTACTCACCTGTTATCAGGAGAGAACTCGGTGCTGCATATTTTAGCCCAGCACTGACCCTGAAAAGTAATTTTAACCATACTGAGAAGTAACTTGTATTTCCTTCCATAGGAATCCATTGTCTGGTTTTCACCAGAAAAGTTTCTAAGTGTGTATTTTCACAAACTACAAATATTCCTTAAAAATCGCCTGTATGACTTAAACGCATTCTTTCAACTGTTTACAGGAGATGCACCAGTGCTGGATCCTTGATCCACCACTGAGCAAGAAAAAGTAACGATAACACTACTTACTTGCTAAGTGAATTTCCTCTCATAGGATAACATTGGTGATTCTATGAGAAAAGTTTAATTCCACTTTTAAAATACAATAATATTCCTTAAAAATCACTACTGTAACCAAAGCGCTTTTAGTCAACTGTTTACAGGAGATGTCTCAGGACTGAATCTATGATTAAGCATGAGCGAAAAATCTGCTCCGATCGCGGATTTTGCGGATTTTCGGTAAATCCGCGATCCGCGAACTCTCGCGAATTTACCGAAAATCCGCAATTCGCGAGCGGCGGATTCCCGGTCAAAAGTTCACGCGTTGCTGGTCTGTAACTAATTTACGATGGCGCCGGCAAGCTGCCAGCGCCATCCTAAAGTTACTTAATTAGCTTCAGCAGGAAGCTCTAATAGATAAGATAAAGCAGGGGCTCGAGCACCTGCTTTATGTTACCAATTAGAGCTTCCTGTTGAAGCTAATTTAGTAACTATTTTAGGATGGCGCTGGCAGCTTGCCGGCGCCATCGTAAATTAGTTACAACAGGCACAAAACGGTGGTGTCTTCTTGAATAAATATGAAGGGCAGGGTTCATTCTGGCACGACGGTCCTGGCACAAAAATTACACCTCAACAGGAAGCACTTACAGATATCAATACAGCATGTGCCCTAGTTGAAGCTTTAATTCAGTGACTCATTCATCAGCCCAAAAACAATCCTGAGCGTTGTGGAGGCTGGGCAGGTGTGCCTTCTTCCCAAATATACCGTTGAAAATCAGCTGTGACGCTGGATACAGGCCTTTGCATCTTTGACCTTCACGAGCGCAATCCCCGTGCTGTTCTGTGACCAGGAGCTTCTGTCTCTACATCTGTTGCTCTGATCAGTCTCTGACCTTTTATACACACAAGAGGCATGTGCACTCGCATGGAAGCCCCGTCCGTTTGGCCCCGCCCACACACTCGAGGTGTGCACCGTCTTCCCGCCATTTACCCACTATGATAGGTCACTCAAGGGACCCCTGCGCCCTTCGGCGCGATTGCATAGTAACACACACCTGGTCGCTGTTGACAACTCTCAGGCAGTTTAGGTAGCTGTAGTGTAGTAAAAGCACTATACATTTACCCAACAAGGTAGCACTTACTGATTATCCAGTAGAAAGTACTCCAGTTGAGTAGAGGTATGGCACAAAACGGTGGCGTCTTCTTGAATAAATATGAAGGGCAGGGTTCAATCTGGCACGATGGTCCTGGCATGGAAGCCCCGCCCCCAAATCCGCCGATCCGCAAAATCCGCGGATTTTGCGGATCCACGATCCGTGAATACGCAAATTCGTGAATCGTGGATCCGCAAAATCCGCCCATGCTTATCTATGATCCAGTCCTGTGGTTAGAAAAGTAATCCATAAAGTTACTAGTTGCATTTAACTAGAAATTCCCATTCAGCTCAATGTTGCATTGTGTTTGATATTGTGTTGCCCATTGCTACAACTGTAACTACTCTACTTAAAACTCTTTTGCCTATTTGCAAAGTATTTATACTAAAGTAATTCATTCTGAGAAAGTATATTTTGTAATGTAATGTATAATGTAATTATATTGTAATTTTAAAATTAAAATATCTAAAAATAAATAGTTTAAATATGTTTAGTAAATCAGTATCAAAAAATAAATATAATAATTAATACATTTAAAAATTGCCATTTACAAAAAACCTTTGAAATTCACTGAAAGAAACATAGGTTTCAGACATGTTATAGTTAGGAATTAGCATTTAAAAAACCTTAGAAATTCACTGAAAAAAAACATAGGTTTTAGGGGTGTTATAGTTAGTTGGACATTTCACTCGTACAAAACCATTGAAATTCCCACGTTATAGTTAGCTGTACTAACTATAACTCGCGCGCCCGCAATCCACTGCTGATGATGTCACATATTACATCATTTATGACATGGTCAGTGACATCACTGATGACATCACTGATGACATCTCAAATGACATCATTGATGACATCACTGATGACATCATCCACGTGACAATCTGATACATCTTATCATACACTAGTATAACCTTTCAACACTCATTATAAAATATGAAGGGCCAGATGTAGGTCATGAAATACCGGTCGGTAACGGCCGAATTCGGCCGTTACTGACCGGTATTTAGAATTTGGCATGTAGGGGCCAACATTTTACAGAATCGGTAAATTTACCGCTTCGGTAAATTTACCGATTCTGTAGAATACCGAATCGGTATTTTTACCGATTCGGTAAATCCCAGATGTAGGTGACACTCCTAAGAGTGCCACAGGCCCTTAAGAGTCGGTATTTTACCACCCAATCCTATTGGGTGGTAAAATACCAAATGCAGGTGTGCACGCACATCTGTGCCATGTGACACACAGACATGCCCTTAGGGCATGTCTGTGTGCCACATGGCACACATGCCTGAATGGGGGGTGCTAGAGGGTGTCAAAGTGATACTCCATGCACCCTTGCAGGATTCGGTAAATACCGATTTGGTATTGCCCATTGATTCCTATGGGCTTCAAGGCCCATAGGAATCAATGGGCAATACCGATTCGGTATTTACCGACTCGGCAAATACCGAATGTTACCGATTCGGTAATGGAAAATTTATTTTTACCTACATCTCCCAACTACTATTTTACCGATTCATAAATACCGAATCGGTAAAATTCGGTATTTATGAATCGGTAAAATAGAATTACCTATATCTGGCCCGAAGTATCATATTTGAAACCATTGACACACCAGTACAAGTTTCTAAAAACCCACTCAGTGATTCCTAAATCTAGACACACATAAACACTTACCTATAGATTCACTCATACATGCTAACAAAGATCAATAGAACACTATCAAATATACTTATACACCTACATCAACATTAAACACCAGCACACATCCTATTCACTTATACAGACATCCTACTCACTTATGCAAGCAATTGATCATACTTATATTTACTAAGCTACACACTTATACAAACACCACTTTATTTATTCATATAGATAGTATCACATACTTAGGGCCAGATGTAGGTAATCCCAGTTTACCGATTCTTAAATACCGATTCATACCGAATTGATATTTCAGAATTGGAAAACGGGATGTAGATAAAAAGTCGGTAAAAGTTACCGATTCGGTAACAATTGGAATCCCCATTCGGTATTTACCGATTCGGAAAAAAAACGAATCGGAAAAACCCATTCAACCCTATGGGCCTCCAGGCCCATAGGAACGAATAGGATACCGAATCGGTAAATACCGAATTGGGAATCTTGAAAAGAAGCCATGTGAGCCAGTCAACCAATCAGGAACACCCACCACACCCCACAACAAAGCAACAGAGGAACCATCCAATCAGATGCAACTACCCCTCCCCAGTACCTGGAGGTGGCCACACCCATGCAGGTGCAGAACAACTGAACTGTTTAGAGAGCTGGAGGAAACACAGAGAAGCAGGCTGCCCTGAGCACAGCAGAGCATCAAAATGGAGTCCCAGAAAGGCCAGAGGAATGGAGGTGAGCATAAGAGGAAGATTAAATTCAGCCCAGCTTAACTCCAGGTGCTGGTGGAGGAGGTGGTCAAACACCACACCCAGCTCTTTGCAAACAATCTCTGCATGTTGCAGAGTCTGTTAAACGGAAAACCTGGCTGCAGATACAGGGAAAAGTCAATGCCATTGGGGTCATACACAGGGACATAGATGACCTAAACAAAAGGTGGTATGATCTGCGGATCATCGCCAAAAAGAAAATTGCAACACAGAGGAAAGAAGCCGGAGCCACAGGTGGAGGGAGGAGCCGTGCACCAAGACTGACAGACCTGGAGCAGCTGGTGGAATCCACCCTGGAGCCAGAAAGCATACATGGGATTGGGGATGCTGACAGCTCAGCCAGAGCTGCAAGAAAACAAGGTAAGATGAATGGACATGAATCCCCACCCTATTCCCTGGCCCCTTCCACAATGTGGGTGTCTACATCACAATCCAGAACTGGTTTTAGTTCTTACCATCAATGCATCATGGGAGACATTGTCATAGGAACATACATCAATGCAGTCAACATAGAATTCAGCATGGCATGCCACACACTACATCCATAAGTAGTTGTGGACTAGGCAATTGTGTGATAGGAATGTGATTTAATAATGACACACAGGTGAGCAACACCACTGACCCATTGTCCATATCTGCCCACAGGAGAGTCATTGCGCAGTACAGCGCAGGAAAGGGAGAAGAGGGCACCGGCAACGGAGATGAGGGAGAAAACACCCGACATATCAGGACTAAGCACTGTACCTGAAACTACATCCACAGCACAGGCAGCCACTGCACTAGAGCAACACACCACACCACGGCCACTGTCACCTCTGCTGTTTGGGTCACAGGATTTGGAAGCACCTGCACTGTCCCCAGCACCAACTTCAGAGTCCTCTGTGCTGGGGAGGCCAAGGAGGCATGATGTGCCCCCACTCAGGATCCTTGAAACCTCAGATGAGGAAGATGTGGAGGCTTTCACACCAAGTACTCCACCTCTGGCTGATAACGCTGGGCAACAGAGTTCATCTGGAGCTGTGCGTGCTGGTGTCCGAGGCCGTAGAGTACGGGAGAGAGGCGAAGGCCAGGATGGAGAGGGGGTCTTCTGTGGTCTTGAGGCCACCATGGTGAAGGTCCAGCACCTGCAGACAAAGGGCATTTTAGCGGTGCTTAGACAACTGTGCATATTAAACAGCAAGATGTCCAACATTGACAGGTGTATGGCACAAGGCATAAACTCCATGGCAGAGGGTATGAGGGAAATGACACAGTGCATGAGTGCCCTCTGTGATAAACTAGAGAGTGACCACTGCAAAAGGCGCAGGGATCGTCAATGCATGCAGCAACAAACCAAAGCCATGAACCAGCTTGCCACTGCAAACTCCCTGCTATGCTGGCGCTCAGTCACCATGCAGGATAACATTGTGCACTGCTGCAGTGATTTGTCAAAGGGGATGGGGAGAGTCACCTCTGCCATGGAGGTTTTGCTGACACAGCAGGCAGCCACTGTTGAAGACACAGGTGTCGGGGACACAGAAGACTCCACCAGCAGGAGTGGCTCTAGCACTCTTGTTCCTGACATTTGTAGGAGCAGCAGGCGCCAACCTGCTGACCCAGTCACCACTGCGCACGTTGACACCCAGCCCCGTACATCCCGCACTGTAGTGCGTGGGTGCAAACATTAACAATGCCCTCAAACCACAGTACAGGTCACAGTGAGGTCAACTGTGGCCACCCAGTGTGGGATACAGATATTGTACTACCATGGTTTGGTATCAGTGAAGTGCTGTAGTGACTATTAAACTACGTACTTCAAATACTAAGCATGCCTGTGTCTCCTTACTTACTTAGAAATATCTGTGTGTGATTTCAGCCCGTCTCAGTCTACCATCTGTTGCTGGCGCTGCTCCTGCTGCATAGGGCTCTGCCTGTTCCATCATCAATGTTCTCATGATGTGTGATCTCAACCTCTGTTCCTTCCTTGGTAGCGAGATTGTGCAGCATGGCACAGGTCGCAATTATTTTGCAGCACATAATTGGAGTGTACTGCCGTGCACATCCACTCTTATGGAGGCAGCAAAACCTGCTTTTCAGTAGTCCGAAAGTGCGTTCTACAATGCTGCGTGTTGCTCTGTGTCCCACGTTGTAATGCCTCTCACTCCTGGTAGATGGATTCAAGTAGGGGGTGAGGACAAAGGACCGCAGAGCATATGCACTATCACCTAGGGGTAAAAGAGAATGACATTAGTCACATACTCATGATTGATCCATGTGCATTGACTGTCAGGGTGTGTCACAGTTATTTACCTAGCAGGTATCCATCCCCAAATTCGCCGGCAAGAAGGCGTGTGTATATCCCACTATTCTGGAAGATGTACGAGTCGTGGGTACTCCCTGGGAATTTGGCCACAATGTCTGTTATGATGTTGCCAGCTTTGCATATCACCTGCACATTAATTGAGTGCGTTGACTTCCGGTTCCTATAGATGTGTTCTGTTGCTGCAAGTGGGCATAGTGGGATGTGCGTGCCATCTACACAGCCTATCACGTGAGGGAAGTGTGCCAGTTAATAGAAATCTGTTTTGGTCTTAGCAAGTTCCGCAGGTGTGTCAGGGAACCGAATGTAATGATGCATTCTCTGCATCATGGTCTCAAGGAACTTCCTGAAGAAATTGGACAGGCAGCTCTCAGACACACCACCTACTGCAGCAATCACACTCTAGTAGCTCTCAGAGGCAAGCAGGTGTAGGCTACGCAGCACCTGCACATGGGGTGGGATGGCGTGCGCCCTTGGTGTTGGGTGATCCAGGTGTGGGTGGAGGTCCCTGATCAATTCCAGGATGGTTCTGGGGTGTAGACTATACCTTTGCAGTATCTATGGCTCAGTCAGTTGGAAGAGCGTTATCCTCTGCCTGTAGACCTGCTCCTCCCTTCTCCATACCCTCTCTCCTGCTGCCTGTAGCCATAGCCGCCTTGGTATGACGTAGAATGCCACCATTCTGGTTACACTGTTGCATTTTGGTACCTTCTTTTATAGCCTGCACCTGGTTACCACCTGCTTTCAATCCATGGTAAATACCGACTCTTAAATACTAAATTTCATGAAATTCAGTATTTTTTGGGTTTCCTACATCTCGATGGACATTTTTTACCATTTCTTATTTACCGATTCGGTAAATAAGAAATCGGTAAATAAGGATTCATTAAGTTCCAAATTGGTGTAATACCGATTCATATTTACCGAATCGGTAGATTTTTTACTCCTACATCTCATTTTCCAAATACCGGTCGGTAACGGCCGTAATTACCGAATTTCGGCCGTTACTGATCAGTATTTGGCTACCTACATCTAGCCCTAGGTGTGGTATAAAATCACTATTACAAGTATACAGTTATCCATACGTCACTCATACAATCACTGAATCTTATGTATACTTATTTATATACAACAACTGTCACATACACTGCCTTTAATATTTCTAGTTTGTTGGACATATATAATTCAGAAATATATTTACTCATCACCACACCCATAAAGAGATTCACTCACCCAAACAAGTGTTTCCACATACAGTCTTAACCTCATATACCTACTAAATGAACTATTTACACATCTTTCGACAGTCACTCACGCCCCACCCAACCACACACACATTCATTCACTATCCCATACAAATACTCACTTAAGTAATTAATAACTAATGTAGACTCTCATATAGCTAGTAAACAACTTATGTAGTAGTTTACACAACAAGAGATAGAGTGATACAGGTATTCACACAGTTTAATCACTAGCCCATATATTTAGTCAGACACTTTAAATTCGTCACTAAGACAGTGAATTACATTGCTACTAAATGCTCCATTCAGACACTTATATATCCACTCAGTCTTCAAGGCAGATTGCTATGTATATATAATACTTATTTAAATATCGAAGTAAAGCACCTACTTGTGGAATACATATATATATATTACCTACAGGCGGGCGCCAGTAGGTAGTTACAGTTAGGACCTATTTTCCATAGGAAAAGCGCTTTTTCTTTTCCCAATAACTTTGGTGCCAGTTGATGAATATTTGCGAAATCGTCAAAACTAGTGGCACTCTCCAGTCTGCTCCTGTCTTGAAAGTTTTGGGGTGATTCGCAAGGCGGGGCCTGAGAAAAAAGGGGGTTCCCAGAACGTGTTTTCTCCATGTTATTTTCCATAGGAAACTTTAGACACAGCTACAGCCCAAACTGCTGAACGGAATTGCACCAAAGTTAGCGCTTGGTACAGAAACTGACCTTGTTTTTAAAATAGTGTAAGTCCGTTCAGTAGTTCCTGAGATATTAAAAAAATAGAGGTCGGAAAATCAAGTTCCCATGGGAAACTTTAGCCAAGGCTACAGCCCAAACTGCTGAACGTAATTACACCAAATTTGGCAAAAAGGTAGTGCTTGGTTCAGAAAGTGTCCTTTTTTAAATGGTGTAAATCTGTTCAGTATTGCTGAGAAATTCAAAAATAAAAGTTTCGATATTTAGGGATGCAGTGGATTTGAGACCCCTCCGGACCACGAGCTTCATTCTCATTGGCTGCCAACACTCCAAAACAGGAAGTGTTGGCAGCCATCTTGTGACTCAGTAGAACCGAGCCACAAGAAAACAGTAAAACAAAGTTGAAAAACAAGAAAAGGGGGCAAAGGTAGAAACATCCTGACATCCTAGGCCTGCTCACGGGGTCCCACAAGGACCCCAAGTCCAAAAAAAGCATTTGTGTGTTAATTTCGGTGAAATTAGCGTTGGGATCGCGAATCCCGCCAAATTCTCTTTAAAAATGAAGCACAGGCTTCCGCGGTTCATTTCATTGAGGCCCCCGGGTGGGCCAGGTCCCAGGGACATTGACCAAAAATATTAGCGGGGACCTACTGGGGCCCCCGCAGCCCTGGGCACCGCCACCCCGGGGCTTTTCTCAAATATTTATAGGGCACACAGCCCATCCCACAGCCCCGGGGACCACCACCCCTGGGGCTTCTTTTTTTAATATATATTAAACTGTGTGGGAGGCTCGAGCTCCCCACATGCCCCGGGGACTGTCACCTCCCCAGGGCACTAATCATGTCAATTCGGGGGACTGTTGCGGACCCCCGAGCCCCGGAGACCACTACCTCCCCACGGCTGGGCAATAGTTGGGAGGGGGCCCCCCTCCTGGAGCCCTCCATGACCCTGGGGACCACCACCCCCAAGGCTGGCTCCTGCAGTGTCCTGGGCTGCCCACCACCGGGACACTGCTGTTTGGAATGACAGGGCGGGAGCTGTGCTGCTCCGGCCTTGTCATTGCAAACTCTGGTTTGTATTTTAGATGCGAGAGCAGTTTTACTGCTACCGCTTCCAAAATCCAAAGCAGATTGCATTCCACACGGGGATCTGCATTTTAGCAGCGCTCCATGTGGAAAAGCAATGCCAGCTCCCGCAGGAGATGGGGAGCCGGCAGGACCGTGGGGATGGGCCAGCACCGGGGGATGGGTCCCCGGGGCCAATAGAGGCCTCAGGAGGGGGGCCACGCAGTCTTCCATAAAAAAATGTGCAATGCCCAGGGGATGGGGTCCAGGGGCAGGAATTGGCCACAGGAGGGGGGCCCACATGGCCCCCTTCCCATACCGTACCTCCAGTATGCACCACAGGGCTGTCTTGCAGAGAGGTGGTCTCAGGCCATGTCCCTTTTTACACCTCTCTGCAACACAGCTTTGTGGCGCTTACTGGAGGTTCCTGGTGGGCTAGTTGGACCCCAGGGACCCTCAGGACTCAAGGGGATTTAATCCCCCAATTTAAAATGACCCAGGGGGCGCATTAGTACATTGGTGCCAGGAGGGGGCGTGGCCTGATTTGACAAGTGTGCAGGTCAAACGCGCCCTGTGGCACATTTTAACTTGGAGCATTAAGTCCCCTTCAATCCTAAGGGTCCTTGGGGGCTACCTAGCCCACCAGGTACCCCCAGTAAATCCATGCCCCTTTTTACACCACTCTGCAACGCAGCTCTGTGGCGCTTACTAGAGGTAGCTGGTGGGCTAGTTGGCCCTCAGGCACCCTCAGGATTCAGGGAGACTTTATCACCCAACTTAAAACGCGCCACAGCTCCACGTTTGCAGCAAGGTGTAAAAAGGGGCATGGCCTCAGAACACCTCTCTGAAACGCAGGTCTATGGCGCTTACTGGATGTACCTGGTGGGCTACTTTGCCACCAGGGACCTTCAGGGTTCAAGTGGACTTAAGAGGGATGTCATAGTTAGAAATTTTCACTTGAAAACCATCGAACTTCACTGAAAAAAACAGAAGTTTCAGGTACGTTATGGTTAGAAATTAGCATTTTAAAAAAAATAGAAATTCACTGAAAAAACCATAGGTTTCAGGGACTTTATAGTTACCTGGACATTTCACTCTTACAAAACCATAGAAATTCCACAGTGCATTGCGGGTACGCGAGTTATAGTCAGCTGAACTAACTATAACGGTGGAATTTCTATGGTTTTGTAAGAGTTAAATGTCCAGCTAACTATAACGTCCCTGAAACCTATGTTTTTTTCAGTGAATTTCTATGTTTTTTTAAATGTTAATTTCTAACTATAACGTACCGGAAACCTATGGCTTTTTCAGTGAATATATATATTATCTACTGGCATTCGCCAGTATATATTTATAGTTAGGACCTATCACCCATAGGAAATCCACAACATTCTATTCCCAATAACTTTGGCGCCGGTTGACGAATCTGCGTGAAATTTTCCAAACTTTTGGCCAGCTCCGTTCCGCTCTTATCCTGAAAGTTTCACGATGATTCATCAAGCGAGGGCCAAGAAAAAAGGGGGGTCCCAAAACGCATTTTCCCCATGCAATTTCCCATAGGACCTTTAGACTCAGCTACAGCCCAAACTGCTGAACGGAATTACACTAAATTTGGCAAAGAGGTAGTCCTTGGTTCAGACTCGTGCATTTTGCTCACTTGGTGTAAATCAGTTCAGTAGTTCCTGAGAAAATTACAGTTAAATTCATTTATATATCTATGGGCGCAGTGAATCCACGTATCTATCTGCGTACCCTAAGCGCAGCCTGCACGCACCCTGCCGTGCACGAGGTGTATGCTAATTGGCTGTCAACGGTGAAAATCAGGAAGTGTTGGCAGCCATCTTATGCCTCGGTAGAACCGAGGCACAAGAAATCAATAACAAACGCCGCAAAACGCCAAAAGGGGCTAGGGTAGACACACCCTGATCCCCTAGGCCTGCTCAGGGGGTCCCACAAAGACCCCCAGGGCCCAAAAACATTTAGGGGCAGATTTACAAGCCCCTTGCGCCTCATTTACGCCACCGTTGTGTCACTTTTGTGATGCAGCGGCGGCGCAAATCCTGCTCCATGGTGCGGGGGTACTTACAACGTGACGCATCTGGGAGATGCGTCACGTTGTAATGCCCTGCGCCACATGTAGGCGTGGGCGTTCCAGCGCAGGAACGCCTCCTAAAAGTGGCTGAGTGAAATCTACAAGATTTCACTCAGTCACTTTTAGGCCCATGCTGCGTCAAAACCCTGCGCCTGCCTGAAGCAGGCGTAAGGATTGACGCAGCACTAACTAGATAGGGCCCCCAGAGCATTGCTGGAGCTGCTCCAGCAATACGTCACTATTACGGCACAGATGCGTCACGCATCTGTGCCGTTTTTGCACCATGGTGCGCCGCATTGTAAATGCGGCGCATCCATGATGGCGGAGCTGTGGCGCAGAATAACTGGCGCATCCCTGCTGATTTGCAGGGATGCGCCAGTTATTGTAAATATGCCCCTTATTTTTTTTAAATTGCGGGATGCATGTAGGATCCGCGCATCCTAGCGATGGAAAAAAAAGAAACGCGGTCTCCCTGTAAATATGTTAATTTGCCCCCGGGGGGGCAAATCCCGTGGGAACTAAATTTTTAATTTAGTGGTCTGTTATGGACCCCTAAGCCCCGGGGACCACCACCCCCTGGGGCTTTTCAAATGATGGGAGGGGGGCCACACGGCCCCCATCCTGGAGCCTTTGATGGCCCTGGGGCCCGCCACTCCCCAGGGCAGGCTTCTGCAGTGTCCCGGGATGCCCCCCCGGGATGCCATTTGCAATGACAGGGTGGGAGCCTTCCGGCTCCCACCCTGTCATTGCAAACTGCTTTGCTATTTGGAAGAGAGAGCAGGAAACCTGCTCTCTCTTCCAAATAGCAAAGCAGATTGCTTTTCCATATGGGGAGCAGTATATTAGCTGCTCCAGATGTGGAAAAGCAATGCCGGCTCCCGCAGGATGCGGGGTGCCGACTGGGAACTTTGGGGGATTGGGGACCCCCCACGGTCCCCAATGAAGTGGTCCAGCCCCGGGGGATGGGGTCCCTGGGGTATTAGTGGCCCGGGAGGGGGGCCATGCGCCCCCCCTCCTCAAAATAAAATTAAAAAAAAATAATTTAAAAAAGGGCCGGCCCCGGGGATGGGGTCCCCAGGGCCATAAGTGGCCACAGGAGGGGGGCAAGGCAGCCCCCCTCCAAAGAATTTTTTTTAAATAAAACGCCCATGCCCCGGGGGATGGGGTCCCCGGGGCAGATTATGGCCTCAGGAGGGGGGCCACGTGGCCCCCTTCCCAATACTTTTAATATTACAAATATTAGAAAAAGAAGGGGGGCTACACAGCCCCCTACTTAAAAAAGTCATGCACCCTCATTGCGCCACTCTGCAAACGCGCCCCCTGGCACATTTGCAGAGGGAGAAAAAATTTCCCTTGAATACTGGGGGTCGCTGGGGGCCAACTAGCCCACCAGGTACCTCCAGTATGCCCCAGGGAGCCCCGTTGCAGAGAGGTGTTCTGAGGCCATGCCCCTTTTTACACCTCTCTGTAACACAGCTCTGTGGCGCTTACTGGAGGTAGCTGGTGGGCTAGTGCACCCCAGGGACCCTCAGTATTCAAGGGGGCTTAATTCCCCAACTTATAATGCGCCACGGGGCGTGTTTGCACAGTGGTGAAGGGAGGGGGCGGGGCCTGAGTTCACATGTGTGCAAACACGCCCTGTGGCGCAGTTTAAGTTGGGGAATTCATTCCTTGTCAATACTGACGGTCCCTGTTGGCCAACTAGCCTACCAGGTACCTCCAGTAGGCGCCACAGAGCTGCATTGCAGAGTGTTGTATAAAGGGGCGTTTGCCTCTGAACAACTCTCTGCTACACAGCCTCTTGGCGCATACTAGAGGTACCTGGTGGGCTAGTTGGCCCCCAGGGACCCACAGGATAGAGGAGGAATTAATTCTCTAACTTAAAACACGCCACAGGGTGTGCTTGCAGGCATATCACCTCTGGCCATGCCCCCATCCTTCACCACGTGCAAACCGCCCTGTGGACCATTTTAAGTTGGGGAATTAATTATCTTTGAATACTGAGGGTCCCTGAGGGCCAAATAGCCCAACAGGTATCTCCAGTGTGCGCCAGGGAGCTACAATGCAGAGTGTTGTATAAAGGGGCATGGCCTCTGAACACCTCACTGCAACACAGCATCCTGGCGCATACTGGAGGTACTTGGTGGGCTAGTTGTCCCCCAGGGACCCACTGGATTGAGGAGAAATTAATTCTCTAACTTAAAACGCGCCTCAGGGTGTGTTTGCAGACATATCACCTCAGGCAGCGCCCCCTTCCTTCACCGCTGTGCAAACAGCCCTGTGGAGCGTTTAGTTGGGGAATTAATTCTCATTGAATACTGAGGGACCCTGAGGGCCAAATAAGCCAACAGGTATCTCCAGTATGCTCCAGGGAGCTGCGTTGCAGACAGGTGTTCAGAGGCCACTCCCCTTTTTACACCTCATTGCAACGCACCTCTGTGGCGCTTACTGGAGGTACCTAGTGGGCTAGTTTGACCCTAGGGACCCTTTAGGATTGAAAGGGACTTAATCTCTCAACTTAGAACAGTGACAGGGT
Organism: Lissotriton helveticus; assembly: GCF_964261635.1. Taxonomy (NCBI): domain Eukaryota; kingdom Metazoa; phylum Chordata; class Amphibia; order Caudata; family Salamandridae; genus Lissotriton; species Lissotriton helveticus. The sequence goes on along the minus strand of NC_136057.1, from coordinate 1,009,546,371 downwards.
GCATTTACACAGTGGTGAAGGGAGGGGAGGGGCCTGGCGTGATGTGTGCAAACACGTCCTGTGGCGCGTTTTAAGTTGGGAAAAAAATTCCACTTCAAACCTGAGGGACCATGGGGGCCAAGTAGCCCACCAGGTGCTTACAGGAAGCGCCACTGCGCTGCATTGCAGAGAGGTGGTGCAGGACGTGCCCCTTTTTACATCTTTCTGCTACGCAGCTCTGTGGCGCTTATTGGATGTACTACGAATTCCGATTTACTCACCTGTTATCAGGAGAGACCGCAGTGCAGCATCTTTGAGCCCAGTACTGATCCTGAAAAGTAATTCTAACCATACTTCCCAGTAACTTATACCGAATTTTACCGATTCGGTTTTTAAAAATCGGTAAATAAAATGTAGGTAAAAAATCTGTAAATTTTACCGATTCGGTAATATTCGTTATTACCGATTCGGTATTTACCGAATCGGTCATAAAGAATACCTTCCCATTCATTCCTATGGGCCTGGAGGGCCATAGGAATGAATGGTAAGCCATTCACTATTACCGATTCGGTAAATACCGAGTCGGTAATAGGGGGAGCATATTCAAGGGTGGCAGGGTGTCACATTGACACCGTGTTGCACTCCTGACTCGTGCATGTGTGCACATGTGGCGCATGTCTGCCACATGGCACTTTTAAAAAAGCACAAAATTGCTTTTTTAAAGGTGTTCAGTATTTACCACCAACTTGTAGTTGGTGGTAGATAACGAATTCTTAAACCAAAAATGCACTCACTTGAGTGCTCCCTACATAGGATTTAAGGATTCGGTAATTTACTGATTCCTTAAATTAAGGAAACGGTATTTTACAGGTTCCTTAAAATAACGAATCGGTAAATTACTGAATCCTTAAATCCAGCCTCCTACATCGCAAAGGGTTAAATACCGATCGGTAACGGGAAATTTACCGATTTTCAGCGGTTACCGACCTGTTTAAGCCAACCTACATATGGCCCTAAGTGTCTATTTTCATAAACTACAAATATTTACTCGCCTGTTATCAGGAGAGAACTCAGTGCTGCATATTTTAGCCCAGCACTGACCCTGAAAAGTAATTTTAACCATACTTAGAAGTAACTTGTATTTCCTTCCATAGGAATCCATTGTCTGGTTTTCACCAGAAAAGTTTCTAAGTGTGTATTTTCACAAACTACAAATATTCCTTAAAAATCGCCTGTATGACTTAAACGCATTCTTTCAACTGTTTACAGGAGATGCACCAGTGCTGGATCCTTGATCCACCACTGAGCAAGAAAAAGTAACGATAACACTACTTACTTGCTAAGTAAATTTACTCCAATAGGATAACATTGGTGATTCTATGTGAAAAAGTTTAATTCCACTTTTAAAATACAATAATATTCCTTAAAAATCACTACTGTAACCAAAGCGCTTTTAGTCAACTGTTTACAGGAGATGTCCCAGGACTGAATCTAGGATCCAGTCCCGTGGTTAGAAAAGTAATCCATAAAGTAACTAGTTGCTTTTAACTAGAAATTCCCATTCAGCTCAATGTTGCATTGTGTTTGAAATTGTGTTGCCCATTGCTACATCTGTAACTACTCTACTTAAAACTCTATTGCTTATTTGCAAAGTATTTATACTAAAGTAATTCATTCTGAGAAAGTATATTTTGTAATGTAATGTATAATGTAATTATAATGTAATTTAAAAATTAAAATATCTAAAAATAAATAGTTTAAATAAGTTTAGTAAATCAGTATCAAAAAAATAAATATAATAATTAATACATTTAAAAATTGCCATTTACAAAACCGTTGAAATTCACTGAAAGAAACATAGGTTTCAGACATGTTATAGTTAGGAATTAGCATTTTAAAAACCTTTGAAATTTACTGAAAAATCCATAGCTTTCAGACATGATATAGTTAAGAATTAGCATTTAAAAAACCTTAGAAATTCACTGAAAAAAACCATAGGTTTTAGGGGTGTTATAGTTAGTTGGACATTTCACTCGTACAAAACCATTGAAATTCCCACGTTATAGTTAGCTGTACTAACTATAACTCGCTCGCCGCAAACCACTGCTGATGATGTCACATATTACATCATTCATGACATGGTCAGTGACATCACTGATGACATCACTGATGATATCTCAAATGACATCATTGATGAAATCACTGATGACATCATCCACGTGACAATCTGATACATCTTATCATACACTAGTATAACCTTTCAACACTCATTATAAAATATGAAGTACCATATTTGAAACCATTGGCACACCAGTACAAGTTTCTAAAAACCCACTCAGTGATTCCTAAATCTAGACACACATCTAAACACTTACCTATAGATTCACTCATACATGCTAACAAAGATCAATAGAACATTATTAAATATACATCTACATCAACATTAAACACCAGCACACATCCGAATCGGTATTTCAGAATTGGAAAAAGGGTTGTAGATAAAATAAATCGGTAAAAGTTACCGATTCGGTAAAAATCGGAATCCCCATTCGGTATTTACCGATTCGGAAAATACCGAATCGGTAAAACCCATTCAACCCTATGGGCCTCCAGGCCCATAGGAATAAATAGGATACCGAATCGGTAAATACCGAATCGTGAATCTTGAAAAGAATCCATGTGAGCCAGTCAACCAATCAGGAACACCCACCACACCCCACAACAAAGCAACAGAGGAACCATCCAATCAGATGCAACTACCCCTCCCTAGTACCTGGAGGTGGCCACACCCATGCAGGTGCAGAACAACTGAACTGTTTAGAGAGCTGGAGGAAACACAGAGGAGCAGGCTGCCCTGAGCAGAGCAAAGCATCAAAATGGAGTCCCAGGAAGGCCAGAAGGATGGAGCTGAGCGTAAGAGGAAGATTAAATTCAGCCCAGCTGAACTCCAGGTGCTGGTGGAGGAGGTGGTCAAACACCACACCCAGCTCTTTGGCAAACAATCTCTGCATGTTGCAGAGTCTGTTAAACGGAACACCTGGCTGGAGAGACAGGCAAAAGTCAATGCCTTTGGGGTCATACACAGGGACATAGATGACCTCAAAAAAAGGTGGTATGATCTGCGGATCATCACCAAAAAGAAAATTGCAACTCAGAGGAAAGAAGCCAGAGCCACAGTTGGAGGGAGGAGCCGTGCACCAAGACTGACAGACCTGGAGCAGCTGGTGGAATCCACCCTGGAGCCAGAAAGCATACATGGGATTGGGGATGCTGACAGCTCAACCAGAGCTGCAAGAAAACAAGGTAAGATGCATGGACATGAATCCCCACCCTATTCCCTGCCCCCATCCACACTGTGGGTGTCTGCATCACAATCCAGAACGGGTTTTAGTTCTTACCACCAATGCATCATGGGAGCCATAGTGATAGGAACATACATCAATGCAGTCAACATAGAATTCAGCATGGCATGCCACGCACTATATCCATAAGTAGTTGTGGACTAGGCAATTGTGTGATAGGAATGTGATTTAATAATGAAACACAGGTGAGCAACACCACTGACACATTGTCCATATCTGCCCACTGGAGAGTCATCGCGCAGTACAGCGCAGGAAAGGGAGGAGAGGGCACCGGCAATCGAGATGAGGGAGAAAAAACCCGACAGATCAGGACCAAGCACTGTACCTGAAACTACATCCACAGCACAGGCAGCCACTGCACTGGAGCAACACACCACACCACGGCCACTGTCACCTCTGCTGTTTGGGTCACAGGATTTGGAAGCACCTGCACTGTCCCCAGCACCAACTTCAGAGTCTTCTGTGCTGGGAAGGCCAAGGAGGCATGATGTGCCCCGACTCAGGATCATTGAAACCTCAGATGAGGAAGATGTGGAGGCTTTCACACCAAGTACTCCACCTCTGGCTGACAACGCTGGGCAACAGAGTTCATCTGGAGCTGTGCGTGCTGGTGTCCGAGGCCGTAGGGTACGGGAGAGAGGCAAAGGCCAGGATGGAGAGGGGGTCTTCTGTGGTCTTGAGGCCACCATGGTGAAGGTCCAGCACCTGCAGGCAAAGGGCATTTTAAGGGTGTTTAGACAAGTGCGCATATTAAACAGCAAGATGTCCAACATTGACAGGGCTATGGCACAAGGCATAAACTCCATGGCAGAGGGCATGAGGGAAATGACACAGTGCATGAGTGCCCGCTGTGATAAACTAGAGAGTGACCACTCCAAAAGGCGCGGGGATCGTCAATGCATGCAGCAACAAACCAAAGCCATGAACCAGCTTGCCACTGCAACCTCCCTGCTATGCCGGCGCTCAGTCACCATGCAGGATAACATTGTGCACTGCTGCAGTGATTTTTCGAGGGGGATGGGGAGAGTCACCTCTGCCATGGAGGTTTTGCTGACACAGCAGGCTGCCACTGTTGGAGACACAGGTGTCGGGGACACAGAAGACTCCACCAGCAGGAGTGGCTCTAGCACTCCTGTTCCTGACATTTGAGGGAGCAGCAGGTGCCAAACTGCTGACCCAGCCACCACTGCGCACGTTGACACCCAGCCCTGTACATCTCGCACTGTAGTGCGTGGGTGCAAACATTGACAATGCCCTCAAACCAAAGGACAGGTCGCAGTGAGGTCAACTGTGGCCACCCAGTGTGGGATACAGATATTGTACTACCATGGTTTGGTATCAGTGAAGTGCTGTAGTGACTATTAAACTACGTACTTCAAATACTAAGCATGCCTGTGTCTCCTTACTTACTTAGAAATATCTGCATGTGATTTCAGCCCGACTCAGTCTACCATCTGTTGCTGGACCTGCTCCTGCTGCATAGGGCTCTGCCTGATCCATCATCAATGTCCTCATGATGTGTGATCTCAACCTCTGTTCCTTCCTTGGTGGCGAGATTGTGCAGCATGGCACAGGTTGCAATTATTTTGCAGCACATGATTGGAGTGTACTGCCGTGCACCTCCCTCTGATGGAGGCAGCAAAACCTGCTTTTCAGTAGTCCGAAAGTGCGTTCTACAACGCTGCGTGTTGCTCTGTGTCCCACGTTGTAACGCCTCTCACTCCTGGTAGTTGGATTCAAGTAGGGGGTGAGGACAAAAGACCGCAGAGCATATGCACTATCATCTAGGGGTAAAAGAGAATGACATTAGTCACATACTCATGATTGATCCATGTGCATTGACTGTCAGGGTGTGTAACAGTTATTTACCTAGCAGGTGTCCATCCCCAAATTCGCCGGCAAGAAGGCGTGTGTATATCCCACTATTCTGGAAGATGTACGAGTCATGGGTACTCCCTGGGAATTTGGCCACAATGTCTGTTATGATGTTGCCAGCTTTGTATATCACCTGCACATTAATTGAGTGTGTTGACTTCCGGTTCCTATAGATGTGTTCTGTTGCTGCAAGTGGGCATAGTGGGATGTGGGTGCCATCTACACAGCCTATCATGTGAGGGGAGTGTGCCAGTTGATAGAAATCTGTTTTGATCTTAGCAAGTTCCGCAGGTGTGTCAGGGAACCGAATGTAATGATACATTCTCTGCATCATGGCCTCAAGGAACTTCCTGAAGAAACGGGACAGGCAGCTCTGAGACACACCACCTACTGCAGCAATCACACTCTAGTAGCTCCAAGAGGCAAGCAGGTATAGGCTACACAGCATCTGCAAATGGGGTGGGATGGCGTGCGCCCTTGGTGTTGGGTGATCCAGGTGTGGGTGGAGGTCCTTTATCAAGTCCAGGATGGTTCTGGGGTGTAGACTATACCTTTGCAGTATCTATGGCTCAGTCAGTTGGAAGAGCGTTATCCTCTGCCTGTAACCTGCTCCTCCCTTCTCCATACCCTCTCTCCTGCTGCCTGTAGCCATAGCCGACTTGCTATGACGTAGAAAGCCGCCATTCTGGTTACACTGTTGCATTTTGGTACCTTCTTTTATAGCCTGCACCTGGTTACCACCTGCTTTCAATCCATGGTAAATACCGACTCTTAAATACAAAATTTCATGAAATTCAGTATTTTTTGGGTTTCCTACTTCTCAATGGACATTTTTTACCATTTTTTATTTACCGATTCGGTAAATAAGAAATCGGTAAATAAGGATTCGGTAAATTCCGAATTCATATTTACCGAATCGGTAAATTTTTTACTCCTAAATCTCATTTTCCAAATACCGGTCGGTAATGGCCGAAATTCGGTAATTTCGGCCATTACCGACCAGAATTTGGCTACCTACATCTGGCCCTAGGTGTGGTATAAAATCACTATTACAAGTATACAGTTATCCATACGTCACTCATACAATCACTGAGTCTTATGTATACTTATTTATATACAACAACTGTCACATACACTGCCTTTAATATTTCTAGTTTGTTGGACATATATAATTCAAAAATATATTTACTTATCACCACACCCATAAAGAGAATCTCTCACCCAAACAAGTGTTTCCACATACAGTCTTAACCTCATATACCTACTAAATGAACTATTTACACATCTTTCAACAGTCACACACGTCCCACCCAACCACACACACATTCATTCACTATCCCATCAAATACTCATTTAAGTAATTAATAACTAATGTATACTCTCATATAGCTAGTAACCAACTTATGTAGTAGTTTACACAACAAGAGATAGAGTGATACAGGTATTCACACAGTTTAATCACTAGCCCATATATTTAGTGAGACACTTTAAATTCGTCACTAAGACAGTGAATTACATTGCTACTAAATGCTCCATTCAGACACTTATACATCCACTCAGTCTTCAAGGCAGATTGCTATGTATATATAATACTTATTTAAATATCAAAGCAAACCACATTCACTGGATGATGTCATCAGTGATGTCATTTGAGATGTCATCAGTGATGTGATCAGTGATGTCACTGACCATGTCATGAATGATGTAATATGTGACATCATCAGCAGTGGATTGTGGGCTCGCGAGTTATAGTTAGTGCAACTAACTATAACGTGGGTTATAGTTAGTACAACTAACTATAACGTGGGAATGTCAATGGTTTTGTACGAGTGAAATGTCCAACTATAACACCCAATTTTCAGTGAATTTCTAAGGTTTTTTAAATGCCAATTCCTAATTATAACATGTCTGAAACCTATGTTGTTTTCAGTGAATTATATATATATAATATTCACTGAAAAAAGAGTGAAATGTCCAGCTAACTATAACACCCCTAAAACCTATGTTTTTTTCAGTGAATATATATATATATTCACTGAAAAAACCATAGTTTATAGACCATATATAGTTAGGAATTAGCATTTAAGAAACCTTTTTTTTACTCACACAAAACCATTGAAATTCCATATATAGTTAGTTGTACTAACTATATATCGCGCACCCGCAATCCACTGCTGATCATGTCACATATTACATCATTCATGACATGGTCAGTGACATCACTGATGACATCACTGATGACATCTCAAATGACATCTCAAATGACATCACTGATGACATCACTGATGACATCTCAAAAGACATCACTGATGACCTCACTGATGACATTATTCATGTGATAATACGATGAATCTCTTCAGAGTCATACACCTCCCAGCCACCCACACACACACTCAGTCTCCCATACAAATACTTGGGCAACCAATCAATAACCCATATAGTTACTCATATAGCTACTGATCAACACATGCAGCAGTTTACAGAACAACAGACATAATGATGCACAAATTAAGACAGTTTAGTCACTAACCCATGCACTCAGTGAGACACATTTAATCACTCACTCATACAGTCAGTCATGCACCTACTAAATCCTTCATCCAGACACTTATACATCCACTCATTCTTCAATATGTAAGACATATTTTAACTTTACAAAAACATACAGTCACTGGATGTTGTCATCAGTGATGTCATCAGTGATGTCATTTGAGATGTCATCAGTGATGTCATCAGTGATGTCATTTGAGATGTCATCAGTGATGTCATCAGTGATGTCACTGACCATGTCATGAATGATGTAATATGTGACATGATCAGCAGTGGATTGCGGGTGCGCGATATGGTTTTGTGTGAGTAAAAAAAAGGTTTCTTAAATGCTAATTCCTAACTATATATGGTCTATAACCTATGGTTTTTTCAGTGAATTTTCAAGGTTTTGTAAATGCTAATTCCTAACTATATATGGTCTATAACCTATGGTTTTTTCTGTGAATTTCAATGGTTTTTTAATAGCAAATATCAAAAGCTTTAAAATGTATTCTTCTTTAAATCAAAAAATATATTTTATATGTTTATTAATAAAAAAATGTATGTATTTTTTTTATTATTTTTTTTTGTTTCGCTCCCGGTCCGCGAACCGGGTCGCTTCCCGTTAGCTCAAAATGGTGCCGCGACCCGGTCCGCGAACCGGTAAACGTTCCGTTTGCGCAACTGCCGCGTTAGAAAACAACATCGTGACGCGTCGCGTCAGCGTGACGTATCGCGTTGTCGCGTGAAACGTCATATGACGCGCCGCGTTAGCGTACCCGGAAGTAAACCGGTACGCGAACGAGGCGCGAAGCGCCGCTTCCCGGAAGCGATCCGGGACGCGGCCCAAAGCGCGTAACGTAAACACAACAGGTCATGTGACTTGTTAATAACACTTTTCATTGGTTCATTTCACTTTTAGTTTCATAATGATGTAAGACTAGGTCATGTGACCTAAGAGTAACACTTTTCATTGGTTTAGAACTATTGTTTTTCCCAAATGATGAAAACCCCTCCTTCTTTCCTCACTCTGACTTTCATCTTTGTGAGAGGAAGACCTTTTGTGATCACTGAGCAATGGCTTCATTAGTAGCTTCAGCTGGTGCTTCCCCACCACCTCCACCACCTCCAAGAAGGAAGAGAGGACCACCTGCTGAAGTTATCATTCAGCAAGAGGAGGAAGAAGAGGAAGAAGAGGAAGAGCAGGAAGAGAGGCAGTTTTTGCGTGAGGTGCCCAGGAGGTCTCATGTCAAAGAAAATTATATTTGGCAATTTTTTTAATTTCCCCAGGGCCAAAAAAAAGTCAATGCCCGGTACGTAACTTGCCTTATATGTAAAGAACGTCCGTCCAGAGGGACAGATAAAAAATATAGTTACGGGAATTATACAATGCATCGCCATATGCAGAGGTGGCACCCTATCAACTACAGTGCTGCGCAGTTACGTGACCAGCAAGATAATCCCCCTTCTATGGCCAGAAGATCAGTTGTACAGGAAGTGACAGGACCAGAGGCGAGGGAGATGGTCCCAAATATACAAATGAGGTTCGGGGAAGTGAAACAAGTGTGTGTGCGTTGTAACCAATTCATTTGCTACAGAGAAAGTAGCATCACTCTGATCAACAGAGCTATCGACAATCATGATTGTCCGAAACGCCCCAGAGAATAAATTCTTTTTTTTTTGTTGCTCCTGTTGAGCCCTTTATAATGAATCGTTTTCGTTTCCCCCACCCAAAAAACCCCCCAAAAAAATATAAAACCGTTCAAAAAATACAAAAAAAGTAAAAAAATGTTCAGAAAAATAATAAAAAAAATATAAAACAACAAAAACAATAAAAAAAAGTTCTTATCAGAACTACCTCCCCTTTATAAAAAAAATTGGTAGAATATTTAGCACTCTGCCAACCTCTATTTCTTTTGGTTCGCTTCCCGGTTCGCTCGCCGGTACGCGAACCGGGAGCGAACCCAAAATAAAAAAAAAAAAAAAAAGAAGAGTAAGCATAAGGGAAGGAAACAGAGAGTAATGTTAAAAGAAAGACAGCTATAGGGACTAAACCAAAGATACTGTTTAATAGATCTATTTACCGAAGAAAAGATGGAAGAGGGTATAATTGAGAAAAACAAAATAGATAAGGAAGTGAAAGAAAAAAAAGGAGAGTAGAGAATGTGACTGAATGATTAAATTAAGATTAAAACATTGGAATAACAGAGAGAAAAAACACAATGCAGAAAAGAAGAAGTAACAGAAAAGGAATGATTGAAACAGCAAAGAAATGTAAATAACATAGGGGCATATTATCAACATAGGCGATAAAAGTTTTGCTGCTTTTATCGTCAGAAATCTGACGCTAAAGACGCTTTTGCAGCAGTTTTCTGCCAATAATGACTGCTTTTATCGGCAGAAAACTGGTGCTAAAGCCGCTTTTGCGGAAGAAAACTGCTGCTAAAGCTACTTTTGCGGCAGTTTTCTGCTGATAAAAGCAGCGATAATTTTATTGCCTGTGTTGATAATATGCCCCTTAGTGTGCTTGAACAACAGAGAGAAAGCATAATGAACAAGTAGTGAAAGAGTGATCAGTCAGAGACAGTGAGAGTAATAGAGATGGAGTGAGTGAACAAGAGTGAGGAAGTATGAGAAGAGAGGGACTGACAAAAATAGTGGAAGGAGTAGAGAAAGTAAGTAATAGAGAAAGGAATGAGGAAAGTAGCAAAGGCAGGAAAGTGAGGGTTAAAGAAATGAAGTAGTGAAACTAATAGAAGTTAAATGTGATAGAAATGTAACGAAAAGAGTACAAAACATTTACCTTATAATTGTCGTTAACTTAGTCACTTGTTATTTTTATACTTTCAATCTGTGAAAGAGAGAACAAACATTTGAAAAATATTAAAACATGTATTTAAAAATTAGAAAAGACAAGGGAAAAGATTGAAGGACAAACAGTTTTTCAACAACTTTGACACTTACAGAAGCCTCTGCTTCTCCATGCCCCTACACAGTCCTAAAAATATAAATTTTAAACTAAAAGTATCTTGATGCAGATGAAGTGAGGCCTATCTTGCAACATGGTGCATCTTTTGCACTGCTGCTGTCTCACAAAAGTGATGCAACGGCAGCGCAAAAGAGGTGCACAGCCATCATAAAACTGTCCCTAACATTTTAAATGATTGTTTCAGGATGCCAATAAGGTGTGTCCTATCCAGAGGTTTGTTTGAGGTGAGGCCTACTCAGGGTTGCAGATGAAATTTACGCTTGTTGAAGAGTACAGAGGAGATAATACATATCCATGTCTACCAATGAAGTGAGTCATGTCCACCTCACTCTTGAACAAAGGCCAGACCTCCTCTGTTTCCTTGGACAGGCCTAAACTTGATTTGCACAATGTGATGTGTAATGTTAGGAAACACAGGTGATGTAATTGAAAAACGTGCAATTTCTTTTGCTCATTTCACAATCACATCAATTGTGTTTCCTTTGCTTAGGTATCTCATTGTGCAGATGTAGTCCAGCATATGAAAGAGTACCCAGAAGTGCAGCACTGCATGCAACAACTTTGACACTTACTGAAGCCTCAGCTTCTGCATGCCCCCTACACAATCCTAATTATATACATTTTAAACTGACGGTATCTTGCTGGAGATGAACTGAGGCCTATCTTGCAACATGGTGCATCTTTTACACTGCTGCTGCGTCACAAAAGTGACGGAACAGCGACGCAAAAGAGGCGTATAGCCATCATAAATCTGCACTTAACATTTTAAATGATTGTTTCTAGATGCTGATAAGGTGTGGCCTATCCAGAGATTTGTTTCAGGTAAGTCCTACTCAGGGTTGCAGATGAAATTTAGGCTTGTTGAAGAGTATAGAAGAGATAATACATGTGCAGGCCTACCAACGGAGTGAGTCATGTCCACTGCACTCTTGAACAAATGTGAGACCTCCTCTGTCTCCTGGAACAGGCCTAAACCTCATCTACACAATGTGATGTGTAATGTTAGGAAACACAGGTAATTTAATTGAAAAACGTGCAATTTTTTTTGCTCATTCCACAGTCACATCACCTGTGTTTCCTTTGCTTAGGTATCTCATTGTTTAGATGTAGTCTATCATATGAAAGACTACGTAGAATGTGAGCACTGTATGCAACAACTTTGACACTTATAGAAGCCTCAGCTTTTCAATGCCTACTACACAGTTCTAAATGTATATCATAAATACAAAAAGTACAGAATTAATTATACATGTTAAATGGTTTATTTTTGCTGTTCTCAGAATTTATCAAATTTCACTAAAAATAGTGACTTGAAGGTATTCATCATATAACAGCGGGGAGAAAAAAAACACAATCAAAATGATTGTGTTTAAAAAACCCATATAACATAACCAAACAGAAATCAGAACTCCTGAAAAGTAACTTACTTTCCATGACGTCGAAGGATATCCTATGAACAGCTTACACTCTGGTGTGCTGCTATTATTTTCAGCCCGCCACTTTCTGAAAGAAAAGCTCCATCGTTTTGAAAAATATGTTACATACAATAAATGACTTCTCGCTCTCTACCGCACGTTTCCACAAGGCCAAATCGTGTAAGAGCCATTTATAACTCTTGGAATTCTTCTAAGAAAATCCCGTCATTTTGTATTTCCGCAACTTTCAGAAAGAAAACGTTCAAGATCACTTTCACAATCCTGGACTAGTAATATCTTACCCTTCTTGCTCACTCATGTTCTACATTTCCTATGACACTGATACTGCTTACTATGAAGCAGACTTACACTACCTCTATGAGTACTACAATTATTTAATTCTCTACATCACTTTTAATCACAAAGCAATATAAAACAGTAGATAAAATTATATCAACCCCTAGAATCATTATACGCCAGTTACCTACCCTAAATTCTCTTTTCTGAAAACAGAAAGTAAGAATATTTTTAAATAAAAAGGCAACATTGTATCGTAGTCAAATGGGAATAATTTCTGAAACAGCAAATTTTTTTACATTTTCAATAAGCTGTGTAATAAGCGGATCTGTCAAATGACCATCATGCCATATAATAGCTGCAGTTACAAATGTTCTTCCTAAAATCAACGACTGTGTAGCCACAACATTTGTAATTAAAGTTGAAGACTTACTTTCATCAGGTTTATATTGTTGGATTTTCAAAATGACATTATAATCAAAAGTTTGGACCAATAATCTAGACAGCATTGCAGACTTACATTCCCTCTACTCCATGTTTTGATTGGCTGCTTGAATTAGCTTATAAAAAGAAACAGTTTTTCTGAACTCATACAAAGTGCAGTTATTTTTCCATGACGTCAAGTGTTATGGTAAGAACACCGTTTGCTTTGGGAAATACTCTGTTGTCCTTCAACTAATCTCTGCCCACCACTTTCTGTAAGAAAATCTTCTTTTTTTCCAGGAACTATTTAAAACTCAAAAATAACTTTTGACTCTGTACTACACTTCTCCTCAAGGCCAAATCGTGTAGGAGCCATTAGAACCTCTTGAAATTCCTCAGAGCAAATCCTGAGATTCCTTCCCTAAAATTTTGGTTTTAAAAACACCAGGTAAGAATTTTTAAGGTCAAAAGGCAATTTTTTTTTTAAAGTTAAAACAGAATCATTGCAGAATGACCAGCCATTTCTAGACTTTAAATAAGCTGTGTAATGTCCTGATGTTATTGAAGGACCGTCATGATATATAATTGCTGCAGTTACAAAAGTCCTTCCTGATATTGACAACTGTGAAGCCACAACATTTTTTATTAAAGTTGTCAATTTTGTTCCATCAGGCCTACATCGTTGGAACATTAAAATGACATACTGGCCATATGTTCGTATAAATAATGTTGACAACATTTCAGACTTACATTGGCTACACTCCATGTTGTGATCAGCTGCTTTTACTAGCTTATTAAAGGACACTGATTTACTGTCTGGCAAAGTTAAATATATAAATCTTTCTGAGTCTACACTAGTAGTACTTGATACCCTACAGTTCTCGCAGTCATGCTGCCATTTAAAGAAAGCCCAAACAGGTGATCTACATCTACACCTTCAGCATGCAATACATCAAGCATATACATTAAAAACTCCTGACAATCTTGCTGAATATTTTGAGAGAATTGTGTTTGACCTGAACATCTGTCTAACAGATTTCGAATTTCAGACACACTTTCTATTTTTGTTCTATCAGTGCTACATTTCTCTAACACAGAATTTAACAAACTGCAAAATCTTTGATCAGAATTGACCACAATCTCTTCTTTTACATTTTCTAGAGAAAACAAAACATTAATCACTACATTAGCATAGCAGTTGACACCAGAACTGTTTTCAAATTGAAAACCAACAACATCTTCAACAGAATCCTTTTTCTTTCTGCTTATAATTTCAGGTTCATCGACTTTTCGTCTTTTTGCTACAACCTCCCTACTATTGGTCACATTTCTTCGTTTCCGGCCTACCACACGTTTCTCAAACAAAGGAGATTGAGGCAAATGTGGCGCATACTCTCTTCTTAACCTATTGTATTCCTTAACACAATCTAGATCCGCACAAATGTTTGTGACATCACACTCAATCAAGTACAATCCCGATAAAGTTCTAACTCGTGACAATGCCACATATGCCATACCCTCCTTGAACACAGAACTGCCAATATTCACCAATGCACTGTCTACACTTAAACCTTGCGATTTATGGTTTGTCACCGCATATGCCAAGCAAACAGGAAACTGCTTACGGCGAACATATAAGTCTTTTACAAGCAGAAATCTAGCAGAACAACGACCAATTAGCTGTACTTCCTCAATGCCATCAAATTTAATTTTTAAAAATTCAATTCCATCTCTATTTCTGTATTTCACAAAATCAACAACATTACCCATTGATCCATTTACCAGACCTCTTTCAACATGTAAATTCCTTCTTAAAATTATACGGCAGTTTAAGCACACATTCAGAGTCTTTTCAAAACCTGCAGTTTTAGATATAGTCTTCTCTAATGAATCCAATTTTGTTTTCAAATTCTCAGACAACATAATTGTTGATCCCATATGCTCTACTCTGTCAATAGCTTCCAGTTTCACAATCTCTTGGTTTTCTAAATGCAACATTTTGTTGTTGAAGATAGCACATTCTGCAAGAGTTGGCATCAAACATATTCCAGATTTCTTCTCAGTAATTTTCTGAAAAATATTCTCAGGCACAACGTCTTGTTCTGGATATAAATTTGACAGTAATCGTGCATGTAAAGCTTCTTTCCCATGCTCGGTCACTTTTCCAATTCTAACATCTTGTAGAATATTCTTGTAATCTTCATCCTTCGCCTGACGCATATTTTCATGCAGTTCAGCATAATTGAAGTTTAACCATATATTGACGTTGCCAATGCTCCCTATGCACTTCCTGGTATCTTCATGCGTGAGCATTTTGAACACAGGTTGTCCTTTCACTGGTGTCAGCTGCAGTAGATCTCCGAAAACAATGATGTGTTTGCCACCAAATAACACATCATACTCTGTTTTAAGAACTTCTTGCATTCTCAAATGCACAAAGGCAAGCATGACATTAGAAACCATGCTTACTTCGTCAATGATAAGAAGTTTCATATTCCTCAAGACTCTTGAAACTTCACAACAAGCATCTCCAGATAACTTGTGGTATTGTAATTTGTTATCATGCTCCACTGGCAGCATCAGTAGACGATGCAAAGTAATACCTTTAATGTTATGTGCTGCCAGTCCAGTTGGAGCGGTGACAACACAAGACAGCGATGACTCAGTCCTTTCCTGCAAATAACATGAAATTGCTTTATTGAGGAAACTTTTTCCAGTTCCCGCTTCTCCACTCACGTACAGTCGGACAGGCTTCAACGACGTACATGAGCACTCTTTCTTCTCATGACTTAATCCATGATCAATTTGCTTGGTAACTTCGTCATATATTTTCCTCTGCTCAACGTTGAGTTGTCTTTCCAAGTCTTCTAAGTTAACCACATCCTCCTGAGCATGTGCCATGGCTCTTTCCACTTCATTCATGGCAGTGGCAGCTTCATTTTCGATAACAGGTCCTCCTAGTGGATCCTGACTCAAGGAAACAGAACTCTGACTGTCCTGAGAACTGTCTCCGGCAATCTCGGCTGCAATCGTTGCTTCCTGCTCGATTTCCGCATTCAACATTTCTAGATATTTGGGAAAAGCAGGACATTCTATGGTCTCCTTGGCGGCAGTGAAAGAGTCTTCGTAACAGAGGAAATCTCCAAGCAGTTCCTCTTCTGCACGCCAAGGCTTGAAAAGTTGCAAAAGTGCTAAATAAAAAAACTCCTTTTTTTCAGGAGATTCGCCACTCAATTTTCGATGGTTTACCAAGTGGCATTTTCTTTGCTTGACCAGACATCCCTCACTTCCAATTACAGCATACACTCCTTTATCAATATCTTCTTTGATGTTCCTCTTGAATATGTAATTTTGTAGAACCTCATACAGACAAACATTCTCGAGGTGACTGCTTCGATTTGGATAATATGTATCCAACATGTTGGTCTTCAAAATATCGGTACTGTTTGGCTCCTTTTCCGCCAAATACTCAATTTCCCGCACAGGTTTCAGAACTCGATTACGCGTTGCAGCAAGACCAAGACTCGCCCAAACGATACTCCTAGATTTGGCATAGAGACTTGCTGAAGACAACCGGTCAGAACATTCGTAAGCTCCGATTTCTCGATGCGACAACATCTTCAGACTGAAACTGTACAACTTCTTACTGAGGCTCTTTTCATGGGAAATGTCCTCCCACATATCCTTCAATTCTGTCTTTTCTTTTTTGGTGATGTAAGATGTCACATACCGAGCCACAGCCATACAGTTATCAGCCACAAACTGTATATCCATGTTAGCATTCCACATGGACAAAATCACTGGGTTGTAGTCGTTGATGTACTTGGACTCTTCGTTCCTTTTCAAATTGTATGTGTTTTTAGGTGATTTCTTCATCACATTTTGTCGCAGCGAAGACATCAAACTGTTCACTCTTCCTTTAGAAATCACCGGTCGTGGAAAGGCGAAACGACATTTGGTGTAGAACTTGTCCTTGTTTTTGAATTTACGACGACAGTACTTTCCGCAACGATGGCTTTGGAAGCGTAGAACTTGTTCTCTTAGGCTTTTGTCCTCCTTTGCATTTGGAACAGCACATGTAGAATACTGTTCTATGAAACTCATCACTAAGTCTTCTGGATCCGTTCCAAATTTAGGTGCATCCTTGATCCACAGCAGCATATGTATATGAGGAGCACCTCTTGCTTGGTACTCCTTTCTCCAGAAGAAATCCAACACCTCTCCAAGAGGTGGATTTCTCTTGTTCATGATGAAAGACATCATAGCTTCAAATCTATGATTGAAGTACCTGCATACATTCACTGGATCCAAAGAGCACAGTTCTCCGGGTGTCTTGAATTCGATATTTTCAATGTTTCCATTTGCCTCTCGTAGAAATTCAAGTAAGTCTTCCCAGCCATACTCGGCACAGCTCAGAGTGAGGAACCATGTGGGAGTTCCTAAGTTCCTCAGCATACATTTTAAATCACCATGACGACGGTACCAGTACTCATTAGTACCACGCTGACACGCCATGAGATTAATCAGGTGACAATCCAAAATACTGTCTTAGACATTGACTTTATCCATAAAGTCACTTGCCGAGATGTTTTGCATCTGTATACCACTTTTCAAGATGTGGTTCACTGCATATGACAGTCCAGACAGATCGCTTTCAAACAGTAGATGAAACAAATAGGGAATGCATTGTCGAAACCTAGCATCTTCTGCATACATTCGTAAAGTCCGGTATTCAGAAGCAGGAATTTGATGAGGTCGCTCATCATATCTTCCTCCTTGACCTGTTGGAAATAGCTGTGGGAAACACCGAGCTTCCAAACTTTCCTCCCAAACACTAATGGGACTCCCTTTGGCTTGTTTCATTTGAAACAACTCAATAGCATTCCCCATGACTTCCTTGGAATGCAAAGGATGAACACTATAATGTTCATATATTTCTTCACTTTTAGAGGGTTCTACTTTCTCAATTTGACCAGCACACAAATCGCTATCCTCTTCCTCACTTACTTCCTCTTCTGCAACATATACATTCTTATAGTACTTATTATTTTTTTTCAAATACAATGTTGCCTTTTTGACTTTCCTAACATCCACTAAATCTTGCCATATTTTCTTATTCTTTGTCGGAACCCCATTAACTAAAATAACCAGAGGTTCCTCTTCCACTTTTTCTACTCCAATTGTGTTAATGTTTTTTTTCAAATCTAGAGGCAAATAAACAACTCTTCCCTTTAATCCTCTCTGTAAATCTGATGGAGGCAATTTCCCTGTCTTTGGCTCCATTCTTACAATAGCCTGAAAGGGATGGATACTTTGAATCAAAATAGATTCATAAGTATTTAAATCCTTCAATTCAGAAGGAATCTCAACCAATTCCAGATTATTATGAACCACCGCTCTAGCAGGCATCTGGTTTTGATTTAATTTGTTACAACAATAAGTACACACACGTTGATCCGATCCCAAATCAAAACAATTTTCTACCATCAAGTATGTTGCGAAATCCTTCCATTCACTATTATTTTCCCTTTCACTTTTTGCATATAAATCCACTAACTTAGTCTGATTCTTATAATAAGTGCATCGACAACACACACAAGTGAAATTAGGCCTCTCACTTGATTTCACCTGAAACGTGGCAATTTCCTTCTGAAAATTATCTGTACTGGAAACCTGCACACTATCTTCCACATTACCCTCTTCTTCTGGGTCAATTTCAACATTCTCCTCTTTACTTCCAAAGTAACAAAACTCAATTTCTTCACAAATATTTTTCACATCTATTTCAGAACCATGCAAAAGAGCAGCGCATAATTGTTTAAGCATAATTGCTGGACTCTTAGCATAATACAACATTCTAACTAATTTCCTCACTTTATTATGATGCACTGCTAGCATCCTGAAATGATGAAAAACACTCTGGCATACTCTCCTGGAAAGACAAGCCAGTGAATGACCATGCAAACCTGTCACTTCTCTCACTCTGCAAGGATCTAATTCTTGCAACAACATCATTTTCTGCTTCAAACTTTTCTTATTAAATGTCCGTACAAAATCACAAAGCAAATTGATGGAATCCTGTCGTACACTGCAAATACTACTACACTTCCAGGTGTACACAGGACCCTTAGGACGTCTTCCTAAAACCTCATTACCTAACACCTCTTCTGTCTCTGTTGTCACAAGTTTTTCTTTTTCAACTGGACAACCATCTTTCACCTCATAAGCTCGACCATTGGTGTCAACTGCATGCACCAAATCATTATCCTGGAAATAACTCTCCTCATTAAAAAATGCCTCACAACTTGAACTATGCATCCATTCTCCGGAAAAAACTTCACAAAAATTACTACGATTAACTATTCTCTTCCATCTACGATTTCTTTTGAAATCATAAATTGCCTTGTTTAGCTTCCTAATTCTATTGATTATCAAAATAAATAACTTTCGTTTAATTTCAAATGCCTGATCAATAACTTTCTCAACTTTTTTTTTCTCTTATAAAAAACCACTTTCTGTTGACCTTTCTTAATATTTTTTAACAAATTGCCAATTATCCTGTTGCTGAACATTCGTTTACGAATGTCCCTAAACTGTTGTTTCCTTCTACTATCATGCACAGAGTTATCTCTTGCTCTAGCAGTAACATTTTTGATTGGCCTTTCCTTTCCGTTTAAATTGCTTCTCTTTTTCTGGACTAAAACATTTTCTGTAGTACTACTTTTTTTTTTACAAATGTTTCTTATGAATGATTTCGTGGTCTTACCCGGTGCTTTCTTGGTGACTTGACGATTTTTTATTGTAGAGGACTGCTGCATTAATTGATGAACCTGCTGTCTTTGACGTTTTGTAGCCTTTCTGATTCTATCCTTAGACGGCATTCTCAAAATTTGAAATGATCTGCAGTTGAATCTGTGGTAAAATATAATAAAAAATGTTATTAACCACTATTACCAAACAGTAAATCAATAACAGTCATCAAAAACTTAACACACTACTTGACATTTTTACATAGAATATTTTTTAGTGCTTTGGCAAATTTAGAATACACAAATAGCAGAAAAGAAATGGAATGCTTCTACATTTTACCTGTGCTGTTTTATATGTGAATCTGATCTAATTTTATTAGCATATTTTAATATTTTATTGAAGACACTACACATAACCTGTTTTTGAAGGTGTGTTTAATTTTAAATGAAACAGTTTACATTTTTACTTTTCATTTATTGTAAATTTTAAAAATAAATGTTTATAGTTCCATAGGCTCAAGCAGGTCAGCTTCCCACCCTATGTCATACAATTCTGACAAATCGGCATCCTCATCATGTTCTTCATCATCCTCAGGATTTAAATCATCCAAGGGATCTACTTCCACTGATGTTTCAATCACAATTTCAATGATAATGTCGAGATCAACAGATTGATCATTATCACTCATGCTTGATGTTGTCGTTATCTTTAAAGAAAGAGAACAACAATGAGATGTTGCAGAGTAAGAGACAAATCTCAGAGACTATAATAGTAAAATTGTTTAACAAGAGTAACATTTTGCAGCTATTATTTAGCCATGTCCAGTGATGCTGAGGAGGTGAGGCCTATGTCCAAGTTTTCACAGTGAACAGGACTCATCTCTTCTTAACCTTGGATAACCCTCACCGACTCTGTGTCCCCTGCTCATACTTAAATGTAAAGGGGCAGATTTATGTTAACTGGCGCATCCCCACGGATGCACCAGTTAATGTGCACCGCTGCTCTGCCACCCATAGTGTGCCGCATTTACAATGTGGAGCACCATTGAGCAAAAACAGCACAGATGCGTCACGCATCTGTGCCGCAAAAGCAGCACATTGCAGGAATCACGTCATAAGCGCGACATGTCTCCTGCAATGCACAGGAGGAAGCCTCACATTGCATGGTGCATCACTTCTTATGCCTGTTTCAAACAGGCGTAAGGATTTGATTCAGCAATGCTATAAAGCTGACTCAGTGAAATCTTCTAAATTTCACTGTGTTAGTTTTACAGGGCTTTCATGCAAATTAATGCATACCTTGCAACAAAACACCTATATGAAAACTGACGCAGGTTTCATGTGGCACAGGACTTTACAGCATGACACATCTGCCTAGATGCATCAAGTTGTAAATATGTCGCCACATAGCAAATCTTTTGCACCGCCGCTGCGTCACAAAAGTGACGCACAGTGACGCAAAAGAGACATACACCTATCATAAATCTGTCCCTAACATTTTAAATGATTGATTCAAGATGACGATAAAGTGTGGCCTATCCAGAGGTTTGTTTGAGGTGAGGCCTACTCAGGGTTGCAGATGAAATTTACGCTTGTTGAAGAGTACAGAGGAGATAATACATGTGAAGGCCTACCAATGAAGTAAGTCATATCCACTTCACTCTTGAACAAAGGCCAGACCTTTTCTGTGTCCGTGGACAGACCTAAACCTCATCTGCTTAATGTCATTCGTAAACTTAGGAAACACAGGTGATGTAATTGAAAAATGTGGAGTTTCTTTTCCTCATTTCACAATCACATCACCTGTGTTTCCTTTGCTTAGGTATCTCATAGTGCAGATGGACTCTAGCATATCAAAGAGTACACATAAGTTGAGCAGTGTATACAACAATTTTGACATTTACAGAAGATTCAGCTTCTTATCTTGTTGGAGATGAAATAAGGCCTGTCTTGCAACATGGTGTTTGTTTTGCATCACTGCTGCATCGGTTTCATGTGGCACGGGACTTTACAGCATGACACATCTGCCTAGATGCATCAAGTTGTAAATATGTCGCCACATAGCAAATCTTTTGCACCACCGCTGCGTCACAAAAGTGACGCACAGTGACGCAAAAGAGGCATACACCTATCATAAATCTGTCCCTAACATTTTAAATGATTGATTCAGGATGACGATAAGGTGTGGCCTATCCAGAGGTTTGTTTAAGGTGAGGCCTACTCAGGGTTGCAGATGAAATTTACGCTTGTTGAAGAGTACAGAGGAGATAATACATGTGAAAGCCTACCAATGAAGTAAGTCATGTCCACTTCACTCTTGAACAAAGGCCAGACCTCTTCTGTGTCCGTGGACAGACCTAAACCTCATCTGCACAATGTCATTCGTAAACTTAGGAAACACAGGTGATGTAATTGAAAAATGTGGAGTTTCTTTTCCTCATTTCACAATCACATCACCTATGTTTCCTTTGCTTAGGTATCTCACAGTGCAGATGGACTCTAGCATATCAAAGAGTACACAGAAGTTGAGCAGTGTATACAACAATTTTGACATTTACAGAAGATTCAGCTTCTTATCTTGTTGGAGATGAAATGAGGCCTGTCTTGCAACATGGTGCATGTTTTGCATCACTGCTGCATCGGTTTCATGTAGCACGGGACTTTACAGCATGACACATCTGCCTAGATGCATCAAGTTGTAAATATGTCGCCACATAGCAAATCTTTTGCACCGCCGCTGCGTCACAAAAGTGACGCACAGTGACGCAAAAGAGGCATACACCTATCATAAATCTGTCCCTAACATTTTAAATGATTGATTCAGGATGACGATAAGGTGTGGCCTATCCAGAGGTTTGTTTAAGGTGAGGCCTACTCAGGGTTGCAGATGAAATTTACGCTTGTTGAAGAGTACAGAGGAGATAATACATGTGAAGGCCTACCAATGAAGTAAGTCATGTCCACTTCACTCTTGAACAAAGGCCAGACCTCTTCTGTGTCCGTGGACAGGCCTAAACCTCATCTGCACAATGTCATTCGTAAACTTAGGAAACACAGGTGATGTAATTGAAAAATGTGGAGTTTCTTTTCCTCATTTCACAATCACATCACCTGTGTTTCCTTTGCTTAGGTATCTCATAGTGCAGATGGACTCTAGCATATCAAAGAGTACACATAAGTTGAGCAGTGTATACAACAATTTTGACATTTACAGAAGATTTAGCTTCTTATCTTGTTGGAGATGAAATGAGGCCTGTCTTGCAACATGGTGCATCTTTTGCATCACTGCTGCATCGGTTTCATGTGGCATGGGACTTTACAGCATGACACATCTGCCTAGATGCATCAAGTTGTAAATATGTCGCCACATAGCAAATCTTTTGCACCGCCGCTGCGTCACAAAAGTGACGCACAGTGACGCAAAAGAGTCATACACCTATCATAAATCTGTCCCTAACATTTTAAATGATTGATTCCGGATGACGATAAGGTGTGGCCTATCCAGAGGTTTGTTTAAGGTGAGGCCTACTCAGGGTTGCAGATGAAATTTACGCTTGTTGAAGAGTACAGAGGAGATAATACATGTGAAAGCCTACCAATGAAGTAAGTCATGTCCACTTCACTCTTGAACAAAGGCCAGACCTCTTCTGTGTCCGTGGACAGACCTAAACCTCATCTGCACAATGTCATTCGTAAACTTAGAAAACACAGGTGATGTAATTGAAAAATGTGGAGTTTCTTTTCCTCATTTCACAATCACATCACCTGTGTTTCCTTTGCTTAGGTATCTCATAGTGCAGATGGAGTCTAGCATATCAAATACTACGCAGAAGGTGAGAACTGTATGGAACATGGCTATGTAAGTCAAATAATCAAAATCTAAATTTGCCAAGCACACATGGGGGCGTATTTACAAGGACCTTGCACCACAGGGAAAGGTCTTAAACTAAAATGGGAAAAATAACATCAGAGAGACTCAAAGGCCTTATAAATATGCCCCAAGCAACCTATGAAGCTCTAGCATTACATATCAAGAAACCTAATTGATTTAAAAAATCGTTTTTAAACACATCATCTAAATCAATTATATACCTACATTCATCGGGAAGTGACTTAAAATGCCCTAAGACACATGAAAGCGTTTTTTTAAGCCCTTTCTCCATTTTTAGATCACTTTTAACATGGCTACGTAAGTCAAATAATCAAGATCTAAATTTGCCAAACACAGATGGGGGCGTATTTACAAGGACCTTGCACCACAGGGAAAGGTCTTAAATTAAAATGGGAAAAATAACATCAGAGAGACACAAAGGCCTTATAAATATGCCCCAAGCAACCTATGAAGCTCTAGCATTACATATCAAGAAACCTAATTGATTTCAAAAATCGTTTTTAAACACATCATCTAAATCAATTATATACCTACATTCATCGGGAAGTGACTTAAAATGCCCTAAGACACATGAAAGCGTTTTTTTTAAGCCCTTGCTCCATTTTTAGATCACTTTTAACATAGCTATGTAAGTCAAATAATCAAGATCTAAATTTGCCAAGCACAGATGGGGGCGTATTTACAAGGATCTTGCACCACAGGGAAAGGTCTTAAATTAAAATGGGAAAAATAACATCAGAGAGATACAAAGGCCTTATAAATATGCCCCAAGCAACCTATGAAGCTCTAGCAGTACATATCAAGAAACCTAATTGTTTTCATAAATCGTTTTTAAACACATCATCTAAATCAATTATATACCTACATTCAAGGGGAAATGACTTAAAATGGCCTAAGACACATGAAAGCGTTTTTTTAAGGCCCTTGCAACATTTTTGGGTCACTTTTAACATGGCTATGTTAGTCAAAGAATTAAAATCAAAATTTGCCAAGCACAGATGGGGGCATATTTACAAGGACCTTGCACCACAGAGAAAGGTCTTAAATTAAAATGTGAAAAATAACATCAGAGAGGCTCAAAGGCCTTATAAATATGCCCCAAGCAACCTATGAATCTCTAGCAGTACATATCCAGAAACCTAATTGTTTTCTTAAATCGTTTTTAAACACAACATCTAAATCAATTATATACCTACATTCATGAGGAAGTGAGTTAAAATACCCTAAGACACATGAAAGCATTTTTGTAAGACCCTTGCACTATTTTAGCGTCACTTTTAACATGGCTAAGTAACACAAAGAAACAAAATCTATTTGTAAAACACTTGACACAAATCAAAATTTTAAATACACAACTTTCTTCATAATGTTCTCCCTAAAACATACTATTCTCTATCTAAATTAAATGAATCTTTTCTCACCTTAGCAAATACTTTATGAGTTTCAAAACAGTCTCAGAAACACACCAAATTGTCTTTAGCAGAGCAAAAGGTATGCACTCCAGAGTCTGCAGCTATAAAAAGCACAGAAAAGCTGTAATTCATCACACATATCTCTCATGTCACCCAATCAAAACTCTTCCCTCACTTTTTTCAAATCAACACCCTTCCCCCCTCTACCCTTTCTGCCTTTTTTGCATAGCAACCACCTCCTGAAAGACCTCTCATGTTTGCAAGTTCACACAACAATGTTTCAATTGAACTCTGAACTTTCAGTACACCTGCAATCCAGTGCAATCTTTCATAAAATGATTTTTTTTTGACCATTCAAATTACATCTTTCAAAGAACTCATCCATGCACCCTAACTTTCTGTTTTCAGCAATCAAAATCCACCAATCACTGCTACTGCTTCCTTAACACAGAAACTCCACAGTTTTTTTCATTTTAAACTCTTATTTTTTCAACTCCCATTTCATTGCCACACTTCATCTGACTGCAGCAGAACCTCCTCTCACCATGTTTTCTGTCTGGATTGTTGGACATAGTTACATCTACTGGGCT
Organism: Lissotriton helveticus; assembly: GCF_964261635.1. Classification (NCBI taxonomy): domain Eukaryota; kingdom Metazoa; phylum Chordata; class Amphibia; order Caudata; family Salamandridae; genus Lissotriton; species Lissotriton helveticus. The sequence goes on along the minus strand of NC_136057.1, from coordinate 1,009,520,859 downwards.
CAGAGGTATGCTGATAACAGAAATTTACCTAACCTCAATTTACAAGATGTGGAAATTAAGTGGTTTGGCCACAGAGGATTAAAATGTCACCAATTGATACCATTGGTGAAAACCTTTATGCATTGGCCTAAACCTGACCTGTTAATTGTGCACTGTGGAGGAAATGACTTGGGCACTTTGACTGGGGTAGGTCTGGAAATGCTTTTAAAGGACACCTTTGAGCAATTGATGGCACTTTTTCCTCAAACTGCCTTGGTATATTCAAATATATGCCAAAGACAGAAATGGAGGTGGTCGAACCAATTTTGTCCACAAATTGAGAAATCGAGGAAGCATGTAAACAAATCTGTTTCAGCTTACATGAGAGACCATGGAATGGGCTCCATCTACAACAATAACTTACGTTACTACATGCAAGATATCTACAGAGGAGATGGAGTTCACTTCTCAGATGAAGGGAACAGAATTTTCATTCTGAATTTAAAAATGTGCATTGGTACCTACTTATAAGTACCTAAATGTACCATAAACCCAAAAGCTCTTCTCAGAGCTACCCTACATCTGATCACTCACAATTATTATTTTACTCTAACTTTTCTCACTAATTTTCAACAAAGTACGCTCCCCGGAGCGCTACCCGGTACGCGAACCGGAAGCTAACCGCGCGAATTTTTTTTAAAATATTTCACATATATGGGCCTCCTCAGCCACCCTCAGAAAACCTAGGGGGTCAAAATACGTCTACCGTGCCCCCTTCTACCCATTCTGAACATTATTTGCCCTCCATCTTGTATCTTAATTCGACCGAAACACAAAATGGTGGACTCCCGTAACGCTGCCGGTTCGCGTACCGGGGCGCTCACCGGGAAGCGCTCCATTAAAAAAGGTGGGAAAGTAATTTACAGAAGAAACCCTGGAGACACTTTCACCAAATATAGATTAGCTCATACTACATACCAATCCCTACTATTTTCACACATTTGGTTGGAATTCCATTTAGCCATTTAGCCTGTAGACCTCTCTAAATACCCTGAGGTAAATTACTTCACAAAACACATCTGAAGTGTTGGAATTGACAACCAATTAAAATGTTACTTTCATTTTCTACTTTTTTTACCTGACATTTGATTGGTTATGTACCTGAATATATATAAAAAAAGAGAGAAAAACACAGCCATTTTGACTACTACTTCCTGAACTACATTGCAAGATCATTTTCACTCACAACTTAAACTTGTTTTCAAAAGGTAAGATATTATTTTATAAATTTGAAAACATTTTCAGATAGTTATATACTATCCCTCTGTAAGAGTTAGACATTGAGAAAGGCTTGTTTATTATAATTATGGATTGATTTAGGTTTCTGTGGTATTATTATGAATTTACATAGGCTTTCTCACAGGCACTTTTTAATAGTACTACTTCATGCCTCAAAAGTACCTGTCTGAACTTAAACCCAACAGTGCCCTATCTCTACTGATATATTTATTTTTTATTCAAATTTCAGCACAAAAATGCAAGGAGAACAGAACGTTTCCTTTGAAATTGTCCTAGACATGAACAATGAGGAAATAATTGAACCCATTGACTTGGAATTCATGGATGAATCACGAGACCATGAACTTCTACAATGTGTAGAATCTGTGGATCATTTACTTCATTATGATGACGGTCAAATGTGGGAAGTTATGTTCACTCAACAAGAGGACATATCGGACAGTCAAATGTTAGACGTTCTATTAAATTTTGAAAAAGAATCAGAAAAATTAAATTATATTTAATATTAAAAAATTGTTTGAGTCTTTAATCATTTTTATATGTAATTCATAAACTAGTACCAAATTGATTATAATGTAAAGTCAGACTTATAGTATACTGTGCACAATTCCAAAAATAAATTTATATTTAATAATCATAAATACTGCTACTTAAATAACAAAAAAAACAAAAAAAAACAACAAAAAGAACAATCAATAAACATACAATATTTCAAAATATCATAGTCTATCATTCTTTTTTCCTTATAGCACGCTCCCCGGACCGCTTCCAGGTGCGCGTACCGGGCGCTACCCACGCAAAAAAAACAAAAAAAATTTATTATTTTTTTGCCCCACGGGGCCCTTTTAAAGCCTCCACATCAAACCTAGGGGGTCAGGAAGGATCTACTATGCCCCCTTATGGTCATTTCCCCCTTTGTTTTGGGCTCCTCTTGTCTCTCGATCCTACCGAGAGGCAAGATGGCGGCCGCTCCGGACTGTTTAGAATGTTGACAGACACCGGAGAGCCAATCAGCTTCGCTTCGCGAAGTTCCGTTACGCGTCAGGTAAGCGAACCGGGGCCCTGCCCGGAGCGCGCTTACAGATATATATATTTTTTTGAACGTTAATTTCTCAAAACCCACTGGAGCACATATATTGAGACCTAGCAAAGGCACATCGGGCTAGCAGTCCCTACAATTTTGCCAAGTTTCGTGCAAATCTATTCAGCCGTTCGGGCTAAAAGTGAGGCCAACCGCCCTATGGAAATTAACATGGGAAAAACGTGTTTTGGGACCCCCCTTTTTTCTCGGCCCCCCCTTGACGAACCCCCCCCCCAAATTTTCAGGGGCTGCTCAGAAACAAAATGTTCCATTTTCCTGAAAATTTCAGCCAATTCCGTCCACAAACGCCAAAGTTATTAGACATAGAATTTTCAAAAATCCCATAGAGAAAAATTCCTAACTATATATACCTACTGGCGACCGCCAGTAGGTAATATATATATATATATATATATATATATATATATATATATATATATATATATATATATATATATATATATATATATATACATATAGGTTTTAGGGGTGTAATAGTTAGCTGGACATTTCACTCGTACAAAACCAATGAAATTCCTCTGTTATAGTTAGTTATACTCACTATAACTCATGCGCCCGCAATCCACTGCTAATGATGTCACATAGTACATCATTCATGACATGGTCAGTGACTTCACTGATGACATCACTGATGACATCTCAAATGACATCACTGATGACATTACTGATGACATCATCCAGTGAATGTGGTTTGGTTCGATATTTAAATAAGTATTATATACATAGCAATCTGCATTGAAGACTGAGTGGATTTATAAGTGTCTGGATGGAGGATTTAGTAGCACTGTGATTGACTGTCTAAGTGACTAATTTAAAGTGTCTCACTAAATATATGAGATAGTGATTAAACTGTGTGAATACCTGTATCACTCTATCTCTTGTTGTGTATACTAGTATAAGTTGTTTACTAGCTATGTGAACGTCTATATTAGTTATTAATTAGTTAAGTGAGTATTTGTATGGGATAGTGAATGTGTGTGTGGTTGGGTAGGAGGTGTGTGACTGTCCAAAGATGTGTAAATAGTTGATTTAGTAGGTATATGAGGTTAAAACTCTTTGTGGAAACAGTTGTTTGGGTGAGTGAATCTCTTTATGGGTGTGGTGATGAGTAAATACATTTTTCAATGATACAAGTCTAACAAACTAGAAATATAAAAGGCAGTGTATGTGACAGTTGTATATAAATCAGTATACTTAAGACTCAGTAGTTGCATGAGTGACTGTATTGAAAACTATATAACTATATTAGTGATTTTATCACACACTAAGTTACTATCTATATAAATACATAAAGTGGTGTTTGTATAAGTGTGTAGCTTAGTAAATATAAGTATGATCAATTGTTTGCATAAGTGAGTAGGATGACTGCATAACTGAATAGGATGTGTACTGTGTGTAATGTCGAAGTAGGTGTATAAGTATATTTAATAGTATTCTATTGCTCTTTGTTAGCATGTATGAGTGAATCTATAGGTAAGTGTTTAGATGTGTGTGTAGATGTAGGAATCACTGATTGGGTTTTTCGAAACTTGTATTGGTTTGTGAATTGTTTCAAATATGGTAGTCCATATTTTATAATGAGTGTTGAAAGGTTATACTAGTGTATGATGAGATGTATCACATTGTCACATGGATGATGTAATCAGTGATGTCATTTGAGATGTCATCAGTGATTTCATCAGTGATGTTACTGACCATGTCATGAATTATGTAATATGTGACATCATCAGCAGTGGATTGCAGGTGTGTGAGTTATAGTAAGTACAAGTAACTATAACAAAGGAATTTCAATGGTTTTGTACGAGTAAAATATCCAGCTAACTATAACACCCCTAAAACCTATGGTTTTTCAGTGAATTTCAAAGGTTTTTTAAATGATAATTCCTAACTATAACAGGCTTGAAACGTATGGTTTTTTCAGTGAATTTCAAAGGTTTTTTCAATGATAATTGTTAAATGTTTCAATTGTTATATTTATTTTTTTCATATTGTTTTACTACATTTTTCTAATCTATTTATTTGTAGATATCTTATTTTTTCCATTACATTACACATTTTTAATATATATATATATTTTTTTTAATTAAAATGTTTTAATTTTGTATCTTTTTAATTTTATATTTCTTAAAATATATTTATAATATTTTCTTTATTGTTTTTTTAAAAAAACATTTGGGGTAGTCGCGCACCCAAAACGCACCTTACTAGATCACTGCGTGGAACCTAGCTGCCATTTTAGAATTGTTGTGGAGGATCCGCGTAGGGTGTTCGACGTATTTTTGTGCGCGATCGCTATGCGACTGGTACACATCGCGACACTTGTACATTACTTTACGCGCCGCTCGTGCGCTTACGTGTGACGTCATGTACATGTTTGACGGGTGAGTACGCGATTCCCGTGAAATTTTTAAATGTCTAAAATTATATATATATATATATATATATATTACCTACTGGCGGTCGCCAGTAGGTATATATAGTTAGGATTTTTTCTCTATGGGATTTTTGAAAATTCTATGTCTAATAACTTTGGCGTTTGTGGACGGAATTGGCTGAAATTTTCAGGAAAATGGCACATTTTGTTTCTGAGCAGCCCTTGAAAATTTGGGGGGGGTTCGTCAAGGGGGGGCCGAGAAAAAAGGGGGGTCCCAAAACGTGTTTTTAACATTGAGTTTTCCATAGGGCGGTTGGCCTCACTTTTAGCCCGAGCGGCTGAATGGATTTGCACGAAACTTGGCAAAATTGTAGGGACTGGTAGCCCGATGTGCCTTTTGTAGGTCTCAATATATGTGCTACAGTGGATTTTGAGAAATTAACGTTTAAAAAAAGATATATATCTGTAACAGCGGACCGGGCAGCGCTCCAGTACGCGTACTTTTCGCGCAACGGAGCTTTGTGAAGCGAAGCTGATTGGTTCTCCGGCGTCTGTAAACATTCCAAACAGTCCTTAGCGACCGCCATCTTGTCTCTCGGTAGGATCGAGAGAGAAGAGGAGGCCAAAGCGAAGGGGCAAATGACCGTAAGGGGGCATAGTAGATCCTCGCTGACCCCCTAGGTTTGATGTGGAGGTTTTAAAAGGGCCCCGCGGGGCAAAAAAAAAAATAATAATAATAATCGAACGGCTGAATGGATTTGCACGAAACTTGGTAAAATATTAGGGACTGGTAGCCCGATGTGCCTTTGCTAGGTCTCAATATATGTGCTCCAGTGGATTTTGAGAAATTAACGTTCAAAAAAAGATATATATCTGTAACAGCGCTCCGCTTCGCGTAACGGAGGTTTGCGAAGCTGATTGGTCATTCTGTCACTGGGCTATAGTTGGGCTACATCTGGCTGATATTTGGGCTACATTTGTTTTTTTTGTCTCTGGCGGCCATCTTTGGGCTACATTGGGCTACATTGGGCTTCATTGGGCTACATTGGGCTACATTTGGGCTCCAACATATATATAGGCCAATGTAGCCCAATATATATTTTTCAAAGTTAATTTTCGTAAAAACCACTGGAGCATATATCTTGAGACATACCAAAGGCACATCGGGCTACCAGTCCCTACAATTTTGCCAAGTTTCGTGGAAATCCATTCAGCCGTTCGAGCTAAAAGTGAGTCCAACCGCCCTATGGAAATGAAGGAAATGAATGGGTAATTTGTAATTAGCAAATAGCTCATCGCAAACTAGGAATGGTAAAGAATCGCTATTTATTCCTTAAAGTTCGCTATTTAGGAAATGCAAAAAACGTTGATGATACATATGGCGGTTCATCTCTAACAAGATAAGAAGCATAGGGATAGATTTATGATGACTGGCGCATCACCAGGGATGTGTTAGTCATTCTGTGCCGCTGTTCCGTCACCTATGGTGTGCTGCATTTACAATGCGGCGCATCATGGGGCAAAAACAGCACAGATGCGTGATGTATCTGTGCCGTAAAGGTGGCGCATTGCTGGAGTTGTATCGCAAGTGTGATGAAGCTCCAGCAAGGGTCGGGGGTGCCCCTGTCGCAGGGTTTCTGTTCTCACACAGAACTGTGGACAGAGGATTGGAACCTCGGCGAATTAGGGTGTCCCAAAACTCACCTTAGTAATCAAAAACCCCTTAGCAAGCTAGGTACAGTGTCACATTGGATATAACAAACTCTCAATGTTTAGACAATCCAGAATATGAACTTATAGTACCTCAGGATACGTGGAACTCATGAACAGTCGGTCGTTATATATTTCTTAGAAACCAGAACATGGAGTTAAGAAGAACACATGTGTATTTGAAATGTTTATTTACTAATGCCGTCTTCTCAGGCGTAGTATCTTAGATAATACAAGTACACATATTATCAGTAGCAAAATTACCAGCATAGTTACTAGTACATAAAAAGCGAATGGTGACAGTATGTTAACATGCTGTAAATGAATAAGAGTTAGCAACACTTATAAGCAGCCGCGGGCCGTGGAGGGAGTTACGGTGGGGCAGGGAGGCGGGGAGGGGGAGGGGCAGGGTGGAGAGGGCTCCACTTTGCCCCTCCCCCTCCCCGCCTCCCTGCCCCACCGTAACTCCCTCCACGGCCCGCGGCTGCTTATATCTCACCCTCCCTAATACACATATTATATTATTTGCTAAGAAGGTCTCTTTGTGTTGGTTTAGGGCGTGCCCATACTTTAGTGTCTTAGATTTGAAGGAATCACATCAGCATACACCAGCTCTCTCTTCATGTGAACCGCATCAACTGTTGTGTATGTGTGTTCGGCAAAGCAATATAAAACCCGCCTCATGCCCAGAATTGGCAGAAGTTGCACTTATGTTATGAGTATGAAGTCGTGGAGATCAGACCTCATAACAATTCTGTATCGTGTTGTTCTTGAAACTTCAGCACTCGCTGTACAGATATAGTTTAACAAGCAAAGCAGATAGTAGAGCAATAACATATTATTCTCATGTAAACCACGATGAACTACTAGGTTGAAAGCTAAAGCAACAACTAAGTGTCGTGTGCAGAAGTTGCAAAAAAGGAAAAATGGCTTTAAACCGGTAATGAGCCCATGCTAACTTAACACGGTGTAAAGATATCCAGGACCTAGATGACACCTCCCCATGATCCGGAAACGAACTGAATAAGATAATAGAAGTGCCATCTCATGAGAGCAGATTGCAAGTTTATATGTGGACGGTCCGCAAGGTAAAGCATTAAAAACTAGGAAAATTTAATGCTAAAGAAAAATAAAACAGCCAAGTACTTTATCGAGTCTTAAGCCAATAGGCAAGCTAAATAATAAAAACTTGACAAATAAGTCAATGAATTGTCAATGAAATGCTAGTACTCAGCATATCAAACATGAAAAAGGTCTATGACATAACTGTGTATGCAAAATAAGCTGCAACAGCCTCCAATAGGAAGTCACCGTCTTCATCCGAAAAGAGTTCAGCCATCCAATTTAAAAGCGGAAAAGAACATACGTGCTCTCCCAGCACCGGATCCTCTATCACCATCAGAGGACAGCTCGGTGGGTTTTCAAAAAAGCTCTGTTCCAAGAAAGACTGTGTTGCCGCCAGTAAATTCCAGGGACCAATTAGTCCATGCATCAATGCCACAGCCATAATCCTTTCGCCAGGACAAACCAACTCGTGAGTAATGATAGGAGTCATCAGCTGATTAAAGTCGACGTCAGGAGAAACCGGTCCGCAGAGACACAAATCAATGGCCCAATCGAAATCACAGGTCAGGCAGTGAAATACAGGCTGGACACAGGTGAAGTAGGAGAATCGAAAAGATAATCCATATGCCGTGCTTAATATCGCCAACGGCATTGTGCCATAATATTCTAGCATGCGATTGCGGAACAGTGTCAGCAGCTGCAGGGCGGGAGCTTGCACAGGAGGGACATCCATATTTAAAAATGTAAAAAAGCACAAGAGCGTCCGCTGGTAATGCAAGTAAAAATGGGAATCCACGAAGCAGAGTGGAAAAAATAGAATGAAAGAAAGCAGGGATGACTCCAAAGATTTTCTCAAATGAAGTCACGAGACCACTGGTAACAACTTTAAAAAAGTGCGCCAGGGCCTTTGTGGAGGACGCGTTAAAGATAGTCCGAACCATCTTGCTGAAATGGAAAGGCAAATCTGTATTGAAAAGGGTCTGCACCTCTGTACGGGTGTTCGCTATGTGAAGCACGAAAGTTTCACGGGCCGAACTCAAGGCCACCTCTCTCTGAGACAAAAGAGCTCTTATTCTTGCCATGCCGTTGAAATCTGCTCCCAAGGTTGGTATTTGTGGCGAGATTGAAAACTCCCTATGTTCATGTGTGGGAGGAAATAGAACATTTCTGCAGCAAATAACCCGTTCACTTACTGTTACGATAAAAGGAATACTTTTAATTAACCCAGAACAATCTTCATTATTGAGCATCAAATAACTACCATTTTCCAACAACTTGAACGTGGGGATGATAGCAGGAACTGGCGTGCCTTGCAACACGCAAGCCATATTTGGTCGGTGTTTGTTGCATGAACCGTGTAACTGTATGTGCCTACACATTAGTGAATGATGTGGCGTCTCAGTGCATTCCTCTCCATTCAGATAAACTTCTTGATCATCTTTGAAACATCTGTATGTGTATGGAAGCGACCAGACCTCATGAAGAAAAGCACTACCTAAAGGTTCATAACGACCTATTGGTATATATTTCATACAATTTGAAAACTTATATAAAGCAAAAGGCAGCGTTATTAAACCGTGGATAAGGCACGTTGCCAAAAAACCCGCAATCCTCTGCTGATGATGTCACTGAGCATGTCATGAATGATGTAATATGTGACATCATCAGCAGTGGATTACGGGTAATAGTATCTCTAGTTTACTCCCTTATAGCTGTCTTTCTTTTAACATAAGTGTCTGTTTCCTTCCCTTATACTTACTGTTCTTTTTTTAAAAAAAGTTTTTTGGTTCACTTCCGGTTCGCGTACCGGCGAGCGAACTGGGAAGCGAACTACGAGAAATAGAGGTTGGCACAGTTCCAAATATTGTACCAATTTTTTAATAACGGGGAGGTAGTTCTGAAAATAACTTTTTTTTTTATTGTTTTTGTTGTTTTATATTTTTTTTATTATTTTTCTGAACATTTTTTTACTTTTTTGGAATTTTTCTGAACAGTTTTATATTTTTTTGGGTTTTTCTTGGAGGGGGCAATGAAAACGATTCATTGTAAAGGGCTCAACAGGAGCACCAAAACAAAAAAAAAGTATTTATTATTTTGGGCGTTTCGTACAAACTTGCATATGATAGTCAATAGCTCTGTTGATCAGAGTGATGCTTCTTTCTCCGTAGCAAATGAATCCATTGCAATGTACGCAGACGTGTTTTACTTCACCAAATCTCATTTGTATATTTGGCACCATCTCCCTGCCCTCTGGTCCCGTTACTTCCGGTACAACAGATCTTCTGGCCATAATAGGGAGATTATCTAGGTCGTTCCGAAACTGTGCAGCACTGTAGTTGTTAGGATGCCACCTAGTCATATGGCGATGCATTGTGTAGTTTCCGAAACTGTATTTTTTCTCGGTCCCTCTGGACAGTCTATCTTGACATATAAGGCAAGTTACGTATCTTGCATTTACTTTTTTCTGACCTTTGGGAATTTTAAAAAATTGCCAAATGAAGTTTTCTTTCCGGTGAGACGTCCTGGGCTCCTCAGGCAAAAACTGCCTCTCTTCGTGCTCGTCGTCCTGTTCCTCTTCTTCCTCTTCTTGTTGAATTATAACTTGAGCAGGTGGTCCACTCTTCCTTGGATGTGGTGGAGGTGGTGGGGAAGCACCAGCTGAAGCTACTAAAGAAGCCATTGCTCACTGGTAACAAAGGGTCTTTCTCTCACAATGATGAAAGTCAGAGTGAGGAAAGAAGGAGGGATTTTCATCATTTGGGAAAAACAAGAGTTCTCAACCAATGAAAAGTGTTCATTTTAGATTATATGACCTAGTCTTACATCATTAGGAAACCAAAAGTGAAATGAACCAATGAAAAGTGTTATTACCAAGTCACATGACCTGCTGTGTTTACGTTAAGCGCTTTGCAGGGCCTCCCGGTTTGCTTCCAGAAACCTGCGCTTTGCGACTCGCTTCGCGTACCAGTTCGCTAACGTAGCACGTCATATGACGTATCACGCGACAACGTGAAACGTCATGCGGACGGGAGGCGTCACGAAGTTGTTTTCTAACGCGGCAGTTGCGGTAAAGAAACGTTTACCGGCTCGCGGTCTATTTCGCGGCATCAAGGTCAGCTAACGGGAAGCTTCCCGATTCGCGAAGCGGGAACGAAGAAAAAAAAATATTTAAAAAAAAAATTATTCATAAACATATAAAATATATTTTTGGATTTAAAGAAGAATACATTTTACAGCTACAGATATTAGCTGTTAAAAAACCAATGAAATTCACTGAAAAAACCATAGGTTATAGACCATATATAGTTAGGAATTAGCATTTACAAAACCTTGAAAATTCACTGAAAAAACCATAGGTTATAGACCATATATAGTTAGGAATTAGCATTTACAAAACCTTATTTTACTCACACAAAACCATTGAAATTCCATATATAGTTAGTTGCACTAACTATATATCGCGCACCCGCAATCCACTGCTGATGATGTCACATATTACATCATTCATGACATGGTCAGTGACATCACTGATGACATCACTGATGACATCTCAAATGACATCACTGATGACATCTCATTTGACATCAATGACCACATCACTGATGATATCATTCATGTGACAATACAATGCATCTCCTCACATTTTAATATAACCTCTGTTTCACCCAGTGTTAAATACAGAGTATAATTTTTGAAACCATTGACACACCAATACTAGTTACTACATACGCACTCACTGATTCCTATGTCTACACACACATTCACTCATTCACCCATACAATCATTCATACATACAATCACTCATCTTTACAACACTATCATATGCACTCATACACCTATACAGACACTCACAGTCTGCCACTCATCCATGGAGTTACTCACACACCTAGTCAGTCCTGTAAAGAATCAATGACACTTCCATTTTCTTGTCTATACAGTTAAACATAGAGCACCTTACATTTTCAAACATATACTAACACATACTTACCTTCTTATACAATCATTGATACAAGTACACATTGATCTGCACAGAGTCACACACCTCCCAGCCAGCCACACACACACTCAGTCTCCCATACAAATACTTGGACAATCAATCAGTAACCCATATAGTTAATCATATAGCTACTGATCAACACATGCAGCAGTTTACAGAACAACAGACATAATGATGCACAAATTAAGACAGTTTAGTCACTAACCCATGCACTCAGTGAGACACATTTAATCACTCACTCATACATTCAGTCATGCACCTACTAAATCCTTTGTCCAGACACTTATACTTCCACTCATTCTTCAATATGTAAGACACATTTTAACTTTACAGAAACATACAGTCACTGGATGTTGTCATCAGTGATGTCATCAGTGATGTCATCAGTGATGTCATTTGAGATGTCATCAGTGATGTCATCAGTGATGTCACTGACCATGTCATGAATGATGTAATATGTGACATCATCAGCAGTGGATTGCGGGTGCGCGATATATAGTTAGTGCAACTAACTATATATGGAATTTCAATGGTTTTGTGTGAGTAAAATAAGGTTTTGTAAATGCTAATTCCTAACTATATATGGTCTATAACCTATGGTTTTTTCAGTGAATTTTCAAGGTTTTGTAAATGCTAATTCCTAACTATATATGGTCTATAACCTATGGTTTTTTCAGTGAATATATATATATTCACAGAAAAAACCATAGGTTATAGACCATATATAGTTAGGAATTAGCATTTACAAAACCTTGAAAATTCACTGAAAAAACCATAGGTTATAGACCATATATAGTTAGGAATTAGCATTTAGAAAACCTTATTTTACTCACACAAAACCATTGAAATTCCATATATAGTTAGTTGCACTAACTATATATCGCGCACCCGCAATCCACTGCTGATGATGTCACATATTACATCATTCATGACATGGTCAGTGACATCACTGATGACATCACTGATGACATCTCAAATGACATCACTGATGACATCACTGATGACATCTCAAATGACATCACTGATGACATCATGACACACCAATACCAGTTACTACATACGCACTCACTGATTCCTACGTCTACACACACATTCACTCATTCACCCATACAATCACTCATACATACAGTCACTCATTATTACAACACTATCATATGCACTCATACACCTATGCAGACAGTCACACACTGCCACTCATCCATGGAGTTACTCACACACCAAGTCAGTCCTGTAAAGAATCAATCACACTTCCATTTCTTCATCTATACAGTTAAACACAGAACACCATACTTCAGTGACATCACTGATGACATCACTAATGACATCTGAAATGACATCACTGATGACATCTCAAATGACATCACTGATGACATCATGACACACCAATACCAGTTACTACATACGCACTCACTGATTCGTACGTCTACACACACATTCACTCATTCACCCATACAATTACTCATACATACAGTCAGTTATTATTAGAACACTATCATATGCACTCATACACCTAGTCAGTCCTGTGAAGAATCAATCACACTTCGATTTCCTCATCTATAGTTAAACACAGAACACCATACTTTTCACACATATACTAACACATACTTACTCTCTTATACAATCACTGATACAAGTACACATTGATATGCACAGAGTCACACACCTCCCAGCCAGCCACACACACACTCAGTCTTCCATACATCCACTCATTCTTCAATATGTAAAACGTATTTAAACTTTACAAAAACACACAGACACTAGATGATGTCATCAGTGATGTCATTTGAGATGTCATCAGTGATGTCATCAGTGATGTCACTGACCATGTCATGAATGATGTAATATGTGACATCATCAGCAGTGGATTGCGGGTGCGCGATATATAGTTAGTGCAACTAACTATATATGGAATTTCAATGGTTTTGTGTGAGTAAAATAAGGTTTTCTAAATGCTAATTCCTAACTATATACGGTCTATAACCTATGGTTTTTTCAGTGAATTTTCAAGGTTTTGTAAATGCTAATTCCTAACTATATATGGTCTATAACCTATGGTTTTTTCTGTGAATTTCATTGGTTTTTTAACAGCTAATATCTGTAGCTGTAAAATGTATTCTTCTTTAAATCCAAAAATATATTTTATATGTTTATGAATAATTTTTTTTTTAAATATTTTTTTTTCTTCGTTCCCGCTTCGCGAATCGGGAAGCTTCCCGTTAGCTGACCTTGATGCCGCGAAATAGACCGCGAGCCGGTAAACGTTTCTTTACCGCAAGTGCCGCGTTAGAAAACAACATCGTGACGCCTCCCGTCCGCATGACGTTTCACGTTGTCGCGTGATACGTCATATGACGTGCTACGTTAGCGAACTGGTACGCGAAGCGAGTCGCAAAGCGCAGGTTTCTGGAAGCAAACCGGGAGGCCCTGCAAAGCGCTTAACGTAAACACAGCAAGTCATGTGACTTGGTAATAACACTTTTCATTGGTTCATTTCACTTTTGGTTTCCTAATGATGTAAGACTAGGTCATATAATCTAAAATGAACACTTTTGATTGGTTGAGAACTCTTGATTTTCCCAAATGATGAAAATCCCTCCTTCTTTCCTCACTCTGACTTTCATCATTGTGAGAGAAAGACCCTTTGTGATCACTGAGCAATGGCTTCTTTAGTAGCTTCAGCTGGTGCTTCCCCACCACCTCCACCACATCCAAGGAAGAGTGGACCACCTGCTCAAGTTATAATTCAACAAGAAGAGGAAGAAGAGGAACAGGACGACGAGCACGAAGAGAGGCAGTTTTTGCCTGAGCAGCCCAGGACGTCTCACCGGAAAGAAAACTTCATTTGGCAATTTTTTAAAATTCCCAAAGGTCAGAAAAAAGTAAATGCAAGATACGTAACTTGCCTTATATGTCAAGATAGACTGTCCAGAGGAACCGAGAAAAAATACAGTTTCGGAAACTACACAATGCATCGCCATATGACTAGGTGGCATCCTAACAACTACAGTGCTGCACAGTTTCGGAACGACCTAGATAATCTCCCTATTATGGCCAGAAGATCTGTTGTACCGGAAGTAACGGGACCAGAGGGCAGGGAGATGGTGCCAAATATACAAATGAAATTTGGTGAAGTAAAACACATCTGCGTATTTTGCGATGGATTCATTTCCTACGGAGAAAGAAGCATCACTCTGATCAACAGAGCTATTGACTATCATATGCAAGTTTGTACGAAACGCCCAAAATAATAAATACTTCTTTTTTTGTTTTGTTGCTCCTGTTGAGCCCTTTACAATGAATCGTTTTCATTGCCCCCTCCAAGAAAAACCCAAAAAAATATAAAACTGTTCAGAAAAATTCAAAAAAAGTAAAAAAATGTTCCGAAAAATAATACAAAAAATATAAAACAACAAAAACAATAAAAAAAAAGTTCTTTTCAGAACTACCTCCCCGTTATTAAAAAATTGGTACAATATTTGGAACTGTGCCAACCTCTATTTCTCTTAGTTCGCTTCCCAGTTCGCTCGCCGGTACGCGAACCGGAAGCAAACCAAAAACAGTAAGTATAAGGGAAGGAAACAGACACTTATGTTAAAAGAAAGACAGCTATAGGGGAGTAAACTAGAGATACTATTACCCGTAATCCACTGCTGATGATGTCACATATTACATCATTCATGACATGCTCAGTGACATCATCAGCAGAGGATTGCGGGTTTTTTGGCAACGTGCCTTATCCACGTTTTAATAACGCTGCCTTTTGCTTTATATAAGTTTTCAAATTGTATGAAATATATACCAATAGGTCGTTATGAACCTTTAGGTAGTGCTTTTCTTCATGAGGTCTGGTCGCTTCCATACACATACAGATGTTTCAAAGATGATCAAGAAGTTTATCTGAATGGAGAGGAATGCACTGAGACGCCAGATCATTCACTAATGTGTAGGCACATACAGTTACACGGTTCATGCAACAAACACCGACCAAATATGGCTTGCGTGTTGCAAGGCACGCCAGTTCCTGCTATCATCCCCACGTTCAAGTTGTTGGAAAATGGTAGTTATTTGATGCTCAATAATGAAGATTGTTCTGAGTTAATTAAAAGTATTCCTTTTATCGTAACAGTAAGTGAACGGGTTATTTGCTGCAGAAATGTTCTATTTCCTCCCACACATGAACATAGGGAGTTTTCAATCTGGCCACAAATACCAACCTTGGGACAGATTTCAACGGCATGGCAAGAATAAGAGCTCTTTTGTCTCAGAGAGAGGTGGCCTTGAGTTCGGCCCGTGAAACTTTCGTGCTTCACATAGCGAACACCCGTACAGAGGTGCAGACCCTTTTCAATTCAGATTTGCCTTTCAATTTCAGCAAGATGGTTCCGACTATCTTTAACGCATCCTTCACAAAGGCCTAGCGCACTTTTTTAAAGTTGTTACCAGTGGTCTCGTGACTTCATTTGAGAAAATCTTTGGAGTCATCCCTGCTTCCTTTCATTCTATTTTCTCCACTCTGGTTCGTGGATTGGCATTTTTACTTGCATTACCAGCGGACGCTCTTGTGCTTTTTTACATTTTTAAATATGGATGTCCCTCCTATGCAACCTCCCACCCTGCAGCTGCTGACACTGTTCCGCAATCGCATGCTAGAATATTATGGCACAATGCCGTTGGCGATATTAAGCACGGCATATGGATTATCTTTTCGATTCTCCTACTTCACCTGTGTCCAGCCTGTATTTCACTGCCTGACCTGTGATTTCGATTGGGCCATTGATTTGTGTCTCTGCGGACCGGTTTCTCCTGACGTCGACTTTAATCAGCTGATGACTCCTATCATTACTCACGAGTTGGTTTGTCCTGGCGAAAGGATTATGGCTGTGGCATTGATGCATGGACTACTTGGTCCCTGGAATTTACTGGCGGCAGCACAGTCTTTCTTGGAACAGAGCTTTCTTGAAAACCCACCGAGCTGTCCTCTGATGGTGATAGAGGATCCGGTGCTGGGAGAGCACGTATGTTCTTTTCCGCTTTTAAATTGGATGGCTGAACTGTTTTCGGATGAATACGGTGACTTCCTATTGGAGGCTGTTACAGCTTATTTTGCATACACAGTTATGTCATAGACCTTTTTCATGTTTGATATGCTGAGTACTAGCATTTCATTGACAATTCATTGACTTATTTGTCAAGTTTTTATTATTTACCTTGCCTATTGGCTTAAGACTCGATAAAGTACTTGGCTGTTTTATTTTTCTTTAGCATTAAATTTTCCTAGTTTTTAATGCTTTACCTTGCGGACCGTCCACATATAAACTTGCAATCTGCTCTCATGAGATGGCACTTCTATTATCTTATTCAGTTCGTTTCCGGATCATGGGGAGGTGTCATCTAGGTCCTGGATATCTTTACACCGTGTTAAGTTAGCATGGGCTCATTACCGGTTTAAACGCCATTTTTCCTTTTTTGCAACTTCTGCACACGACACTTAGTTGTTGCTTTAGCTTTCCACCTAGTAGTTCATCGTGGTTTACATGAGAATAATATGTTATTGCTCTACTATCTGCTTTGCTTGTTAAACTATATCTGTACAGCGAGTGCTAAAGTTTCAAGAACAACACGATACAGATTGTTATGAGGTCTGATCTCCACGACTTCATACTCATAACATAAGTGCAACTTCTGCCAATTCTGGGCATGAGGCGGGTTTTATATTGCTTTGCCGAACACACATACACAACAGTTGATGCGGTTCACATGAAGAGAGAGCTGGTGTATGCTGATGTGATTCCTTCAAATCTAAGACACTAAAGTATGGGCACGCCCTAAACCAACACAAAGAGACCTTCTTAGCAAATAATATAATATGTGTATTAGGGAGGGTGAGATATAAGCAGCCGCGGGCCGTGGAGGGAGTTACGGTGAGGCAGGGAGGCGGGGAGGGGGAGAAGCAGGGTGGAGCCCTCTCTACCTTGCCCCTCCCCCTCCCCGCCTCCCTGCCCCACCGTAACTCCCTCCACGGCCCGCGGCTGCTTATAAGTGTTGCTAACTCTTATTCATTTACAGCATGTTAACATACTGTCACCATTCGCTTTTTATGTACTAGTAACTATGCTGGTAATTTTGCTACTGATAATATGTGTACTTGTATTCTCCACCCTGCTTCTCCCCCTCCCCGCCTCCCTGCCTCACCGTAACTCCCTCCACGGCCCGCGGCTGCTTATAAGTGTTGCTAACTCTTATTCATTTACAGCATGTTAACATACTATCACCATTCGCTTTTTATGTACTAGTAACTATGCTGGTAATTTTGCTACTGATAATATGTGTACTTGTATTATCTAAGATACTACGCCTGAGAAGACGGCATTAGTAAATAAACATTTCAAATACACATGTGTTCTTCTTAACTCCATGTTCTGGTTTCTAAGAAATATATAACGACCGACTGTTCATGAGTTCCACGTATCCTGAGGTACTATAAGTTCATATTCTGGATTGTCTAAACATTGAGAGTTTGTTATATCCAATGTGACACTGTACCTAGCTTACTAAGGAGTTTTTGATTACTAACGTGAGTTTTGGGACACCCTAATTCGCCGAGGTTCCAATCCTCTGTCCACAGTTCTGTGTGAGAACAGAAACCCTGCGACAGGGGCACCCCCGACCCTTGCTGGAGCTTCATCACACTTGCGATACAACTCCAGCAATGCGCCACCTTTACGGCACAGATACATCACGCATCTGTGCTGTTTTTGCCCCATGATGCGCCGCATTGTAAATGCAGCACACCATAGGTGACGGAACAGCGGCACAGAATGACTAACACATCCCTGGTGATGCGCCAGTCATCATAAATGTATCCCTATGCTTCTTATCTTGTTAGAGATGAACCGCCATATGTATCATCAAAGTTTTTTGCATTTCCTAAATAGCGAACTTTAAGGAATAAATAGCGATTCTTTACCATTCCTAGTTTGCGATTAGCTATTTGCTAATTACAAATTACCCATTCATTTCCTTCATTTCCATAGGGCGGTTGGACTCACTTTTAGCTCGAACGGCTGAATGGATTTCCACGAAACTTGGCAAAATTGTAGGGACTGGTAGCCCGATGTGCCTTTGCTATGTCTCAAGATATATGCTCCAGTGGTTTTTACGAAAATTAACTTTGAAAAATATATATTGGGCTACATTGGCCTATATATATGTTGGAGCCCAAATGTAGCCCAATGTAGCCCAATGAAGCCCAATGTAGCCAAATGTAGCCCAAAGATGGCCGCCAGACACACAAAAAAACAAATGTAGCCCAAATATCAGCCAGATGTAGCCCAACTATAGCCCAGTGACAGAATGACCAATCAGCTTCGCAAACCTCCGTTACGCGAAGCGGAGCGCTGTTACAGATATATATCTTTTTTTGAACGTTAATTTCTCAAAATCCACTGGAGCACATATATTGAGACCTAGCAAAGGCACATCGGGCTACCAGTCCCTAATATTTTGCCAAGTTTCGTGCAAATCCATTCAGCCGTTCGATTATTATTATTATTATTTTTTTTTGCCCCGCGGGGCCCTTTTAAAACCTCCACATCAAACCTAGGGGGTCAGCGAGGATCTACTATGCCCCCTTATAGTTATTTCCCCCTTTGTTTTGACCTCCTCTTGTCTCTCGATCCTACCGAGAGACAAGATGGCGGCCGCTACGGACTTTTTGGAATGTTGACAGACGCCGGAGAACCAATCAGCTTCGCTTCACAAAGCTCCGTTGCGCGAAAAGTACGCGTCCTGGGACGCTGCCAGGTCCGCTGTTACAGATATATATCTTTCTTTAAACGTTAATTTCTCAAAATCCACTGGAGCACATATATTGAGACCTACAAAAGGCACATCGGGCTACCAGTCCCTACAATTTTGCCAAGTTTCGTGCAAATCCATTCAGCCGTTCGGGCTAAAAGTGAGGCCAACCGCCCTATGGAAAACTCAATGTTAAAAACACGTTTTGGGACCCCCTTTTTTCTCGGCCCCCCCTTGACGAACCCCCCCCCCCAAATTTTCAAGGGCTGCTCAGAAACAAAATGTGCCATTTTCCTGAAAATTTCAGCCAATTCCGTCCACAAACGCCAAAGTTATTAGACATAGAATTTTCAAAAATCCCATAGAGAAAAAATCCTAACTATATATACCTACTGGCGACCGCCAGTAGGTAATATATATATATATATATATATATATACACTGAAAAAACCATAGGTTCTAAGTAATATATCCCCCACCGAACCATACAGACATTGATACTGATACTCAAAAAAACAACTAATAACCCATATACACACTCATGTAGCTTCTCACCAACCCATGCAGCCACTTATACACAAAGTGAGACACAGATACAGATATTTAAATATTTAAACATTACTCGCTAATATATGTATTCACTAAGAAACATTTAATAAGTCAGTTAACCAATCAATTTTACAAAAAAAAAATCCATTTAGACATTTATTTACTCATTTATTCTTCCATCAACCTTTAGATATACATATATAAAAAATATTTATTTTTCAGAAAGATACACATTCACTGGATGATGTCATCAGTGATGTCATTTGAGATGTCATCAGTGATGTCATGAGTGATGTCACTGACCATGTCATGAGTGATGTAATATGTGACGTCATCAGCAGTGCATTGCACGCGCAAGTTATAGTGAGTCCAACTAACTATAACGTGGGAATTTAAATGGTTTTATGCGAGTAAAATTTCCACCTAACTATAACTGGTGTGAAACCTATGGTTTTTTCAGTGAATTTAATAGGTTTTTTAAATGCTAATTCCTAACTATAACTGGTGTGAAACCTATGGTTTTTTCAGTGAATATATATATATATATATATATATTACCTACTGGCGGTCGCCAGTAGGTCGTTATAGTTAGGATTGATTTCCATAGGGAAATCGCAACATTCTATTGGGAATAACTTTGGCGCCGGTTGAGGAATCTGCCTGAAATTTCCTCAACTTTGCCTCGCGGCGCTCCGGTCCTTCCCTGAGAGTTTGGGGGGGATTCGTCAAGCGGGGGACGAGATAAAAGGGGGGTCCCAAAACGTGTTTTCCCCATGTTAATTTCCATAGGGCGGTCAGTCGCACTTTTAGCTCGAACGGCTGAATGGATTTTCACCAAACTTAGCAAAATTGTAGGGACTGGTAGGCCGATGTGCCTTTGCTATGTCTCAAGATATGTGCTCCAGAGGATTTTGAGTAATTTAGGTTAAAAAAAATGTATATATCTATAGCCGCGCCCCGGTACACGCACCGGGGAGCGCTCCGGGCGCGCCACGTGACTTGCGCACGGAAAGCTGATTGGCTCTCGGGTGTCTGTAAACATTCGAAACAGTCCGGAGCAGCCGCCATCTTGTGTCTCGGTAGGATCGAGACACAAGAGGTGGTAAAAACAAAGGGGGAAATAACCAAAAGGGGGCAGGGTAGACCCCCCCTGACCCCCTAGGTTTGATGTGGGGGCCATAAAAGGGTCCCTCGGGTAAGTTTTAATTTTTTTCGTTTATTGCGGGGGTACGCGCACCGGGGAGCGTACTTTGGTGAAAAATAGTTAAAATAATAGTGTAATCATTTTGAGTGATTACAGGTAGGGTAGCTCTGAAAAGAGCTTTTGGGTTCTGTGGCTGTTTTAGGTACCTACAAGTATGTCCCACACACACCTACACGCACACAACCCCACACCCCCACACCCACACACTCCCCACAAACACCTCACACACGCACACCTCCACCCACACCTAAACACCCCACACCCCCACACCGACACCTTACACATCCACACCCACACCCACACATTCCACACACCCACACTCATACACACACCTCACCACCCCCCAACACACACACACGCACACACAGATACCTCACAGACACACCCCACACATCCCACAGACACACCTCCCCCCCACACACACACACACACCCACACCTCACAGACACACCCAAACATCCCACACATACACACATATCTTACACACATACCCCCCACACCCACACACCCCCCACACACACCTCACACACCCACACCTCCACCTACACTCAAACACCCCACACACCCACACCCACACACACACCTTACACACCCACACAACAACCCACACCCACATACCCCATACACCTACATACACCTATACACCTCACCCCCCCAGACACATACACACACACACACCTCACAGACACACCCCACCATCCCCCACACACACCTCCCCCCACCAAACATGGTAGTGTACCCTGCTCCCTTATGATGTTTTCAAGTATTACATTTTACTCTCTTCTGAATCTACACAAAATTGGCAGTGATATGGTGCATTAGAGACAGAGAGTGAGAGAAAGGAGGCAGGAGATGAAAAAGAGATGTGAAAAACACATTAGAGATAATATAGTGGGAGAAAGGAAGTAACTATGAGCAAATTTACTATGTAACACAAAAAAGTTGCACTGTAGGTCTCAGTTTATATTATAATCATTTTGGTAGTATTTAATGAATTACATATAAAAATGAATAATGTCTCGAACAATTTTTAATTATTAAATGAAAATTTATTGTTGAGATTATTCATAATTTAATAACACTTCTAACATTACATCATCCGGAATGTCCTCCAAATTTTCATTACATGATTCAAATGATTCAAGACAGTCAATTAGTTGTTGATCCTCAGACTCATCCATGAAATCCAAGTCTTCGTTAAGAATATCTTTATCCATAATTTCAAAAGAAATTGTATTGCTCTCCTCTTTACCTTCCATTTTTGCTGTAAATTGCATACAAAATAACTATATCAGTAGAGTTAGGGCATTGTTGGGTTTAAGTTCAGACAGGTATTTCTGAGTTTTTAACAGTGAAGTTATTTTTGGGCATTGTATGGTATCAGGCAGGAAGTAGAAATATAAAAAAGTGCATGTGATGAAGCCTACGTAAATTCATAATTATACCAGAGAAGCCTAACTCAATCCATAAGTATAACAGAGAAGCCTATCTCAATCTATAACTATAACAGAGGGATAGTAAAAAACTATCAGAAAACGTTTTTCCAATTTAAGTTAAAGTGCAGAACATAGTTCCCCTTACAAATGAACAACTTACCTTTCAGAAAGGAGTTGATGTTTTCAGAGGAAATCTTTTATAAATGTACATCAGGTAGTACTAGTCAAAATGGCCGTGTTTCCCTCTCATTTTTCATTTATATTCATGTACATAACCAATCAAATGTCAGGAAAAAAAAGTAGAAAATGAAAGTAACATTTTAATTGGTTGTAAATCCAAACTCTTCATATGTGTTTTTGTCAAATAATTTACCTCAGGATATTTAGACAGGGCTACTCAATCTCATAGATTTCACTGCGTCACTATTACGAGGCTTTTTGCGGAGAAATGACCCCTCTGTGTACATTACACCTGACAGACGTATAATGGGGCGAAGAGGTTTAAAAAATGACGCATCTACCTACACAAATTTTTTTGGGGTAATGCTTGGTAGCATTGTTTGCAAGAGAGAGGAAATGTATTTTGTAAAATAGTGAGTTTTCAGTAATGAAATGGAATGCTTGTACTCCAGCAATGCATCCTTTCACATGGGGAAAGCTGCATGTGAAAGCGTTTGCCTCAGTCTTACGCTTGCTGTAAGGCAGGCGCAAGATTTTGACGTAACAGTGTCCTAAAAGTGATGCAGTGAAATCTCATAGATTTTACTGTGTCACTATTATGAGGCTTTTTGCAGGGGAATGCCCCCTCTGTGTACATTACACCTGACAGAAGTATAATGTGGCGCAGAGGTTTAAAATGTGACGCATCTACCTACATGCGTCACTTTTTAGATATGGCGCAAAAAGGTACATGTTTTAAGCCGCCGATGCGTCACAAAAAGTGACGCATTAGCAGTGCAAAACTGACGCAGGGCCTCATAAATGAGGTTCATCTTTTTTTGCACACTACTCCAGTTTAGTCCTGTCCATTGCACTCTTGGACACAAGCCTCACCTTTTGTGCTCCCCTGGACAGGCTTCATCTCATCTGTACTCCTGCTTAGGTGTCAGAATCCTATCACATGGGGAAAGCCCTATGTGAAAGCGTTTGCCTCAGTCTTATGCCTGCTGTGAGGCAGGTGTAAGATTTTGATGTAACAGTGTCCTAAAAGTGACACAGTGAAATCTCATAGATTTCACTGCGTCACTATTACGAGGCTTTTTGCGGAGAAATTACCCCTCTGTGTACATTACACCTGACAGACGTATAATGTGGCGCAGAGGTTTAAAAAATGACGTATCTACCTACAAAAATTTTTGGGGGGTAATGCTTGGTAGCATTGATTGCAAGAGAGAGGAAATGTATTTTGTAAAATAGTGAGTTTTCAGTAATGAAATGGAATGCTTGTACTCCAGCAATGCATCCTTTCACATGGGGAAAGCTGCAGTGAAAGCGTTTGCCTCAGTCTTACGCTTGCTGTAAGGCAGGTGCAAGATTTTGACGTAACAGTGTCCTAAAAGTGATGCAGTGAAATCTCATAGATTTTACGGTGTCACTATTATGAGGCTTTTTGCGGGGGAATGCCCCCTCTGTGTACATTACACCTGACAGAAGTATAATGTGGCGCAGAGGTTTAAAAAGTGACGCATCTACCTACATACGTCACTTTTTAAATATGGCGCAACAAGGCACATGTTTTATGCCGCCAATGCGTCACAAAAAGTGACGCATCAGTAGCGCAAAACTGACGCAGGGCTTTATAAATGAGGCTCATCTTTTTCTTGCACACTCCTCCAGTTTAGTCCTGTCCACTGCACTCTTGGACACAAGCCTCACGTTTTGTGCTCCCATGGACATTCTTCATCTCATCTGAACTCCTGCTTAGGTGTCAGAATCCTATCACATGGGGAAATCCCCATGTGAAAGCGTTTGCCTCAGTCTTATCCCTGCTGTGAGGCAGGTGCAAGATTTTGACGTAACAGTGTCCTAAAAGTGACGCAGTGAAATCTCATAGATTTCACTGCGTAATTATTACGAGACTTTTTGCGGAGAAATTACCCCTCTGTGTACATTACACTTGACAGAGGTATAATGTGGAGCAGAGGTTTAAAAAATGACGCATCTACCTACATGCGTCACTTTTTAAATATGGCGCAACAAGGCACATGTTTTATGCCGCCAATGCGTCACAAAAAATGATGCATCAGTATCGCAAAACTGACGCAGGGGTTTATAAATGAGGCTCGTCTTTTTCTTACACACTACTCCAGTTTAGTCCTATCCACTGCACTCTTGGACATAAGCCTCACGTTTTGTGCTCCCCTGGACAGGCTTCATCACATGAGTATTCCAGCTTAGGCCTTATAATTTCTATTTAGAATAACATTTGAAAAACAATGAAAAGGTCATATGTATAAGCTTTTCATTACACTACTAAAATATTTTTGCTGCAAATTAATGAGTTATACATTTTTGAGAAAGTTTAAATAGTAGGACCTGCACTGTGTTTCTAAAATGTTATTGAAAAATCGATTTTGGGGCTAATCAACGAATTCTACATTTTTGAGAAAGAATAAATAGTGTGTGCATGATTACATAAAAAAATTTGACCTTTTCACAATTATGTCACCTGTGTTACCAGAGATTAGGAAGTAGATTGTGCAGATGAGGTGAGACATGTCCAGAGGGACAGAGGAGGTGAGGTTTATGATCAAGACTGTAGTGGGAGAGAGGCCTTTCCTGGGAAGCATAGGTGGTGAAGCCTGTGTATAAGAGTGCAGTGGACTAGACTTCATGAAGTCTATCCCCTACTGGACTCTTAGACACAGGTCTCATCTTCTTTGTACCTGTGGACAGAGCTGTCTTCCACTATACTCTTCAATACAGGCCTCACCTTTTGTGCACCCCTAGAGAATCCTCACCTGACCTGTAACCCTGAATAGATCGTTTGCTTTTTGTCATTGTTTGGTAATAGTGGTCTATAATGTGCTATTTCTTTCTTTAACACAGATTGAAATCAAGATTTCAAGAGTAAGCAAACATGCCCTCAGGGAAAGGAGAAGAAAACAACATAACCGCCAAAAAACAAAAACAGCAACGGAATTACAGCACTCTTCCACAACAAATACTTCAAAAAACAGGAACCAAGCTCCTCGTAAGACAACTAAGTCTTTCATACGGAACATATGTACTTCAAAAAAAATTGTTGGACAGCATGTAGAAAAAGAGAATGAGAGAGTACATTTGAAAAGGAAGGAGAGAACCTCAAAGAATCCTACAACTGGAGCAGGAGAGAATAATATGTATAGGAATAGAAGGCAGAATCAGTTTAGAGACATTCGTAAACGAATGTTTCGCAATAGGGTGGTTTTAAATTTGTTAAAAAACATTAGGAAAGGTAAACAGAGAGCTGCTTTTTATAAGAAAAAGAAAAGTGTAGAGAAGATTGTTGATCAGGCTTTTGAAGTTAATAAAAAATTATTTATTTTAATAATCAATAGAATTAGGACACTTACCAAGACAATTGATGTTTTCAAATCAAACAGTAGATGGAAAAGAGTAATTAATCGGACTCATTTTTGTAAAGTTTTTTCAGGAGAATGGATGCACAGTTCATGTTGTGAGCCATTTTTTAATGAGGAGAGTTACTTCCAGGAGAATGATTTAGTGCATGCAGTTGACAACAGTGGTCGAGCGTATGAAGTGAAAGACGGTTGTCCGATTGAAAAAGAGAAACTTGTGCCTAGAGAACCAGAAGAGGTGTTAACTGATGAAGTTTTAGGGAGACGTACTAAGGGTCTAGTGTACACTTGGAAGTGTAGTCGTATTTGTAGTGTGCGACAGAAATCAATTGATTTGTTTTGTAATTTCTTACGTACATATAGTAAGAAAAGTCTAAAGCAGAAAGTGAAGTTGTTGCAAGACTTAGATCCTTGCAGAGTGAGAGAAAACACAGGTTTGCAAGGGCATTCACTGGCTTGTCTTCCTAGAAAAGTCTGTCAGAGTGTTTTTCATCATTTTAGGATGTTAGCAGTGCATCATACCAAAATGAGGAAATTAGTGAGAATGTTGTATTATGCAAAAAGTCCAGCACTTAAGCTTAAACAATTAAACAGTGCTCTTTTGCATGGAACTGAATTAGATGTGAAGAAGATTTGTGAAGAAATTGAGATTTGTTATTTTGGTGAAAAAGAGGATAGTGTAGAAATTGACACAACAATCCAAGGTAATGTGGAAGACAATGTACAGATTTCAAGTACAGAAAAGTTTGAGCAGGAAATTACCAGGTTTAAGGTGAAATCAAGTGAAAGGCCGAATTTTACTTGTGTGTGTTGTCGATGAAGTCATTATAAGCATCAAACTAGATTAGTTGATTTATACGTAAAAAGTGAAAAGATCAATAATTATGAGTGGAAGGATTTTGCAACTTATTTGTGGGTGGAGAAATGTTTTGATTTGAGTTCTGATCAGCAGATTTGTAAATATTGTTATGATAAATGAAATCAAAACAGAATGCCTGCTAGAGCTGTTCATAATAATCTGGAGTTGGTAGACATTCCCCGTGAATTGATGGATTTAAATACATATGAGTCTATTTTGATTCAATGTGTCCACCCTTTTCAGGCAATTGTTCGCATGGAGCCTAAGATAGGGAAATTGCCTCCTACAGATTTGCAGAGAGGATTAAAGGGAAGAGTTGATTACTAGCACGCTAGCGCTTGGGTGTGGATCGTTTTTGCACTGTGTTGAGGACACTTTTAAAACTGTGTGTATTTAACCTGTGTGCTTTTAAAACTGTAACGTGTGTAATATAAATTGTTGTTACCTTGCCAGGCATAGCGCTGACTCCCCGGTCCACCGCAGTTACTTTGTGCTGATTGAGTGGAGGCAGGAAGAGCGCTCCTACTTCCTGCTTGTCCCTCGGCGGGCGGCCATCTTTAGAGGGTGACGCTCTAGTCTTCCCTCCCTCCCTGACTATTTAGGGCTCCAAACACTCGCGCTCGTGTAGATTGATTACTAGCACGCTAGCGCTTGGGTGTGGATCGTTTCTGCACTGTGTTGAGGATACTTTTAAAAATGTGTGTTTTTAACCTGTGTGCTTTTAAAACTGTAAAGTGTGTAATATAAATTGTTGTTACCTTGCCAGGCATAGCGCTGACTCCCCGGTCCACCGCAGCTACTTTGTGCTGATTGAGTGGAGGGAGGAAGAGCGCTCCTACTTCCTGCTTGTCCCTCGGCGGGCGGCCATCTTTAGAGGGTGACGCTCTAGTCTTCCCTCACCTCCCAATCTACAAACACCTTGCCTCCTCGCGCAGCGGTGATGCGCAGCGGGAGCGCCATTGTTGAGCCTAAGAGGCGCCAAAGAGAAGCCAGTCTTCGCCAGTCCGCGTCCAGACGCCTCCAGCCCTCAGCATTAGGCTACTTCGGACACCATGGCAGGAACACGCCCTACCTATAGCTCTGCCAGTCTTCACAGGTTACTTTCCCCCATTAATCCTCTGTGCCTCCATTCGGTTTTTCCCATGAACACAGTGTCCCACTGTAAATTGTGTGCCTGGAGCACATCTCCTACCTATACTGTAAAGCCTCAATCTTCTCACAAATGGAAAATGTTTCTTCTGAACTGTCGTTCTCTTTCAAAACACCACACCGAACTTTCCATGTTGATTGAAGAGTTGAATCCAGAGGTTCTCTTCTTGACAGAGACCTGGCTTCAGTTGGAAAGCGATCCAACCATAGTATGGGCGGCCCCCCAGGGCTACACTTTCAAACGAATGGACCGCCAGTCAGGGAGAGGTGGTGGTCTGGCCATAGTCTATAGAGACACGTACAAATGCCGCACCTCCTCCTCCACTATACCAGGCTGTGAGATTCTACATTTTAATTTAGAATTTTCCCCCACTATCACGTTTGTTGGCATGTTAGCCTATCGTCCTCCTGGTGCCCTTAATAATTTCATCCCCAATCTGATAGATTCTGTCACCAATGTTTTACTTGCGTCTGCAAATTTTACCCTATTGGGTGATTTTAATATACACTTAGATGATCCCTGTGATATTCAAGCTACTAACCTTCAATCTAATCTTCAGTCCATCGACTTGCACCAAAAGGGCTTTCTAATAACACACAACAAGGGTCATCTTTTAGACCACATTTACAGCAATTTGGATAAATTAAAGGCCGAGACCCCCATCCCTTTATCTTGGACCGACCATTTCTTAATACCCTTTTCCTGGTCCACAAGTCTCCCTCCCACTTCTGACAATTTTAGTAAACATAAAGGGAGGAAATGGTCTTCACTCTCGCTCCCTGAGTGGGAAAGGGCCCTTACGAACCATCTACCTAAACAATCCACTAATCCCAATATGGCCTTGACGAGTTTCGATAACTGGATCTGCAATACTCTTGATCAAGTCCTTCCTATAATCCCCCTGAAATCTATAACAAGATCTAAAGTAGCCCCATGGTACACCCCTGTTCTTAGAACCATGAAAATAACTTGCCGCAAATTAGAAAGAGCGTGGAGGCAGAATCGCTCCCAGCAGAGGAAGGCTGAATATAGAGCTGCTATGAAGCTCTACAAAAATGAAATAAAAACTGCTCAATCTTTTTTTTATGAATCTAAAATCAATCTGGCCGCAAATGCTCCCAAGGAAGTTTTTAAAATAGCCAAGTCCTTAATTTCTCCCCCTCCCGAGCGTCCATCACTAGACGGTGCTCAGACCCGCTGCAATGATCTAGCTATGTTCTTTTTTCAGAAAATTCAGGACATCTACTCTACATTTAGCATTGATAGAAATACTCTAGAGCCCACCCTCCCTACTGTTGCCATTCATTCTTGTCAGCTTGACAAATTTCCACTTCTTGACCTCCCCACCCTAGATAGGTTGATCCCAAAAATCACCTCGGGATCCCCTAGCGATCAAGCTCCTCCTCGGATTCTTACTAAGGTCATGAATATCATCCGTCCAGTGATCCTGGATGTTCTTAATGCTTCTATCACTTCCAGTATGGTCCCTCCCCCCTGGAAATGCGCGAGGGTTAGAGCCCTATTGAAAAAGCCTACACTTGATCAGAACAACCTGGCCAACTATCGTCCCATCTCCCTGCTCCCCTGGATGAGCAAATTGCTGGAGAGGCACGTTAATACCATCTTAGTGGACTACCTAGAAACCAACAGTCTGCTTCGTGCCTCTCAGACAGGGTTCCGTCCCCAGCACGGAACTGAAACCACCCTTCTGGCTGTGACTGAAGAGGCCAGAGCCGTGCTGGACCGGGGAGGAAAGGCTGCCATTATATTACTCGACCTCAGCGCCGCATTCGACACGGTCAACCATGCCATATTATAACATCGCTTGAGTGGCTTGGGCGTGTCGGGTGCGGCCCTGGAATGGCTTACCTCCTTCCTGGATGGCAGGTTCTTTCAGGTGTTCGAGGGTGAGATAGTCTCCCCTAAGCATTCACTTAGTTGTGGGGTGCCTCAGGGTTCTTCCCTGAGTCCCACCCTTTTTAATGCCTACATGGAACCCTTAGAGGGGATAGTCCATCCCTTTGGTGTGCGTATTGTGACCTACGCAGACGACACCCAACTGGTAGTCTCTCTCGACCACCCCGAGGGGTCGTCTTCCACCTTAGGTCCCTGTCTGGAGGCTATTGCCAGATGGATGCAATCTTCCTGTCTTAAATTAAACGGGGAGAAAACAGACATTATGCTGTTGGGCAATTCCTCTTCATCTGCCCTTGCATCCATCTGGCCTCCATGTTTAGGCCTGCCCCCCCCTCCCAAATCCCAGATTAAGAGCCTGGGGATTTGGCTAGACAAGGTGTTGGATCTCTCAGCCCAAGCTACAAAAACTGCTTCTACTTGCATTGGACTGATGAAAATGCTCCGTAAGGTGCTTCCTCTTCTCCCATTCCAGGCCAGGAGAATCATGGTCGAGGCCCTGGTTCTCTCCCGCCTGGACTATGGGAACGCACTTTATTTAGGAGCCCCGGTAGCAGTCACTTGTAGGCTTCAGGTCATACAAAACTGTGCCGCACGGCTCCTATATAACATCCCCCGCCGGCAGTCAGCGAGGAAAGCTCTGAAAGAGCTTCACTGGCTCCCGGTAGTGGCTAGAGTGCAGTTCAAGGCTTTGTGCATAGTTCACAAATCATTTCATCGCACCGGCCCGGCAATTATGTATCCTGTGGTTACGCCTTATGCTCCGCCCAGAGCTTTGCGCTCTGGCTCCCTTCAGCTTGTAACCACAACAAAAATCAATAAGGCTCGCTGGGGTGGTCGCTCTTTTTCCCATTCTGCGGCCAAACTTTGGAACTCCCTGCCCCTTTCCCTCCGAGAAAACAAAAATCTCATGTCCTTCAGAAAGGCCCTAAAAACGCACCTGTTTGCACAAACGTGCTGACCTACCCGGTGCCCGCTGTAAAATAATCAGTCTAAAGCGCTGCGAGGCCCCCGGGTAGTTACGCGCTATATAAGTGCAATTTTTCATTTCATTTGCCTCTTGATTTAAAAAAAAATGGATACAATTGGTATAGAAAAAGTAGAAGAGGAACCTTTAGTTATTCTAGTTAATGGGGTTCCGACAAAGAGTTAGAAAATCTGGCAAGATTTAGTGGATGTTAGGAAAGTCAAAAAGGCAACGTTGTATTTAGTCAAAAACAAAGAGTATTACAAAGATGTATGTGTTGCAGCAGAGGAAACAGCTGCAGATGAAGACAGTGATTGTTCAGGCGGCCAAATTGAAAAAGTTGATGTGTCTAGAAGTGAAGAAATATATGAACATTATACTGTTCATCCTTTGCATTCCAAAGAAGTAATGGGGAATACAATTGAATTGTTTCAAATGAAAGCAGCAAAAGGAAGTCCCATTAGTGTATGGGAAGAAAGTTTGGAAGCTCGTTGTTTTCCACAGCTATTTCCAGCAGGTCGAGGTGGACGATATGACGAACGTCCACTTCAAATTCCTGCATCTGAATATCGAACTGTAAGATTATATGCTGAAGATCCAAGGTTTCGTCAATGCATTCCCTATTTGTTTCGTCTACTGTATGAAAGTGACTTGTCTGGGCTTTCTTATGCAGTAAACCATATACTGAAAAGTGGAGCACATCTGCAAAATGTTTCGGCGAGGGACTTTATGGAGAAAGTGAATCTGCAAGATAATATTTTGGAATCTCATCTAATCAATCTCATGGCATGTCAGCGTGGTACAAATGAGTATTGGTACCATCGTCATGGGGAATTGAAATGTATGCTAAGAAACTTAGGAACTCCTACATGGTTCCTCACTCTTAGCTGTGCCGAGTATGCATGGGACGACTTACTTCAATTTCTACGAGAGGCAAATGCAAATATACAAAATATAGAATTCAAAACACCTGGAGAACTGTGTTCTTTGGATCCAGTGAATGTATGCAGATATTTAAATCCTAGATTTGAAGCTATGATATCTTTTATTACCAACAAAAAAAATCCTCCCCTTGGAGAGGTTTTGGATTTCTTTTGGAGAAAGGAGTATCAAGCGAGAGGTGCTCCTCACATACATATGTTGTTGTGGATTAAAGATGCACCCAAATTTGGAACAGATTCGGATGAAACAGTGATGAGTTTCATTGAAGAGTATTCAATATGTGCCGTTCCGAAAACTACAGAGGAAAACAGTTTAAGGCAACAAGTTTTACGCTTTCAATCCCATCGTTGTGGAAAGTACTGTCGTCGAAAATTCAGAAACAAGGACAAGTTCTACACAAAATGTCGTTTCGGCTTTCCACGACCAGTGATTTCTAAAGGAAGAGTAAATAATTTGATGTCTTCTCTGCGACATACTGTGACGAGGAAATCACCAAAAAATATATACAATTTAAAAAGAAACGAAGAGTCCAAGTACATCAACGACTACAACCCAGTGATTTTGTCCATGTGGAATGCTAACATGGATATTCAGTTCGTTGCTGACAACTCTATTGCTGTGGCTCGATATGTGACGTCTTACATCACAAAAAAAGAAAAGACAGAACTGAAGGAAATGTGGGAGGACATTTCACATGAAAAGAGTCTAAGCAAGAAATTATACAGTTACAGTCTGAAGACGTTTTTGCATCGCGAAATTGGAGCATATGAATGTTCTGATCGATTGTCGTCAGCAAGTCTCTATGCCAAATCTAGAACCATCATTTGGGTGAGTCTAGGTCTTGCTGCAACACGAAACCGAGTTTTGAAATCTGTACAAGAAATAGAGTATTTGGCGGAGAAAGAACCAGAAAGTACAGATATTTTGAAGACAAACATGTTGGATACATACTATCCAAATAGAAGTAGTCATCTTGAGAACAGTTGTTTGTATGAAGTTCTGCAAAACTATATTTATAAGAGAACCATCAGAGAAGATATTAACAATGGAATATATGCTATCATTGGGTGTGAAGGATGTCTAGTGAGACAGAAAAAAGGCCATTTGATTAATCATCGAAAATTGAGTTGCGAAAATCCAGAGAAAAGGGAATTTTACTATTTAGCTCTTTTGCAACTCTTTAAGCCATGGCGTACAGAAGAGGAACTACTTGGAGATTTTCTGTGTTACGAAGATTCTTTTAATGCAATCAAGGATACCATAGAATGCCCTGTTTTTCCAAATTATCTGCAAATGTTGAACGAAGAAATAGAGCAAGAAGCCACAATTGCTGCAGAGATTGCTAGAGACAGTTCTCAAGACAGTCAGAGTTCTGCTTCATTGAGTCAGGATCCACTTGGAGGACCAATTATACAAAATGAAGCTGCCACTGCCATGGATGAGGTGGAAAGAGCTATGGAACAAGCTCAAGATGATGTAGTTAACTTAGAAGATTTGGTGAAACAACTAAACCTTGAGCAGAAACAGATATATGACGAAGTCACAAAACAGATTGAACATGGATTCAGTCATGAGAAAAAAGAGTGCTCATGTACATCATTTAAGCCTGTCCAACTGTACGTGAGTGGAGAAGCGGGAACTGGAAAAAGTTTTCTGATTAAAGCAATTGCAACTTATCTGCAGAAAAGGACTGAATCCCCGCTGTCTTGTGTTGTTACCGCTCCAACTGGGCTGGCTGCACATAACATTAAAGGGATTACTTGACATCGTTTACTGACGCTGCCCGTGGAGCATGATAACAAATTGCAATATCACAAGCTATCTGGAGATGCGTGTTCCGAAGTTTCGAGAGTCCTGAAGAAAATGAAACTTCTTATCATTGATGAAGTAAGCATGGTGTCAAATATAAAGCTTGCTTTTGTGCATTTGAGAATGCAAGAAATTCTTGGAAAAGACTATGATGTCTTATTTGGAGGAAAACACATTATTGTTTTTGGAGATCTACTGCAGTTGACTCCAGTGAAAGGACAATTAATTTCAAATTTGTACCCAAATGAAAACATTCTTCCAGAGAATATTTTTAAGAAAATTAACGAGAAGAAATCTGGCATATGTTTGATGCCAACTCTGAAAGAATGTTCCATGTTCAACAACAAAATGTTAAAGTTAGAAAATGAAGAGATAGTGAAACTGGAAGCTACAGAAAAAATAGAGCATATGGGAGCAACAATTATTTTGTCTGAAAATTTGAAATCAAAATTGGATTCATTAGAGAAGATTATATCTAAACTGCTGGTTTTGAAACGCCTCTGAATGTGTGTTTAAATTGTCGTATCATTTTGAGAAGGAATTTAAATGTTGAAAGAGGTCTGGTAAATGAAGCAATGGGTCATGTTGTTGGTTTTGTGAATTACAAAAATAGAGATGGAATTGAAATTTTAAAAATTAAATTTGATGGCATTGATGAAATAGAACAAATTTGTCGTTGTTCAGCTTGATTTTTGCTCGTGAAAGACTTATATGTTCGCCAAAAATTTGTTTGGCATATGCGGTGACAATTCATAAGTCTCAAGGTTTAAGTGTAGATAGCGCTTTGGTGAACATTGGAAGTTCTGTGTTTAAAGAGGGTATGGCATATGTGGCATTATCACGAGTCAGAACTTTATCAGGATTGTACTTGATTGAGTGTGATGAAACAAAGATTTGTGCAGATCTACATTGTGTTAAAGAATACAATAGGTTAAGAACAGAGTATGCTCCACATTTGCCTCAATATCCTCTGAGTGAAAAACGTGTGGTAGGCCGAAAAAGAAGAAACGAGAGTAATTGCAGTGAGGTAGTAGCAAAAAGACAAAAAGTAGACGAAACTGTAATTGTAAGCAGAAGGAAAAAGGATTCTGTTGAAGATGTTGTTGGATTTCAATTTGAAAACAGGTCTGGTGTCAACTGCTATGCTAATGTAGTGGTTAATGTTGTTTTTTTTCTTCAAAATATACAAGAACAGATTGTTGAAAATCGGGATCAAAGATTCTGTTGTTTCTTGAATTCAGTGTTTGAGAAATGTACCAGTGATAGAGCAGAAGTGTTTCAGAAATTCGAAATCTTCTAGACATATGTACTGGTCAAAATCAATTTTACAGAATATTCAGCAGGATTGTCAGGAATTTTTAATGTATATGTTTGATGTATTGGAAGATGAAGGTGTTGATATAAAAAATCTTTTTAGCCTTTCTTATCAATGGCAGCATGACTGCGACAACTGTACTTTATCAAGTACTACTAGAATAGACACTGAAAGATTGATATATTTGACTTTACCAGACTGCAAATCAGTGCCTTTTAATAATCTAGTTAAAGCAGCGGATCACAATATGGTGTCCCCCCAATGTAAGTCTACAATGCTGTCCACATTATTTCTACAAAATTATGGTCAGTATGTCATTTTAATGTTCCAACGATGTAGACCTGCTGGAACTAAATTGACAACTTCTATTAAACATTTCGTGGCTTCACAGTTATCGATATCAGGAAGAACCTTTGCAACTGCAGCTATTATTTTTCATGAAGGTCCTTCTACAACATCAGGGCATTACACATGCTATTTAAAAAGTTGTAAAGGTTGTAACGACACTCATTTGACTTTCAAACAACGTTTGCCTTTTGGCTTAAAAAATTCATACCTAGTGTTTTTACAAGCAAATTTAGGTAAAGGTAATTGGCCTATGAAGACGGGAGCAGTTAATAAAGGTTATTTTGCTGTTTGAAAATATATTCTGAGTAAAAGTGATCCAGGTAATATAAAAAATTGACTTGTCATATAGGTACTGTAAGTGGATCTCATAGTAAGTGATATTAGTATTATACAAAATGATGAACATGAGTGAGTCAGAGATGGTTTTACAAATACTTAAATATTGTGAAAATGTTGTAGAGCCTTTCTTTCAGAACGTCGGAAAAAAGGTAATTTCAGAGTTTCTTTGAATTAATTTGAAAATATACTCATACATCTGACACTATTTGGCCAAAAGGAAAGGTACAGGAATGAGTAAAGAGTCATGACTGAAAAAAAGGGGTATATGAAAATAATGAAAATATTTCAGATGTTCTTGGAGCTTTTCTTCTAGAAAGTCGATAAAATGGATTTTTTTACTGAACAGCAAAGTACTTTGCAACGAGAAAAGGACCTCTATGATATACTATTTGGCCTCAAGGAAAAGTAAGTCAACCAAAGATTAGTGTACATTTGTCATTTGTCAGTATCTAAGTTTTTTTTTAAAACACAATCTTTTAGATTCTGTTTTTTTTCCCGCTGTCATATGATGAGTAATTTGAACTCACTGTTTTAAGTGAAATTCAATATATTCTGAGAACAGCAAAAATAAACTATGTAACATGTTGTACAAGTTATTCTATACTTTGGATTGTGTAAATTAAATTGTATTCCCATTCTCTGACACTCACTTTCCTTTTTCCATCCTCTTTCAGCTCTTTTTACTCACTTATAATGTCTTTCTCTCACTCTCTGTAACCCCCGTTCCTTTACTCCACTTCTTTGACAAGCCCTCATTCTCATTTCAACTGTCTTCATCCCCTCTCTCCCTTGCATATGTTTTCAGCTTTCAGTCTCTCTGCTTTACTTCCCTTTTCCGTGTTTTCCTCCTTTGCTCTTTTAGTAATTCCTGTTTACTCACTCAGCAGTATTATCGCACTCTATCACTATAAATCACCCACTCTCCCTCGCTTATCTTTGTTTGCTCCTTACTTTTGACCTTTTCTCTCTATTTTTCGTTCACTACTTCTATGTCCTCAGTGCCGCACTCTCCTTGTGTTATGTTCACTTGTGTTTATCTTTTTACTTACTACTGTTTCCTGATTTAGTTTTGCTAAGTCACATTGTTTTAGTATCTTTCTTACCTTCAGTTCATTTCTCTGTTCTTCTTTTCCTCTCTGTCAGTGAATCTATATGCCTTACTTTTAGTAATTTGCTCTCATTCTATTTCTTTTTTTCTCTTTTTATCCTTCTACCTTACTTTATTTCCCTTTCTGTGTCTTTCACTCTTACTTTATTTCTAGATACACTGTTATGATTTTTAACCTCTTCATTTGTATATTTTAATTTAAAATACACATTTTACTAATTATAACTTATTTTTTCTTCTCTCTTTCACAGATACAAAGTGCAGTAAAAAACAATAATTAAAGTTACATTTATTATATGGTAAGTATGACTAAAAAAATGTACTTTGTCATCACCCTTTGCTTTAAGCTTACTAATATTTTCTCAACCAACCTCACTCCTGTGTCTTTATTCTGCTTACCACACGTATTCTTATTCTCCATGTTTACTCCAATTTCCCTATTTCCCCTCTCATATTCAACTTCTTTCAATCCCTATTCTTTACTTTACTTACCCTCTGTTCCCTTCCTTTGCTTCTTCACTCATTTTGTTTTTCTTAATTATTTATCTTACTACACACACACCTCATCCCCCTCTCAACACATACACACACCTCTAACATACACCCCACACACACACCACACACACACCTCATACACACAAAAAATCCCCCCACACACACTCTTCACATACACACACACATTCCATACACACACATACATCGCACACATATACACCCCACACCCATACACTCCTCATACATACTTCACACACCCTCACCCTCACCTCCACCCACACCAAAACACCCCACACAGCCACACCCACAGAAACACCTTACACACCCACACCCCGACCTACAGCCACTGACTCCCTATAAGTCACACACCCTGCATTACTTATCTTTCTTTGCTGTTTCACTCAAATCCATTCAGGTACTGTTTTCTTTACTCTCTTTGTCCTTTCTCTTTGTCACTCCCCATGTCTTATCCTAATTCAATTTTTCACCCTCTTTCACCCCTCTTTACTTACACTTACTGGTCTTTTCTTACCCTCACTCACCGTTCTTCATTTATCCCGGTTACGCCACTACCCTTCATTCTCAATTTTTTACTGTCCTTTCTTTTTCTTTCAACAACCACTCACATTCTCCCACTATCTCTACTTTAGTCTTCTTCCTCTCTCTTTTCCCTTCTTTCGCTCCTTTAGTCATTTTACTTTTCTCACTTTCACCCTATTACACCTTCTCTGTTTTTTACTATGTAATAAACAATCCCTCGGTGTTTATCCTGTAGCTCTCTTTCTCTTAACATTACTCTCTTTGTGTTCTTCCCTCATGGTAACTCCTTCATGAAATTTTTTTTTCTATTTTTTTGGGGGGCGCGCCCCGGTACGCGTACCCTAAGAAAAAAAAATTGACAGAGATTCATTAAAAATATAGGTTTATTTTTATAAATGAAAGGTAATTCTAAAAAGAACTGTTTTTTTTCTTCTTTTTGTTGTTTTATATTTTTTTAATGTTTTTTTGAACATTTTGTACTTTTTTTGGCTTTTCAAAACAGTTTTATATTTATTTTGTATTTTTTATGGGGAGAAACAAAAAACAGGGAATTGTAAATGGCTCAACAGGAGCAAAAAACAAAAAACGGAAAAAATTACTGTTCTTTGGGGCATTTGTGATTGTCACCAGCAAGGACGACGAGCTTCATGCTCTTTTCACCATAGGCAATAAGCTTGCCACATGCAATGCATGTGATTCTAAAATTTGCAAATCGTGGTTGTATACAAGGCATCATCTTCGTTGTTTCTGGTCCCGATGGAGTGGGTTGTGTTCTTTTGGAGGTGGTCCTTGAAGACTGGGGGAGGTTACTGGCCAGTTCCCTGAGCTCTGCACGAGAATAGTTGTTAGGATGCTTCCGGATCATATGTCGAATCATGGTATTATTACCAAAGGAATATTTTTTGTTTGGGTTGCCCCTTGAGAGTTGTTCGCCACAGATTAGGCAAGTTACCTTGGCAGCATTCACTTTTTTCTAGCCCTCTGGGAGTGAAAAAACTCACATACAATGTGTTCTTTTGGCTAGTATGGGGTATTTTGTTCAGGCAGCCATCTTCTCCCCTCCTCCTCCTCCTCTTCCTCCTCCTCTTCCTCCTCCTCCTATTCTTCATCACCAATGTATTGTTGTGGTGGTCCTCTTGGTGATGGTGGTGGTGGTGGTGGTGTTGCAGATGCTCCAGCTGTTGCTGCTACAGTAGCCATTTCAAAGTACAAAATAATTGTCTCTATAGATGAAACAGGTCTTCCTCAGTCAAAGGACAAAGTCAGAATAAGGAAGAAAGGTGGGGGTTTTCATCATTTGGGAAAAAAAACTGTCCTGAACCAATCAGAAGTGTTATTTTCAGGTCACAAGACCTAGGCTTTACTCATTTGGGAAAAAAAAACTGTCCTGAACCAATCAGAAGTGTTATTTTCAGATCACAAGACCCAGGCTTTACTCATTTGGAAACCTAAACTGATCTGCACCGATAGAAAGTGTTATTTTCTGGTCACATGACCCGACGCGCTTACGCAACGCGCCCTGGGGCGCGCCCGTAGTCGCGCTCCGGGGCGCGCCCGCGGGTGCGTAGCGTAAGCGCGTCAGGACGTTCCGCGATCGTATGCGATCGCTTGCTTTCGGTTGCGATTACGCTGTGCGTCATATGACGCATCACGCGTCTACGCGATACGTCACGATGTTGTTTTCGTTCACGGGAATAGCGCTCCCGGGACGCTCCCCGGTACGCGCCCCAGGGCGCGCCGCGATCGTATGCGCATGCGTGCTTCCGGGTGCGCTTACACTGTGCGTCATATGACGCATCAAGCATCTACGCGATACGTCACGATGCTGTTTTCGTTTGCGAGAATAGCGCTGACGGGATGCTCCCCGGTACGCGCCCCGGGAGCGCCCCGAGTTAAAAATAAAAATAAAAATAAAAAATTGACATAATTATACAATATAAAATTCGTTTTAACATTTATTATTTTTTATACCTATAAAGATTTGCTATTAAAAAACCATTGAAATTCACTGAAAAAACCATAGGTTTCACACCAGTTATAGTTAGGAATTAGCATTTAAAAAACCTATTAAATGTATGAGTGACTATATAGAACTGTTGGTGAATCAGTGGATGTGTATATAGATGGTGGAATTATTGAATTGGTTGTTGTAAGTGGTATGGGTATCTCCATTTTTTTGAAAATTTTAGTTTCTATTTTTGAATATGTGTTTCAAGGGTTACATTACAGTGAAAGGAGGTCTGTCACTCTGTCACAAGGATGGTGTCATCAGTGATGTCATGAGTGATGTCACTGACCATGTCATGAGTGATGTAATATGTGACGTCATCAGCAGTGCATTGCACGCGCAAGTTATAGTGAGTCCAACTAACTATATCGAGGGAATTTCAATGGTTTTATGCGAGTAAAACTTCCAGCTAACTATAACTGGTGTAAAACCTATGGTTTTTTCAGTGAATTTAATAGGTTTTTTAAATGCTAATGCCTAACTATAACTGGTGTGAAATCTATGGTTTTTTCAGTGAATATATATATATATATATATATATATATATATATATATATATATATATATATATATATATATATATATATATAGCATTTCTATGGCAAAATGAAACCCCTCATTTTGTTCCTTTTCAAATTAGATGTATTAAGTGTTACCACTTTATTCCAATGAAGATGACTTCAGGTGTGCCATACTTTTGTCATAAGTAAGACTGTTAGCGTTCTAGTTGTTCTTTAGAACACTCTGGGACATTCTGTCATTGGGCTATAGTTGGGCTACATCTGGCTGATATTTGGGCTACATTTGTTTTTTTTTGTCTCTGGTGGCCATCTTTGGGCTACATTGGGCTACATTGGGCTACATTGGGCTACATTGGGCTAGATTTGGGCTCTAACATATATATAGCCCAATGTAGCCCAATATATATTTTTTCAAAGTTAATTTTCGTAAAAACCACTGTAGCATATATCTTGAAACATAGCAAAGGCACATCGGGGTACCAGTCCCTACAATTTTGCCAAGTTTGGTGGAAATCCATTCAGCCGTTCGGGCTAAAAGTGAGTCTAACCGCCCTATGAAAATGAACATGGGGAAAACATGTTTTGGGACCCCCTTTTATCTCGGCCCCCAGTTAACGGATCCCCCCGAAACTTTAAGGGAAGGAGCGGAGCGCAGCGAGGCAAAGTTAAGGAAACTTACAGGCAGATCCCTCATTCGGCGCCAAAGTTATTCCTAATAGAATGTTGCGGATTTCCTATGGAAAACGATCCTAACTATAACTACCTACTGGCGACCGCCAGTAGGTAATATATATATATATATATATATGTATTTAATATACATATTGAATATTGAATATTTGATTGAATATTGAATTGAATATTTAATATACACATTATCTAACCTAACCATATAATTAATATATTTTTACTTTTGATAAACTTATATTACTTTTAAATGCAATTTTGCTAAGTCGCTTTGGGTGCGTGCTGCCTGTGCGCCGGGTGCGCAGACCCTATGTGACTGGAAAAAAAAGATTTGATTGGTTCATAACTTTTCCCATTGTAACTATTGAAGTACCCCATCCATTTCAATCATTCTTCTTAGAGCTTTTTAGGAGACCGATCCCTTAGCTGAGAAGAACTTTTTTTGGATTATATATTTTCTGATATTTTCCAATTTGAGGACAAAATAGCTTCAGGACAACAGCCACCACAAGAATCGGACCGTGCTTCAGACAAAGAATTTGTTGTGGAACTTACGCCTCCAAAAAGACCTTCTTCAGTAGTGTGGAAGTTGTTTACCTACCCTGAAGGACAAAAGAAGGTGAATGCCACAAAAATCACCTGTAAAATCTGTGGTAACGTTCTTTCAAGAGGCAGTGCCCATAAAAAGTACTCGTGTGGCACTGCAAGTATGTACAAACATCTTAAGAGTCTGCACCCTGTTAATCTGTCTCGGGAGGAGTGCAGGAGACTTCGAGACAACCCTCCAACTGCAGTGCCAAGTACTTCTGCCAGTTCCTCTTCGCCAGCACGTCCGGACATATGTTCCAAATTTGTATACATAAAAATACACTGCATCAAGTGCAACCAACTTCTGTGCTACGGAGAGCAGTTTGTTGACTTAGTCTGTACAGCACAACGAAACCACCGCTGTTAGATTTTTCTTTTTTTTTTTATTCTGGGCTGTTAGTTCCTGAAGTTCACTGTTTTTTTCGTCCTTTTTTCTTTTGGAAAAAAAATATCTGAAAATTGTTTAAAAAACTACAAAAAAATACACTACAAAAAAACAAAAAAAAAAGTTTTTTTCAGAACTAATGTCTCTGGTTAAAGAGAGACAAGACAAACCTTTCTGCACAAAAACAATCTGTGAAGGCATTTTTCTCCTTCAATGTATGCTGTGCATTTTAGCATACATTCAAAGAGAAAAACTGAGGAGAAATGAAAATAATTCTCCTTGTTGTGCCTTGTTACACCAAATGGAGGATGGTGCAGCATTCACACACATGTTGTAATTTATGATTTCTAATAAATTGGGAGATGTGTCTTGTTCTATGAGTGTTCTGTGCAAACACGCACACCTATGGAATGCCCCTTCAACATAGGAGTTTGAAGCACTCTGTGACGTAAAGCCTGGCTCACTGCATGAGTACATGCATACTGACTGAATGATAACATTACTATAAGGAGAGACACTGGGTGAATTCATAATTGGTTGAGTTTTACTTTAGTGAATGGATTAGTAGGTGGTACTGAAAGATCAATCAATCAATCAATCATAGACATTTATAGAGCGCTCTACTTACCCGGAGGGTCTCAAGGCGCTAGGGGGGGGTGCTGCTACTGCCCGAACAGCCAGGTCTTGAGCTTCTTCCTGAAGGCGAGGTGGTCTTGGGTCAGGCGCAGGTCGGTCGGGAGGGAGTTCCAGGTCTTGGCAGCCAGGTAGGAGAAGGACCTTCCTCCTGTTGTCGTTCTTCGGATGCGGGGGACGGCGGCGAGGGCGTGACTGGCTGATCGGAGGTGTCGTTTGGGAGCGTAGAAGTTGATGCGGTTGTTGAGGTAGCTCGGGCCTTGATCGTGTAGGGCTTTGTGTGCGTGGGTGAGGAGACGGAAGGTGATTCTCTTGTTGACCGGGAGCCAGTGCAGGTCTCTTAGGTGTCCGGAGATGTGGCTGTGTCGTGGGATGTCGAGGATGAGTCTGGCTGAGGCGTTCTGGATCCGTTGGAGTCTCTTCTGGAGCTTGGCGGTGGTTCCGGCGTAGAGGGCGTTGCCGTAGTCCAGTCGGCTGGTGACGAGGGCCTGGGTGACAGTCTTCCTGGTCTCGGTGGGGATCCACCGGAAGATTTTCCGTAGCATGCGCAGGATGTTGAAGCACGACGAGGAGACTGCGTTGACTTGCTTGGTCATGGAGAGGGAGGAGTCCAGGATGAAGCCCAGGTTGCGTGCGTGGTCTGTCGGTTTGGGTGCAGTTCCCAGGGCGGGGGGCCACCAGGAGTCGTCCCAGGCGGAGGGCGAGGATCCCAGGATGAGGACTTCCGTCTTGTCCGAGTTCAGCTTCAGGCGGCTGGTCGACATCCACTCGGCTACTTCTTTCATTCCTTCGTGGAGGTTGGCTCTGGCGGCGGCGGGGTCGTTGGTAAGGGAGAGGATCAGCTGGGTATCGTCGGCGTAGGAGATGATGTTCAGGTTGTGTTGGCGTGCGATGGCCGCGAGGGGGCTCATGTAGACGTTGAAGAGGGTTGGGCTCAGCGAGGATCCTTGGGGTACGCCGCAGATGACTTCGGTGGCCTTTGATTTGTACGGAGGTAGGCGGACTCTCTGGGTTCTTCCGTCGAGGAAGGAGATGATCCATTCCAGTGCCTTCTCCTGGATTCCGACGTCGTAGAGGCGCTGCACTAGGGTGCGGTGGCAGACGGTGTCGAAGGCCGCGGAGAGGTCTAGGAGGATGAGCGCCGCTGTTTCTCCGTTATCCATCAGGGTTCGGATGTCATCGGTGGCAGCGATGAGGGCGGTCTCGGTGCTGTGGTTGGCTCGGAAGCCAGACTGTGAGGGGTCGAGGGATCCGTTTGTCTCAAGGAAGGCGGCCAGCTGCTTGTTGACGGTCTTCTCGATGACTTTGGCTGGAAACGGGAGGAGCGAAATGGGGCGGTAATTCTTCAGTTCGGTGGGGTCCGCTGTTGGTTTCTTGAGTAGAGCGCTGAGTTCGGCGTGCTTCCAGCTCTCAGGGAAGGTGGCGGTGTCGAATGAGGTGTTGATGATGTCCCGCAGGTGGGGTGCGATGACAGCGTCGGCCTTGTTGAAGACGTGGTGAGGGCAAGGGTCGGTCGGAGATCCGGAGTGGTTGGAGTTCATCGTGCGGACGGTGTCTTCGGTGCTGATAGGAGTCCAGGCGCGGAGGGTGGTGGTGGGGGGCGGTGGTTCGGTTGAGTCGGGCGTGGCGTTCGTCGGTTGGGTGTTGAAGCTGTTGTGTATGTCCGCGATCTTGTTGTGGAAGTAGGAGGCGAGGGAGTTGCAGAGTTCTTGCGATGGGGTGATGTCGTTGTTTCCGGCGTTGGGGTTGGAGAGCTCTTTCACGATGTTGAAGAGTTCCTTGCAGTTGTGTGCGTTGTTGTCCAGTCGGTCCTTGAATGCAGTTTTCTTGGTGTCGCGGATC
Source organism: Lissotriton helveticus (assembly GCF_964261635.1). Taxonomy (NCBI): domain Eukaryota; kingdom Metazoa; phylum Chordata; class Amphibia; order Caudata; family Salamandridae; genus Lissotriton; species Lissotriton helveticus. The sequence continues at coordinate 1,009,476,337 of NC_136057.1, read as the reverse complement.
AGCTGGTGGTGCTTCCGGGTGGCAAGCTTGAGGGTGTAACTATGGGATTGCAAAAGCAGTCACAGGAAGTTTGCTGGAGTGTATGGATACTGACTGGGGAATTGTAGGCCTGAAACACAAGTGTGAAGGTGGTTAGACCACTACATGCATACTTCATAGGAGGTTGAAGCACTCCGTACCCTAAAGCCCGGCTCACTGCATGAGTACATGCAAACTAACTGAATGATTACAACTATAAGGAGAGACACTGGGTGAATTCATAATTGGTTGAGTTTTACTTTAGTGAATGGATTAGTACATGGTACTGAAAGAGTCACTATGTGATTGCAAGATCAGTCACAGGGTGTTTGCTGGAGTGTATGGATACTGACTGGGGAATTGTAGGCCTGAAACACAATTGTGTACTTAGTTAGTTAGTCAGAGTCTGCACCCAATGCATAGAAGTCGTGCACCAAACGCGTTGCAGTCGCGCACCCTACGCGATAGGAGTCATGCATCCAATACGTGCACATCAGGGGGCCACACTGAATGCTGTGCTGGGTGCCCAACTCCTAATTTTACCTTTTGAAAAAAAATAGCCCCATCACTAATTTCTAATATTGCCAGGCACCTCATCCCCCGGGGCTTATATAAAACGTTGGGGAACGTGGGGGGAGCCCCAAAGCCCCCACGGTCCGAGCCAGCTCCCCACGTCCTTCAGGAGCCCGCATTGTTTTTCCACATGGGGAGCTGCTAACACGCAGGTACCCATGTGGAAAAACAATTTGGTTTGGATTTTGAAAGAGAGAGCAGGTTTCCCTGCTCTCTCTTTCAAAATCCAAACCAAGTTTGCTATGGGAGGGCAGGAGCCGCGAGACTCCCACCCTCTCATAGCAAACAGCAGTGTCCCAGAAGTGGGCACCCCAGTACACTGCAGGAGCCATCCCTGGGGGGTGGTGGTCCCCAGGGCCCTCAATGGCTCCAGGAGGGGGGCCATGCAGCCCCCCTCCCACAATACACAAAGCCCCGGGGATGGTGGTTCCTGGGGTTTGGGGGGCCATTGAGCCCCCCACCCATGTATTTTGCTGAGAGCCTTTGAGCCCACCACCACTTATTTTCAAAGCCCCAGGGGGTGGTGGTCCCTGGGGCTTGGTGGGGCGTTGAGCCCCCCCACCCATGTATTTTGCTGGGGGGCCTTTGAGCCCCCAACTATTTATTTTGTAGCCGCAGGTGGTGGCGGTCCCCGGGGCAGGGGGGCCCCTCTGGGCCCCCAATAAATTTTAATAATGTTGCCCCCAGGATCTGGCCCCCCCGGTGGCTAATTATTAAAGAAGCTCCGTTTTATTTAACTATTTTTACGGCAGGATCCGGCGCACCCTGCGCGTACTTTGCCATTTAAAAAAAAAATAATAATAATTTTTTGGGGCTCTGGGAGTCCTTGTGGGACCCCCTAAGCAGGTCTAGAGGGTCAGGCTATTTCTACCCTGGCCCCTTTATACGTTTTGCACACTTGTTCCACTGACTTCTTCAGCCTCACATCTACCGAAGCAAAAAATGTCTGTCAACACTTCCTGGTTTCGAATGTTGACAACCACATGACAGCCAATTAGCATTAAGCGCGTGATCGAGATGGTGCGCTTAGGGTGCGCTCAGGATGCGCGGAGTTAGGAATTAGCATTTAAAAAACCTATTAAATTCACTGAAAAAACCATAGGTTTTACACCAGTTATAGTTAGCTGGAAGTTTTACTCGCATAAAACCATTGAAATTTCCACGTTATAGTTAGTTGGACTCACTATAACTTGCGCGTGCAATGCACTGCTGATGACGTCACATATTACATCACTAATGACATGGTCAGTGACATCACTCATGACATCACTGATGACACCATCCAGTGAATGTGTGTCTTTTTAAAAAATAAATATGTGTTATATATGTATATGTAAAAGTTGATGGAAGAATAAATGTTTAAATAAGTGTTTACATGGATGTTTAAAAAAAAAAAATGATTGGTTAACTGGTTTATTAAGTGTATCTTAGTGAATACATATATTAGAGAGTAATGTTTAAATATTTAAATATATGTATTAGTGTTTCACTTTGTGTATAAGTGGCTGCATGGGTTGGTGAGTAGCTACATGTGTATGTATATGGGTTATTAGATGTTTTTTTAGTATCAGTATGAGTTTCTGTATGGTTTGGTGGTAGATGCATGAATCACTGACTCTGTTTGTATCTGTTTCGAGGACAGCATATGTGCAGGACTATATGGGTGAATGAGTGTGTATATGTGTGTGTTAGTGAGTGAATGACTGTCTCACTAGTGTCTTTATCAGTAATTACATATGTTTTAATCTAGTATATGTGAATATTGATGTATATAAGTGAGTATATGTGAGAGTGAGGGATTGTAAGAGTTCCTGTTTAAATTAGTATGTGTTTCTATAAGTGATTGTTTAAGAGAGTAAGTATGTGTAAGTTTCTTTAGAAGAAAAGTGGTAGTGTGTGTATAGCTGTATATGCAAATAAATGGATGTTCAATAGTTAATTTGCATGTGTGAGTATGTGTGAGAGTATCTTTTGGATGACTGTCGGTGTGTAACAGGATGTATAGGTGTATCACTACATATGATGAGTGAGTATATGTATGACTATATAGAACTGTTGGTGAATCAGTGGATGTGTATATAGATGGTGGAATTATTGAATTGGTTGTTGTAAGTGGTATGGGTATCTCCATTTTTTTGAAAATTTTAGTTTCTATTTTTGAATATGTGTTTCAAGGGTTACATTAAAGTGAAAGGAGGTCTGTCACTCTGTCACAAGGATGGTGTCATCAGTGATGTCATGAGTGATGTCACTGACCATGTCATGAGTGATGTAATATGTGACGTCATCAGCAGTGCATTGCACGCGCAAGTTATAGTGAGTCCAACTAACTATAACGTGGGAATTTCAATGGTTTTATGCGAGTAAAACTTCCAGCTAACTATAACTGGTCTAAAACCTATGGTTTTTTCAGTGAATTTAAAAGGTTTTTTAAATGCTAATTCCTAACTATAACAAGTGTGAAACCTATGGTTTTTTCAGTGAATTTCAATGGTTTTTTAATAGCAAATCTTTATAGGTATAAAAAATAATAAATTTTAAAACGAATGTTATATTGTATAATTATGCCAAATGTAAAAAAAAAATTTATTTTTAACTTGGGGCGCTCCCGGGGCGCGTACCGGGGAGCGTCCCGTTAGCGCTATTCTCGTGAACGAAAACAACATTGTGACGTATCGCGTAGACGCGTGATGCGTCATATGACGCACAGTGTAAGCGCACCCGGAAGCACGCGTGCGCATACGATCGCGGCGCGCCCTGGGGCGCGTACCGGGGAGCGTCCCGGGAGCGCTATTCCCACGAACGAAAACAACATCGTGACGTATCGCGTAGATGCGTGATGCGTCATATGACGCACAGCGTAATCGCAACCGAAAGCACGCGATCGCATACGATCGCGGAACGTCCTGACGCGCTTACGCTATGCACCCGCGGGCGCACCCCGGAGCGCGACTACGGGCGCGCCCCGGGGCACGTAGCGTAAGCGCGTCGGGTCATGTGACCAGAAAATAACACTTTCTATTGGTGCAGAACAGTTTTGGTTTCCAAATGAGTAAAGCCTGGTTGTTGTGATATGAAAATAACACTTCTGATTGGTTCAGGACAGTTTTTTTTCCCAAATGAGTAAAGCCTAGGTCTTGTGACCTGAAAATAACACTTCTGATTGGTTCAGGACAGTTTTTTTCCCCAAATGATGAAAAACCCCACCTTTCTTCCTTATTCTGACTTTGTCCTTTGACTGAGGAAGACCTGTTTCATCTATAGAGACAATTATTTTGTACTTTGAAATGGCTACTGTAGCAGCAACAGCTGGAGCATCTGCACCACCGCCACCACCATCACCAAGAGAACCACCACAACAATACATTGGTGGTGAAGAAGAGGAGGAGGAGGAAGAGGAGGAGGAGGAGGAGAGAAGATGGCTGCCTGAACAAAATACCCCATACAAGCCAAAAGAACACATTGTATGGGAGTTTTTTTCACTCCCAGAGGACAAGAAAAAAGTGAATGCGGCCAAGGTAACTTGCCTAATCTGTGGCGAACAACTCTCAAGGGGCAACCCAAACAAAAAAATTTCCTTGATTCGACATATGATCCGGAAACAACCTAACAACTATTCTCGTGCAGAGCTCAGGGAACTGGCCAGTAACCTCCCCCAGTCTTCAAGGACCAACTCCAAAAGAACACAACCCACTCCATCGGGACCAGAAACAACGGAGATGATGCCTTGTATACAACCACGATTTGCACATTTTAGAATCACATGTATTGCATGTGGCAAGCTCATCGCCTATGGTGAAAAGAGCATGTAGCTCGTCGTCCTTGCTGGTGACAATCACAAATGCCCCAAAGAACAGTAATTTTTTCCGTTTTTTGTTTTTGCTCCTGTTAAGCCATTTACAATTCCCTGTTTTTTGTTTCTCCCCATAAGAAATACAATAAAAATATAAAACTGTTTTGAAAAGCCAAAAAAAGTACAAAATGTTCAAAAAAACATTAAAAAAATATAAAACAACAAAAAGAAGAAAAAAACCAGTTCTTTTTAGAACTACCTTTCATTTATAAAAATAAACCTATATTTTTAATGAATCTCTGTCAATTTTGTTTTCTTAGAGTACGCGTACCGGGGCGCGCCCCCCAAAAAAATAGATTTTTTTTTATGACGGAGTTACCATGAGGGAAGAACACAAAGAGAGCAATGTTAAGAGAAAGAGAGCTACAGGATAAACACAGAGGGATTGTTTATTACATAGTAATAAACAGAGAAGGTGTAATACGGTGAAAGTGAGAAAAGTAAAATGACTAAAAGAGCGAAAGATGGGAAAAGAGAGAGGAAGAAGACTAAAGTAGAGATAGTGTCAGAATGTGAGTGGGTGTTGAAAGAAAAAGAAAGGACAGTAAAAAATTGAGAATGAAGGGTAGTGGCGTAACCGGGATAAATGAAGAATGGTGAGTGAGGGTAAGAAAAGACCAGTTAGTGTAAGTAAAGAGGGGTGAAAGAGGGTGAAAAATTGAATTAGGATAAGACATGGGGAGTGACAAAGAGAAAGGACAAAGAGAGTAAAGAAAACAGTACCTGAATGGATTTGAGTGAAACAGCAAAGAAAGATAAGCAATGCAGGGTGTGTGACTTATAGGGAGTCAGTGGCTGTAGGTCGGGGTGTGGGTGTGTAACGTGTGTCTGTGGGTGTGGCTGTGTGGGGTGTTTTGGTGTGGGTGGAGGTGAGGGTGAGGGTGTGTGAAGTATGTGTGAGGAGTGTATGGGTGTGGGGTGTATATGTGTGCGATGTATGTGTGTGTATGGAATGTGTGTGTGTATGTGAAGAGTGTGTGTGGGGGGATTTTTTGTGTGTATGAGGTGTGTGTGTGGTGTGTGTGGGGGGTGTATGTTAGAGGTGTGTGTATGTGTTGAGAGGGGGATGAGGCGTGTGTGTAGGAGTAACATAAATAATTAAGAAAAACAAAATGAGTGAAGAAGCAAAGGAAGGGAACAGAGGGTAAGTGAAGTAAAGAATAGGGATTGAAAGAAGTTGAATATGAGAAGGGAAATCGGGAAATTGGAGTAAACATGGAGAATAAGTGTGGTAAGCAGAATAAAGACACAGGAGTGAGGTTGGTTGAGAAAATATTAGTAAGCTTAAAGCAAAGGGTGATGACAAAGTACATTTTTTTAGTCATACTTACCATATAATAAATGTAACTTTAATTATTTTTTTACTGCACTTTGTATCTGTGAAAGAGAGAAGAAATAATAAGTTATAATTAGTAAAATGTGTATTTTAAATTAAAATATACAAATGAAGAGGTTAAAAATCATAACAGTGTATCTAGAAATGAAGTAAGAATGAAGGACACAGAAAGGGAAATAAAGTAAGGTAGAAGGATAAAAAGAGAAAAAAGAAATAGAATGAGAGCAAATTACTAAAAGTAAGGCATATAGATTCACTGACAGAGAGGAAGAGAAGAACAGAGAAATGAACTGAAGGTAAGAAAGATACTAAAACAATGTGACTTAGCAAAACTAAATCAGGAAACAGTAGTAAGTAAAAAGATAATGACTGAGACGGAAAAGATAAACACAAGTGAACATAACACAAGGAGAGTGAGGCACTGAGGACATAGAAGTAGTGAACGAAAAATAGAGAGAAAAGGTCAAAAGTAAGGAGCAAACAAAGATAAGCGAGGGAGAGTGGGTGATTTATAGTGATAGAGTGCGATAATACTGCTGAGTGAGTAAACAGGAATTACTAAAAGAGCAAAGGAGGAAAATACGGAAAAGGGAAGTAAAGCAGAGAGACTGAAAGCTGAAAACTTATGCAAGGGAGAGAGGGGATGCAGACAGTTGAAATGAGAATGGGGGCTTGTCAAAGAAGTGGAGTAAAGGAACGGGGGTTACAGAGAGTGAGAGAAAGACATTATAAGTGAGTAAAAAGAGCTGAAAGAGGATCGAAAAAGGAAAGTGAGTGTCAGAGAATGGGAATACAATTTAATTTACACAATCCAAAGTATAGAATAACTTGTACAACATGTTACATAGTTTATTTTTGCTGTTCTCAGAATATATTGAATTTCAATTAAAACAGTGAGTTCAAATTACTCATCATATGACAGCGGGAAAAAAAAAACATAATCTAAAAGATTGTGTTTTAAAAAAAACCTTAGATACTGACAAATGACAAATGTACACTATACTTTGATTGACTTACTTTTCCTTGAGGCCAAAAAGTATATCATAGAGGTCCTTTTCTCGTTGCAAAGTACTTTGCTGTTCAGTAAAAAATCCATTATGTAGTGTATCGGGGACCCCCTGGTGAGGATAAAAATCCTGGGTCAGGGAAATAGTTCAGTACAAAGGTATACACCCAGGCTTAAAATTATAAAAACAACCAAGGCTATTCAACGAACAAGATATATATAAGGCAACACACAAATTAATGAACTTTGCTGATATATAAAAATGTAATTATATTGATAAAACAATCAATCAAATACATATAGACATGCAGAACTAATGCATTAGATACACATGATACAATAAAAAATATTATCTCTTTTTTTGATCAATTTCTTAAAAGCAACATTTGTTCTGATAGAGATGCAGGATTACAAATATGATCATCCCAGATTCTATTGGGAGGGCTGTTTATCAACGCGTTTCGACACGTAATTGTGTCTTCATCAGGACAAATATTATACAGCTGGATATCTAAAGAGAACAAAACAAATTTTAGAATCTCAAAACATTCAGTACTGTGTGTTACAAGGCAAAAGAGTGTACATTTACATAGCCAGGTTTGAAGATAAAAATTGTATCATATTGCTGAAGTTTAGATTTTTCACATCTTGACAATAGTTCAAGGTAAAACAATCTGTATAAATCCTTATCCATAGTATAAGGTTTTGCGATATATATGTCTTTCAGATATATTTGATAAATGCATTCAATCGCGTATTGACATTATTCTATTTAAAAACATCCTTATGTTGAAAAAGAAGGGAAAGGAAGGATAAGGTAGGAAGATAAAGAGGTTTAGGGTTTGCAGGATTTTCATTACTCCAATTGCTAATGCAGCATTGTGAATTTTAATATTTTCTACCTATTATCTAATTCTATATACCAGAGTTTTAGCGCACTTATTTTGATGACATTCCCTAATATTCATCTAATCTAATTATTTATGCACTACTATATTTTATAGGACTCAAAGGAGTCACTCACCTTTATTGGTGGGATAGGAGTGGTTTTGTCCAAAAACAATATAAACAGCTATTTTTTTAAAAAGACGTATTTATTTAAATGGACATTTATTCTTTTCTTTATGTTTTAAGCTATTATTTCTTTTTTATTCCCTCCTTTTTTCGTGTTCTTATCCTTTTTATTTGGATAATCAAGCTAAGGTTAAGTGTGAATGTGCATCGATGTATTTTCAATGCTGGTAATTCGAGCTGATGTAACCGATTATATCTTACATTTACTGTGAAAGACCAGTTTGTTTTTCATCGTCTAACATTGAGTATAAGATATCTTACCTAGACTATTCTTTTCAGCATTTTGGAAAATTCAGAACGACAAAAGCGGAGAGTGAGGCACCTTTCTTTTCTTTTTCTTTCAGTCTTGGTATGTGAAACCTATTCAAAAAACAGGATTCCTAGCTTTTAGTTAATCATTACCAATGGCTTAATATAGAAGCCTTAATTTGCATAAACTCGTTCTATGATCTCGCTCTCTGATTTGCATAGTATCGTGTTACCTGTAGCTGGCGGTTTCACTGCATACATCCCACTCTTCGTTTTGGAAAGTTAAAACATGATGTGTTCTTTAAAAACAGATATTCTGCAACAAAAGTGAAGATACAAGCTTAACTGGGTAACCTTTGTTCTGTACCTGAAACCTTTGCTTTGGCTCTGAACGTACTCTCGGATTTTTCAGGCCACTTCTAAATACAATTTTCGTTCTTTTTAAATAAATCTATTTGCTAATAGCACAGTTGGAAAACGCCAGCTAGATAGATCGATTAACGTACAGATTTCTTAAATCCAACTAAAGATATCTACAGCGCAAAATGCATTACTCTTGAGGGTCGTTTATATACAAGCGGCGTGTTTTTTACCTTAATAGATTATGCTATCAGTGCCTTGATTCCTCGGTTACCAAAGCTTTAGCAAACTGAAGGTGCCAGCCTGAGACGTCGTGTGAGGATTAGATTCGTCTCTCTAGATGCCAGTGATAGAGAGAAAATATAATAATTGCGATGATAATGGTTCAGAATAATTGCGATGATAATGGTTCAGAATAATATTGTTATTCTTCAGTGCATTTAATGAACAAGGCAAGTTAATACCTATGTCAATTCGTGTTTAAAAGACCTTGTTTGTTTGGCTCCACGAGCATGAAAGAGATGGAAACGATAGTTCCTTGCTCTATGGCCCCAAAGTCTTCTTGGCTTCCCAATTCTGTAGCGTGTTTTTTTTAAATTGGAAGTTCCAAACTGCAAGACATAAGAGTGCAGCCAGGCTATTAGCAGCTTTCCCTAGGGTCGATACTATTTAGCAATAAAAAGGAAATAAATATTTTAGTTCTCCCATTTTCAAAATCTTACCAGTATGGTTGACGGCAGACTCGTGCTTCACGGCGCCTCGGCTGGTGCAGAAAAAAGGAAGGGTTTGTAAGTTGCCTTCTCATTGGTATTTATACCAAACAGGTTCAGTGTCATAACAGTAGACACACGCCCACATTTAAAGCAAAAGTGTTCACGGGCTTGATATGATGTTGTCTTATTTTTCTAAACTTTATTTTGACTGCTTATGTGTTTATGTTAGTCAATCATATCTTTGAAAAAGTCCTAATTATATATAAAAAGGTAGTTTTTGGCAAAATCTACATGTTGTTAACGCTGATACTTATTTTCCTTTTAGTATAGATTGAAGTACCTATCTTGTCATAACTCTATGTCTATCATCATTATCTATATAATTGCATTCTCCCAAGGTAGCTCGTGGTTTAGGCCATGGTTGAATGTACCAAGGGTAAAAATCCAATATACCTCTTTCTTTTTTCTTATTTTATCTCCACCCTTACTGTTGGGTACGTGGACCTTTTCCAGAATTCGCCATTTTAATTCATCAGGTGAGTGTCTGTACTCCAAGAAATGGTTTACCAAAGGTGCTGTTAGCTTTCTAGTTTTTATTGCTGACCTGTGCTCTGTCAGTCTTGTCTTTACTGCTCATGACGTCTCACCCACATAACCCAAATGGCAAGGGCATGTGATTAAATATATGACATTTTGGTTGTTGCATGTCCATAATTCTTTTGCTTGAATGTTGATATTATTAAACATTAAGCTTCCACCAGTGATAATGCTGTTACATGACTTACACGAGCCGCAACGAGAGGTACCCTTTGCTGTGCCATTATCTGTAATTAACCTCTGTATAAAGGGAGGGTTACCTGTTCTTTGGACATGACTGGATCGTACAATTTGGTCCTTAAGATTTTTGTTCCGCCTGTGGGCGAACAATGGTTTGGCTATTTTCTGTTGGTTGTCATTCAGATTCAATAGGTGCCAATTGGAATTTATTATCTGCCTGACTGTAGAGTCCAGGGTGGAATGTTTTGTAACACAGACCAGTGTCGAATTTGTTTTTTGTTTTTGTGAATGTAAGAGTGCGTCTCGATCATAAAATCTGGCCCTCTTATAGGCCTCTCTAACCAAACGGCGAGGGTATCCTCTCTGGATCAATTTTTCCTTCATGCTTTCAGACTGATTATCATAATCTCTAAGGTTCGTACAATTACGCCTTACCCTTAGGAATTGTGAAAAGGGGATACTATCCTTCTGACATCTGGGGTGATAGCTCTTAAAATGTAATAACGTATTCCTCGCCGTGGGTTTTGTGTATAGATCTACCTCCAGTAATCCTTCGTTGTTTTTTATATAGATATCTAAAAACTCTACCCTTGATGTACTAGTGTGGGCAGTGAATAGGAGATTCTCATCTGCCAGATTAAACCACAGGAGGAATTCCTTTAGGGTCTGTTCCCCATTGTTCCATACAAAAAAGATGTCATCTATGTATCGGTACCAATGGGAAACAGACTCAAAGAAAGGGGCCACTTCGTTGAAGATGCTTTTAGCCTCAAATGCAGTCATATAGATGTTCGCTATTGATGGGGCCATAGAAGCCCCCATACTGACTCCCTTTGTCTGCAGGAACATATTTTCTACAAATTCGAAGAAATTTTCCTGTAAAACAAGTGATAGACATTCCTTGATGAAGGTTTTGGAACAGGGTATTTGATGTTTGTCAATAAACCACATAGTTGTATCGATTGCTCCTATTTGGGGAATGTTGCTATATAGTGAATCAATGTCTAGAGTCACTAAGATATCTCTTTGTTCATTAAAGGGCAGTGTTTCTACTTTTGTGATAATCGCAGCCGTATCTTTGACGTATGATAGTGAAAGAGAAATGTAGGGACGAAGAATGTTATCCAAATACTTAGAGATTGCTTCAAGGGGTGTCCCTATCGTTGATACGATCGGGCGATATGGGGGATTATCCTGATTTTATGGATCTTTGGTAATCCATAGATACAAGATACCTTATTGTCTGATTTATTTAGAAATTCAAATTCCTTTTTGTTTATGATCCCTTCCTCATATGATCTGAGTGCCTGATCTAGTTTTTTTACAACTGCTTTTTTTTTTAAAAGCAGTTGTAAAAACACTAGATCAGGCACTCAGATTTATTCCCAAACCTAAATATAACATAACCAGGGAAGAACATGAATCGTTGACTAAGTTCAAAAATGATAACACAGTGACTGTGAAAAGCAGTGATAAAGGTGGTGGGATAGTCCTGATTGATAGCATCATTTATGAGACCAATATGCTTAAAATGTTAAATGATCCCACGTTCTATAAAAAAATCAGATTAAATCCTACAGAAAGGATAGTAAAAACTATAAATATGATACAACTAAAGCATATGAGGAAGGGATCATAAACAAAAAGGAATTTGAATTTCTAAATAAATCAGACAATAAGGTATCTTGTATCTATGGATTACCAAAGATCCATAAAAATCAGGATAATCCCCCATATCGCCCGATCGTATCAACGATAGGGACACCCCTTGAAGCAATCTCTAAGTATTTGGATAACATTCTTCGTCCCTACATTTCTCTTTCACCATCATACGTCAAAGATACGGCTGCAATTATCACAAAAGTAGAAACACTGCCCTTTAATGAACAAAGAGATATCTTAGTGACTCTAGACATTGAGTCACTGTATAGCAACATTCCCCAAATAGGAGCAATCGATACAACTATGTGGTTTATTGACAAACATCAAATACCCTGTTCCAAAACCTTCATCAAGGAATGTCTATCACTTGTTTAACAGGAAAATTTCTTCGAATTTGGAGAACATATGTTCCTGCAGACAAAGGGAGTCAGTATGGGGGCTTCTATGGCCCCATCAATAGCGAACATCTATATGACTGCATTTGAGGCTAAATGCATCTTCAACGAAGTGGCCCCTTTCTTTGAGTCTGTTTCCCATTGGTACCGATACATAGATGACATCTTTTTTGTATGGACCAATGGGGAACAGACCCTAAAGGAATTCCTCCTGTCGATGAATCTGGCAGATGAGAATCTCCGATTCACTGCCCACACTAGTACATCAAGGGTAGAGTTTTTAGATATCTATATAAAAAACAACGAAGGATTACTGGAGGTAGATCTATACACAAAACCCACGGCGAGGAATACGTTATTACATTTTAAGAGCTATCACCCCAGATGTCAGAAGGATAGTATCCCCTTTTCACAATTCCTAAGGGTAAGGCGTAATTGTACGAAACTTAGAGATTATGATAATCAGTCTGAAAGCATGAAGGAAAAATTTATCCAGAGAGGATACCCTCGCCGTTTGGTTAGAGAGGCCTATAAGAGGGCCAGATTTTATGATCGAGATGCACTCTTACATTCACAAAAACAAAAAACAAATTCGACACTGGTCTGTGTTACAAAACATTCCACCCTGGACTCTACAGTCAGGCAGATAATAAATTCCAATTGGCACCTATTGAATCTGAATGACAACCAACAGAAAATAGCCAAACCATTGTTCGCCCACAGGCGGAACAAAAATCTTAAGGACCAAATTGTACGATCCAGACATGTCCAAAGAACAGGTAACCCTCCCTTTATACAGAAGTTAATTACAGATAATGGCACAGCAAAGGGTACCTCTCGTTGCGGCTCGTGTAAGTCATGTAACAGCATTATCACTGGTGGAAGCTTAATGTTTAATAATATCAACATTCAAGCAAAAGAATTATGGACATGCAACACCCAAAATGTCATATATTTATTCACATGCCCTTGCCATTTGGGTTATGTGGGTGAGACGTCACGAGCAGTAAAGACAAGACTGACAGAGCACAGGTCAGCAATAAAAACTAGAAAGCTAACAGCACCTTTGGTAAACCATTTCTTGGAGTACAGACACTCACCTGATGAATTAAAATGGCGAATTCTGGAAAAGGTCCACGTACCCAACAGTAAGGGTGGAGATAAAAAAAGAAAAAAGAAAGAGGTATATTGGATTTTTACCCTTGGTACAATCAACCATGGCCTAAACCACGAGCTACCTTGGGAGAATGCAATTATATAGATAATGATGATAGACATAGAGTTATGACAAGATAGGTACTTCAATCTATACTAAAAGGAAAATAAGTATCAGCGTTAACAACATGTAGATTTTGCCAAAAACTACCTTTTTATATATAATTAGTACTTTTTCAAAGATATGATTGACTAACATAAACACATAAGCAGTCAAAATAAAGTTTAGAAAAATAAGACAACATCATATCAAGCCCGTGAACACTTTTGCTTTAAATGTGGGCGTGTGTCTACTGTTATGACACTGAACCTGTTTGGTATAAATACCAATGAGAAGGCAACTTACAAACCCTTCCTTTTTTCTGCACCAGCCGAGGCGGCGTGAAGCACGAGTCTGTCGTCAACCATACTGGTAAGATTTTGAAAATGGGAGAACTAAAATATTTATTTCCTTTTTATTGCTAAATAGTATCGACCCTAGGGAAAGCTGCTAATAGCCTGGCTGCACTCTTATGTCTTGCAGTTTGGAACTTCCAATTTAAAAAACACACGCTACAGAATTGGGAAGCCAAGAAGACTTTGGGGCCATAGAGCAAGGAACTATCGTTTCCATCTCTTTCATGCTCGTGGAGCCAAACAAACAAGGTCTTTTAAACACGAATTGACATAGGTAATAACTTGCCTTGTTCATTAAATGCACTGAAAAATAACAATATTATTCTGAACCATTATCATCGCAATTATTCTGAACCATTATCATCGCAATTATTATATTTTCTCTCTATCACTGGCATCTAGAGAGACAAATCTAATCCTCACACGACGTCTCAGGCTGGCGCCTTCAGTTTGCTAAAGCTTTGGTAACCGAGGAATCAAGGCACTGATAGCATAATCTATTAAGGTAAAAAACACGCCGCTTGTATATAAACGACCCTCAAGAGTAATGCATTTTGCGCTGTAGATATCTTTAGTGTGATTTAAGAAATCTGTACGTTAATTGATCTATCTAGCTGGCGTTTTCCAACTGTGCTATTAGCAAATAGATTTATTTAAAAAGAACGAAAATTGTATTTAGAAGTGGCCTGAAAAATCCGAGAGTACGTTCAGAGCCAAAGCAAAGGTTTCAGGTACAGAACAAAGGTTACCCAGTTAAGCTTGTATCTTCACTTTTGTTGCAGAATATCTGTTTTTAAAGAACACATCATGTTTTAACTTTCCAAAACGAAGAGTGGGATGTATGCAGTGAAACCGCCAGCTACAGGTAACACGATACTATGCAAATCAGAGAGCGAGATCATAGAACGAGTTTATGCAAATTAAGGCTTCTATATTAAGCCATTGGTAATGATTAACTAAAAGCTAGGAATCCTGTTTTTTTAATAGGTTTCACATACCAAGACTGAAAGAAAAAGAAAAGAAAGGTGCCTCACTCTCCGCTTTTGTCGTTCTGAATTTTCCAAAATGCTGAAAAGAATAGTCTAGGTAAGATATCTTATACTCAATGTTAGACGATGAAAAACAAACTGGTCTTTCACAGTAAATGTAAGATATAATCGGTTACATCAGCTCGAATTACCAGCATTGAAAATACATCGATGCACATTCACACTTAACCTTAGCTTGATTATCCAAATAAAAAGGATAAGAACACGAAAAAAGGAGGGAATAAAAAAGAAATAATAGCTTAAAACATAAAGAAAAGAATAAATGTCCATTTAAATAAATACGTCTTTTATAAAAAATAGCTGTTTATATTGTTTTTGGACGAAACCACTCCTATCCCACCAATAAAGGTGAGTGACTCCTTTGAGTCCTATAAAATATAGTAGTGCATAAATAATTAGATTAGATGAATATTAGGGAATGTCATCAAAATAAGTGTGCTAAAACTCTGGTATATAGAATTAGATAATAGGTAGAAATTATTAAAATTCACAATGCTGCATTAGCAATTGGAGTAATGAAAATCCTGCAAACCCTAAACCTCTTTATCTTCCTACCTTATCCTTCCTTTCCCTTCTTTTTCAACATAAGGATGTTTTTAAATAGAATAATGTCAATACGCGATTGAATGCATTTATCAAATATATCTGAAAGACATATATATCGCAAAACCTTATACTATGGATAAGGATTTATACAGATTGTTTTACCTTGAACTATTGTCAAGATGTGAAAAATCTAAACTTCAGCAATATGATACAATTTTTATCTTCAAACCTGGCTATGTAAATGTACACTCTTTTGCCTTGTAACACACAGTACTGAATGTTTTGAGATTCTAAAATATGTTTTGTTCTCTTTAGATATCCAGCTGTATAATATTTGTCCTGATGAAGACACAATTACGTGTCGAAACGCGTTGATAAACAGCCCTCCCAATAGAATCTGGGATGATCATATTTGTAATCCTGCATCTCTATCAGAACAAATGTTGCTTTTAAGAAATTGATTAAAAAAAGAGATAATATTTTTTATTGTATCATGTGTATCTAATGCATTAGTTCTGCATGTCTATATGTATTTGATTGATTGTTTTATCAATATAATTAAATTTTTATATATCAGCAAAGTTCATTAATTTGTTTGTTGCCTTATATATATCTTGTTCGTTGAATAGCCTTGGTTGTTTTTATAATTTTAAGCCTGGGTGTATACCTTTGTACAGTAAAAAATCCATTTCATCGACTTTCTAGAAGAAAAGCTCCAAGAACATCTGAAATATTTTCATTATTTTCATATACCCCTTTTTTCAGTCATGACTCTTTACTCATTCCTGTACCTTTCCTTTTGGCCAAATAGTGTCAGATGTATGAGTATATTTTCAAATTAATTCAAAGAAACTCTGAAATGACCTTTTTTCCGACATTCTGAAAGAAAGGCTCTACAACATTTTCACAATATTTAAGTATTTGTAAAACCATCTCTGACTCACTCAATGTTCATCATTTTGTATAATACTAATATCACTTACTATGAGATCCACTTACAGTACCTATATGACAAGTCAAGTTTTTATATTACCTGGATCACTTTTACTCAGAATATATTTTTAAACAGCAAAATAACCTTTATTAACTGCTCCCGTCTTCATAGGCCAATTACCTTTACCTAAATTTTGGTTGTAAAAACACTAGGTATGAATTTTTTAAGCCAAAAGGCAAATGTTGTTTGAAAGTCAAATGAGTGTCGTTACATAGGGTCCAACCTTTACAACTTTTTAAATAGCATGTGTAATGCCCTGATGTTGTAGAAGGACCTTCATGAAAAATAATAGCTGCAGTTGCAAAGGTTCTTCCTGATATCGATAACTGTGACGCCACAACATTTTTAATAGAAGTTGTCAATTTAGTTCCATCAGGTCTACATCGTTGGAACATTAAAATGACATACTGACCATAATTTTGTAGAAATAATGTGGACAGCATTGTAGACTTACATTGGGGACACACCATATTGTGATCCGCTGCTTTAACTAGATTATTAAAAGGCACTGATTTGCAGTCTGGTAAAGTCAAATATATAAATCTTTCAGTGTCTATTCTAGTGGTACTTGATAAAGTACAGTTGTCGCAGTCATGCTGCCATTGATAACAAAGGCTAAAAAGATTTCTTATATATACACCTTCATCTTCCAATACATCAAACATATACATTAAAAATTCCTGACAATCCTGCTGAATATTCTGTGAAAATTGATTTTGACCAGTACATATGTCTAGAAGATTTCGAATTTCTGAAACACTTTCTATTTTTGCTCTATCACTGGTACATTTCTCAAACACGGAATTCAACAAACAACAGAATCTTTGATCCCGATTTTCAACAATCTGTTCTTGTATATTTTGAAGAAAAAAAACAACATTAACCACTACATTAGCATAGCAGTTGACACCAGACCTGTTTTCAAACTGAAATCCAACAACATCTTCAACAGAATCCTTTTACCTTCTGCTTACAATTACAGTTTCGTCTACTTTTTGTCTTTTTGCTACTACCTCACTGCAATTACTCTCATTTCTTCTTTTTCGGCCTACCACACGTTTTTCAATCAGAGGATATTGAGGCAAATGTGGAGCAAACTCTCTTCTTAACCTATTGTATTCTTTAACACAATGTAGATCTGCACAAATCTTTGTTTCATCACACTCAATCAAGTACAATCCTGATAAAGTTCTGACTCGTGATAATGCCACATATGCCATACCCTCTTTAAACACAGAACTTCCAATGTTCATCAAAGCGCTATCTACACTTAAACCTTGAGACGTATGAATTGTCACCGCATATGCCAAACAAATAGGAAACTGTTTTCGGCGAACATATGAGTCTTTCACGAGCAAAAATCTAGCTGAACAACAACAAATTTGTTCTATTTCATCAATGCCATCAAATTTAATTTTTAAAATTTCAATTCCATCTCTATTTTTGTAATTCACAAAACCAACAACATGACCCATTGGTCCATTTATCAGACCTCTTTCAACATTTAAATTCCTTCTCAAAATGATACGAAAATGTAAACACACATTCAGAGTCTTTTCAAAACCAGCAGTTTTAGATATAGTCTTCTCTAATGAATCCAATTTTGATTTCAAATTTTCAGACAAAATAATTGTTGCTCCCATATGCTCTATTTTATCTGTAGCTTCCAGTTTCACTATCTCTTCATTTTCTAACTTTAACACTTTGTTGTTGAACATGGAACATTCTTTCAGAGTTGGCATCAAACATATGCCAGATTTCTTCTCGTTAATTTTCTTAAAAATATTCTCTGGAAGAATGTTTTCATTTGGGTACAAATTTGAAATTAATTGTCCTTTCACTGGAGTCAACTGCAGTAGATCTCCAAAAACAATAATGTGTTTTCCTCCAAATAAGACATCATAGTCTGTTCTAAAAATTTCTTGCATTCTCAAATGCACAAAAGCAAGCATTATATTTGACACCATGCTTACTTCATCAATGATAAGAAGTTTCATTTTCTTCAGGACTCTCGAAACTTCGGAACATGCATCTCCAGATAGCTTGTGATATTGCAATTTGTTATCATGCTCCACTGGCAGCATCAGTAAACGATGTCAAGTAATCCCTTTAATGTTATGTGCAGCCAGCCCAGTTGGAGCGGTAACAACACAAGACAGCGGGGATTCAGTCCTTTTCTGCAGATAAGTTGCAATTGCTTTAATCAGAAAACTTTTTCCAGTTCCCGCTTCTCCACTCACGTACAGTTGGACAGGCTTAAATGATGTACATGAGCACTCTTTTTTCTCATGACTGAATCCATGTTCAATCTGTTCTGTGACTTCATCATATATCTGTTTCTGCTCAAGGTTTAGTTGTTTCACCAAATCTTCTAAGTTAACTACATCATCTTGAGCTTGTTCCATAGCTCTTTCCACCTCATCCATGGCAGTGGCAGCTTCGTTTTGTATAATTGGTCCTCCAAGTGGATCCT
The DNA here is from genome assembly GCF_964261635.1 of Lissotriton helveticus. Lineage (NCBI taxonomy): Eukaryota > Metazoa > Chordata > Amphibia > Caudata > Salamandridae > Lissotriton > Lissotriton helveticus. The sequence goes on along the minus strand of NC_136057.1, from coordinate 1,009,457,648 downwards.
GACTCAATGAAGCAGAACTCTGACTGTCTTGAGAACTGTCTCTAGCAATCTCTGCAGCAATTGTGGCTTCTTGCTCTATTTCTTCGTTCAACATTTGCAGATAATTTGGAAAAACAGGGCATTCTATGGTATCTTTGATTGCATTAAAAGAATCTTCGTAACACAGAAAATCTCCAAGTAGTTCCTCTTCTGTACGCCATGGCTTAAAGAGTTGCAAAAGAGCTAAATAGTAAAATTCCCTTTTCTCTGGATTTTCGGAACTCAATTTTCGATGATTAATCAAATGGCCTTTTTTCTGTCTCACTAGACATCCTTCACACCCACTGATAGCATATATTCCATTGTTAATATCTTCTCTGATGGTTCTCTTATAAATTCAGTTTTGCAGAACTTCATACAAACAACTGTTCTCAAGATGACTACTTCTATTTGGATAGTATGTATCCAACATGTTTGTCTTCAAAATATCTGTACTTTCTGGTTCTTTCTCCGCCAAATACTCTATTTCTTGTACAGATTTCAAAACTCGGTTTCGTGTTGCAGCAAGACCTAGACTCACCCAAATGATGGTTCTAGATTTGGCATAGAGACTTGCTGACGACAATCGATCAGAACATTCATATGCTCCAATTTCTCGATGCGACAACATCTTCAGACTGTAACTGTATAATTTCTTGCTTAGACTCTTTTCATGTGAAATGTCCTCTGAGCCACAGCAATAGAGTTGTCAGCAACGAACTGAATATCCATGTTAGCATTCCACATGGACAAAATCACTGGGCTGTAGTCGTTGATGTACTTGGACTCTTCGTTTCTTTTTAAATTGTATGTATTTTTTGGTGATTTCCTCGTCACAGTATGTCGCAGAGAAGACATCAAATTATTTACTCTTCCTTTAGAAATCACTGGTCGTGGTAAGCCGAAACGACATTTTGTGTAGAACTTGTCCTTGTTTCTGAATTTTCGACGACAGTACTTTCCACAACGATGGGATTGAAAGCGTAAAACTTGTTGCCTTAAACTGTTTTCCTCTGTAGTTTTCGGAACAGCACATGTTGAATACTCTTCAATGAAACTCATCACTGTTTCATCCGAATCTGTTCCAAATTTGGGTGCATCTTTAATCCACAACAACATATGTATGTGAGGAGCACCTCTCGCTTGATACTCCTTTCTCCAAAAGAAATCCAAAACCTCTCCAAAGGGAGGATTTTTTTTGTTGGTAATAAAAGACATCATAGCTTCAAATCTATGATTGAAATATCTGCATACATTCACTGGATCCAAAGAACACAGTTCTCCAGGTGTTTTGAATTCTATATTTTGTATATTTGCATTTGCCTCTCGTAGAAATTGAAGTAAGTCGTCCCATGCATACTCGGCACAGCTAAGAGTGAGGAACCACGTAGGAGTTCCTAAGTTTCTTAGCATACATTTCAATTACCCATGACGACGGTACCAATACTCATTTGTACCACGCTGACATGCCATGAGATTGATTAGATGAGATTCCAAAATATTATCTTGCAGATTCACTTTCTCCATAAAGTCCCTCGCCGAAACATTTTGCAGATGTGCTCCACTTTTCAGTATATGGTTTACTGCATAAGAAAGCCCAGACAAGTCACTTTCATACAGTAGATGAAACAAATAGGGAATGCACTGACGAAGCCTTGGATCTTCAGCATATAATCTTACAGTTCGATATTCAGATGCAGGAATTTGAAGTGGACGATCGTCATATCGTCCACCTCGACCTGTTGGAAATAGCCGTGGAAAACAACGAGCTTCCAAACTTTCTTCCCATACACTAATGGGACTTCCTTTTGCTGCTTTCATTTGAAACAATTCAATTGCATTCCCCATTACTTCTTTGGAATGCAAAGGATGAACAGTATAATGTTCATATATTTCTTCACTTCACTTCTAGACACATCAACTTTTTCAATTTTTGGCCGCCTGAACAATCACTGTCTTCATCTGCAGCTGTTTCCTCTGCTGCAACACATACATCTTTGTAATACTCATTGTTTTTGACTAAATACAACGTTGCCTTTTTGACTTTCCTAACATCCACTAAATCTTGCCAGATTTTCTTACTCTTTGTCGGAACCCCATTAACTAGAATAACTAAAGGTTCCTCTTCTACTTTTTCTATACCAATTGTATCAATATTTTTTTTTAAATCAAGAGGCAAATAAACAACTTTTCCCTTTAATCCTCTCTGCAAATCTGTAGGAGGCAATTTTCCTATCATAGGCTCCATGCGAACAATTGCCTGAAAAGGGTGGACACATTGAATCAAAATAGACTCATATGTATTTAAATCCATCAATTCACGGGAAATGTCTACCAACTCCAGAGTATTATGAACAGCTTAGCAGGCATTCTGTTTTGATTTAATTTATCATAGCAATATTTACAAATACGCTGATCAGAACTCAAATCAAAACAATTCTCCACCCACAAATAAGTTGCAAAATCCTTCCACTCATAATTATTCATCTTTTCACTTTTTACGTATAAATCAACTAATCTAGTTTGATGCTTATAATGACTTCGTCGACAACACACACAAGTAAAATTCGGCCTTTCACTTGATTTCACCTTAAACCTGGTAATTTCCTGGTCAAACTTTTCTGTACTTGAAATCTGTACATTGTCTTCCACATTACCTTGGATTGCTGTGTCAAATTCTACACTATCCTCTTTTTCACCAAAATAACAAATCTCAATTTCTTCACAAATCTTCTTCACATCTAATTCAGTTCCATGCAAAAGAGCACTGTTTAATTGTTTAAGCTTAAGTGCTGGACTTTTTGCATAATACAACATTCTCACTAATTTCCTCATTTTGGTATGATGCACTGCTAACATCCTAAAATGATGAAAAACACTCTGACAGACTTTTCTAGGAAGACAAGCCAGTGAATGCCCTTGCAAACCTGTGTTTTCTCTCACTCTGCAAGGATCTAAGTCTTGCAACAACTTCACTTTCTGCTTTAGACTTTTCTTACAATATGTACGTAAGAAATTACAAAACAAATCAATTGATTCCTGTCGCACACTACAAATACGACTACACTTCCAAGTGTACACTGGACCCTTAGTACGTCTCCCTAAAACTTCATCAGTTAACACCTCTTCTGGTTCTCTAGGCACAAGTTTCTCTTTTTCAATCGGACAACCGTCTTTCACTTCATACGCTCGACCACTGGTGTCAACTGAATGCACTAAATCATTCTCCTGGAAGTAACTCTCCTCATTAAAAAATGGCTCACAACTTGAACTGTGCATCCATTCTCCTGAAAAAACTTTACAAAAATTACTCCGATTAATTACTCTTTTCCATCTACTGTTTGATTTGAAAACATCAATTGTCTTGTTAAGTGTCCTAATTCTATTGATTATTAAAATACATAATTGTTTCTTAACTTCAAAAGCCTGATCAACAATCTTCTCCACACTTTTCTTTTTCTTATAAAAAGCAGCTCTCTGTTTACCTTTCCAAATGTTTTTTAACAAATTTAAAACCACCCTATTGCGAAACATTCGTTTACGAATGTCTCTAAACTGATTCTGCCTTCTATTCCCATACATATTTTTCTCTCCTGCTCCAGTTGTAGGATTCTTTGAGGTTCTCTCCTTCCTTTTCAAATTTACTCTCTCATTCTCTTTTTCTACATGCTGTCCAACAATTTTTTTTGAAGTACATATGTTTCGTATGAAAGACTTAGTTGTCTTACCAGGAGCTTGGTTCCTGTTTTTTGAAGTATTTGTTGTGGAAGAGTGCTGTAATTCCGTTGCTGTTTTTGTTTTTTGGTGGTTATGTTGTTTTCTTCTCCTTTCCCTTGAGGGCATGTTTGCTTACTCTTGAAATCTTGATTTCAATCTGTGTTAAAGAAAAAAATAGCACATTATAGACCACTATTAACAAACAACAAAGCAATGACAAAAAGCAAACGATCTATTCTGGGTTACAGATCAGGTGAGGATTCTCCAGGGGTGCACAAAAGGTGAGGCCTGTATTGAAGAGTATAGTGGAAGACAGCTCTGTCCACAGGTACAAAGAAGATGAGACCTGTGTCTAAGAGTCCAGTAGGGGATAGACTTCATGAAGTCTAGTCCACTGCACTCTTATACACAGGCTTCACCACCTATGCTTCCCAGGAAAGGCCTCTCTCCCACTACAGTCTTGATCATAAACCTCACCTCCTCTGTCCCTCTGGACATGTCTCACCTCATCTGCACAATCTACTTCCTAATCTCAGGTAACACAGGTGACATAATTGTGAAAAGGTCAATTCTTTTTATGTAATCATGCACACACTATTTATTCTTTCTCAAAAATGTAGAATTCATTGATTAGTCCCAAATACCATTTTTCAATAACATTTTAGAAACACAGTGCAGGTCCTACTATTTAAACTTTCTCAAAAATGTAAAACTCATTAATTGGAAGCAAAAAATATTTTAGTAGTGTAATGAAAAGCTTATACATATGACCTTTTCATTGTTTTTCAAATGTTATTCTAAAAAAAAATTATAAGGCCTAAGCAGGAATACTCATGTGATGAAGCCTGTCCAGGGGAGCACAAAACGTGAGGCTTGTGTCCAAGAGTGCAGTGGACAGGACTAAACTGGAGCAGTGTGTAATAAAAAGATGAGCCTCATTTATAAACCCCTGCGTCAGTTTTGCGCTACTGATGCGTCATTTTTTGTGACGCATTGGCGGCATAAAACATGTGCCTTGTTGCGCCATATTTAAAAAGTGACGCATGTAGGTAGATGCGTCATTTTTTAAAACTCTGTGCCACATTATACCTCTGTCAAGTGTAATGTACACAGAGGGGTCATTTCTCCGCAAAGAGCCTCGTAATAATGACGCAGTGAAATCTATGAGATTTCACTGCGTCACTTTTAGGACACTTTTACGTCAATATCTTGCACCTGCCTCACAGCAGGGATAAGACTGAGGCAAACGCTTTCACATGGGGCTTTCCCATGTGATAGGATTCTGACACCTAAGCAGGAGTGCAGATGAGATGAAGACTGTCCAGGGGAGCACAAAATGTGAGGCTTGTGTCCAAGAGTGCAGTGGACAGGACTAAACTGGAGGAGTGTGCAAGAAAAAGATGAGCCTCATTTATAAAGCCCTGCGTCAGTTTTGCGCTACTGATGCGTCACTTTTTGTGACGCATTGGCAGCATAAAACATGTGCCTTGTTGCGCCATATTTAAAAAGTGACGCATGTACGTAGATGCGTCATTTTTTAAACCTCTGCGCCACATTATACCTCTGTCAAGTGTAATGTATACAGAGGGGTCATTTCTCCGCAAAAAGCCCCGTAATAATGACGCAGTGAAATCTATGAGATTTCGCTGCGTCACTTTTAGGACACTGTTACGTCAAAATCTTGCACCTGCCTCACAGCAGGGATAAGACTGAGGCAAACGCTTTTACATGGAGCTTTCTCATGTGATAGGATTCTGACACCTAAGCAGGAGTGCAGATGAGATGAAGACTGTCCAGGGGAGCACAAAAGGTGAGGCTTGTGTCCAAGAGTGCAGTGGACAGGACTAAACTGGAGTAGTGTGCAAAAAAAAAGAACCTCATTTATGAGGCCCTGCGTCAGTTTTGCCCTGCTGATGCGTCACTTTTTGTGACGCATCGGCGGCATAAAACATGTACATTTTTGCGCCATATTTAAAAAGTGACGCATGTAGGTAGATGCGTCAGTTTTTAAACCTCTGCGCCACATTATACGTCTGTCAGGTGTAATGTACACAGAGGGGTCATTTCTCTGCAAAAAGCCTCGTAATAGTGACGCAGTGAAATCCATGAGATTTCACTGCGTCACTTTTAGGACACTGTTACATCAAAATCTTGCACCTGCCTCACAGCAGGCATAAGACTGAGGCAAACGTTTTCACATAGGGCTTTCCCCATGTGATAGGATTCTGACACCTAAGCAGGAGTACAGATGAGATGAAGCCTGTCCAGGGGAGCACAAAAGGTGAGGCTTGTGTCCAAGAGTGCAGTGGACAGGACTAAACTGGAGTAGTGTGCAAAAAAAAAGAACCTCATTTATGAGGCCCTGCGTCAGTTTTGCACTGCTGATGCGTCACTTTTTGTGACGCATCGGCGGCATAAAACATGTACCTTTTTGCGCCATATTTAAAAAGTGACGCATGTAGGTAGATGCGTCATTTTTTAAACCTCTGCCCCACATTATACGTTTGTCAGGTGTAATGTACACAGAGTGGTCATTTCTCCGCAAAAAGCCTCGTAATAGTGACGCAGTGAAATCTATGAGATTTCACTGCGTCACTTTTAGGACACTGTTACATCAAAATCTTGCACCTGCCTCACAGCAGGCATAACACTGAGGCAAACGCTTTCACATGGGGCTTTCCCATGTGATAGGATTCTGACACCTAAGCAGGAGTGCAGATGAGATGAAGACTGTCCAGGGGAGCACAAAACGTGAGGCTTGTAGCCAAGAGTGCAGTGGACAGGACTAAACTGGAGGAGTGTGCAAGAAAAAGATGAGCCTCATTTATAAAGCCCTGCGTCAGTTTTGCGCTACTGATGCGTCACTTTTTGTGACGCATTGGCAGCATAAAACATGTGCCTTGTTGCGCCATATTTAAAAAGTGACGCATGTAGGTAGATGCGTCATTTTTTAAACCTCTGCGCCACATTATACCTCTGTCAAGTGTAATGTATACAGAGGGGTCATTTCTCCGCAAAAAGCCCCGTAATAATGACGCAGTGAAATCTATGAGATTTCGCTGCGTCACTTTTAGGACACTGTTACGTCAAAATCTTGCACCTGCCTCACAGCAGGGATAAGACTGAGGCAAACGCTTTTACATGGAGCTTTCTCATGTGATAGGATTCTGACACCTAAGCAGGAGTGCAGATGAGATGAAGACTGTCCAGGGGAGCACAAAAGGTGAGGCTTGTGTCCAAGAGTGCAGTGGACAGGACTAAACTGGAGTAGTGTGCAAAAAAAAAGAACCTCATTTATGAGGCCCTGCGTCAGTTTTGCACTGCTGATGCGTCACTTTTTGTGACGCATCGGCGGCATAAAACATGTACCTTTTTGCGCCATATTTAAAAAGTGACGCATGTAGGTAGATGCGTCATTTTTTAAACCTCTGCCCCACATTATACGTTTGTCAGGTGTAATGTACACAGAGTGGTCATTTCTCCGCAAAAAGCCTCCTAATAGTGACGCAGTGAAATCTATGAGATTTCACTGTGTCACTTTTAGGACACTGTTACATCAAAATCTTACACCTGCCTCACAGCAGGCATAAGACTGAGGCAAACGCTTTCACATAGGGCTTTCCCCATGTGATAGGATTCTGACACCTAAGCAGGAGTACAGATGAGATGAAGCCTGTCCAGGGGAGCACAAAAGGTGAGGCTTGTGTCCAAGAGTGCAATGGACAGGACTAAACTGGAGTAGTGTGCAAAAAAAGATGAACCTCATTTATGAGGCCCTGCGTCAGTTTTGCACTGCTAATGCGTCACTTTTTGTGACGCATCGGCGGCTTAAAACATGTACCTTTTTGCGCCATATCTAAAAAGTGACGCATGTAGGTAGATGCGTCACATTTTAAACCTCTGCGCCACATTATACTTCTGTCAGGTGTAATGTACACAGAGGGGGCATTCCCCTGCAAAAAGCCTCATAATAGTGACACAGTAAAATCTATGAGATTTCACTGCATCACTTTTAGGACACTGTTACGTCAAAATCTTGCGCCTGCCTTACAGCAAGCGTAAGACTGAGGCAAACGCTTTCACATGCAGCTTTCCCCATGTGAAAGGATGCATTGCTGGAGTACAAGCATTCCATTTCATTACTGAAAACTCACTATTTTACAAAATACATTTCCTCTCTCTTGCAAACAATGCTACCAAGCATTACCCCAAAAAAATTTGTGTAGGTAGATGCGTCATTTTTTAAACCTCTGCGCCCCATTATACATCTGTCAGGTGTAATGTACACAGAGGGGTCATTTCTCCGCAAAAAGCCTCGTAATAGTGACGCAGTGAAATCTATGAGATTGAGTAGCCCTGTCTAAATATCCTGAGGTAAATTATTTGACAAAAACACATATGAAGAGTTTGGATTTACAACCAATTAAAATGTTACTTTCATTTTCTACTTTTTTTTCCTGACATTTGATTGGTTATGTACATGAATATAAATGAAAAATGAGAGGGAAACACGGCCATTTTGACTAGTACTACCTGATGTACATTTATAAAAGATTTCCTCTGAAAACATCAACTCCTTTCTGAAAGGTAAGTTGTTCATTTGTAAGGGGAACTATGTTCTGCACTTTAACTTAAATTGGAAAAACGTTTACTGATAGTTTTTTACTATCCCTCTGTTATAGTTATAGATTGAGATAGGCTTCTCTGTTATACTTATGGATTGAGTTAGGCTTCTCTGGTATAATTATGAATTTACGTAGGCTTCATCACATGCACTTTTTTATATTTCTACTTCCTGCCTGATACCATACAATGCCCAAAAATAACTTCACTGTTAAAAACTCAGAAGTACCTGTCTGAACTTAAACCCAACAATGCCCTAACTCTACTGATATAGTTATTTTGTATGCAATTTACAGCAAAAATGGAAGGTAAAGAGGAGAGCAATACAATTTCTTTTGAAATTATGGATAAAGATATTCTTAACGAAGACTTGGATTTCATGGATGAGTCCGAGGATCAACAACTAATTGACTGTCTTGAATCATTTGAATCATGTAATGAAAATTTGGAGGACATTCCGGATGATGTAATGTTAGAAGTGTTATTAAATTATGAACAATCTCAACAATACATTTTTATTTAATAATTAAAAATTGTTCGAGACATTATTCATTTTTATATGTAATTCATTAAATACTACCAACATGATTATAATATAACCTGAGACTTACAGTGCAACTTTTTTTTGTTACATAGTAAATTTGCTCATAGTCACTTCCTTTCTCCCACTATATTATCTCCAATGTGTTTTTCACATCTCTTTTTCATCTCCTGCCTCCTTTCTCTAACTCTCTGTCTCTAATGCACCATATCACTGCCAATTTTGTGTAGATTCAGAAGAGAGTAAAATGTAATACTTGAAAACATCATAAGGGAGCAGGGTAAACTACCATGTGTGGTGGGGGGAGGTGTGTGTGGGGGATGGTGGGGTGTGTCTGTGAGGTGTGTGTGTGTATGTGTCTGGGGGGGTGAGGTGTATAGGTGTATGTAGGTGTATGGGGTATGTGGGTGTGGGTGGGGGGGGTGTAAGGTGTGTGTGTGGGTGTGGGTGTGTGGGGTGTTTGAGTGTAGGTGGAGGTGTGGGTGTGTGAGGTGTGTGTGGGGGGGGTGGGGGGTATGTGTGTAAAATATGTGTGTATGTGTGGGTGTATCTGCGAGGTGTGGGTGTGTGTGTGTGGGGGGAGGTGTGTCTGTGGGATGTGTGGGGTGTGTCTGTGAGGTATCTGTGTGTGCGTGTGTGTGTGTTGGGGGGGTGGTGAGGTGTGTGTATGAGTGTGGGTGTGTGGAATGTGTGGGTGTGGGTGTGGATGTGTAAGGTGTCGGTGTGGGGGTGTGGGGTGTTAAGGTGTGGGTGGAGGTGTGCATGTAGCTACTCACCAACCCATGCAGCCATTTATACGCAAAGTGAAACACTAATACATATATTTCAATATTTAAACATTACTCTCTAATATATGTATTCACTAAGATACACTTAATAAACCAGTTAACCAATTAAATTTTTTTCAAAAAACATCCATGTAAACACTTATTGTTATGTTATGTTATGTTAGAGTGCATTTTTATAGCGCGCGGCTACTCTAAAAGAGTGTCCCGGCGCTTTCCACAGGCAACTTACAGTGTCAAATCAACATAACAGGTAAAACAGAACCCAAAAAGAGAAAAAGCCACCTAAACAGAATGATTAAAAAGCCAAGTCTTCAAATTCTTCCTGAATTGAAGCAGGTTAGGAGTGCTGCGGAGTGCCAATGGAAGCGCATTCCACAGCTGGGAGGCCTTAAGGCTGAAAGAGCGCCCCCCAATACGGGCCTTCCGCACGCGTGGGACCACAGCAGTGAACAGGGATTCTGAGCGCAATGAGCGAGCTGGGCGATAGAAGACTAGTCTTTTCTTCAGGTATCCTGCGCCTGAGCCAAACAGAGCCTTGTGCACCAGCGTCAGAGATTTAAAAACAATCCGCTTCCGGATTGGAAGCCAATGGAGCGTCTGCAGCAACTCCGAAACCCGTGCTCGTCTATGCAGACCAAAGATTGCCCGGGCTGCCGAGTTCTGTGCCACCTGCAGGCGCTGAACCAAATAATCCGGGAGGCCTAGGAAAAGGGCATTAGCGTAGTCTAGCCTGGATCCGATAAACGCCTGCACCGTTATCCGTCTGTGCTCCGCAGACAATAAGGGTAGAAACTTGCGGAGCATTCTGAGGATGCCGAAACAGGTGCCGGACAGGCCAAGGATGTGCGCTTTCAGAGAAAGTTTGTTATCAAGCTTAACACCCAAGTTCTTGGCAACCAAGGACGATTGAGCCGGAGGACACATGGCGGCCGGCCACCACTGTCGCCACTCGGGATCGAAGGCACAGCCGAAGAAAAGAACCTCCGACTTGCTGGAGTTGGCTTTCAGACAGTTTTGCTGGAACCAGCTAAAGACCCTGCCCAGGCAGTCCCGGATTCTCTCCCCATCAAATGTCTGATCTTTTTCACATGTGAAGAGGAGTTGTGTGTCATCGGCGTAGGACACGATCTGGGCTCCGTAAGCCTCAACCGCAGCCGCCAGAGGGGACATAAAGATGTTAAATAATGTCGGGCTCAACACCGAGCCCTGTGGAACCCCAACACCCAATGGCGGCATCTCGGCGGAGCTCTGGGAAACCCAGACCGTCTGGCGGCGGCCCTCCAGGAAAGATGTAAACCATCTGAGCACCGTCCCCCTTAGGCCGATGTCATAAAGCCTGGCGAGCAGCGCCTTATGGGGAACGGTGTCGAAAGCCGCCGACAGGTCCAACATGACTAGCATGGCCTTGCCACCCCCATCCAAGGTCTCCCTGATGATCTCAGAGACCTCCACCAACGCTGTTTCCGTACTAAAATTCGGACGGAAACCGGATTGGGATGGATGGAGCAGATTGTTAACTTCAAGGAAGTTCGACAAGACGCCATGAACATGTTTCTCGGTGATCTTGGCCAGAGCCGGGAGAAGTGAAATTGGCCTATAATTGGCCAAAGCCTCGGCATCAAGACCAGGCTTTTTCAGGAGGGGGATCACCATCGCCCTTTTCCAGGCGCGTGGGACACTCCCCGTACTCAAGGAGGCATTGAGGATCGGGTTGACCAGGGGATTCACCACTGCCGCCATCCCGGCCAAAAATTTGGCGGGGCAGGGGTCAAGTGGGGAGCCAGATTTAAGACTGGCTAACAAAGTCCGGGACATGTCACTGGAGACAGGTGGAAAGTCCTCCAGGATAGCCATATGCATGGCCGATGTTCCAAGTCCCACCCCAAGATCACAGCAACCCTCCTCCGTGCTTTCCGAGAAGGAGGCCTGAATAGCCTTAATCTTGTCGATAAAAAAGGTGGCGAGATCACGCGCCCACACATCAGGTGATACAGGCGGGGGTGAGTAAGAAGTCGGAGACGTGAACTCCTTCACAATCGTGAAGATCTCCTTACAAGAGTTTGCCGACGCCTCGATCCTCCTGGCAAGGTATTCCCGCTTGGCACCAAGAACATCACGGTGATAGGCCTTCACCGCCGCCCTATAGACGAGTTTGGCCTCCCCATCATATTGATGGCGCCAGGCCCGTTCAGCGACCTTACATTGGCTGCGAGCCACATGTAACGCCTCTGTAAACCAAGGCGCAGATTGCCGTTTCGCCGAGGACCGGGGGGTTGCCTTAGGGGCAAGGTCATCTAACCTCTCAGTCAGCCATCGCTGCAGGGCCTCCGTGTCTCTTTCCGGATCCCCCGAGAGAGAACAAGGATGTTCCGTGAGCGCCTGCTCTAGCATAGCAGGCGTCACTCTGTATAACGCTCTCGAGGCCGATCTGGGTACCATGGGGGCGCAGGTGTCGAACCGCCCATTCTCTAATACAGAGAACCCGATCAGCCTATGATCTGACCAGAGCACAGGCCACGTTTCAATGTCGACAATAGGGACAGAGGAAAACACTTGATCAAGGGTATGCCCTTTCTCATGTGTAGGCCCCGACACAAACGGTGTCAGGCCAAGCGGAGATGTAATATCCAGCAATCTTGCCCCATCCGGATCGTCCGTGACATCAAGATGAAAATTGAAGTCGCCTGCCAGCAAACAATGCTGTGCAGACAACGCCAACTCCGAGATAGCTGTCTGTAGGTCCTCCCAAAAGGAACCCACCGGGCCAGGAGGCCTGTAGACCAACAGACCCTTAAGCGCTTGGCCTGGAGACAGTCTTAGCATGAAAGCCAGGGATTCAGAGCCCCCAATGGGGTTCACGGGAAGAACAGAACAAGAAATGTTCTTCCTTACCACCACCGCGACTCCGCCCCCCCTGCCCTTAGCTCTGTCTTGGCGAAAGATGTTATAGGTTGGAGGGATTGCAGAAAAGATATCCGGATTGGACGCCTCTCCCAACCAAGTTTCGGTCAAGAGTAGACAAAGAGGATTATCCCTGACCAATAAGTCGTAGATGTGCTGCGCATGTCTTCCTACCGACCTTGTATTAAGCAGCAGACAGAGATGCTTCGCAGGCACCTCGGTGGCCCTGGGAGCGCTACATAGCGTCCCCGTGGGCGACCAACCGCAGGCCGGACAGCGTCGTTTACCCTTGTATCGTCCAGGGAAAACTGAGCGGCACTGACAAGAAATAGTGCGCAAGGCGCGGAGCGACGCCGAGGTATAGTGGATCATTTCGCCCACGCCTGACCAAGAGTCCTACGCCGCCCTGCCGCCTCCTGGACGCTGACGGGCGCAGACGGGCAGGACTCCGGCACGACTCAGGCTAAGCGAAGGCGTCCACCTGCGCGTCCCGCTGCGCGTGGGGAGCGACTTTAAATAGGCTCTCCAATGAGCCCTTGGCGCGCGCGACCGGTCCAAAATGGCGGCCGTCGCCAAACAACAATCCCCAAACAAAGATGGCGCCTGAAATGGAACCCAGGAACCCGGACCCACCAAAGTGGTGGTGCTTTGAGGCACAGAGGTGCACTTTATAAATGCGGTAAGGGGAGCGAGGCGCTAGCTGCAGGCAGCAAAGTCTAAAACCAGGGGTAAATAAAGCAAGCAATAACAGAAATAAAAAACGAGGACAGCTTAAAATAAGCCAGCGCTAATGCAGCGCAGTCGCAGCAAAGTGGTAGATGGTGTAGAACGCTACCCCACGAAGGACCGCCTTAAATAGGCTCTCCAATGAGCCCTTGGCGCGCGCGACCGGTCCAAAATGGCGGCCGTCGCCAAACAACAATCCCCAAACAAAGATGGCGCCTGAAATGGAACCCAGGAACCCGGACCCACCAAAGTGGTGGTGCTTTGAGGCACAGAGGTGCACTTTATAAATGCGGTAAGGGGAGCGAGGCGCTAGCTGCAGGCAGCAAAGTCTAAAACCAGGGGTAAATAAAGCAAGCAATAACAGAAATAAAAAACGAGGACAGCTTAAAATAAGCCAGCGCTAATGCAGCGCAGTCGCAGCAAAGTGGTAGATGGTGTAGAACGCTACCCCACGAAGGACCGCCTTAAATAGGCTCTCCAATGAGCCCTTGGCGCGCGCGACCGGTCCAAAATGGCGGCCGTCGCCAAACAACAATCCCCAAACAAAGATGGCGCCTGAAATGGAACCCAGGAACCCGGACCCACCAAAGTGGTGGTGCTTTGAGGCACAGAGGTGCACTTTATAAATGCGGTAAGGGGAGCGAGGCGCTAGCTGCAGGCAGCAAAGTCTAAAACCAGGGGTAAATAAAGCAAGCAATAACAGAAATAAAAAACGAGGACAGCTTAAAATAAGCCAGCGCTAATGCAGCGCAGTCGCAGCAAAGTGGTAGATGGTGTTTGATGGTGGATGGTAGATGGTGTTATTTAAACATTTATTCTTCCATCAACTTTTACATATACATATATAACACATTTATTTTTTAAAAAGACACAGATTCACTGGATGGTGTCATCAGTGATGTCATGAGGGATGTCACTAACCATGTCATGAGTGATGTAATATGTGACGTCATCAGCAGTGCATTGCACGCGCAAGTTATAGTGAGTCCGACTAACTATAAAGTGGGAATTTCAATGGATTTATGCGAGTAAAACTTCCAGATAACTATAACTGGTGTAAAACCTATGGTTTTTTCAGTGAATTTAATAGGTTTTTTAAATGCTAATTCCCAACTATAACTGGTGTGAAACCTATGGTTTTTTCAGTGAATATATACATATATATATATATATATATATATATATATATATATATATATATATATATATATATATATATAAAATTTCTATGGCAAAATGAAACCCCTCATTTTGTTCCTTTTCAAATTAAATGTATTAAGTGTTACCACTTTATTCCAATCAAGATGACTTCAGGTGTGCCATACTTTTGTCATAAGTAAGACTGTTAGCGTTCTAGTTGTTCTTTAGAACACTCTGGGACATTCTGTCATTGGGCTATAGTTGGGATACATCTGGCTGATATTTGGGCTACATTTGGGCTCTTTTGTCTCTGGTGGCCATCTTGGGAGACTGCATATCAGAATTTTTTTAATGAAATATAAGAGGATTTGAGAAGTCACTCAAAATGTGCCCTAATTTTTCTTTCTTCAGCACTAATCATAATTTCTATGGCAAAATGAACCCCCTCATTTTGTTGTTCCTTTGCAAATTAAATGTTTTAAGTGTTAACACTTTATTCCAATCAAGATGACTTCAGGTGTGTCATACTTTTGTCATAAGTAAGACTGTTAGCGCTCTAGTTGTTCTTTAGAACACTCTGGGACATTCTGTCATTGGGCTATAGTTGGGCTACATCTGGCTGATATTTGGGCTACATTTGTTTTTTTTGTCTCTGGTGGCCATCTTTGGGCTACATTGGGCTACATTTGGGCTCTAACATATATATAGCCCAATGTAGCCCAATATATATTTTTTCAAAGTTAATTTCCGTAAAAACCACTGGAGCATATATCTTGAGACATAGCAAAGGCACATCGGGGTACCAGTCCCTACAATTTTGCCAAGTTTGGTGGAAATCCATTCAGCCGTTCGGGCTAAAAGTGAGTCCAACCGCCCTACGGAAATTAACATGGGGGAAAACATGTTTTGGGACCCCCCTTTTATCTCGGCCCCCGCCTAATGGATCCCCCATAACTTTCAGTGAAGGAGCAGAGCGCTGCGAGGCAAAGTTAAGGAAACTTACAGGCAGATCCCTCATTCGGCGCCAAAGTTATTCCCAATAGAATGTTGCGGATTTCCTATGGAAAACGATCCTAACTATAACTACCTACTGGCGACCGCCAGTAGGTAATATATATATATATATGTATTTAATATACATATTAAGGAAAGACATTATCTAACCTAACCATATAATTAATATATTTTTACTTTTGATAAACTTATATTACTTTTAAATGCAAATTTGCTAAGTCGCTTTGGGTGCGTGCTGCCTGTGCGCCGGGTGCGCAGACCCTATGTGACCGGAAAAAAAAGATTTGATTGGTTCATAACTTTTCTCATTGTAACTATTGAAGTACCCCATCCATTTCAATCATTCTTCTTAGAGCTTTTTAGGAGACCGATCCCTTAGCTGAGAAGAACTTTTTTTGGATTATATATTTTCTGATATTTTCCAATTTGAGGACAAAATAGCTTCAGGACAACAGCCACCACAAGAATCGGACCGTGCTTCAGAAGAAGAATTTGTTGTGGAACTTACGCCTCCAAAAAGACCTTCTTCAGTAGTGTGGAAGTTGTTTACCTACCCTGAAGGACAAAAGAAGGTGAATGCCACAAAAATCACCTATAAAATCTGTGGTAACGTTCTTTCAAGAGGCAGTGCCCATAAAAAGTACTCGTGTGGCACTGCAAGTATGTACAAACATCTTAAGAGTCTGCACCCTGTTAATCTGTCTCGGGAGGAGTGCAGGAGACTTCGAGACAACCCTCCAACTGCAGTGCCAAGTACTTCTGCCAGTTCCTCTTCGCCAGCACGTCCGGACATATGTTCCAAATTTGTATACATAAAAATACACTGCATCAAGTGCAACCAACTTCTGTGCTACGGAGAGCAGTTTGTTGACTTAGTCTGTACAGCACAACGAAACCACCGCTGTTAGATTTTTCTTTTTTTTTAATTCTGGGCTGTTAGTTCCTGAAGTTCACTGTTTTTTTCGTCCTTTTTTCTTTTGGAAAAAAAATATCTGAAAATTGTTTAAAAAAACTACAAAAAAATATACTTCAAAAAAACAAGTTATTTTCAGAACGAATGTCTCTGGTTAAAGAGAGACAAGACAAACCTTTCTGCACAAAAACAATCTGTGAAGGCATTTTTCTCCTTCAATGTATGCTGTGCATTTTAGCATACATTCAAAGAGAAAAAATGAGGAGAAATGAAAATAATTCTCCTTGTTGTGCCTTGTTACACCAAATGGAGGATGGTGCAGCATTCACACACATGTTGTAATTTATGATTTTTAATAAATTGGGAGATGTGTCTTGTTCTATGAGTGTTCTGTGCAAACACGCACACCTATGGAATGCCCCTTCAACATAGGAGTTTGAAGCACTGACTGAATGATAACATTACTATAAGGAGAGACACTGGGTGAATTCATAATTGGTTGAGTTTTACTTAAGTGAATGGATTAGTAGGTGGTACTGAAAGAGTCACTATGGGATTGCAAAAGCAGTCACAGGAAGTTTGCTGGAGTGTATGGATACTGACTGGGGATTTGTAGGCCTGAAACACAAGTGTGAAGGTGGTTAGACCACTACATGCATACTTCATAGGAGGTTGAAGCACTCCGTACCCTAAAGCCTGGCTCACTGCATGAGTACATGCAAACTAACTGAATGATTACAACTATAAGGAGAGACACTGGGTGAATTCATAATTGGTTGAGTTTTACTTTAGTGAATGGATTAGTACATGGTACTGAAAGAGTCACTATGGGATTGCAAGAGCAGTCACAGGGTGTTTGCTGGAGTGTGTGGATACTGACTGGGGAATTGTAGGCCTGAAACACAATTGTGTACTTAGTTAGTTAGTCAGAGTCTGCACCCAATGCATAGAAGTCGTGCACCAAACGCGTTGCAGTCGCGCACCCTACGCGATAGGAGTCGTGCATCCAATGCGTGCACATCAGGGGGCCACACTGAATGCTGTGCTGGGTGCCCAACTCCTAATTTTACCTTTTTTTTAAAAAAATAGCCCCTATCACTAATTTATATTATTGCCAGGCACCTCATCCCCCGGGGCTTATATAAAACGTTGGGGAACGTGGGGGGAGCCCCAAAGCCCCCACGGTCCCAGCCGGCTCCCCACGTCCTTCAGGAGCCCGCATTGTTTTTCCACATGGGGAGCTGCTAACACGCAGGTCCCCATGTGGAAAAACAATTTGGTACATACTGGCGACATATATGTGTATATATATTACCTACTGGCAGTCGCCAGTAGGTAGTTATAGTTAGGACCTAGTTTCCATTGGAAATCCACAACATTCTATTTGGAATAACTTTGGCGCCGATGGACGAATCTTCGTGAATTTTTCCAAGAAAATGGCCTGCTCGGTTCCGCTCTTTCCCTGAAAGTTTGGGGGTGATTCGTCATGTGGCGGCTGAGAAAAAAGGGGGTTCCAAAACGTGTTTCCCCATGCAATTTTGCATAGGGACCTTTAGCCGGGGGTACAGCCCGAACGATTGAACGGAATTACACGAAATTTGGCAGAGAGGTAGAGTTCAGTTTGCAGATTGTGCTTTTTGTTAAATGGTGTAAATCCGTTGAGTAGTTTCTGAGAAAATTGCAAGTAAAATCATAGCAATATCTAGAGTCGGAGTTCAGTACGCGTACTGATATCTGTTCAATTACGAGCGCGAGCTGCATGCTGATTGGCTGTGAACTGTCTGTCAACACTCGAAACCAGGAAGTGTTGGCGGCCATCTTGTGCCTCGCTAGAACGGAGTCACAAGAAAACAGTAAAACAAAGTTGAGAAATAAGGGAAGGGGGTAGGGTAGAGTCATTCTGACCCTCTAGGCTTGCTCAGGGGGACGTACATGGATGTTTACGCTCTATTCGTATTTTATTCTTTTTAAAGAAAAATCGCGGCGTACGCGTATGTAATACCTACAATTACGAACAGGAGTTGCATGCTGATTGGATGTCAATACTCCAAACCAGGAAGTGTTGGCAGCCATGTTGTTTGTCGGGAGAGCAGAGTCACAAGAAAACAGTAAAAGAAAGTCGAGAAATAAGGAAAGGGGGCAGGGTAGAAACATTCTGAGCCTATAGTCTTGGTCAGGGGGTGGTACATGGATCTTTAGGCTCAATTTTTATTTTATTTTTTAAATAAAAAATGGCGGGGTACTCGTGCAGTACTTGTACGCGGTGGAAAAGGTGAAAAAAAAGTAGAAGTCTGTTTTATTCATTAGGTCCCAGGGGGGTAAATTACGGGGGCAATTTTTCTGCATAATGGGGGCTTGTAAGGTGCCCTGAGCACTGTGGAACGGCACTCCTCTGGTTTTATTTTGAGGTATGCGGGGGGGTTACGGACCTTACGGTCCTACTCCCCGCAGTCTCAGTGAGCGGAACCCCTCGGGTCTTTTTAAAAAAAATATATGTTTTAAGCTCTCTCTCTTCCCGTACACATCGCGGGGAACGCTACCTTTCTGGGGTAGTGATATGTAAAATGACCTTCCAGCTCCGGGTACCTGCATTGTCTGGAGTTTTTTTATTAATTGGGAGGGTGGGCTTGATAATACGTCCTTGTTAATTCCCATAGAAGCCTATGTTCAGATGTTAACATGGGCTTCTATGGGAAATAACAAGGCCTTATTATCAAGCTCATTATTTCCGTTTTATCTGCAGTTTCTTGCCAATAAAACGGTGATAATTTTAACACTGATCCTAGATAATATGCACCTAAGTTTACTGGTAAAAAAAAAGAGCAATGGGCCATCTTAGCAACAAAAGGCGATACATTATCGTCGCTTTTATTGGCAGGAAACTGCCGATAAAGCGGAGATAATGGGCTTGATAATATGTTAGGATCAGAACCTGGGCTGCTATGGGAATTTACAAGAGCCTATGTTTTTTTGTTAATGTTGGGAGGGTGGGCTTGATAATACGTCCTTGTAAATTTCCATAGAAGGCTATGTTCTGGTGTTAACATGGGCTTCTATGGGAAATAAGAATGCCGTATTATCAAGCGCATTATCATCGATGTATCGGCAGTTTCCTGGCAATAAAGTGGCGATAATTTTAACACCCGTCCTTGATGATATGCACCTAAGTTTATTGGTCAAAAAAAGAGCAATGGGCCATATTATCAACAAAAGGCGATACATTATCGTCGCTTTTATTGGCAGGAAACTGCAGATAAAGCGGTGATAATGGGCTTGATAATATGTACTTGTGAATAAACATAGCAGCCTAGGTTAACACCAGAACCTGGGCTGCTATGGGAAGTTACAAGGGCCTATCATCAAGCACATTATCGCCGCCTTACCGGCAGTATCCTGTCGATAAAAGCGGCGATAATGTATCGCCTTTTGTTTGTAAAGCTTTCCTTTTTTTTGGTGTAGCAGTTGTACTCTCTTCGCATGCTCAGCGTCGTTTCGAAGTTCCCGTTTTCTTTTTCTTCAAGTTCAACAAGCAAACCTTTCTTTATATCAGTTAGTAAATCTGTCGCTTTCTTTTCCCGGTTCATGTGATTCATTCGGTGCTGTACTTTTGTACTGTATTAATAGACATATTTTTTATATATTTATTTGAAAGTTAGTGCCGAGGCGCCAAACGTTGATTACGTACTCCGTCCACTGCCATTTTAGTAGTTTCTCACCGTTGTATTTAATATATGAGTTAGTTAGAACTCAGTAGTTTTCAATCCTAGTCTTGAATATTTTACATTAGTATTTCAACATTATTTTTATTGTGGACCGTCATACCCCTCCCCCACAAAATAAAAGAAGTATGTAGTTTTTTTAATTAACTTTTATTGAACAATAAATATAAACAAAACTCAATTGAAACTATATTAGAACTGGCAAAATAACTCTAAAAATGTTATAAAGAAATTATGAAATGGATTCCAAAAGGTGTCCGATTGCTAATCTGCAAAAGAAAAAAGAAAATTAGAGTTTAGAATTATGTAGATGTGAGTAAATGAGCTGAAGCATTACAAGTTGTGGTAACTCTACAGTTTTAAGTGTGCAGTGTGACTCGTATATTCCGGTTCTGTTATAGTGCCGCATTCAAGTGGTGCCTATTGCGTTACTGACGCCCGTTATGGCGACTTATTTCTAATGCATTCCTATGAAGGATTTGTAGATCTAGGCCTCTGTGCTTACTGTTGTGTAAACTTTGCGCCCAAACACATTAGGAAGTGGAGTTGACAACTTCAGGTGGGGTGATCTTCTACACGCCCAAGTAGACAGCAGTGTTTAAGTTTAAGAGAGATAGAGAAATGATGTCACAGAGGGTGAGAGAGAGAGAAAACATTAAAACTGTGTCGCAGAGTCTGGAGTTGAGATTTTTTGTTGAACCAGACGTAGATTTACTAGCTCCTTGCATCACTTTACCCATGTTAAAAGTGACTCAGAAGTGGCGTAATAAGGTTGTGGATCTGTTTGTCAGACTGTTGTAACCTATCTGTTGTCACTGCTCGGAGGTAATTATAGATTTTACAGAGAAGCTGCTGTACACTACGCACTCTGAGCCATAATATCAAGCCTGGGTGACAAAATTATCGCCACTTTATCGGCAGGAAAGTGTCGCTAAAGTGGCGATAATGAGTTTGATAATATGCTCTATGGAATTCCAATCAAACCTCATGTCAGATGTCCTTCACATCTAACATGAGCTTCGATTGGAATTCCATAGAGCATATTATCAAACCTATTATGGCCATTTTAGCCGCAGTATGCTGCCGATAAAGTGGCGATAATTTTGTCGCCAAGGGTGGATAATATGGCCCTCTCTCATTTCACAAATAAAGGTAACACTACAGTTTTACGAGTGCAGTGTACCTGGTACATTTTACTTGTTATAGTGCCACGTTCAAGTGGTGTCTATATGGAAGTGCCTACTGCGTTACTAACGCCCGTTATGCCGAATTATTTCTAATGCATTCCTATGAAGGATTTGTAGATCTAGGCCTCTGTGCTTACCGTTGTGTAAACTTTGCGCCCAAACACATTAGGAAGTGGAGTTGACAACTTAAGTTGAGCTGGTCTTCTACACATCCAAACAGACAGCAGTGTCTAAGTTTAAGAGAGAAAGAGAAATGATGTCACAGAGAGTGAGAGAGAGAGAAAACAACATTAAAACTGTGTCGCAGAGTCTGGAGTTGAGATTTTTTGTTGAACCAGATGTATATTTACTAGCTCCTTGCTTCACTTTACCCATGTTAAAAGTGACTCAAAAGTGGCGTAATAAGGTTGTGGATCTGTTTGTCAGACTGTTGTACCCTATCTGTTGTCACTGCTCGGAGGTAATTATAGATTTTACAGAGAAGCTGCTGTACACTACGCACTCTGGGCCATAATATCAAGCATGGGCGACAAAATTATTGCCACTTTATCGGCAGGAAAGTGTCGCTAAAGTGGCGATAATGAGTTTGATAATATGCTCTATGGAATTCCAATCGAAGGTCATGTCAAATGTCCTTAACATATAACATGAGTTTCGATTGGAATTCCATACAGCATATTATCAAACCTATTATGGCCTCTTTAGCGGCAGTTTGCTCCCGATAAAGGGGCGATTATTTTGTCGCCAAGGGTTGATAATATGGCCCTCTCTCGTTTCACAAATAAAGCTAACACTACAGTTTTACGAGTGCAGTGTACCTGGTACATTTTATTTGTTAGTGCCGCATTCAAGTGGTGTCTATATGGAAGTGCCTACTGCGTTACTGACGCCCGTTATGCCGAATTATTTATAATGCATTCCTATGAAGGATTTGTAGATCTAGGCCTCTGTGCTTACCGTTGTGTAAACTTTGCGCACAAACACATTAGGAAGTGGATTTCACAACTTAAGTTGAGCTGATCTTCTACACGTCCAAGCAGACAGCAGTGTCTAAGTTTAAGAGAGAAAGAGAAATGATGTCACAGAGAGTGTGAGAGAGAGAAAACAACATTAAAACTGTGTTGCAGAGTCTGGAGTTGAGATTTTTTGTTGAACCAGACGTAGATTTACTTGCTCCTTGCATCACTTTACCCATGTTAAAAGTGACTCAAAAGTGGCATAATGAGGTTGTGGATCTGTTTGTCAGACTGTTGTAACCTATCTGTTGTCACTGCTTGGAGGTAATTATAGATTTTACAGAGAAGCTGCTGTACACTACGCACTCTGAGCCATAATATCAAGCCTGGGTGACAAAAATATCGCCACTTTATCAGCAGGAAAGTGTCGCTAAAGTGGCGATAATGAGTTTGATAATATGCTCTATGGAATTTCAGTCGAAGGTCATGTCAGATGTCCTTCACATGTAACATGAGTTTCGATTGGAATTCCATAGAGCATATTATCAAACCTATTATGGCCTCATTAGCGTCAGTTTGCTGCCGATAAAGGGGCGATAATTTTGTCGCCAAGGGTTGATAATATGGCCCTCTCTCGTTTCACAAATAAATCTAACACTACAGTTTTACGAGTGCAGTGTACCTGGTACATTTTATTTGTTATAGTGCCGCGTTCAAGTGGTGTCTATATGGAAGTACCTACTGTGTTACTGACGCCCGTTATGCCGCATTATTTATAATGCATTCCTATGAAGGATTTGTAGATCTAGGCCTATGTTCTTACCGTTGTGTAAACTTTATGCACAAGCACATTAGGAAGTGGAGTTCACAACTGAAGTTGAGCTGATCTTCTACACGTCCGAGCAGACAGCAGTGTCTAAGTTTAAGAGAGAAAGAGAAATTATGTCACAAAGAGTGGGAGAAAGAGAAAACAACACTAAAACTGTGTCGCAGAGTCTGGAGTTGAGATTTTATTTTGAACCAGACGTAGATTTGCTAGCTCCTTGCATCACTTTACCCATGTTAAAAGTGGCTCAAAAGTGGCGTAATATGGTTGTGGATCTGTTTGTCAGACTGTTGTAACCTATCTGTTGTCACTGCTCGGAGGTAATTATAGATTTTACAGAGAAGCTGCTGTACACTATGCATTCTGGGCCATAATATCAAGCCTGGGCGACAAAATTATTGCCACTTTATCGGCAGGAAAGTGTCGCTAAAGTGGCGATAGTGCGTTTGATAATATGTTCTATGGAATTCCAATTGAAGCTCATGTCAGATGTCCTTCACATCTAACATGAGCTTCGATTGGAATTGCATAGAGCATATTATCATACCCATTATCCAACTTTAGCGGCAGTTTGCTGCCGATAAAGTGGCAATAATTTTGTTGCCAAGTGTTGATGATATGGCCCTCTCTCGTTTCACAAATAAAGCTAACAGTACAGTTTTACAAGTGCAGTGTACCTGGTATATTTCAGTTGTTATAGTGCCGCGTTCAAGTGGTGTCTATATGGAAGTGCCTATTGCGTTACTGACGCCCGTTATGGCGACTTATTTCTAATGCATTGCTATGAAGGCTTTGTAGATCTTGGGTGCTGTGTTTACCTTATATAAAGAGTGCGGCCACCGGAGTTCACCATTCGATTTGAACTCTGCTTCTATACGTTAAAGTATATTCAATAAGTTGCAGAGAATTCCATTGCTGTTGCTCGATAGGCCGTGGTTGCTTCTGAACGATGTTTGGTGAAGGAAACAAAAGGACATTTTGATTAGTCATCGTACACTGAGTTGCGTAACTACTATCAAAAGTGAATTTTAATGTGGGTTCTTAATATTCCGTAGTTAAGACTGTTGCTGCTCCAGGAAACAATGGAAGATCAATAAGTTAATAGAGGCCTGGGACGGACTCATGACGCAGAAAAGAAAATAGTATCATGGACGCATAATTAATAATAATAGAGGCCTAAGCACGTGGAGTAGTACAGAAATACGACACCAAAATGTATGTACGCACAATTTTTAAGATTAGAAGTGTATAGGACCTCGTGACTTATAAAGAAATATTTCAATTATGTAAGTACAATTTTAAACCATTGAGGGGTAGGAAAGCCATATGAAGGATAAAAAAATAGCATTATGCATATACAATGTACAGTGGAGGCTGATGTTGTGACGTCTTCTCTTACCTTTGCTTCTGTTGTCTTTCGTCGTGTCTTGAAAGGCTGCGGTTTCGCTGAGTCTGGCAGTCTGTCTGTCACCACAGCACAGGCAGGCAAAAGAGAGCGTGCTCACGTGTGCCCGCATTTTATGGGAACCGCGGGGGCTGACCAAACCAAGCCCAGGGCCGTCATTGGTAGCGTTTTCGCGGTCTGCAAGAATGATGGCCCTGGGGGACATCTCATTGGGTAATGTATTGGTTTCCAGGCTAAATGATAGCAAGCATGCTAGGTGGTGGCATGTGGGTAGTGTGGGCAGGCGTGCACCGCGCATGTGCAAGTATGAGTGTGTGCACTAACCATTAACAACAGAGAGAGATGGGGCGGTGTTATAATGTACGCAGAGGCAGGCCCAGAATCAGATCTGCAATGAGTCAGCACTTCTAATCATTCTCCTTAGCGCTCCCTGAGATCTGATTTGTCACTGAGAGGGTGATCGCACCATAGTTTGTACTGCTTATCATACTCAGCATGTACCGCGCATACGGTACGAATATGCTTTGACGTTACGCGTTGCATTAAAGCTTTGGTGTGACGTCATGTACAGCGTTCTGTACGCGGAAGGGGGCAATGTTTCTACTTGGTTTAAAACATGTATGTATTTAATGTAGATACTAAGGGCAGACATTTGGGATAACTATGATTTTTTTTTAATACTTTTAATAATCCTATATTACTTTAAAAAGAATTACACAAATCGCGGTAGAACATCATGCGTACTCATATTGAAAGAGCTGCGCAAGCGCATCATAAGCGTATGCAAAGCCATGTGACTTTAAAAGTAGAGATTTGATTGGTTCGTAACTTTTCCTATTGCGAGTGTTGAAAGTTCCTTCCCATTATAATCATTAGACTTTGACTTTCTAAGAATAAGCATTTGTTGTGAGAATCTTCTCAAATAGGAAGATCACCATATTAAGAGCAAGGAGTCATCTTCCAGCAGTTCTTCAGAGAAATATTTACTTCCTGAAGAAGCTCCAAAGAAGAGGAAAGAAGCTCTAATTTGAAAGTTTTTCACTTTTCCAGAAGGTCAAAAAAAGGTTAATGCTGCAAAAGTAACCTGTAAAATTTGCCAAACAACTCTTTCAAGGGGTGATCCATGTAAAAAATACTCCTTTGGCACAGCAAATATGGTGCGACACGTGAAGATCTTGCACCCCAAGAACTTTGCTCGATCTGAAAGACGGAGGTTGCACGAGAACCCACCTGCTGCTACACCAAGTACATCAACTGCGGCAGCATTTTCAGCAAGCAGTCCACACCCACATATTGATTCTGACTTTGCTAAAGTTAAAATTCTTTGCATTTATTGCGATAAACTTTGTGTTATGGGGAACAGTCTATAGACCTGATGAAACGCAGGATACAGGATCATTGCGCTGTCCTCGACATTAGTTGTTCTTTTTTTCATTCTTTTGTTCCGCTTGGAATTTGTTGAGAAAACACAAAAAAAAAACTAAAAAACAGTTCTTTTTAGAACTACCTTCACTGGTCAAAGAAAGAACATACCCCCAGATTCATCAATGTCCCGTTTTGCGAGTCCTTAATAGCGATTTTTAAGGGGATGCATGTAGAAATCGCAATATTTTTTGCAATTTCTACTGCTTCCTTATTTGTGATTCGGTAATTCAGTAATTGCTAATCGCAAATAAGGAATGGATTTCCCATTCATTCCTATGGGCCTTTGAATGGGGAGTCATTCCTTATTTGCGATTAGCAATTAGCGAATCGCAAATAAGGAAGCAATTTCAAGGGTGCCAGGGTGTCCAAAGGACACCGTGTAGCACCCCTGAAATGGTCATGTACACTGGTGTTGTGCACACACATGTCCAAAGGACATGTGTGTGTGTAACATACAACTTAGAAAAATGCACTAAAGTGCATTTTTCTAAGTTTTCGCTATTTACCACGAAGTTATACTTCGCGGTAAATAGCGGCCCCAGATTGCGAATTCGCAATTTTCAAATGGTTCATGAATTGCATTTAAGGAATCGAAAATTGAGATTCCTTAAATGCAATTAATCGCAATTTAGCGATTTCTAGATTTGTGATTTTTGCATTTGGGATGATGAATCCCAAATGCAAAAATAGCGCTCGCAAAGGGCCAGATTCTCAGAATCTGGCCCTTTGCGAGCTGATTTTACTTTGATGAATCTGGCTGTATATTTCTATGTTAGTGTGTAAAAGTTTGTCAGAATGAATGTGTAGTTCATAAATGAATGAATGAATACATTACTAGTGTATGGAGAATGTGAAAATGCAGAGCTATAAGTAAGTGCTACAGCATAAATCTATAAGGTGTTTACCTATAGTATACTGTAGTATGTGCAAAGCACTTGAATGTAACATATGTACATAAATATGTTAGAAGTCTATGCTTCAATTTGCGCTGCTGGTGAAACTGCCTGGGTGAATTTGCATGTGTTAGGGGCGGATTTACAATCACCTTGTGCCTCTTTTACACAGCCGTTGCGTTACTTTTGTGACACAGAGGTGGTGCAAAAGATGTGCCATGGTGTGTGCTATTAACAATGTGACGCATCTGGAGGGTGCATTACATTGTAAAGCCCTGCGCCAGAAGAGGCTTTCCTGTGCAGAAGGGGGTGCAGCAACGCCTCCTAAAAGTGACTGCGTGAAATGTATAACATTTCATTCAGTCACTTTTGAGCTTATGCTGCATCAAAACCTTGCACATGCTTGAAGCAGGTGTAAGGATTGATACAGCTTTGTGAGCATAAGGCCCCACAGCATTGCTGGAGTTGTGTTATACTTGCAACCGAAGTCAAGCAATAATTAATCCAAAAATGACTTTGCAATTTAGTTTTGTTATTATTTTATAATAAAAATATGAAATATAATCAAAACAATTAAATACATATAAATATTTATATAAAAAAATATAAGAAATTAGTATAAAAAGAAAGACATAATAATTAATACATTTTTAACATCTCATTTACAAAACCTTGTAAATTCACGGAAACAACCATAGGTTTCACAAAAGTTATAGTTAGGAATTAGCATTTAAAAAACCTTGCAAATTCACTGAAAAAACCATAGGTTTCACCCATGTTATAGTTAGCTGGACATTTCTCTCATACAAAACCATTTGTATGAGAGAAGCTGCGATACGGGGAACCGAAGCTTTGAAGGGCATTGGAGCGGGGAAGTATCAGGTCGCAAAGCCCCGGACTGGAGTGCGCACCCAACCCGCGCGACGTCACACGACGTGCGTTCACGAAGAGACGTTGTGACTGGAGACGGGTGGAGCGCTCATTTCAGGTCGAACTGCAGGGAGTGGACCGGAACGAACACCTGACGGCTCCCCTGATCTGTGCCCAGTCCCTACATCATACCGTGGCCCGGGGACCCTGCCGGGAAACTCTAGACCCACTGAGTGAGTGGCGCGAAAGCCTAGTGCGGCGGCGAGCGCCGGTGGCGGACTGCTGCGTAAATGTAAATGTAAATGTAGTTGAGCTTATATAGCGCACAGCTACCCGCAGTGGGTTTCCCGGCGCTTGCTTAGGGAACCCGTCCTGGTATTCCCTTGTGAGATAGCAGGGTATCCACAAGGTGAAAGTCAGGCATCCCGCCGCGAGGGGCCGTTGTGGAGATTAAGCAAGCTATTGCCCAGAGTCGCAGAGTGTGAACCCGTGAGTCGAGGAGGCACCGGGGCGAGAATTATCGAGTCCGTGGAATTTTTAGTCCAAGACCCGCCGAGGCGGGGAATTGAACCCTGGTCCAGGATCGATCTCAGCTTCCGGGTCTGCTGCCTCTAACCCCTGAGCCACACTTCTCCACCCCTGAGCCACACGTGCTCTGCACCGGAGGCGTGAACAGAGGGGATGAGTCCTCAAGGCCGGTGAATAGATTTACAGTGCCCCGTGTGTGCGCATTGCGGGAGTCGGCTTGCACCCTGTGACGTAGGCGGGGCTCACCGGGAGAGAGACTGACCCACGTACTATGTCCCAGACGCAGTGATACCGGCGTCCTAGCCAAAGGGACAGTGCGGTAAACTATTGATCGGGGCACTAGGTTGACGGCAGAAGGGCCACAGTGCATTTTGTGGGGCCCTGTTCTGCTCACAGACTCTACAGCAAGACCCGGCGACGCCTTTTGACGGCGGGTGTCACAGGGAGTGTGAAGCTGTCGACGTCAACACTCCTTCAATAGGACATTGGTGAGAGACCGAACTGGCTGGTCCTACAGACTGCAGAACAGACTGGAGGTGCTGCTGACCTGGCAGGGGGGAGCCTCGGGCCGCATCTCTGAGCCGCCATCATGCTATCGCGCCCAGGGGAGATTGGCGGAAGTGGACTTAGTTGATACTACACTTCTGTACGTACTTGGCCTTTTTTGCAGCGTGGGGCCCTATGGACACCATTACAGCCTGAATCGCATAGCTGAGCTCGCGACACTCTGCACCATCTGCTGCTGAGAGCGACTGGAGCCAAACTTCATTCCTACACGTTCCTCTCTGCCTGGGTGCTGCATACCAAACCAGGGAGCTGCAAGATGGGAAAAGGGGACAAAACGCAGACGAAAATCTCCTTCGACCAGAGGCGCACAAAGCCACATGAGCCCGCTAACTTGGATAAGGAGACCACGCAGGAAAGTGGTGCAGTGGCAGCAGACTCTGACCTAAAGAATATTTTACTGGCCATGGAAAAGGGCCTTCACAGCAGCTTGGCGGCCCTGGGTTCAAAAATGGACGCCCTCACATACAGGATGGATAGAATGGCGGAACGGATAGACAAGCACGCAGAAAGGTTGGATATGTCTGAGAGAAGATTGACGGAGGTGGAGGAGGCGCATACGGAGCTTGACACAAACCACAAAAAAATTGAAAAGCTCATGCAGACGCTACAGGACAAGGCTGAGGATTTAGAAGCGAGGTCTCGCCGCAGCAACCTGGGAATCACGGGCCTTCCGGAGACGACGCAAACAGGCAACATGGAGCGCTTTATAGAGAAGCTACTGACCACCCTGCTGGGGGAGGACTATTTTTCTCGGATGTTCGTGGTAGAGCGTGCCCACCTCTCCCTGGGTCCGCGCCCTCGCCCGCGGGTCCCACCGGGACCAATCATTGCAAAATTGCTCAACTACAGGGACAGGGATGACGCTCTGCGATTGGCCAGAGAGAAGAAAACACTGCAGTACGAAGGATCGGAAATTTCTCGATATCCCGACTTTACCGCCAGTGTGCAGGAGGCGCGTAAGCACTTCACACCGTACAAACGTTAGCTTAGAGAATTGGGCCTAGACTATGCGATGCTGTACCCAGCGAAATTGAGAGTAAACAGACGGGGGCACTCACACCTGTTTACAGACCCCAGAGCCCTACAACAAGCCCTCAAGAAATGGTCGAGAGAGCGACGTAGGGAAGCCTCTGAGCTGAGGGACGACGTTGAAGTGGGCAGTGGACTGGATGAGCAGGAGTGAAGGCCCACTGACGGCTGGCTCCATAAGGTGGTAAGGCGCAGAGCTTGTGACTAGACAAAAGCTTCCCTCTGCATGCCAGCTGGCCGGACTGTGGTAAGACTTTTTTTTTTGTAAAACAATTTTTATTGCAGAGGTAATGTCAATGATACAGTATACCCACCATCATGAACCCCAGTACAACTGCAGTCACCGTCCGAGTATCGATTGTTTACACAGCCTTTGGGCCCACATCCCGGAGGTTGGGTGGCGATCAATCATGTAGCATGGTGCAGTTGGTTCATGTAGAAATAGCACAGCTTTACAATATTCTCCGCTTTTAGTTTGACAACGCCCATCGTGCTCCCCCGCTCTACAGTTGTGTATAGACTCTCTCCATCTAAATAAACAGTTCAACTTTTCTCCCTTCCCCCCTCCCTTTCCCCCCCGGCCCCCTGGTGTCTAAGCCTACCTGTCCAGTGTAAAATCTCAGGCAAATCTGTGTGATTAGGATAGTGGGAACAATACTTAGGTGCTTGTGTCAGGTGTCAGTGCAGGGTTCAATACCTCCTCCCTCGGGGCCTCCTGTGGTGCTACTCCCTCCTCCTCGTCACTCACCTCCACACTATCCCTGAGCGCCTGGACCAGGGTTTCCCATGCCAGTGCCGCTTCCTGAGCCTTTTCATTTGCCGTCCGCCTGGCCAATTGGTATCTGAGTGTACTTTCTGCCGCTGCCCATTTTAAAAATTCGTTCCGCCATTTATGGTGTGCTGGAGCTGTCTTTGATTTCCAACCCCTAGTAAGCTCCCTCTTTGCGATCATAAGGCCCATGTCAATAAATTTACTCGACAGCTTCGTTTTGCGCGTGTGTGGGAACCAATGTAGGAGGACGACCGCGCTATCATAGTGCAGTGTTCTATCCGTGACCTCATTTAGGGCGTCCCCAACTCCCTCCCAGTACTCCTGGATGCGCGGGCAGGTCCTAAGCATGTGTTGCAAGTCAGCGCCAACTAGCGTGCATCTGGGGCATGCTGCGTCAACTACGCCAAAATATTTCGCTATCTTATTCGGAGTGAGGTAGGCCCTGTGTAGGATATACAGGTGTATTAATTGGAAACGGGCGTTTCTGGTGCTTTTCCTTGCTCGCTGAAGCAGTTGGGACCATGTTGTGTCTGGGATTTCTCTCAGCAAGTCCTCTTGCCATTGTGTTTTGAGCCGTGTCAGTGGTGGTGTGTTTTCTGTATGCATTCTGAAGTAAAGACACGTAACCGCTTTCCTCGTTCCTGCTGACATCATCGTATATTGGCATGCCAATGACGTCACAGGTTCCATCAGTCCCCCTCCCCAATGCGCCTGAAGCGCCCGTACCACCGCTGCATGCACCAAGTAGTCACCCCACGGAAGATCATAGCGTTCTTGTAGAGTACGGAACTCCATCAGAACTCCGTCAGAATATAAGTCCCCCACCATCTGAAGTCCCGCCTCTTCCCACAGCTGGAGGTTCGACCAGTCCCCCCCATGTGGAAGTGCCGTTAGCATCCCCAATGGTATCTCTGGGGCATATGGGTGACCAGGGCCCGCACGCTTCTGCATGCGATTCCAACATAACCTTAGCGTCTTTTCCTCCTGGGACAGTCCACTCAGTAATAGTTTCTGCTGGAGGGCTACATAGGCTAGCACATGGCGGGGGGTGCCCGCGTCCCTCTCGTGTTCCGGCCCCCGGTACACTCTCGCCACTTCCTGCGTAAAGAATTGAAGCTGTGCCGCCAGATAATAGAGCTCAAAGTCTGGGACCGCTAATCCTCCCTGATCTTTGGGGCGCATGAGGGTCGTCAGTGCTATGCGCCGCCTGCCGCTTCCCCATAGAAAAGCTATTATGCTGGACTTCAGGCGCCTGAACACTTCTCCCGGTATCCATACCGGCAAGGTCCTAAAAAAGTATAAAAGTCGCGGTAGGGCGATCATTTTGAGGAGGGACACTCGCCCCGTCATGGACAGGGGGAGGGTAGCCCAGAAAGTCATATTGCCCTTCAATCCTCGGATACATCGCCCGATGTTCCCATCCAACAAGTTGGTGGGATCGTGATATATGTAGGTCCCAAGATAGTGCAGGCAATCAGGTTCCCAGCGCACTCTGTTGTTGGTCGTCGGGCATGTCTCCCCTTTCCGGAGCGGGAATAAGCATGTTTTCTCCCAGTTCACCTTTAAGCCTGACAGCGCTCCGAATCTCCGCAGAAGATCCTCTGCACCCCTAACTGCCTCATCAGCGTTATCCAAGAACAGCAAAAGGTTGTCTGCATATAACGATATATGGTGGTAGGTCCCTCGCATTTCCAGTCCGAGGTACGCATCACCCCGTCTAGCCAGCATTGCAAATGGTTCCATGGCCAGTGCAAACAACAGTGGAGAGAGCGCGCAACCCTGCCTCGTCCCCCGGTTCACCTCGTAGCGGTCCGATATCGTAGCTCCCACTCTCACCCTCGCACCCGCTCGTGCATAAAGCACTGTGGTCCATTGTATATAACCATCCCCGAGACCGAATCTCCTCATCACCGCATATAAGTAGTCCCATTCCAGGCTATCGAAGGCTTTTTCAATGTCAACTGACAACACCACCGGGGCTAGCGCCGTTTGTGGGGGGTCCGCCAGCAGCCTGAGCAGCCGTCGAATGTTGTGGGTCGTGTTCCTGGTCGGGATAAAGCCCGACTGGTCCCTATGAATCAGACTTGTCATATGAGCGATCAATCTCCCGGCCAGAATCGTGCTCAAGATTTTGTAGTCTGTCGTCAGCATCGACAACGGTCGGTATGACGCCGGGTTCGCGCTGTCTCTGCGCGGTTTAAGCAATGGGATCATGATCGCCTCGTGCATCGATTGGGGCAGCTCACCCTTCTCCCTGGCCTCATTATACACCGTTCTGAGTCTCGGGCCAGTAGTTCCATATACTTCACATAGAACTCAATAGGGAGACCATCCATCCCCGGTGTTTTGTTTCGCGCCATTTTCTTGATGGCCCCTCTGATTTCCTCGAGGCCAATCGGATCCCCGAGAGCCTTAGCGTCTTCCGGGTCTAACTGGGGCAGTTGGGTCTCCGCCAGTAGGGCTTCCGTCGCCTCGGGTCGGGTCTCCGACCCCTGTCTGTATAAGGTGCCGTAGTATTCTTGGAAGCACCGCACTATGTCCGGTTGCGTGTGATAGGTTTCCCCGTTCGCTCCCGCCAGGGACAGTATTGGGGTGGATCCTCTGTGAGGGTTGGCCAGCCAGGCCAGGAGTGTCCCCGTCTTATCCCCCTCAGCGAGCGTCCTGGTCACATAAGCTTTGTAGTCGAAGCAGCGTAGGCGCTCCACCTCAACCGCCACTGCTTCCCTTGCTGTACCAACTCTACCCTGCAATTCGGGGTGGCCGGGCCGCGATCGCTCGGCTTCTCGCAGCGTCCGTTCCGCCCTGTCCACGTCCTCTACTAGCGTCCGCCTCGTCCCCGCAAACTTCCCTATACAGTGCCCCCTTACCACCACCTTGAATGCGTTCCATTCAGCGGCCCTGGAGGAGGTGGTCCCCTCGTTTTCAGTAAAATATTGGGTGATTCTGAGTTCCAAGTCCGTTCTAAAGGGCGGGTCATCCAACGTGTCCGGCCTGAGCCGCCACGTTGGAATCGGTGTGGACCCGTTCATCCAGGCCAGTGTGAGCAGCAGGGGATTGTGATCTGATATTGTACGTGTGAGGTATTCTGTGTGAGCTACTGCCGGGAGAACCTGAGGAGAGCATAGAAATGCGTCAATGCGGACATGTAGGTCGTGCAGGCTGAAATAGAAGGAGTAGTCCCGCTCAGCCGGGTGTTGTGCGCGCCACACGTCAGCGAGTTCCCACTGCCCCTGCCAATGCATCCTATGTTTCGCCAGCCTGTGCACCGGGGAAGCGTGGAGCGGTGGGTGTGACCTATCCAGTGTAGTGTCCGCTATAGAGTTAAAGTCCCCCCCTAGTAATATTGGACCTGCGAAGTAGGTTGCCAAGCGCGTGGAAAGTGTAGCGAAGTAAGGCGCCTGTTCAGTGTTGGGTGCATACACGCTGCATAGCGCTATAGGACGGCCCCTGAGTAAACCCTCAACTGCTACAAAACGACCCTCCGGGTCCACAGTATTCCTAGTGATTTGGAATGGGATCCCAGCCCG
The DNA here is from genome assembly GCF_964261635.1 of Lissotriton helveticus. Taxonomy (NCBI): domain Eukaryota; kingdom Metazoa; phylum Chordata; class Amphibia; order Caudata; family Salamandridae; genus Lissotriton; species Lissotriton helveticus. Next base: position 1,009,423,563 of record NC_136057.1, on the reverse strand, counting down.
AATCCATAGTAGCACCCCCCTGGCAAACGCCGAATATGTGGTGTAAAACAGGTGACCCCGCCACCTCCTTTGGAGCGCTACCCCCTCCTGTTTGGTCAGATGTGTTTCTTGTAGGAAGGCGATGTGAACCCCTCTGCGGACTAGGTAAGAATGAACTTTGTGCCGTTTAGTCATTGAGTTCAGACCCCGCACGTTCCATGACACACATTTTAACGATCCCACACTACCCATAATCTTGGCATTGAAGGCTAAGAGCCCTGTTCCACAGTGGCCAGACACCAGTAACGGCCCCCCTGTCCCCCTTCCCCAACCGGTTCGTTCCCCACCCCGTTCGCCCTAACTCCCTCCCCAGCTCTGCTCCCCTTCCCCGACCCCCCTCCCCGTCCTGAGTAACCCCAACATCTCCAGACATCCACCCCCCCTAGAACAGGACCTAACTGCAGATGAGTTACCCCCGTCCAAACAATTGAGCAAGGTGCTCTTAAAACTCACTAGTCCGCAGTCTGTACTGCGGAGGCCTTAGGGGCCTCTGGGTACGTGTACTAGCTACCGTAGCAAAATTAGCATCCCTTTTCCCAATCACCCCTCTATGTACAACCAAACTCACGATTGAGCAGTCTCACATCAGCCTGCTCCATCAGCCAGGTTCGCCATTCCTCCAGGTCGACGCTGCTAGCCCCCACATCCCCCAGTTCAACACTTATCTGCCGAAGACCTCCTCCGCCGTTAGCGGCGTTACCTCCGGGCCCTTCACACTGTCCACCTCCGACAGTTCAGTTTCGGACCCTGTCTGCTTGTCCTCCGAGATCGATTTCGAGTCCTCCTCCTGCTGTGGTGCCTCTGCTCCCGAGACCTCTTTCACCGCTTGCAGTGCTGCCTTCCTTTCCACCGTCGTCTGCGATACCGTCAGTCGCCTCTGATGTTGGCCCCTCTTCCGAATCCGTCTTGATCTCCTGACCGAGCCCCGCTGGAATTCCTCCGCGGCCGCCCTTTGGCGGGCCCCATCTGTTCCAGCCTTGTAGGTGTCCCACCAGTCCCAGGCATCCGCTGATGTGTTGAAGAACAGTGCCTTCCCATCCACCGAAATCCGGAGTCTCGCCGGGAACAACAGTGAATATTGCAGCCCCTCCGATCTCAGTTCCTTTTTAATGGAGAGAAATGAAGCCCGTTGCTTTTGGGTTTCAAAGGTGTAGTCCGGAAACAACGTGACTGCGCTATTGTCAACCTGGAACGGGCCCGCTTCTCTTGCTCGTTGCAGAAGCCAGTCTCTGTCCCTATAGTGGAGGATTTTGATCACCACCGGTCTCGGGGGGAGCCCCGGCTTGGGGGGTCGGGCAGGCACCCGGTGGGCCCTCTCCAGCGAGAAGAAGGGGGAAAGGCCCTCCGGCGCCACCACTGTCCGTAGCCAGTTGTCCATATAACCCAGCATGTCCGTCCCCTCGCTTTTCTCCGGAAGGCCTACCAGTCGTACATTGTTCCGCCGGCTTCGGTTTTCCGCATCCTCCGCTCTCCTCTCCAGCGTCTGGATGCGCTCCAGGGCGTCCGTCAGTTTTCCTTCCAAGGCTTTCTGTCCTGGCACCACGTCCTTCAGGATTAATTCCGTGTCTTTGACCCTGTCGGCTAGTTTCCCATGGTCTGCCCGCAGAAGCCCCAGGCCCGTCGACACTTGGGCAATGTCTTGTTGCAAGGCGGTCCTCGTGGCCGCTATTGCTTCCAGGATTCTGTCCTGCATCGTTAGCAAGTCCGACTGGGTATGTGGTGTGGCGTCCGGAGCCTCTGTGGTCGTTCCTGCGTCACCCTTCGGACCCTTCGGCTTCCCCATGTTCCCACCGAGCCAACCGCCGGGCGAACGCGGAGGTGGACCAGACAGACAGGTCACTCAGCCGGTCGGCCGGTCGCTTCGTCGGTGTAGAGCCGTCACCGACCAGACAGTTGCAGTCCGCAGTCCTTGAGGCCAAAGGCGCTCATCCGATGTAGGCCCGTCGTTATCCCCTCCCCACCGCAGGACGGTGCCAGCCCTCGTGCCGCGCACAGGCGCTTACTTCTCCGCACCCCTCCACTACTGCGGGCTGTCAGGGCCTCCGCTGTCGTGTAGGGTGTCCGCGTGCAAGGGTTCCTTGCTGCTGCCGGTGCGGGTCTCCCAGTGGCGGGCCTAGTCGTCGGTTCAGAAACAGGGTCACCAGCCACCACCGCCACCCAGCAGGCAAGCCACCCGCCGGTAAAATCCACTGTCGCCAGGTAGTCACCCCAACGCCACTGTCGGGGAGTGTCACAGCTCCCTGCTGGGCCCCAATCCACCCACTGCTCCAAAGTTCATACACACGAGCTCACCCCGCTGTGGCCGGGTGGTCCCCCTGGTCAGTGCCACTCTGATTGCCCCCACAGGTCGTCGCAGGGTGTCGCTTAGTCCGGCAGGCACCTCCCGGGTGGTAGGCAACCAAGCGGGGCAGTTGGGCAGGAGGGGGGAGGGTCACTGCCCCCAGGTTTGGGCGCCCTGCCCGGTGTCACAGTTCAGTGTCGGAGCCCTCCGGGTCTTCACCCTGGTAGTGCAACACGGGGCAGCTGGGTCCTCAGTTCGTGCCTCGTCCCCGCCTCACCGGCGCTGGGCCTCCTCTCACGTGTCTCCGGTCCAAAACTACACAGGCGCCTCTGATTGCCCGTGGAGGAGCTCTGCTTGCGCTCCGGGCTTGGCGGTTACCTCGTTTCTTGCCCCTGGGTTTTCCTCTCGCCAGCGCAGGGTCACCACCTCGGTGCTGAGCAGAGCCGCCGTTCTCGCTGCCTCCCGCTCTCCTGATCCGATTCCGCTCGGGCGGTTCTGTGTGCCCGTGGAGTCGCTCCGCCTGCGCTCAGGTCTTGGCGGTGCCTTCGCTCCCTGCCCCTGGGTCTCCCCTCACCAGCGCCGCCGCTACAGCCGCTCAGGCCCAGAAGCCGGGTCCTCAATTTCGGAGCCCCACCGGAGTGCGGATCTCACCCTCCTCTGCAGCGCCGCCTCTGGGTTCGGCAATACCGCCGCTGGGTCCGCCAAGAACTCCGCTCCCAGATAGCTACTCAGGGCTCGCTCATATCCCGCTCGGTCGGCAGAATCCGATATTTGGGTGCTAGGTCCCCCTGGGCGCAGTCCGGTGGCTCTGGGAGTCTCACGCCGCCATTTTAGGCATCGGCCCGTCCGGGACCCGCGGGGGTCGCAGCACTGGATTCGGGCTACTCACACGCTTGACGCGCTCCCCGGGCAGGCACCGATGTCTGGTGCGGACTCAACCCGGTTTTCACGGGGAGTCCGCGCTGTTTACTGGATTAAATCAGGATTTATTGGGGCTAGGGATGGGAGCCTCGTTAGGCTGCGTCTGCTGGCATCGGCCGCTAGCCACGCCCCCCCGGACTGTGGTAAGACTTCAGGCACTACGCTCAGGTAACGAAAGTGATTGTAGTAGTGAGCCTAGGCAGTTTTTGTGGCTCAGGGCCATAATGACTCCTGGATGCGCCTAGCTCCTGGCGGCACCTTACTCCTTACTGCTGTTTGCTATATAAATTCAGTGAAGTGGACTATTAATGATTGCCCCAGTGTTGGGAAAGGACGCTGATAGATATCCAGTATGCAGTGGTGAGGGTCTTGCTAAGCGAGGTCTTTCGCCCCTGGGGCGACTAGTGCTAACTATGTACCACAATGTGTAGCGAGCGACGCGGCCACAGTGTAGATCATTCCAACACTGAGTACTGGTGGAACGGCGACCTTGGCCCCCGCGCGCAATGCTACCAATATACACTCTAGTGTTGTTTGTTAGGCAGTTGAGGGTTAGAATGAGGAGGAGGGAGGGAGGTACAGGGTTCGGCAAGGCCAATTTGGGGGTGGTCTGCTGTGGGATGGGAGAGGGACGGTTTTGTTGTTCAATGAGTGAGTTGGAGGGAGGAGGCAGATTTCTTTTTTACGCACACACACTACTCACCCAAGGCTCGGGAGCTTCCACACGGTACGAGATGCGCCCACATGAGAGACATGGCTAACACACCAGAGTCGACTACAAGTAATCAGCCTTCTGTGATCAGAGCACTCACGTGGAACATTCGGGGTCTTAACCACCACCGAAAGCTGCGTAAAGTCTTAAGCTATTTACAACGGCAGAGAATTGACTTAGCCCTCTTACAAGAGACCCACCTGCCACTCTCCACTAAGATGCTGCTTGGTAGGGGACTGGCAGGCAACTAGGCAGCGGCAGGGTTCACAACACACGCCAGGGGGTATTGACTTGGGTTAACCCGAAATCGAAGCTAACGCTGTCACTTATAAAGGCGGATCAGGAGGGCAGATTTGTTATCTCTCTTTGCAAGGGGATGGGTATGGAGCTACTAGTCGTAAACGTGTATGGCCCGAATTACGACTCCCCGGACTTTTACCATGACTTAGAGACAGTCTCATGCACATATTCCACCGTACAGGTATTATGGGGGGAGACCTCAATTTAGTTCTTAACCCTGCCCTAGATAGACCTGCCGGCCCATTGCGCAGACCCTCAGCTGCTGCACAAACCTTACTTGCGGAACTCGTAAACTTGGACCTAGAGGATGTCTGGAGAGGCAGACACCCGGCACAGGGGGCTATACACGCTATTCTGCATACCATGATATCCACACCAGAATTGACTACTGGCTAGCGTCCTCCTCTCTGATGGGGTGCATCAAGGATTGCGCAGTCCTGACCCGCACACTGTCTGATCACTCCCCGCTTCTGCTAGTTCTGGCGACTCCCACAAAGAGGATACCGCCATTTACGTGGCGCTTTCCTCCATATTCACTACTTGATCCGCTGTTCAAGGGCGAGATGGCGGAAGCGATTAACACCTTTATTGAGTCAAATATTGGATCGGTAGGCAGCTTTCAGATGGTGTGGGAAGCCTTTAAGTGTTCATCAGGGGTATTGTCATGGCCAAACACTCTAGTGTGCTGAAATCTATTAGACAGAAGCTATAGAGTCTAGAGAAACAATTGACAGTCTTAGAGCGCCGGACGCGACGGTAGCTGACGAGATAAAGTCCCTTATAACTGAATATAATAAGGAAGCAGACAGGGAAGTGCAACACATCGGGAAATATGCCACAGCACAAATTTATGGAGAGGGGGAGCGCCCAAGCTCGTTACTTGCTCGATTACTAAAGGGCAGTAGAAGAAGGTCACATATCACAGAGCTGAAAAGGCCTGATGGCCAATTGATCACGGACGAGCCTGACATAGCGAACGAGTTCAGAAGCTATTACGCAGATCTGTACTCCTCAAGAGGTGGCGCCGTGTCAGAGGCTACGACGGACTATTTAGAACACATAGACCTACCCATGCTAACGAACGTGCACCGGGAGTTCCTGATGCGTCCGATAGAAAAAGACGAAATCACTGAAGCCCTGGCGAGCATGCGCTCTGGTAGCGCGCCGGGCGTCGATGGCCTCACAGTTGGTTTTTAATAAGGCATTCCAGGACAAACTGATTCCGCACTTATCCTCGCTGTTCGACGACATCTGTGTAGAGGGCAGCATGCCACATTCTATGAATGAGGCCCTTATAGTCACAATACTTAAACCAGATAAACCACACGACGAGTGCAGCTCGTACAGACCCCTATCACTCCGCAATGTAGACGCTAAAATCTATGCTAAAGTACTCGCGACCCGACTTGCGCTTTTGGCGCCCAGGCTGGTGGCTCCAGAGCAGGCTGGTTTTATCCCCAGCAGAAATTTGACTTATAATATTCGCACAGTCCTGGGTGCCATGCAGCATGTCAAACAGGAGGCGAAGGCTGTTGCGGTTTTCCTCGATATGGAGAAGGCCTCTGATTCGGTCGAATGGCCCTTCATGAAACATGTGCTGCAGCGCATGGGATTGGGAGAACCATTTCTGCAAATGCTGGGAGCCCTATACCACAACCTGACGGCTAGACTCCGAGTGGGCGACTTAGTTACGGACTCCTTTCCCATTTGTAGGGGAACTAGGCAGGGGTGCCCGTTGTCCCCCTTGCTGTACGCTCCGGTGGCCGAGCCGCTGGCCTGCGTACTGCGTGAATACCACAGCAACAAGGGTGTTAGTTTCCCATCATATAAAATAGTGGTATCAACATACGCAGATGACACACTGCTGTATGTAAGGGACCCTGAAACCAACCTATCATCAATGCTCAGAGAGGTAGTCCGTTTCGGAGCGCTCTCAGGACTAAGGGTCAACTGGTCGAAGTCGGTGGCCTTCCCCTTAACACCAACGACCAGCAGATTTGAGATGAAATTCCCGCTGCAATGGACAGAGGACCCGGTTAGATATCTTGGAGTAAGTCTGCCCTCGGACTCGGCCACTCTATTCAATGATAATTATGGGGTTGCCTATGGCAAATTGGAAGACGACGTAGAAGTGTGGTGCAGACTACCACTATCCCTGATGGGGCGAATAGCTTTCATGAAGATGGAGATACTGCCCAGATTCCTTTTCCTGTTCAGTGCCATTCCAATGGTATTACCAAAGGCCTTCTTTCAAACCATGATGCAGCTCAGAATCAAGCTGGCGTGGGCAGGCAAGCAACCTAGGGTAAAATGGACTGTCCTCACTCTACCACACAGTATGGGCGGATTGGGTGCTCCGAACTTAGAGCTCTATTATAGAGTGGCGCAGGGCGCACACCTGCACACGTGGATACACGGAGATGCGCACATACCTCATGTGCGGATGGAGCGTGTCTTTGCGGACCCACTGCCTCTCCCGGCCACGATTTTCGGACCAATGGACCGACGGACGGGCATTTTAGATTCTATCATGGCTACGAACCATGCCTGGCACTCTCTTTTGCAGGCACAGAGTGGCGCCTTGTTATATTTGCCGATCGTGCCTCTGGAGTGGACTCTCTGGCTGCCACCGGCTAGGGAGAGAGGTATGATACAGGCACTAAATACATTGGGTATAAGATTGGCTGGTGACCTATTCCTAGATGGCACAGTCAAGACCTGGGATCAGATAGCGACAGAGGGGGCAGTGGCTTCACTGTTGCATCGTTTCCAATATCACAGGGTTCGTAGTGCTCTAGCAGACCTACTGGGGCCTGACATGGCGGAACCGCCGGAGGTCTCAGAACTTACATGTCATCAAAACGGAGACGCCCCAGAAGTTAATAACAACTTTATACAGAATAGCACAGTCGCACCGAGAACAACAGCTCAGTAAAGCCAGAGTGGCCTGGCAAAGAGACCTACAGGTCACCATTGACGACAGTACGTGGAGGTATTGCTGTACGAGCACACAAAAGATATCATTGAACAGCAGGCACAGACTAATACATTTCAAATGTCTACAAAGAGTGTACTACACCCCCGAGAGGCTCCATAGGTACGGTCTAAGGCAGACTGCTGAATGCACAAAAAAAAAACTTTGGCGTCGTTTGACGAATCTTTGTGAATTATCCCAAAAATAAGTCTATCCAGGTCAGCTCCTATCCTGAAAGTTTGGGGGTGATTCTTCAAGCGGGGCTGAGAAAAAGGGGGGGTCCCACAACGTGTTTTCCTCATGTTAATTTCCGTAGGAAAGTTTGTGATGAGCTACAGCCCGAACTGCTGAACGGAATCACCCCAAATATTGCAGAAAGGTAGAGCTTGGGTCAGAAAGCGACATTTATTTAAATGGTGTAAATCTGTGCAGTAGTTTTTGAGAAATTGAAAAAATAAGAGTGAAAAAATCAATTTCCCATAGGAAACTTTGTGCAAGGCTACAGCCGAAACTACTGAACGGAATTACTCCAAATTTGGCAGAAAGATAGTGCTTGGGTCAGAAAGTGACCTTTTCAAATTGGTGACCTTTTCAAAATTGGTGTAAATCCATTCAGTAGTTGCTGACAAAATTAGAAAAATACAAGTTTCGATATCTGGGAGGAGCTTCAGTGTGATTGGCTGCCAGCACTCCAAAACAGGAACTGTTGGCAGCCAGCATGTGGCTCGGTAGAAGCGAGTCACCAGAAAACTTAGAAACAAAGGTATAAAACAAGAGAAGGGGGCAGGGTAGAAACACCCTGACCCCCTAGGCCTGCTCAGAGGGTCCCAGAAGGAACCCCAGGGCCAAAAAAAGGCATTAAATTATTTTTTTAAATCGGCGCAATTAGGGGCGTGGCCAAGGTAGCCAGCATGGCGGACGCAGCCTAGATGAGCTCCTTCCCGCCGGCTGAAAATCCGCCGTAATATCCTTTCCTCCCCCACCCTGAGGCGCCCCGGTGCGGTATTCCTGTGGCGGAAAGCGGTGACAAGCCCTCTGTGCGATTCCGGCGGACGGTGTGCTCCAGGGGCTGGAGGTCCAACTCCCGACACAGTGAGGCCTGCGCCGCGACGTGATGCCGGGGACCTCGAGTTTCACGGGTCCTGGCGGTGGCGGTGGCGGGGGAGCAGATGGTGAGAGGCGGCTGCCAGTGGCCCTACATCGGCGCTAGAAGTGCTTTGGCGATACGGATCGGCCCCCACTGACGGTGGGCAACGGAGAGCAGCTCACAGCGATGGCTGAGGGTCCAGTCCTGGGGGCAACGCGGAGGTGAGGCCTAGATGTCCAATTTTGGTGACCTGGGAGCCGGGATTGGTAGGGGCCTTCCCTGGTGGCGTCTGGCCGCAGTACACGGAGGTGAGCTATCCTGGGGTGCGCACTTGGCCCCGTGTGGCGATAGGTGAAGTGGAGTGGACGGCGGCCCTCCCGGCGGTCGAATCGGGCAGCAGCGGTATCGAGGGGTGCATCAAGACCTGGCCACAGCGGGCAAGGGGGGTGGCTGGCGTGGACTGGCCCGGCCGCCGCTGACATTTCCTTTCTGCCCTACCCGTGCTGGTCTGCGGGCCACCAACCGGAGGTCCTCACTGATAACAGGTGGGAGCATCTGGGACACAGTCCTGCCCCGGAGACCCCGCTCTGCACCATTGCAGTGTTCTAGGACAGGGAGGCAAGCAATACCCGCAATCGGTGGTCAGATCGGGCCACGGCACTGACTTGGGGGTGTGCAGAGTGCACGGGGCTGAAGGCGTAACTCACCCCCTGCCAGTTGGATTGGCAAGACATCCAGGGGTGCCATCATTGACGTAGGGTCAGTCCGCGTGGGGCCCGGTCCGGGGGGTCGCGGCGGCCGCAGGTGAGGCAGATCCGGTGGTGGGACGCTGGGCCCCCATCCAATCTGGGCCCGGGACACGCGACGTCACAGCGGGTGCACAGCGCTGGACCTGAGAAAGAGACACACTCTCCACAATGATCTGGGAGTGAACCGAGTGGAGCCGGGCCTGGAGGTGAGAGGCACGGTGGTGTGACACTGAGCAGTTTTTGGCAACGGCGGCTGGCTGTAGCCTAGGCGGCCCCGAGTGTGACCTTTGGACAGACTTGGTCCGGCTCATACCCTGGACACGTAGTGCGACCTTGGGAGAGACCCCCTCTCTGAGGCACCGGATAGGTTGTCACGTGCCATAGGTAATAGATATCCCTGACGCAGTCCGCGATGACCAGAGGTGGTGCTGGAGGGGGGCCCCGAAGCAGGGACCCATTGACAAGTTCACGGGACCAAGTGGGGGTGCTGGAGCTTCAGGGGGCCAACAGGCACCGGGACCAGACAATGCGGCACTTATGGCGGCGATAACCCAATCCAGGGATATGTTGAATGCGAAGATAGGGGCAGTAGGGGCGGATGTCACTCTACTGCGCCAAGACCTACGAAATGCCGTGACCCATATCACAGAGGCTGAGAACAGAATTTCGGGAGTGGAGGACGATGTGGCGACCCTGAAGCGGAAGGTGGCCAGTATGGAAGGAATCTAGAAGGGTCTAGCGCTCCGGGCAGAAGATGCGGAAGGGCGGGCTCGGCGGAACAACCTAAGATTTGTTGGATTCCTGAAGGGCTGCGAGAAAGATAATATGGAGAGATTCCTGGCACAGTGGCTTGAGAGCTGTCTACCGCCAGATTACCTCTCACGCTGCTTTGTGATAGAACGGGTGCACAGGGCTCTTATCCAAAGGCCGCCGGTGGTATCCCGCCCCCGGTCAGTGATTGCAGAACTGCTGAATTATCATGATGGGACACTATCCTGCAACAAGCACGGGCGAAGGAGCCCCTCATGTGTGATAACCAGAAAATCCTAATCTTCCCGGACTACACCAGGCTTGTGCAGCAACAGAGACAGTCCTTCGCGGCGGCCAAGGCGCGCCTGCGGGATCTCAATCTCCTCTACGCCTTTTTGTACCCGGCCCGCCTGCGAGTGGTCTATCAATCCCGTACTCTTTTCTTTAACTCCCCTGAGGAAGTCTTTAATTGGACGGATGAGACTGTGAAGGTGAGAGTGCATACGCCGCCAGGCCGAGACTCGGACTCTTCATCCAGTGCTGCGCCGACGAACACCCCCCGCCGATCGCGGAGCAAAAGCAACTGGAGATCCAGGCATAAACAACGCTCTAATTCCAGAGAGAAACTGGACGGGGCGGCGGCTTTGACCCTCCGGCGGAGGATCCTTGAACACTGGTCCTGTATGGAACACACCTTGGCGCATATCTACGTCTGTGGGGTTAAGAAGACGGGAGATTCCCGGTGGAATATACGAGGCCGCATGGAACGACCATCAGGACAATTTTTCAAGCAACAGTACTTTGGTTGACATGGGACGAATGTGGGTGGGGGGGCAGTGTTCTGGGCGGACGCATTCCCCAAGTTCAGAAACTTAGTTCTTCAAAGGTGGGGTTGGAATTTTGAGTTGGTAGTTCATGGGGATCCATTGGAGTGGATGGTTGCCGGCCTCCCGTTGGGGGCGGGCGACGATCCATACCGCGACAGGTACTTCAATGTTGCTGAGGTATGGGGTGGGGAGAGGGGACTGGGGGAGAGGGGGGAGTGGTTGTGGGAGTGGGTTGGGGGCTGGCTGTTTGGTGGGGGAGGGGGTGGTGTGGGGGTGGGTGAGGTGTTTGGTCCACAATGCCTCATACCTCATCAATCTTTATTTCGGCCGTGTGGCCATAAAAGATATACAGTAAAAACATATACAACCATTATAAAATCATCCTGATAAACAATCAATACATACTTGTACAATATAAAATTGTTCCATTCTAGGAATTTCATGCTAATAAAATTATGTTTAAAATTGCAAACTTAAAATTAGGTGGGAGTCTGCGACTTCAGAATACGGGTGCGGGTGTGCCAGACATTGGTAAGAAATGTTGCTAGTGCAAAGACAATTGGGCTTGAAACATCGGTTTTTAAGATTCTGTACATCGGGAGATACTCCCTACAACCAAGATTTCTAATAAGTGGAAGGAGCCAATATTTCCTCGCTGCCTTGTAAATTGGGCAAAACAGGACCACATATAAATCACTTTCTTCCGCACCTGTACATGCCGGGCACTGCTTGGTGGAGGGCGGTGTTGACCAGGAACTGGTAAAAGATCGCAGAGGCAATGTGCCATATCTCCATTGGAGAAAGAGCTTCCTGGCCAGCACAGGGGACATAGCGTCAAAAACCCTCTCCAGCCTATATGAGTCCTTGCTTTTCGCAAATACAGATGTAAGTGACCCCTCACCCTGGGAATCCAAGGCCATGGCTAGTTTCTGCTCATGGTAGGCATTGGTCAGAGCTCTCCGTGAGATATTTAATGAGGCATTAGCAGGATCGGACCAGAGATCAGGGAACCCCAGTCTCGCACAGGATTTTTGTATATATTTTATCCAGGGGATCTGTAACGCTTTGGGATGGGTCAAAAGCTCCCTCAGTTCCGCCCTATAGGCAGAAAGTTCTTCGCTGCTCCATAGCCTTCGCCAGAAGGCTATAGGTCTGAGACCTAGTTTGTCAGCTATTGGTCTCAGACCCAGATCCATCCTCAGGGGAAGGAGCGGGGTGCTGGGCGGAAGTGCAGCTATCTGTCTAATAAAGTTGTTCTCAGTTATAGACAGACTGCAGGAAGATGTATGGCCCCACAGTTCCGCCCCATACATGGTGGCCCCCCTAGCCTGTACCTTTTAGATCTGGATGAGCGGCCCCAGCGGACGGTATGTGGAGCCCTTCATCATCCGAGCGATACCCCCTGTAGTCTGTACTAGTTTGAGGTTGGCCCTAGTCTGGTGTGGTCCCCAGAGCATGGTTTCATTAAGAGTTACACCGAGATATTCGAAGGTGGAAACTCTCTCTAGCCGTGACCCTCCCAGTGATGGGTTCGGACGCAGTTAGGGGAGGGGGCCTGATGTGATGTGTGCAAGCACGCCCTGTGGCGCGGTTTAAGTTGGGGAAAAAATTCTACATCAAACCTGAGGGACTATGGGGGCCAAATGGCCCACCAGGTGCTTACACTGCGCGGCTTTTCAGAGAGGTGGTGCAAGCCGTGCCCCTTTTTACATCTCTCTGCTATGCAGCTCTGTGGAGCTTACTGGATGTACTACCAATTCCGATTTACTCACCTGTTATCAGGAGAGACCTCAGTGCTGCATCTTTGAGCCCAGTACTGATTCTGAAAAGTAATTCTAACCGTACTTACCAGTAACTTGTATTTCCTTCCATTGGAATCTGTTGTCTGGTTTTCACCAGAAAAGTTTCTAAGTGCCTATTTTCACAAACTAAAAATATTCCTAAACAAGCATTTGCAATGCAATAGGTCTCGCATTAGGAAAGTTTGAGCTATTGGTATTGTAAATGACAAATATTATATTTATGTGTTGGTTTTGAAAATAGTGAAATTAATAGCTTTGTCATTTACAATGCCAATAGTTATAACTTTTACACCTATAGCATTTGTAATGCAATATGTGTTGTATTTACGTGACTTAGATGTATTGATATTACAAATAACAATGGCTTAATTTTTTTTAATAATTAATACTTAAATAAAAGTTATTGTAATTTATAATGGCAATGGCTTAAACTTTTGTAAATAACTTTTGTGAAGATTTTGTTCAGTGTATTTTATTGTGACAAAATCCAAGAACAGAAGTGAAATATTAACATCTTTTTGTAACATTTGTAATAAAGCTTGAAACATTGAGAGAACATATTTGAACCAGTTGTTGTTGAATGGTTGCACAGATTGATGCTGTGGTGGCGCTGAGTGATGTTGTGGTGGCGACGAGTGATGCTGTGGCGTTCAGTGATGCTGTGGTAGCGCATAGTGATGTTGTGGTGCCCCTGAGTGATGCTGTGGTGGTGCTGAGTGATGCTGTGGTGATGCGATAGATAGATAGAGTGAGTGCGATAGATAGATAGAGGGAGGGCGATAGATAGATATAGGGAGGGCGATAGATAGATAGAGGGAGGGCGATAGATAGATATAGAGAGGTCGATAGATAGAGGGAGGGCGAAAGATAGATAGAGGGAGGGCGATAGATAGAGTGAGGGAGGGCGATAGATAGAGGGAGGGTGATAGATAGTGTGAGGGCGATAGATAGAGTGAGGGCGATAGAGTGTGGAAGGGCAATAGAGTGAGGGCGATAGATAGATAGATAGATAGATAGATAGATAGATAGATAGATAGATAGATAGATAGATAGATAGATAGAGCCATAGAGTGAGGGTGATAGATAGATAGATAGATCGATAGAGTGAGGGCGATAGATGGACAGATGGATAGATAGAGTGAGGGCGATAGATAGATAGAGTGAAGGCCATAGAGTCAGTGCGATAGACAGACAGATGGAGTGAGGGCGATAGATAGAGTGAGGGCGATAGATAGAGTGAGGGTGATAGATAGAGTGAGGGCGATGGCGATAGATAGATAGATAGATAGATAGATAGATAGATAGATAGATAGATAGATAGATAGATAGATAGATAGATAGATAGAGTGAGGGCGATAGAGTGAAGGCAATAGATAGAGCGAGGGCGATAGATAGATATATTGATAGAGAGGGCCGATAGATAGAGTGAGGGCGATAGATAGACAGATAGATAGATAGAGGGTTGTGTGTGGGGTTGTGTGTGTGTGGGGGGTTGTGGGTGTGGGGGAGTTGTGTGTGGGGGGGTTGCTTGTGTGTAGGGTTGTGTGTGTGGGGGGGTTGTGTGTGTGGGGTTGTGTGTGTGGGGGTTGTGTGTGTGGGGGGTTGTGTGTGTGGTGTGTGTGTTGGGTGTGTGGGGGGTGTGTGTGTGGGGGGTGGTTGTATGTGTGGGGGGTTGTGTGTGTGGGGTTGTGTGTGTGGGGTTGTGTGTGTGGGGTTGTGTGTGTGGGGTTGTGTGTGTGGGGTTGTGTGTTTTTGGGTTGTGTGTGTAGGGTTGTGTGTGGGGGGTGGTGTGTGTGTGGGGTTGTGTGTGTGGGGTTGTGTGTGTGCGTGTGTGGGGGTTGTGTGTGTGGGGGTCTGTGTGTGTGTGTGTGTGTGTGTGTGTGTGTGTGTGTTTGGGGTTGTGTGTGTGTGTGTAGGGTTGTTTGTGTGGAAATATTCCAACTAAAACAAGTGTCCTTCCAACTTAAAGTTGTGTATTAAGATTAGCCCAACTTATAAATTACGTAATTACTTAATTACCTAAAATCTATTTGATTTATGTACCTTAATTTAAGGAGTAATTTGTGCCTAATGGAAACATTTTACGGGGTCTGCTCTGAAAAGTGCACATTGAGTCGGCGGGCAAAAAAATAATATGGTTCTTGCTTCAGACACGAGGCATCAGCTTTCTGAGCAGTAGATGTCTGGCGGTATCTGCCAAGCACTCAACTAAATTCAGATAGGACTAGTTTCGTATCGACCACCTAGCTAGTAAATGGAGTATTAGTAAAAGGTGCAATGCACAGCTTAGATATAAGAAGTGCCATGGGAATATATACATTGCTTTGACCTTTACGCGCAAAATAAAGGCAAGCTTGGGGAGAATGAAGAGCTGTCAACGGGCTATTGTAAAAATATAATTCAAACAGAACGCCCCACCCCCGTTTTCTAATTTCTGTGCTACATTAAATATGTGGTGTTCTTGTTACTTAACTGACCTTTTTCATTGCTGGGCTTATTAATGGGGAGTCTTCTCTGGCTAAGATGGCAGGTATTAAGTCAATAAGTGCCCACAGATCTTGGTTGTAAACGCGCTATAGAATTTCACTGTATTACTGCGACTGTTTTGCTCGCTGCTAGGTGTATTTTCCTAAGTCTTGCAATTGCATTGTAAATTCACAAGCCTGATTTTTAGAACTGTGTCAACGATTTCAAAGGTTGATTAAGTGCATAGGCACGCTAGTGGAGATTTGACGTGAAAGTGCCAATATGTGTATAGGTGATGGAGCTTTAATTCCATACGTATTTCAACTACATGGGAAAGATGCTTGCTTGTATCGTGGCAAGCAAGCAGTGCTGTGGGAGAGGGTTGCAAAGAGGGAGAAACGACTTGGGAGGAATGGGGGGGAGTCAAGCCTTGTTGTGGGACGGGGTTGCGGAGATGGGTGGAAAAAAGCAACAATGAAGGAGTTTAAGTCAGGGAAAAAGGTCAACCCAGTGATGTAAATTTAGACGGGGCAAATGGTACATGACATCACTCGCTACCACCCGTGGTTTTTAGGTGAACCGGCGCCCATGATTACAAATGAAAAAAAAGCACCCAGACTTCAGAGGGTGGGAGGGATCTTTTAGAGATAATCAACAACACTGGTATGAAAGGACGGATGGTAGCCAGCAACCACACTAACATAGAGTGCTTAAAATTAAATTAAATGAGCAGCTGTGAGCAGCGCCGTACAAGCAGCGATGGGCAGGACGTGGTTCAAATAACAGAACAATGACTCTACAAACAAGCCCTCGGCATTGCTGTGGTGGGGGGGGGTGAGGAGAAGCAAGAAGGGAAGAATAGGGGAGAGTAAGGGTGACGAGACGCATGGGGAGCAGCAGACTTTGATGTGCCGGACGGCCGTGGGCAGTGAATAATTAGGGGAGGAGAAATGCCTTGAGGCAGAGCGCACGCTGGGGGATGCCTGTGGGAGGAAGGCTAGTGGCTTTGATGTACACGCGCTTTTTTGCTTTTCACGGGCACTGCATGGAATCGTCCGTTTGGTTAAGCTCTGGAGAAGCCCCTATATTCTCGCAAGCTCAATGCGCAAGCGCATTGACAGGCGAGACCTAAAAATCACCTGTATGACTTAAACGCATTCTTTAAACTGTTTACAGGAGATGCAGCACTGCTGGATCCAGGATCACCACTGAGTAAGAAAAGGTAACGATAACACTACTTACCGGCTAAGTGAAATTCCTTCTATAATGTAACATTGACTGGTTTCACTTGGAAATTCTTCTAAGTGTGGAGTTTTGGAATATTAAAATATTTGCATAAAATCAGCAGAAGTACAAAATCCAATTTACTCACCTGTTATCAGGAGAGACCTCAGTGCTGCATCTTTGAGCCCAGTACTAATCATGAAAAGTAATTCTAACCATACTTACCAGTAACTTGAATTTCCTTCCTTAGGCTAACATTGACTGGTTTCACTTGGAAAATCTTCTGTGTGTGGAGTTTTGGAACTTTAACTCCTCCCATGCTTATGACGAGCTCAGCCCGTCATGAGGCACGCCGTAGCGCTCACATGCGGGGATAATTCCCCTGCTCTGCTGAACATTCCACGAAAACGGGTGTTGTCATGACGAGCTCAGCTCATCATGAGCACAGTGCCACAGTGCTGCATGATGAGCCAAGCTCGTCATGAGCACCAGGGCGCAGCGCGTGCCCCCACTCCCCCCAGCACAGCGGGGGAATTACGCCTGCGGCCAAGGGGTTAAAATATTCACCTAAAATCCTCCGAACAACGAATTCCGATTTACTCACCTGTTATCAGTAGAGAACCCAGTGCTGCATCTTTTAGCCCAGCACTGACCCTGAAAAGTAATTCTAAGCATACTTACCAGTAACTTGTACTTCCTTCCATAGGAATTCATTGTCTGGTTTTCACCCAAACAGTTTCTACGTGTCTTTTACAGGAGATGCACCAGTGCTGGATCCAGGATCCACCACTGAGGAAGAAAAAGTGACGATAGCACTACTTACCTGCTAAGTGAATTTCCTCCCATAGGATAACATAGGTGATTCTATGTGAAAAAGTTTCTAAGTGTTAACTTTTCAAATAGAATAATATTCCTTAAAATCACTTCTGTAACCAAAATGCTTTTACTGAACTGTTTACAGGAGATGTCACAGGACTGAATCTAGGATCCAGTCCTGTGGTTAGAAAAGTAATCCATAAAGTAACTAATTGCATTTAACTAGAAATCCCCATGGAGCTCAATGTTGCATTGTGTTTGAAATTGTGTTGTCCATTGCAACAACTGTAACTACTGTACTTCAAAGTCTATTGCCTATTTGTAAAGTATTTAAACTAAAGTAATTCATTCTGAGAAAGTATATTTTATAATATAATGTATAATATAATTATAATGTAATTTAAAAGATAAAATATCTAAAAATAAATAGTTAAAAAAATGTAGTAAATCAGTATCAAAAAAATAAATATAAGAATTAATACATTTAAAAATTGTCATTTAAAAAACCTTTAAAATTCACTGAAAAAAACCATAGGTTTCAGACATGTTATAGTTAGGAATTATCATTTAAAAAACCTTTGAAATTCACTGAATAAACCATAGGTTTTAGGGGTGTTATAGTTAGCTGGACATTTCACTCGTACAAAACCATTGAAATTCCTTTGTTATAGTTGGTTGTACTAACTATAACTCGCGCGCCCGCAATCCACTGCTGATGATGTCACATTTTACATCATTCATTAAATGGTCAGTGACATCACTGATGACATCATCCAAGTAACAATCAGATACAACTCATCATACACTAGTATAACCTTTCATCACTCACTATAAAATATAAACTACCATTTTTTAAACCATTGACACACCAACACAAGTTTTTAAAAACTCACTCATTGATTTGTAGATCTACACACACATCTATACACTTACCTATACATTCACTCATACATGCTGACAAAGATCAATAGAACAATAATTAAATATACTTATACATCTATATCAAAATTACAGAATAGCACATATCCTACTCACTTTTGCAGTCATCCTACTCACTTATGCAAATAATTCATCATACTTACATGTACTCAGCTACACACTTATACAAACATGACTTTATTTATTGATATAGAAAGTAACTCATACTTAGTGTGTTATAAAATCACTATTGTAAGTATACAGTTTTCCATACATTTAGTAAGACAACCACTGAATCTTACATATACTTATTTATATACACCAACTGTCACATTGCCTTTTATATTTCAACATTGTTAGACAATTATCATTGAGAAATATACTTACTCATCAACACACCAAGAAAGAGATTCTCTCCCCAAACAACTGTTTCCACATGCAGTCTTAACATCCTATACCTACTAAATCAACTATTTACACATCTTTGGACAGTCACACACCTCCCACCCAACCACATACACATTCACTCTCCCATACAAATACTCACTTAACTAATTAAAAACTAATATAGAGTTTCACATAGGTAGTAACCAACTCATGCAGTTGTTCACACAACAAGAGACAGAGTGATACAGATATTCACACAGTTTAATCACTATACCATATATTTAGTGAAACACTTTAAATTAGGCACTTAGACAGTCAATCACAGTACTACTAAATGTACTACTAAATGCTCCATCCAGACACTTATACATCCATTCCGTCTTCAATACAGATTCCTACATATATAATACTTTTTTTAAATATAGAAGCAAACCACATTCACTGGATGATGTCATCAGTGATGTCATTTGAGATGTCATCAGTGATGTAATCAGTGATGTCACTGACCATGTCATGAATGATGTGATATGTTACATCATCAGCAGTGGATTGCAGGCGCGCAAGTTATAGTTAGGACAACTAACTATAACTGAGGAATTTCAATGGTTTTGCATGAGTGAAATGTCCAGCTAACTATAACACCCCTAAAACCTATGGTTTTTTCAGTGGATTTCTAAGGTTTTTTAGATGCTAATCCCTAACTATAACATGTCTGAAACCTATTTTTTTCTGTGAATATATATATATATATATATATATATATATTATTCCACAAATCGCCCTAAAGCATTGGAGGCGCACTCAACGATGTTCGACCATCCGGCCTGTAGATGCAGCCTGCTTGTCAATGCACGTTTCTTTTCTTTTTGCCGACGCGTTTCAGGGCATCAAGCCCCTTCTTCCTGGGCAGGTTAAACAACACACAACACACACAAGCCCCACAGGTTCTTTTTCCGGTTTTATTTGGCCATATCCGCCCACCATGGGCGTGTGGGTTTTACTCTTTCCCTTGGTGCATTATGGGACATGGTGTCCTACCTGTGGGTACAAAACATTGTATTTTAGTAAGTTCGTGCGTTTGTTCATGTTTCATGTCCATTAAAACTCTAAGTGAGTCACACATTTCAAAGCTTGCTCAATTCGCATATAGAACATCGTGCCGCTTTTAATCCTGATGAGTTCAGAATGCCGGCCTCGATCTGCTGGTTCATTTGTAAGTCCCAACTGTCGATGATGCTACCTCCCACGGCTAGGACAGCCGCGTTAAAATTATTCCACAAATCGCCCTAATGCATTGGAGGCGCACTCAACGATGTTCGACCATCCGGCCTGTAGATGCAGCCTGCTTGTCAATGCGCGTTTCTTTTCTTTTTGCCGACGCGTTTCAGGGCATCAAGCCCCTTCTTCCTGGGCAGGTTAAACAACACACACAAGCCCCACAGGTTATTTTTCCGGTTTTATTTGGCCATATCCACCCACCATGGGCGTGTGGGTTTTACTCTTTTTTCCTTGGTGCATTATGGGCATGGTGTCCTACCTGTGGGTACAAAACATTGTCTTTTAGTAAGTTCGTGCGTTTGTTCATGTTTCATGTCCATTAAAACTCTAAGTGAGTCACACATTTCAAAGCTTGCTCAATTCGCATATAGAACATCGTGCCGCTTTTAATCCTGATGAGGCTGCATCTACAGGCCGGATGGTCGAACATCGTTGAGTGCGCCTCCAATGCTTTAGGGCGATTTGTGGAATAATTTTAACGAGGCTGTCCTAGCCGTGGGAGGTAGCATCATCGACAGTTGGGACTCACAAATGAACCAGCAGATCGAGGCCGGCATTCTGAACTCATCAGGATTAAAAGCGGCTGGCTAATGTTGACATTGATCAGACTGCACCTAAGAGCAATTTTAAGTTGGCTTCTAAATTTGTTCCGCAGACTGCGGTGGACTCAATTGACATTTTCTCCGAAGTGGTCACCAGGGACCTGATGGCCATGAGAACTACACAAGGGAACCAAAGAGCAAAATTCAATACCACCAAGGCACAACAATTAGCCATTAAGACCATTATGGATGATACAACTATTGGGTGCAAACCCTCCGACAAGGGAGGAAATGTTGTCATCATGTCCAGGCCCAAATATGTGGCTGAGGCTATGCGCCAATTGCAGGATGCTTCCTGCTATGCCGTAATAAAAAAACAAGATTATCTATCCAGTATCAATGATCTTCATATTTTACTCAAGAAGTGGCTTGACAAACAGATGCTAGATCTGGAGGAATATCTCTTTCTCAAGACTACCAACCCAACGTTACCTTGCTTTTATCACCTTCCCAAGGTCCACAAGGACATCAATGATCCCCCTGGGAGACCTATAATCTCCTCTATGGGAGGATTGACGGAGAACCTCTCTAAATTTTTAGACCACCATCTGTTCAGTTTTGTGCTGTCTCTGAGATCGTACATCAGAGACACCACAGACTTTATAGAGAAGGTGGAACTCTTGGACTGGCAACCATCCTATACATTGATCACCCTGGACATAACAAGTTTGTATACTTGTATAGACCATGACCAGGGCCTCCATGCTATAGAGTACTTCCTCAACAAAAGAGAGCTTAAGTATGCAGTACATAATAGGATGCTATTAGAACTAATTGCATTTTGTTTGCATAACAACATTTTTCTCTTTCAGGACACCATGTACCGCCAACTGACTGGTACAGCCATGGGCTCCTGCTTCGCCCCCAGCTACGCGAATTTATTCGTGGGCTGGTGGGAGGAGCAGGTAGCCTGGGCCCCCAGACTTTCCACCTGGAACACCAAGGTGGTACTATGGAGCAGGTATATTGATGACCTGTTCCTGGTGTGGAATGGGTCGATTGAGGAAGCAAACCAGTATATTCAAATTCTCAACAATAATGAGTATAATTTGAAATTCACTGGTGAAATAAACAGGGAAAAGGTCAATTACTTGGACCTAGAAGTCAGCATCAATGATGGGCACATTTGCACTAACTTGTACCGCAAACCGACTGCTGGCAACAGCGTTTTACACGCGTCAAGCAGCCATCCCCGTAAACTGATTAATAATATCCGGTACGGGGAATTTTTGCGGCTCAAGCGCAACTGTAGCCAGGATGAGTGTTTTGAAAAAGCAGCCACCGAGTGTACAGAGAGGTTTGTGGTGAGAGGATACAGTCCCCATCTCCTCAGAGACTCTGAATAAGGTTAGAACTATTCCTCGCTCTAGTCTTTTTTCTAAAAAACCAGCTTCAACCACAGAAGGTAAATTCCGCATGATTACATCTTATTCTGCGGACTCTTACAAATTGCGATCAGTCCTGTCAAAACATTGGCATATTTTAAAATCAGATCTAATCATTGGTTCTGATATACCCAACGTGCCATTAATCACGTACAGGAAGGCGAGATCACTACGTGACCAAGTAGTCCATAGCTATTTGAGACCTATTGACAAACGACAGGGTACTTTAAGGGATGCCAAAGGCTTCTTTCCTTGCGGTAAGTGCAAGGCCTGTCTATCAAGCAAGAGGACATTGAGTTATGAGGTCCCTGGCCACATGGGAGGGAAGAAGATCAGCAAATTTATGTCTTGCCACTCTGACTATGCAGTCTACTGTCTTGTATGCCCTTGCATGTTGAGATATGTAGGCAGAACTATTAATCCTGTCAAGCTGAGGGTATTAGAACACATGCGTGCCATAGTAAATAAGGATTTCACATATCCTGTGGCACGCCACTTTTCCATCAGACACAATAGCGACAGGAACCTTCTAAGGTATATTTGTTTGGACAGAGTTGAAGAAAATCCAAGAGGGGGCAATAGATTGCTGGCATTAAGGAGACTCGAGTCCCGTTACATCATAGATTTAGAGACTAGAGCACCCAAGGGATTGAACATGGGAGAAGAACTGGCCTCACATTTGGGTTGACTAGGATGGGCTAAAGTGCATTGAATCTGTAAAAATACTGTATAAATGATGAAATCATGATTTTGAGATGGATTGTATTTTGGTAGTCTAGTCGTTATGGCTTGGGGTTGGAGATGCCATTTTCATTGATATCTGTTATGTACATTGCTGAAAAATTCTGTTACACCTTAAGTTTGGCAGTCCTAAGGGGCTGCCATTGCCGATCCACGGCAAGATTTGCCTGATGTTTCTATGTCTCAATCATGACTTGATTCGTAGGCTGGAGTTGTGTTTGAGTCATCCTAGCCACATTATTTGGATACAAATGGTCTCCAGATCTAAAAGCAATGTGGGTAATTACTAAGATGATAATTATGCCGATACACGGCTCAATTGACGGTGTAATGTATCAATCAGGAATGTTTTGAAATTATTCGCACAACATCCTAGGCAGTGCCTTGAATAACCTACTGGCTAAATATGATCTGGAACTTCTTGAATGCAACATGAATGCAAACAATGTCAGATGTCCAACATTCCATGGAAGGAATAGCCAATCCTTTATAGACCACATCATCGTATCCGGCTCTGCAACATATATAAATGTTTGGGTAATTGAACAAACGGTCAGTGACCACAACAGTGTATCTGTCGAATTATTGGGCTGGGGGTCAAAAAGGAACTCCTATGGTCAACCTATTCAGAACATCTCCGTAGGAAGGCCAAATGGGATGAGGGTGAAATGGACAAAAGTTGACCCTGCCAAAATTGTCACCAATGTAATTACTAACTGCTATGGAGAAGTGGAGTATTGTCTATCCCCAACACCATGCTCAGAAACTTTGCTGTCTAAATTTCTAATCATTACACAAACCGTAGAGAAATTATTGACATGCAAATCACGGGAGCCAAGAAAAGTCAAAACAGTGTGGTTTGATGATAATTGTGCCCAGTCACTAAAAAGGCTAAAAATTTCGCTAGATGCCAAACCGAGAGACCCCTGTAAGATAAGGGAAGAGCGTTGCAATTATAAAATCGCACTAGCAACTCGGAAGAGAGAATTACAGGACGAGGCATGGGCTAAATTAGACCAGGCTGCAGAAACAAAAGACCACAAACTCTTCTGGGACACTGTAAACAGCCCGTTCTTAAAGAACGACAACATTCCCGAACTTACCTCGCATGTCAGCTGTCAAGACTGGATTACTCACTTCACTGGGATTTTTAACTCTGATTGTTCTTTCGATTGTACTTTGGTCTTAGATCCTAATGTTTTAACCGTAATGCCAATCAATTTTAAATGGGAGAAATTATTGTTTTCAGTATCTTTAAATGAGGTGCGGGATGCGATAGAGAAAAGCAAGGGGGGGAAAGCCCCGGGCCCAGATGGGGTTCCTGTGGACTTTTTTAAATCCAAGATTGATTTATGGGCCCCTATTTTAACACGCTATTTCAATGCTGCTATTGAGGATGAATTACCTACCTCATGGGGTCAATCTATACTGGTGCCACTTTTTAAAAAAGGTTCAAGGGCTGAAGCACGTAATTATCGCCCAATTTCCCTTTTGGACTCGTCACTAAAAATACTGAGTCGCGTGCTTCTGGGAAGATTAGAGTCCTGGGTCGATGATAATAATGTCCTGTCACCAATCCAGTACGGGTTCCGTAGGGGCATAGGAACCATGGAGCAGTGTGTGAACCTTGAGCTTATTATCGGCAAGTACACAAAAGCAAAGGAAGGGAATTTGTTCATGTGCTTTGCCGATCTAAGCTCAGCATTCGATCTAGTGGAACACACACTGCTCTGGCCAACATTACTTGCTATGGGCGCACCCCCCGAAATCATTCATTTGCTGGCTAGAATGTATAGCAGCTTATCAAGTAAAGTTAGATTCGGACCAAACGGAGAATGCACCCCCTTTTTTAAAATAGGTAGAGGGATTAGGCAAGGGTGCGTTCTCGCACCCTTGCTGTTCTCCCTTTTTATAAACCAGGTCGACCAGTCGCTACAAGAGTCTTTTGCTGATGCCCCTATGATAAATGGTAAACAAATACCTGTCCTCTTATACGCGGACGACGCGGTTCTGATTTCCAGGACCGCGAACGGTCTCCAAAAGCTAATTGATAAATTTAATGTTTTTATTAAGGGAAGAAAACTTAAAATCAATAAGGGCAAGACTATGACTATGACCTGTGGGAAGAAATTAAAGAAAAGTAAGTCATTCTTCCTTGATGGGGATAAACTTGAGTCTGTGCAACATTTTTGTTACTTAGGCATTACCTTCTCAGGGGATGGGAGATGGGTAAACGAGCAATCCTGTATAGGCATGAAGATGATTAGAAATACAAACTGCATCTTCAGATTCGCTTCCAAATTAGGGGGGCGTAGAATAAGGGAGATGATTTCTATTTATAACTCCAGGTGTATGTCCTCTGCTCTATACGGAGCAGGGATATGGGGATATAACTCGCAGATCGCCCTCTCCATTCAGCAGGAAGAAAATAAGTACCTTAAACGCCTATTATGTCTTCCTGCTTCAGCCTCCAACGAAATCATTCATAGGGAGCTGGGCATTCACCAAGCCACAGACTTGATTGCACTTCGTCCCCTCTCCCTCTGGCGATCCATTTGGGCCAAAAATGAAACCAAGTTTACCCAGGAAATAATTTTAGACTGCATTAAATTGGACCAGCACTTAAAAATCCCTTGGCTAAAACACATTTTTCACTGGTATAATTCCCTTTTTGGTCAAGATATTTTTAAAGACACCCCAACAGAATCAGTTTTATCGAAGCGTGACCTTAAATCCATCTACATGGATCATGCAAAAGGGATTAGAATGAAGGGGTATGCTACACAAAGTACTTTTAAATTGTATCTGGAACACAATTTAAGCACAGGATTCCCATCATACCTTACATTTGTCAGTATTAACTCCCATCGCTTTGTTCTGGCACGCCTGAGGCTGGGTATAGTCCACCATCTGGTGGCCTTCCCTACTGTAAAGAAGCCGGGGTCTTGCCCGTGCCCATGCGATGGGAAATCGAAACAGAGTATCTGCCACTTTTTACTACTTTGTAATTTTTATACTGGTTTTAGAAAGTTTTACCTAAAGCAACTATTTTTAGAATATAGTACGTGTGATATAAGAGCTGCAATGCAACTGTTGTTTGACCTGTCGTCCCCAAATGTGTGTTACCGTGTAGCCACTTATGTTCTCAAATGCATCGGGCACAGGAAATCAATCATTATATGATCTCCGTTGGGAAAGACACCTATTGACCAACTGTGAGCTATTGCCAAACCTTTTGCATTTCTCTTATACACGAACTTTGGTTATTATTATGTTTTTTACATCCGGGTATCGATTGTTCCCTTGGTTCTGTACCTCTCTGGACTCATGCTTTTTGTACATAATTGCTGCTAAAATACGTAAGAGATTTTATAGACATTGCACTTTAGTTCCCCTTGCATATTTTTGCACATACTATTGCACTTTATGCTCAGCTTAGGCCTCTCTTTGACTTGTACTACCTCAATTAGCCTGTTTTGCACTAGACTTTAAAATTTCTGCTAAATACAATGTTCAATTTTTTGTATATTTTGCACATACTATTGCACTTTATGCCCAGCATAGGCCTTTTGTCTAGTACCATCTTACTTGCATGCTCTGCATTAAATGCTTAAAACGGCTGCTACATATAAGTGATTTTATGGTATACTAATGTGATATGCTTTGTACTTATTTGCTAAATTGCTGCTAAAATACTATGTCCAAATTTTGCATTTTGCACATATTACTGCACTTTACGCCCAGCATAGGTTTCTTGTTTAGTACTATCGCCCTTGGCATGCCTTGCACCTTATGTTTAAATTGACGCTATATTTAGTGATTATTTTCTATTTTTTTGGTTTTAACTTGATTGGCTGAATTAATGTAATTGTTTTAGCAAGTTTCATCATTCTTTAATCTCTTATAAAAGTAACTTCAATTGTATCCATGAATGTTGCTATATGGTTGTACTTGTACAAACCGAATAAAGCATTTTGAAACTGAAATGTATTTGTACATTCAAAGATGGCGCCCATGATGCTCTTTGCTCAGTCCTTCGTTTGTGTCTATTGTAATGACGGACATAGATAAGGACATAGTATTCAGTTTCTCAGATGTAAATACTGACGAGGGGAGTTCTCTCCCGAAACGCGTCTATCTGAATAAATCTACCCCCTGCCAGAAGTAACTGCCGTGCTTGTGAGTGCTATTTTCCTGAAACAACCCGGCTGGGTATACTTTGGGATTTTGGAGCTGTTATTTTTACTGCGGACACCAACGCGGTTCGAAGCACCCGCTTTTGAGAGTGACTCGTTTTTTTGGTGTGAAAGGGAGCGTCATATATATATATATATATATATATATATGCAGAACTGAATCCTGACCGCCAAACGTGGCGGAAACAGCAGGCGTGGACCTCTTCAACACACAGCAGTGTTTAAACGCGAACCAAAGCCACAGCAGACAAAGGTGTTTTCAACAATCCATTTATTTGCAGAAAAATGTAAGAGCCAGTGCCCTCCCTGACGCGTTTCGCTCCGCAAGCGGAGCTTGATCACATGACGTGTCAGGAGTAGGACGAGCATTAAATTGACAGTAAAAGCCCGAGCGCCTAAAGAAACAGGACGCAAGGGTGGCATGAAAGCAAATGAACGTTAAATCAACATTCAAAACATTATTACAATCAAAATTGTCTATTTACATCAATAATAGCTGGGGGGCACAACATCACTGCATAGTGCATTCAAAATCATAAATCGAGTTGGTGTTTATCAATCTAGCAATAATAATCAGGCCTCAAAACCAAATTAGATCTCAATGCTTTAACCAGAGGACCTAGACGATTAAAATGCCAAACGAAACATATATATCACAAGATCAGCATCAAAAATGATAAAATATCAAAAAATGATAAACAGATCAAAATGTGAAAACAGTTCATTGCCAGTGCAATCATGATGGTCTATTTAAACTACGTCCAAAGGTATTAATAATATTCTTGCTCAAATCAATACATAATTTTTCTTTTCATGCATGCCCCCTCAGAAAAGTGAATACAAAAAATGCCTTCATGCTAAAGTGCCAATACCTAAAATTCATTGCATAATACAATAAAAAACTTTAATAATGTCAGCGGAAGAACCATTATGAAAACTCACCCATAATACTGTGCAAAAAATACAACAAACAGATTAATTTTCTTTAGTCATTTTCAGAAATATTTACATTCAGGTCAAATGGATAATACGTCACATCAACCTCATAGAAAGTGGTGTAATTCATCAAAGGCATTAAGCCCATTGGGGGCCCGGGTGTCAAGTAATAAAATAAAGAACGCCTCTTTTTGACGCAGCAGTTTTTCACGATCCCCCCCTCTGCCTGGGTTGGCCACCGAACACAGCAAAGTGTACTTTAGATCTTTTAATTTTTTATCATGTACAGCTTTGAAGTGGCGAGCCACCGGATAAGTCATATCCGAGTTGACAATGGCTCGGATATGTTGCAGGATACGCTGATATGCAGGGAGTTTAGTGCTCCCTATATAGGATAAAGAGCATGTGCAGATAAGTTGATACACTACATATTCGCTGCGACATGTCAGATGTTCTTTTATGGGGATCAACTTATCATTGAAAGCCGAGGTGTAGTGGGTTCCATTCTCAGCAAATGTACAGGCACGACACGACGTACATCTAAAAAAACCTAATTTGTTTAACCAATTGGTTTTAGGTGGCAGTTCTGGCTGTGTTCTGTCTAATGCGTCTTTCATAGACGGAGCCCTCCTAAAAGTGATGGCCGGTGATTTGGGCAAAAATGGTGCTAAGATGACGTCGGTTAATACAATTGGCCACTCAGATCGAATGATTTGGCTAATCTTAGAGATCTGAGAACAAAAAGTGGTGATAAACCGAACAGAGCCCTGTTCAGTAGTGTCCCTCTTCTCCTTGTTCCTGGGAGTGAGGAGATCCTCCCGAGACCGAACACCAACCTTTGCCAAGGCCTGATCAAGAATGGCTCCACTATACCCTCGCCTCAGAAATCTAGTCCTAGATTCCCTTAAACATTGTTCCAAGCTGTCAGGGCTACTGCAGATTCTTTTTATTCTGATGAATTCACCCAAGGGTATACTATTGATAGTATGGGTCGGGTGAGCACTGCGGGCATGCAAGATGGAATTGCCCGCAGTGCTTTTTCTATGGAGCTTAGTCTGGATGGTGTTCTGATCAATGTAAAGCTGGACATCCAGGAATTCAGCCGCATCAGAAGTGATACTAGCCGTAAACCTCAGATTCCTGTCATTGACGTTGACATCTCTCACAAATGCCGCTGCCTGATCTTTGGTGCCTCGCCAGATGATAAAAATATCATCGATAAAGCGCCAATAATGCACAAGATGAGGAAGCCAATGTATGTGAGTGACTTCGAGAACATGCCTCTCCCACCAGCCAACATGGAGGCAGGAATAGCTGGGGGAGAAGCATGAACCCATGGCCACCCCTCGCTCCTGGTGAAAGAACTCCTTCCCAAATTGGAAATAGTTATTGACAAGGCACAACTTTATCATGTCCATGAGCATTAGGTTGTGATTTCTAAAGTCTGCCTCTCTGCTGTTCAAGAAATATTCAACTGCATGGAGTCCCTGCTCATGGTTAATGCTGGTATAAAGTGCCTCTATATCCATCACCAGAAAACAATAATCAGGAAACCACGTGACGTGACTAACTTTGACCAAAAAATCTGTGGTGTCTTTCAAAAATGAGGGAAGGGAAAACATATGGGGTTGCAGAAAAAAATCAACATATTTCGAGATGTTCTCATTCATGCTGCCTAGAGCTGAGATGATGGGACGGCCTGGGACAGGAATGGTGCATTTATAGATTTTGGGCAAAAGATAAAACAAAGGAGTGATAGGGTGTGCAACATTGAGAAATTTAGTTTCCTCTTTGGTGAGTAAGCCATTTCGAAACCAACGATTGATGTTTTTTCTCGTGTTTTCATGGCTTTTTAACATCGTGAATTTAGTACACTTTGTATAACATGATACATCACCAAGTTGCCTGTTTGCTTCAATAGTGTAGTCAGACTTCGCCCATAACACTGTATTCCCTCCCTTATCAGAGTTTTTGACGATGACCTGGTCATTGCCCTGGATCTTCTTTACAAGTCTCATATATTGCATGTTATTAAAATCGACCTGTCTTTTCTTTTTCAGCACCTTTTTGTTCAAAGACTTGAATTCTGTTATAATCCTGTCACTAAAGACGTCAACAGCGTCCTTAGGCATCAAAGGTAAAAAAGTTGATTTTCCACGGAAGGTAGTAGGTGGAGAACAATTAACATTCATGACCTGACTTACTGACAAATCAGTTTGCGTATTGCTTTCATGGTCTAGAGACAATAATGACTGTAAGCCCTGTAAATCTTTAACCTGCAAAGATTTGACATTAGATGTTATCTCATCAGACACAGCATGTATTGATGCATTATCAGGATGTAATAAAAAATATTTTTGCAATTTAATCTTTCTGATAAATTTAAAAACATCAATCCGTGCTTGGACATAGGAAAAGTCGTTAGGGGGACAATACGACAGTCCTAGCGAGAGAAGTTGTTCCTCTGCCTTGGATAAAGTCAAATCAGTCAAGTTGATTACAGTATTATCATGCTCACTCGTTAATTGTTCCAATTCTTGCGAGTTTTGCCTCGTTTGCCACCTCTTTTTGGCGCTGCGTTTCCTGCAGCGTCGCTGTTGACTGCCGCTTTGTCTGCTTGAGGAGGAATATTCCGTGAGCGCAGAGAGTACCTCCGGTCCTCGCTGACAAAATTTAATTCATCAGCCATAGAGAATTTAGTTAAGTCAATTGAGCTTATCGCTGCACGTGATAAGCTTTCTTCAGAGCCACTGAAAGACGCCACTGAAAGGTTATCCTGATTGGTTGAGGTAGGATCGATGTTTGACCCAGCATCGGCATTGATGGTTGTTTGTTGCCCAGTGGACATGGCCTTGCGTTTGTATGAATCATATTTTCGTGAAAACGTAAATATGCGCCCTGTCTCATAGTCCTCTTTATCCCTGGCAAACTTGTTGATTTTTCGTTCTTGAATTGTTTGCCCCAACTTGGTGAGTCTTGAATCAATTTCCTTTCGGGCATTCGCAATTAATTCAGTGTCGCCTGATGCCTCTAATAATGCATTAGTTTTTTCTATTTCAATTAACAAAAGTTCTCTATCAGAATGGGCATATTCAGTCAGAATTAATAACATGTTCCTTGATGACTGAAGACTGTTCTCAGCCCACCTCTGAAGCATTTTGGGGTCCGGATTTTCATATGTTGGTACTATCATTACTCGTAATCCCCTGGGGACACGGTTAACTTCCAAATACTTGTCCAATGATTTTTTCTCCCACCATTTAGAAAGTTCACTGCGCAGCAATTTTTCCAAGGTTTTAAGTAGGTCTTTAGTGCTATTGCTCGCATTTGTTGTACGACCTGCTTGAGTATTTGTAGAATTTGTAGTGGGTAAGTTCTCATATAGCGCCTCCGCCGCCATTTCCCTACTCCTGAGAGCGTCGGTGGATAACATAATTGCAGTTGTTAATGTAACGGCTTAAAATGCCGCTGGATTTAAACTCGTAAATGCTGCTGGTAAACGATAAATAAATATCGTCAATGGTCGCTTTATCAATGCTGATATTTGCTTAGGGCCTGCCTTATTTAGTAAATGTCACTGGTGCGCGCCAACAACTCCTTACCAGAAACGGTCCAGAACGCCGAGTGAAACCAACGCCTCCCTCCGCTTCCCGACACTTCTCCGGATCAGGTGCTGCACAGCGCCGGCCAGTTGAATAAACACAGTAGGCAGGGGGCACGGTCAAAGTACTCTTTCCAAGTTCAATCGTTGGAACGCAAGCGTTCGAAGTTTGACAAGAAACCGTGCCACAAATCCCAAGCGGGTCCACGAAACCGGAAGCAAACCAACTCCGGTGAAGAAATGCAGAACTGAATCCTGACCGCCAAACGTGGCGGAAACAGCAGGCGTGGACCTCTTCAACACACAGCAGTGTTTAAACGCGAACCAAAGCCACAGCAGACAAAGGTGTTTTCAACAATCCATTTATTTGCAGAAAAATGTAAGAGCCAGTGCCCTCCCTGACGCGTTTCGCTCCGCAAGCGGAGCTTGATCACATGACGCGTCAGGAGTAGGACGAGCATTAAATTGACAGTAAAAGCCCGAGCGCCTAAAGAAACAGGACGCAAGGGTGGCATGAAAGCAAATGAACGTTAAATCAACATTCAAAACATTATTACAATCAAAATTGTCTATTTACATCAATAATAGCTGGGGGGCACAACATCATATATATATATATATACATATATATATATATCTTGACACCTTACCCGGCTGGGAAAGATTTGAGTTGCACTAATTCACGGTTGATTTCATTTCATTATTTATTCAAGTTTGACGGATTATTTGTCCCAATGCATTTCGGCCATTCACTCGGCCTTCTTCGGGGGAGGAAGTTCTTCAGACAGCAACCGGTTTCGCCTCTGGGTACCAGGTAATTGATTGTTCCTTTTTTATTTCTTTCCCTCTGGTGGGCGTTACACAATTACCAATTTGCAAGGCTTTCTGGTATCCGTAGGCTGCATACCAAATCATGTGGATGATGTCTGACACCTTGAATTAATGCCGTGATTTCCCCGCACGCCACTTTCATGCGTAATGGGGACTCCAACCAGAATCCAGTTTCTGGTAGCAGCCGCTGCCCTGAAGCTTTCCGCTATTTTCACAGTTGTCCTTTGTCGGGCAGGCATGGCGCTCTTCAAGAGGTGCGTAACTCCGCGGCAGGACAAAGCCGTAAATAACATCTTGACACGTTACCCGGCTGGGAAAGATTTGAGTCCCACTAATTCACGGTTGATTTCATTTCATTATTTATTCAAGTTTGACGGATTAATTGTCCCAATTGATTTCGGCCATTCACTCGGCCTTCTTCGGGGGAGGAAGGTCTTCAGACAGCAACCGGTTTCGCCTCTGGGTACCAGGTAATTGATTGTTCCTTTTTTATTTCTTTCCCTCTGGTGGGCGTTACACAATTACCAATTTGCAAGGCTTTCTGGTATCCGTAGGCTGCATACCAAATCATGTGGATGATGTCTGACACCTTGAATTAATGCCGTGATTTCCCCGCACGCCACTTTCATGCGTAATGGGGACTCCAACCAGAATCCAGTTTCTGGTAGCAGCCGCTGCCCTGAAGCTGTCCGCTATTTTCAAAGTCGTCCTTTGTCGGGCAGGCATGGCGCTCTTCAAGAGGTGCGTAACTCCGCAGCAGGACAAAGCCGTAAATAACATCTTGACACCTTACCTGGCTGGGAAAGATTTGAGTCGCACTAATTCACGGTTGATTTCATTTCATTATTTATTCAAGTTTGACAGATTAATTGTCCCAATGCATTTCGGCCATTCACTCGGCCTTCTTCGGGGGAGGAAGTTCTTCAGACAGCAACCGGTTTCGCCTCTGGGTACCAGGTAATTGATTGTTCCTTTTTTATTTCTTTCCCTCTGGTGGGCGTTACACAATTACCAATTTGCAAGGCTTTCTGGTATCCGTAGGCTGCATACAAAATCATGTGGATGATGTCTGACACCTTGAATTAATGCCATGATTTCCCTGCACGCCACTTTCATGCGTAATGGGGACTCCAACCAGAATCCAGTTTATGGTATATATATATATATATATATAATCGTATGGAATAAATATCATCCTTGAAACTTCATCCCACGGAGTCGGTGCCTGATTTTTAATGGTGCTAAACAGGATTGGCTGAATATATATCTACATGTAGATATATATAAATAAATAAATAAATAAATAAAATCACAGACACACACAGATATAAAGAGCGATGGAGGGTCCCTTGTGTCTTATGAGGAGAAAAGCCTTCTACCACCCCAGGCCCAGTATTTTAGCTCTGGATTGGTAAAATACAGTTCAAACCAACCTTGAAGTAATAAAAGCAACCCCTGACACGTTTTTCACTATAATTATAACTCTTCAGAGAGGTTTTGCTTTATCCAGACACATGGGAGCACCCAGTATAAGTCAAAACAAGACTTTCAGGCCTAGAGTGCCACATACATTTTGCAAAAGAGAAGCAGAAAACTGTGCCTGGATGGTAAAAGGTTTTTGTCATATTACAGCTTGGTGTGGGTGGCACTTTGCTAATCCTATGCTTACAGACTTTGCTGTAAAAATGGCAAAATACTTTGTCCCTTTCTATCTTGGCATGGATGGCCCTATGCTAATCCAATGCTTAAAAACTTTGCTCGAAGGGGGGTGTAGTGTGGGCTAGGCCTGGTTTGCACACATGTTATGTTAGCATGACTTATTAGAAGTTTAAACTCCATTTTACCTTTTGCTGCTTTTGCACATGACACTGCATATAGCTGTTTTTGTAAGTTAGGCTGCGCGAATGTCTTCACATGAGAAAGGCTTGTTTTCGACATCCCTAGACTAACATCGTGACCCTAGTCTGCACAGTGAGTGCTGAAGCCGTCAAGGTTATCATAATGTGGAAAAGTAAATTTTGCCATGTTATATGTGCCTACGTGTTCCCCATCTTATGCTATATGTGCATGATTAATATGCATATGTATTCCCTTATGATCGATTAAAGACGCAATTATAGTTGTGTCCAACTTTAGTATGCCAGTTCCCAGTTCTCGTGAAAGCTACGAGTATTAGGCCTATGTAAAGCTATGTTGCCACGTTTCACAGTGTGCACGTTAATTCAGTAAAAGTCCCCGTTTCTAGGCCTCAAAAGGGCCCGGACTCAGATTCAGCTCCTGTTGCCTGAACCCTCGCTGAGGAGCGATACAGCCCCCACCTGTATCCCTGACCCTTCACTTACTGCCTGCCTCACAGTGCCCGGCTCGGCCTGGCTCTGCCTGCCAGTCTGCCAAAAGTATGTTATGATTCTAGTTATCAGTCCAGCCCTCCTTCTCTGCATTCCTAAGCTACTGAATCACATCAATAGTTTCAGTCATGGTCTAGCCTTTACGTCTCCATGTAAGAGAAATACTGTATTAATGGTCATTTAATATTCCTCAGCACGCACTACATGTAGAATAATGCATGCACCAGTCTTAGAGTCTGTTAGCCTTTGCCCTGATAACTTTTGGATTCTATCAACATGTTCTCTAAACACGAGATACTAGATAGGCTTCAGGTACATGTCGCCCTGACACTCCAGACTTTTCGTCTCTTCTTCTAGTGCAGAAGTCATAGCCCCCCAGTTCTTCCTAGTAACACGTCATTGCCAGCTTGCGCGCACCACTAGGTCAGAGGTCCCGGCTGCTCAGGTAGCCCCCTCCATGTTTCCGCCCCATTTATGACATATTCTGTTACGTTTACATCACATGTCTATGTACACGCCTCTTGTTACACCTACTTACTGCCTTATCTTTCGCGACTGCTACGAACTCCGCCCACTGCTACGCCTACTGTATTAACTGTAATGCTATTGTTTAACTATAAATATTATGCACTGTTATTAAAAGTTGCCACTCTTGCCCAGATCCTGCCCCCCGGCAGCTGCCATCCCATTCCCATGCAGGCTGTCCTGTTGCTGTCCTTTATGCTTAATTAAAGCCTGTCAACTCTAGCTACCTCGAATCTTGACTCTTATTTATTGAGCTATCTGTTATTGTATATCTAGTCAAAAATAGAACAGGTATTTAATTATTTATTTACCACATAATGGCGCCCGAACAGGGACTTGCCCTTTCCCCACGCGCCGGAGAAGCCACGCAAGCCCCCTGACCCTCTGCAGCCGTGACGGAACCATCCTGCGCACCGGCAGATATTTCTGCTGTAAGTATCCCTCAGGTCCACGGAGGAGACGGAGGTTGCGGTCCAGCATCCAGACGAGGCGGTGGAGGAACGCGGCGAGTCCCGACCAGAGCCCAAGCCGAGAGTCCAAGGTCCGAGGTATCCGGAGGCCCACCTGTAACTGAAGTTCGAAGTTCGTCGTCCGTCGTCGTAGTCAGTCCAGTCCAGTCCGAGGCCTTCCGTTCTTGCTGCCCGGTGAGTACCGTTGCTGGGGTAGTATCTAGACAGGGTCAATTAATTTGTCTCTGGTCCGTGGGTTTGGGTACGCAAATCCAACACGAAGTGTCCACCTAGGTGGATGCGGGTCCTGACGTGTCTCTTTATGAGACCGGTATGTTTCGTACTGTTTCAGCAGTGCATCTAGTAATTCTAGTAAGTTCTGTTCTCGAGAAATTCATGTGTTTTTGTTTTCAAGTATTCCAGGTAATGTTTCTGTCCAAACTGTTATTTTAAATGTCATTTCAATGTGTTTTCAATGTCGTGGTATGAATGAGTTGTTTCCCCAGTCATTATTGTGTTCATCGTGTATTGTATTGTGTCTAGATTCCAGTCAAAGTCATTCCTCTGTTCTCAAGATTACGTCAGTTAAGAACTAGGAAAGGTCTGCTCGAGGAAGCAGTTTCTGTCCCGCCTAGGGACAGTCCAGGTCATTTTATGTATCATAAGCATGGCATAAGTGCCATATTATATCTAGACTTATGGGTCGAGTATACTAAAGATCTAGAAGAGAAATATAGATGGCCTGTATCAGGCACATGGGATGCCGAGTGCATCATGCGAGTAGAAGAAGCATTATGGAAAAAGAAAGCCAGACAGTCACAGAAAGATGCCATCGAGTTATGGCGAAAAGAATCTCATAAAAGAACGGAAAAAGAAATCAGAAAGTCAGAATTAAGTAGAGAATCCTCAGAAAGAGCCCAAGAAAGGGAATTAATCGAAATAGGTGAACGAGTTAAAACCGAACAGTCAGACAGACAGAGGAATGCCCTTATTAAGGGTATGTACCCTCTTCTTGCCGAGGGCTTGCCAAAAGCAACCCCGGAGGCATCCAGTAATTTTCCGCCACCCTTAGTTCCGACCAAGCTACGTCACAAACCGACCGCAGCTCATATTTTTCTCTCGTCCTATTTGGACGACACAGTCCCAGAATATGCAAACCCTGTTCCGCCAGCTCCTGTAAATAATGTAATTCCTGCTCCTCCAGTCACCGGGGCACCTGTTACAGCACCTGTTACGGTACCCCCGGTCCAGCCTACGTTACAAGTACCCGCTACATTGATCACTCTGCCAGCACGAAGAGTATCAGTCGACGATTCCAGTTTAGGGGCCGCGGGGGGAGGTGCTCCTGGTACCCCGCCGCCACACAAACGTGTAACATTAGTCGAGTTACATGAACGTGCGTTACAGCGTACGCCCAAATATCAGTCCGTAGCAGATATCAGACGAGCTCTTACCGAATGCCGTTATGATCCAGTCCCAGGCGATGATAATATGGTTATATATTCATTGCGTGTAAGACGGGTGACCGAGTATTTGGACACCCTACCAAATATGAAAGAAGATCTAGATAGAATATATCGTTTCATTCGTACAGGAACAGACCCAGAAAGTATTGGCGAAGTCATGTCTCTAAGAAAAGCTGAGATTCAGTTCATGCTATTAAAATTCCTAATAAATTGTTTAATAAGGGAACAAGATTATCCGACTAAAGATCCGACCGAAATGAAAGTCCTGACAAGGTGGAGTGATCATATAGCCGAGGGAAGACACAAGACACTCAGTAGTATAGAGAGTATGTACAAGAAGATACGTAAAGAAATAATAAGGTTACACGAGAAACGCAAAGCAGCACAAGTAAGCGAGAAAGAAGACGACTCTCCTACCGAAGAGGTAGACGACGAGAATCCTTCCAGAATAGCGTATGTAGGTAGAACTAGACTTTCCGACCGACATTCACGTCTAGACTACAAGAAAACTGTTCCTCCTTCAGCACCAGAACAAGGTTCTCTAGAGCAAGTATTTCAAGTTACCGATCACATTCTGAAATCACGAATCGGTTATAGTGAACTTAGTACCATGCATGAACAAGAACTAGCCCGATCAGCAGTCAGATGGGCTACTGATTCTACCACTTTTCCAGACGAAATAGTGGCACAAATGTTTCTGAAACTGCCCCCAGCCGAGCAGCGACTGGTGGGTATGTATATGATCCAACACCTCATTACACTGTATGAGGGTCAGCATTCTGATCCAGGTCCGTTACATGATGTTCTGAACGAGTTACTCCAGTATAAATGGAAAGGTTTAGGTACCGATTTAATTAGTGTCATTCTAGAACAGCGCCACAAATATAGAACGTTTCTGAACCCGCATTTTGTTCACGTCTCACCCCCGGAAAGTAAACCATTTTACATAGACAGACAACATCCGTTACGAGAAGTACACCCAGTTAGGACACCGGATGGTGAAATGCAACGAGTATTTGTTTACACCCCGATTACGAAGATGGAACTCTTAGAGATGAAAAAATTAATTCCCTGTCACGACAAAGATCCAGCAGGGTTCCACCGTGAATTAAAAGACATGCTCCGTATGGGAGAATACACGTATCCAGATATAAATAAAATGTTAAAGGTCCTGTTGCCTGCGGGCATATATGAAAAACTCAAAGAAAAAGAATGGGAGGTGGGAGAGAAAAAGATAGATTGGGC
The DNA here is from genome assembly GCF_964261635.1 of Lissotriton helveticus. Lineage (NCBI taxonomy): Eukaryota > Metazoa > Chordata > Amphibia > Caudata > Salamandridae > Lissotriton > Lissotriton helveticus. Next base: position 1,009,385,707 of record NC_136057.1, on the reverse strand, counting down.
AGCTCTAGAAGCTGAAGAAAATACACGTGTACCAGGTACCGGTCTAGGAGAAAAATGTAAAGAATTGCCCGAACTGTTAATACAAGTTTTGCCAAGATTACTAGCCACGAAAAAGGAAGACTGGGATGCAATCTCAGCCTGTAAACAGAAAGCAGACGAGGATACTAGTGATTTTTATTCTAGATTTGAGAAATGCTTTATCATCAACAGTGGTTTGAAGACAGGTAGCGAGTCATACCCTCATCTTTTTGTTACTAAACTAGTCGAGAATTCAAGTCCACAAGTTAAAAATCGAGTTTTGAAAGTCGAAAGTACCTGGCAAGCTAATACTCCGTCCCAAATGCTTCAGATGCTCCAGTATCACCAGAATAGAATCAGAGAAGAGCAAGATCATGAAAGGAAACGTATGAAAGATACGAAAATGAAAGTATTAGTTGCACAATCTGTTCCACAAGACAGTCAGAAGAGGGGTCCGAATCAAGCCAGTCATCCTGCAGCTCCCGTTAAAGGGACTTGCAATTATTGTAAACAGCCAGGTCATTTTATAAACGAGTGTGCAGTTCTGAAACACAACATAGCCACTGGTAAGACTAAAGAAAGACCACGTCCGCCTAGACAAGAGCAAGTTACACAGACTTCTCAGTCACCACAGAATGCACAACAGACAGTTCCAGCACCGCAGCCTATAGCTGCAACACAGCATGTTACACAGCAGATGTACCAGTATGCCCAGTCCGAGTATCCAGAGTACCAGCCGTATTCATGAAACAGCCTAGAGAGGGAGGTAGGCTTGCCTCTCATCGAGATACCTGTAGATCAAGAGGGTCCCTATGTACACAGTCAAGTATTAGGGAAAGACAGAAAGTTTCTGATTGATACAGGGGCAAGTAGGACTACTATCAGTCATGACGAGGTTCCAGGGGCTCCGCTCTCAGGCTCTAGAAATGTTTCCCTTGGATTTTCAGGAAAGCCTATTGTAAACGAGATATCAAAGCCAGTTACTCTAGAAGTTGGTCCATTGTCTCGAACTACTGATTTATTACTTACGAAATCATGTCCAGAAAATTTGTTAGGTATTAAGACATTAAAAGAATTAGGTGCAGTTATTTGCTGCTCCCCAGAAGGAATACGATTGTTTTTAAGGGACTTTAAAGGCCACTATGTATTACGAGATTTTGATCCAAGATTGTCCAATGTACCGCAGCATTTATGGGCGCAAGGTCCAACTGATGTAGGTTTCATGCAAATCACACCCCATCGTGTGACTCTCAAGCAAGGTATAGTCCTGCCACGAATCAGACAGTACAGATTGCCACCTGAGGCTGTAGCAGCCTTATCCAAAATTATTGACGAGCTCATTGCTCAAGGAGTGGTTGTAGAAACTGACTCCAATGTATGTAATTCTCCTATTATTCCAGTCATGAAACGTACTGATCCAAATCCACCTCCAGTATATCGATTAGTGATTGACCTTCGAGAACTTAATAAATGTATCATTCCCCAGTACCCAGTTGTTCCAGATATTTCTTCCCTATTGACAGCCATTGATTCTGAAGCCACGTTTTTCACTGTCATAGACCTCAAGAACGCGTTTTTCAGTGTCCCCATTCATCCAGACAGCCAGTTCCTTTTCGGATTCTGTTTAAATGGAAGGAGCTATAAATTCACACGAGCTCCTCAAGGTTTCACAGAAAGTCCTAGTATTTACAGTCAAGCGCTTAAAAGACAACTAGACAATATTCACATGCCAACTGACACTGCCCTGCTCCAGTATGTCGATGATCTACTGATCACAGCCCGTTCTGAACATGACTGCGAGCGTGCGTCACTTACAGTTCTGTATTTCCTAGCCGAGATGGGGCACAAGGTGTCCCCTTCGAAGCTTCAATTCTGTGTCCAGCAAGTGATCTACTTAGGCCACTTACTGTCCAAGAGGGGTAGGCAGTTGACACCTGACCGTATCCAGTTAATAGCGAGTCTTCCACAGCCTAAGACACAGAAGGAGGTACGAGCTTTTATTGGCCTCACTTCTTACTGCAGACAATGGATTCCTCAGTATGCATTCCTAGCCAAGCCACTGATACAGTTAACGACACAGGAGGCAGCCGTATCGACTGTCCTCCCTTGGACATCTGAACATACACTTAGTTTTAATGAGTTAAAGAAAGCTTTATGCCAAGCACCTGTTCTAGCTACACCGAACTACAGTAAGCCTTTTACACTTTTTGTTACAGAACGTGATGGTACTGCATTATCTGTTCTCACACAAGATCAAGCAGGACAATACAAGCCCTGTGCTTATTTTTCGAGCACATTAGATCCAGTAGCCCAGGCTCTGCCTGCGTGCCTCAAGTCAGTTGCAGCCACAGCACTAGCTATCAGACAAAGTGATTCTATAGTATTAGGACACTCCCTGACAGTACAAGTTCCACACTCCGTGGAAGTTCTTTTAAACCGAACACAGACTCAGCACTTGACAATTGCACGTTTAACAGGTTATGAATTGACACTATTCCAGCCACACATAGAAATCAGACGCTGCAACGTTCTAAATCCTGCTACACTGTTACCGTCAGTTACTTCAAATCCTGCCACACATGACTGTGTGGAAGTAGTTAACACTATGACAAAGCCAAGACAAGACCTGACAGATATTCCGTTACCTGATCCCGACCTGACACTTTATGTGGATGGTTCATGTATGAGAACAAGTACAGGAGAACTAGTAGCCGCGTATGCAGTGACTACTGACACTGAAGTTATAGAGACACATCGTATTGACATCCTGTCCGCTCAAGCAGCAGAGCTAGTCGCTCTGACCCAAGCCTGCATACGTGCCAAGAACCTGAAAGTTAATATTTACACAGATTCACGTTATGCATTCGGAGTCGTACACGACTTCGGAGTGCTCTGGCAAGAAAGAGGTTTTATGACTTCTCATGGAACCAAGATTCAGCATGGTCTCCTCATTCAAGCTCTGTTAGAAGCAATACATTTACCGACAGCTATCGCTATCATGAAGTGCAAGGCACATACGAAAGTCACTGACATTATTTCCCAAGGCAACGATCTAGCAGATCGAACAGCCAAGCTTACAGCTCAGACACCAGACATTCCAGTCAACACGACACAGACATCCACTCCAGAACAGACTACTTGCATGACAGTTAAGGACCCTACACAAGATGTCATAGACATCCAGTTACATGCTACTCCTGATGAAATCAAGAAATGGTCCGAACAAGGAGGGGTCCAGACAGATCAGGGATGGTTGACGAAGGGAAAAGCCACATGGTTTCTCCCCGACTCAATGGTTCAAGTCATTATCAATACCGCACATAGTCCTGCACATTTAGGAGAAAAAGCCATGCTAGACAGTATCCAGAACATTTGGTTCAACAAGCATTTACGAGCTGCAGCCAAGCAGAAAGTCCGTACCTGTATGATATGTAGCCAGTTCAATCCAGGTAAAAGTGTCCCGGTGGAACAAGGGGGATTCCAACCTCCTGACCACCCTTTTGAAGTCCTCCAGATGGATTATATTCAGATGGAGCGATGTCGAGGTTTCAAGTATGTCCTTGTAGTTGTATGCGCTTTGTCCAGATGGACAGAAGCATATCCAGTTCCAGATTACACAGCAGCGACCACTGCCAGGCAGTTGGTTCGTGAATTCTTCCCCCGTTATGGACTCCCTAGGGTCGTGTATTCTGATAACAGCCAGCCATTCTCATCTGAGCTAATGAAGCATGTTTCCCTTTTGTTAGGGTACCAGTGGAAGTTTCATTGTGTGCGCCATCCTGAAGCAGCAGGTCTCGTAGAGAGACATAACCAGACACTAAAAATCCGCATTGCTAAAGTTTGTAAAGAGAAAGGTGTAGACTGGCTAGTAGCTCTGCCAGTCGCCCTATTCTATATGCGCATGGTCGCACATTCCAGATCCGGTCTGTCCCCTTATGAGGTCGTATTCGGCCGCCCCCGAACATGTGGGGTACACCTAGACCCCGAAGTATTACAGATGTTTCCAGTAATATGCTGACAGATTACCTAGCTTCCTTGATGTCTGCCCTACACTCTTGTCGTTCACAGGTTGCCGCCGCATTTCCAGACAATACCGAGGTGAAACCGCATGAAATCGTTCCAGGATGTTTTGCACTTGTGAGGAACTTTGATCGTTTAAGTCCGCTGGAGCCCCGCTGGAAACACCCTCAACTAGTCCTTCTGACCACCCGCACGGCCGTGAAGTTGGAAGGCCGCAAAGGCTGGGTGCACCTGTCTCACGTCAAGAAATTTCATGGACTTCGGAAAAAAGAGTTTGCCGAGAACATTTTTAAGGACTGCCAGAATTTTAAAAACTGCCCTATTCTCAAAGACTGTCCCGCTACAAACTTTGAGTCCAAGCCTCCCCTGTTAGAGGAAACTCCGCAGCAGGAGTATAAAAAGAAGCTCCGGTCTAGTAAAATAAGTCAGCCAGTTTAATTGTCTAAGTCCCCCTCGGGTGAAACGGTTAGACAGGTATCTGACATGTATGAGATAGACCCCCATAGTGAGAGAGTTAGTCAAAACTCTATCAGATGTATCGTTTTTCTAAGTTTTCTATTGTTTCTAAGTTTGATGGTTACCTGCACAAGTTATGCATTTCATTTATGTTTTCCAATTTCTCATGTAAATAAGTTTGCTAATGCTACAGTAGAGCACACATTTAGTGATCTGCCTCCTCACGAGTTATCCTATCGTCTTGCTTTGAGAAATAACACATTCATCAGAATGTTACATTATTCACACCAGACCAGCAATGCTACTAATTGTTGGGTGTGTGGTCGACTTCCCCCTTTCCAGACACCGAAGGGAGTTCTGCCACTCTTTCCTTATCCGTTTTCACATAATGGTTCGTGTGGAGCATGGTCCATGTTAACGTCATCCTCTAATGATATGTCCCTTCTGAATAGAACATGTTTTCCAGACAAGCAAGGTCTCTCCCATAGAACAGGGTTAGATCTAGAAAATGAAGTTTATAATTTAGGAAATTATTCTTCGAATTTTATGGTCTTGAATGTTCAGTCTGATACTACTCCAGACTTACCTGCTATTTCAGTACTACCAGTCAAAGGCGAATTATGCGTCAGAAAGAATGGTTCCGCACATGTAGGACATAGTGATTGTACTACTACTGTCGAGTATAGTGACAGTGGGAAATCTATTTTCAAAGCCTCACGTCATTCTTATTTTGTGTGTGGTCAGACCGCATATGTTCGTCTGCCCCTCGATTGGGATGGAACATGTTACATTGCCTTCCTACTGCCACCAGTTTTCCTAGCCCCATCTGATTTTCATAGAAACACACATCTAGTACACGTCAGACATAGAAGGGAGATTGAGTCCCCAATTGTCGATCAAACTGAAACTGCTCTAGAACAGTATACCGATTTCAATAAAGGTTTTTTCTTCTTTATAGGCCCTATCCAGAATAGTAAGTTAATACGTAGATTAACCAGAACCCTTGAAGCAGTAGTGAATGAGACTACTTCTGCTCTAGGTAACTTAACCGAAGAGCAATCTTCTATGAGATTTGTCGTGCTCCAAAATCGTCTCGTCCTTGACGTCATACTGGCCGATAGAGGAGGAGCATGTAGAGTCATCGGATCTAGTTGCTGCATTTTCATTCCTAATAACGCGCCGTCTGTTTATTCAGCTATAACCAGACTTCATAAAATTGCCCATCAGTTACATCAGAATCCAGGCACCTGGACATGGTCCGGTTGGCTCTGGAGTATCATGTCTGCCTGGGGATGGAAAGTATTGTCATTCCTAGGTATAGCAGTAATGATTATTTTCAGTCCTGCCTCTGTTTACAATGTGGCCCTGCGATTTGCGGCATTTGTGCTACCTCTTGTATTCCTAGTCCTAAGTCCCGTTCCAAGACAATTCGAGACGAGCAAATGATGCTATATGAAATGATAGATGGTATCATGAATATAGATGTTTCCTGAGGGAAACGTAGGGCACAAGGAGGGAATGTGGAAAAGTAAATTTTGCCATGTTATATGTGCCTACGTGTTCCCCATCTTATGCTATATGTGCATGATTAATATGCATATGTATTCCCTTATGATCGATTAAAGACGCAATTATAGTTGTGTCCAACTTTAGTATGCCAGTTCCCAGTTCTCGTGAAAGCTACGAGTATTAGGCCTATGTAAAGCTATGTTGCCACGTTTCACAGTGTGCACGTTAATTCAGTAAAAGTCCCCATTTCTAGGCCTCAAAAGGGCCCGGACTCAGATTCAGCTCCTGTTGCCTGAACCCTCGCTGAGGAGCGATACAGCCCCCACCTGTATCCCTGACCCTTCACTTACTGCCTGCCTCACAGTGCCCGGCTCGGCCTGGCTCTGCCTGCCAGTCTGCCAAAAGTATGTTATGATTCTAGTTATCAGTCCAGCCCTCCTTCTCTGCATTCCTAAGCTACTGAATCACATCAATAGTTTCAGTCATGGTCTAGCCTTTACGTCTCCATGTAAGAGAAATACTGTATTAATGGTCATTTAATATTCCTCAGCACGCACTACATGTAGAATAATGCATGCACCAGTCTTAGAGTCTGTTAGCCTTTGCCCTGATAACTTTTGGATTCTATCAACATGTTCTCTAAACACGAGATACTAGATAGGCTTCAGGTACATGTCGCCCTGACACTCCAGACTTTTCGTCTCTTCTTCTAGTGCAGAAGTCATATCCCCCCAGTTCTTCCTAGTAACACGTCATTGCCAGCTTGCGCGCACCACTAGGTCAGAGGTCCCTGCTGCTCAGGTAGCCCCCTCCATGTTTCCGCCCCATTTATGACATATTCTGTTACGTTTACATCACATGTCTATGTACACGCCTCTTGTTACACCTACTTACTGCCTTATCTTTCGCGACTGCTACGAACTCCGCCCACTGCTACGCCTACTGTATTAACTGTAATGCTATTGTTTAACTATAAATATTATGCACTGTTATTAAAAGTTGCCACTCTTGCCCAGATCCTGCCCCCCGGCAGCTGCCATCCCATTCCCATGCAGGCTGTCCTGTTGCTGTCCTTTATGCTTAATTAAAGCCTGTCAACTCTAGCTACCTCGAATCTTGACTCTTATTTATTGAGCTATCTGTTATTGTATATCTAGTCAAAAATAGAACAGGTATTTAATTATTTATTTACCACAATAACATGGTAGGTGTTGTTCGAACTGATCGGCTAACATTTTTAGACACAACAAATGGCAGCTGCGAGCCAACTGAAATCCTGGCGCCTTTATTATTACACTGCAGCCATGATTTCACACACTTGGAAGATTTTCCTTTTCCAAGGATGCAGAGAGCTTTTGCTGATCCTAATGTGATTCGCTCTTGCTGAGCTGAGAGGTAATGGGGTCCCCCAAACAAGCCTAAGAGACCTTCTTTAGTTTATAAAACATAGTTCTTAGATAAGGGAGGGTGTTATAACCAGGCACTATATGACCTGTTTTCACCATCATTGTAATATGATTTCTCCCTTTGTGTTTTATGGAATTGTAACAATGCTGACCATATTATTTCTAATCATTTATCTGTTTATGTTGGCAAAGATACTGCACCTGAGAGCACGTCATTAAAATAAATATTTTAACCTTACCCGTGTCTCTTATTTACTCCTCGTGTGGACTGGTATGAGAGTATAACGAAAGAGTGTTCTCACTTCCCACCCTTCCTGAGTTTATCCTAAGTAACATGTTCTAGGTTGTCTAATCATTGGTTACTTTGCTATAGGACGAAGAGCTAATGTGACATTGATGCTAGCTGGTTGGGGTTTTCTAGGTACTGAGGTGAGTTTCTGGTACACCACAATTCACTGACATCATGGGTCTCTGTGCACAGTTCTGTGTAGGAGCAGGATCCTTGCAACAGGGGCGTGGCCTGCAACATGGCTGAGTAGATGCTTCTGCTGGGGCTCCGGCAGCGCGTAACAAATCCTGTTAGAAATCCTGCCTTGTAATCGCCTTTCGACCACATGCCATAAATGTACGGGAGGTGAGGGTAGTCACTAAAACAACAACCTCACCATTAAAGACTCAAACAGCGCTGACCAAGTGAGCATGCCACCCAAGGTGGCGAAGAGGTGATCCTTGATGGCCTGAGAGAAACTGGCCCTCAGGAGGAGCTGGTGAGCGCAGCATCACTGATCGACAAAGGCAGCCTGGGAAGAGTGGCAAATTGGGGCAGTACAGGCGCAGGTGAACGGCGTCAGTGATGAGGGGCTCCTCCCGAGACTGGGGGCCCCCCACAGCAGAGAAAAAGAAACCACATCGGGCCTTCTGTGGGAGCCACCCAAGATAGTCCACTGGTAGAGGTGAGGCTGTGGAGACCCCTCCACGGGTTGTGACCAACTGCTGACAAAGAGGAAGAGGTGCCCCAGGAATCTTACCCGTCAAGCGCAGGAAAAGAAGGCCTTCAGGCTCACTTGGCAGAATCCTACCGCAACAGACTCCAGTGCTCTGACAAGTCCCACTCCTGAAGAAGCTGAGACACAGGTGTAGAGGCCCCAGCGGTTTATCCAGCATACCAGTAAACTAGACTGCACGCTCGTAGGAGCACCACCAGGGGACGGTTGAGCAGTGCCCCTCCGCCGAGAAGACAAGTAGGGACCAGAGGCAGGGTAAAAACCCCATGACCTTTTGGAGCAAAGAAAGAAGGAACCCTGCCTAGAGATCTAGGCTGTGGACCCAGGTGAGTGGCAGAGGCACCACAGACCATCACCGGACATAAGTGAAGAGGGGCAGTATTCTAGCAATCCCTCCACATACTTGCAGATAACAGGAACAAATGCACACTAAATCTTACACAATAAGAATAAGCTTGTCATTGAGACCCCTCAGGCCATCGCCTATTGTTAAAAGGACCATACGGAAGGGGACTACTAATGCTACAGAGAGCCAACTGCAGCGGTGACTGAGGCCCACAGGGATACACTGTTATAGCCTTCTTAGCACACCTGTAAGGGGGTATGGGCGATAGCAGATCCACCAGACTGAGGCGCCCGGGTGGAACACCCGTGATAAGGAATTTAGAATGAATGCGCCTTAGAGGACGCACTGAGCTTTCGCAGCCCCCAGAAATGAAAGGTAGGGGCCCACTAAGTGGGGCCAGAGACCATCACTTTGCCCAACTCCCATTAACTTGACCTGGGGATTGAGGACCTAGTGAGAAACTGAGGTGACAACAACAGCCACACACTCCCAACACAGCAGAGCGATAGAAAGGGGCAGAGGTGAGTGACACTTTAAGGTTGTCAGGAGGAACACCAACAGCGTGAACTACAGAGAAAAGAGACTCTTAGAGCCCCTCCGGGGCCCCACCTTGCCTTGGTGTGACACACGCTGAAACTATATGCTCAGAGATAAGTAGTAGTAAGGTCACCACACCAGCAGTGTCATAACCAAACCTAAAGCCATCTTAGGAACAGTGTGTCGTACGGGGAACCTTTACAGCTTCACAGTTTGTAACTTTTCCCAACACGTGCACAAGTTAAACAGTTAAAACATGAGCATGTGTAAACTATAAAACATGACATCTAAATGGGCGGAGCTGCATCTTCCTTCCATAGACTACTCAATAACCAAAAACTTTATAAACCACACCCACTGTGGGATTAGTTTTGTGTTCGCGAGTTATTTCTCTGTGCCCATTCTGTGATGCAAGTTCCCTTTTCTAGCGTCTGATTCTTGTTTTGCGCCTACAAAACATATTCTGGAGTAGTAAGTTGTTTGATTATGGCATAGTAGATATTTATAATACGTAGCTACTTGTCAATATTTAAACATTTATATGTTGAAAAAAGTGTTTTTGCATGTTTTTACCTTTTCTTTTTGTAACATCATCAGCTTGTTTTCAGAAACAGACAGGTTACAGCAAACATTGCTCCTTTTCTGGCTCCTTTGTCACATACTGTGACTTCGTATATTATAATATTGACACTGTACTTGACCTCAGAGGTGTTGGTGACCCGTCGGCGCAAACCTAAAACATTTACAATTAACATCACCACCTTCCAGTTGTTAGTCTGTTTTCCCCTGGGGATCATATACTGTCCATATGTATATCATAATATTAACAGTCATTGTGATCTCAGAGAAGTTCATGAGCCGTCAGCGCAAAGAGTAAAGATATATAAGCTTCTGGTTTTTACTCCGTTCCAGCCTTTTGATCATATACTGTGAATATGCATATTATAATGTTCACAGTATAATGATCTCAGAGAAGTTTATGACCTGTCGCCACAAAGATCAAACTTTTCGATGTCCTGGAGAAAAGACGCTCAAAAAATAATTACCACTAAAAGTATTTCGTTATGGATCTCCTGTTCTATAGATAACTTTATTTTCCTTTTCTTTTTTTCTGTAACAATGGTGTCATTTGTTATATTGTAATAGATTGTCCTATTATTGCAGAAGAGGAATTAGAGATTTATCGGCGCCATCTGTAATACAGCTTACAAAATATTGTAACGTACTTGATCAGATATTTTTTCAGTGAGCATATTTTACGAAATTGCAGTATGAAAAATATACCTTTCATAAATACTTTGTTACTTTAAATATTTGATAAACCCTACATTTCTGAATGTTATTTTCTAATTTCTATTCTTCTCAGTTGCAGTTCCTATTCACATTCTCCCTCTAGAATATATAGTACCAGTACTGTATATTATAATAGTACTATCATATATATTCTTAAATGAGTATGTGATGTGATAGCGGAACAGAGTGCGACCTCTAAGCACTACGAAAGAACGTTCCCGATTTCTGCAAAATACAAATTAAAAAAATTATAATGCATACATTTCTATCTAATATGAAGTCATTTGTGTTTAACTATTTTTTACTTGTTCTTCTGACCTCAGATAATGTAGTGCGTGAATGTTTGTTGTAGCACTTCTTTTCTACTTTATCTAAAAGTAACTGATGCCCTCTTATATTATCAAGGATATGGGGCAACACTTTTACAAACTATAGCAGAAAAAAGGAGGGTGTTGCCACGCTTAACTGATATTTTATGAAATTTAATTTTTATTTGTCACCCCTTTGACATATATATAGCGTCAGTTTCCGAAGAAAGTTTATTTGTAATTGCTAAAGAAAAACTGTTTAAAACCTAGACTGAAATTCTTGCTGCACAACCACACCTCCCCGTCAGAAAAGTAAACACTAACGAATAGAAAAAATGGTTAGGGGTTCTGCCCACCTTACCCTCCCGTACCTGAGCAGGAGACATCCAAGGATGAAAAAGTAGAACCAAAAAGGTACTGAAGGGATCAATCTACTTTTAATTATCAAACAAGAAACAATCAATTATCTTGTGATACGCGAATTATACGCAGCATAAGTATATATTAGTTCATATACAGAACTTACCCAGGCACTCGTCACCAGCCGACTGGACTACGGAAACGCCCTCTACGCCGGAACCACAGCTAAGCTACAGAAAAGACTCCAGCGCATCCAGAACGCCTCCGCCCGACTCATCCTGGATGTCCCCCGACGCAGCCACATCTCCAGCCACCTGAGGAACCTGCACTGGCTCCCCGTCGACAAGAGGATCACGTTCCGGCTCCTCACCCACGCACACAAGTCTCTCCACGACCTGGGCCCCAAGTACCTCAACGACCGCCTGACCTTCTACACGCCCACCCGCCAGCTACGGTCCACCAGCCTCGCCCTCGCAGCCACACCACGCATCCGAAGAGCCACCGCCGGAGGAAGATCCTTCTCTTACCTGGCTGCCAAGACTTGGAACTCCCTCCCCATCCACCTTCGGCTGACCCAGGACCATCTCGCCTTCAGGAAACAACTTAAGACCTGGCTGTTCGAGCAGTAGCATACCCCTCCCCCCAAGCGCCTTGAGACCCTCCCGGGTGAGTAGTGCGCTATACAAATGGCATGATTGATTGATTGATATGAGCAAACAGCCAGAGAGACACAATATCAAAAAATGACACAATCTATATATAACACATCACATATATAATATATACAAATACACAGAACACTATACAATACCAAAAACACTTCTCTGTACCCTTGAGAAAAAAGAATATATACACCAATTTACATATGTACCTCCTCCTTAATTTGGGGTGGAGTATACAACAAAACAGTAGTCCCAAACACAAAAAACACCAGGGGGTTAACTTATCAACCCAGCCTACATTTGTGTTGGTGTGCCTTGGAAAAAATCCAATCTTCCTTAAATTTTTTACAGGGGACTCCGTTCAAAACATAAGGTGTCGACGCAGTCGCGGTCGCGTTTCAGCCAGATGATATAGGCTTCATCAGGACATGGGTACTCTATTCTTCGCGGCCCCGGCCAAACCTCGGGCTGGTATCGCCGGCCCCCCCACCACAGCCACCAAAGTGGGTGGGGTAGGAACCACCGTCTAGACTCTATTCCAGTGGACTCTTATCTTCGTGATGTCCGCCCAGGTAGAAAAAACTCTCTGAAGTGGCTCAAGTCTCGCAGTCTTCCTTCAACTTATAAACAAGATCAGTGGCACGTTAACTCAGTGCTCGCTCCAACGCCTCTCCATCCGAACCACCAGAACAGCCTCAGATAATGTAGTGCGGGAATGTTTGTTGTAGCACTTCTTTTCTACTTTATCTAAAAGTAACTGATGCCCTCTTATATTATCAAGGATATGGGGCAACACTTTTACAAACTATAGCAGAAAAAAGGAGGGTGTTGCCACTCTTAACTGATATTTTATGAAATTTAATTTTTATTTGTCACCCCTTTGACATATATATAGCGTCAGTTTCCGAAGAAAGTTTATTTGTAATTGCTAAATAAAAACTGTTTAAAACCTAGACTGAAATTTTTGCTGCACAACCACACCTCCCCGTCAGAAAAGTAAACACCACATTAAATAGTGCCCCTGGGAAGTATCCCACTCGCAAACTTGATAAAAAGAGGACCGCAAGACACTGTTATTTTTTCGCAGTGATTTGTACACCACACAGCAATTATATAAATGGCCCCGAAAATATATAAAAAAACTATTTTTACCTTCACAATCCCTGTCCACCACATTGTGACCATTGTACAGAGTTAATAGTGTTCCAACTCTCCCCTCAACTACTTTGTTTTCCTGTACTCCTTTGGAAGTGCGTCACAAAATGACCGAACCGTTCCCACCCAATAAGGAACAAACTTGTGCTCGGAACACTTTAGCCAATAAAATGTCCATGTTGTTCCACAGAGGAAGAGGGAATGGCTGCCAACACTTCTACTTTTAATGGTACACAGCCAATGAACATTAAGCTTCGGAAAGGTCCCGCTTAAAACATGTTACCCAATGAAATGTCCCTAATACTCCACGGAGAGGGAAGGAATCGCTGACAAAACTTCTACTTTCAATGGTTTACAGCCAATCAACATTAACCTTGGGAAAGTCCTCCTTGGAACACGTCAGCCAATCAGATATCCCTCCTACTCCGCGGAGCGGAAGTGAATGGCGGCCAACCCTTCTACTTTCAATAGGTCTAAACCAATCAACATTAAGCTTTGAAAGCTCCTCCTTAGAACACGTCAGCCAATCAGATGTCCCTCTTACACCGCGGAGAGCAAATGAATGGTTTGCAACACTTCTACTTTCAATAGTTCACAACCAACCAACATGAAGCTCTGGAAGCTCCTCCTTAGAACACGTCAGACAATCAGATGTCCCTCCTACTCAGCAGAGAAGGGAATACCTAGCAACACTTCTACTTTCAATAGTTCACAACCAATCAACATTAAGCTCAGGAAGGTCCTCCTTAGATCAGGTGAGCCAATTAGATGTCCTTGCTACCCTGCGGAGAAGAAGTGAATAGCAGGAAACACTTCTACTTTCGATGGTTCACACCCAATGAACATTAAGCTTGTTGTTGGAACACCTCAGCCAATTAAACGTTAATTTTGTTAAGTGCACACATACAGAACATGCCCTCCCACATATTAATAAATTCCCTGTAACAAAGTGACTCTATCCGTAACAAAAGTTAAAACTGCATAATGAATAAAAATTATTCCACATTATATTAAAGAAATCCCGCAATACAGCGCATTGTTGTTTTCCCGATATAATTTCCACAGCCTACTGCACCCCCCTCCCAACATGAGTGAAGTGCCCAGACTGCGGGGGCCACAGCGAGTCCCCGCTAATATTTTTTTAACAAATACCCCCGGGACGTATTTCCACAGCCTACTGAACCCTCTCCCAACATAAGTGAAGCCCTGAGACTGCGGGGGCCCTAGCGAGCCACCACTATTATTTTTTTTAACAAATACCCCCAAGACCTAGGCTACCCAGGGGCCTCATTACAATAAAATGCAGGAACCCGCAACCCCTGTGCCATTTGTGCGGATTTTTTTTTTTAATAACAATTTTTATTGACAGATTGCACACAAGGCGCAGCACTCCGACCTGCTCATCCAAACCAGGCCACCAAAACTCTTGTTTGATCCTTCTAGCGGTCAAACCTTGGCCCAAATGGCCCTCATGCGCAAGGTTGAAAATGTGTAACCTGAGACCAGAAGGAGGCACAAAACGATCACCCCTCATGATGACATTTGAAGAGGACACAGATAACTCATCCAGAATTTTCCAAAAAGGCCTGATAGAGACTGGGACTGAACTCTCACGTAGAGCCCCATTCTTTATCAAAACAATGAGACCTTGCAAAATGGAATCTTTCTCCATCTCTGACACCCACTGGGCCTTAGAGAAAACATCCAACGAACCCCCACAAACATCACCAACAGAAGCAAATTTCACACCCCAAAAATATACCCTGAAGTGTTCCACACCCCATGCTGCAGCAAGAGCCTCACGCTCAATCACTGAGTAATTTCTTTCCGCCATAGTTAACGTCCTAGACGCAAAAGCGATAGTCTTCTCAGTGCCAGCCTGTAACTGAGAAAAAATCACTCCAACACCAATAAGACTAGCATCCACAGTCAAGAACGACTTACAAGAGGGATTAAAAGGAGAAAGAATCCCTGCATTGCAAATTTCATTTTTAATGTGACAAAAGGAATCAGCTTGTTGCTGCTCCCAGGTGAATCTAGCACCCTTCCGCAACAAAACCCTTAAAGGTTCAGAAATGTCCGCAAACCTAGGAACAAATTTTGAATAAAACTCAACAAGTCCTAAGAAGGACCTAAGTTGATCCTTATCTGTAGGCCGCGGAGCATTCTCAATCGCCATCAATAAGTTTTTCTTTGGAGAAACACCCCCACAAGAAATGGTGAAACCCAAATATTCAATTTCCTCCACCAGAAATGTGCACTTGCTTTTGTTGACAGTCAAACCAGTATTTCCCAATCTGGATAACACTTGACATAAAATGGTATTATGTTCCCTAACAGACTTCCCTGAAACCAAAATATCGTCCTGAAAATATACAACCCCCACCAAACCCTCAAACATGTTGGACATCATGCGCTGGAAAAAACATCATAACACATACCCACCCACGCACCCACCCATACACCCACCCACCCATCATCCATTCCCATCCACGCATCAACCCACCCACCCACAAGAGTATATTTGGTATTCTCGCACGCAGTGTATCAAAATTAATATATTTTAGGATTGTTTCCCACAAAAACAAAATATATATCACACAGTTTATCAAAATTAATATATTTTAGGATTGTTCCCCACAAAAACAAAATATTTATGGTGAGCTTTTTTTGGGGAGACGTGACAGGAGGTTCGAACCTTAGTTCCCAGCACCGAATTTGGCAGCGTTGGCCTCAGACCACATCGTTTCCCGTTATGTGGTCGTGAACCATTTGCAGTATTAGGTGCCCTCGCACCAAAGACCACATCGTTTCCCGTTATGACGGCACTTTTGCACTGTAATGCGATGTAATGGCTAATATTATATCGTGTATTTATGACATCGTTTCTGGAGAGCAATTATTGTTGTTTACTTTCCGTTTTGTTGAATATGTTTCTGAGATCCTTTTTTGTTTAATTTCCGTTTTGTACAAAATATATATGGTGAGCGTTTATTTTTGGAGACGTGACAGGAGGTTCGAACCTTAGTTCCCAGCACCAAGACCACATTGTTTCCCGTTATAACAGCACTTTCGCACTGGAATGCAATGTAATCGCTAGCGATGTTTAAGTCATTGCGATATCTTAGCATGCGGCGCGGTAGCATGCGGTGTGCAGCCATCCGCGATGCAGTGCTTCCGCTGTAACGGGTGTTTCCCCACCAGTCGGGACATGGGCAGTCGCGCCTTCCCCCTCCCCCAAACAAATGTATTTATGGGAAATTGTTAAGCAAGCATAGCTTTCGGGGGGGGACCAAGGGCAAGTTCTGAAACAGATATAAAATCAATGGTAACACAGTCATCTTCACAGCTGCTATGCAACCAAACCAGGCCAGTTTTAGCCTCGACCACCCGTTCTGGGCTCTCGCCGTCTGGTCTACCAGTGCCGAGTAGTCCAACACTAGCGTTTGTGACAATGTAGGAGCCAGAAGAATGCCCAAATAGTTTATTGGTTGGTTGGCCCACTGCCGTGTAATCTCTCTCTTAAGAGATCTACGTGTGCCTGGGTAGAGGAAAGGTGAAGGGCCTGGGACTTGCTGAGATTTACTTTGAAACCTGAGACCTCCCCAAGGTCTCCAGTTCAGTTACGAGAGCGGGCAAAGATGTGAGGGACTCTGAGAGCGATAGGATCACATCATCTGCATAGAGGCTTATTTTATGGGTGTCAGTTCCAAATCAGAGACCCTGAATTTGTGGATGATCCAGTGTCCTTTGGGCTAAGGGCTCCGTATATAGAGCAAAGAGGAGGGGAGAGAGCGGGAACCCCTGCCTAGTGCCCCTAGCTATCGAGAAGGGCGTCAAAGATGCCCCATTTTTTCTAAGAAAAGACCACGGGGAGTGATAAATACATCGAACCCATAGGATAAAGCACGCTCGAAGCCAAAGCATCGGAGTGTGTCAAACAAGTAACTCCATCGAACCCTGTCAAACGCTTTCTCCACGTCTACTGATAAAAATAATGCCTCCTTATGGCACCTGTGAACGCTATCCATGAGGTGTAAGAGTCGTTTGGTATTATCTCCTCCCTGGCGAGTGGGGATGAACCCCGCTTGATCAGGCTTGATCGGGCCTGCCATCAGCGGATTCAGCCGGGCTGCCAAAATACCTGTGAAGATTTTTGCATCTATGTTGAGCAGCGAAATAGGGTGGTAGGAACCCCGGAGACTAGGATCCTTGTGTGGCTTAAGAATCACAGAGATTTCTGCTTCTGCCATGGAGTCTGTGGCCGCTCCACTGTCCAGAAAAGAATTAAAGAGCCGCGTCAGCACGGCCGCCAGCTCCTCACAAAAGGTTTTATAGAATAGGGCAGAATATCTGTCTGGGCCCGGGGCCTTCTTCAATTTCAACCTGGAAATGGCTGATATAACTTCCAACAGGCGTAGGGGTTCTTCAAGTTGTGTCGTTTGGGTCTCAGGGAGACAAGTGAACTTACTTGCCTCTAGGTAGGCGTAGGCATCTTGCTGTCCTGCGGCCTCCTCCCTATATAAAGACTGATAAAACTGCCTAAACGTGGCTACTATCTGAGTGTCTAAGTGTGCCTTTACTCCCGATGGCTGCTTAATCGATGATATGGCCGCCGCCATAGTTTTAGCTCAGAGCCTGTGTACAAGCAGCCTCCCACACTTGCGCTGCTCAGATACAACTTGTGGCGCAGGTGAAGTAGTGCGTACTCCGCCCTATCTAGATTTAGGCGTTTTAGGGGGAGCCATTTCTCCATACTCTCGGCGCACCCGTACATTTATGTATAGCTTCTAGTTTGTGCACCTCCTGTTCAATGCTCTGCCGAGCTTCCCAACGTCGTCTATTATCAGCAGAGGAAACAGCTATAAGTTCCCCCCTCGTTACATGTTAAAGTGTCTCCCAGATTGTTGCTAACGGGGTGTCCTCCCTGTCATTATGCTGTAAGTATTCTAATAACTTTGTGCGTATCCCCTTTACCGTACTAGGAGCGTGCAGCAGGCTCTCCCGCAGATGCCACCTCGCATGAATGTGTGTGTTCTCATCTGGTTGAATATTGATGGTGATCGGTGCGTGATCTGATAAGGATCGTTGCTCTCTAGAGGCCTCCCACACTCTGGGAAGCAGCGTAGGGGAAACAAAAAAATGGTCGAGGCACGTGTAGGATTTGTGAGCAGCAGAGTAGTGGGTGTAGTCCAGTAGCTTGGGATGACTTTGTCGCAAGACATCTTGAAAGCCATTGTCTAAGAGACATTGTTTACCCTCTGGGGAGAGCGCTCCTACCTGCTCATACCTCTGGACAGAGCGGTCCTTAACATTTTCCATGACCAAGTTGAGGTCCCCTCCCACTATTATTGCAGCGTCATGAGAAGCCAAACCCTCTGAAAGGTTCCTAATGATGGTGTTAGTTAGGTGCCTGAATATTAATAAATGAAAAGAGTAGAACTCCATTGGAGCCTAAGCGCCAGAACCCTGCTCTTCACCTCAGAGAGGGTAGAGAATACCTTCCCTTCGAATTTCACCCCCAGCAGACTGGCCACACCATTGTTTTTCGCAGTGCCTGAGGACCAATATTGGCGGGGAAATAGTTGCAAGCGCATGCGGGCTGTGTCTTTGGACAGCAGGTGGGTCTCCTGCAACATGCAAATATTACCTGCAGTGTGCTCTAGCAGGGAGAGGATGGCAGAGCGCTTTTCAGGGTGGTTAAGGCCCCAGACATTGAGACTTACAACCTTGAGGTCCTTACCCATGGGGTACTATCGATATTATATAGTGCAGAGCGGTGACCTCAGTGCAGAGAGGTCGCTAGGGGTTGCCCCTAGTGGTAAAACGGGTTGCTCTAGGACCGGTGCAGGATACTCAAAACAAAATAAAT
The DNA here is from genome assembly GCF_964261635.1 of Lissotriton helveticus. Classification (NCBI taxonomy): domain Eukaryota; kingdom Metazoa; phylum Chordata; class Amphibia; order Caudata; family Salamandridae; genus Lissotriton; species Lissotriton helveticus. Next base: position 1,009,366,761 of record NC_136057.1, on the reverse strand, counting down.
CCCCATTGATTGAACAATAGAAGTTCTCTCATCCAACAGGTTAGTACAAAAGCAAAAGTCTCAGAAGACCACAGTTCGTCTAGGAAATGCGGATTAGGGGGAAAAGTGTCCATGGCAGACTTTCACAGGCAAAAAAGGGTGGTCCCCGACTCCGCTTCGAGATCGTGCACAACCTACCATTACTGAGCATTCATGAGGAAGACGACTGGGCAGGGGAAGAGGCTAATGAAGAGATAACTGCTTCTCTTTCTCTCACTATAGTTGCTGTGTCCGGTATGTGGGTGGAGGCTGACTTACCCACTGTCTACCGGGGGGGCCGGTTGTGTCTAGGCCCCTGCAAGGGCTCGCATTGCATCTCTGAGGACGGGGGCTTTGATAATCCCAAGACTTCTCCGGCCTCCTTAAATGAATCTGCCTCAACTGCCCATCATAGCAGAAGATGATACGGAAGGGATGACCCGATGAGATGGCAATTCCTTTCTCCCTCAGATGTGGCAGAATTCCCGTAGTTAGAACAGGTTGGGGGCGGACAGGTCCTGGAAAAGTGTAGGAGAGTGACCTGCAAGGGGTGTGGATCCCTCGCCTTCATAATGATGAGCTCCTTGAGCTGGAAGTCATGCACACATACTAAGATGTCCAGTGGCAGGGTTCTTGCCACTCCTTGGCAACCCTATCCGGTGGGCCTTGTCGATCTTGGCTACGGCTGAGTGGTCTGCACCCAACACCTGACTGATGAGGGGCGTGACAAATTCTCTTATGTCCTCTCCTTCAGCACCAGATTTCACTCCCCGGATACACACGTTGTTGCGGCGGGAGCAGTTCTCCAGGTCTTCCGCATGGGCCCGTAGCTCAATATGCTGCTCCTTGAGCCGGAGGATCTCCTGCTGCATCATTTCTACCTCCTCATCGTGCCTATTTTCATGTTCCTACAGTGTAGACACACGGTTTCCAATCTCCTCGACATCACACTTGACTTCTCTGAGGTCGTCCGCTAGTTGTCCTTTTGAGTTCCTGCAGATCCTTGCGCAAGGAAGTGAAGAGAGCGGTCATGAAGGTTTTAGTAGCCGGGGCATCAGCTCCCTCTTGACCTCCCAGATTCCCTTCCTCGTCTCGCCATATCGCTGCGGCTGCCTCCAGCGTGGGTTGCTTCAGGAGTATCTCCTTGACCAAGTGCTCCTTTTTCAGCCTGGCGCTCGTCATTATGCTCCGTCATCTCCTCCGGTTGGTCTCAAGGTCCTGACCCTTGAACCCGGTACCGACGGCCCACCAACTCCTGCCCGCTCAGTAAAGTCTGTGCTGTGGAACCCTTACAATGCGTAGCAGAATGTGCATCCCCTTAGGCCCAATCCTTCAAAAGCTACTGGCTGCGCTATTCTGGCAGGGTGAATTTAGCCCGCTCAGTTTACTTCATCTGTTGGCACAGGGAGGGTCCGTTGCTGGGAAAGGTCCTGTGCTCCAAAGAGAGAGGTCGGCAGCACAGCTGGTCACGCTATGTCCAAACCATGGACCTCTCTCTTCTAGGTGCTTCTGCCGCACCAGGGCTGGGGGGGTATCCCACCGGGAAAATGCACTTAGCCCCCCTCTGCCAGGGGCACCACAGGCACCCCCCTGCCCGTGAGTCAGTGCACAAACTCTGGGACCAGAACCTCCACCTCCCGGGCTCCACTAACTTGTTGTCTGCACTGTGCACAGCAGGGAGACTGCATTCATGGTTGCCTGTAGTATTCCCCGAGCCACACACTCACCGGGGGTGCCACCGAGCACTAAAGTCCAACAGCGTCTGAGGGGGAGCTGGCGGTGGGAAGCCCCACTCAGCTGGGCCTCTTCGCCGGCAGTCTTAGGCTCTTGTCGTGTGTGTCCCTGGCCCTGCACAGCCCGCTGGCTAGCCACAGGCTTGTCTATTGTCTCCGGCTGCGGGCTCTCTCCACTTAAGGTTTCGGCAAGAGGTACCTCAGTCTGCACGCGCACCCTCAGTTCCACTGGGTCCAGGGGTGATCCCTCCTGCTGTGGCCCTCACGCTCAGCTGCACGCCACAATGCTCCAGCAATTCTAAGCCTTAGGGCCTGCGGCTCGTCCCCCATTGCCACGCTGGCCCGCATCGCCATGCCTCCTTGCCTCTTTTCACCCACCGCCGGTGCACTCCTTCTTCGTATGATTTGGGCCACACACGACCCCGGTTGCCTTCCCTCTGCGTTGGTGACTTCCACAGCTATTTAGGGCAGTGCGGTGATATCTGCTACCGTGTGGGCCTCTGCAGTCACAACGCCTGTTGTCCTCGGCTCTCCTCACCAGACAGGCCACAATTATCTTAGTTCTTGTGGGGTGCTAAACTCGGAAGTGCTCCAGAGCCCAGTCGCCTTGTTTCTTCCTTTCAGACTATTTTTGCAGTAATACCAGCCTTTATTCCTTAAATATTTTACAGCGCCTTTGAACGGTTTCCGCTGCTGCTCCTGTTGATTTCAAGCATGCTGGTTCTCCTATTATTGCTTCATAATAGAGGCTCAATCTGTGGAGCTGCCAAACCTGGTCAGTTGCAACTGTACCTTGATCAAATGCAACAGCTATTTGATTCTATGCCAGGAATGTCTTTTGACATCGACTATTGCCTGACCTTCTGACAAAGGTGGGGTAATTCTGATAATGGACAAGGCATTCTACATACAGAAGGTTATGGAACACATTACAGATTCTACCACATATTTTCTACTTGATCAAGATCCCACCAGGCAACTGATTTCTACTCTAGAAACCGTTCTCAAGAAAGCAATTGAGATGGGATGGATAACCACTGTGACACGATCATACTTGACAGAAACTAACCCAGAAGACCAAGACTTTACATGCTTCCTAAAATTCATAAGGATCTTTACAATCCACCATTGAGACATATTGTCACAGGATGTGGGTCCATATTTCAACCACTGGGTCATTATATTGACCATTTTTTTCAGCCATTTGTTCAGAAATGGCAATCGTATGTGAAGGACACCATGCATTTTCTTCAGAAGTTACAAACCATAACATCCGACAAGGATACCATTTTGTGTACTATGGACGTGAAATCATTGTACACTTCAATTCCGCATTCAGGAGGCATGAAGGCAGTGGAGTGGGCTTTGTTAAAGCAATCAGCAATAGGAGCAGATAAAGTGTTCGTGTTAGAGTTGTTACACTTTTGTCTCCACCATAGTTACTTTCAATGGTTGAATGATTATTATTTTCAATTGACAGGAACATTTATGGGTTTTGCTGGGGCCCCAGCATACACCAATATCTATATGGCTAAGTATGAGGAAGATTTAATCTACAATGATAAAGAATGGACAGACAACTTGCTATTGTATTGTCGATATATTGACAACATCTTCATCATGTGGAACAACAGTATCCTCAAAATCTGATTCATAATCTCCTGTATTCACAGTTTCTAAGAGCGGAAATAATTTGTTCAGATGATACTACATTGCAAAAAAATATGAACATTCAGAAAAAGAGGTATATCTCTACAGGATATCCAGAAAACATCTTGAATGAAGCTATTGAAAAAGTGGAAAACAAAACACGCGAAACTCTTCTCACCAATCAAACAAAATCCAAAATGACCAGGCAAGTGTTTGTGTCTAAATATTCTACTAGTTCTAAAAGTCTGAGAAAAATTATTAATAACAGATGGGAGATTCTACAAAATGAAAGTGATTTCAAGGATTTGTTTAAGGAAAAACCCTCTTCTCACCAATCAACCAAAATCCAATATGACCAGGCAAGTGTTTGTGTCTAAATATTCTACTTGTTCTAAAAGTCTGAGAAAAACAGGTGGGAGATTCTACAAAATGAAAGTGATTTCAAGGATTTGTTTAAGGAAAAACCCTTACATGCCTATAGGAGGTCAATAAACCTTAAAGAAATGTTGACACAGTCACCACCCACAGCAACTAAAGAATTTCAGGGCACCAGGAGGTGTAACAACTGCGTGCATTGCAATAACGTCATCAGTAGGAACTGCATTCAACATCTATCGACAGGATAATCCATCAAACTGAAGCATAATGCAGATTGCAACTCCAAGAATTTAATTTACGGCATAAAGTGTCCCTATGGACTACTTTATGTTGGGAAGACAGAAAGAAAAAGAAAAACACGGATTTCGGAACATAAAAGTACAATACGGAACTTTAACACTAACAGCACTCTAGCACTACATTGGATAAAAGCACATCATACCATCGCTCACATCAAGTTCCAAGTTATAGAAATAATAGACCCCACACAAGGTAAAGATCTCACCACGTCATTGTTACAGAGAAAAATCTTTCGGATCAGGAAATTAGACACGCAAGATCCCAAAGGAATTAATGAAAGTAGATCTGGGGTGTTTTCTGTGAAGGGAGGTCTATGGTATCAATGACAGATGAACATGTAGGCGCTTAGCTATTAATAGTGCTTTTAAAGTTAGTCCAGGCATTGTTCATCAAGGTTTACATTAATAAAGGTTTATGTACATATACACATGCAACTGAGTCACCTTTTTCTTTCATTCTTTGTGTTTATTTTTCTCTTCTTGTATTTCTTGTGCACTTTATATCCAGATCTGTTTCAAAGGTAGTAAATAAGGAGTCACAGTAGGTACACCGGTGTTTATAAACCCCCCAATGTTTGTGGGTATAAGATCCGGTCTAAAGAGGGTTTCTTGTTGTGTGAGCTCTTTACAGCTTTTATAGGTTTTTAGGTCTCGTGACCTTAAATGCGCGCAAGCACATTGAGGAGCGAGAATTCAAGTCGGCAAAATCCTCGTCAAACCAAAGGGCTTTCAGCCGGCGTTTTCTTTCAGTTCACGTGAAACACAAGCACGCGCATCAGGCACTCCTCCCACACCTCACGGACATCTGTTCATTTCTCCTGCACAAGGCTCTCCTCCCTCCCCACATCAAAGGCATCCCAGGCTTCCCCAGCGCTGCCCCGCCCATCAATCACCCTCCCACACCAGCAGCTCTTCCCGCTCCGACCCCCTGCTCTCCGCCCCCTGCTGCATCAAAGTCTTTTTTTTTTAACTTAAATTACCATCTGTTCCAAAGCCGCCTTCGAGAGCAGCTCGTAATGACTAGCCACAGCAGTCGCTTCCTAGGCTGCTGCACATAGCTTTGACGTACATGGGCGCTGTGCTATATGTTTAACACGCGCCCGCTTTCATAATTACAACACACACTTGAAATTGGGCCCCTGATTTCTTCGCGCAACCACACATCCCCTCCATGCTGTTTCTCCTCAGATGCATTGCTAAAAACCTGTCCGGCCAAGGCGTACGTATCTGCCCTAACGTTGAGTTGCTGCCCTCGTGTTTGCAGCATGAAGTAAGTACTGCTGCGCTCTTCAACAGACTTAATAAAGGTCTACACAAGGTCTCGTGCATGGAACTCAGCTTTCTTCACCCCAGTGAACAACAGATTACCAGCAAATGCCATGATGAGGGTCTGGCCGAAGTCTAAGAGCCCCTGCACAAGCCACATGCACACTGTACAACACAAACCACATAAAATATGATAAACTCTTGCAAATTAAAACAAGCATTTGCAATGCAATAGGTCTCGTTTTAACGCAAATTTAAGCTATAGGCCTTGTAAATGACAAAGCCTTTTATTTATGTTCCAAAAACCAGAACGCAAAAATAAAGGGCATTATCATTTACAATGCTAATAGTTCAGACTCGCGTTATTGCGAGACCTATTGCATTTCCAATGCTTGTTTATATAGTTCCTTACCATGGTATAGAACTCAGTCCATTATTGCGCTCAAGGGCAGTCCATTTGATTCACGACGGGTGGGGTGTATTCCGTTTCGTGTGCGCTACACTCAGTACGTCATGTTGCATACAGCATCACAAATGCGGTTGGTAACAGCAAGAGGCATCACGTTGTGGAGAATTGGTGCAGTTGAGCAGGAGGAGAGCGGAGGCCAGCTCAGTGAGAGACGGTTCCACAGGGGCATTTATTTGGATGCACAAGGAAGGTAAAACAGGATTCAAGCCAATAATCCTGGGTGGTTTGTGTTGTTTCACAGGACCTCGTTTCACATTCTTTTCCCACCCCGTTTCCTTCAGCGACCAACAGCAAGTAGGAAGGTTAGTACCAGTTTGTGGAGTCTGTTTAGCATACAGTGGAATTTGTCTGGGTTTGGTAAGTAAGCAGCGGCATCTGAGATTCCATTTAACATTTCATTTCAGGAAACAGAATAGGATTCGAAACACGGAGGTATACTTTTATGCTTCTGGGGTGTATGTTTTCAGAAAGAAGGTGTAATGACACCCATTGGTTTAACTTGAGCATGTGATTTAGACCACGTTTTTCTCATAGTCACAGTGGACGGCTTTCACTGCTGTCATCTTTATTTCTGGTTGTTTTTTCATGTGTACATTTAGTGTATGAGATAATTAATTTTGAATATAATTCCTTGCTCAATCAATCTATGTTCTATGAATAAATGTTTATATTGTTTATAGACTCAAGCCCCTGAAGAAGGGCCAGAGGGCACGAAATGCATTGGGTATAAGTATGAAACATTCTCAAGCATAAAATTGAATTTCTGCTATGTGTGGAACATCCAAGAATGTGGTTTCTGTGATTATAACAGATTAAATGATGTTTAATAAGATTATGTTTATGTCAAATAATTTTTAAAGACAATGCTGACAAATGGGTATCATATGAGTAGTTGTTTTTTTAGCAAGGGTATCAAGAGAATACTCAAAGCAAAAGCATAACAGGCACTGTGCACAGAGGTCAAGTAGCATTACTTGAAGTAGGATGACCTTCCGTTATGCCTACTACACCTGCGTGCAATCTGTGTCCACTGCCTCCGATGCGCTCTTCAATGGGGCCTTGATGTCTGCCTCTCCAATACCACACACGCTGCCTTGGATTACGATCTATTATTGGGTCAGTTGAAGGCCCATGACCAGGAAAGTTCCATGGGTAGGCATTTAGTGTGCAATCCTCTACCTGGACCAATGGCAGACTTGAGTACCTGTGCTCATGCGCAACACATCATAGATTGGAGTTTCTTCTAAGTTAACGCAGGTTGCCCTGGCATGCTCCTAACAGTCTTTAGATATGAGTTCGATCTGCTAAACTGGATGGCACACCTTTTTAGTATGGAAGGGACAGACAACATTCTGGAGTTCATGGCATTCCGCTTTTCACGCAACATTTCTCTCTCCGGAGATTAACTATGAATGGATGGGTTTTTGAGTACCCATTTAGCAAATTGTTTTGAGAAATATAACCTTGCATTAAAAAATGTTTTGGGCTTCATGACATTCCTAATTGGAATAACACTGAGACTCTTAACCTCTGCTTGCCTCTGATTTTTGTCTTCACATAGGCCTAAAGACCTGGCCATGGGCAGGGTGTCACATGGCCCACAGGGACGTTGTCGTCTTAACTCAGTTAGCATGAGCACGTTGCACCCTGCCTGCTGCTCAGCGCACGTTACTACGTCTTTATTTTTTGCAATATTTTCTATGGCTGCTTTCGCATGAGAACTCATCGCTGTGTTCACGGTCTGCATGTTCCTGGGATTTTGACTGAACATTATGTACAAGGTTGAACAACAATGCCCCTTGTTATTTTGTTCTGGCCAGACCTTAGCCCTTAGACAAAACATACTGGTGCAGCTGTTGTTTGGACACCATACATTGGTTTTTAGGGGGTTACACAAATAGGTGACACACACTTGGCGAGGGACATTTCAGGGGAGAAGAGCGAGACAGCACCTATGATGTAGATCTACCACCTATAGGCTAAGGCATGGGGTCTGCTGACAAAGCCCAGAGTTCTTATGATATATAATAATACTGCTCCGTAGCAAGGGGAGGGAAGGTAGGCTCTATTGTCTTTCCATGATGACATCTCCCTTCATGATTTATGGACTAGCTGCTATGCTGACTATATATGTACTATGCATTTTCCTGGTTGTTGTTGCATGTATACCGCATGTTAGGGCACGTTAGTTAAAATAAAAAATGTAAACCGTTTTGTGTCACTGTCAGATCTTATTGTGGACAAGTACTAGAGTACGAGCGAAAGGGTGTGTCTTGTTACCATGATTCCTGAGAGATCTCGGAGTGTTGTGTTCTGGGGTGTCTAATCATTTGTTTCTCTGTGAGCGAGTAGGAGAGCAAGTGAGACACTATAGGTAGGAAGACCCAGGCCCTATATACCAAGGTTCCATATTCCTGCGCATAATTCTGTGTTTGTGCAGAATCCCTGAAACACAGGGTTGTTGCCCTAAAAATATGCAAATTTTTGCAGATATGTTTTTCAGCTACCCACTGGTGGTGCTGGGCAATGTTCCCATTGTGTGAAAGTAAAAACTGCATGTGGAGTACTAGCTCTGTGCAAATAATGGTGGGCATAGTGAAGATTACAGAACATTTCACCATAATTAGTTGTTCCACTATACATATATTCACTCTCTAATACAGTATAATATCCTAGCTTAGAAAGAATAGAAATTACATAATTTACAGCCCAATATTCAGATAAACTGGAAGTAGTTGTTACATCAGTTGATGACATTTTAAAAACATAAGGGTTCTGTAAAGTCTCTATGGGACCAAAAATATGAAATGGGTATGAAATGGGACCTTATCCCAAACAATGTCACCTGGGAAGGGAAATGAAGACATGTTCACAGGGGACAGGTCTTATATCACTTTATGTGATGAAGAATGATGCTTCAATACTTCGGTTACTAGTTCGACAGCAATCATTCAGGGAGATAATGTCCAAATGAAAAGGAAAATGAATGATGTAACAATCTAAATATAAATCCAAGGTGGAACAAAGTAAGCCTGGTTTAGCCCAAAAATAAATGCACAAATTACATGCAATGGTGGGTCTGATGAATCAGAGGAAAAGTCCTTGTCTGTAAAATAGCCAGAGGCAGTCTCTGTAATAACAGGTATCTCACAGGGGAGTATAGAACTGGTAGACACCTCCAAAGGTGGATCATCATAAACAACTTTGGTTGTTAGGAGTGGCAGTCAAAGACTGTGAGTTGTCTTATGGTGTGTGTGTGTTATATTGATAGTTGTATCTAGAAGTAGCAAAACTTCAGTATCTGATATACCCCTACCAGGAGTAGGAACTTCTGTATTACTTAATATCTGGAAAGGGATTTCCTGTATGGTAATGAGGAGGCAGGTAACTGCCTAGGAGCCTTTGGCCTTGCAAGGGGTGGAAAAAGGACTGTTCTGGTACCTTCAACAACCAAGACAGGCACCGGTTCTCTGTAGGACAGGCTGAATTCCACAATCTTTTCTTAAACTAGATCCCCAGTCTTTGAAAAACAGATAGGAGTTGCTGGTTGCACCTTCACTTCTTCAGCGGCAGAATGTTTTATGTGTTCATTCAAATGGTCATCTTGGAAGTCTTTTAGTTCCAGTAAGACAGTTAAACGTTCATTGATATCAAAAGGCATATCTACTGTCACTGCACCAGGGTTATCAAGATCTGTAGGCCATATCTGGATGCCGAACAGGACTTCATAGGGAGTCCAGCCACCCAAGGATCTTCTAGGCAGATTTTTTAAAGCACTATGGACTCCATATAGATCATAGATTCAACTGCAAACTTAACTTAATACTCTAGCTGTTAAACGGTGCTTTAAGTCATGTTTTTTGTCTTCACTATCGAATTTCCCTCAGGATGATATGGGGAGGAACAATGCACAGCCACACCCAGGGTGCCCCAGGTATCCCGGTGAGCACCTAGAGGAAAATGCTGGTCCCAAGTCCGAGTGGAATGCTGCTCCTGCATATGTATAGTCAACACCACCAATAGCGTTGCTGTAGTAGTGAATTGGCAGAAGCTAACCCCTCATGAGAAGCTGTGATTAATTCTAGTCTAATGTCTAAATTTGTAATGACTTGTCCCCCACCCCCTCAGGAATACGAGCAAAAGGTATGTTTTGTGCCCTCAGGAAAGGACTATTTTACTGAACATTTTCTAGGTAATGGAGTGCCACAGCAATAAGCTATATCTGCTACCATGATGTCTCAGTCTACTCTCATACGGGAACGAGTAATTTCAGCTATGACAGCTGTTTGAGCTGCTGCCTTTGCTGCTTCACCATCCAGTACATTTTCAGCAATGTGTAATGCAACAAGTTGGTGACTCAGTGTATGAACTATATGAGCCTTTGGCAAACATGCCTGAAAATATGCCACCTTTCCCCAAAGCAACTTGTGCCTGATAGTATTTCCTGTAGAGTCTCTGAATCTATTCTGGCATCAATAGTGTAAGTGCTCATTGAAAGACTGGACACAATAATATGAATCACCTCCTATTAGTGTGGAGAATTCAGGATCGGTATTTTCTAGGGGCAGAATTAGCGTTTTGAGATTAACCAGCTGTGTAGGTCAATCACCTAATAATTTTGTAAGTGTTATTAGAAGTTGGAAGACTCCATCCCTAATTTTCCCCTTACTACTGCACAAGCAGTGGAGTATTGTTCTTTAGTTCCAACTGAGGGCTTGGCTGGACCATCAGTATAGACAATGAAGTCGTAAGAGGCATGTGATTGAGCACAGGGCATTCTTGTTCATATTGTAGATATTCTTGTGTTTGTTGAGTAGGGTCAATGACATAGTCTATGTCTGTAGCTGTTAGGAGGTGGCCCACTGTAAATCTAGGACTGTGATATTCAAATAACAGCGTGGGGGTCTCTTGCCGCCCTCTTGACCTTGGTGTACAGCAGCTTGAGCTGCTGTTTATTTGCTGAGCCCTAATTTCTTTTTTTTTTTAAATAATCAGGCAAGCAATTATTATCCTGCAAATAAATGCTTTCCCGTTTATTTAACAGTTTTTTTAAACCTTTTTAAACAATCGCTGACCCACCCAGATCACCTACCACCATCAGTGCGGCCCTCCGTCACACCATAGACCATACTTTCTGGCCCCTGGTCAAATGTTTGTGAATACCCCTGATCATGGATGTAAGGCTTTTGCTTTTGGATCATTGGCCTTTTTTACAGCCTGTAAAGCTGGAATGGGAGCGAAAACATTTATAAGTTTCTCCTGAGCCAAAGATCTTTCCTTTTACAACAACCGTTTGAACTGCAGTCAGTATTTTTTGTGTACAGACATAATGCATTTCTGCATTGGAATATATATTTGATTTATATGCAATTGTTACAGTATCACTGTTCAAAATGGGGGTCTTTAGTTGGCAGTGGTAGCACCCTGTCCAAATAGGGACCCTTCCATCTAGTCAGGATGAAGAGATTACACACCTAAGATAACCCCTGCTTATCCCCTTGGTAGCTTGGCACAAGCAGTCCAACCTATCTCAGAAGCAATGTGCAAAGTATTTGCACAAATGCCTCAGAATCCACAAAGAAAAACAGGAGGGGAGGGAAGCATCAGAAAGCATAGGGATGCATAGGTTCCTAAGTCCTTGGGGGGACGATGCGTCAGTTCTGATGCACAGAGGAGATGTTTTGCATTCAATCTGGACTATAAGGGAAAGCGATGCGTAAATGGGTTGGTTAAACTTGATGAACAGGTTCGATGCGTGGAAATCTGGACTCGCTGGAAGTCAATGTGGCGGTGGCAAACAGGCGCTGCGTCGATTTCTACAGCCGTGGTCCAACAATGCGTCGATGATTTCAGCCTCACAGCTGTGCCTGCATCGGAGTCAGTGTGGTGGTCTTAGATGTTAGAGACATGGTGCGCTGAACTTGGACTGCAGCTGTTTCTTTGACCATGGACATGCGCTGCGTTGATTTCTTCAGCTGCACGTTGGTGGTGCATGGAAATTTCTTCTGCACAGTCAGAAAAACAGGCAATGGAAGGGCGAAGTGTCAATTTTCAGGTCTTCTTGATGTTGTTGCAGCAGGATCAACCTCCAAGGTCCCAGTACTGGAATTGGCACCATAAGGCAGGTCAGAACTCCCAGCAGTGGATTTCAGGGATGCTGCAGATGGAGTATTTGATGGCCCTGAGACTTCTTAACAGGAGGCAAGCACACACAAGCCCTTGGAGAAACTACTCAAGTAGGATACACAGCAAAGTTCAGTCCTTTTCCTCTCCAAAACATAAGCAGCAATTGCAAGCCAACCCAGCAAAGCAACACACAGAAAAGTGGCAGTACTGCTCCTTTCAGCTTTTCTTCTTGGCAAAGTCTCCTCTTGATCCAGAAGTATTCTAAAAGTCTGGCATTTTAGGTCTAATACTTTTACCTCTTTAGGCCTTTGAAGTTGGCATACTTTAAAAGTCTTTGTTGTTCACAAGATTCTGCCTTGCCCAGCCTTAGCTCCAGACACACTCCAGGGAGGTTGGAGACAGCATTGTGAGAGGACAGGCACAACCCTATTCAGGTGTCAGTGAGAACTCCTCCCACCCCTCTGGCTCAGGAAAACCCATCAGCCTGGTGATGGGCCATCAGGATATTCGGGGCACACCTCAACTCCCTTTGTGTGACTGTCTTGTATGTATGCATAAGTAGGCCCCTGTCATTCTAGACCAGATGCTGATTTCACAGGCAGGCAAAGTCCCAGGTGGTTAACAAGAAAATTGCCACTTTCTAAAAGTGGCATTTTCAAACACTCAATTTAAAAAACACCTTCACTAATAGATGTATTTAGGAATTCTGAGCTCAGTTAGCCCAAACTCCAAATCTCTATCTCTTCCCAATTGAAAGTTACAGTAAGATGTTACAAGGAAGCTGCAATGATAACCTGTGGGAGAGACAGGCCTTGCAATAGTGAAAAATTAAATTGGCAGTATTTCACAATCAGAGCATGTAAAACACACCAGCATGTGTTCTACCCTTCACAGACCCTGCACCCTGCCCATGGGAGCCCATCTTGTCATTGCCAAATCTTACTGCTAGTAAATATTTGCTCAAGCTAAAAACTATCTATGGTGTTGTGTCATATTCCAATACTCATAAAGGTTCCTGGTGTTTCCTGATCCCCAATTCTTTAGAGTGGGTAGATCGATTTCTTCCTCATCTTGTCGTGGTCCGTACTAAAAAACAAGATGTGCAGTATTTTCAATGTGGTCTAAAGTACATGAAGTGCAGATAGACTCGTAGTTTGAACTATTATATCAATCACTCAATCAGCATTTGTATAGCGCAGCACAGTCAACCCACAAGGTATCTGGGCACTGAGGGAGCCATGTCTCAGTCGAAAAGCCAGGTTTCTTTCCGAAGTCTGCTAGGGAGGGTGCTGTTCAGAGAGGGAGAGACAGGTCATTCCAGGTCTTGGCAGTGATGCAGGAGAAGGAGCAGCCTGCACGGCGGCTGCTACAAATGCAGGGGCGCTTTCGAGGGCGCATGAGGTGGAGCACACATGTCTCTACTGGGCAGATGGAAATTCAGTTGTTGGCTGATGTAGGACAGTCCTTGGTCATGCAGAGTTTTGTAGGCGTGCATGAGGATCTTGAACTGGCATCTCTTCTGGATGGGGAGCCAAGTGAGGTTTCTGAGATAGGGGTGAGGTGGGTCCATTTGGGAAGGTCCAGGATGAGTCTGGCTGCAGTGTTCTGTATTGTCTTGAGTCTTCTAAGAAGCTGGTGGAAAATTCCGATATAGTGAGCGTTGCCGTATTCGAGGCAGCTGATGATGAGGGCCTGTGTGACGTCTTTCTGGTGTTAATTGGGATTTATCTGAAGATTCTGAGGAGTATGCGAAGGGTGTGGAAGCAGGAGGAGGTGACTGCATTGACTTGTCGTTTCATGGTCAGTTGGTTGTCAAGGATGATGCCAAGGTTTTATTTATTCATTTATTTATTGAAAAGTTTTCTATAGCGCGAACATGACCCTTGGGTATCAGAGCGCTCAACAACACATGGAATAGGTTAAAAACACAAACATATATAATATACAATATGACTGTAAAGAAATTAGTTAGAAATACTACCATACTGGGTTGATTTAGGAAGATAATGTAAAGATAAAGATAAATAAGGACCGGTACATGTTTAAACACGAATATATAATGCTCTGAGGTAGGTTAGGGACTAATTATATTATATAGATGTATGCGGTCTTTCCGTATATGATTGTTTTTAGTGACTTTTGTTTAGGTCTCGATCTTCTCCAGTCCCAGGGTTGGCATCGTGCCGATCGCTGTTATCATCTTATCGTTGGTAATTTTCTATATATTTCACAAGTTGATATCTAATAATCACCTCAATGTAAGTCTTAGATGGTGGATTGTCTTGCCTATGGAAGGAACTTACTCATAAGAAAGATCTTAGTTTCCCTCTTAAATGTTGCAGTGTTTGTAGTTTTTCTGATGCTCGAGGGAAGAGAGTTCCAGATTCTGGGGGCCACTCCTGAGAACGCCCTCCCATAGGTTTTTTTCTTCCTGAAGATGGGTGGTCTCAGTAACAGATCTTTGGCACTCCGGGCAGGTCTGTTTCCTCCTGAAATTTCTATTTTCTGGGTGAGGTATCTAGGTGTGTTGTAGTGAATCGCTTTATGGGTGATACATGCCATTTTTAGCTGTATTCTTGCTTCGTAAGGTAGCCAATTTAAAGCTTTCAGGTGAGGGGAGATATGGTCAAATGTCCTCGTTCCTGTAATAAGTCTTGCCGCTGCATTGAGGCATGCTTTTAGTGGTGCTGTGGAAATTTTTGGTAGTCCTGCTAGCGTGGTACACCCATATTCAATCCTCGAGGTAACCAGTGATTGCACTGCTAGTTTTAGATCCGTCTCCGATAAAAATTATTTTATTTTTCTTAAGTAGTTTTTTGCCATTACTTTAATGTGGGTTTTCATGTCTAGGTTCTCATCCAGTGTGATTCCAAGTGATTTCGCCGAGTCAACTAGTGTGGGGGTGCAATTTAACGCTGTGATCATTTTGGACCATTCCTTCACTTCTGAATGGTTCTTCTGTGGCGAGATAAGTAAGAATTCTGTTTTATTTGCGTTTAGCTTGATATGATTGATAGTTAGCCATTTTAGCATCATTTTGAGGGCCTCATTCATTCAGGTGATGTCTTCCAGGGACGCGATCTTGATGTATATCTGCGTGTCTTCCGCGTACATGTGGTAAGATATTTTGGAATTTCGCAGAATTTCTGTAAAGGGTTCGATGTACAAGTTAAACAGATGGAGATAAAGTAGATCCTTGGGGTACTCCAATTGTGTTTGGGCATGAAGGTGAAAGTGATTGGTTTACCAGGAATCTCTGAGTTCTATTTTGTAAGAATGATTCGAACCATTTCAGTACATTACCAGATATTCCCATCCTGTCATGAAGTCTGTTCAGTAATTTTTCATGGTTAACTGTATCAAAGGCAGAAGACAGGTCTAGGAGAATGAGTAGACAAGATTGATTGTGATCTAGTGCTTGAAGTGCATCATCGACAATGTGAAGGATTGCTGTTTCCGTGCTGTGACCTGTTCTGAATCCCGATTGGCAGTCATCCAACAGTGAGAAATTGTCGATGTGCAGGCTCAACTGATTCTGTACACATTTCTCTATTAATTTGGCAAGAAGAGGGATGTTGGTCACTGGGCGATAGTTATTTGGATCTGCTGGGTCCACTGTAGGTTTTTTGATGATCGGGACTACTTGCCCTGTCTTAAGGCATTCTGGGAGGACCCCCTGGGAAAGAGAGGCGTTTATAATTTCTGTCCATATTGGAATCACGATATGGCTGATTTCTTTCAGGCATTTTGATGGTAGTGGGTCATTATAGTGATTGTTGGGTTTGGTATCAGATAGCGTTTTAGCAATCTCATTCTGGTCCAATAATTTGAAGGTGTCCCAGTGTGCCTTGTTTTCTATCACATTATTCGCATATTTCGATGCATATTGTGATGAAGGTGTATTGTAGTCGGGGTTATCTGCTGCGATCCTGAGTTCTCTTTCCAGCTTGTTGGCTTTGTTGGTGAAAAAGGTAGCTAATTCTTCGCAACTTAGTTGCGTTTTGGTGACTTCTTGGGCAGATTTTGCCAGCTTGTTTGATTGTTGTTTTATAATCTCAAACAGTTTCCGTGGTCTGTTTTTGGCGTTATCCAGTTCAGTTCTGATAAATTCCTTTTTAGAGTTGAGGATCTTTTTGTTGTATTAATTTCTGATTTTTCTGAGGGATTTCAGCTCAGGGGATGATGGGTGTTGTCTCCATTTTCTTTCTGCACGTCTTAGTTTTCGCCTGTCTTCATTCAATATTCCATTGAACCATTGGTTTTTAATCTTCTCAGTAACTCTTTTCAGGTTAAGCGGAATGGTGGCGTTGACTATTTTCGTTACTGAGGTAGTGTAGTGGTTCGTTCGATCATTCACATTCTGCATGTTGTCAGGTAGGTTTAGGTCTTTCTTGCAGCTTTCAATTAGCAGATCCATATTTGAGTCTCTGTTATCTCGCATCCATCTTTTGATTTTGCTAGGTTGAGTGGTTTTTATCTTCTCCCATGTGGGTATTAGGAAGGTTATGGCATGGTGATCTGACCAGTCGCATGGCTCTATTGCGAGGATTGAGAAGTTATCATTTTCAGAGATAATCCAGTCCACTGTTGCTCCTTTCGAGTGTGTTGGTTGTAGGCATGCTTGGGATAGGTTTAGTTTGGTTAAAAAGTCTTTAAAAGCATTTACCTGTTTGTCGTTGATGTCGTTCCAGTGTAGATTAAAATCACCTAAAAATATATTATTAGTGTCGGTGTTAGCGTTAGCTGTGATGATCTCCATTAACTGGTCAATGAAGTTCATATTATTTCCCGGTGGGTGATACAAGGCATGTAGGTTACAAATCAGTTTGTTAGCCAATCTTATATTGAGCCCTGGGTATTCGCATGACTCGAGAGGGTCGGATTGAAATTTTCCAACTTCTAAGTCCGATCTGTGGATGCAGGCTATACCACCCCCTGACTTTTTTTGTCTATCAAGTCTCATTATGTTATAATGCGGGGGCACCAGAAGGTCCATGACTGGGGACGAGGATTCAGATAGCCAAGTTTCAGTAAGGATTGTTATGTCTATTTCCTGGTTGATAATGATGTCGGCTTTGTCAGAAGCATGTTTAGCTGCAAATCGACAGTTGAGCAGTAGGCATTTTAATGATTCCTCTGTTTTATCTGTGTTCATGTTTAACGAACCGGTGGTTAGTTGGATTTGTTGTAGGTTGTTGAGATTGGGTTTCCTCTCATTCCTCTTGGATATTCTGTTGGCGTCTATCGGTACTCTTATGATTTCCTCCCCCCTAATGCGGTCCGTAGGCTCATAATCCAGGAGTAGGGATAGTATTTCTTCTTCCGTTAAATAATTCTGATTCCTATCCGGTCGGTTTTGTCTATTTGAAAATGGCATCGCCCTCTTATTGCTCTTAACTTTGGATGTATTTAATAGATCTCGGATGTGCACTACTTCGGAATGAGTGTTTTCCGTAATATCACGCAGTTTTTCTATCCCTTTCAGGGTACTTAGTAATTCCTGCGACAAGTTGCTGATTTGTGTTTGGATCTCTATGATTTTTCTCATGACCTTGGGTGATGTAATGTGATTACTCATCCGTATATTACGATGTTCACATTTTTTGTTCTTGAGTTTTCGTTCTGAGCATTTCATCTGGGTCTTCTTAAGATTTCCCTTAGATCGGTTGCCTCTTCTACCATTGTTTGCCGTGTTGGACATTCTATCTAAGCTTTGTGTTCCAAGGCTGTTGTTGATGTTCGCATTTCGTGTTCTCTCTGCATCATTCCCAAACAACGTGATTTCTGTTCCGCTTATGACTCCTGGTTGAATAATTTGTTCAGGTTCCTGGAGGTCCCTAGTTGGGGTGCTAATTGTGGTGATATTGTTAGATGGGACATGGTTGTCTTCTAAAGGACTATGGTGTTGTAGTGGATTTGGGTTCCCTACCTTTCTTTTTAAGGATGACAATATGTTGTCGAATTTTTCCAATTCGTTTTTAGAAGCTTGATCATCACTATTCAATTCTTGAAGATAGTTATGCAAAGGTCCGCTCTGAGACTTGGTGATGCTAAGGTAATACATTTTGTACCATGTGGGATATTAGTTGTGGATTTTATGTAAAGCATCTTTGTAATGGCATTGCGCCATTTCGCTGTTCTTTTGGTGAAGAATATCATGTCTTTCGCGATAATTCCTTTATCCATGCAGAAGGTAGTGTCAGAGATGAATGTGTCAGGGTTTCTCCTCATGAGGTTGTGCTTGAATTGTTTGGCTGCATTCTTGGAAAGATAGGTTGGGTATTTTATGATATAGGTGTTTCTACTTATTGGTTCAAGGTAGTTGTCCTCCATATTTGTGATGTGCAATTGAGTAATATTTGGGTTGCCCTCTTCCTGGTGACTTCTTTTGAATGGGGGCATTAATACTCTCTCTAACAAAAGTAAGTAACTATATTATAGTTACTATGGTAGTTCCTCTTCCTGGTCCTTTCTTTTGGTGGGGGAATAAATACTCTCTCTAGCATAAGTAACTATACTATAGTTATTATCCTTTTTAGATTACTTTGTGTTGTCTTTTCAAGATGTCTGCCATATTAGTTATCTCTCTATGACTGATGCCTTTCTCTCTTTCTATTGTTTTACTTTTCCTCTTTCACTTGCCATTGTTTGTTTCTGTCCTTGTGTTAAGCTCCTTTCTCCATTGACCCTATTGCTTTCAATTGCCCCTATTTCTTTCAGCCATTTTGGAGTTCATTTCCTATTGTATTTTCCTAATTAGGAGTATCCTTGAGATAGAATGGCTGAAAGTTCTTTGGCCGAGGGTGTTATACCTTTGAGGGCAATTAGTCGTACTAGGCTGCAAGGAGCTAATTTCGTTTGTCACTCAGAAAGTCTTTTGCGGCTGCCATTTTAAGGTCAGTACAAAAGGGGGTGGTGATGGACGGAGCATCTGAACTAATCAAACACTCACACCCAGTCAAAAGATCTGGGTTTGATCCATCACCGTTCTTTAGCCCACTCTGCCACCCCAGTTCAGACATGGCTATATGCAAATCAGTCTGACCCTGTGCCTCATGGGAACAGTCCAGCCCGAAATGCCAAGCCATGCCTTCCCTGGACCGGAAACAAGCTTCCGAGGACCGGTTTCTGGCATTCCAGCCGTCTTCAGCCCGGCTTGCTTGAATCCAGTGGCAAAGTGAGCAAGGGACTCACGTCTGAGCATACCCTGCCACACTTATGGCGGCCAAAGCGGTACAAAAGGGGGTGGTGATGGACGGAGCATCTGAACTAATCAAACACTCACACCCAGTCAAAAGATCTGGGTTTGATCCATCACCGTTCTTTAGCCATTTTAAGGTCAGGCAAGCCGGTTCGTGGAGTCCACTTCGTTCTTTGGCATCCGATCGATGATCTTTTTTATTTCTTTAACTATTTCTTGCACTGATTGACCAGAGCATGACGCGCGAATGCAGGGAATGCAGGGGCAGCGTAGATCTAATCGCGATACACCACTATTTCCTGGTAGCGCCGCACGGCTACCGCCTCTGTCCCTCACCTTCGTTCCCTGCAGCGGCAGCGCATGCCAACGCTCTCCGTTAAGAGCCACTCACACTTCCTGGTGTCGCCGCGGGCGGACGCCTCGGTCCCTCCCCTCTGTGCTCCGCAGCGTGGCTGAGCGCATTCCACTGGGGTGATTCCGAGTCCGTGCGTGCTCAGCAGAACCTAGCCTCCAATCTCCCGTGAGGCCGTCGCGGCACTCCAGATCGCACACTGGTCCGCTTCCACGCCGCTCCTCAGTCGCTCCTTCAGGGGTCTGTCCTCCGTTTCGGCGATCTCGCCTGGACAGTTGCTGGCACTGCTGGACTCTCGACAATTCGCTGATGGGCTCTCGACAAATTCGGTAAGCAGCTTCACCTCTTCTCTTTGCCCCGTTCAATTCCGGTTTCTTGTGCTCAGTGGGTGGATGGCTGCTGGGGGGTTTACCAGGGATTTTAACCGCTTTGGTTATCCCCAACCCTGGAGCTCACGACAGTAGCTCCTACCAGGCGGCCATCTTTGCAATGCAAAGATGGTCTGTCGATGTGGGTGTCGGTCCAAGTTCTGCTGGCAACCAGCTGTGCCCCATATAGAGGTGTTCTTCCTGAATATCTATAGTGCTGTTTTGTTGGAGTTGAGTTTGATGCAGTTGTCTGTCATCCATTTGGCTGCATTGGTCATGGCATTGCAGGAGTTGATTTGGGTGTCGGAGTGCTCCTCGGTGAGCGAGAGGATTAGTTGAGTGTCGTCTACGTAGATTATGTTGAGTCCATGGGATCTAATGATGTCTGTGAGTGGGGTGATGTGGATGTTGAACAGGGTGGGGCTGAGGGATGATCCTTGGGGTACACCGCATATGATGTACTTGAGTGCGGAGGTGAAGGGAGGCAGTCGGATGCTCTGTGTGCGTCCTGTAAAGAAACATGCGAACCACTTCACAGCGTTATGCTATATGGCGATGTTCTAGTCTGTCTACGAGGGTGTGGTAGGAGATGATGTAGGACTCTGCAGAGAGGTCAAAGAGGATCAGGGCCACAGTTTCTCCACTGTAGAAGAGAGTTCTGATGTCATCTGTGGCAGCAATCAACGTGGTCTCAGCGCTGTGGTTGGCACAGAATCCTGATTGAGAGTTGTCGAGTAGGTGGTTTTGTTCAAGGTATTTGGTGAGTTGTTCGTTGATGGCTTTCTCGAGTACTTTGGCTAGGTAGGGGAGCAGGGAGATCGGTCAGTAATTTTTGAGGCTGCTGGGGTTTGCAGAGGGTTTCTTCAGGAGGGGTCTGACCCTTGCATGTTTTCATTTGTCAGGGAAGGTTGATGTGAAGATTGAGGTGTTGAGGATGCTGGTGAGTTCTGTGCTGATTGGTTTGGTTCTGAGGCTGAAGAGATGTTGTGGGCATGGGTCAGTGGGTGCCCAGGAGTGGATGGAATACATGATGGCTGTGGTGATCTGAGACCAGTTGGTGATCGTTCGGCTGGTGTTGGTTGGTTGGTTGAGGTTGTTGAGGCTTAGAGTGGTGAGTCAGGGTGGGAGTTGCTGTAGATGGTGGCAATCTTGCTGTTGAAGCAGTCTGGAAGGGTGTTGCAGAGTTCTTGGGAGGGGTGGATGGTGTTCTCTGTGCCTGTCGGGTTGGAGAACTCCTTGACTTTTCTAAAGATATCCTTCGTGTGGTCGGCCACGGTGTCGATGTAGGCAGCGATGGCTGCTTTCTTGGCTTACCTGATGCACAGGTGGTAGTTGCTGCTGGCTGTTTTGTAAGCAGCTGTTGGAAGGGTTTTCATGATGTGCCATCACTTCTCGAGTTGGTAGCAGTCGTGCTTTGAGGTTCTGAGCTCTGGGGTGTACCAGCTGGCTTGTTTTGAGGTTTTTTTTTTCTGGTTTGAGTGGGGTGACTCTGTTCGTGCATTTGGTGATACTGGCGGAGAAATTCTGGACGGCCCGGTCAACGTCTGTTGACGTATTGGGTTGTGTGGTGCTGAGGGTCTGTGTTCACTGAGTCTCAGTTACCTTGCCCCAGAAGAAGTGGGAGGAACTGTGGAGCTTGCCGATGGTATGTTGGGCATTGGACATGGTGAATTGAACCGCCCAGGTGACTTCTTTGGTGAAGGTGGATATGATTCTGTTGATGGAGGTAAAAATGGAGTTGAATTTCTACCCGGCTTTGTGCGTGGGTTCGGTGAACAGTTGGGTGAATGCAAATGTTGTTCAGGATCTCCAGGAGGGTGATGGAGTTGGTGTTGTTGAGGTTATCAATGTGGAAATTCGAATTGCCGAGTAGGATGTAGTTGTGGGAGTCGATGGCTAGGGCCGCGATGTGGTTGAAGATGACAAAGCAGAAAGCAGGTCTGTAGTCAGAAATTGAGGTGTTCCATGAGAGGTGTTGTGTCGTCATTGGTGACGGTCATCGGATGGTCTCCTTGAAGATGATGTTTGCGATGACCCTGCCGTGTTTGTTAGAAAGGTCTTGGTGTATCATCTTGTAGCCAGTGGGAGTGGCTGTGATGATGTCAGGGTTGTATGAGATGTTAAGCCACATTTTGGTGATGAAGGTAACGTCAGTGTAGTGGGTGGTGATGGTGAACTAGATTTCCGTGGTGTACTTGCAGAGGGAGCAGGCGCTGAGCAGGATGCAATGGAGAGTTTACGGGTTGTTCATCATCTTCTGAGCGGAATCGGTGTTGAGTCAAGTGTGGGCAGGGGGTGCTGTGTAACAAGAGAAGCGGCAGTTGTGGCAGGTGAAGGGTCCTTTGCTTGTTCACAGGGATAAAGTGAAGCAGCTGTTGTTGCATTATACGGGTTCTAGGGCTAGGAGCTTCTTGGTGGTTTAGTGGCTGATGGTGGGAGGAACAAAGGTCCTGGCCCTGGGCACTGTCCAGGTGCAGACGACCTCGGATGGACTTGCCTTTGGTGCGCATTCGGGGAAAGCACTGACCCAAGCTCTGAATAAGCAGTCAAACGTCAGATAGCTTCCATCTGGTAGCATAAGCTTTAAGTTGGAGAGTTTCATAACAAAATTTCATGTACAGGATTCTCGCCAAATGAGGTTGAATGGTGTCTAGGAATTCCTTGAAGCATGGTATTGGTTTAGCAGCAAGGAATTGTGCTGTCAGCTTTCCTAAGTCTGGATTACTATGAATGTGTATTAAGGATATGTTAACAGTATATTTCTTTTAGGCTTTAAGTCAATGATTATGGCTCACTCCAATACAGAGAGAGACCAAGCTTACTGAACCATATCTGGACATGTTGATGCCAGGGAAAGGTTAGGGTCCTATCAAGTAGTCAAGTCAAAAAGTTTATTGTTTCCAATTATTAAAAATTCTTACAATATTACGTTTACAATATTACATTTATATTCCAAAATCACTTATTAAAAAAGTACTTGTTTTGTACATTATTGCTTCCACTGGTACATAAACTTGTTTAATTAATTATTTATGTATTTTCTGATTGTTCTTCTTTTTTTAACTGATCGACTCAAGTCTGTTCATATTCCTGCAATTTAATGAGTTGTTATGACCATGACAAGCTTTATCTATCAATTGTTGGATATGCCATTTTCAATGTCTCTTATCTCCCCGAGCTCCGCTTGTCGTATGAGGGATTGCACTTTACTCATATATTTGACCCCCCTACAACCCAACACGGACGAAGATCCCTCCAACCATCTAATTACAGCTTGTCTGCATGTGCGAATGTTCAATTTGTTAAAAATGTTTTTTAAAAGTCGTCTCCTTAAGTCCGTGAGAGCTGGACAAACACATAGCAGGTGGGGTAGTGTTTCATTTTGGTAGCCGCATAGGCGACAATGGGGGTCCGCGTAGCTACCTTTCCAGGATGGTAGTAAGTCCTTCGAATGCTGTAAGCCCAGCCGATGTTCTATATATCTCTGTTTTAGTTTCTCGTTAAAGTGACTTTTTAAATAAGGCTGCGGCTTTATCCCAGAATATGAATTTATCACTGTCCACCCGTGTCGTCGTTTCGAGATTATCGATTGATCTTCCAGAAAGGATTCCCAATTGACAGCATTATTTGTTGTTTTGTCAAAGCTGGTTCTATCTGGGATTGAATCCCATATCGATTGGATTCCTAAGCCCCTCAAGGATTGAGTCAGGAAATCTCCCCAACTACCTAATGCGGCCTGTTTCTGCTGGTTTCAATTTCTTTCCGGCACAGGTTATCCAGTGAGCCTTCCTCTGAGAGACGTATTTTATGGCAAAGTTTCGCAAAGGTACCCATACTGCGAAACTTCTGATTCAGTAGGCCAAACTCTAGACGAACCTGAGTTGGTGAGGCTGATTTTGGTAGGTTAAAAACCGCTTTATATAACTTTGTTTGCAGGTTATTTAATAGCCCTGTCTCTTTGCCACGGCAGATAACCAGTGTGTATGACAAGGTGGGTAAGGTCTGTGCTTTCATCACATTTAGCAGATGTGAATAATTTGGGCAACTCAATTTTTTCTGCAATAACCGGTGTGCGTAGACCATAGAGTAGATTTTTGCCTTTAGGTCTGTTTTGTGTTCTTTATTGGTTGGGCCTCGCCCCAGTTTTAGACCTAAATATTTATAGGATGATTCCTCCTTTATTTGGGATCTGTTTGCGTACCATTTAAACAATGGTTTTTTCGGGTCTACTAGGTGGACCACTTTGGTCTTTTCTTTGTTTAATTCCAAGCCTTCGTGCTCCAAATAGGTTACGAGGTTATTAATCATTCCCTGCAACCCTATTGGGGTTTGACTCAACACAACTATATCGTCCGCATATTGTAGGAGGGGGATTGGGGTTTTTGCCAAATTCGGTGGATGTCCTTCTCCCACTTCTATGTGATTGATGATATCCGCCATGTAAAGATTGAATAAACTTGGGGCCAGGACACAGCCTTGTTTTAGGCCCTGTTGTGTGCTAATTTCGGCAGTTGTAGTGCTGCCGGCTCCCAGTTTAACTCTTGCCCAGGTGTCACTGTACAGGCTTCTCATTGCCTCTATTAGGTTCTTTGGTAGCCCCCATGATCTTAATTTTTCCCATAGTCGGATTCGATTCACCCTGTCGAAGGTGGCTCGTAAATCTATGAAACAAGGTCCTATCAAGTAATTCCCTGATGCTTTCATTGTAATGTACCAGTTCCTGGGTCGTCCACAATCTAATCCAATAAAGCACTGCTCGCAAAACTACAATATCCTCTGTTTGGTATTTAGGTCATGGTACATAGCCACAAGTGGTGTCGCCACTGGTAGGCCTAATAATCCTCTCATACTTATTTTCGCCAAGAACAAGATGGCTAACATTACCTATTCCCCACTGCTCTGATCCGTATAAAGCAACCGTTTGTGCTTTATGTTTATTGATCTCCCTGGCCGGCATGATTATTTTGGTGTTGGACGGATTGCATTTGCTAATAATTGCCCCCAACCCATGTGTAAGCGTGATTTATTTGGGGGTTCCATGACAATCTAGAATCAAGTATTACTCCGATATAAGTGAAGCTGGATACATGCTCTAGATTTTGATCACCAACCTCATTTTTCCTAAAGTTCCTTTGGGGTTTTATGGCCATATATTTAGTCTTTCCTGTATTTACTTCTAAACCATTTTCACTACAATATGTGTTGAATTAATCTAGTAGATTTTGGAGACCCCTTGGCATCTGTGAGACCAGGATGGTAGTGTCTGCGAAAAGTAATGCAGGAACAGAAGTTCCACAGAGCTTCGGGGAATCATATTTTTGAGATGGTCGATTACATCATTAATGTAGAGTGAGGACTGGGTAGGTGCAGGAATGCAGCCCTGCCTCCTCCTCTATTGATGGGGATTGGTTTGGTGACATCGCCAAGAACCTCCCAGTGGACTCTGGCAAAGTTGCCTTGGTGTAACTTAGTTATCTGCCTCAGGATGTCCTGCATTATTCCTTGGTTCTTTAATGAGGTCGCCAAATGGGGTTTAATTGTGTCTAAGAATTCCTCAAAGCATGGTATTGGTTTAGCACTAAGAATTATGCTGTCAGCTTTCCTAAGTTTGTATTACTATAAAGGATATATAGAATACGTTCCCAGCATATTTGTTTTAAATGCTTCTTTGAGCTTTGCATCAATGATTGTGGCTCACTACAATACAAAGGGAGACCAACCTTACTAAACCATGACGGGACATGTCGAAGCCAGGGAAAAGTCGAGTCCTACCAAGTACTTCTCTGGTGCTGTCACAGTAATTTACCAATTCCTATGTCGTCCACAATCTTATCCAATAAAGCATTGCTTGCAAAACTACAATATGTTCTATCTGTTTGGTATTTAGGTCATAGTACACAGGTACAAGTGGTGTCTCCGGCGACAGGCCTAATAACCCTCTCATAAACTTATTTACGCAGAGGACAAGCTGACTAACATTACCTATGCTGCACAGTTTGCCCTGTATAAAGCAGCCACTTGAGCTTTAGGTTTGTAGATCTCCAGGGCCGGCGTGATTATTTTGGCCATGAACATACTGTATTTACAAAAATGTCCCTCGACCAGTTTGTAAGCGCGTAGCGTGGTTTATTTGGGGCTTCCATAAAAATGTAGAATCCAATATTACACCCATACAAGTGAAGTTGAATACATGCTCTAGATTTTGTTCACCAACCTCAATGTTTTTCTACAGTTCCTATGGGGTTTTATGGCCATATATTTAGTCTTTTCAATATTTATTTCTATACCCTTTTCCCTACAATAAGTGTTCAAGTAGTAAAGCAGATTTTGGAGACGCCTTGAAGTCTGTGAGACCAGGATGGTGTTGCCCACAAAAAGTAACACTGGACAGAGATTCCACAGATCTTTGTCGAATAATGTTAATTTGTTTTTTTTAGAGGATGATGGCATCATTAATGTAGAGTGAGAACAGGGTAGGTGCAATCATTTAGCCCTGCGTCACTTCTCTGTTGATGGTGATTGGCCCATTAAACTCGCCATTCAACCCCCAGTGGACTGTGGTATATTTGCCTTGGTGTAGCCTAACTATCTGGTTGAGGATGTTCTTAGGTGCTCTTAGAACCTTTATTGAGGCCCACTGGGACCCCCTTTGCAAGATAGAATGCTACCTTTAGGTCTACAAATGCAATATAAATGTGGCTCTCTTTATTGTATTGCATTTTCACAGGATGAACTATGGCCTGAAGACCTGATCAATTGTACTTGTTCGGTGCAGAGCAGGAATATCGACGGAGAAATATCGTGGAACATTAATATCTCCGCAGAAATATCGTTTGGAAGAAATATAGTTTGACAAGACTATCGACTGACAGGTAAGTAATATCGATAACAATAATATAGTTGTAATAAATATCGTTTACAAAACTATAGTTTACAAAAATATCGATTTAGGAATATTGTTATGTATTTTAGTGTTTTAATGAGAATTGTTTGTCATTTTATTATATGTTTTGGAATTGTATTAGTTATTAATGTATTTTATGGTTAATTTTTTGTTATTAGTTCCGTAGCGGGTTGTGGGTTTATAGGGGAATAGGGTGGGAAGTAATTTAATTATATAAAATTAATTGATTAATTAATGCGTTAATTTATTAATAATAGTTTAGTAATTAGTTGTTATTTAATTTCAATTAGTCAATTCATAATTAATTATGTTAATTGTTTAATTAATTTTAGGTGTGTGTTGTGGAGTTTACACGTGTAAAGGGTGTGAAGGGTGGTAAGTAATTAATTTTTTATTTATTAATTAATAAATACTTTTTTAATGAATTACCATTAATTCATTAGTAATTATTAATTGTAAATGTGTAATTAATTTTAGGTGTGTGTTGTGGTGTTTATAAGTGTATATGGTGTGAAAGCTGGTAAGTAATTACTTGATTAATTAATAAAAAATAATACATTAATTTTCATTAATTAATTAGTAAATATTAAATGTAATTGTGTAATTAATTTTAGGTGTGTGTGGTGGATATTATAGTGTTAAATAATGTGTAATTAATTATTTTTATTATCGTTGTTAATAATAATATATTTAAATGTATGTATTAATTATGTTTATATTGGAAATTAAATTTAATAAACATCTTGATAGTTTTGTTTTTTATTGTTTTGGGTTCCAGCCCTTTCCCTACTATTGCACTCACTGGAGTGGGAATAGTAATTTTTACCCCTACGCTATCCAACGTTCCCCTACTGTTGCACTCTCTGGAGTGGGAATAGTAATTGTTACCCCTACGCTAACCAACGCTTTCCCTACTGTTTCCATCTCTGGAGAGGGAATAGTAATTTTTACCCCTACGCTATCCAACCCTTTCTTACTGTTGCACTCTCTGGAGTGGGAGTAGTAATTTTTAACCCTACGCTATCCAACGCTTTCACTACTGTTGCACTCACTGGGGTGGGAATAGTAATTTTTACACTTCCGCTATCCAACGCTTTCCCTACTGTTGCACTCACTGGAGTGGGAATAGTAATTTTTACCCCTCCGCTATCCAGCGCTTTCTCTACTGTTGCACTCTCTGGAGTGAGAATAGTAATTTTTACCCCTCCGCTATCCAATGCTTTCCCTACTCTTGAAATCACTGGAGTGGGAATAGTAATTTTTACCCCTACGCTATCCAGCGCTTTCCCTACTGTTGCACTCACTGGAGTGGGAATAGTAATTTTTACCCCTTCGCTACCAAATGTTTTAACTACTAATGTTTTTATTTTGTTATTAAATGTATGTATTTTTTTTAATACTTTAATGTGTTAATTAAATATAGAATATTTTATTTTATTCAAAATGTTTTATATATGTGTTTATTTAATTTTTATATAATTATTAAAGTTTATAAAATAAATAAAGATAATAATAAAATGTATTTAAGTAAAGATATGTATATGTACACATTTTTTGTGTTTATATTGATTAAATTAAGTTTATTTGTTATAATTAGTTAAAATATAAATGTAATGTAATTTATTTTGTTAATAATATTAATATTATTTAATTATTTAATTTAAGTTATGTTATTTTTTTAAAGTCGATATTTTTTACATCTATATTTTTTACATCTTTATTTTTGAGTCAATATTATTGTACTTACCTGTTTAAGTATAGGGAGTCGATATTTTTACATCTATATTTTTGTTAACTATATTTTTGTTATCGATATTTAAACATGGAACCACAGGTTCTAAACCCTGCCTGGTAAGCTGTTAAAATATTATTATTGTCTATCCGGTTCTTGAGTCTATTCAGCACTTAGCTGGCATAGATCTTCTGCATTACATCTATAAGCCTAATAGGCCTTGAGTTCCCAAGTGCGTACTTACTCCCTTTTTTTATAGATTGGGACTATCTCTGCCCCTTTCCATGTGGACGGGACCGGTGCATTAATTCATAGAATGTTTTCACCCGATGTGCATAATCTAGTACGTGTGTTCTACCAAAGTTAGGAAAGCCCAAAAGTGATTGTAGCTTTTTTTAATTGTATTTGGTGGTTGTAAGAGTGCACATTTCTCTAAGAAATGTGGAGCTAAGCTTTTACCTGTCCCAAATACAGGACACTGAGATAAGCAATTTTTGTTTTTTGGACATGAAGGGCCCGATGTAGGTAAATCTTTTTTTCTGATTCTTAAATACCGACTCATACCGAATCGGTATTTTAGAATCGGAAAACGGGATGTAGGTAAAATTCCGATAAATGTTACCGATTCGGTATCACTCGGAATATCCAATCGGTATTTACCGATTCGGGAAATACCGAATCGGTAATTCACATTCATTCACATGGGCCTTCAGGCCCATAGGAATGAATGGGATTTACCGATTATGCATCTTCCGAATCGGTAAATACCGATTCGGTAAATACTGAATCGTTAAATACCGAATTGGCAGTTTTGAAATTGACATGTGAGCCTGCTAACCAATCAAGGACACCCTGCACACCCCACAACCAAGGCTCAGAGTAACCAACCAATCACAATGAAGCACCCCTCCCCAGTACCTGGGAGTGGCCACACCCATGCAGGTGCAGAGCAACTGAACAAACAGAAGAGCAGAGGTGAGAGGAGCGGACTATCCAGAGCAAAGCAGTTAGACAGAATGGAGTCTCAGGAAGGGCAAAAGGATGGTGGTGAGCGCAAAAGAAAGATTAAGTTCAGCCCAGCAGAACTGCAGGTGCTAGTAGAAGAAATTGTGAGTCACTACACCCAAATATTTGGCAAACAGTCTCTGCATTATGCAGAGTCTGTTAAGAGAAACATATGGCTTGGCATACAGGCAAAGGTCAATGCCATTGGGGTGACGCACAGGGAGATAGACGACATAAAGAAACGATGGTATGACCTGCGCATCTTGACCAAGAAGAAGATTGCCGTCCAAACAAAGGAGGCTGGTGTGACAGAAGGTGGTAGAAACAAAGCACCAAAACTGACTGAGCTCGAGGAGTTAGTGGAATCAACCCTGGAGCCAGAATGCATCCATGGGATAGTAGACTTGGAGAGTTCAGCAAGGGCAACAAAGAAACAAGGTAAGATGCTTGGACCCTAATCCAAACCCATTACCCTGAACCCGTTCCCTACTGTGCATTATCATTACACTCCTGAACAGCTGTTACTGGGGGCCAGCAATGCATCATGGGAGACGTAGTCATAGTTACATACTAGCAATGCATACACCATACTATTCAGCAAGGCATGACACACACATCTCCAAGCACACAATGTACACTAGGCAAAGGTGTGTAAGAAATGTATTTCAAAAGTACACACAAGTGAACAACACCATTGATCCTATGTCCATATGTTTTCACAGGAGAGTCCTCACGCAATACAGCACCAGCAAGGGAGGAGAGTGCACCAGCAACTAACAGAAAAGAAAAAGAGAAACAAAGCACAGGTCATAGCGCTGTAGAAGGAGGCAACAAGACATCCCTGGAAGCCTCAACACCTGAGCGAGCCACAACAGCTGTGCCGCAATCCCCCCTATTGTTTGGAACCCCTGAGTTTGAAACCACACCGCTTACACCAACACCAACGTCCAGGTCGTCCATGCAGGGAAGTGCAAGTAGGCCTGATGTGCCCCCTCTGAGGATCCTGGATATCTCAGATGAGGAGGAGGGTGAGGAGGGCGATAATCAAACCGTTGCACCTGTGGCTGACAAGGCCAGGCCGCAGATTACAGCAGGCACTGCGCGTGCCAGTGTCCTTGGCAGGAGGGCACGTGAGGGTGGCGAGGGGCAGGAAGGAGAGAGCGTCTTCTGTGGCCTGGAGGCCTCAATGGTGAAAGTACCGCGCCTGCAGGCTAAGGCAATGTTGGCCGTGCACAGGCAGGTGCGCAGCATAAACTACAAACTGTCACACATAGACAAGGGAATAGGCAACATTGCTGGTAGCTTGGAGTCAATTGCCAAGGGGATGTCAGACATCTCCACATACATGGGTGTACTGTCTGATAAGTTGGACAGGGACCATCTAGAGCGTCACAGGGAGCGGCAGTGTATGCGGCAACATCAACATCACTACTGTGCCGCCGCTCAATAACCATGCAGGATGCAATAGTGCACTGCTGCACAGACTTGACACGGGGCATGGGAAGAGTGACCTCTGCGATGGAGCATATGCTCACCACTCAAACAGGCACTGCTGGTGACACGGGTGTGGAGGAGACAGAAGGGTCCACCAGCAGGAGTGGCTCCAGCACACCTGTACCAGAGGTGCGCAGGAGCTGCAGGCACAGCAATGCTAAGTCAGGCCCCAGCCAAGATATGGAAACCCAGCCACGTAAATTCCACAATGTAGTGCGTGGCCGTAAGCATTGAACATTGCCTGAACTCCACAGGACTGCTCACAGTGACGGCAACTGAGCACACGCAGTCATGGACACGGACATTGATGGACAATGGCTTTTATTTCTTTACATGATGTAGTGATTATTAAACTACACTCTTCAGACACTATACCTGTCTGTGTGTCATACATTACCTAGAAATATCGACGTGTGATCTCTGCCCGTCTCAATCTACCATCTGTTGCTGCTGCTCCTGTTGCTTTGGGCTCTGCCTGTTCTTGGTCATCATCAATGTCCTCGTGATGTGTCATCTCCACCCCTGTGCCTTCTTTGGTGGCAAGATTGTGCAACATGGCACAAGTCACTATTATCTTGCAGCACAGGATGGGGGTGTACTGCCGTGCACCTCCACTCTTGTGAAGACCGCGGTACCTGCTTTTGAGTAGCCCAAATGTGCGCTCCACTATGTTGCGAGTTGACCTGTGAGCCACATTACAACGCCTCTCACTCCTGGTAGTTAGATTGGGGTAGGGTGTGAGCACAAAGGAATGCAGGGCATATGCACTGTCGCCTATGGGGGAAAATAGAGCACCATTAGTCACATATGCATCACACATACATCTGCCATGACTATCAGGGTGTGTCACTGTTGTTTACCTAGCAGATATCCATCGCCAAATTCTCCAGCAACAAGCCGTGTGTATATCCCACTATTCTGGAAGATGTAGGAGTCATGGGTACTACCTGGAAATTTGGCCACTCTGTCTGTGATGATGTTGGCAGCATTGCATATCACCTGCACATTGATGGAGTGCGTTGACTTACGGTTTTGGTAGATGTGTTCAGTGGCTGCAGGTGGACAGAGTGGAATGTGGGTGCCATCTATGCAGCCTATCACGTGAGGGAAGTGTGCAAATTGATAGAAATCAGTTTTTGTTTTTGCAAGTTCCACAGGTGTGTCAGGGAACCGGATGT
Source organism: Lissotriton helveticus (assembly GCF_964261635.1). Lineage (NCBI taxonomy): Eukaryota > Metazoa > Chordata > Amphibia > Caudata > Salamandridae > Lissotriton > Lissotriton helveticus. Next base: position 1,009,334,588 of record NC_136057.1, on the reverse strand, counting down.
AATGTTCCATTCTCTGCGTCATGGCCTCCAGGAACCTCCGGAAAAAATGTGATAGGCAGCTCTGGGACACACCACCAACTGCAGCAATCACACTCTGGTAGCTCCCAGAGGCAAGCAGGTGTAGGCTACAGAGCACCTGCACATGGGGGGGATGGCGTGGGCCCTGGGTGTTGAGTTATTCAGGTATGGGTGGAGGTCCCTAATCAAGTCCAGGATGGTTCTGGGGTGCAGCCTGTACCTCTGCAGTATCTTTGGCTCAGTCAGTTGAAATAGGGTGATCCTCTGCCTGTAGACCTGCTCCTCCCTCATCCAGACCCTCTCTCCTGCTGCCTGTAGCCGTAGCCGCCTCGCAATGACATAAAATGCCGCGATTCTTGCAGTACTGTTGCATTTTGGGGCCCTTTTTATAGGCTGCACCTGGTTACCACCTGCTTTCAATCCATGGTAAATACCGACTCTTAAATACCGAATTTTATCGGATTCGGTATTTTTTCCCTTTCCTACATCTCGATGGCCCTTTTTTACCATTTCTTATTTTCCGAATCGGTAAATAAGGATTCGGAGAATTACGATTTGGAATTATACCGACTCTTATTTACCGATTCGGAAGTTTTTTGGCACCTACATCTCAAATTCCACAAACCGGTCGGAAACAGCCGAAATTCCCGAATTTCGTCCGTTACCGACCGGTATTTGGCGACCTACATCTGGCCCTTAATATTGTAGGCAAATTCAGCAAATCCCACGACAATGTGATCTATAATGGCTAGATGTGTATTTAAGTCATCATCCATAAGGTATATGTCATCAATGTAAGACAATGCTTATGGATCCATTTTTGTAGATTTTATTTAACACAGGCAGAGAACAAATCTGGGCTGTTATTATACCCCTGTGGGAATAAGCAAAAAAATGTCTGTGGCCCAATTGAGGTGAACGCAATTAGATCTCTGCTTACAGATGCTATGTTTTGGCAGAAAAGGCCATTTGAAATGTCTATGTTGTCATATAATTCTTGCACACAATATTGTTCATTAGTGCTTTGTGAATGTTTAACTGCAAATGTGCATGTATGACTGTTTAAATGTCTGTAGTCTAAGACCTAGCGGTATGAATGATCTGGTTTCACTAATGAAAACAAAGGATTGTTTATTGGTTAGATACAAGATTCATTTATGCCTGGATATTCAATTTATGTTAGAATTTCTCTAACTGGGCCTTTAGCTTCATATTTAATACTATATTGGGGTTGCACCGGCGGACTGGACCAGGCATGACATGATAAGGTGAATCTTGATCCCAGCCTACATGGTTGCCGGGGCTTGTGCAAGGGTCCACTACGTGGCATATGCATGTTTTTTAAATTGTTTTATTTATTGCATTTTACACTAGACAATGCAAAACAATGTTGTAAGTCATAATGCTGTGGTTACAGTGACCAAAATGTGATTCATTTAAATATTCAGTATTATGGGTGATTATGTGTGATGCAGAAAGGTAATGAGTTGGGGGGATTGATCTAATTAGGGTTAATGTACACAATTAGGCATTGGTGTTTGTGTGGCTAGCCAATCAGCGTCTCTCTGTCGAAGAATCCACAATACAATTTGGCCATTGACCATTTTTATCGGGAGACCTGGGGGAGCGACCCTTGACCCTGCTCTAGGCAGGTCGCTCCCCACGCCGCAACAGCACCACCTGTTGTGCCCCTGTTCCAGCTTGCTGCTGCTGCCACTGCCGCGCGTTCGAGGCCCGCCTCCACCCTCAGGCTATCACCTGCGCCTCATCCCTGGTGGCCAGAGGTAGGCCGTAGGTTTGTGTTTGTACTTGCATTGCTTCTGTTTAATTGTTTAACTGTTTTGTTTCATTCCTCTTTTCCCCTTTTGTATTTCTGTGCCCTGTGCTCTTTTTTGCCTTCTGTTCCTTTGCCCTTCCTGACCCGTTTTTCCCCGCCGCTGCATCCCCGCCATCCCGCAGGTTTGTTTTTGTACTTGTATTGCTTCTGCTTAATTGTTTAACTGTTTTGTTTCATTCCTCCTTTCCCCTTTTGTATTTCTGAGCCCTGTGCTTTTTTTGCCTTCTGTTCCTTCACTGTTCCTGCCCCCTTTTTCCCGCCACTGCGTCCCCTGCCCAACCGCTCGACGTTTCGTCCACTCCCTCCTCCCAGCTGCTCCTCCCTCCCAACCCCCCTTCTTATGGTGGAAGCTGCGCAGCCACTCCGCTGGTGCGCCGAAGGCGCACCTAAGGCAAGCCGGTCCGTGCCCTGACCACGCCCAGCGCCAGAACCCATGGCCCCGTGAACGCCACTGCACCTAGACCGCTACAATGCCAGCACCCTCCATGCACTCAACACCGGACGATCACACACCTGCTTCCTGGCCGCCCCAAAGCGCACCCAACGACTCTTCTCCTGCCGGAACTGCAGCTTCCCCAGCATCCGACTTGCCAAGCCACCCACCGTTAAAGAACGCAACCACCTCAGATGCATTGTTCTCAACACCCGCTCCGCAAGCAAACACCCCGTTGAACTCTGGAACATACTCGACTCAATATCCCCAGATGTTGCCTTCCTGATGGAGACCTGGTTGAACCCCTCCTCTGCACCCAACATAGCCATAGCCATCCCGGACAGCTACAAGATCACCCTCAGGGACCGCTCCGACGGAACAGGAGGAGGAATTGCCATTATCCACAGGAACACTCTCAGATTCTCGACCAGCACCGACTACACACTCAGCACCGCCGAACACCTACACTTCCAGATCCACACGGATCCCAACACCACCCTCAGAGGAACCCTCTTCTATAGACCCCCGGACCCTGGTCACAGTTCAGCGACTCCATCAACGACTTCATCAGCACACACGCCCTCGCCTCCGCAGACTACATCCTCCTTGTGGACCTGAACTTCCACCTCGAGAACAACAATGACACCAACTCCACCACCTTGATTGCCAACCTCGCCAACCTCGGACTCTGATAGCGTGTCACAACACCCACCCACTCTGCCGGCCACACGCTTGACCCCCTCTTCTCCGCAAGCTCCCACGACTCCTTCAGCCACTCCACCCTACTCCACTGGATCGATCATCGCTGCATCCACTTCACTTTCCGGAAACTCACCACGCACCAAACAGATCCCTCACCAATGCTGGAGCAAATTCACCGAAGTTCAGCTAACAACCACCTTCGCCCGGAGCCCACCCGCCGACCCCCCCGACCCTGACACCGCCGACCGTAACCTCAGGCAGTGGATCGACGACTGCGCCAACACCCTCGCCCTGATCAAGAAACCCCCCAACAGACACACCAGCAAGAAAGCCAGCTGGTTCATCGAGGACCTCCAGACCTCCAAGCAAGCTTGCAGAAAAGTAGAGAAGAAATGGCCCCGTGAACGGACACTGGACAACTACGCAGCCCACTAGAACACCATGCGCCAACACCATCACCTCATCAGATCCGCCAAAAGGGCCTCCTTCAAAGACCGCCTAGATGACAACGCACACAACAGAAAAGAGCTCTTCAACATCATGAAGGAACTCTCCAACCCCAGCTCCAACACCAACAACATATTACCTTCGCAAGACCTGTGCGACTCCCTTGCCACCTTCTTCCATCGCAAGTTCGCAGACATCCACGAGAGCTTCAACGCCATGACCACCCCGACAGCCACTGAGACCCCCGTTCCCAAGGCCACCATCTGCACTGATCCCCTGCTCTCCTGGACTAACATAAGCGATGACGACACCATCAAAATCATGAACACCATCCACTCCAGATCTCTCCGTCAGACCCATGCCCACACCACATCTTCAACAAAGCCTGCACACCATTGCACCCCATCTCCAGAAAGCCATCAACATCTCCTTCGAGACAGCGACTTTCCCGGAGAGCTGGAAGCACGCCGAGATCAACGCCTTTCTCAAAAAACCCAAGGCCGACCCTAAGGACCTCAAGAACTTCCAGCCCACCTCCCTGCTCCCGTTCCCGGCGAAGGTCATCGAGAAGACATCAACAGACAACTGACCCGCTACCTCGAGGAGAACAGCATCCTGAAACCGTCCCAGTCCGGGTTCCGCAGCAACCACAGCACCGATACTGCCCTCATCGCCGCCACCGACGACATCAGGACCATGCTGGACAACGGCGAAACCGCGGCTCTCATCCTCCTGGACCTGTCAGCCACCTTCAACACTGTCTGCCACCGCACATGCCTCCACGACGAAGGGATCCGAGGCAATGCTTTGGACTGTACCACCTCCTTCCTCTCCGGCAGAACACAGAGGGCCCGCCTCACCCCTTTCCGCTCTGAAGCCACCAAGATCATCTGCGGCGAACCCCAGGGCTCATCCCTCAGCACGACATTGTTCAACATCTACATTGCACCGCTTGCCCTCGTCGCCCAACTACATGACCTCAACATCATCTCCTACACCGACGACTTCCAGCTGATCCTATCCCTCACCAAGGACCCCCTCACTGCCAAAACCAACCTCCACGAAGGAATTAAAGCCGTCACCGAGTGGATGAAGAACAGCCGCCTGAAGCTAAACTAGGACAAGGCAGAAGTCCTCATCCTCGGCTCCACCCCCTTGGCTTGGGACGACTCCTGGTGGCCGACCAACACCCACCGACCACACACGCAGCCTGGGGTTCATCCTCGATTCTAATCTCTTCATCACAAAGCAGGTCAACACCGTCTAGTCCTCCTGCTTCAACACCCTCCGCAAGATTTACAGATGGATCCCCACCGAAACAAGAACAGCGGTCACCCAGGCCCTTGTCAGCAGCAGGTTTGACTACGGAAACACCCTCTACGCAGGAGCCTCAGCCAAACTCCTGAAACAACTATAATGCATTCAGAACGCCTCTGCACGCCTGGTCCTTGACATCCTTCGCCGCAGCCAGATCACAACCCACCTGTGAGATCTGCAGTGGCTCCCCATCAACAAGAGGATCACCTTCAAGCTCCTCACCCATGCACACGAGGCACTCTACGACACCGGACCAGCATACCTCAACAGACAACTCAACTTCTACACCCCCAACCGCCAGCTGTGCTCCGCCGACCTCTCCCTCGCCACTGTCCCCCGCGTCCAAAAAGTGACCTCCGGTGGCAGATCGTTCTCCCACCTAGCTGCCAAGATCTGGAACACCCTCCCCATCCTCCTACGGCAGACCCAGGACCTACTAACCTTCAGAAGACTACTCAAGACCAGGCTATTCGAGCAGTAGCAGCATCCCCCAGCGCACCCCCCCCCCAGCGCCTTGAGACCCACACGGGTGAGTAGTGCGCTTTACAAATGTTCTGATTGATTGATTGATTGATTGAACGTTGGGTGGGAGGAAATCTGTGGATCCACGCAGATTCCAGAGCTTTCCCACACAGAAAGTTTAGAAAAAATTATCCTTTCAGCTAAATTTGAGGTTTGCAGGGGATTCTGGTTGGAAAAATGGTGGGGGACCCATGCAAGTCATACCTCGCTGGACTCCCCCGGGTGTCTACTTTTCAGAAATGTGTGAGTTCGGAAGTTTCCTAAGATGGCCACCGATACAGGGGCCAAAAACCCAGGTTACCTCCTTTGCAAATCCAGGTTGTTGTTTGATTATTTTGATGTCTCCTCAATACATTTTGTGCCCTTGCCTGTCGTGGGTACTTGACCCACCCACGCAAGTGAGATACCATTGTTATCAGGAGACCTGGGCGAACACTGGGTGGTAGGAAATTTGTGGATCCACGTAGATCCTAGAACTTTCCTACACAGAAATTTGAGAAAAAAGTGATTTTTTCAGCTAAATTTGAGGTTTGCAGGGGATTCTGGGGAGGAAAACATTGGGGACCCACGCAAGCCATACCTTGCTATACTTCCCAGAGTGTCTAGTTTCACTTTTTGTCTCAAATTTCTGTGTGGGAAAGTTCTTGAATCTACATGGATCCACAAATTTCCTACCACCCAGTGTTCTTCCAGGGATCCTCATAAAAATGGCACCTCACTTGTGTGGGTAGGCAAAGTAGCTGAAACAGGATATGGCCCAAATCGTATTGTGGAGACTTTAAAATTACGTATAACAAAACTACCTGGTTTTGGGGGGGCACCTGGGTTTTTGTCCCCGGGCTCAGCGGCCATCTTGGGAAACTACCAAACCCACTAGTTTCTGAAAACTAGACATCCTGGGGAGTGCATTGAATTATGGCTTGCGTGTATCCCCCAACGTTTCCCTACCCAGAATCCCCTTCAAACCTCAAATTTAGCTGGAAAAAACAATTTCCACATATTTTTGCGTGGAATCACCGTGCTGGCACAAATGTCCTACTACCCAGCGTTCCCGTTGTTCTCCCAAGTAAAATGATACCTCACTTGTGCGGGTGTCCAAAGCCGAACTGGCTAAAAACGTATTTTTTAAAAAATTTAGCGCATAGAATTCTCGGTGCTATACTCTAAATGTTTTGGGCTATTCCTAGTCACAGACCTTTGGCCCACCCACATGCATGAAGTATCATTTTACTTAGGAGAACAAGAGGAACGCAAAAATGTATGGAAAAGGTGTTTTTTTCAGCTAAATTTGAGATTTGCAGGGGATTCTGGGTAGGGAAACATTGGGAGATCCACCCAAGCCATACATCGCTGAACTCCCCTGGGTGTCTAGTTTTCAGAAATGAGTGGGTTTGGTTGGTTTCCCTAGATGGCCACCGAGCCCGGGGCCAAAAACCCATGTGACCCCCCTTGCAAAACCAGGTTGTTTTGTGAGGATGTATGTCATTACATCGCATACTAATACCATGCGTGCCATTACAATGCAGGTATTACTGCGTGATGTCAATGACATCGCATGCCATTACAACGCATACTTTTACCATGAGTATGCCTTTACCACAAGTATGTCTTTACCATGCATGCCATTACAACGTAAAGAAATGCATGGTAAAGTTATACTCGTGGTGATAGTATGCAAGGTAGGTGACAACCCTACCCATACACATACACAACACACTACTCCCACCCCTACACTACCCCTAACCCTAAAACATTACTACACTACAACACTACCCACACTACTCCCACCCCTACACTATCTTAAAACACTACTACACTACAACACTACCCACACTACTCCCGCCACTACACTACCCTAAACCCTAAAACACTACAACACTACAACACTACCCACACTACTCCCACCCCTACACTACCCTAAACCCTAAAACACTACTCCCACCCCTACACTGCCCCAACCCTAAAACACTACTAAACTACCCACACTACTCCCACCCCTACACTACCCCTAAAACACTACTACACTACCCACACTACTCCCACGCCTACACTACCCCTAACCCTAAAACACTACTACACTACCCATACTACCCCCACCCCTACACCACACTACCCTACCCCAAACCACCACCCCCACCCCAAGCACAATCAGCCTTACCTCTTTCCTCGTGGTTTCAGGGTCGCCGTCCCTGCTCACGGTTCCTACTTCCTGCATCGTCAGAGGTCCACGTCGTTGTGAGGAAACAGCCTCAGTTTCCTCACAACGACGCGGACAGCCATTACATCACATGCGTTGTAAAAGCGCATGCGATGTAATGGTATGCGTGGTTTTTACCACGCGTTGTAACATCGCATGCGTTGTAACACATGCGATGTAATTGCAACGTGTGGTAAAAACCGGGTTGAAACGGCTGTTCCCCTTTTGTGATAGGTCATTTTGATGTCTCCTCAATAGGTTTTGGGCACTTGCCTGTCATGGGTACTTGACCCACCCACGCGAGTGAGGTGTCATTTTTATCGGGAGACCTGGGGGAATGCTGGGTGTGGGGAAATTTGTGGATCCACGTAGATTCCAGAACTTTCCCACACATGAATTTGAGAAGAAAGTGATTTTTTCAGCTAAATTTGAGGTTTGCAGGGGATTCTGGGTAGGAAAATGTTGGGGGACCCACGCAAGCCATACCTCGCTTGACTCTCCCGGGTGTCTAGGTTTTAGAAATGTGTGGGTTTGGTAGGTTTCCTCCAGATGGCCGCCGAGCCAGGGGCCAAAAACTCAAGGGACCCCCCATGCAAAACCAGGTTGTTTTGTGATAGGTAATTTTGATGTTGCCTCAGTAGGTTTTGGGCCCTTGCCTGTTGCTGGCACCAGGCCTACCCAAACAAGTGAGGTAGCATTTTTCTATGAAGACTTTGGAGAACGCTGGGTGTGTGGAATTTTGTTCCACGCAGATTGCAGAACTCACCCCCACGGAAATGTGAGGAACATGTGTTTTTTTGGACACATTTTTAGGTTTGAAAGGGATTCTGGGTAACAGAACCTGGTGAGAGCCAGTCAAGTCACACCCAACATGGATTCCCCTGGGTGTCTAGTTTTCAAAAATGTACAGGTTTGCTAGATTTCCCTATGTGCCGGCTGCCCTAGGGTTCAAAATCTACAGCTAGGCACTCTGAAAAAAACGGGTCCATTTTCACTCGGAAAATGTGGTGTGACTACGTTGCGTTTTGGCCCATTTCCTGTTGTGGGCACTAGGCCTACTCACACAAGTGAGGTACCATTTTTCACTGAAGACTTTGGGGAATGCTGGGTAGGTGGAATTTTGTGGATCCATGCAGATTTCTGCACTATCCACCACATAAATGTGAGGAAAATATGTTTATTTTTAACAAAGTTTGAGGTTTGCAAGGGATTCTGGGTAACAGAACCTGGTGACAGCTCGACAAGTCACCCCATCCTGCATTCCCCTTGGTGTCTAGGTTTCAAAACTGTATAGTTTTGCTAGGTTTCCCTGTGTGCCAGCTGCGCTAGGGCCCAAAATCCACAGGTAGGCACATTGCTAAAAAAAGTCGGAGCCTAGTGGGCTTTCTGCCGCCCTGGGGGGGAATCGGGGGAGGAGGGTTCACCCCGATATGCCTGCAAGAAAGACTGTGGATATTTTTTGTTTGGGTAGGGGGCATTGGTATGACTATTTTGGGCAGCCGCCATGCATAAAAAAAGCCCGCGTAATCGTTGGCGCCTACTGGGCTTTCTGCCACTGCCCCATCTGCCCTCCCGGGGGGCAGAAAGACTGGAATTTCTCTGGGGATTTGGTGGGGGTATTGTCATGCCAATTTTGGGCAGCCCCTACCCCTACCCCTACACAAATAAAATAAAAAAATCTGTGGTTTCTAGTGGGCTTTCTGCCCCCCCCCGGGGGGCCAGATTGGGGGCTATAGCTCCCATCTGCCTCCCAGGTGGGCAGAAAGACTGTCATTTTTGTGGGGGGGGAGGGTGAGGGCATTGGCGTTCTAGTTTTGGGTACACCCCACCCTAAAACACATTGCGCAAAAAAAATCACTGCCACTTAGTGGGCTTTCTGTCCCCCGGGCGGGCAGAAAGGCTGTAACTGTGGCGGGGTTGGGGGCATTGGAGTGCTAGGGTCGGGCAGCCCCCACCCTGAAAATATATGCACAAAAAAAATCCCTGGCGTCAAGTGGGCTTTCTGCCCCCCAGGGGGGGCAAAAAGGCTGTAATGGTGGCAGGGGTGGGGGCATTGGTGTGCCCGTTTTGGGCAGCCCCCACCTTAAAACAAATTGTGCAACAAAAAATCCCTGGCGTTTAGTGGGCTTCCTGCCCCCCCCCCCCGGGGGACAGATTGGGGGCCACTGCTCCATCTGCCCCCCAGGGAGGGACAGAAAGGCTGTGATGGTGGTGGGGGTGGGGGCATTGGTATGCCCGTTTCGGGCAGCCCCCGCCCTAAAAAAAATGCACAAGAAAAATTCCTGGCGTCAAGTGGGCTTTCTGTCTGCACCACCCGGGGGGCCAGATTGAGGGCTACGGCTTCCATCTGCCTCCCGGGGGGGATAAAGACTCTCATTTTTTGGGGGGCCACTGGTGTGCCCGTTTTTGCCAGCCCCCAGGCTAAAAAAAATGCACAAGAGAAATCCCTGGCGTCAAGTGGGCTTTCTGCACCCCCCCGGGGGGCCAGATTGGGGGCTACGGTCAAGTGGGCCTTCAGCCCTCCGGGGGGGGGGGGGAGGGGGCAGAAAGACTGGAATTTCACCGGGGGTGGGGGCATTGTCACCACTCCAACATCAATTTAAAAAAACTCCCTGGCAATTAGTGGGCTTTCTGCCCCCCGGGGGGGCAGATAGGGGGGGCTACTGCCCCATCTGCCCCCGGGGGGCAGAAAGGCTGTAATGGTGGCTGGGGGCATTGTCGGGCCCATTTCAGGCAGGCCCATCCTAATAAAAAATATGCAAAAAAAATCCCTGGTGTTTAGTGGTCTTTCTGCCTCCCGAGGCTGTAATGGTGGCGGGGGTGTGGGGGCATTGGCGTGCCCATTTCGAGCAGCCCCCACTCTAAAAAAAATGCACCAAAAATAAACCATGGTGTTTAGTGGGCTTTCTGCCCCCCCGGGGGGGGCAGATTGGGGGCTACTGCCCCATCTGCCCCCCTGGGGGGCAGAAAGACTGAATTGTGCCATACCTTTTTGGGGGGAGCAAAGGCCCTTGCCCAAGGGGCGGCTCCCCCTCCCTGGTGTCTAGTGTGTGGATCCCTGCTTGGGGATCCCCCTCCTGGGGCAATCCCCAAATAGGATTCCACTGGAGATACCTCTCCTGTCTTTCTACGTGCTATGGGGATGCCCCCTGAGCAGATAGAAAGTGAAACTGAAATGAGCCTACAGGCTCATTTCAGTTTCGGTTTCTGTGAAATGACGTCAGCGCGACGTGCGTGCTGATCTTCAATTCACAGAAACTGCAAGGGGGCCTCTGGAGCTGGGGAAGCTCTTCCCCAGCTCCCGAGGTCACTGGGGAGAAATAGAAATCCCTCTGATGTCTGCAGCAGAGGGATTTCGTGCCCCTGTCCTCATGATGGAATGGTTCCGTCATGAGCACAGGGACACCGATGCTCATGAAGGAACCATTCCGTACTAAGCATCGAAGAGGTTAACTGAATAACCACTGTTACTGCATTCTCCATTTTAATGAATGGAATTCAGAGAAGGAAAAAACTATAATGGGGTGATCCTTTTAACCCCTTCACTGCTAGGCCTTTTCCCCCTTGTGCTAAGCCTTTTTTTGGTTATTTGGGGTAGTTCTCACTTAGGCTCCGGTAACTTTTTGACCACATAAGGTATCCATGCCAAAATTGCGTGCTGTTCTTCCAACATCATGGGGATTCTAAAGGTACCCGGGGTTTGTGGATTCCCCTGGAGGGACCCAGATAGTAACCAAAAAACAGCTAAATGTTGTTTGTTTTTTTAGAAAAATGGGGAAAAAGAGCTCCAGATAAAAGCGTCTGTTTATTCCCCTGTAAATGGTATGCTGAAATCACCATCATACCAGTTTTCAGGGACAAGCAGAATTTTGGTAGAAAACCAACATTTTTTACACAGTATTGGCATTTTTCTAGGACATAGCCTATTTTTGCTATTTTTTGTGCTTTCAACCTCCTTTCAGTTAATGTGAGAAATGGGTATGAAAGCATCAATGGATCCTGGAAAGCTATACATTTTAGAAAAGTAGACACAATTCTGAATTCAGCAAGGGATCATTTGTGTAGATCCTGCAAGGTTTCTTTATAGAACCAAATAGTTGAATATAGGACAAACTTGAAAATTAGTTGAAAAAAACAGCCATTTGTGTCAAGGTTTTCACCTGTAACCTCTTCTAATTATAACAGCTGTTTGAAAGCAATATGCGGTTGCATCCGCTGGACCTTTCTGGTTGTGGGGATATATAGGACTTGTAGGTTCACCAAGAACCCGACGAACCCAGAGCCAATAACTGAGCAGCGTCTTGCAGTGTTTTTTTATTATGTACAGGGTATATAGCAATTAATTTGGGAAAATATACACATGGAAAAATCAGTAAGAAAGACACCTATGTATTTCTGAAATTGGAACAAAATATAGAGTTTAGAACAGTAGAAATGTGCTCATTTCTGACATTGTGAGTACCTATACTAGCATGAGAATTATAGGTAATTTTTCAAAATGACTTCTTTTTTACACATTGTCTTTCATTTGGAAGGCAGAAATACATTGAAAGTCAATAGCTAATAACAGTTGCTCTACAATTCTGTATTACCCTAAGTATCCCGATAAAAATGGTACCTTGCTTGTGTGGGTAGGCCTAGTGCCCGCTACAGGAAACGTCTCAAAACGCAAAAAGCAGGGAAAACTGTCCCTTTTTTTGCAAAGTGCCCTCTGTAGATTTTGAACCCTAGCTCTGCCGGCACCTAGGGAAACCTAGCAAACCTATATATTTTTGAAAATTGACTCCCAGGGGAATCCAGGATGGGGGGACTTGACTGGCTCTCACCAGGTTCTATTACCCAGAATCCCTTGCAAACCTAAATATTTGTTAAAAAAACCCACATTTTCCTCATTTCTGTGGTGGAATGTTCTGGAATCTGCGTGGATCCACAACAAAATTCCACCCACCCTGCGATCCCCAAAGTCTTCTGGGAAGAATGGTGCCTCACTTGTGTGGGTACGCTTAGTGCCAGAGACAGGAAATGGCCCAAAATGCAACGTGGACACACAACATTTTCACAGTGAAAATGAACCATATTTTTGCAAAGTGCCTAGCTGTAGATTTTGAACCCTAGCTCTGCCGCCACCTAGGGAAACCTACCAATTCTAAATATTTTTGAAAACTGAACACCCATGGGAATCTAGGATGGGGTGACTTGACTGTCTCCCACCAGGTTCTGTTACCCTGGGTGATTTCAGCACCACAACCCCTTTGTTGATACTATTTGCAGGGAAAAAAACAGATGCTTTTATCTGTAGCTCTTTTTTCCCATTTTTCCAAAAAACAAACAACATTTAGCTGTTTTTTAAGGTTCAAAATCTACAGCTAGGCACTTTGCAAAAAAAGGGTCCATTTTCACTGAGAAAATGTGGTGTGTCCACGTTGCGTTTTGAACTGTTTCCTGTCGCGGGCACAAGGCCTACCCACACAAGTGAGGTACCATTTTTCACGGAAGACTTTGGGAAATGCGGGGTGGGTGGAATTTTGTGGATCCACGCAGATCCTAGAACTTTCCATCACAGAAATGTGAGGAAACAGAACCTAGTGAGAGGCACACAAGTCACCCCTTCCTGGATTCCCTGTGGTGTCTAGTTTTAAAGAAATTACAGGTTTGCTAGGTTTCCCTATGCGCTTGGGCCCAAAATCCACAGGCAGGCTCATTGTTAAAAATAAGTCTGTGCCTAGTGGGCTTTCTGCCACCCTGAGGGGGAATCGGGGGTGGGGGGTTGCCCCGATAGGCCCCCAAGGGGGGCAGAAAGACTGTGGCTATTTTTTTGGGGTTGGGGCAGTGGTATGCCCATTCTGGACAGCCCCCACCAGCATGCATAAAATATCCAGCGTAATCACTGGCACCTAGTGGGCTTTCTGCCCCCTGGGAGCTGATCAGGGGCCGCTGTCCCCATCGGCCCCTGGGGGGGCAGAAAGACTGGAATTTTCTTGGGGAGGTGTGGGCATTGGCATGCCCATTCTGGGCTGACATCACCCCTGAATTAAAAAAAAAAAAAATTTTCTGAGGCCTCGTGGGCGTTCTGCCCCCGCAGGGGGGCAGATAAGGAGCTATTACTATTATATGCCGCCGGGGAGGGGCAGAAAGACTGTGAAAATTGATTTTGGTGTAGGGGCATTATTATGCCTCATTTGGGCTGCCCCCAACCATACAATATAAAAAGAAATCCCTGGTAGCTAGTGGGCTTTCTGCCCCTCCCGGGGGCAGATTAGTGGCTATTGCACCCATCTGCCCCTGGGGGGGGGGGAGTATAAAGACTTGCATTTTTTTGGGGGGGTGGGGGTATTGGCCTGCCCATCTTGGGCAGCCCCCACTCCTACATCAATAAAAAAAAATCCCTGGATTCTAATGGGCTTTCTGCCTCCCGGGGGGGGGGGGGGAAGAAAGACTGGAATTTCACTGGGGGTGGGGGCATTGTCACCACCCCAACATCAATCCCTGGTTTCTAGTGGTCTTTTTGTCCCCCGGGGAGCACATTGGGGGCTACTGCCCCCATCTGCCCCCTGGGGGGACAGAAAGACTGACATTTCTGTGAAGGGATAGGGGCATTGCCATGACCTTTGTGGGCACCCCAACATCAACAAGAAGAAATCCCTGGTTTCTAGTGGGCGGCTTTTGCCCCCCCCCTGGGAGCAGATTGGGGGCTACTGGAATTTCACTGGGGGTGGGGGCATTTTCATGCCCAGTTTGGGAAGCCCCCACCCCAATGTCAATAAAGAAAATCCTGGTTTCTAGTAGGCTTTCTGCCGTTCTCGAGGGGGCTGATATGGGGGCTAATGCCCCCATCTGCCCCCACTGTTGTGTGCAAATAATATGTGTGAGCAAAGGCCCTTGCCCAAAGGGCCGCCACCCCCTCCCTGGTGCTAGTGGGTGGATCCCTGCTTATGGAGCGCACTCCTGGGGTGATCGGCAAGTAGGGATCCACTAGGTAAGGGTACCATTGGGAGAGGTATCTAACGATACCTCTCCCAAGTGTTTCGGTGCTCGGGGGCTGAGATAGCTCCACAAGCACTGAAACAATAAAACTGAAACAAAGTTTCAGTTTGTTTTCAATCTAATGACAGCGTGCCATGCGCCATTAAATTGAAAATGAGGAAAGGGCCTTGGGAGGTTGGGAAAGCTGGTCCCCACCTCCCGAGGCCCCCCAAAAATGTAAATCTCTCTGTTATTTGCAGCAGAGGGATTTTGTGCCCCTATCCTCATGACAGATTGGTTCCATCATGAGCACAGGAGCACTAGTGCTCATGACGGAACAATTCAGTCATGAGCCTCAAAGGGGTTAAAGGTTCAAACTTGAACAACCTTCAGACAAAAAGAGGTGCTCCCTATTTAGCAGAAGAGGTTTATTCCCTAACAGCATGATCGTCATTATATAAGGTGACTAGGGGCTTTGGGCACACATAAGAACTACTCAAGAGAGCCATTAAGTACCTGACTATAATGTTGATGGCGCCATGTTGTACGGTTCCTACTAATTAAGTAAGACTGTGTGTAGGAAGGTGGATATCTGACTATGGTTACCCCCAAACTTTTTGCCTAGTGTTTAGCTGGTTTTTGACTTAGTTGGCCTGGGATCCTGCTATTCAGGGCCCCAGGCTAATTGCTCTCTCCTTAAAATGGACTCCATGTACCTTAGGTACATACACAATTGGAACTGGTTCACCTTATTGGCCCCTGTAACAGTGTACCCCAGGTACCCAGGGCATAGGTGTTTCCAAGGCCTACCAGGGGCTGCAGCATGTATTATGCCACCCCTGGCCTGGCCTCCATATTTGACACAACTGGTTGATCACTCAGCTGGGGTAAGTCGGTGTAATCACCCCTTACTTAGGTATAGTATATCTATATCTAACCTAAATGGACACATATGTTCCTATCAGCCACTCCTATGGACGGCCTCATCAATCCTGGAGGCAGAGTGCTTGGAAATATGTGAGTTGGTGCTCTAGCATGAGCTGAGCCTGTCTGCAGCTTTCGGAACCACTTCCTTTAGCTGTTCCATGATACTGCCATACCATATACTCTTAAGTGCATTATGAACCTCGCGGTTAAATGCTATCTTTGGTTTGGATTTATCAAAACATGTCGAGTAAGGTGTCATACGAATTGGAATACTACCCCCTCGCCAGTTCTGGTGACGGGGGTAGCATTCCACCCTTCTAGAGGGACACGACATGTACATAACCTGAACCCCGGTTAAAATTAAACTAGAGCCTCAGCATCACAAAATGGATGCTGCCACCACAGACACAAGTCTGACCTCCTGCTGCTGGGAGTCCTTCCAGCGAGGGAGGCTTGGACAAAGGGTTTCCTGCCTTGGGAGGTGCTAGCACCACCCCAGACAGGATTTTGTGTATTGGGTAGGACAGGGCTGTATAGAATGAGACATGCCTGGGGCACACAAGGTGTCCCTGTGCATAGGCCAGTTCAAACCGGTCCTGAGGCTCCCCAGCCCCAGTCCTGGCGCAAAACTGGACAAAGGAAAGGGGGTGTAACCACCCCCCTTCCTGGTCCCACCCAGAGGAGGGACCTAGCAGGTAATCCGGCCCCTAGTTTTGGAATAAGAGTAGGAGCTGTGTCCCAAGACTTCAGATCATCCTGAACTCGACTTGAAACTAAGAAGAAAACTGGACTTCGACATTCTGCTGCACAGAAGACTGAAGAGAATCTCCCTTGTGGTCAAGGAGTGACCACCCCGTGAATACAGGCACCAACCAGCAACTCGACGTCTGCTTTGCCGCCGCCTCCCGCCGGAGCCCGAGCCCAGAGCCCGACAAGACCTGGATTCCCAGACAAATCACAGCCCGATCCACAGTCCCTGAAAAGAAGAGACCCATGGAGGCATCGAGAGACGTGGGACCGGCCATCCTGAAAGACCCCCGAGAAGCTGACTGCGCAGCACCCGAGGCCCCCTCGACGCTGTGCTTTGGGGTTTGAGAAGCCCCACCACCGAGCAGCATCTGCACCGAAGATCAGCCCCCCAGAATCTCCACGATCTGCGTGGGGCCCTTTTGCACTTTGCCACTCGACGCGTCATCCCGGTCACTTGCCACGCGGCTAGTGGCCATCTTGGCGACGAGATCTATGATCTACACCGCTGGTCTGGTTGCTCCAGACTGGCCCTTGCTCCCCTGAGAAGGAGCCCCCGCTCTGACCTTGCTGGTCCGAGTAACAAGCTTTTTCCACTTCCTGCGTGGCTTGCATTAGCCAAGGCCTGTTTGCTCCAATCAAGTTGCCGACACCGCCATCAGCTAGAGCCTTTGTGGGACAGCTCGTGATCGACTCCTCGACGCCCTAGACCATTTCGTGTCCACGTGGCTGCGGAGACAAGCTGCATCTCATCGCCTGTTTGCACCCGACATTGCCTGGTTCCATCCTGGTTCCTCGCCAGTCACTGGCCAGTGACTTCTGAACATTGTCCCCTCTGCTTTCAGGTCTTCACATCTTCGATCCACCCTTGGATCACACCGGACACTTCTCGCCTGGACGCCTGCAGCATCTTCATCCTCAGGCACCATCAGACTGCGTGACGAAACCCGACACACTTTGGCACCTATGCACCCGCTTCCTGTGGGTGAGGTAACTTACTAACGCCGGTGTTCTTACACTGGTACACACCTCTAGTGCCTAACTCTAAAGTTTGGTAGTCCTAGTCCAGTCGGAAGACTCCTTTTACAGTAACTTTGTAACTTTTACGCACCATTGACTTTGCATTGGTGCATGCGTGCACTTTAAGCACTGCACCCGAGTCCCACGGGCCTTTCCCGACTTCTTCACTGTTAGTCCCGAACAGCTCTAGCGATTCCCCAGGCCCTAGGCCTATATCCTTTCGGATTGGTGGTTCTTATACCACTATTTTAGTATATGGTTTAAGTGGCCCCTAGGGCTCATCCATATTGTGCAACTTTTGTGTATTTAAACTGTGTTTTGTTTTAACGCATTTGCTTCTGTGCTCATAAAGAGTATAGGGGATATTTGTAGTAAATAAATATATATATATTTTCAATACATATCTGTGTAGTGTCCTTTCATTTGGTATTCAAGGGGATTGTATATGGTAAAACAGCTTGCTTCACATGCCTTTACAGAGTTTAGCCTAAGACTGCTTTGTCCACGCTACTAGGATAGCTGGTCTATAAGGTTGACTTACAACCAATCATCATAAGGGTTGCTTGGCATGGTACAAGGTGATCACTAGAACTAGTGAGCATCATATACCAGGCCAACTTCTCACATTGGTGAGCAGCGGTTGGGATTTGAGCTTGCTGTTGTTTTACCATTACAATCTTTGAGAGTATCATTTGAAAGATCATACAGGTACCTGTTAGGTACATATAAAACAAGACTAGTATACTTAAGTTCTACTGAACTTAGTTGTTGTAGAGGATAGGGAGTAGCACACCCTGACTACAACTACTAGATAGGTTTAGTAGGTAAACACCAGTGTAGGTAGATTGCAACATATCCACCCACACTAGAGCAATGTCTGGAGCAGAGGGGTCCACTGGACCTGTCCCTGTTGAGAGTGACCCTCCAAGGGCACCATCCAAATTTGCTATGTTAAACTTTAAAGAAATGAGGCAGCTGTGTACCTTAAGAGGTCTCAAGACGGGTCCAGCCCCTACCACAGCACACCTCAGAGAGCTTTTAGACCAGTCTGAAGCTCTAAAGACCTCTAAAGCAGACCCCACAGGGAATGTTGAAGGAGGCTCTCCCACAGAAGATGATAATACTGACACCCCTGTCCCTGTTGTCAAGATAGATGAGGAAGACCAGAACACTGGAGATACTCAGCCTGAGGATGAGGAAGAGGAAGAGGAGGAGGGAGAAAGTGCTTCTGATGATGAGAGACTTAGTCAGGTGCCAGTCAGGAGACTTAGCCAGGCTAACTTAAGCCAATTTGGGACTGAGTCAGGGTCCAACCCACTCAGACCCCCAAGTGGACTTAACCAGGAGCAAAGGAGGAGGAGGAATCACTCAGGTGAATCCAACACCTCCCAAGCTTCTAGAGGTTCTCATGGTCACTCCAGAAGGGGGTTGACTAGCCCTCAGAGAAGGGAACATGAGGCCAAAATGAGAGAGGCTGAGCTTAGGATCCAGAAGCAAGAACTAGAAGTTGCCCTGGCCAAAGAGAAACTTGCTAGAGCAAGACAGCCTAGAGAGGGTGGATTAGGATCCACTGGTGGCAGCACTATCCCTAAGGATAAAGACAGGTCCTATGACAATAGAAACCTGAGTAAGATTGTGCCCCCCTACAAAGCTGGGGATGACATCCACAAATGGATGACTGCACTTGAGAGAGCCTGCAGAGTACAGCAGATCCCTCAGGAGCAGTGGGCAGCAATCTTGTGGCTCTCCTTTGAAGGCAGAGGCCGAGACAGACTCCTCACAGTTAGTGATGGGGATTCTAGAAACTACCTAGTCCTGAAGAGCGCTCTGATAGATGGGTTGGGCTTAACCACTGAACAGTACAGGTTAATGTTCAGAGAAACCCAGAAGACACAGACTCAGGACTGGTCTGAATTTGTTGAATGTGCCACTAAGGCTCTGGAGGGCTGGTTGCTGGGAAGTAAGGTTACAGACTATACAGGATTGTATAATTTGATGATGAGAGAGCAAATCTTAAATAATTGTCAAAACCAGCTTCTACATCAGCACCTGGTGGACTCTGATCTGACCTCTCCACAAGAATTGGGTAAGAGGGCAGACAAATGGGTCAGAACCAGGATCAGGCCTAAGAACCAGGGTGGTGACCAAAAGAAAGAGACTACCAAGCCTCAAGAGAAAGGTGGGGATAAAACCAAAGAGAAGACTTCCCCAGGGCCCCAAAACTCCAAGGATGGGGGTGGGTCCCAAGACACTTCCTCTACACAGAAAAAGCCTTACTGCCATGCCTGTAAACAGGTTGGCCATTGGAAAACAGACAGCTGTTGTCCAAAGAATAGTAATAAGGAAAACATACCTCCAGGTAAAGCTCCAACACCTCCTGTCAGTGTTAGCAGTGGTCCCCCAGGTGGTGGGAGCACCCCCAAGAATTTGGGTGGGTTTACCTTTGGAACACAGGTAGACTCTGGCCTAACCAGGTCCCCAACTGATCTTGTCTATGAGACTGGCATGGGGTTTGCCAATTTCACTGATTGTCCAAATACTTTGAGCAAGTATAGACAAGAACCCCTCAGCAATGGTTTGAAAGTTGAGGCCTACAGAGACACAGGAGCTAGTATCACCATGGTGACTGAGAATCTAGTCCCCTCTAGGCAACTTTTACCTGGTGCCACATACCAGGTGACATACATTGATGGAGTTCAGAAAAATCATCCCATAGCAGTGGTAAATCTCAGTTGGGGAGGAGTCACTGGCCCAAAGAGAGTGGCAGTGTCCTCAAACTTGCCTGTAGATTGTCTACTGGGGAATGATTAGGAAATCTCAGCCTGGGCTGAGGTTGAACAACAAACCCATTCTAAAATGGTAAATCTCCATGGAAAGGTTAGTGGGGCTGTGCTGGCCACAGCCCCAATACAAGATGTCCTTCCTGAAAAGGTTGGTAGGGCTGAGCAAATCTCATCCCCATCTTCAGTAGAAATTCTTCCTGAGAAAGTTAGCAGAGCTGTTATGGTAACAGCCCATACCCAAACTGAGTCCCTTACTGAAAAGGTTGGTGGGGCTGTGATGGCCACAGCCCAAGCTCAAACTGATTCATGTGTTGTGAAGCCTGAAACTATGGATCACTCCACACAAACAGAGAGCATTGAGGAGGAAGAGAAATCTCCCTCCCACCAGACATTAGGAAAGGATCAGCCTCCTCAGGGAACTGATCTTACCCCTTGTGAAGAAACTGCCCCAGAGGTAGTCAGGCCTAGCCTGGAAGAGCCCCTGAGGTCAGTGGACCCTTCCAAGGTGGGACCCAGTCTGGAGCAGGTAACCTGCCCCTCTCTACCTTGCCTCAGCCAGCCCAGGGCTGCAGAGTGTGGTAAATAAATAAATAATACCCTATTTTTGAATGTATAAATGAATAACAGATAGCTCAATAAATAAGAGTCAAGATTCGAGGTAGTAGGAGTTTCGCAGGTTTATTACAGCATAAAGGACAGGAACAGGACAACCTGCATAGGAATAGGATGGCAGGGCCCAGCAGCTGCCGGGGCTGGATCTGGGATGAGCGCGCTAGCATTTAATAACAATACACAAGCATATATAGTAAAACAGTTGCATTACAGTACATATGATAGGCGGAGCAGTGGGTGGAGCAAAGGGTGAAAAGAGGTGTAACGGGGCGTATACATAGACATGTGATGCAAACGTAACAGAATATGTCATGAATGGGGCGGAAACCATGGAGGGGGCTACCTGAGGAGCCGGGACCTCTAACCTGATGGTGCGCGCAAACTAGCAATGACGTGTTACTAGGAGAAGCTGGGGGCTATGAACTCTGTGCTAGGAGCAGAGACTGAAGTCTGGAGAGTCAGGGCGACATGTACCTAAACAGTATCTAGTATCTGATGTTTAGAGAACATGTTGATATAAACTATAAGTCAGGAGGGGAAAGGCTAACTTGATTCTAAGACTGGACCATGCATTATTCTACATGTAGTGCGTGATGAAGAATATTAAATGACCATTAAATGCAGTATTTCTCTAACGTGGAGACGTGAAGGCTAGACAATGACGGAAACTATCGATGCGATTCAGTAGCTTTAGGAATGCAGAGAAGGAGGACTGAACTGATAACTGGAATCATAACATATTCTTGGCAGACTCAGAGGCTGAGCCAGGGTGAGCCGGGCACTGCGAGGCAGGAAGTAAGTGAAGGGTCGAGGATACAGGTGGGGGCTGTATCGCTCCTCAGCGAAGTTTCAGGAGACAGGAGCTGAATCTGGTGTCCAGGCCCTTTTGAGGCCTAGAAACGGGGACTTTATAATGAAATAACGTGCACACTGAGAAACGTGGCAACGTAGCTTTACATAGGCCTGATATTCGTAGTATTCACGAGAACTGGAAACTGGCATACTAGAGGTGGACACAACTGTAATTGCGTCATTAATCGAACGTGGGGAATGCATATGCATATTTAATCATGCACACATAACATATGATGGATGACACGTAGGGACACAGAACATGGCAAAATTTACTTTTCCACATTCCCTCCTTGTCACTACGTTTCCATCAGGAAACATCAATATTCATGATACCATCTATCATTTCATACAGTATCATTTGCTCGTCTCGAATTATCCTGGAACGGGATTTAGAACGGGGCTTGGGACTAGGAATACAAGAGGTAGCACAAATGCCGCAAATCGCAGGGCCACATTGTATACAGAGGCAGCAGCTGAATATGATCGCTACTGCAATACCTAGGAAGGACAATATTTTCCATCCCCATGCGGAAATTATATTCCAGAACCAACCGGACCATGTCCAGGTGCCTGGATCTTGGTGTATCAGATGGGCAATTTTATGGAGTCTGGTTATAGCTGAATAAACAGACGGCGCGTTATTTGGAATGAAAATGCAGCAACTAGATCCGATGACTCTACAGGCCCCGCCCCTATCGGCCAGTATGACGTCAAGGACGAGACGATTCTGTAAAACGACAAATCTCATAGCAGATTGCTCTTCGGTTAAGTTACCTAGAGCAGAGGCAGTCTCATTTACCACAGCTTCAAGAGTTCTTGTTAACCTACGGATTAGCTTACTATTCTGGATAGGTCCTATAAAGAAGAAGAAACCTCTATTGAAATCTGTATACTGTTCTAGAGCAGTTTCAGTATAATCGACAATTGGGGACTCCCTTCTATGTCTAATGTGTACTAGATGTGTATTTCTATGATAATCAGGTGGGGCTAGGAAAACTGGTGGCAGTAGGAAGGCAATGTAACAGGTTCCTTCCCAATCGAGGGGCAGACGAACATATGCAGTTTGACCACAAATAAAATAAGAATGACGTGAAGCTTTAAAAATAGATTTCCCACTGTCACTATACTTGACAATAGTAGTACAATCACTGTGTCCTACATGTACGGAACCATTATTTCGGACACATAATTCGCCTTTGACTGGTAGTACTGAAATAGCAGGTAAGTCTGGAGTAGTATCAGACTGAACATTCAAGACCATGAAATTCGAAGAATAATTACCTAAATTATACACTTCGTTTTCTAGATCTAAGCCTGTTCTGTGGGGAAGACCTTGCTTGTCTGGAAAACATGTACTGTTAAGAAAAGACATATCTGTTGAGGATGACGTTAACGTGGACCGTGCTCCACACGAACCATTATGTGAAAATGGATAAGGAAAAAGTGGCAGAACTCCCTTCGGTATCTGGAAAGGGGGGAGTCGACCACACACCCAACAATTAGTGGCATTGCTGGTCTGGTGTGAGTAATGTAACATGCGGATAAAGGAATTATTTCGCATAGCGAGGCGGTAAGAGAGTTCATGAGGAGGCAGATCACTAAACATGTGCTCTACTGTAGCATTAGCAGACTTATTTACATGAAGAACTGGGAAATACAAGAAAAATGCATAACTGGTGCAGGACATCATAATGCTGAGAAACAATATGAAACATAGAAAAACGATACATCGAATTGAGTTTTGACTAACTCTCTCACTATGGGGGTCTATTTTATACATGTCAGAAACAGTCTAACCGTTTCACCTAGGGGAGGACTTAGACAATCAAACTGACTGACTTATTTTACTAGACCTTAACTTGAGTTTATACTCCTGTTGCGGAGTTTTCTCTAACAGGGGAGGGTTTGTAGCAATGTCTTTTGCGGGACAGTCCTTGAGAACAATGCTTTGGCAATCCTTCAAATCCTGGGAAATGTTCTTTAAGACGGGTTTCAGTCCATTAAACTGTTTTACATGAGAAAGGTGCACCCAGCCTTTGCGACCTTCCAACTTCACGGCTGTACGGGTGGTGAGGAGGACCTGTCGGGGCTCCTTCCAGCGAGGCTCCAGCGGACTTGATCTGTCAAAATTCCTCACCATCACCATGGATCCTGGAACGATTTCATGCGGTGCCACCTCGGTATTGTCTGGAAATGCGGCGGCAACCTGTGAACGACATGAGTTGAGGGCAGACATCAAGGAAGCTAGGTAATCTGTCAGCATATTACTTGAAACATCGGTAATACTTCGGGGTCTAGGAGTACCCCACATGTTAGGGGAGCGGCCGAAAACGACCTCATACGGGGACAGACCTGATCTGGAATGTGCGACCATGCGCATATAAAATAAAGCGACTGGTAGAGCTACCAGCCAGTCCACACCTTTCTCTTTACATACTTTGGCGATTCGGATTTTCAGAGTCTGGTTATGTCTCTCTACGAGACCGGCTGCTTCAGGGTGGCGTACACAATGAAACTTCCACTGGTACCCTAACAACAGGGAAACATGCTTCATGAGTTCAGATGAGAATGGCTGACCGTTATCAGAATATACGACTCTAGGGAGTCCATAACGGGGGAAGAACTCACGAACCAACTGCTTGGCAGTGGTCGCGGCTGTGTAATCTGGGACTGGATATGCTTCTGTCCACCTGGACAAAGCGCATACAACTACAAGGACATACTTGAAACCTCGACATCGCTCCATCTGAATATAATCCATCTGGAGGACTTCAAAAGGGTGGTCAGGGGGCTGGAATCCACCTTGTTCCACCGGGACACTTTTACCTGGATTAAACTGACAACATATCATACAGGTACGGACTTTCTGCTTGGCTGCAGCTCGTAAATGTTTGTTGAACCAAATATTCTGGATACTGTCTAACATAGCTTTTTCTCCTAAATGTGCTGGACTATGTGCAGTATTAATAATGACTTGAACCATAGAGTCGGGGAGAAACCATGTTGCTCTACCCTTCGTTAACCATCCTTGATCTGTCTGGACCCCTCCTTGTTCGGACCATTTCTTGATTTCTTCGGGAGTAGCGTGTAACTGTATGTCTATGACATCTTGTGTAGGGTCTTTAACTGTCATACATGTAATCGGATCTGGAGTGTGTGTCATGTTAACTGGAATGTCTAGAGTCTGTGCTGTAAGCTTAGCTGTGCGATCTGCTAGATCGTTACCTTGGGAAATAATGTCAGTAACTTTCGTATGTGCTTTGCATTTCATGATAGCGATAGATGTCGGTAAGTGTATGGCATCTAACAGAGCTTGAATAAGGAGACCATGCTGAATCTTGGTTCCATGAGAAGTCATGAAACCTCTCTCCTGCCAGAGCACTCCGAAGTCGTGTACAACTCCAAATGCGTAGCGTGAATCTGTGTAAACATTAACTTTCAAGTTCTTGGCGTGTATGCAGGCTTGTGTCAGAGCAACTAGCTCTGCTGCTTGAGCGGACAGGGTGTCAATACGGTGAGTTTCAATAACTTCGGTGTCAGTAGTCACTGCATACGCGGCGACTAGTTCTCCTGTACTTGTTCTCATACATGAACCATCCACATAAAGTGTCAGGTCTGGATCTGGTAATGGAATATCTGTCAGATCTTGTCTTGGCTTTGTCGTAATGTTAACTATTTCCACACAGTCATGTGTGGCAGAATTCGAAGTAACTGATGGTAACAATGTAGCAGGATTTAAAATGTTGCAGCGTCTGATTTCTATGTGTGGCTGGAACAGTGTCAATTCATAACCTGTTAAACGTGCAATTGTCAAGTGCTGAGTTTGTGTTCGGTTTAAAAGAACTTCCACAGAGTGTGGAACTTGTACTGTCAAGGTATGTCCTAAGACTATGGAATCACTTTGTCTGATAGCTAGGGCTGCGGCTGCAACTGACTTGAGGCACGCAGGCAGAGCCTGGGCTACAGGATCTAATGTGCTCGAAAAATAAGCGCAGGGCTTGTATTGTCCTGCTTGATCTTGTGTGAGAACAGATAATGCTGTACCTTCACGTTCAGTGACGAAAAGTGTAAAAGGCTTACTGTAGTTCGGTGTCGCTAGAACTGGAGCTTGGCATAGGGCTTTCTTTAACTCATTGAAACTAAGTGTATGTTCAAATGTCCAAGGGAGGACAGTCGATACGGCTGCCTCCTGTGTCGTTAACTGTATCAGTGGCTTGGCTAGAAATGCATACTGAGGAATCCATTGTCTGCAGTAAGAAGTGAGGCCGATAAAAGCACGTACCTCCTTCTGGGTCTTGGGCTGTGGAAGACTCGCTATTAACTGGATACGGTCTGGTGTCAACTGCCTACCCCTCTTGGACAGTAAGTGTCCTAAGTAGACCACTTGCTGGACACAGAATTGAAGCTTAGAAGGGGACACCTTGTGCCCCATCTCGGCTAGGAAATACAAGACTGTAAGGGATGCTTGCTCGCAAGCACGTTCAGAACGGGCTGTGATCAGTAGATCATCGACATACTGGAGCAGGGCAGTGTCAGTTGGCATGTGAATGTTGTCTAGTTGTCTCTTGAGTGCTTGACTGTAAATACTAGGACTTTCTGTGAAACCTTGAGGAGCTCGTGTAAACATATAGCTCCTTCCATTTAAACAAAATCCGAAAAGGAACTGGCTGTCTGGATGAATAGGGACACTGAAAAACGCGTTCTTGAGGTCGATTACAGTAAAGAACGTGGCTTCGGAATCAATGGCTGTTAATAGGGAAGAGATGTCTGGGACAACTGGGTACTGAGGAATAATACACTTATTAAGCTCTCGTAGGTCAATCACTAATCGATATACTGGGGGTGCATTTGGATCAGTACGTTTCATGACTGGAATGATCGGAGAATTACATACATTGGAGTCAGTTTCTACAACCACTCCTTGAGCCATGAGCTCGTCAATAATTTTGGATAAGGCTGCTACAGCCTCAGGTGGCAATCTGTACTGTCTGATTCGTGGTAACACTACACCTGGCTTGAGAGTCACACGATAGGGTGTGATTTGCATGTAACCTACATCAGTTGGACCTTGCGCCCATAAGTGCTGCGGAACATTAGACAGTCTTGAATCAAAATCTCGTAATACATAGTGACCCTTAAAGTCACGTAGGAACAATCGTATTCCCTCTGGGGAACAGCATATAACTGCACCTAACTCTTTCAGTGTCTTAATGCCTAATAGATTTTCTGGACATGACTTAGTAAGTAACAGATCAGTAGTGCGGGACAATGGACCTACTTCTAGAGTAACTGGCTTTGATATTTCATTTACAATGGGTTTTCCTGAAAATCCAAGGGAAACATTTCTTGAGCCTGAGAGCGGAGCCCCTGGAACTTCGGCGTGACTAATTGTGGTCCTACTTGCCCCTGTATCGATCAAAAACTTTCTGTCTTTCCCTAATACTTGACTATGAACATAGGGACCTTCTTGATCTACAGGTATCTCGATGAGAGGCAAGCCTACCTCCCTCTCTAGGCTGTTTCATGAATACTGTTGGTACTCTGGATACTCAGACTGTGCATACTGGTACATCTGCTGTGTGACGTGCTGTGTTGCAGCAATAGGCTGCGGTGCTGTAACTGTCTGTGGTGCATTCTGTGGCTGAGGAATCTGTGAAACTTGTTCTTGTCTAGGCGGACGTGGTCTTTCTTTAGTCTTACCGGTAGCTATGTTGTGTTTCAGAACTGCACACTCATTTATAAAATGACCTGGTTGTTTACAATAATTGCAGTTCCCTTTAACGGGAGCTGCAGGATGACTGGCTTGATTTGGACCCCTCTTCTGACTGTCTTGAGGAACAGATTGTGCAACTAGTACTTTCATTTTCGTGTCTTTCATACGTTTTCTCTCGTGTTCTTGCTCTTCCCTGATTCTATTCTGATGGTATTGGAGCATCTGCAACATCTGGGACGGGGTATTAGCTTGCCAGGTACTTTCGACTTTCAAAACTCGATTTTTAATTTGTGGGCTTGAATTCTCGACTAATTTAGTAACAAAAAGGTGAGGGTATGACTCACTACTTGTCTTGAGGCCACTGTTGATGCTAAAACATTTCTCAAATCTAGAATAAAAATCACTAATATCCTCATCTTGCTTCTGTTTACAGGCTGAGATTGCATCCCAGTCTTCTTTTCTAGTTGTCAATAATCTAGGTAAAACTTGTATTAATAATTCTGGTAATTCTTTACATTTCGCTCCAAGACCGGTACCTGGTACTCGTGCCTTATCTTCAGCTTCTAGAACTGCCCAATCGATCTTTTTCTCTCCCACCTCCCATTCTTTTTCCTTGAGCTTTTCATACACCCCTGCGGGCAGCAGAACTTTTAACATTTTAATTATATCTGGATACGTGTATTCTCCCATACGGAGCATGTCTTTTAATTCTCTATGGAACCCTGCTGGATCTTTGTCATGACAGGGAATTAATTTCTTCATCTCGAGGAGTTCCATCTTTGTAATCGGAGTGTAAACAAACACTCGTTCTAGTTCGCCACCCGTTCCTCTAACTGGGTGGACTTCTCGTAACGGATTCTGTCTCTCCATGTAAAATGGTTTACTTTCTGGGGGTGAGACATGAACAAAATGCGGGTTCAAAAACGTTCTATATTTGTGGCGCTGTTCTAGAATGACACTAATTAAATCGGTACCTAGACCTTTCCATCTATACTGGAGTAACTCGTTCAGGACATCATGTAACGGGCCTGGATCAGAGTGCTGACCCTCATACAATGTAATGAGGTACTGGATCATATACATACCCACCAGTCGTTGCTCGGCTGGGGGCAGTTTTAGAAACATTTGTGCCACTATTTCGTCTGGAAAAGTGGTAGAATCAGTAATCCATCGGACTGCTGATCGGACTAGTTCTTGTTCATGCATGGTACTCAACTCACTGTAACCGATTCGTGATTTCAGAATGTGATCGGTAGCTTGGAATACTTGTTCTAGAGAACCTTGTTCTGGTGCTGGATGATGGAAAGTAGACTTGTGTTCTAGACGTAAATGGCGATCTGGAAATCTAGATTTTCCTACATACGCTATTCTGGCGGGATTCTCGTCCTCTACCTCTTCAGTATCAGAGTTACTTTCTTTCTCGCTTACTTGTACCGCTTTACGCTGTTCGTGTAACTTTATTATTTCTTTACGGATTTTCTTGTACATACTCTCCATAGCACCGACGGTCTTGTGCTTACCCTCGGCTATATTATCACTCCACCTTGTCAGGATTTTCATTTCGGCCGGATCTTTAGACGGGTAATCTTGTTCTCTTATTAGACAGTTAATCAGAAACTTTAATATCATGAGCTGGATCTCGGCTTTCCTTTGAGACATGGCCTCGCTAATGCTTTCTGGATCATCCCCTGTACGGATGAAACGATATATTCTGTCTAGATCTTCTTTCATATTCGGTAAGGTGACTAGATACTCGGCCACCTTTCTTACGCGGAATGAATATAAAACCATATTATCCTCGCCTGGGACTGGATCATAGCCGCATTCGGCAAGGGATTTTCTTATTTCTGCTACAGTCTGATGTCTGGGCGTACGCTGTGACGCTTGTGCATGTAATTCGGCTGTCGTTAAACGCTTGTGTGGCGGCGGGGTTTGAGGAGTACCTCCCCCTGCGGCCCCTAAACTAGAGTCGTCTACTGAGGCTCTTCGTCCTGGCAGAGTGGGAAATGGAAATGTAGGCTGGACTTGTATGGCGGGCTGGACCGGGGGTACCGTAACAGGTACTCCGGTGTCTGGAGGAGCGGGAAGTGCCTGATTTACAGGGACTGGCGGAGCGCGAACAGGATTTGCATATTCTGGGACTGTGTCGTCCAAATAGGACGAAATAAAAATATCAGCTGCGGTCTGTTTGTGACGTAGTTTGGTCGGAACTAATGGTGGCGGGAAATTACTGGATGCCTCCGGGGTCGCTTTTGGCAAGCCCTCGGCAAGAAGAGGATACATACCCTTAATAAGGGCATGCCTCTGTCTGTCTAACTGTTCGGCTTTGACTTGTTCACCTATCTCGATTAGTTCTTTTTCTTGTGCTCGTTCTAAGGATTCTCTACTTAATTCTGACTTTCTGATTTCCTTTTCAGTTCTTTTATGAGCTTCTTTGCGCCATAACTCGATGGCATCTTTTTGTGACTGTCTGGCTTTCTTTTTCCATAATGCCTCTTCTACTCGCATGATGCACTCGGCATCCCATGTACCCGATACGGGCCATCTATACTTTTCTTCTAACTGTTTGGTATACTCTACCCATAAATCTAGATACAGTATGGCGCTTATGCCATGCTTCTGATACATAAAATGACCTGGACTGTCCCTAGGCGGAACTGGAACTGCTGCTTCCAGCAGACCCTTTCTGGTTTTTAACTGACGTAATTTCGAAAAGAGCGGCATGACTGAACTATAATCTAGACACAATACAATACACAATAAACACGATACTTATTCCCCATTCATACCACGACATTAAAATACATGAAGAACATTTAAAAATAACAGTTCGAACAGAATACTACCTGGAATACGGAACACAGAATACATGAATTTTCTCGAGAACAGAACTGACTAGAACAGGAACTAGATGCACTGCTGAAACAGTACGAAACTTACCGGTCTCATAAAGAGACACGTCAGGACCCGCATCCACCGAAGTGGACACTTCGTTTGTGGGTCTGTGTACCACCAACCCACGGACCAGAGTCAATTAAATTGACCCTGTCTAGATACTACCCCAGTAACGGTACTCACCGGGCAGCAAGAGCGGAAAGCCTCAGACTGGACGGGACTGCTTGGACGCCGGACGGGCGAACTTCGGACTTCAGTTACGGGTGGACCTCCGGATACCTCGGACTCTCGGCTTGGGCTCTGGTCGGGACTCGCCGCGTTCCTCCACCGTCTCGTTTGGATGCTGGACCGCCTCCTCCGTCTCCTCCGTGGGCCTGAGGGATACTTGAAGCAGAAATATCTGCCGGTGCGCAGAAGAGTTCCGTCACGACTGCAGAGGGTCAGGGGGTCGGCGTGGCTTCACCGACGCGTGGGGAAAGGGCAAGTCCCTATTCGGGCGCCATTATGTGGTAAATAAATAAATAATACCCTATTTTTGAATGTATAAATGAATAACAGATAGCTCAATAAATAAGAGTCAAGATTCGAGGTAGTAGGAGTTTCGCAGGTTTATTACAGCATAAAGGACAGGAACAGGACAACCTGCATAGGAATAGGATGGCAGGGCCCAGCAGCTGCCGGGGCTGGATCTGGGATGAGCGCGCTAGCATTTAATAACAATACACAAGCATATATAGTAAAACAGTTGCATTACAGTACATATGATAGGCGGAGCAGTGGGTGGAGCAAAGGGTGAAAAGAGGTGTAACGGGGCGTATACATAGACATGTGATGCAAACGTAACAGAATATGTCATGAATGGGGCGGAAACCATGGAGGGGGCTACCTGAGGAGCCGGGACCTCTAACCTGATGGTGCGCGCAAACTAGCAATGACGTGTTACTAGGAGAAGCTGGGGGCTATGAACTCTGTGCTAGGAGCAGAGACTGAAGTCTGGAGAGTCAGGGCGACATGTACCTAAACAGTATCTAGTATCTGATGTTTAGAGAACATGTTGATATAAACTATAAGTCAGGAGGGGAAAGGCTAACTTGATTCTAAGACTGGACCATGCATTATTCTACATGTAGTGCGTGATGAAGAATATTAAATGACCATTAAATGCAGTATTTCTCTAACGTGGAGACGTGAAGGCTAGACAATGACGGAAACTATCGATGCGATTCAGTAGCTTTAGGAATGCAGAGAAGGAGGACTGAACTGATAACTGGAATCATAACATATTCTTGGCAGACTCAGAGGCTGAGCCAGGGTGAGCCGGGCACTGCGAGGCAGGAAGTAAGTGAAGGGTCGAGGATACAGGTGGGGGCTGTATCGCTCCTCAGCGAAGTTTCAGGAGACAGGAGCTGAATCTGGTGTCCAGGCCCTTTTGAGGCCTAGAAACGGGGACTTTATAATGAAATAACGTGCACACTGAGAAACGTGGCAACGTAGCTTTACATAGGCCTGATATTCGTAGTATTCACGAGAACTGGAAACTGGCATACTAGAGGTGGACACAACTGTAATTGCGTCATTAATCGAACGTGGGGAATGCATATGCATATTTAATCATGCACACATAACATATGATGGATGACACGTAGGGACACAGAACATGGCAAAATGTACTTTTCCACAAGAGGACAAGAAGGTCAGTGAGCCCCAAAGGGCCCCCTGTCAAATAAAGCACCCCCATCAGCAGATTAGGGGCACCAAAGCTAGCAGCCCTAGCAAGGTGAAAACTTTAAAAACTTATGAGGGATCCCCCTTAAAACTAGTTAGGGACCTCCCCCAAATGGACACTGTTGGGCACTGCCAAACCTGGGACCCCAAGGCCCCAAACCTGACCTGTCCCTCCAGTAAGCTAACAGAAGGGACCCAGCCTCCAGCTTTAGGCAGCCAGAGGTTGACCCTGAGAGCACAGTGCAACTCAGTCAAGGAAAGAAAGGCCTACAGGGTGGATAATGATTGGAGTCCTAAAGAGGAATCTCACTTCAGTACTCCACCTCAACACCAGCCTTTAACTTTGCCAAAACACACCACAGGTGTATTTTGTCCCTATGGTGGAGACCTTCAGATACCCTTAGGGTGAGGGATTGCTTAGTGGACCATGAGACAGGGGGTAACCAAGCCAGAGCTGGTACTTCCTTATATGGCCACTTAGGCAATATAGGCTTACCTGGTCAAGGATAGCCTTATCTCCTTTCGTTTGGGGGGGGGGGGGTTGTGTAGGAAGGTGGATATCTGACTATGGTTACCCCCAAACTTTTTGCCTAGTGTTTAGCTGGTTTTTTCTTAGTTGGCCTGGGATCCTGCTATTCAGGGCCCCAGGCTAATTGCTCTCTCCTTAAAATGGACTCCATGTACCTTAGGTACATACACAATTGGAACTGGTTCACCTTATTGGCCCCTGTAACAGTGTACCCCAGGTACCCAGGGCATAGGTGTTTCCAAGGCCTACCAGGGGCTGCAGCATGTATTATGCCACCCCTGGCCTGGCCTCCATATTTGACACAACTGGCTGATCACTCAGCTGTGGTAAGTCGGTGTAATCACCCCTTACTTAGGTATAGTATATCTATATCTAACCTAAAATGGACACATATGTTCCTATCAGCCACTCCTATGGAAGGCCTCATCAATCCTGGAGGCAGAGTGCTTGGAAATATGTGAGATGGTACTCTAGCATGAGCTGAGCCTGTCTGCAGCTTTCGGAACCACGTCCTTTAGCTGTTCCATGATTCTGCCATACCATATACTCTTAAGTGCATTATGAACCTCGCGGTTAAATGCTATCTTTGGTTTGGCTTTATCAAAACATGTCGAGTAAGGTGTCATACGAATTGGAATACTACCCCCTCGCCAGTTCTGGCGACGGGGGTAGCATTCCACCCTTCTAGAGGGACACGACATGTACATAACCTGAACCCCGGTTAAAATTAAACTAGAGCCTCAGCATCACAAAATGGATGCTGCCACCACAGACACAAGTCTGACCTCCTGCTGCTGGGAGTCATTCCAGCAAAGGAAGGCTTGGACAAAGGGTTTCCTGCCTTGGGAGGTGCTAGCACCACCCCAGACAGGATTTTGTGTATTGGGTAGGACAGGGCTGTATAGAATGAGACATGCCTGGGGCACACAAGGTGTCCCTGTGCATAGGCCAGTTGAAACCGGTCCTGGGGCTCTCCAGCCCCAGTCCTGGCGCGAAACTGGACAAAGGAAAGGGGGTGTAACCACCCCCCTTCCTGGTCCCACCCAGAGGAGGGACCTAGCAGGTAATCCGGCCCCTAGTTTTGGAATAAGAGTAGGAGCTGTGTCCCAAGACTTCAGATCATCCTGAACTCGACTTGAAACTAAGAAGAAAACTGGACTTCGACATTCTGCTGCACAGAAGACTGAAGAGAATCTCCGTTGTGGCCAAGGAGTGACCACCCTGTGAATACAGGCACCAACCAGCAACTCGACGTCTGCTTTGCCACCGCCTCCCGCCGGAGCCCGAGCCCAGAGCCCGACAAGACCTGGATTCCCAGACATCTCACAGCCCGATCCACAGTCCCTGAAAAGAAGAGACCCGTGGAGGCATCGAGAGACGTGGGACCGGCCATCTTGAAAGACCCCCGAGAAGCTGACTGCGCAGCACCCGAGGCCCCCTCGACGCTGTGCTTTGGGGTTTGAGAAGCCCCACCACCGAGCAGCATCTGCACCGAAGATCAGCCGCCCAGAATCTCCACGATCTGGGTGGGGCCCTTTTGCACTTTGCCACTCGACGCGTCATCCCGGTCACTTGCCACGCGGCTAGTGGCCATCTTGGCGACGAGATCTATGATCTACACTGCTGGTCTGGTTGCTCCAGACTGGCCCTTGCTCCCCTGAGAAGGAGCCCCCGCTCTGACCTTGCTGGTCCGAGTAACAAGCTTTTTCCACTTCCTGCGTGGCTTGCATTAGCCAAGGCCTGTTTGCTCCAATCAAGTTGCCGACACCGCCATCAGCTAGAGCCTTCGTGGGACAGCTCGTGATCGACTCCTCGACGTCCTAGACCATTTCGTGTCCACGTGGCTGCGGAGACAAGCTGCACCTCATCGCCTGTTTGCACCCGACATTGCCTGGTTCCATCCTGGTTCCTCGCCAGTCACTGGCCAGTGACTTCTGAACATTGTCCCCTCTGCTTTCAGGTCTTCACATCTTCGATCCACCCTTGGATCACACCGGACACTTCTCGCCTGGACGCCTGCAGCAACACACTTTGGCACCTATGCACCCGCTTCCTGTGGGTGAGGTAACTTACTAACGCCGGTGTTCTTACACTGGTACACACCTCTAGTGCCTAACTCTAAAGTTTGGTAGTACTAGTCCAGTCGGAAGACTCCTTTTACAGTAACTTTGTAACTTTTACGCACCATTGACTTTGCATTGGTGCATGCGTGCACTTTAAGCACTGCACCCGAGTCCCACGGGCCTTTCCCGACTTCTTCACTGTTAGTCCCGAACAGCTCCAGCGATTCCCCAGGCCCTAGGCCTATATCCTTTCGGATTGGTGGTTCTTATACCACTATTTTAGTATATGGTTTAAGTGGCCCCTAGGGCTCATCCATATTGTGCAACTTTTGTGTATTTAAACTGTGTTTTGTTTTAACGCATTTGCTTCTGTGCTCATAAAGAGTATAGGGGATATTTGTAGTAAATAAATATATATATATTTTCAATACATATCTGTGTAGTGTCCTTTCATTTGGTATTCAAGGGGATTGTGTATGGTAAAACAGCTTGCTTCACATGCCTTTACAGAGTTTAGCCTAAGACTGCTTTGTCCACGCTACTAGGATAGCTGGTCTATAAGGTTGACTTACAACCAATCATCATAAGGGTTTCTTGGCATGGTACAAGGTGATCACTAGAACTAGTGAGCATCATATACCAGGCCAACTTCTCACATTGGTGAGCAGCGGTTGGGATTTGAGCTTGCTGTTGTTTTACCATTACAATCTTTGAGAGTATCATTTGAAAGATCATACAGGTACCTGTTAGGTACATATAAAACAAGACTAGTATACTTAAGTTCTACTGAACTTAGTTGTTGTAGAGGATAGGGAGTAGCACACCCTGACTACAACTACTAGATAGGTTTAGTAGGTAAACACCAGTGTAGGTAGATTGCAACATATCCACCCACACTAGAGCAATGTCTGGAGCAGAGGGGTCCACTGGACCTGTCCCTGTTGAGAGTGACCCTCCAAGGGCACCATCCAAATTTGCTATGTTAAACTTTAAAGAAATGAGGCAGCTGTGTACCTTAAGAGGTCTCAAGACGGGTCCAGCCCCTACCACAGCACACCTCAGAGAGCTTTTAGACCAGTCTGAAGCTCTAAAGACCTCTAAAGCAGACCCCACAGGGAATGTTGAAGGAGGCTCTCCCACAGAAGATGATAATACTGACACCCCTGTCCCTGTTGTCAAGATAGATGAGGAAGACCAGAACACTGGAGATACTCAGCCTGAGGATGAGGAAGAGGAAGAGGAGGAGGGAGAAAGTGCTTCTGATGATGAGAGACTTAGTCAGGTGCCAGTCAGGAGACTTAGCCAGGCTAACTTAAGCCAATTTGGGACTGAGTCAGGGTCCAACCCACTCAGACCCCCAAGTGGACTTAACCAGGAGCAAAGGAGGAGGAGGAATCACTCAGGTGAATCCAACACCTCCCAAGCTTCTAGAGGTTCTCATGGTCACTCCAGAAGGGGGTTGACTAGCCCTCAGAGAAGGGAACATGAGGCCAAAATGAGAGAGGCTGAGCTTAGGATCCAGAAGCAAGAACTAGAAGTTGCCCTGGCCAAAGAGAAACTTGCTAGAGCAAGACAGCCTAGAGAGGGTGGATTAGGATCCACTGGTGGCAGCACTATCCCTAAGGATAAAGACAGGTCCTATGACAATAGAAACCTGAGTAAGATTGTGCCCCCCTACAAAGCTGGGGATGACATCCACAAATGGATGACTGCACTTGAGAGAGCCTGCAGAGTACAGCAGATCCCTCAGGAGCAGTGGGCAGCAATCTTGTGGCTCTCCTTTGAAGGCAGAGGCCGAGACAGACTCCTCACAGTTAGTGATGGGGATTCTAGAAACTACCTAGTCCTAAAGAGCGCTCTGATAGATGGGTTGGGTTTAACCACTGAGAGGTACAGGTTAATGTTCAGAGAAACCCAGAAGACACAGACTCAGGACTGGTCTGAATTTGTTGAATGTGCCACTAAGGCTCTGGAGGGCTGGTTGCTGGGAAGTAAGGTTACAGACTATACAGGATTGTATAATTTGATGATGAGAGAGCAAATCTTAAATAATTGTCAAAACCAGCTTCTACATCAGCACCTGGTGGACTCTGATCTGACCTCTCCACAAGAATTGGGTAAGAGGGCAGACAAATGGGTCAGAACCAGGATCAGGCCTAAGAACCAGGGTGGTGACCAAAAGAAAGAGACTACCAAGCCTCAAGAGAAAGGTGGGGATAAAACCAAAGAGAAGACTTCCCCAGGGCCCCAAAACTCCAAGGATGGGGGTGGGTCCCAAGACACTTCCTCTACACAGAAAAAGCCTTACTGCCATGCCTGTAAACAGGTTGGCCATTGGAAAACAGACAGCTGTTGTCCAAAGAATAGTAATAAGGAAAACATACCTCCAGGTAAAGCTCCAACACCTCCTGTCAGTGTTAGCAGTGGTCCCCCAGGTGGTGGGAGCACCCCCAAGAATTTGGGTGGGTTTACCTTTGGAACACAGGTAGACTCTGGCCTAACCAGGTCCCCAACTGATCTTGTCTATGAGACTGGCATGGGGTTTGCCAATTTCACTGATTGTCCAAATACTTTGAGCAAGTATAGACAAGAACCCCTCAGCAATGGTTTGAAAGTTGAGGCCTACAGAGACACAGGGGCTAGTATCACCATGGTGACTGAGAATCTAGTCCCCTCTAGGCAACTTTTACCTGGTGCCACATACCAGGTGACAAACATTGATGGAGTTCAGAAAAATCATCCCATAGCAGTGGTAAATCTCAGCTGGGGAGGAGTCACTGGCCCAAAGAGAGTGGCAGTGTCCTCAAACTTGCCTGTAGATTGTCTACTGGGGAATGATTAGGAAATCTCAGCCTGGGCTGAGGTTGAACAACAAACCCATTCTAAAATGGTAAATCTCCATGGAAAGGTTAGTGGGGCTGTGC
This sequence comes from Lissotriton helveticus, assembly GCF_964261635.1. NCBI lineage: Eukaryota > Metazoa > Chordata > Amphibia > Caudata > Salamandridae > Lissotriton > Lissotriton helveticus. Next base: position 1,009,297,359 of record NC_136057.1, on the reverse strand, counting down.
TGGCCACAGCCCCAATACAAGATGTCCTTCCTGAAAAGGTTGGTAGGGCTGAGCAAATCTCATCCCCATCTTCAGTAGAAATTCTTCCTGAGAAAGTTAGCAGAGCTGTTATGGTAACAGCCCATACCCAAACTGAGTCCCTTACTGAAAAGGTTGGTGGGGCTGTGATGGCCACAGCCCAAACTCAAACTGATTCATGTGTTGTGAAGCCTGAAACTATGGATCACTCCACACAAACAGAGAGCATTGAGGAGGAAGAGAAATCTCCCTCCCACCAGACATTAGGAAAGGATCAGCCTCCTCAGGGAACTGATCTTACCCCTTGTGAAGAAACTGCCCCAGAGGTAGTCAGGCATAGCCTGGAAGAGCCCCTGAGGTCAGTGGACCCTTCCAAGGTGTGACCCAGTGTGGAGCAGGTAACCTGCCCCTCTCTACCTTGCCTCAGCCAGCCCAGGGCTGCAGAGGACAAGAAAGTCAGTGAGCCCCAAAGGGCCCCCTGTCAAATAAAGCACCCCCATCAGCAGATTAGGGGCACCAAAGCTAGCAGCCCTAGCAAGGTGAAAACTTTAAAAACTTATGAGGGATCCCCCTTAAAACTAGTTAGGGACCTCCCCCAAATGGACACTGTTGGGCACTGCCAAACCTGGGACCCCAAGGCCCCAAACCTGACCTGTCCCTCCAGTAAGCTAACAGAAGGGACCCAGCCTCCAGCTTTAGGCAGCCAGAGGTTGACCCTGAGAGCACAGTGCAACTCAGTCAAGGAAAGAAAGGCCTACAGGGTGGATAGTGATTGGAGTCCTACAGAGGAATCTCACTTCAGTACTCCACCTCAACACCAGCCTTTCACTTTGCCAAAACACACCACAGGTGTATTTTGTCCCTATGGTGGAGACCCTCAGATACCCTTAGGGTGAGGGATTGCTTAGTGGACCATGAGACAGGGGGTAACCAAGCCAGAGCTGGTACTTCCTTATATGGCCACTTAGGCAATATAGGCTTACCTGGTCAAGGATAGCCTTATCTCCTTTCGTTTGGGGGGGGGGGTTGTGTAGGAAGGTGGATATCTGACTATGGTAACCCCCAAACTTTTTGCCTAGTGTTTAGCTGGTTTTTTCTTAGTTGGCCTGGGATCCTGCTATTCAGGGCCCCAGGCGAATTGCTCTCTCCTTAAAATGGACTCCATGTACCTTAGGTACATACACAATTGGAACTGGTTCACCTTATTGGCCCCTGTAACAGTGTACCCCAGGTACCCAGGGCATAGGTGTTTCCAAGGCCTACCAGGGGCTGCAGCATGTATTATGCCACCCCTGGCCTGGCCTCCATATTTGACACAACTGGCTGATCACTCAGCTGTGGTAAGTCGGTGTAATCACCCCTTACTTAGGTATAGTATATCTATATCTAACCTAAAATGGACACATATGTTCCTATCAGCCACTCCTATGGAAGGCCTCATCAATCCTGGAGGCAGAGTGCTTGGAAATATGTGAGATGGTACTCTAGCATGAGCTGAGCCTGTCTGCAGCTTTCGGAACCACGTCCTTTAGCTGTTCCATGATTCTGCCATACCATATACTCTTAAGTGCATTATGAACCTCGCGGTTAAATGCTATCTTTGGTTTGGCTTTATCAAAACATGTCGAGTAAGGTGTCATACGAATTGGAATACTACCCCCTCGCCAGTTCTGGCGACGGGGGTAGCATTCCACCCTTCTAGAGGGACACGACATGTACATAACCTGAACCCCGGTTAAAATTAAACTAGAGCCTCAGCATCACAAAATGGATGCTGCCACCACAGACACAAGTCTGACCTCCTGCTGCTGGGAGTCATTCCAGCGAGGGAGGCTTGGACAAAGGGTTTCCTGCCTTGGGATGTGCTAGCACCACCCCAGACAGGATTTTGTGTATTGGGTAGGACAGGGCTGTATAGAATGAGACATGCCTGGGGCACACAAGGTGTCCCTGTGCATAGGCCAGTTGAAACCGGTCCTGGGGCTCTCCAGCCCCAGTCCTGGCGCGAAACTGGACAAAGGAAAGGGGGTGTAACCACCCCCCTTCCTGGTCCCACCCAGAGGAGGGACCTAGCAGGTAATCCGGCCCCTAGTTTTGGAATAAGAGTAGGAGCTGTGTCCCAAGACTTCAGATCATCCTGAACTCGACTTGAAACTAAGAAGAAAACTGGACTTCGACATTCTGCTGCACAGAAGACTGAAGAGAATCTCCGTTGTGGCCAAGGAGTGACCACCCTGTGAATACAGGCACCAACCAGCAACTCGACGTCTGCTTTGCCACTGCCTCCCGCCGGAGCCGGAGCCCAGAGCCCGACAAGACCTGGATTCCCAGACATCTCACAGCCCGATCCACAGTCCCTGAAAAGAAGAGACCCGTGGAGGCATCGAGAGACGTGGGACTGGCCATCTTGAAAGACCCCCGAGAAGCTGACTGCGCAGCACCCGAGGCCCCCTCGATGCTGTGCTTTGGGGTTTGAGAAGCCCCACCACCGAGCAGCATCTGCATCGAAGATCAGCCCCCCAGCATCTCCATGATCTGCGTGGGGCCCTTTTGCACTTTGCCACTCGACGTGTCATCCCGGTCACTTGCCACACGGCTAGTGGCCATCTTGGCGAGGATATCTACGATCTACACCGCTGGTCTGGTTGCTCCAGACTGGCCCTTGCTCCCCTGAGAAGGAGCCCCCGCTCTGACCTTGCTGGTCCGAGTAAAAAGCTTTTTCCACTTCCTGCGTGGCTTGCATTAGCCAAGGCCTGTTTGCTCCAATGAAGTTGCCGACACCGCCATCAGCTAGAGCGTTCGTGGGACAGCTCTTGATCGACTCCTCGACGTCCTAGACCTCTTCGTGTCCACGTGGCTGCGGAGACAAGCTGCACCTCATCGCCTGTTTGCACCCAACATTGCCTGGTTCCATCCTGGTTCCTCGCCAGTCACTGGCCAGTGACTTCTGAACATTGTCCCCTCTGCTTTCAGGTCTTCACATCTTCGATCCACCCTTGGATCACACCGGACACTTCTCGCCTGGACGCCTGCAGCATCTTCATCCTCAGGCACCATCAGACTGCGTGACGAAACCCGACACACTTTGGCACCTATGCACCCGCTTCCTGTGGGTGAGGTAACTTACTAACGCCGGTGTTCTTACACTGGTACACACCTCTAGTGCCTAACTCTAAAGTTTGGTAGTCCTTGTCCAGTCGGAAGACTCCTTTTACAGTAACTTTGTAACTTTTACGCACCATTGACTTTGCATTGGTGCATGCGTGCACTTTAAGCACTGCACCCGAGTCCCGCGGGCCTTTCCCGACTTCTTCACTGTTAGTCCCGAACAGCTCCAGCGATTCCCCAGGCCCTAGGCCTATTTCCTTTCAGATTGGTGGTTCTTATACCACTATTTTAGTATATGGTTTAAGTGGCCCCTAGGGCTCATCCATATTGTGCAACTTTTGTGTATTTTAACTGTGTTTTGTTTTAACGCATTTGCTTCTGTGCTCATAAAGAGTATAGGGGATATTTGTAGTAAATAAATATATATATATTTTCAATATATTTCTGTGTAGTGTCTTTTCATTTGGTATTCAAGGGGATTGTGTATGGTAAAACAGCTTGCTTCACATGCCTTTACAGAGTTTAGCCTAAGACTGCTTTGTCCACGCTACTAGGATAGCTGGTCTATAAGGTTGACTTACAACCAATCATCATAAGGGTTACTTGGCATGGTACAAGGTGATCACTAGAACTAGTGAGCATCATATACCAGGCCAACTTCTCACACTGTGCATTTGGACAACATATGCATCAAAATATGGGAACTGAGCCGACTCATATAATCATAATATGTTGGCCAAATTCCTGGCTAGCTCACAGTGCGCTATCTGGACCCCCAAACCTGACAGGGTACCAGCTGGTATTTGCAACCTCAGAACATGACCACTCTAATCCCCCCCAAGGAAATTGTGGAAACAGATCGACTCTTTAGTTGTTACCTCAGGCATGCCCAAAGGGAGACACAAGAAATACAGAAATTGCCATTTCAAACATTTATTGAAGTTGGATTCTTGAGTAAAATACGTGAGCAGCAATTATTAGAAGGAAACAGAGCATTGTTACTAGCATTACAAGAATGGTGAAAAAGATTAATAATGCAATCATTATAATTATTGCAGTGATTATATGAATATATATCAGAATGATACCTTTACCTAACACTACCCACTACTTATAATAGAGAGCATAATGTGACTGCGTTCTGCTAGATCGCTTGGAGGAGCCTAACTCACTGTTTAACTCTGTCTCATTGATCAGGAAGACAGTCTGTTGTAGAACAGGTCACAGTCCTTAGCAGGATAGTGATGGAAGCCAGCAAGGCTGGTAATCAGTCACTGGTGAACGTTCAGGATAATCCATGGAAGTGCTCCTCTGGCAAGCTAAGCACAGAAGTAGTTTATATAATAAAAATTGGCTCCATTGGGCCTGGGTCTGAGGTCCATTGCTGGTGTTATTGTTTGTCTTTTTGGTTCAGATCTGTCTTGTAACAGACAACACAATGAAAGGGCAGCATGCTCAGTGTACTTTATCCTTGAACAGAATGTACATTGTCAATATATAAAGCTTAAAATTAAAATTAAATGTGCTTGCATGTATTACACTTTCTGGGTACGTTATCATTTACAGCCAAAATATGTAAAAAGTCACTGTCAAGTTTAAACGTGAACTTGTAAAAATGGAAGCTTTTGTGCACCGTCCTGTTGAAACACACAACATGTTGCATTCTGATATCAAATACAACAAGCCTCAAATACTCAAGTTTCTTCTCATCAAATGTACCATTATCATAAAATTGCATCGTAGCCTCATGTCATTCTTGAATCCACAGTCATGTATATAAAAAACATGATTCTGCAGAATCTCATTTGCAGTACTTCCCTACGGAGGAGGGGCTTTCCCACCACTGAACGATTTCTAGATTTTGCTGTATATGCAACCATTTCTGATTCAGCCAAACGATCACAATACATGTGATGAATCACAATACAATTTTAAAACAAAAAACTTTAAACATGATGCACAATATGAACAAATAAACCTTTCTCTGAATACGGGAAGGGAATAATGAAGAACACCACTGAAAGGGATATATTATCTCACAATACTTTTTACATGATCTATAAGCTAAGTTTATCAACAGGCGATTCAAACCCAACAAACCTCACACACAGAAAAAATGTCACAATTCCTATAGTACTCATTCACAGCTAGACTAGTAAGGATCTTATAAACTTCAAACTTAAAGTGACTCTTGCACCACACATTATTCAACTGACACCTTTATATGTAATTGGAGTTCTACATAAATCCAATATCTTTCAATAGATTTTATAAAATATGAATCTAATACACATTACAATGACGCACAATATTTCAATGCATCACAACTTTGCTTGTAGCACATGAACAAAAAAAAAACACAATGACAAACACACACATCTAAATTAGGCATTATTTTGTAATTTTTAAAAACTTGCTTACTTAAGTATGACCTAAAAAATCCTAAGCCCTAATTTATGGTGTTTTTTCGTAGGGCAGTGCAGCAAGTCACTTTGCTGCGTTGCCTTATGTTAAAGTGAGAGGGCATGAATGTAAGTATTTATCAAATGTTGTGCTTTCTTGTCCTTTCCCCCTGCACTGGTGCCGTTTTGGAAAGCTAGCATCAATGCAGGCACCCTTGCACCAGGGTGCAAGGGTGTCTGTGCCGTCGGCAGGAATGTTTAAGTGCAGGAAGGTGCACCTTCCTGCACAGAAACTATCCATAGGGGTGCTTTCCTCTTTCTATGTGTGCTGTATTTTGCAGCAACAAATCAAGGCTCTCCTAAATCTGCCCCCTGGTGAGCTAAATGCTTTTCACTACATTAAAGTCAGGAATGGCTGAAGGTGTTGCAAATGAATGTGGCTACTTGCCAAGCAGTATTGAACCCTATGAATTTGTGTGTGCTGTTTTGGAAAAGATCAATTGATGCCACACCCAAATCAAAGCAGGTCAGAACTTCACAACTCAATGAAAGCGCTCGTCATCTACACTGTCATTTGGGAATACCTAATAGGAGATTTAGAGAATAAAATGCGAGGATTTTTGTCAAGGAGTTTTAGGAGGGCGTAAGCTGAAATAATGCAATTTTATCATAAGGAAGAGAGAGTTTTCCTACTAGATTGGGGATGTTGGCATGTATCAAGGGCCGTATAAAAATGAATACCAATTAAAAAAGAGAAGACATAATTAGATTATGGAAATCAGAAGTAAAGTGGTATCCTGAAATGTGTTTCAAATTGCAGAGAGAAAAGTCAAAATGAAATATACACCTCTATGACCGCACTACAATATCTCTCAACTAGAAAACATAATGAAATAAATCAAACAAATTTACAGAACAGTGTAAGGGATGGACAATGGGAAACGTAGCTCAGGGGAGTAGCTGTCGAGCTTCAAGGCAGCAGTTGTACTGTGGGTGGAGAGTGAAACTGAGATTCAGCTATCGTCCCACAAAGCACATACACCCCTGTGTTTTGGACGCTAATATGCAAGGATTGTATTGCATTTTCCTTTGTTTTAGTCAATTACAAAAGTTTAGAAGTTGAATTCACAGCAAATGCCCTCAGTGAATGATGTAAGGTCTTCCTGTTCTTACTTGAACTCCCTTCATTGGCTCCAATTTCTGGGTGGACATAAACTCCTGTCACTGTCAGGAGAGTCATCCCGTCAAGTCCCTTGAAAAAGCAGACACAGCACTTAATGAACTTAAGGTCTGATTTAGATCTCAGCGGACATGTTACTCAGTCACAACGGTGACATATATCCTGTCCAACGAAATATAAATTCCATAGGTTATAATGGGATTTATATGTAAAATGATGTGATATCCATCACTGTTGTGACGAAGTAACCTGTTTGCCGAGATCTAAATCAGACCCTTTGTTCTTTAATTCTATAGGATTATTGTTAAAGGTAGCACTCCTAATTGAATGGTGCTGGCCTCGCAATCCCAGGCTATAGTGTGGTAATTATCCAAGGATAATTTCTTGTACCTTCAATGTGGAAAGTGCATGCTTCCTATATTATACCTTGCTCCATCCTCCCCTGTTATACTGCAGAGGTGCTGGTCTTCCTGTGGGTTCTGCCACCACAAACTTGTTCTACGTGCTTTACGTGCAACACACGTAAAACAATAAGATTCAGATTTGGTCTTGTTACATCATAGTCTGGCCTGTGATGATATCATTGATCAATATATTCTACAACGAGTCAACAGAAATCTAATAATCAAACGGCTGATGCTGTGTTCAATGGTACATATGCATTAACTATACCTTTCTCAAGACAGTTAGTTTACTATACACCTGCTACAGTTATGCTCCCATCAGCATTAAACAGTAAAGTCAGCCCTTAGGAATGCTCCCCAGCATAGAACAACTAAAGAAATATAATATTTTAATAAAGCACTGATCTTCACATGTTTATACAATCACAGCAACCAACCCATTTTATCCCCCTAGTCTTAATTACCTTAATTACCATTTTTTCTACTGCTGGACTCCTAAATCAAGGCCTGTACCCTTATAAGCCCTAATATTATACAGAATACAATTATCCGTAATTACGTTTACAATATTAACTAAGTTCAATTATGACACAGACAATAATCACCAATGTCATATTAAGCAGATAATGTAACAGTGTCCCATTATTTTGGAGCTTTCTAAAGAAATCAGGTCTTAAATCTATAATCTACCTCAAATCTGGGTTCACCAATATATATCCTACAGGAAAACATGTGATCAATAAAGTTGAAGTACATCTGTAGATACACAACGTTCGTCATATATTTAAATTATAACTCTCACCCATTATCAAATCGTACCCCTCTGTTTAAGTTCCAAAACGATGGTCGTGCTCTTCCAGTATGCTTCAACCACAAATGTTGCAAATTGAGCACTAAACATTTTTTTGTAATTAGAAACCTTGCATTAGTCATTTGTGTTTCTCTTACAATTCATATATCTGGTGTCTGTTTATTTAATCTGATGTTTTTGTATGCAATCACTACCTCTATATTGAACCGACACTCTAAAAATAGGCTGTGGGTGTGTGAAGGACCCTCTGTGTAAGACCCTGGCTCCTAATTTTCACAGGGCTCGTATATCTCCTATGAGTTAACACAGCTATACTAAAATTGGAGAACCTTCGGTTACTAATTCATACGACCCCTCATACATGTACAAAGACACCAACATAACTCATTTCATGAACTCAGTTAGTCTCCTTGTAAGAAGAGATACATCTACCACGCAGATCTGGGCCCCAGTTTTAACTTGCAAGAACCATTCTCCTTTCACCTTTCAAAAGAATGCTCTTCTGTCTCACAGGCGGGTGGGTTCCTCATACTGATAGCGCAGCTTTTCAAAAATCAAATGTAAGTCTATTATATATAGCTTTAACTTATATATATATATATTATTGTGGTATACCTGACCACAAGAAACATTCGCAATTAGCACATACTAGGTTTAAGAAAATTCAAGGCAGAGGTGAATCTTCAACACTTTCAGAGATATGAAGCAACTGGGCTCCCGTGCCTTCAATATATACTTTCAACATTATGCACTCACATCCTGCACACTTGTGTTACGCTCAAGATTAAAGTTTCCGCCCTGAAAAAGCCCATGGGGCAGATTTATGTGGGACTTGTGCCACTTTTGTGCCGCCGTTGCAACACTTCTGTGACGCAGCGGCGGCGCAAACACTGCGCCACGTTGCGACATACTTATATCGTAACGCATCTATGAAGATGCTTCACGGTGTAAGGCCATGCGCCACATGAAACCTGTGTCAGGTTTCATGTGGGCGTTTCCACGCAGGGGGGACGTGCCGTTGCAGAAACGCCCCTGAAAAGTGACTCAGTGAAATCTATAAGATTTCACTGAGTCACTTTACCAACGCTGATTCGTCAAAACCTTGCGCCTGCTTGAAGCAGGCGTAAGGCTTGACGCACCACGTTACAGATAGGGCAAGTTGGAAAAGTACTGGAGTTGCATGCCGTACGCAACACAACTTCAGCACTGCACCAACTTCGCACCCTAGTTGCGACACGCATCTGTTTATTCCTGCGCCATGGTGCGTCGCATTGTAAATGCGGCGCATCATGGGTGGCGCAAGGATAAACTTGAGTGCCATATCTTTCCTGGGTCCATCTCTGCTGATTTGCAGAGATGCGTCAGGCAACATAAAACTGCTCTAATCATGGCGAAACATTTAAAAAGGGGAGTTCTATAAACAGGATGTTGCCATCTTAACAGAATGAATACACAATGGACACAAATGAAACTGAGCACAAAATGCTAATATACTGACTAAATATTCGCACCTATCACTACCATCTTCAACATATAACGTTGCCACGTTGGGCATCTTATTTGAGGATTATTGCCATCCCAGGTTAAAAATGGGCATCTGTATGAAAACCAACCACTGTCATCTCAGGTACAAACAGACACATTATTGGTTGATTTGTTTGTGAAACATTCTCAAACTATAACTCTCATAAAATTCTTACTCATAAGGCTCTAATGAATTTTACCTTTATCTAGTGGGCTTACTCCATCCATTACATCTAATAACAAAATGCTGTACTGTAGAAGCTACACTGTCCTGGTAGAGTAAAGATGAAAAAAAGAAACAGAGGCAGACAAAGAAAGGCAGAATGCGAAAAACAAACTGAACAGAGATCAGGCTTATTTAAAACTCTAACAAAATGGCTTGAAAATTAGCTCTATGCCACACGGGCAAATAGAAGAAATGGGCAGATAGATCACAGAAAGTGAGAGACAGAATATGGAGAGAACAGAAAAAGTAATGCAGGAAGCACAGAAATGGGATAGAAAACAGGATGAGAGCGAGGGAACAGTAAAGGTGCATGGACTGTGCATGTATGTGCCTGCTATATACCAGTACGGGAAACATCCTTTACATCGCGGTGATTACACCGCAATGCATTTAGAACGCTGCCATTACAACGCAAGCGTTACATCGACTTGCACTGGAGGGTGCTATAACCTAAGGAATAGTAAGATTTACTATTCCAACACCTTCCCTACTATACGTAGACTGGTGTTGGAATAGTAAATCTTACTACTCCTAAGTCCAGCGCCCTCAAGCAAAAGTCGTTGGAACGACTTGCGTTGTAAAAACTGCGATGTTACATAACGCAATCTTTTTGATCGCATTATAACATCACATATTCTACAAGTACATGTATTTGTGTCCTTGTGTGCATGGACTTTTTTGCATTTGTCTGTATGCTTTGTAGGTGCGTATGCTTTGTAGGTGCCTGTTTATCCGCAGTTGTTTGCGCGTTTTTGAGCAAGCAACATTGGCATGTGTACCTGTGAATGTGTTCGTAGGTGACTGCGAACCCAACCTACATGTTTGTATGCCTGTGTGTCTGTACGTCATTAACTATTCAATTTTGGCCTACGTCTGTTAGTAGTTGTCTATGTTTCTCCTGGTTTTTGCACAAAAAAATGAAATGGATTTTTATGCGTGATAAAATCAGATGTCTTGGCACTGTCAGTGCTTTTTGGAATCCTGGTTAAACATTCAGAGTCAACTGGTTGGTCAGATGTTCTCGTAGAACATGAGAAATATTATTTTTCAATATTTGTACTCTCTCCTTCACTGTGTTTTCAACACAGCTGTGCGTGTTCTCATCATCATTTAAATCCTTCAGTACTTCTTGTAGCAGTTGAATGAGCCATGTCATTTTGTATTGATTCGATCCACTTGAAAGCAGTCCCTTTACTTTCTCTTCTGTGTATCGAAGCACCTCTTCATCCTCTGCGATTCTGGTCACAATCTTCAAATCGGGTCGATCGCTCTTAAGTTTTTTTATGTTTATTATTCCATCATGCCCAAAAAAGTTCATACACAAGCTGAAAAAAACAAATATGCATCACGTTGATGTAAGTGAATGAAAAACCAATTGACTGCAAATTTTCAATTACATGTGTAATCAATTAATAGATGTTTAGAAATTTTACACATACTCTACAAACCTATCTACTGTTTATATGCTATGCCATGCATGTGAAAGGAAAATGTTACTTACCCTGTAAGCATCTGTTCATGGCATATGGTGCTGTAGCTGCACATGCCCTGCATACTCCTACCATCTAGTTTTGGCTTGGATATGTGCAACTTGTTTTTTTCTTTGAAGAGGTCTTTCGACTCACAATGTATAGTGACTCTTCCTATGACTGGTAATACGCATGGGCATCGTCTCCATTGTTAAATTGCTTTTCCGCACTGCGGGTAAGGATGAAAAGGGAGCATAGAAAGCAGAAGGTGACCATGCAAAAGAACAAAAATGAAAGGCATCTCTATCAACTGGAGGCTTTCAGGGAGGAGGTTGTACGAATGAAAATCTATAGGACTACATGCTATGAACAGATGCTTAGGTGGTAAGTAACCTTTTCCATTCGTGGCATGTGCAGCTGTAGATACACATGCTCGGCATAGACTGTAAAGCGGTTCTCTCCTAAGTGGAGGCTAGCCGGAGGGTGTTGTAGAGCACTGGAAAACTGTACGTAACACAGCCTGGCAAACGTTAGCTTGTTGCCATGCAAAAACATCTAGACAGTAGTGCTTAGGGAAAGTGTGTGGAGTGGACCTAGAAACTGCTTTTACACATGTTAGCTATGGGAATGTTACCAAGGAAAGCCACGAAGGCCTCTCTTTTTTGCAGGTAGAGTGGGGTCTGGGTGGGGCAGCCAATTGCCTCTTGGCTTTAGCATAGCAAGTCTAAATGCATTTGACCAGCCACCTGCCTATGCCCGTTTTAAATAGAGCATGGCCTTTGTATGGTTTAGTGAATGGGACAAAGAGTCTACATCTATTGTGTGAAACTTCCTCCCTACCATAGAGTCTCGATGTGAAAAGACCACAGTCAGTTCAATAATATGGTTAAGGTGGAAGGAAGTTACCATCTTAGGCAGAAACTCTGGATTAGTTCTAAGGACAACTCTATCATTGTGCACATGGAAGAAGGGTTTACTCAAGGGTAAGAGTTTGAACTTCACTCACTCGACAGGAAGACGTTATCGCAACTAGAAAGGCCACCTTCCAAAAGAGAAACTGTAGGGGGCACACATGAAGGGTCTCAAAACGAGGGCCCATGAGTCAAATTGGGATAGTGTTGAGGTTCCAGACAGGGACTGGTGTACCCTAGGTGGAATCATCTGTTTAAGTCCCTCCATAAAGGGACTTTGAAAAAGGAAGAATGTTCCTCATTTGCAGCTAAGTGGAGATGGACAGATGTGTAGGCGAGGCCCAACGTCTGCAGATGAAAAAGGTAGAAAACTATGTCTTGGACCACTGGTTTTAAAGGGTCAATGTTTTTCCGAAAGCAGCAATGCACAAACCCTTTCCATTTAGCCATATAGCAGGGGCGCGTAGTGGGTCTGGGGGCCTCTTTAAAGATGGACGTACATTCCTGAGGCAGAACGAGGTAGCCAAATTCTAAGACTTCAGGAAACAAATCACAAGATTGAGCTGCCTGGAGTTCGAGTGCCTGACTATGCCCTGGTTCTGAGAGAGAAGTTCTGGCTGGGTGGCCAGCTTCTCACTCATGGTAAGGTAGGGACAGGTGAAGAAGGGTGGTGAACAAGAGTTGCCTGGCGCACGTGGGAGCCACAAGGATGAGAGTGAGGGGTGTTTGCCGAAGGTTCCAGACCTCATATGAAAAGAGTGGTAGAGGAGAAAAAGTATAGGCAAATATCCCTGACCAGTTCATCTATAGTGCATTGCAATGGACTGTGGGTGTGGGAACCTGGAGGCTAAGCTTTGGCATCTGGTGGTGGCAAAAAGTATGTAAGAGAACCCCCAAGTGATGTAGGTATAGGAATAGGAGTAGTCGGTGGAGTTACCACTTGTGGACTTGTTGCCACCTCCTACTGAACAGATCGCAAAATTGGTGTTTACTCCCGGTAGGTACTCTGCCAATAAATGGATCATGTGGTAGACTGTCCACTTCCAAATGACCAGTGCTAACGCTGACCGCTGATGTGGGTGTATGCTGCCTCGTTTCAGGAGGTAATACATGGTGGTCACATTGTCTGTTCTGATGAAGACAACCTTGTGTTGTAGGTGGCAGAATAAAGCGTTGAGACTTAACTGGATGACCAGTAGTTACAAGTATAGTAAAGGAAACAATAGTCCTGAACCAATACTTAATAATCAACAGAGTAATCGAAAATGGTACTACTATTCTCTAATAGAAGCCACTATTAAGTCAGCTCACAATAACAAGTAACTAATACATAACCAAAAAGTGTGTGCACCAACCCAAACATCGCAAAACAATTTTTCAAGAAAATGGGCATGTCATTTTTATTTTACATATATATACAAACAGCACAGTAAAACATCATCACATGATTCAGGAGAGTCAAAGAAAAAGAGGGAGAGGGTTGCTCCAGAAGGAACGTGAAATAATTTGGTGCTCAAGTGTAAAGAGATTTAGAACAGGAAAAAGTTTCCAACAGAGAAAATGGCATATATTTACATAGTTCAACATAAGCCTGGTAATTAATGACCAGTCAACAGCAACCTGGCCTGATATAATACTACATGTATTTTAGTCATACATATATTTTCCAAAAGTTAGAGAGATAAATCTTTTTAGGCGAAAGGTCCTTCAGTTTTTGCAACTTGATTAACTTTTTGCCCCTAAACAATCTGCACCAAACTTTGGGGAAACAGCATTCAAACCCACCACTTTTAGCGTGGGAAATCTGGTGCAGACTGGTGAAATGGTGAAATGACTCAACAATCTTAAGGTGGGTTCCAAAAGTTATCACGTTCCACTTTAACATTGGTTTCACCATATCAAACTTTAGTCGAGGTAAACTCTGAAACTGCTAAATGAAATCTCACCTAATCTGAATGGTACCTCCTTCATTCAAAACCTTATCTTGGTTTGGTGATTTGTCTTCTGGCTGTTGTTGAAACATCATGTAATATAGTTAAATGATATTGGCAACTTAAATTGTATTGTGTTCTGTTAGCGAATATGCGTTGTAGATTTTTGCAAAATCTTCTTGTGCAATCGATACATTCAGAATTGTTTTGTGGTTTTGAATTTAACATAAACACACTTGATAATCTAGAAACCCAAATGTAACTGTCCACAATGCAAGGTCAAGTGTTGTGCATTTTGTAAAAAATTTGTCAGTAAGTGATGGCTGATATAATCGGAACAGTGGATACCTGTGCATTGCAATTGATTACATTTTAAAACTCCTTTATATACATACATACACGTGCACAAACACATATATATATATATATATATATATGTATGTATATACACACACACACACATACATTGCACACATAGACACACTAAGATCCAAACATACATACAACACCAAAACCGCAGACACACACACACACATACAAACTCACACCAATGAGGTCATTTTCACATACACAAAAGTATATACGCACATTAAGTAGGGCACAATCGAAAACAAAACAAGCACACCATGGAGCTCAGCTACACAAGTCTCTCTCTCATACACACACATATCAGGAAACAGGGCTGGTGGTATTGAAAACATCTTGGAACATCTAGATACAGGATGTAATATAATTATAAACAATAGTACGGTTTAGCGTGCCAGGTGCGAAACATTTAGCTGCAATTAGTCCTCACATTACGGTGCTAATTTGCATATATAATTGCCTAATGATCAATGGATTCGGCGGAGTTAGATACATAATGAGCGCTGTTCAAAGTGCTTAATGCTGGTAAAGAAGAGTATTCCGCCCAGTCTGCTACAGGCTTCCATATTTCAATTCCCTTTCTTTTTGCCTTGCGGCCCCTGCGCCTGTATATGGCCTTTTCTAAGTTAAAGTAGCCAGCAGCCGCGCCACCCATTGCTGCATCAACAGGGCGGGGTGGTGTCGGATATAGCCAGGCCGAAGCGATGCACAACCTGTACAACGCCATTGCAATAATTAACAATGCCCCTCCTTTTTTTCCCTTTAAGGTCGATATTCCCAGCAAGATCGCCGGCGCATCCAGCTCCACCTGCAGGTTCTCATTAAAAAATCCCTTTATATCACTGATCAGGGGTTCCAACTTGTTACATGTTGCAAACATATGAGTTATGTCCGCCTTATGGAGAGAGCAGCGCGGGCAATAGGCTGCCTTTCCATCACTCCATTTCGCTATTCTATTTGGAGTATAATAAAGCCCAAAACATGTCTTGTAAAATTGAACTTGCAGATTGGCCGGTATTAAAATTGCCTGGGCGCTTAGAAATATCTTTTGGAAAGTGGCCCGAGATCTCTAGTCTTTCTTGCCATTTATTGGAGCATAATTCCATATCCTCTTTGGAGCCCTCATTCAGTAGCTTATAGTCCCAATTCTGGGTAGGGTGATTATATCCACCAGTTCCCTTCTCCATGACTGGTCCACCTTTTCCCCTTTCTTAAGTAGAAAATCCCTAGTCAGCAGGTATTTGAAGAAATCCCTATGTGTAAGGCCGGATTTACATGTCAATTCCCTGTATGATCTAATTCCCTCATGGGAATAAAAGCAACCTATCTGTTTGATACCGGCTTCAAACCAGGACTTAAAGGGTATATCATTGAAAATATCTGGAGTGGGATAATTCACCCTCCCTAATCCATTTAAACGCCGTATTGCTCCACAGATTTTAAAAGCCGTTAGTAATGGCTTGAATCGGACTCTTTTGTAGTACCCATAGCTTAATTGGTGCCAAAGGCATCCCCAAGCATCATGGCCAATCAGAAGTTCCCAAGGGGTAGGAAATGTAGCTTGTATTGTACTACTGTCGATACTCAGGAGTGTGGTAAGATGTGTGAGTGAGGTTGCCCCCAATATAGCTTCAAGTTAGGTAGGGCCAAGCCTCCACGCTCCCTTGGTAGTGATAACAATTTAAAAGCTCTTCTTGGCCGTGAGTAAGACCATATAAATTGTGCAAAAATATTTTCACATTTTTTAAACAAAAAAATGAAAGAAATTTTAAAATGTAAAATAATTTAAGACCAGCGGTATTGCTCCAAAAAAAAGATAACAATTTAAGGAACTATATCATTTTAATTATATTAGTTCTGCTAATGAGAGATAGGTGTAGGTAGTCTAGTTTTTTGCACTTTCCTGGTCTCCTTCGTGCAGCTCCAAGTTTTCCTTAACCACCTGGTCCAGATCCGAGTTAATCTTAACTTCCAGATAGTTTTCCTTCTTTACCACCCGGCTATCATTAAAAGGGGTGAATTCATAGACAACTGTTTGGGTTTTCTCCTGGTTCAGGGCGTAGCCAGAAAGTAAGCCATATTTTCTTGCCTCCTCTTCTATTGCCCACATAACTTGTTCTGGGTGTGGAGTTACTATGGCTATATCATCCGCATAGGCCTGGACTTTACTCTGATTGTATCTCATTATCGGGGGCATGTTATGTGGTGCTGCAAGCTGTTTAAGGAAGGGATCTATGTACAAAGCAAATAAGAGGGGTGAGCAAGGGCACCCCTGCGGACTCCCCCTTGTGATTTTCAAAGGTTGGGTCATTTTGCTGTTTATAAGTACACTTGCTTCTGGATCGGTATACAAGGATTGTGCAGCTCTTAAGAACTTGTTCCCAATCACTTTCTTTTGCATTGTTGCCCATAAGAAAGACAATGAGACCCCATCAAAGGCCTTTTCGGCATCGAACAAGTTGGCTGTGATCGGGTCTCCAGACACTTGATTTACATTGAAAAGGGTAATGACCCTTCGAATATGCACTACAGTTCCTTTTCCAGGTATAAAGCAATATTGTACCTCATATACCATCTTACTAATGACATGTGAGAGTTGTGTGATTAATAATTTAGAGTAGATTTTAAAGTCTCCATTGATTAACGTTAAAGAGCAGTAGGAGCCCAGCTCCTGAACAGGTTTATCTTTTTTGGGGAGGCTATTATTTTTGCCAGCACACAGGTTCTTGGTGGTGCCACCCCTTCTGCTGTCTGTAGGAACACATATATCAGAATTTCTTTAAGTATGTCTTCTATTACATCCCATTTCTATTGGGGATTCCAGTGCCTCCCTCTCCTCTTGTGACAAAACCTCCATCTCACAGGCATCTAAGTATTGGCTTATTTGGCTTGCCGCATCCCCCTCCCCCTCTATCCGCCTCCTCCATATACAATGATTAATAAAACCTAAGAAAGGCTGCCCTATATCCCTAGGCTCTGTTACCTTATCCAACACAGGATCATTTATAGACAAGATTTAGCTGTGGATCACCTCTAGCCTTGTTCTAACAGCTAACAAATGATTCACCTTCTCCCCCCATTCATTCCCCTCCTCCCTGTGAACTAGTGCTTTATCTATAGCTTTCCTTAATAGTTCCCTTGTATTTCTGTCTTTGCTAGGGCCACATCATAGTGTGCTTTCTCCATCAGCCTGGACTAGTTTCAGAAGCCTAATGTTCCACAGATTTTTTCCTTTTTTATTTTCCTGCATGAATACATTATTGTCTCGCGTCCCACTCCTGCTTTTAATCTGTCCCACTTTATTTATAACAAGGTAACCCAACCAGTTAGCTGTGGACCGTGGGTAGATACTATTATTCAAGAACAAGGGTCCTTAGCATTTTAGATAAAACAAACAAGATAGAATATAGGCCATACTTGGAGACTATATTTTGTCACTGTCCAGCCGGACAGTAAGTTTTATTTTTCAACAATGTAATTCTTGTGAAAAGGATAACCAGGCACAATCCTGTACCACAAAACAGAGGAACACAAGAAACTGAAGAATTAAAAAAATTTAGAATAAAAGAGAACAGGCAAAAGAAAGAGCAAATGTTGGCCACTTGTCAAATCAGTGTTACAT
The DNA here is from genome assembly GCF_964261635.1 of Lissotriton helveticus. NCBI lineage: Eukaryota > Metazoa > Chordata > Amphibia > Caudata > Salamandridae > Lissotriton > Lissotriton helveticus. The sequence continues at coordinate 1,009,279,387 of NC_136057.1, read as the reverse complement.
TCAAGGTATGCCAACCAACTGCCAAAACACAACAAATTATACACAATGGTTTAGGTTGTGAAGGCAATCTATATAGTCGACGTTTCGATCCCTAGTGCTCAATTAATTGGGACCATCATCAGGACTGACAAATTTACATTATTTGCCTGTCAGTATGTATTGTTTTAACGCCTGTAGGGAAATATAAGGAGGAAAAAGGCGAAAGAGAGAACTGTTTTAGAATTTCAAAACATTTTCTGTTTTTTACAAAAAGGGGAGAAAAGTGTTCATTAGACCTGAATTCTCATAGATCACACATGATAACATAACTCTTGTACTCGGAACCGGCTTGTTCGTGCCTATATCTGTGACGCACTCGTGGAGGGGTTGTTTGATTTAAAACGACGTGATAGTGACTTTGTGAGCAGCACCTTGTGTCATACTGAATGAGTAAATAAAGAACAATATTTGCGCGAACACTTTCCTTTGGAGCCGTTCTATGTGGCTAGTATATGCATTAGGCGTCCTTTGTGAGGTGACTAGAGGGGCGGGCAGCATGGACTTACCCTGGGTCGGCAGGGGTAGCGACCCTGTTCGTGGTGTTTAGGGAGGGAGTTGTGGGTCATCGACCTGAAAAAAGCGGGATATTCAGAATCGGGTGCTACTAAGGGCCGGACTGTGCGGGGTTAAACCGCCGGGGCGCAAAGTTACCTTGAGGACTCAGGTGGTCCAAACTCCGTCTGGGGTGTCCAATAGCTCATAGGTTGAGCACGTTCCCTGTTGGGCAAGGAATTAAAATCAGAACGAGATCTGAGGAAGGCAAGGGTGCACAGATTCAAAAAATGGGGGGAGAACCGAGACCTCGTGGGGTCACTAGTTTAGTGCGCTCTTACCTGAGGGCGTGTGGTGTTCAGGCTATGTCTCGATCGACATAGTGGGGCAGCGGGCGGGCAGTCAATGTCCTATACAGCGCTGTTGCTCACTGGGGGCCATTACACTTAATTGTGAGTGCAGGGCGTCAGCGTGCAGCGCGTCCGTCAGTGGACGTCAGCAATGGGCGCCATCTTGGAAGGGGAGTGAATGGCACACTCAGTGCGCCATATTGGGTTGGTCAAGGCTACCAATTCGGGCAGCTGGAGGGATCAACCTCTTGGGAGATGGGCATAGGGGTTCAATTAATGCGCCTTGTATAGGGGCCTCAAGGGGGTGACATTTGTGCAATTATCCATGCATATAGTGGTGAGAGGGTGTTTATTTACAGTGCAGGTGCAGGGTAATGTGGTGACATTTCAACAGACCATTTCAATAAAACTTCTCATTTTGAGCGACCAAAAAGTAACATGTACGAATTTAGTCTCTGTAGTTTAAACAATACTTTCAGAAAAAGCAGCATTTTGATATAGTCTTTCAAAGAAGGCTAGTCCAGTCCTCTAGGCGATTCAGACCTTTCTGAATGGTGTCGAATTGGATCATTGTTCTTAGTTCTTCCTTATTCAATAGCTGAGCCAAATTACCACCTCTTGGGGGAAGTTTCACGACTTTGAGGATGGACCACTTGATGTCGTTCTCAGTGTGTCCTGCTGAATTATAGTGGTCCACCAGAGGGGCATTTGCAGTGTTACATCTGATCCGGCTTCTGTGTTGGCAGATTCTCGTCCTTACTTTCTGCGTTGTTTGTCCCACGTAAAGTTTGGGGCAGGGGCATTCAATAACATAAATCACATTTGATGTGTTACAATTTGAAAAAGATCGTCTTTCAAATGTGATGTGCTGGTGCGTGAATTTTGTGCCCTCCACCGTGAAGTCGCAAACAATACATTTACCACATTTAGCATGACCTACAATGGGTGGCAAACCCCACGCTGCTTCGAGTGTATTCCCTTGCGTGGCAACTGGGAGAGCCGCCCTCACGAGATGGTCTTTCAGATTTTTATTTTTCTTAAACGCAAAGAGGGGTTTATCAATCATGATACTCCCTACATTTAGAGTAGGCCAATGCTTAAGAATCGACTTACGGATTCTGTTGGATATTGGAGAGAAGGTGGTGAGAAGTTGGAGAGAAGGTGGTGACACAGGCTACTCTCTCTTTTTGAGTTTTTTCTTTTGGGATTAACAACACTTCCCGCGGGCAGTACCATGCACGTTTGGAAGCTTGCTTCACAATTCGTTTTGGGTAGCCTCTGTCCCTTAGTTTTGTGGACAATACCTCGGCTTCTCTGAAATAGTCTCTCTTATCAGAGCAGTTGCGTCTGATCCTCAGAAATTGTGAGTATGGCAATGAATCTCTGAGGGCCCTGGGGTGATTGCTTTTATAGTTCAAAAGCGTGTTGCGCTCTGTGGGCTTGCGAAATAGCTTTGTGAGAAGCTCACCCTCTGCATGGTAAATGGTAAGGTCTAGGAATGCTATAGAAGACTTGTCGTGGGTAAGGGAAAAGGTAAGACCAAGGCAGTTATTATTGAGCCAATGGAGGAACTGTGGTAATGTCTCAGAGGGCTGAGTCCAGATCATAAAAATGTCGTCTATGTAGCGACGCCAGAGTTTTATGCCCGGATAGAATGGATTTCCTGGCACCAGGATTGAGCCTATTTCTAGCTGGTCCATGAATAGTACGGCCAGGTTGGGGGCAAAAATAGCCCCCATAGATGTCCCCTTGATCTGTTGGTAGTAGGTGTTTTCAAAGAAGAAAAAAATTTTTGTCAAGCAAAGCTCGAGTAGTTGCAGAATAAATAAGGAGGGTACCCTGTGTGGACGTGGCCGTGTATCTAAGATTTTTTGAATCACTAGTAAAGCAGCCGTTTGGGGGATGTTTGTATACAGCGATTCTACATCTAGGGTGCACAGGGTTTCATACTCTGGGTCAAATTCCAAATGTTCAACAAGGGTAATCATAGACATGCTGTCTCTGACATAGCAAGTTGTGGAGGGCACGAAGTTTTTGATAAAAAAATCAACATAAGCCCCGAGTGGTTCTAGCACGGAACCACATGCAGATACAATTGGGCGCCCGGGAGGGTTGGCGAGGTTTTTATGTATCTTCGGCAAGGTGTATATTACCGGGATACGGGGGGATTTGGTGTTAAGGAAATTATATTCCTTCTTGCTCAAATATCCTTCTGCACAAGCTTGGGACGTTAGCTCCTTAATGGTCTCTTGTATTTGACTGGTGGGATTGCCAGGGAGCCTTTGGTAGTGCTCTGTATTATTCAGTTGGCGCAAGATTTCTTCCTTATAGGCCTGTATCTCCTGAATCACTATTCCTCCACCCTTATCTGCACTTTTAATAATTATGTTGTTGTTGCCTTTCAGGGTATTGATAGCATTTTTTTCGGATAGTGATATGTTATAAGGAACGAATAGTTTCTGATTTTGAATCTGTGACAAGTCATTTAGAACTAGTTTTTCAAAAGTCACAATTTCCGCCGGTACCATCGAGGATGTGGGCGAAAAAGTGGATGGTGGTCTAAATGGTGTGTATGACTCTTGTTTGGGGCTCGGGTGTAGTTGGAAAAAGGCTTTCAGACGTATTGTCCTGAAGAATCTCAACAGTTCTGTCTGAAGCTCCATAAAATCGGGGCGAACAGTGGGCACGAAGGACAGGCCTTTTTTGAGTAGTTCCATTTCAGTGTTGCATAGACAATGTTTAGAGAGATTGAATATAGGAATAATCTCATTTGGAGGGCCAGCTACCATTGGTAAAAATTGTTCCGGGTTTTCCGTTCTCCCGGGGGGTTGTGCCATCGTTTCTTTGCTTTGCCTCGTTGTGGCGTGTCACCACCTTCTCTCCAATATCCAACAGAATCCGTAAGTCGATTCTTAAGCATTGGCCTACTCTAAATGTAGGGAGTATCATGATTGATAAACCCCTCTTTGCGTTTAATAAAAATAAAAATCTGAAAGACCATCTCGTGAGGGCGGCTCTCCCAGTTGCCACGCAAGGGAATACACTCGAAGCAGCGTGGGGTTTGCCACCCATTGTAGGTCATGCTAAATGTGGTAAATGTATTGTTTGCGACTTCACGGTGGAGGGCACAAAATTCACGCACCAGCACATCACATTTGAAAGACGATCTTTTTCAAATTGTAACACATCAAATGTGATTTATGTTATTGAATGCCCCTGCCCCAAACTTTACGTGGGACAAACAACGCAGAAAGTAAGGACGAGAATCTGCCAACACAGAAGCCGGATCAGATGTAACACTGCAAATGCCCCTCTGGTGGACCACTATAATTCAGCAGGACACACTGAGAACGACATCAAGTGGTCCATCCTCAAAGTCGTGAAACTTCCCCCAAGAGGTGGTAATTTGGCTCAGCTATTGAATAAGGAAGAACTAAGAACAATGATCCAATTCGACACCATTCAGAAAGGTCTGAATCGCCCAGAGGACTGGACTAGCCTTCTTTGAAAGACTATATCAAAATGCTGCTTTTTCTGAAAGTATTGTTTAAACTACAGAGACTAAATTCGTACATGTTACTTTTTGGTCGCTCAAAATGAGAAGTTTTATTGAAATGGTCTGTTGAAATGTCACCACATTACCCTGCACCTGCACTGTAAATAAACACCCTCTCACCACTATATGCATGGATAATTGCACAAATGTCACCCCCTTGAGGCCCCTATACAAGGCGCATTAATTGAACCCCTATGCCCATCTCCCAAGAGGTTGATCCCTCCAGCTGCCCGAATTGGTAGCCTTGACCAACCCAATATGGCGCACTGAGTGTGCCATTCACTCCCCTTCCAAGATGGCGCCCATTGCTGACGTCCACTGACGGACACGCTGACGCCCTGCACTCACAATTAAGTGTAATGGCCCCCAGTGAGCAACAGCGCTGTATAGGACATTGACTGCCCGCCCGCTGCCCCACTATGTCGATCGAGACATAGCCTGAACACCACACGCCCTCAGGTAAGAGCGCACTAAACTAGTGACCCCACGAGGTCTCGGTTCTCCCCCCATTTTTTGAATCTGTGCACCCTTGCCTTCCTCAGATCTCGTTCTGATTTTAATTCCTTGCCCAACAGGGAACGTGCTCAACCTATGAGCTATTGGACACCCCAGACGGAGTTTGGACCACCTGAGTCCTCAAGGTAACTTTGCGCCCCGGCGGTTTAACCCCGCACAGTCCGGCCCTTAGTAGCACCCGATTCTGAATATCCCGCTTTTTTCAGGTCGATGACCCACAACTCCCTCCCTAAACACCACGAACAGGGTCGCTACCCCTGCCGACCCAGGGTAAGTCCATGCTGCCCGCCCCTCTAGTCACCTCACAAAGGACGCCTAATGCATGTACTAGCCACATAGAACGGCTCCAAAGGAAAGTGTTCGCGCAAATATTGTTCTTTATTTACTCATTCAGTATGACACAAGGTGCTGCTCACAAAGTCACTATCACGTCGTTTTAAATCAAACAACCCCTCCACGAGTGCGTCACAGATATAGGCACGAACAAGCCGGTTCCGAGTACAAGAGTTATGTTATCATGTGTGATCTATGAGAATTCAGGTCTAATGAACACTTTTCTCCCCTTTTTGTAAAAAACAGAAAATGTTTTGAAATTCTAAAACAGTTCTCTCTTTCGCCTTTTTCCTCCTTATATTTCCCTACAGGCGTTAAAACAATACATACTGACAGGCAAATAATGTAAATTTGTCAGTCCTGATGATGGTCCCAATTAATTGAGCACTAGGGATCGAAACGTCGACTATATAGATTGCCTTCACAACCTAAACCATTGTGTATAATTTGTTGTGTTTTGGCAGTTGGTTGGCATACCTTGAATGTAACACTGATTTGACAAGTGGCCAACATTTGCTCTTTCTTTTGCCTGTTCTCTTTTATTCTAAATTTCTTTAATTCTTCAGTTTCTTGTGTTCCTCTGTTTTGTGGTACAGGATTGTGCCTGGTTATCCTTTTCACAAGAATTACATTGTTGAAAAATAAAACTTACTGTCCGGCTGGACAGTGACAAAATATAGTCTCCAAGTATGGCCTATATTCTATCTTGTTTGTTTTATCTAAAATGCTAAGGACCCTTGTTCTTGAATAAATTTAATCTGTCCCAGACAACTCCAAGTGGTTCCATCCCCATGTTTCTTTGCAGGAATTCCAGGATCTGTTCCTTCTAGTGGCTGATGTAGTCCTCTACTAGTACTAGGGCCCTCCCTGCTCTAACTGTAATACCAGAGGGCTATGGTCAGATAGCACTCTTGGGTGGCGACAAATTTTACATCTAACCAGAAGTGTAGAGGAGACAAAGAAGTAATCCAGCCTAACGGCCTTCTGGTGTGGTGCTGAGTAAAAAGTAAACCTGTGGTCCTCAGGTCTTTTAACCGACCATACATCCACCAAGCCGTGTATCTGACATAGATTGCAAAGTGCCTGAAAAACCCTTGGCTTTCACCCCTTAAATCTTTGATCCTGTCCCCATTTGGAATCAAGGTTTATATTAAGATCTCCACACACAATAATTGAAAGGGGCCAATGTGCCAATTCGTTAGTTAACCATTACAGTAGGGATGGATCGTCCACATTGCCTCCATAAACTGAGCAGAGAGTGACATTTGGAATGTCTGGGGAACTCCCATTTGCAATGACCCATCAACTTAACCCATCCAAGCGTACTTTAACACATCTTAGGCCGCCAGAGGCCGGGCTGGGCCACCCCCCTAAAAACTTTTAACTGACTGGTTGCGGACACTGAAAAGTACTGAAGTTGTTGCTGGGGTAAGGCCTGTCAACTGTGAATTGTATTATTGCTGCTCCAGGTCTATACAACTCAGGGTTTCTTTTAACAAAGTTTTTATATTGTGGACTAAAAGCTATTTATCCCCTATAATGGCAAGGAGACGTACAAAACCACTGATGGAAAATACGTGTAATACTATAGATACAATACCTAGTGAAAGCAGTTAGCGTCCTTACCGAGGAAATCGATCGTACTGAGAGGCGCCTATCCAGGGGGTCAAGCCTCGTGCTAGGAGATCAGGTCAGCATAAGCGAAGTGCCTATTTTTTCTAGCGAAGATAGACCAAATATTTCTGTGATATTGTAAAAACAGTTTCAATCGGGTCGGGGACAATCGATATTTGCCCGGCGGTATTGCCTCTGTGACCCTCTAGTTATTTAAATCAATGAAGAGGCAGGCGCTGGAGACTGGAAAGCAGGAAACAAGGTTTTTTATTCTCTCCGGAGGAGAACACAACGAAACGGACAGAAGGTATCGTTCTGAGGTGCTCTAACTTACGTTTGAGGCCTGGCCCCTTATATACAGTGTTTATGGTTTTTATTGCAGTTTACATACATGTGACAAAGCTTTGATATACGGAAAGACATACCCGGAATCCCCCTTTGGGGCCCGTTCCCACACACATTTACAGTTGAAGTCCCCACCCTAATCACAACAGGTGATGAGCATCGCGCAGCTGGATAATCCGCCGATTCACGGAATGTGGGGAGTTTGATTGGATCTCATGGGGTGGGGGCTTTGATCAACCCGGGGATTTCTTTGATGGGGGAAGCTTTCTATTGTACGGGGAGGGGCAAGGATGGTATCGGCAGAGCTGGGTGTCGGCTTGGGAACGGGGAGGACAAAACGGGCACACGGGGAAAAAGGGGGTTTGCATCTAAGGGCCGGAGATCATGAAAGGAAAGCAGGGAGGTGTCGCGCTGGGAACAGGATGAGGGCCGGGGGCAGAGCAGCGCCGAAGAGGGGTTTATGACTCAAGGCAGGTGCAAGCAGGGGGTGGTCAGCGGGCAGGCTTAGCGAAGGCAAAGGGCTATGTCAGGGGCCAGCGGCATGCAAAAGGGTTGGTTCTGATCGGGGCATCTTAAAATGGCGGGCGCGCACGACAAAAGTGTGGCATCAGGGGAAGAGGCAAGATGGCGCAGATAATGTTCACCAAAACGCACTAATTTTCCACAGTCCCTCCTTTAACATATTCAAGACATCTTGTTGGTTCATTTTCTACTCGGGTCTATTGTGGTGAGCATGAGAGAGAAAACGGTAGGAAACCCAAGATAAAGAGTTGTAAACAATACATTTTGAGGTTTCTAGTTTTTAAGAGGTGCACCTATTTGATGAACTTTGATAAATTTGTTCAGCAGGAAAGTCATAGGAATGAAATACAAAAACGGCGAGCAGCAAGTACATATCATAACGTAAACTGGCAGGTTAATACATATTTCGGATTCGGATTGGAGCAGGATCAATACAATGGCGGCTGGGAGAGAAATGAGGCAAAAAACGGTGATTGAGGATGTCAAATGTTCGAAGTTTACGAGTTCTCATTGTTCTTTGTGGTCTTTCGTTGGCGCTGTTGAGCACCGGCGGTGGAGCTACAAGTCCGGCTCTGTTCTAAGTTCTGCGTTGCAGGGCACGACCCTTTCCTCGCGTTTCTGGTCGGAAAGGTCCTTTTCGCCCTGTGTCCTTTGAGGTGATTGTCAGAAAGTTCCGATGGAAGAAGAGCGTTCAAAACAGTCTATAGGGTAGGTCAGAGGAAAAAGGGGGATGGAGCAAGGCCAAATTAGGAACAAACTAGGGGAACGAGAGACTTCAAATAGGCGGGCGTGTGACGGAATTCAGAGAGCGGGGACTTGTCGACAGGCACTGGACGTCGAGCAGGGGCATCAGGTCGACCCTTTCTTTTCATGCTGTCGAAAACAGTGCCTCGTCCTGCAGCTCTTTTCAGTCGTGGTCTCGCCTTGGCCAATGTCGCAGGTGTCCCTTAGTCTGCAGTCGGGCCTCGTGCTCCCACATCCGGTCCTTCTCTCCTCCAACAGCAGTACCCTTAAACAAGTTTGAAAAGACAGTCTTTTAGAAAATTTTCGGATGAAGATAATCAAAAAAGTCTATTTCTCTCCCAGCTCCAGGCAAAGAATGAAAATGTCCGTCATTTTTAACGTTCACAACTGGCATATGAATGACCGGTGGCGGACCTGCTGGATTTACTATGACTTTCCTTCATAATCATTTATTACAGGCATGAAAGTTCATCTGATGGTAACCCACCTTCGGGAGACAAATCTGGCAAAGATATGCCGTTCTCTAGAGTTTCACATTTACAAAAGGGTACAGTGAGTCGTCAACATGGTACTACACAGGTATTTTGCTGAGAGACGAACATGGCTAAACATTTCCTTTCTATCGGTGCATCCTGTTTTTCAACTACTGCGGGGTTCATTTTGATGATTTCTTTACCTTGGTCTAGTCTGTTAACCTTGTAAAACATCATTCTGGGTCCTACGTAACCTTTTACAGCCCGGTTACTTAACTAGGAAGGACAGGGGTTTATGGGAGACAACCAGGGACATAGACAGGGGAGGCAACGGGGGGTGATCGTTTTTCTGGTTTGGGTATTGCGACGATTCGGGGAGGGGAGGGTCGCGTATTCTGAGGTCCTTGTTTTATACTATAGGAGCCGTTGACATGTAGTTCCCTTATTTCGGGCCAGATTAGGGAACCTCTGTCGTCTTACCTGTCCTTTCCCTTACGGCCCAACCTGGGTTCATTGACTTCTAGCGGAAAAGGAGAGGTAATGACGCGGCCTCAGGGTGATTGTATTAAAGACAAATGTTTGTGCAAATACTGACGGTATTTGAAGCCAATTAGGTGGTGTGCTAGGGGCGGCAATCTGCCAATTTCGGGGCTAACCACTCGGAAGAGTGGTAGTGCAAAAAAAAGGGAGAGAGAGTGAGAGAGTGAGAGAGGGAGAGAGAGAGAGAGAGAGAGAGAGAGAGAGAGAGAGAGAGAGAGAGAGAGAGAGAGAGAGAGAGAGAGAGAGAGAGAGAGAGAGAGAGAGAGAGAGAGGGAGAGAGAGAGAGAGAGAGAGAGAGAGAGAGAGTGCAACGGCAGGCTAAATAGTACACGTGCAACAGAGAGGGCGGCAGTGCATTCAAGAAAGGCTATTTAGTGCATTACACAGTAAAGGGTATTCACGAGTCCGCGTTAGAATCTTGTAATCACGCAGTTTGAGCATTAGACAGGGTAGAGGGGACGTACTTTGAGGAAAGGAGAGAAGAAAAAGGAGGTACCATTTTGTCGCACTTTCTCGCATTCTCGGTCCTTCGACCAGTTGGGTCAACGCCTCAGTCACACACACACACATTCCCTCACAGTTTCGCATCATACGTAACGTGGGTTCATTCGCCCGGTCTGGTTTAAGGGTGATCACTTTTTATCAGGTTGTGCTAATTTTTCGGGTTTGTTCGATACGTGAGTAGTTTGCAGGCGTGCTTAGACACCACCCCGCGGCGCTAGTCCGTTTCGTGCACTTAGACATGGCAAGGTCTCAGATCTTCGCCACACCTTGGCTGTAATCTCTGATGTAACCTGCAGAGGGAGGAAAAAAGGGGGGGGTGGGGGAGACAGCATTCGCGCGCATTCAAATACATGGATTCATAAGTCCTTTACTTACCTTTTACTCGTCTTTCTTCCTTGGGGCAGGGTCCCCGGGGATATGGTTTTCGGAGTCGGGGGGGGTAGTGTGTTCATGTAGGGCGTGTGCGGGGAAACATAAAAAGGAAACCAGGGGGGCCTAGTGCGAGGTATCTAGTCAAAGGGTATATCTCACTATCGGGATCCTTAAACCTCTTTCAACGCCGTGGCGTTCTAAAGTTCTTCGGTTCTTGGGTCCCTGCTACTTCGGAACGTTGTACTTTACAATATTTACATTATTTCATTTCACCCTGCTTTTACATTCCCTCATTTACACCATTCGTTTTACCCATCCTTGGAAGTCACGGTCTTCCTCTACGCGAGAGTTCATGAGTCAGTCGCGTACTTTTAAGGCGGAGTGTCGTGTTGTCGATCCGATCCGTCCTCCAAGGCTGGGCAACCATCTTCCTTTAACCTTAAAGAGAGAGCAGAGTAGGGTGCACAGAAAAAGAACTTTCCTACCCATCCCATATTGTTTTAAAATAAAGCATGCAATACCCGTCCATAGTTTCAAAGACTTTATTTTGCAAATTCATTTCAGCATATGGATTAGGAGGGTGTGGTCGTATTTGGTCGGTCGTGGCAATGGCTAAAGTGCGTACAGTGGGGGGTGTCGTTTGCAACAGTAAAAACATCGGAAAAGTTTTACTCATTCATTTGTAAGAGACTAAAACGTCTATTAATTGGCTGGGGGTTCGGGGGCATATATTTTCATAATTTAGAAACATAATCATAACAGTTGTAATCAGATTTCCTATATGCATACCGTACGTATGCATCGTAAATGAGGTTTACATCAGTTATAAAGATATAATACATTGTATATTCGTAGTCAACATTTGTAACGGGGATCTTTTCATACTGTTCGTCGAGTGAGCTCTCCTTGTCTTTTCTAGCCAAGTGTACAAAGGATCACAAAAATCTCAGAACATCAAGTTTATATTAGTGCGAAGGAACACCACGAGGTGTTCGCAAGTTCCGATTGATACCAGCGCCATTTTGGGCGGGGCCGGCACAGTCCGGAAGCAGCATCAGGGGGAAATGTTTCCATTACTGGCAGTTTGGACCAGAGTCCTTTTCGGCAGTTCTAGAATTCACGCTAACAGAAGGTGTGGCAATGTCATGTTTGTTTCGTTGGCGATCGAAGCAGCCGTCCCTTACCGGAAACCTGCAAAGGCCGAAGGCTCCGCCGGGGACCTTTGTATGATCTTCAAGGCTGCGGAGATGCTGTCGGAGATGGGGGCTCGTGCTCCATGGGACAAATGTTCGAGTTGTATGGCTGGCCAAAGTTACTCTAGTGGCCGGGGCCCGCCTTCCAGCGGATCCAGACGCCATTTTGAGGCCCTACAGGGGCCACTCTCGTCGAGTTTGCAAGAATGGAAGAGACCCTTTGGAGTGAAGGGAAGAGGTCCCTGTTTTGTGAGAGCGGGACGTTCAGCTGGGGTGCAGCTGTGATGCCCCCACCTGGGGGGGGCGAGGGAGACTCGTTCACATCGTCTCCTTCTCCCGGTGCACTCCATGCCGCTCCTTTTCATCGCCCTGCATGAAGGCCTCTCCACATCCGGTGTTCCCCAAGCGTCACCATTGTACGTTCGGTGCTGCGCAAATACTGGGGTGCCACCATTGTGTGTTCGGTGCTGCGCAAGTACTGGGGTGCCACCATGGTGTGTCCGGTGCTGTGGAAGTATGGGCACCATCGCCTGACTGGGGGTGTTCGGCGCCGGACTGGGGGCTGGGAAACCTCCTACCGGTGGAGGTGGGAGAGGCTCGTCCGCGTCGCCTCTCCCTCCCAGCCCAACTTGGACAAATTGTTGTGGAGGTACGTGCAGGACATCCCGCCGTCCAGGACTGCTGCGGCTGTGACGGAAGAGAAAAGGAAGAGGTGCCTCGCTCTCCTCTTGACATGCGGCGGGACTACCTTAGTCTTTCCAGGCCCGTTGCGGCCGGCCAAGGAGACATGTGGCGGGACTACCTGCAAATGCCCAGGCTGCTGGCTCCTGCCTCTCCTCCGGCTCCCCCATACGTTAAGATTTCCTGACCAAGAGTTGGCGGCGGGGCTCGCCTTATATGGGTTGCCGTTGGTTGGGCGTAGCCGTAACCCTGCCCTACTTTGGAAGGTTCCAGAATGGGGGGGGGGGGGCGAATGTTCTGTTTGACTTCTACTTTCTACAGTTTATCGTTATTATTCCTTGTTTGTTGTGTTAAATTAAAAGTTCAAGTTTATTAATGTTCTACGGATTTTGTTTTATCATTTCTTTCTTTCCAGGTTGCTTTTATGCTAAGTTTCTGCTAACAGGGGTCGAGTAACACGGAAACACGTGTAAAAGGGATGACGCAGATTTGTACATTACATACACACGAACTCAGGCGGGGGACAGTACAAGTACGACATACAAAGACCCAAGACAAATATAAAAACAGTTATCGGTCATAATTATCTCTTTCCGTCTGTGAATTTTAAACGAGGCTGGGTTCCCGTCTTGACATTGCCCGACCTAGGAGAACTTGATCATGCCGCTGAGATTTTCCTGGCGAAATCTGTGCCATCGGGCATAATCAAACGTGGTGGTTCTGTCTGGCCTGTCTATGTAAGTCGGGTTCTTCTCTGTCTCGCGCCTTTTCTCGTACTGTCGGTCTGTCGTTCCTGTCGGCCCTTTGCTTCTACTCACGCTCAGTAGAGTCGGGCATTGGGCTTTCCAGTGTCCGACATACCTACAAAAAGCGCATTGGTCTGACCCTAAGTCTGGTCGTCCTTTGTATAGTGTCGGGGGATAAGTTGTGGGTAGCGGTGTCCTGGGGTTGTCCTGTCGGTATATTTCCCTACTTGGTTTATCCTCGTCTTTTCTCTGTCGTTTCGTAGCCTCTCTGCGCCACATACCGAGACTGTCGAGCATAATTGGCGTCGTCTTATTATTTCGAAGGGCTATTTCTAACGTTTCTATTTTATCAAGGTCAAAGGATCCTGCCAGTGGCCACTGTTTGTCTTGGCTATCTTCGGTATACCTGTGCCATAATTTATTATAAGCTATGGTGACTAACCCATAGTTTATGAACATGTCCTTATTAGGGGTGCCTTCTAGTGGAGCCGTATGGTCCACCTCTAACACCCGGTCCGGGCTAAACAGGCTATTTATCAATGGGGAGAAGACAGACATGACGGCTCGTAACGAGGGACTAAAAAGTCAGCACTGCCTATCTTATCACTAGGTGCAAAGACTAGACAGAATATTTCTATTCTACGTTGTTTGCAGGCAGTGAATACCTCATGGATCCAAAAAAAAACAATAGACCAACAAAATAACAATGGGGAGAATGAGTAGGACCGCAAAGATCTGCGTTACCTACCCTTTTCACTATCTGCAAAAAGGATGGTCTCTTCCCTGCTTGCAGACAGAGAATCTCCAGGAAACAATAGTTTGTGAACAACAGTTCAGTTTCAAGCAATTATTGAGTGGGGGAGAAAAAGAACAAGCACGGCTGCTACCCTACTTATCCTCCACTGCTTACAAAGGGAGAGAGAGCCTGTTGCTTCTCCGTTTGCAGACAGTGAATCTCTAAATAAAAATAAACAAGGCAATACTAGTATTTTGAACAATCAAGCAATCAAAACAAATTTCGCAACTAGTCGTGGCAACACGACCTTACCCGGACCATGTGGACAGTTTCTTGTCTTCCGAATCCAGCGCCCGATCGTCCTCTTTTTCTCGTATTTCTCACGGCACTCCTGATGGTTCCCAGTCAGGACCGTAGATCACTCGAGAGAGGTCTGTTCGGAACTAGTGAAGTTCGGATGATCGGCTGCCAGACGAGGGTCTATTGGGCAAGAGCTCTCCCGATCGTTGCAGTCGTTCACTCTGTCGTCGGGACCTCTCCCACTGGATCCACGAGTCGCTGATGGGCCCCACGCTTGGGACGCCAATTGTAAAAACAGTTTCAATCGGGTCGGGGACAATCGATATTTGCCCGGCGGTATTGCCTCTGTGACCCTCTAGTTATTTAAATCAATGAAGAGGCAGGCGCTGGAGACTGGAAAGCAGGAAACAAGGTTTTTTATTCTCTCCGGAGGAGAACACAACGAAACGGACAGAAGGTATCGTTCTGAGGTGCTCTAACTTACGTTTGAGGCCTGGCCCCTTATATACAGTGTTTATGGTTTTTATTGCAGTTTACATACATGTGACAAAGCTTTGATATACGGAAAGACATACCCGGAATCCCCCTTTGGGGCCCGTTCCCACACACATTTACAGTTGAAGTCCCCACCCTAATCACAACAGGTGATGAGCATCGCGCAGCTGGATAATCCGCCGATTCACGGAATGTGGGGAGTTTGATTGGATCTCATGGGGTGGGGGCTTTGATCAACCCGGGGATTTCTTTGATGGGGGAAGCTTTCTATTGTACGGGGAGGGGCAAGGATGGTATCGGCAGAGCTGGGTGTCGGCTTGGGAACGGGGAGGACAAAACGGGCACACGGGGAAAAAGGGGGTTTGCATCTAAGGGCCGGAGATCATGAAAGGAAAGCAGGGAGGTGTCGCGCTGGGAACAGGATGAGGGCCGGGGGCAGAGCAGCGCCGAAGAGGGGTTTATGACTCAAGGCAGGTGCAAGCAGGGGGTGGTCAGCGGGCAGGCTTAGCGAAGGCAAAGGGCTATGTCAGGGGCCAGCGGCATGCAAAAGGGTTGGTTCTGATCGGGGCATCTTAAAATGGCGGGCGCGCACGACAAAAGTGTGGCATCAGGGGAAGAGGCAAGATGGCGCAGATAATGTTCACCAAAACGCACTAATTTTCCACAATAGTTGATACTCCTATAGAGGTAACTGGTTTAACTGATGGCGCGATTAACATCGAAGAGGAGCATTCCCGCATTTCTAATACACCTAGACTATCTATCCTGGCTCTTTCCCCTCACTCTTCACCTGTCTCCCCAACTAAAATCAAGGGACATAAAAAGAAAACGACAGGCCAGGGAAACTTAAAGGCAAAAAAGAGAAAAGAACTTCTACACGGGGGAATATGGTAACCAACAAAATCTCAATGCAGCTCATGGTACACTAAATATAGAAGCGATCTTTGACAAATTAACTGAACTGCTCAGGCCACTCCATGACAGGGTTGATAATTTAGCCAGAGAAGTCCATAAGTTAAGTGGTCATCTGGAAAAAAACAGCATGAGGACTCAGCAAGGCAGGTCCAGGACAGATGCAAACAGTGATAAAAATAGTGATGCAATTAACCTGGATAGTAGCAGCATCCCATCGGTACCTAAAACGAGTAACACCCATATAGAGAGGCCATCAATAGAACATCCAGGTCCCAGAACAATACCTAAGGAACACCCTATGTTAAATGGAATAACGCCTACCACTGAACTTAATACTGCCTTGAATCAAAGGGAGAAATGAACCCCAATGGAAGCTACTAAATCAGGCTATTTAGACCCTATGCCCCTCACTATAAATAAGATACCAGCATTTATCAACCTGCCGCCTGAGTGTGGTGCCTATGTAATGGTTCTTGTGAATGTGCCAAAATTACGGAAAGACCAGACGGAAAACCACAAAACACTCAAGAATAAAACCCTACATTGGCTGTCTAACAACTGTGGCTTTCCAATGGGTATGGCAAATCAGGTACTGTTAACTCAAAGGGTGGGATGGATTGGTCCCCTCAAGAAAAACTATGAGGGTGACTGTATAATCATTAATTTTAGAACTCCGGGGTGCTCACGGAATACTCTAGCAATTGCCCCTTCCCCGTCACAGTGGGAGTATAATACGACCCTTCTGCCCCTAGGGTATTTTTACAGACACCTGATGGCGACTAACAACTACGACAGCTCAAATGTAGCTTTAATTTTACCTCTTACAAAATGTCATTGCTATTAATACCCCCACCTTGTATCACTGTTCCATTCTATAACAGATTTCAGGTACTAAATTCCCTAGAAGACAATGATTGACTCATGCTAGGCCATGTTACAGCTCAGAAACTTAATCTATCAGGGATCTTGCAGAAGGATGCTGATGGGGTAGAATCAGAGGTCGGGCCATCTTCCCCCCTAACGTTACAAGTCTGTAGGAAACCCTGTATAGAAATAGTTACTTCTACTATCAGTGAAACAAATAGTATATCCCAAAGGGGCAACAGAAATCCCAATAATAACAACTGGGGAAACGCTTGATCTTTCCCAAAAGGAGAACTCAGTTACCCCCCTATGTAAGCCTGTAATTAACAATTTAAATGAAGGTTACACTATTGTAACATGGAATGTTGCAGGCCTCAGCAAGAAATTAGATACACCATTCTGGAGGGATTTCATCACCTGGTGCAGAGAATCGATTTTCGTAGAGGATTACACCTCGCTCTGGTTAAATGCTGTTCATTCCGTGGCAGGCAAAGCAAAGGGTGGCCTTTTGCTTCTTGTATCCAATAAACTAACCGCATGCAAAATTAAAAGCTGCACAACAGTGGATACTCATAGCCAGGTGATGCGGCTCGACTTTCTTGGGGGTAAAGACTTGGTTTTAGTTATTTACTACAATAATATTTTTGATAACAGTACGGGTTTTTCTGCGGAGGCACTGGGAAAAGAAATCGAAAGGGCGTTGGCATTGTCAAGTAAGCTAGCCATCACCCTTTGGGTCGGCCATTTCAATATCCAAGCATGCCCGCTAGCCCAAACCAAGACATGTGGATTTATGAGGGGTTCTGACGTTGATGATAACACCGATCACATGCATTTCCCCCACTGTGAATATGGCACAGCTTTAAACACTCTAATAGCGGAATTAGATCTTGAACTATTAAGCTGCATCATGAGAAGGGGAAATATTAAATGCCCAACTTTCACTGGTAGGAATGCCACTACCAACATTGACCACATCCTGATTTCTTGTAAAAGTGATTATTCCAACTTATGGATTACACAACAGGCCGTAAGTTACCATAACAGTATCTCTATATCACTGTTATGTGGTGGAAACAAACAACCCAATAATAGTGCTCACATTTCCTATATTGCCCCTATAAGACCTAATGGCATGAGGATAAAATGGGCTGGTGTTGACCCCTAAAAGATACAAAGGGATGTGGTAATAAAATGTAGTAGTGAAATAGAGTACTGTCTTGGTGATGACGCTAATTCAAACACACTGATTTCTAGCTTTTTTAAGACAAACAAAACAATAGAAGGTTTATTAACTAAAAGCCATAGTGTGACAAAACAGGTGCATGTCAGATGGTTTGACAAAAATTGTACTCAAGCCTTACGCAGTCTGAAACAGGCCTTGGGCACCAAACCACGAAATGTAGTACACATCCAAGACTTACGCTACACTTATAAATTAACTATCGAGGCCAGAAAAAGAGAACTTCAGGCGGAAGCTTGGA
This sequence comes from Lissotriton helveticus, assembly GCF_964261635.1. Taxonomy (NCBI): domain Eukaryota; kingdom Metazoa; phylum Chordata; class Amphibia; order Caudata; family Salamandridae; genus Lissotriton; species Lissotriton helveticus. The sequence continues at coordinate 1,009,261,573 of NC_136057.1, read as the reverse complement.
ATAAACTTAGCTTAGCAGCAGACACAAACAACAGCAAATTATTCTAGGAGACTATAAATAGCCCTTTTTTAAGGAACGATTGGGTACCAGAACTAACCTTGTATGTAAACTGTAGTGTTCTGGGGTTGCCGGTGGCTGCCAAATATAATATAATTGTAATGTTAAACCTCCCTCGAGCAGTTGGCTGACGAGCCTGGGACCCTGCACCTGCGCGCCTGAGTGGTACTAAACCTGGCAGATATTTGGCAGCCACCGGCAACCCCAGAACACGGCCTATCCCTGCTGACGAGGGGTGATACCCCGAAACACGTGTCCAGGGATGGCGAAGATAGCGAAGATAGCAGATAATCGGAAGAAGATGCATTGCGGAACACGTAACTACATTGACCACAGTCCTTTGAGGCGATACCGCTGGTGTGTGAGTAGTGAGCGACCCCACCCCAAATTGCAATGTTAAAGCTCCCTCGAGCAGTTGGCTGACGAGCCTGGGACCCCGCATCTGCGCGCCTGAGTGGTACTAAACCTGGCGGATATTTGGCAGCCACCGGCAACCCCAGAACACGGCCTATATCTGCTGACGAGGGGTGATACCCCGAAACACATGTCCAGGGATGGCGAAGATAGCGAAGATAGCAGATAATCGAAAGAAGATGCATCGCGGAACACGTAACTACATGGACCACAGTCTTTTGGGGCGACACCGCTGGTGTGTGAGTAGTGTGCGACCCCACCCCCAATTGTAATGTTAAAGCTCCCTCGAGCAGTTGGCTGACGAGCCTGGGACCCCGCACCTGCGCGCCTGAGTGGTACTAAACCTGGCGGATATTTGGCAGCCACCGGCAACCCCAGAACACGGCCTATCCCTGCTGACGAGGGGTGATACCCCGAAACACGTGTCCAGGGATGGCAAAGATAGCAGATAATCGAAAGAAGATGCATCGCGGAACACGTAACTACATTGACCACAGTCCTTTGGGGCGATACCGCTGGTGTGTGAGTAGTGTGCGACCCCACCCCCAATTGTAATATTAAAGCTCCCTCGAGCAGTTGGCTGACGAGCCTGGGACCCCGCACCTGCGCGCCTGAGTGGTACTACACCTGGCGGATATTTGGCAGCCACCGGCAACCCCAGAACACGGCCTATCCCTGCTGACGAGGGGTGATACCCCGAAACACGTGTCCAGGGATGGCGAAGATAGCGAAGATAGCAGATAATCGGAAGAAGATGCATCGCGGAACACGTAACTACATTGACCACAGTCCTTTGAGGCGATACCGCTGGTGTGTGAGTAGGGAGCGACCCCACCCCAAATTGTAATGTTAAAGCTCCCTCGAGCAGTTGGCTGACGAGCCTGGGACCCCGCACCTGCGCGCCTGAGTGGTACTAAACCTGGCGGATATTTGGCAGCCACCGGCAACCCCAGAACACGGCCTATCCCTGCTGACGAGGGGTGATACCCCGAAACACTTGTCCAGGGATGGCGAAGATAGCGAATATAGCAGATAATCGAAAGAAGCTGCATCGCGGAACTCGTAACTACATTGACCACAGTCCTTTGGGGCGATACCGCTGGTGTGTGGGTAGTGTGCGACCCCACCCCGAATTGTAATGTTAAAGCTCCCTCGAGCAGTTGGCTGACGAGCCTGGGACCCCGCACCTGCGCGCCTGAGTGGTACTACACCTGGCGGATATTTGGCAGCCACCGGCAACCCCAGAACACGGCCTATCCCTGCTGACGAGGGGTGATACCCCGAAACACATGTCCAGGGATGGCGAAGATAGCAGATAATCGAAAGAAGATGCATCGCGGAACACATAACTACATTGACCACAGTCCTTTGGGGCGATACCGTTGGTGTGTGAATAGTGTGCGACCCCACCCCCAATTGTAATGTTAAAGCTCCCTCGAGCAGTTGGCTGACGAGCCTGGGACCCCGCACCTGCGCGCCTGAGTGGTACTAAACCTGGCGGATATTTGGCAGCCACCGGCAACCCCAGAACACGGCCTATATCTGCTGACGAGGGGTGATACCCCGAAACACATGTCCAGGGATGGCGAAGATAGCGAAGATAGCAGATAATCGAAAGAAGATGCATCGCGGAACACGTAACTACATGGACCACAGTCCTTTGGGGCGACACCGCTGGTGTGTGAGTAGTGTGCGACCCCACCCCCAATTGTAATGTTAAAGCTCCCTCGAGCAGTTGGCTGACGAGCCTGGGACCCCGCACCTGCGCGCCTGAGTGGTACTAAACCTGGCGGATATTTGGCAGCCACCGGCAACCCCAGAACACGGCCTATCCCTGCTGACGAGGGGTGATACCCCGAAACACGTGTCCAGGGATGGCGAAGATAGCAGATAATCGAAAGAAGATGCATCGCGGAACACGTAACTACATTGACCACAGTCCTTTGGGGCGATAGCGCTGGTGTGTGAGTAGTGTGCGACCCCACCCCCAATTGTAATATTAAAGCTCCCTCGAGCAGTTGGATGACGAGCCTGGGACCCCGCACCTGCGCGCCTGGGTGGTACTAAACCTGGCGGATATTCGGCAGCCACCGGCAACCCCTGAACACGGCCTATACCCCGAAACACGTGTCCAGGGATGGCGAAGATAGCAGATAATCGAAAGAAGATGCATCGCGGAACACGTAACTACATTGACCACAGTCCTTTGGGGCGATACCGCTGGTGTGTGAGTAGTGTGCAACCCCACCCCCAATTGTAATGTTTTGCTATTTGGGCGTTACATTTGTTGTGAACGGGAAATGGTCACACAAACACGAAAATGTCCGCTATAAAATGAGGAGGAATACCAACAGCATTTTTAGATTTTCAAAAAAACTGGGGGATCGAAGATTAAAAGATATGTTGGCAATCTACAATGCTAGGTGTGTATCCTCTGCACTATATGGGGCAGGAGTTTGGGGTCATCATTGTGGAAAAACACTTCAGCATGATGAAAATACTTTTCTTAAACGTTTGCTGTGTGTACCAACATTTGCTTCCACTGAATTAACACACCAGGAAGTGGGACTCAGCTACATTTCATATTTCGCTGCCCTACGCCCCCTGCTATTATGGTGATCTATTTGGTCCAAAAATGAAACGCTATTTACGCAGTCTATTATTAAAGATTGCCTGAAGTTGGACCATTGCTCCCGTATTCCCTGGCTGAAATTCATCCACCATTGGTACAGCCTTTTGTTTATATGTAACATCTATGCGGAGCAAGAGTATGCAGCCTCGATACGAAAAAAGGAGCTAAAAGTAACTTTTTTAGCACATAAAAGGGAGGCTCGAGGGAGACTGATTGGGGAACAACCTACTTTTGTATTTTACCAGCAACTAAATCTTAGAATTGGCTTTCAGGCATACTTAAGTGAAGTGACAAGACCTTCCCATCGCTTCGTACTAACACGACTCAGGTTAGTAATTGTTCACCATCTTTCCGATCATGAAAAAATTGTTTTAATTCTTTATGCCCATGTGATAACACATCCAAACAAAGCTGCTGCCATTTTTTAATGTTTTGCAAATTTTATTCTTTTATGAGGAAGTTTTATCTGAAACCCATGTTTTTAAAATATAAAGTTCGATCCACTAAAAATGCTATGAAGTTAATGTTTTCTCTGGAAGGCACCGACATTTGTTTTTATATTGCATCTTATATTCTAAAATGCATAGCTGCTAGGAAATCTATCGTCCTCTGAGTATATTAATTAAGACAGCACGTTAGCACTTTATAAACTTTCTGTGAAAGTTTATGTCTATATGTCTTACACTTAATAATTCATTCGGTAAACATATGCTATAATGTTATTATTTTACTAAATTTAGTATCAGTAGCACATGGCACCTTTGCAACATTTGCACAAAATGCATACTGTTGGCATATGGCACCTTATCGCGAAATTTGCACATAATGTATCAATCATTAGCACATGTCACTTTGGAAAATGTGTACGAAATGCAAATTAATTACATAAGGTACTGTACTGCGGCATTTGCACATTATGTAATATAGAGAGCATATGGCACTTATTTGCATATTTGCACAAATTAATTACACAAAGTACTGTACTGCGTTTTTGCACAAATTAATTACATAAGGTACTGTACTGCGACATTTGCACATTATGTAATATAGAGAGCATATGGCACCTATTTGCGTTTTTGCACAACTTCTATTAACCTATGTTGTACATAAAGTCACGTAGGTTGTTTAGAAATATTTGTGAATTTAAAGCGGGATGACAACAATATTACTGTATTTTTATGTTTGCTTATATGGTTATGTTTACAAAACCGAATAAAGCTTTTGAAACAAACAATTATTTCTGTCATAGCCTTCCTTTTTTCCTCTGTGGGATTAAACCCTATGAATGTTGTTTTTACAATAATGCCTCTCTCGTCCTTTGTGTTCCCTGCTTGACTTCCAGCAAAGCCTAACAAAGAATCCTCAGTCTTGCCCCCCCCCCCCCCCCCCCCCCCCCCCCCAACATCCTCCGTCTGGGTATCATCTGTTAGTTTCTTATCCCCCACTTCATTTAGAGATTCAACTTTCTCTAGTGTGGTCCCAGTGACTGAAAGGCTGGCAAACATTCAGGCAATTGTTGGCTGAGTGGGCCCTCCCTCAACACATCCTCCTCATCTGGCCACAGTCCATTTCCTTATGCCAGCATCGCACTGTATCTTATCGGTTTCAACTCCACAGATGGCGCAGATGCCCCATTGAAATCCTGGAGCTGGCCGCCTCCTACATGCTCTCCGTTCCCGTGGTCGGCTGATACTCACCCCCTCATTGTTCTGCTGTTCTGCCCCGCATTGCCATCCAGCGGGTCAAGGTTTTCCTTGCCTGCCGTCTGAGATTAAAATCGTGCCCGTGAAGCAACTCCGTGAGCGCAGCCGCAGTCAACCGTACCGCGATCTCCACAGTCTCCCGCCACCAACTTCTTGTCGCTATGCTCGCCGGCTTTCCCACGCTGTGCAGTCGCTGACGGAAGCATCGATCCATTGAGGCAGACGGAGGAGTGACGGCTGCATTTAGTCATCATTGCCGCAACCCCTACTCCCATTGGATTCTAAACACAAGATTAAAGCATCCTGACCGCACACAGAGATACAAATACACATACAAAGACACACAAATGTAAACAGTTGCACAACTGCTTATGAGCCTAATGGCAGATGGACATTTAAAAGAAAATATCCATATTGCGAATGTTGTGATATACATGTATGAAGAATCACATATATTTGAACACACCTACAGAAACACAAACACATTAGTAAATGTGTGTGCCCACTCTAGGTGCATGCCTACTTAACACAATGTGATATAGGGAATTGTGAACATCCACACACATGCAGCCAAATACACAACAGCACACATATAAACAAGTGTGCATGCTCCTACAGGGTGTGTTTCCTTTTAAAAATACAGACTTACAGAGACATATTTGGGTGTATGGTCAGTTATTAAAATTTATGTAGTCATAAACCCCCAGACTTACGCAACACATTCACACATGTTAAAATAGGTTACATACCTTCAGTAATACTCTTTCCACTGGATATTCTGTTTAACCACATATTCATCACATGCTGAAGAACAAAGAGACACAACAAGCCATCGAAAAAAATTCCATATTACTTGCGGAATGGGGCATTGAAGTTCAGATAGTGGCGCCCCTTAAATACCCACTTGTCTTGGCCCCAGAAAGAAGAAGAAAGGCCACTCGATCGGTCCTACACGGAACAACCAGCCTGGGACCTCTAAATGGAAGCCAGCAGGGCCAAAGGGCTCCAAAAGGAATCAGAATTCTATGTCAAAACAACTAACGTGTCATACAAACAATCTCCTCCATCGATGAGCAAAAGGGTTTCGCAAGTAGGAGGTTACAGCATTCCTAACTGCTATAAAAGACAGCCCGCCAGAGGAGAACCCAGGCCCGGATCCACTGTAAAGCCATCACTAACAGTAATCTCCTGGAACATAGCAGGAATTAGCAAAATGAAAATCTAAAGTGGTTTCTGGAAAGCGGAGACATCATTTGTCTGCAAGAAACTTGGGCCTTGACCTCCACTCCTCTGGCTGGGTATTACGAACTTCAAGTACCAGCAACAAAAAGGAACATCTTCGGTCGACCAGCAGGCGGTCTATCAGTTTTGATAAAACATGAGTATCCCATCGCCGCCACCACCATCAATGTGAACTCCCTCGGGCTGCAAGCTATACAGATAAGAGGCTTGAGTAACACCAGTCATCCATTCAACCTGCTGGTACTAAATTGCTATATCAATCCTGCACAGACCCTAATGAAAGACCAGCTGGAGGCACTGGCACAAAAACTAGAAGATCTGCTAAATAAATATAAAGCTCATCAGGTCATTCTAGCTGGGGACTTTAATCTAAAAGACTTAGATAAATCGTAAACTCTTCCTCGGGGATCGGGTAAAGGGGCTATCCTGCATGACCTCTTCTTCAGCTATAAACTGACTTCAACCCACGCACTGAAAAGCGCCCACACGCCCGCTTGGCAGCCCCGGCCCACTTTCCGGAACGTGTCAAGAATCGATTATATTATGATAACTGGAGAGTTGGCAGACAGAATGACTGACTTTGAAATCGAAAACCGGCAAGAAAGTGATCATAGGCCACTAAGAGCAACATTCCAGCTGGACAAACCGACTGCCGCCTTCTATAAATCCATTGGGGAGTCAAGTGGTGAGGAGATACATAGCGTTACGCGGAGGATCAAGTGGTCAAACGAGACAAAAGAGAAACTCCAAACTTGGCTGGGCCAGGCACAGGAAGGAAGTCTGCACAGAGAGGAACCACCCATAACAGCATGGGAGCAAATCATTGAGTATCTACAAAGTAAACTCGGGAACCCCAAATCACAAAATAAAATGACTAAAGCGCAACCTAGCACTGGAAACACCTGCCCTCAGGATATACGAGAACAAAAAAAATGTCTATGCAAGGCGCTCGTAGCAAAGAAAGGAGGGGGTAGTCAAACAGATGGGGCATTGATACCTGCACTGAGGGCCTCCTTGAGGAAGAAGCTATGGGAATACAAAAAAGCCACCATGGAAAGCAAATGGCTTAAAGTTTTCTCCCTCCTCAAACAAAAGAACTCAGCACAACTTTGGCGATTCATCAACCTGCTGAGCAATCGAGGACCAACGAGAGAAAACGGGGTACCCGAAAAAGATTGGATCCAACACGTGAAACAGCTATATGCAATAGATCCCACTAATGAAGATCCATCCACAGACAAGGCGGAGCCAGCTGAGGAAGTCCTCCAGATCAGTACAAATCCAGAAGCTACATTCCCGAGCCCAGGAAGGAATGCGAGGGGTAGCAGCTACCAGGCCGCTGTTGAGGACATTACACCAACCTGGATAAACACCCATCAGGTTATTAAAACTATTAAGCGCATGAGGAACGACGGCGCCCCAGGGCCCAATGGCATCCCAGCACCGGTCTTCAAAAAGGCACCTGACTTCTGGGCGACTCTTTTAACTCCGCTCTTTAACCATACTTTCTTGTCTGCCACAACCCCTGACTCCTGGAGGGGCTCTATATTGGTTCCAATTTTTAAAAAAGGAGACTGTCTAGAACCATCGAACTACAGGCTTATTGCCCTGCTTGACTTGGAGGCCAAGGCATACGCACGCCTAATACTTAATGATTTAGAAAAATGGACCGAAAAAGAAAACATAATTCCTATGTACCAGACTGGTTTTAGGTCCCAGGCGTCCACAATGGACAATGTCCTGGTGCTAGCACATCTTTCAGCCCAGGCAACCTCGAAGAACCACCCACCACAATTCTGCTGCTTTGTGGACTATAGCACCGCCTTTGACAAAGTGGACAGAAAACGCCTATGGTGGAAACTGGATAAGTGGGGGATACCACCGAATCTTCTGATGGCAATTAAGTCACTATATGAGGCTACCTGGGTGCGGGTTAAAACAAGCGCTCGGACGGTTTCTCCCAAGATGGGCACAGAAAATGGGCTAAAACAAGGGTGTGTGCTGGCCCCCATTCTATTTAATTTATACACAGCAGACCTGGGGGAGGCCCTAAAAGGAGCCAGCCTAGTAGCCCCCAGACTAGGAGGTGTGAGGATACCAGTCCTACAGTATGCCGATGACACGGCTATAATGGACCACACGAAGATCGGCCTACAAAGAACACTAACTGCTTTAAATAGATTCAACATCGCCAACAGCTTGGCTGTCAATCAAGGGAAAACAAAGGTCATCATCTTTGGGTCCTATCAGCGGAAAAGGCAAGCACAGGGGCAGCTGGGAAACACTCAAATAAACTCGGTGGGCTCTTACAACTATCTGGGGGTTTGGTTCTCGGAACGGGCCAAGGCCAATATACATCTAAATCATCAGGCCTCCAAAGCCAATAAGGTAACACACTTGCTAAAACAACTAAGTCAGAACCTGATCAGTCCATCTGCCAGCGCAATTCTGATAGCCCTACGAGCAAAGCTTCTCCCTGCGATCTCCTATGGTCACCTGGCCTTTCCTGGGAAGTTGGATGTCCTTCTCAACTCAGCCCAAGTGAAGGCATACAAGTTGGTGTTACATATACCAAGGATAGCAAGAAGATCCAGGCTGAGACTGGAACTCGGCCTAGCAAGACCAGACTTGATTTGTCAGGGGGAGCTCATAAAGCTGTATCTAAGGGTACTAAGGGCCCCGGCTAACTCCCTAAAACACCACTTGAGATCGATCTTCGAAGGGCCAGCCTCTATATGGCAGACCAGGCTGGGACACGCAATCAAAGCTTTGAGGATCGAGGAAGAAAACATTCCGCGGCAGGACATCCCACTGAATGCATGGAAGAGAGCCGTCAACAAACAAGTTTATGAAATCTCTTTTGACCTCGACCACAAAACCCTTCGTCGAAGTCCCCATTTGGACCCTTTAAACAACTTGTACATGGCAGGAAAAGCTCAATCATACCTTAGTGAGGCTCTAACAACTTACGCCCGAAGCAAAATTCTATACATGAGGCTGACCACGCTTGGGGTAGCAGACTTCAACCCCGCATGGGCTCAAAGAGGGGAACCCACATCTTGTAGGTTATGCACCTACACGAGGGAATCTTAGCTGCACCTCCTCTGCTGCTGTCCTTTTTTTGACAACGATTGACGGCGACTGTTGAGCCCGATTTGCCTCACTCAGAGAATAAAATGTTGCTCCGAAGCAACAGCCTTGTGTTTCTCAACTACCAACACAATGACCCTAGCGAGATTGGCGAAATGTGTCCACCAAATTAGGCTAGCCCTAAAAGCCAATAACGAAAACATCTTAACACCTGGGAATTCAATGCCCGAAAGCAGCGAACGATAGCTGAAGTAACATTGCCACGTCGTAGCATTGACATTGCCCTCCCATGAAAGAAACGTCCGTCGTCAAGACTAACACCAAGGCACACATGGTTGGACAAAGGCCATCTACATGGGACTTAGATAGGGGCGCCGCACCCCATCACTTTACTCTGTTTTCTTTTTTAACTCGCTTTTTCTTTTTTAATTGGCATACCAGTGCATCTTTTATCAAGCAAAGAAGCTCACAAACACAGTTTTTTGTATTCTCTTCTTTTACTGTAAAGATTTCAATTAATTGTACAGTTAATAAAAAAAATTCAAATTCAAAAATGAATGCCCACATGCATTAGAATGAATCCAGAAGTTCTTGATAATAGCTCCATCATGCTAACAGGTGGCACAGTAATTCTCTGTCTTGACAATGTCCCTCCTCCAGACATGATGACACAGAGTCGCATAAAGGCACCACCCCTGCACAATGACGTCAGTTTATATAACCTCCTTTCCGTACCTCTAGAACACAGACCTTAGCTTACTGACTAGCAGTGTGTGAATCTACCTTGAGGCCTTATTAATTCCTGAAAGTCTACTCCACAGAATAGGGAGGACGGAGTGAGGATTCGGTAGTTGGGTAGAGTAGCCACCAGAAAGAGCGTTACTGGAGGTGAATAAATTATACCATTGCAAAGACTCCTCCAAGGTTGTAGACTTTACACCAGGACGTCTTGCAGATCCCAGCAGGTAAGAAAGCCCTCTCTGCAGACGTGTGAATTAATGCATTAGTGTCTGGTAAAAGAATAGTAATTTGCCCACTTGGCTGCCTGGCAGATGTCCAAAGCTAAAGCCCCTGAGCAAAGCAGTTTATGCCCTGGTGGAATAAGGCCGAAGATCTTGAATAAGGTATTCTTTAGCTCATGCATAACATAAATCAAATCATATTCATTTCAGTTAATTAAAACCATAAATGACACATCACGAGTGTTTTAAAGGGTTCACAAACAATTAAAACAGTACCCTTAGTCAGGTAGACAGAAATCGCCTGCATTATCTAGTTCATTTGCATCCCAACCTGTCTTGCAGTACCTTTACCAAGAGAACCAGTTGTTAAGTGCACTTATGGCATCACAGGCAATATTAGCAGTGCAAGGGTATTATGAATGAGAAAACAAGAGAAAGGTGGACTATTTCTAGGCAGCAGCAACACCCCATCTCCTTTTGTTCCATGTGATTGCTTATTGACTTAAACTGCCTCTTTCGTAGTACAAGATATAAAGCGCAAAAGTGACAAGATAAACGTTTGTTAACATTTCACTACTAATAAGAGACGACATCCAGCTAAACAACATTTGCTCAACTCGCCCCGCCCCTCCCCTCAACAGGTGAAAACTGCAGTAGGCACTTTATCTGACAGTGACCTTCCATTAAACTCGATATATAGTGCAAATGTGACAGCGGAAGAAGCGCTAATAGTGCAGGGAGGCACCAAGGAGAAACAGGAAAAGAGCGGGAAACACACTCTTCTGGACAGCAGTGTTTCCCCATGTTCTCTATGACCACATCGATGCTTATTATCTTACTCGGCCTCTTCCATCATGCCAAATGTAAAGTGCAAGTGTGGCGTGATCACATTTACTCAAACTGGAAGCAAAAGACATCAAGCTTGCTACAATTACGTACAACCCCTCTCATCCTGGAATATCTACGGTTTGATATTTGTGTAAAAAATTGCCTGTCCACTTTTGCAGTTGAAGCAAAGGTCGCAATAAAGTGTGCAATATAATAAGAAATGTTAGACCAGGAAATTCTTAAGTAGTGTCCCCTCGTATTCCTTTGGACTTTGTTGATATCCATCATGACCTGTGCAGCCGCTATCATACTATGTAGGATACAGTGCTCATGTTACAGTGCGGAACTATTGTTAGGTCTTATTTCTGCAGCCTCTGAGTCTTTATCTAATGACTTCTTCCTCGCTAAGGCAAAAATCGAATCTGACCTCAAATCCGCTCTCATCTCTCCTTAGTTCCCAATTTAGTGTTCCTGAAAACATGACTTTTGTGTTTTCATGAATACTGCCTGAAGGCAGAGCAGCTCTTTCTGCCATTCCATCTTCCTGATGACAAGAGAAGGGGAGCTGAGGCACTATTTAGCTACAGACTAATGTTTAAAGCACAGCATTCTGTAGGTGGAGGACTGGACTGTGCATGACTGAGGAGCAAAATTCACACACGCCCAATTTAATTTATTTGGCAGACATACTTCGCATGACTTAGGGAGCTCAGTAAATCTGCTAAAAAAGTGCTGTCACTGCACACGTCTGTGCATTCCTGAGGCCAATGAGGAACCACAAACAGCAGCAGGGGCAAAAGCCCACGCACTATCCAAGCTGTTGTTAATGCTGCGCTTCCAGTCCTATCAATAAACTGGGAGAGGGGTTGAGGTGAGTCTTCCCAGTTTTAATCCTTGCCCAGCTGCTCTGTATGGCTCCATGTTGGGAATCATGGCTTGTTGGTTCTGATGTTCAGTGCTGGACTTCTGTCCAGGAGGGAGGTGCAAGACTCCCCGCTAGAACTTCCCTATAGTAGGGGCACACTTTGAGAGGGTGGGATTGGACATTGTTGGCCGTTTGGACCGAAAGACAGTTCCAGGGAATAGGCATATCATGTTGTTGGTGGACAATGTTACCCAGTACTCTGAGGCTATATCCCTGAGAACAGTGACTGCACCTGTGGTGGCCAGGGCCCTGATAGAAATATTTATACAAGTGGGGTTTCCAATAGTGTCTGAGAGAGGGACCAACTTCATGTCAGTATACATGAAGTCCATGTGGGATGAGTGTGGGGTTACCAGGGCCGGACTGGGAACCACAACCAGCCCTAGCAAAGTGCTCGGCCGGCCCCCCCTTCCCCACTGGGGGGTGGGTGGTGGTGTTGGAGGTGCCGCCGAGCTCTTTGCCGGGGCCGGTTTTCGGCCGATTTTATTACAGGGCCGATATTGCAGCTATGCTGCAAAAACGGCCCTGTAACAAAACCGGCCCCCACCCATGCGGCGCACCGGAGGATTGCCCGGTGCCCGCTATGGCCATTACGGCCCTGGGGGTTACCTACATGCTCTTCTCACCATACTATCCCCAGACCAGGGGGGATATTGAAATGTTCAAGAAGACTTTGAAGGGCATTATCATAGGCCTCTTTGAGCCCTTAAGGTGTAATTGGAACGTTTTAATGCCATGCCTGCCCCACTCGGACGGGCCACAGAAAGCCTGAGCTCCTGTTTGGCTTCTGTTTGAGCTCCTGGTTGGACACCCTGTGGGAGGACCCCTCAGTCTTTTGAAGGAGGGTTGTAGAAAACACCAAAAAGACTTCCACAAGATGTAGTGAACTGCATGTCAGCCATCAGAACCAAAATGGACCAATACATGAAAGAGGCCAACATTAATTTGGAGGCCTGCCAGGAAATAATCAAACAGTGGTATGACCAGGAGGACACTCTGGTAGAGTACTACACTGTCTGGAAAGTATGGTTGATGGAGCCTGTGGAGCCCAGAGTCCTCCGGGATTGGTGGACTGGGCCCTATCAGATCAAACAAAAGAAAAGTGAAGTCACCTAACTGTTCGATCTTCAAACATTCAGGGACTCTTTGAGGGTCCTACATGTCAATCGCCTTAATCCACACTTTGAGAGGTCCGAACTAACCATGCTTATGGTGACAGACGATAGTGAGGAGGAGGAAAGTTAACCCCTACTAGACCGTCTACAATACAAGGAGGAAGATTGTTCAGTGGAGGGAGTAGACCTCTCCTCCACTCGGACAGAAGGACAACAAAGGGAGTGTTGGCAGTTGCTTCGACAGCTCGCCTCTAAATTCTCACTAATCGCAGGGTTTACCAATTGATGTACCCATAATATTGTTACAGGGGAAAATATGCTTGTCAAAAACAGGCAGTCTGACAAAGTGGGAGCCAGCATCAAGGATGAGGTATCCAAGATGCTGAATATTGGGGTGATTGAGCTCACCAGCAGCATTTGGTCCAGCCCTATGGTTTTTGTACTAAAGTTCTGTCCCACTGGGTAGCACTCTTCAGCTGCAGTTCTGTGTGATTTACAGGGGACTCGAGTCACCAAGACTGATGCTAATTTTATACCTCAAGCTGATGATCACATCGGTATGTTAGGAGTTTACAAGTTCCTCAATACACTTGACTTGACATCGGTGCAGTGGCGACTCCTCCGCAAAAGCAGATGAGCATTGCACCACTGAGCAGGTCAATTTATTTTTCCTCTTGCTCAGCTGTGTAGGGGCGGAGCTGCCCAGCTCACAGGGCAGGAGTAGTTTGCCCACTCCAAATGCGCAGGATGCTTTAGCCGGCCATCTTGGGCCGGTCGAACCGTGATGCGCACTTTGTATGTTCTCCATGCAGGCTGCATTAACGCCTGCATGGAGAACATGCGCAATCTCCCATTCTCTGGCTGAGCGCTGATCCACGGCGCTCAGACCAATCACAACACTGCATTGCAGCACTGTGATTGGCTATCGGGAGGATGGGAGCCGGGTGCTTCCTGCCTTGGAAGCGGGCAAAAAGGAGGAGTCGGCGGTGGCAGACAGGTAAGTGTTGATTTATTTATTTTCTTCATTCCCAGCCGCTACTGCCTTTAGTTGCTCACTCAGTACTATTGTGCAATTCAGTTTAATAGATTTTGCATACCTTTTCTCAATTGTACTACACTGCTGCTGCAATGATGGCCTAGCAGCTATGTCATACTAATGATTTAAGAGGCAGTAGACCAACCCTTGCTCAGATTCACACCCTCACGATGCCAAACAATACTGAATTATATGTTCAACTTTCGGAAATGGAGGGATGCAACAACAGCAGGTAGTGAAAGCTACCAGGCATTCATTTTCACACTTGCATCTAAATCTTTTTGTCTTACAACAATATTCTAAGTGGAATACAGTGTCTACATAGCATGTTCCTCCAACTTCAGGAAGGACATGGTAAGTGTGACTTGTTTGTTGTTAAGTGGGTGGCTGCATAATATTGAAATAAACATACACATAGGGTGATAGTCTCAAGCCATGTTAACAGCACTTTATCGCAGCCAAAGTTGAAATAAATGTATCACCCCATTCACAAGCTGGTGAAAACAGCCCACAACACCAGTTTAGCCATGATAGCAGCTGCAAAAAACATCGCTACAGATGACCCCGGCAACTATCGCTAATGAGATGCAGAGTAGGCGTTCCCGTACAAAAAGCCACAACACCACTCCGCAACATTCTCAACGACCAGCCAGATCAGCGAAAAGACCACGAAACAAGCTATAAAGCGCATTAGCAGCAGGAAATTTACACCTGCTCTGACCTGGTGTAAAATCGGACGGCAGCCTGCACCACAAAAGGGAGCCCAACCCACAGCAACACCTTAAGACCAACAGATGCCATGGAGCCACTGAACATGCGGGCCAGACACCCAAGAGGGCCCCGACACCCACACCCCACAGACCCCCCACCCCCGGACCAACACTGAGACAGTGCAGACAAAGACAGCGACCCTCCGAAAATGCACCAAAATCACAGACCCAACACCAGAGAATTACTTTGCTCACTATATGTTCAAAGGGACAACCCTCCTCGGCAACCTGACCACCATTGCCCACAGGCTGACGGTACCAACACAACGACAACAAACATCCCTCCGCAGACAAAGCTGCTGGCCGTACTGCACGTATTGGCCTCTGGTACCCTCCAGCCAACATCTCCCTGAGAAGTAGGAGTCACACAGCCAGGCCAATTTAAGTCCATCACAATGGTCATGGATGACACCATCATCTTGGTACCACTCTACCTTTACTTCACACACACACTGCGCAGGAACAGCCAGAGACCAAGAAAGGCATGTAGCCCACAGCTGGCTTCCCTCATGTGTCAGGGGGCAATTGAATGCACACATGTCTTATTTGTGCCCCCTGGCGACACTGCACACAATAGGCGCAACAGAAAGCGCACGTATCCCACCAATGTGCAGGCAATAGTGGACCACTGTGGAATCTCCACGAACGCCACCGCCAACCACCCAGGCAGTGTGCATGATACCTGACCCTCTTGACAGTCCGAAGAAAAACCAAAGGTGGTGATGGACGGAGCATTGACAATACAAAACACTCACCCCCAGTCAACTGATCTGGGTTTAATCCATCACCGTTCTTTAGCTCACTCCGCAACCCCAGTTCAGACATGGCCATATGCAAATCAGTCTGACCCTGTGCCTCATGGGAACAGTCCAGCCCGAACTGCCAAGCCATGTCTTCCCTGGACCGGAATCAAGCTTCCCAGGACCGGATTCTGGCATTACAGCCGTCTTCAGCCGGGCTTGCTTGACTCCAGTGGCAAAGTGAGCAAGGGACTCACGTCTGAGCATACCCAGCCAACTTAGGGCGAACAAAGAAAAACCAAAGGTGGTGATGGACGGAGCGTTGACAATACAAACACTCACCCCCAGTCAACTGATCTGGGTTTAATCCATCACCGTTCTTTAGCTCACTCCGCCACCCCAGTTCAGACATGGCTATATGCAAATCAGTCTGACCCTGTGCCTCATGGGAACAGTCCAGCCCGAACTGCCAAGCCATGTCTTCACTGGACCGGAATCAAGCTTCCCAGGACCGGTTTCTGGCATTACAGCCATCTTCAGCCGGGCTTGCTTGACTCCAGTGGCAAAGTGAGCAAGAGACTCACGTCTGAGCATACCCTGCCAACTTAGGGCGAACAAAGAAAAACCAAAGGTGGTGATGGACGGAGCGTTGACAATACAAACACTCACCCCCAGTCAACTGATCTGGGTTTAATCCATCACCGTTCTTTAGCTCACTCTCCAACCCCAGTTCAGACATGGCCATATGCAAATCAGTCTGACCCTGTGCCTCATGGGAACAGTCCAGCCCGAACCGCCAAGCCATGTCTTCCCTGGACCGGACCTCTTGACAGTCCATCATCAACCTGTACCACCAGGATGGCACCCACGGAAATGCACTGCTCATTGGCCAATACCAAATGCATCCACCACACACCTCAACTCTACAATCATGCAACACACAACACAGGAAATGCATGTCACAAACTCACATACAACATGCACACCCACCAGACACGACAGCACAACTCACCATGTACATGAGCCATCAACGGCATGGCACCTCGGACACACATTAGCAGAATGTCGGCAGAGGTGGGGACCAGGCATGTGCGAAGGTGGCAAGGGACCGATGAATGAGAATGTACAAAATGCCAAGTGTGTTGTGGATGTGCTGGCCAGACTGCAGTATGCAGACCACTCACATATCCATGTCGACACACACCTCTGGTGTTTGGAGTGTAGTGGACAGTGGACGCATCCATGTCACCCCAGCCAGTGGGGAAGATCGCGGAAATGTAGCTTGTGACGTCCCCCCGTAGGCGGGAGCAGAGTGGGCTGACCCGGTGCATGCCAGGCCAGCGTCGGGGTATGAATAAAAGGCACGTAACTCTGGGTGCGGTCCTCTGCGACCTTGGCAGCCTCCTCAGACCATTACGGCCTCCACAACACAGGGCCACAGTACTCCTTTCTCGTTGACGTACTACACCCGCATGCACAGCGGACAACTAGGTAACACCTTTGGAACTGAGTCTTGATTACACCATGGCAGAGTACATAATTTAAGGCTGAGTTCATGTCGCTATACTCCCTCCGATGTGGTGCCACAAAGGTGGTGCACAGGACTCCCACTACATGTGTCTGTGGGCCCTTGCTGACTCTGGCCTTCGGCCTGCACTGCGGTCCTGCAGGCCTCACACCAATCCAATGCAGTCCGTCACAGCCAGGACACAGCCTTCTCTCCGGCTGCACACCTGCTCAGCTCTGGTGCCACTACCTGGTGGAGAAGTGTGGCTCAATGGTTAGGGCGGCAGACCCTGATGCAGAGGTCTAGCCCGGAACCAGGGTTCAATTCCCCGCCTCGGCGGGTCTTGAGCTAAAAAATTCCACGGACCTGATAATTCTCGCCTCGGTGCCTATTCCAATCATGGAGTCCCACTCTGCAACTCAGGGCAAAAGCTTGCTTAATCTCCACAACGGCCCCCACAACGCTAAGGATGCCTGGCCTCCACCTTGGGGGTGCCCAGGAGTGGACACCTCACAGGGAAAGCCAGGATGGGTTCCACAGCGGTATTCGTACAGGCGCCTTGAGACCCTTGCAGGTGAGTAGTGCGCTATACAAGTATCAATTTACATTTTACCTGTCAGCCACAAATCTAATACAAATGCCATTCCAACGTTGCGTGTGAGAGATCCAGGAGGAGATGGCTGGACATTGGTTGGCCCGCGGTGACCGCTGCCTCCGGCTGACACTGCGGCCAACTAGGTAGCACTTTTGGAACCAAGTCTTGATTACACCATGGCAGAGCACATACATCATGGCTGAGTGTATGTCACTGTACACCCTTCGATGTTGTGCCAACAGGTCTTAGTGTCACATCACAGCCGCAAGATTCTGTGGGACCACGCGGACTACTGCTCTCGGCCTACGTTGCGCTCGAGTAGGACACAGAATTGGAACTGAACATTGGTTATTCAAAGGCGGAGTATGAATCATTGCACTCAAGGAGAGGCGTAAGAGGATGACGCATTGAATTTGGGAAGAAAAAAGGATCATCTTTTCGGAGGTGATCGAACACTACCAACAACTGCCCTGATGTCACTGACTCTGTGCATCGCAAGCCTACGACACGTGGCTGTTGCCCACTGCTGACCGCTGCCTCAGGCCTACACTACGGTCCAGTAGGTCACAGAGTCTTGATTTGGCAATGCCGGAGTTCATATCAGTGTACCAGCATCATCGCAGACTGCATCCCCTCTCAGACCTGGTGCCACAAAGTCTGTTCACCGACATTCATGAACACTCTCTGGTCGTACATTGGTACATTGGTGGCGTCTGAGTCTATGGACTAGGGGGTGGTTTTCATCCTCAGGCAGCTGATCCTGAATTGGTGGTGGCAACGAGGCTATCGCTTTCCACTCCTCCATTTTCTGCTTCTTGATAGCTTCTGCCCTCTGCATAATGCCCTGGAGGACACCTTCCACTGTCCCCCGCAACCATCCATCACAATAACCCTCGACATCGATGAGAACCCGCTCAGTCTGCGTGGCCCTACCTCAGTGGACGGCAAGTCACCGTCCCGTGGCAGGGTGCATGTGCCGGCCGCTGTGCATCCGGGGCCACTAACTCTGTGCTGGTCGGGTCAGAGACCCCTTCTTCTGAGATATTGGATGGCCTCTGAGGCAATGGCCATGGGGTCATCAACGCCATGTGTCTGTAACCCTGCGCTGTCCGCTGCCTCCAGCCTCAACTGCGGTCCACCAGGGCTCATACATCAAATCGAGTCCTGCCCGGACGTCGCATCACCGCAGGAGGCACATGCCACCACCGCTAGGACCAACTCCAACTGCCAGTGTCGAAACAGTCACACTGGCAGACTGACGGAGTTGCTCACACCTGTTGTGGAAGCCATCTTCTGCCTGCTCCCCTCCTCAGCACTCTAGATGCCACTAACTCAGTGCACCACGAATCATCTTTTATTACTGTTTTTGGTATGTGCTGTGGAGAGTTCATGCAGCAATGTCACCTTAGGCAGTGTGGGAGACCTGGGACAACGATGAGGAAGGTGATGCAGGTGTGACACCCCCCACTGCAGTTGAATCAGGAATGTGCACATGAGCACGCTCACCTCTAGTGCCCCAACCTCAGCGCACTGCTACTCACGGACACTTCTATTTGCTCATTGTGTGACCTCTGGACTTGCTCCGGCTACCTCTATGATGCTCCGCAGTTGTCCCTGTAATGCTGGTGTTGTGTGTTTCCGTATTCATAGTGTTCACTGATGTATTTGTTGCCAGCACCAACAACTCCCTGAAGGATGGCTTGCACTCACCCCACACACATCCAGCACAGGCATCACTGTACATGTGGCCCTGCCACTAAAGGGGCAGGGTGCACATGCCCGTAGCCAGTTCAACATAATATCTGCATGTGTCCTGTAGTCTTGTTGTATGCATGAGAGCCCTGGGCCCTACGACATTACATTGTGCATTGTACAGCGGACGCAGACATGTCACCGAAGGCAGCGGGATAGGGCTTGGACATGTATCTTTGTCGTCATCCACTCAATTCGTAAGGGGAGTGGACTGGGCCATCGTACGCAGAGCCAAAGTGGGTGTGTGACTGATATGTGCGTGCCCCTGGGCGTGGTTCTGTACGAGAAATGTGCATCTGCATGTGTCTCTATGGCAGTGTGGGTCTCCTTTGGGGGTGTAGGTGGTCCCTGAAGGGTGGTGGACACCCATGTATGTGTTCTAGTTCACCTTCCATGGGTTCGAACCACACCTTCACCTGCTCGAACACTGCCTTTTGGCTCTTTGACACCTGGCATTGGGGTGCCATGTTTGGGTCGGTGAAGTGTTGTGAGCCAGCCGTGCTTGCGGGTACTTCATGCTGTGTAGTCTGTTGCAGGGGCTGGGTTCTCCTCTAAGTAGCTTGTCTGCCCTGGTCCTGGTAGTGAGTTGCGTGGGATGTCCATGATCTGTTGTAGGGCATCGGTGTTGAAGGTGTGGTGGTCGTCTCTGGCAACCTGATGGGTTGTCTGGTCTGACCTGCTGGAGGTGTTGTTTGTCCCACTGCAATGTGACGAGGAGATGCATGTTGACATTTATGTTGGTGCATTGTTCTTGTAGACATGCAGACTGTGTGACAATGTACATTGTGACTGTTTGGGCGTGGATGGCAATTTGAGGGGGGACAGTGGACATTTGGACTACATGACTGATGTGAGGTTGTACCCATACATATGCATCTCACAGTTCCCTGCTCTGTCACATGTGATTGGCCTGTCTCTGCACATGAGCGGACATAGTTGTGTCCCCTGTTCTGCAGTGTTGGTGTTGCACTTTGTGCCACATTGTAATGGGATGTGCTGTGATTGCTATGTGTGTGTGCTGCAGTGTGCCACGGGGATGGGGACATGACCCTGGGTAATTGTGGGTGTGCAGTGTGCTACATATCATTGTGCATGTGTGCCATTGTGCCCATCTCCCCCGTCCTCCCAGTCCCTGTTCGTTCCTCACCCTGTTGTTGTTGTGTCAGGTCCTCTCGAGTTGTGTGCATACTCCCACCTCCTTGCACCGTCTCCACACTGATGACTGGCCTCCATTTCCTCCAGCTCCTCCTGTGGCGCAGGACTCCCACCTCCTGTCGCCGTTGCTGCCTTCCTGTTGGCAGCGGCTTTGGGCCTGGTTTAGGTTTTCACGTCATGCCAGCACCTCTTGGCCTGCTCCATTGGCCTCCTCGACACTCCTGTTGCATTTAAGGTAGTCTGATCGTGGGTCAGCTGCTGGTAGTGTTCTCTCACCTCTGTGATGCTGGTCTTGTTTTCCTGCGGACTTCACCCCGTCTTCCTCTCCCTCTTCTTCTTGGCCTTCCCCGACCCCGTTGTTCCTTGCTGGTGGTCTGAGGGGCTTGTGGGGTTCGCATTGGCCTCTGTGCTCGGTCAGAGTGCATCCATGTTGCTAGGCACTTTGGATTCTTCCTGGTGTGTTGTTTTTGTTGCTTTTATAGTGCATTTTCCCGCCAGACGCGTGGGATTTTGCAGGCCTGCCGCTGGTTTTCGCTGCTTTTTGCATTGGGATTGGCCTCATCGCAGCTTTTTTGGCGTTCTTGTTTTGCATTTTTGGAGCATGGCGTTGATTTTCATGCAGCAATTTGATGCGTTATCTGGTGACTATCGCATGGTGCCGCCGTGTTGTGAATACTTGGTTAACACGGCATAAATTTCCTGCGATCGACTGTGTGTTGAGTTACTTTTGCGATGGTTATCACACGTTCTTCAGAATATGCCCCACACTGCTTCAAACTGGGGCAGCAACAGGAAAAAATCAAAGTCACTGCCCGATGAACTTTCTATAGGGTGAAATTTGATAATGCTTTCCTTAATTATGTTTCTCTGCCTTGACCCTCCTCTATGCGTACACTTACATGAGTAGACTTGATGTTGGATTTGTGAGAACAAATGAAATGGTAGAGGGCCACAGACAGGTAAAAGGCAGAAAGGTAAATAGAATAGCATTTTAAGTGAGATGAAGTATAACAAGAAGCAGAGATACAGAAGGAATATGGGATGTTACAACGAATACGATACAACGCATTCCATTACAATGCGTTGTTACAACGACCGCGTTGTTACATCACAAACCATTACAACGCAAGTGGTTACAACGACTTGCTGTAGGGGGCGCTGGATGTTGCAATAGTAGAATTTACTATTTCAACTCCAGTCTGTGCAACAGTAGGGAAGGTGTTGGATTTTAAATCCAACACCTTCTGTCCCCTACAGCAAGTTGTTGTAACAACTTGTGTTGTAATGGTTTGCTATGTAACAATTCGGTCGTTATAATGACTGCGTTGTAATGGAATGCATTGTAGCGTATTCGTTGTAAACGATGTCTCCCGTACCGAGTACTCCGGCTTCCGCAAAGCTCTGAAGACCTTTTTATTCTCTCAGGCTCTTCTTTAGTAAATTACCTGTTTTTTAGTTGCCGCCTTAGCTACCGTTCTAGCTCAGTTGGTTGCCTTTTACTTTAGCGCCAAGAAACCGCCCAGGTGTACGTTGCGCTTGATAAATATTTTAAACTTAAACTTAAACAGAAAAAAGGATGATGAAAGGTAACGTTAAAAAAAGGAGGTAGCGTGGCTTGGCCAGCAACTATGGTGGTCGTGTAGGGTGAGAGCTCCGACCGGTCTGAACAGTATCCTGCCATTATATCCTATCCCTAGACATCTGCTACACAACGCTGTGTCCCGTTGAGGTCGCCTACCTTCCAGCGATCCTCCGGTGACTGTGGCGACGGTCTCCGACTGTGCAGAGGTGTGGAGAGCCCTGCGGCGGCGGCGAGGCCTGCTGTGCCACCGGCAGAGAGCGAGCCGGGGTCCCCAGTGAATCGCCAGTCCAGCGAAAGGTACCTAGTGACCGGCGCGGCTGCGGCGGGGCAGTCGGCGCAAAGTGGGCTGGCGCTGCTCTGGCACCCCGGTGTGTGCGTGGCTCCCCCGGTCCAGAGGAGCGTGAGGAGACATTGCTGAGGCTGCAGGAGCCGTGGGCCTGGCGGTGGTCGGGCCGTGAGATCCGCCGATACGGTCTGGTGAGTGCGGCTGCCATTTTGAGGCGAGTCGGGCGCCCTGAGGGTGCAGACGAAGGCGGGTGACCGACCCATCATCAGCTGCTACCGGGAGATACTGGCGGCGGTGAGGGACTGAGCGGGCCCCCCGGAGGATCTGGATGTGGCGGGTCAGCCGGACCGGCTGAAATCGCAGGGGAGGCTCGAGATTGCTGCGGCTGTTGGCGCCGGCCCTGGGAGCCTAAGGGCGCGGCTGGGGGTCCTGGCCCAGATCGGTGAGCTGGAGTAGACCTGTGCGGAGTGGAGGGTGTGCCCCCGAGCCCCCCCCCCTCATGTCCCCCCTCCCCGGTGGAGATCTCTCGGTGGCTGCTGTATAGGGCAGCCGGGGGGGGTCGGTGGTCGGATCGGGCCACAGTGGCAGCTGAGGGCTGAGGGGCCCCTCAATTAGTGCGGAGAGTTGCCTGAGAGGAGAAACGCGGCGGCGACGTGTTGTGTCCCTTTGTTACCACACCATATTAATACACGCGGAGCGGGAGCGGGCGCACGGCCCCATGTGACTGAGACTGGGGCTGAGGCTCGACACGCTGGTCGTGCTCCACTTGGGAAGGAAGCTGCTGGAGGGTCGTTTGTCTGCGCAGCTGTAGTGTTGATTGCTGCTGAACCCCTGATTGGGAGGTGATTCATCGCAAGGAGCGACTGGCTGTGCCGCGATGACACGAGACCGCACAGGTGGAGGATAGACTAAGCAGGGGCCCATAGATAAGTTCACAGAGGCCGCCTTGCAGCGGGGGCGGCGGGGTCGCAGAACCAGTCACCTGATAATGCTGCGCTCCTGGCTGCGATCACCCAGTCCAGGGACATGCTCGACGCCAAGATCGGGGCGGTGGGCTCGGATGTGATGTTGCTTCGACAGGACCTAAGGAACGCATCACTGGCACGGAGACCCGTATCTCGGAGGTGGAGGACGACGTGTCTACCCTAAAGAAGAAGGCGGCGGACATGGAGAGACTGCAGAAGGGCCTGGCTATGCGTGTTGAGGATGTCGAAGGGCGGGCTCGGCGGAACAACCTACGGTTTGTGGGATTTCCGGAGGGCTGCGAGGGGGACAATGTGGAATGCTTCCTCACCCAGTGGCTGGAGGGCTGGCTCCCCCCGGAGGTACTGTCTTGTTGCTTCGTGGTGGAGCGGGCCCACAGGGCCCTGATGCAGAAGCCCCCCCCCCAGGGGCACGTCCGTGGCCCATCATTGCCAAATTCCTCAATTACTCAGATCGGGACACTATCCTGCGACAGGCGCGGAAAAAGGCATCCCTCACATGCAATAACGCGACCATACTCATTTTTCCGGACTATACCCGCCTAGTGCAACTGTAGCGACAATCCTTCCTTGCCGCTAAGGCGCGACTTCGTGGCCTCAAGCTTAAGTATGCCCTGTTGTACCCGGCCCGGCTGAGGGTCATCTTCCAGTCCCGCACGCTATTTTTCGACTCCCCGGAGGAGGTGTTCAAATGGACGGATGAAACAGTGAAGCTGCATGTCAACACGCCACCGGGGAGGGAATCGGACTCTGCCTCCAGCGGGTTTGCCCGTGAAGGCCACAGGACCCAGTGGCGACGGAACAGGAGATCGCGGTCCAGGCGCAGTTCTCACTCTGGCTCCGCGGTTCGGCAGGGGGATCCGCCACCGGAGCAGCAAACTGCACTGAAGTGACGACGGAGACTTTCGAATTGCTCTTGAACTATGGTATGGGTGGATGTCTAGTTGGGATAGTCCTTTGGGCTGGGAGCCTGGCCCTGCAGGAGTGGGTGGGAGTAAATCCCTAGAGTTAGGGGTTATCGTTTGGGGATCCATTGGAGGGGGTAGCCTTTGTTCCCTCGTTGGGGTCTTGGCTACATTCCGACTGTGACAGGTACTTCCATGTTAGTGAGGTACGGGGTAGGGGGTCGAGGGGGGGAAATTGCAAAAGGGGGTGGGGTTGGGGGGGTCTGTTTGTGCATGTTTTGATGTTGCCTATATGTCATATTGCCTGTGTGCTGAGTCGCAGAAACACTATTAGCCTACTTAGAGCTTGTCCGCCATGTATGATGCCGAAGGGGGGGGGGGGCGGGTAGCCCCTGGCTCCCTACACATCCTTAGTTGGAATGTGCGTGGGGCGCTGGATAAAGTGAAATGGGGGGCAGTGCTTCATTATGCCAAAAGGGCCAGGACAGACGTACTCCTACTTCAGGAGACCCATATGCTAGGCACGACGGCGCCATGTCTGCAACGCTATGGGTTCCACCAGGTAAAACACTTGGGGTTCACCAGGGGGTCAAGAGGGGTAGCGATATTAATACACCGCAGGGTCTCATACACACACGACAGACTTTGGACTGATACACAGGGTTGGTACGTGATCGTGCAGGGCAGGATAGGGGGAGACAGGGTGATCCTGGGCAGCGTTTACGCTCCGCCGCCCTTGCAGTGGCCTCTTGTGGAGCGACTTATGGTGGCTCTTTGGGGCAAAATGCTGGATACCCTAGCTGTGGTCGGGGGGGACTGGAACGATGTGATGGACCTGAGCTGCGACAGGTGGCCGGAGTGGGGCGACATTATGGGGCGGGGGGCCCTTCCACGAAGCTGCGCACCCTGGTTACAGGACTTGATTGGACGGACGTATGGAAACATATGCATGGCTTGCGTAGGGAATACACATACTTTGACGGTACATGACTCATTTTCCAGACTAGACTATATTTTCGTGCCTAGGGGACAGGCACATAGAACAGTGTCGGCCGATATCTTTCCAAGAGCCCTTTCCGACCATTCACCGGTGGTCCTCACACTTAGGATAGGTCCAGGCAGACAGCCTTTCAGGTGGCGAATGTCGGGGTGGCATCTATTGCAGGATGAATATAGGGAACACCTGACCAAAGAAATAAATGACTACTTTGTCTTGAATGTAGGCTCCGTGGACGCCCCGGCCACCCTCTGGGAGGCGCTGAAGCCCACGATACGGGGTGTCGATGTTTCCTGGTGTGCGGCCGCGCGCAGGGAGCGGCAACGAGACTTGGTGCAGCGGGAGGCGGCCATGGAGGGACTGGAGCGGAGGGGTCGGGAGGTGGGTGGGGGGACCGGCCAGACGACAGCTCCCGCTGGCTCAGCAGCAATATACCGCGGTTTTGATGGAGGAGGCACGGCAGGCCTGGCTGGCCACGCGTAGCCGAGTCTACCAGTGGGGCGATAAATCTAGTAAGATGTTGCACCGTTTATGCCAGGGCACGCTCCACGCAGCCACTGCCCCAGTTGGTGGATTCGGAGGGGGTGCCCGTCACTGAGCCCTCGGCCATTGCGGAGAGCTTCGCAGCATACTATGAGGAGTTGTATGCGCCAAGGGAGTGCCTGGCGGAGGATGTAATTCAGCGGTTCATTGATGATCTTCCCCCGCGGTCAGTCACAGATGACGTGCGGGAGCAATTGGACAGGCCGCTGTCTGACGACGAGCTGGGCTCAGCTCTGGGTGATGAGGTACTGGGTTTTTCAGAACCGGTACCGAACCGGTAACCCAGTGGTGTCAGGGTACACCCTAAGACCTCGAGTACTTTCCTGATTCAGACCACAGAAACTCAGAGTCTTCTAGGTGAAGTCAAAGATCGAATTTATTGGCTGCAACCAAGTAACAGGCGTCCTAGAAGTACAACAACACAGTGTGTATATTCTCAGGAGACTGCTCAATCTTACAAAGCCAGGCTTCTCTTTTTATACAAAATATTATGCTTCAGGCAAACATTCTTGGATTTACAGTAGACCATTCACATATTTTCACTACAAAGAAAAAGCAGAGTCATGATGACAAGCCCACATTCCAATTTGTTCAGCCCACAATAAATTACCCGGCAAGGCCCAACATTTTCATCAGATATCGGTGTACCCCCAATAAAAACGGGCACCTCCTCATCATAAAGCAAGTGAGAGAAAAGAGCAGGGACAGGTGTGAGCAAGATTAGGCAGGGTGTGTGTGCGATGAAAAGGGTTTATGGCATGTTGTGCCTTGATGCTATCTCGTTCGGCCACTGGGAGAGGAACTGACCAAACAGGTTCGGCCTGGGGCAATGGTTTCAGCTTGCCCAGGTCAGAGAGAAGTCAATTAAGGTGTACGTGTCCTTAGGAATCGAATTTAGCTGTATTATAAGCCTATGTGAGGGCAACCCACAAAATGGCTGCCGTACACAAAATGGAAACCAAGGGTTTCAGGACGAAAATTACGATTTCGAGGTGAAATTGTTACTGGAATATGACGAAAATGCTTGTACATAGTGTACTAGCCATTCTCGGTCTTTTGATATAAAAATCGTCATGCTACGACAAAGTTTTATTCGCTAGTTCAGAATTTTCAGAACTACAAACCCTCCTTTTGCCCTTACATAGGCAATTAACCTATCCTCATGCTAGTCTGAGTCCAGGTCTATATTCCTAAAGTCATTGAGATGTTGCTGTAACATCATCCTTGTACTTAGTTCGTCTCTTGATACAGGTTTCCTTACACATGATGTAGCACAGAGGCCACATATTGCAGGAGCACACTGCACGCACAGACAGAACAGGAAAAGAACGGCTAAGACCATCCCAATGACCATCAGAATTTTCCATCCCCAGGCGGATATCAGTTCCCAGAACCATCCCATTAATGACCAATCTCCTTTATCCACATGAATAGATTCGGAAATCTTATGTAGTTTGGAGATGGCCTGGTACACTGTTGGAGCGTTATCTGGAATGAAAACACAGCAACTCGATTGGATCAATTTAAATACCCCACCTCGTTCTGCAAGTATGACATTTAATGCGACCCTGTTCTGAAGGGTCATAAGACGATCCGACTGGAGCTCAGAAGTCAAGTTACTAAGGGCACCGGCAGTTTCAACCACGGTGGATTCAACCACCCTTGTCAATTTGCCTTATGTTCCTGCTGTTACCCATGGGTCCCCAGAACGGCAGAAAACCCTTTACGTAGTCCCCAAATTCTTGTCCTGCAGTGTCTTCTTCGCTGAAGACACCTCTAACTCTCCTTGTCTTGTGGTAATCTGCCGCCGCTGTGTAGGTGGGAGGCAGCAGAAACTAAACAAAACATGTGCCCGAAAAGTCAGGGGGAAACCATGTATAGGCTCTATCATGGCAGATGAAATAGGTACCCTGCTAAAAACGAAGGGGAAGTCTGAGATGCAAAAGCATATGTTTCAGGACAGATGCTTTTCCCTAGCTGAGCTCTGGGATTCTTGCCAGTACCTTGCAGACACAGGTGACCCTGATGGGGTACAATCCAAATCGGGGAAGATCTCTTAGCTTGCTGTTTCTCACTCAGAGTAGCTCCATATCCGGTCACGTTCCATCCTATGTATACTAGTGTCTCATCTCTAGGGATAGTCTCGTAGGAAATATCTTCCTTAATCATATCTACTATACCCTTAACTAGAGCACTATTCTTAGGATTGTCTTCCACAAAACGTAGCGGGTAGACTTCATGTGCATAGATGAACATTGTTCTGTATACCCACACAGAACCATTGTGGCTGAATGGCAGGACCAGATAGGGAATACCCTTATCCGTTGTGTGAGGCATAAGACCACACACCCAACAGTTAGTCGTGTTCATTACTAGTTGGTGTTGGTGCAAAAGCTGAACAAAGGAGTTATTAATGAACTCTAATCTCCTAGCGGATTCGTGTTCAGGAAGGGGTTGAAAAGAGTGTGGGGAAACAGTAGAAGGAGTAGGTATGGGCGGTGTAGTGGGTGCAAATGTTACTCGAAAAGAGAATAAAACATAACCTATTAAAAATATCATCACACTGAATAACATGAAAATGCACAATATCAAAAAGCTTTTCTTTGTCATCATTTTACATATTCGGTTTTTAAAGTTCACAGTTTTGGCAGATCTCTCCATCTCGAAAAACTCCATCCTCTCTAAAATGCTGCCCGCGATGGGAGGTTGTTTCTGCTAAGTAATGCTTCTGTCAGTCTAGGGCAACTCCCTTGACCAACCAGAACTGTCGACCTAACGTCGTCAGCTGCACCCCAAAGACTTTGGGCAATCGCGGCCCTAGCAGCGGAACCCGGATGGCGGTTCGAAAAACAAAAATAAGCAAGTTTCTCAGATGGGAGAGCTGCGCTTTCAAAAATAGCGAAAGAGGAATTTTTTTTTGTTTATTTGTCCATAGGTCTCGGTCTCAAATTATAACGTTTTCTCCCAGGTACTGTTTGGTCGTGGAAAAGGAGTTCAGGCTCTGTAGTGTCCAATCGAATTGACGGTGATACAGCTGGTTGCAAAATGTTGTCACTCTCTTTTTCAGTAAGTGTTCCTTTTACACGTGCATCACTGAAAGGCAGAAAACGTGGCACGGTTTTAGTCTCTGAGTCAGCGACACCCTCCTGGACCCACCGGTCGTACGGCAGAGGTAAAGGCACCCTCTTGCAGTGTACGCCGTGGATCCAGTGCTTCTTCCCTTCTACACGAACAGCTGATCTCGTTGAAAGAAGGACGAGGTGTGGGCCGGTCCACCTGGGCTGGTCGTTCTTTGTTCGCTGAAAGTTCTTCACCAGAACCCAGGATCCAGGATCGATCTGATGTCCTGGAGCTTCAGAGACCTGAGGCAGAGCATCATGCACCTGTTGGTGTAAAACACGCAATTTAGCCGTCAATTCGTACAAAAAAGTCAAGTAAAACATGGTGTTCAATTTCACTAAATTTTGAGGGCCTTGGCACTCCCCATATGTTGGCCGGGCGGCCAAAAACTATCTCATATGGACTAAGTCCCACTCGCAAATGCACAGTCATTCTGGTGGATAGGAGTGCTAGGGGTAGAGCGTCAGGCCATTTAAGACCAGAGCTCGCTTGAATTTTGGCCAATTTTAACTTTAGCGTGCCATTGTAACATTCTACTAATCCAGCTGATTGGGGGTGATTTGCAGCGTGAAATTTCTGATGAATGCCTAGACCTTCGCATACTTTCTTCATCACTCGACCCACAAATTCACTTCCATTGTCACTCCAGACCATTCTAGGCATTCCGAATCTGGGGAAGAACTCTTTCACAAGGCGTTTAGCTGTGGATAAGGCAGTGTTGTCTTTTAGGGGTAGGCTTCCACCCATCTTGAAAAGGCACAAACAACAACGAGTACATATTTTAAATTGTTGCACCTTTCCATGTGGATGAAATCTAGCTGCAAAACCTCGAACGGATACGTAGGAGGTGCAAAATGACCAGCTGGAGTTGAGGTTCCCCTACCAGGATTGTGTTTCAGACACACCATGCAATTCTTGACCACATTCTCTGCACACTTGGGAATTCCAGCATTTTGCCATACTGGAGCCAACAACTTGCAAATCCCTTTCACACTGATGTGAGCCATTCCATGAGCCATTGTAACCACTGCAAGCACATACGCATCGGGTAGCAACCATCTCTGATGCTCTGACAATTCAATCCAACAACCATTGGCATCCATTTTACCCGTGCTTTCTCTCCACACACTCAACTCTTTCTCTGTAGCTTCAGCTTGAATCGATTTCACACTCTCTATTGTGTCTTCACACATTCCAACGTCACCAACCCATCTTGCAGGGCCTGCAACATACATTCGGCTCATCACATTCCTTGCTGTTTCTTTTGCGATTTCGTCAGCAAATGCATTTCCTCGACCAACATCATCAGTCACCTTCTTGTGTGCGCTATATTTCACAATCGCAACTTGTAACGGCAAAGTCAGTGACTCAAGAAGCTCATTCACCAACTGACCATGCTGAATCTTAGCTCCATGCGAAGTCAGAAACCCACGTTCTTTCCACAATCGTCCAAAACTGTGAGCCACTCCAAATGCATACTGGCTGTCGGTATAGATAGTCACTTTCATTCCTTTTGACAACACACATGCTCTCGTAAGTGCAATCAATTCTGCTGCTTGAGCTGAATTATGTGGGATACGTGCAGCTTCAACAATTGTATGCAAAGTCGTGACAGCATATGCTGCAGTCGTATCACCATTCGGAAGCTTGAAGCATGAACCATCCACCCATAAGGTACCATCACACTTTGCAAGGGGAGTATCTAGGAGGTCTATTCTCCCTTTCGTTTCTTCTTCTGTTCTAAGAAAACAATCATGCTGTTCAGAAGTATCTAACTCTGTTACAATTGGCAACAACGTAGCTGGGTTAAGTGTGTTGCATCTTTTTATGTGCACATGACTCGCTAACAATGTTAACTCGTAACCTGACAATCGAGCACTAGTTAAGTGCTGTGTCTTGGTTCTGTTTAACAACGTGTCCACTGCATGTGGAACCATCACAATTAACGTGTTATTCATCACTAAACCAGCAGACTGTCGAATAGAAACAGCTGCTGCCGCTGTGGCTCTCAAGCAACTTGGCAATGCTTTAGCTACCGGGTCCAAAGTCGACGAAAAATACGCGCATGGACGCTGCTTGTCTCCAAACAACTGTGTCAACACTGATAATGCACAACCTTCTTTCTCATGGACATACAATGTAAAGGTCTTACTGTAGTTGGGGGTACCCAACACAGGAGCCGAACATAATGCTGTGTGCAATTCGGAAAAACTTTTCTGACAATCTTCAGACCATGGAACGGGATTCGGTGTATCTTTACAAATTAATGCCACCAAAGGTTTGGCTAATAACGAAAATTTTGGTATCCATTGCCTGCAATATGATGTAATGCCCAAGAAAGCACGTACTTCTCTCTGTGTTCTTGGCACACTCAATTTCGCTATTGCCTGAATTCTTTCTGGGGTCAGTTTCCTTCCCTCCTTCGATAAGAGATGACCTAAGTAGGTCACTTCTTGTCGACAATATTGCAATTTGGAAAGTGACACCTTGTGATGCAAATCACACAGATGACGCAACAATGACAATGTGGCTTCTTTACAGATTTCCTTAGTATCTGCAGCAACCAGCAAATCATCTACATACTGAATGAGGGTAGCGCCATCAGGTAAAACAATCGTATCAAGCTGTGTTTTTAGAGCTAGACTATATATTGATGGACTTTCACAGTAGCCCTGTGGAGCGCGTTTAAAGCGGAAGCTTCGACCTCCTAAACTGAAGCCGAAAATATCCCTACTCTCCTCTGCAATCGGGATGCTGAAGAAAGCATTCTTCAAGTCAATCACCGAAAACCATGTTGCAGAAGCTGGAATCATGGTCAATAGGGCAGTTATATCAGGGACAACTGGAAATTGTGGCACAACTATTTTATTCACCTCTCTAAGATCAATCACGAATCTGTAAACAGGTGGCTGGGAAGGGTCAGTTTGTTTCAAAACAGGCAGAACAGGACTATTGCAAACGTTGCCTCTTGTCTCTTCAATCACATCTTTTTCAATCAAATCGTAAATGATTGCTAGCAAAGCTTTTTCACCTTCACTAGAAATTTTGTATTGGGGAATTCGTGGCATTTTAACATTGGCTTTCAATGTTACAACATATGGTGGTATTTCCAAAAGACCCACATCATTAGGACCAGTAGCCCAAAGAATATTAGGGAGAGATGACAATTCTGTTGGCAGTTTATCCCTTGACAAATACATTGGAGAAATCACTTTCTTACCCAGTGTAAGTTGTACTCCTGAAGGAGAACAATATAAAGTTGCATACAATCTTTTCAACAGATCCAATCCTAGCAAGTTTTCACCACAACCTGTTGTTAAAATAAGGGGTGCTTCCAATTCACAAGGTCCAACAGAAAGGGACAAAGGGTCAGAAATCGGGTTTCTAACTGGGGTGCCAGAAAAACCTACTGATACATTCGTTTCGCCAGACAAAGGTGCGCCAGGGAGTTTGGAGTGCATAATAGAACTCTTTGTAGCACCAGTATCCAACAGAAAAGGCTCTGACACACCTGATGAAATCACCTCAACATAAGGTCCACTCTGATCTACTGGAACTGAAACAACTCCCTCTCTTTGTCTATGGCTGTCCTAGCAATCATTACCTTCCACATGCTCATCTTCTGCATAGTAATCATCAGCGTAGTACTGAGTTGTCCTACCAGACGCGTTATTCTGCTGATCAAACCTATTAATTGAATTCTGAGGCAGAAAGGAACGAGCGTTCTGGGGGAAATTTCCACGTCCTCTACCTCTTGGAGCTTGTTGAACACCTCGACCTCGTGCACCTGAAACACCATTTGCGTGCTGTAACAAAACAGGGCAACTATACTTGAAATGACCCTCTTCCTTACAATACGAACATTGATTGGGACCTACAGGGACACGTGGTTGAGTATACTCGACTCTTTGCGAGTTCCTCTGAAACTGTTGAGGCTGCTGATAGTTATTCTGATAGTTACTCTGAGCACCACTATTCTGACCACCACGTGGCGGGTACGCTTGCTGTAACAGAACCTTTGTTTTCAACTCTTTAGTTTTCTTCTCTGCTCTATCTTTCTCATCTTTAGCTCGATTTTCGTAATATTGTGCAGTAGCCAATATCTGTGCTGAAGAGGAAACTGCCCAAGAACTCTCTGAATCTTTTAACTTTTTACACAACTCGGGAAGCAGATTGTGCACAAATTTATCGACGAACAACCGCTGACCACCTTCTGTGCTCATATCTTGACCACTGTGGTCGACAAACATCTCTTCAAACCTGGTGAAGAAATCAGACACCGTTTCATCTTTCTTCTGCTTACACGCAGACAATTTATCCCAATTCACACGCATCGCAGGCATTATAGTTTTCATGTAATCAATGATCTTACCAGGAAGTTCTGTTACTAAAGGCTCGGGTTTAGCACCACCATCTTGTTGGGCATCCGCTGCACCAATATTAGCCCATGAGTCACCTAACTCCTGATCATGATCTGCATGGCAAATCTTTCCCCATAAAGGCTGTGGAACAACATTCCCAAACAACATGTCTATATCCGCTAAATTCATGATGCATGACCCTGCAGTCTGTGACAATTCCTTGTAATACCCTGCAGGATTCTTACAGGGATCAGGCAATGTCTGCTTAACGGCCAAAACTTCAGCTCGCTTCCATGGAACATGTACCCACACACGCTGAAAGTGTGGCAGAATAATTGGATTAGCATTCGCATCCCCATCTCTCCAAACGGGGGGAACTTCTCTCATGGGATACTGTCTCCCCTTCTTCTTAACAGAGGAATCAGACTCAAACAACGACCTAGAAACACCTTCAGTCCTAAGCGACAACAACGTCGCAACTGCTTTCTCAACATCTGAACCCACAATTGCGCCTTTTGAAAACTCAAACCGTACATGGCTCAACTCGGGCGGATTGGAGTCCAAATCATTGTCCTCCAAATCTTCACACAGAAAAGCACACATTTTCTCAAAAACGTATCTCTGCTTTGATGCTTCCCACTGATGGAAGACATCCATAACAGATTTTAGATCATATTCCATCGGGTCAGTCACCCATCTATGTGCCAAATGATTCAACGTTTCCTTCTCCCTAGAATCAGGCAGTTGGCTACGCAACTGTGTGCGTTCAGAGGTAGGAGCTGGACTTGCCGCTCCAAAGAAAGGATATAGAATACTAGTAACAGTACTAGCCACTCTCTGACGAACAGAAGGAGAGGTCGATGAAAAGACCAGCGGGAAAGCAGGGTGAGGCAAGGCAGATGCAGAGGCAGTATCAGGAGGAGTACTAGGAGTGGTAGTCGTTATAGTAGTTAAAGTTGTAGGAAGTATAGGAGGAGCAGTTGTAAAAGCCGGTGGCCCTTGAGGAGGCTGCACCGGAGGAGCAGGAGCCAACTGAAGAACAGCTGGTGGGTGCTGTAGAGGAGCAGGAGGCAATGCAACCACGGGTTGCGCAGCTAAAGGTTGCGGAGGTGCTGTAGCATTCTGCGCATAAGGGGGTGGCAAACTTAACAAATGCGACATTAGAGGATCTTTTTCAAGCTCTTTTGCTGCATCTTGCTGAAGAGGCGGCAAAACTGGATAACATTTATCTATTACCATTTTACGTTGCCTGTGCAACTGCTCACTCATCTGTTCTTCTTCGTTATCTTTAAACTGCATAGCAGCTTGCATTATCGAAATACCCCTTTCTCTCTTATTTTTCTTCGCTAGTTTAATTTCCTTCTGTTTGGCTTCCTTACGCCATAGGCGGAAAGAGTCAAACATCGCCGGCCGGGCTTTCTTCTTAAAAATGTTAACTTCGAGGTTATCTAAGATTTCCGTGTCAAAGCTACCATATTGGGGCCATTTTAAAACACCATCTTTTCTGGTGTATTTGATCCACACTTCATTATATGTGATGGGGCCTACTCCATGTTTCACATACAATTCGTAAGTTGGAGTTCCAATCGGAGGAACCGGACACGAGTCCTCCAATCGGGAATCCCTATTACAACCAAGACAAAACAAATTTCCAAGTCTGCTAAGACCAGGCATCTTCGCTCACTAGTCTAGCTTCAAACTTCAAAGGATTATCGATTACGATATTCTCGTGAATACACGAGTCCTTCGGCTTTGGTACTTGCAGTTCCAAATCAAAGATCCCGAAGGGATACCCAAACTAATAACCAACTAAGGACTGGGAGACGCTCCACTTATGCTTAACTGAGATATCGATGACGTCACCAGAAGACTCGTCTATCGTTTCGCTCTACCAAACATCAAGGGTCCAAATCAGGGCGAAAGCCAGGGCCACAGTCCTTCGTAGCCGTCGGGAAGCGGGGAACCTCGCAGCAAAGACTTTCGGACCACGTCGACATGCAGGGGTCGATGAAGTGGCGGCCTTCCTCCAGAATTTTCACACGAAGCTCCTCACGAACCTCTGGCTTGGACCGGTCCCGTTGGGCGCCAGCTGAGGTACTGGGTTTTTCAGAACCGATACCGAACCGGTAACCCAGTGGTGTCAGGGTACACCCTAAGACCTCGAGCACTTTCCTGATTCAGACCACAGAAACTCAGAGTCTTCTAGGTGAAGTCAAAGATCGAATTTATTGGCTGCAACCAAGTAACAGGCGTCCTAGAAGTACAACAACACGGTGTGTATATTCTCAGGAGACTGCTCAATCTTACAAAGCCAGGCTTCTCTTTTTATACAAAATATTATGCTTCAGGCAAACATTCTTGGATTTACAGTACACCATTCACATATTTTCACTACAAAGAAAAAGCAGAGTCATGATGACAAGCCCACATTCCAATTTGTTCAGCCCACAATAAATTACCCGGCAAGGCCCAACATTTTCATCAGATATCGGTGTACCCCCAATAAAAACGGGCACCTCCTCATCATAAAGCAAGTGAGAGAAAAGAGCAGGGACAGGTGTGAGCAAGATTAGGCAGGGTGTGTGTGCGATGAAAAGGGTTTATGGCATGTTGTGCCTTGATGCTATCTCGTTCGGCCACTGGGAGAGGAACTGACCAAACAGGTTCGGCCTGGGGCAATGATTTCAGCTTGCCCAGGTCAGAGAGAAGTCAATTAAGGTGTACGTGTCCTTAGGAATCGAATTTAGCTGTAATATAAGCCTATGTGAGGGCAATCCACAAAATGGCTGCCGTACACAAAATGGAAGCCAAGGGTTTCAGGACGAAAATGACGATTTCAAGGTGAAATTGTTACTGGAATATGACGAAAATGCTTGTACATAGTGTACTAGCCCTTCTCGGTCTTTTGATATAAAAATCGTCATGCTACGACAAAGTTTTATTCGCGAGTTCAGAATTTTCAGAACTACAGTGAGCTGCGCCCCGGCAAGGCCCCAGGTCCCAATGGCTTTCCATCTGAGTTTTTCAGGTGGTTCCATGTACAGCTGGGCCCACATCTTCGCCCGGTAGTTGAGGAGGCGTGCGAGGAGGGACTGCTCCCCCCAGATTGGAGGCATGCAGAGGTGGTGTTTTTTTTAAACCGGGTAGACACCCCAATAACCACGCGTCCTACCGCCCTACATCCTTACTTAATACAAAGGCCAAAGTTCTTGCCAAGACCTTAGCAAACAGGCTCAAGCCCCATATTACAGATTTAGTTCACCCCGATCAAGTGGGATTCATGCTGCGGAGGGCGACTCGCCACAATATTAGATGCGCGCATGGGAGAGACTGGGGGAACAGGCGGCGTTGTTCCTTGCGGATATGGACAGGGCATTTGATGCCTTGAGCTGGATATATTTATTTGCCCTGTTGCGGCGCCTTAATTTTGGTCCGCGGTTCATGGCTTATCTACGATTGTTATACACAACCTCACGGCGTCAGTACGCGTGGGGGGAGTGATTTCCCGCTCATTTCCGGTCCGGAGGGGCACTCGGCAGGGCTGCCCCCTCCCCCCCTATCTCTTCGTGCTGGCCATGGAGCCCTTGGCGGCGTGGGTTCGTATAGATGCCCAGCTCAAGGGTTTTAGGTGGGCACCGGGTCTCACTGACAAAATAGCACTATATGCCGATGATGTCCTGTTTTTCATTACCGACTTGGATCGATCGGGACCGCGCTTGCTTCGCATCTTGCAGATATTTGGTGAAACCTCCGGTCTATACATGAATCTGGGCAAATCGACGCTGTGGGTGCTGGGCGGACGGCGGCGGGTGGGCGCATGGGCCTTTGGACTGCAGCTGGCGACCGGGGGGTGAAATACCTGGGGGTTTACTTGTCGGAGGAGGCGACTGCCTCCCGAGACCACAACCTCACGTCAGTCTGGGATCGCACGCGCGAAGATTTGAAGGTTTGGTCCCGCATGCCCCTAACGATCTATGGCAGATCAACTATCTTCAAAATGGTGGCACTTCCCCGTGTATTGTACCAACTACAAAATCATCCCTTCCGGATTCCGCCCCATTGGTTTCAGCAGGTCAACTCTGCGTTGGGTGGGTTCTTGTGGGAGGCAGGGATTGCACGGGTGGCTCTGCGAACGTGTTTTTTATCGTCTTACACGGGGGCTTGCTACGTCTGATATTCTCTCCTACTATCAGGCGGCGCACCTGTTGGTACTCAATGAGTGGTGGTATGGGGATAGGGGAGACCCGGCCTACGTGGTTTAGCGACACTTAATGGGCTCCGCGTCCGTACATGCCCTGCTGTATTCTGCACCACTTCGGAAGTGTCTTCCGTCCGCCACACAGGTGGTTTTTTTATGTATGGAGGCGAGCTCTGGGTAGGATGGGGTGGTGGAACGTGCTGACCCATGAGACTCCTCTGTGGCGCAATGGTCGTTTTCCCGGCCTGAATGCCCTACAGGGATTTGGGGGTTGGGACGCGATAGGGATTTCCTCATTGGGCGATGTCATGACGGGCTGTATCCTGAAGTCCTTTCAGAACCTGCAAGATGAGTATGGGATGCCACGCTCACAATTTTTGAAATACCTGCAGTTCAGGCACGCGCTGATGCCACACCTAACTAACATAGGGCCTCTCCCTGAATTTAGCCCAATAGAGGCCAAAGTGTTCATGGGTGAACTCCCGGACAAGAAAATCTCACACATCTATGAGACACTGGTGCACCACTGCTCCACTGACCTACACAGACTTAGGGCAGCATGGGAAGGGGACGTAGGGGACTTAAAAGAAGAGGACTGGGCCGAGGCACTGGCGTGTCCGAGGGGAGCGGCAATATCCACGCGCTTGTGCCTGATCCAATTTAAATATTTGCACCGCACATATTTCACCCGAGAGCGCCTTTGGAGGGCAGGCATGATTAGCTCCCCTGATTGCCTCCGCTGTAGAGTGGAGGAGGGTACACTATTACATAGTCTGGGGGTGTTCGGCTTTGCAAAGATTCTGGACGGGGTGTTTGACTATATGTCTGAGGTTTTGGTGTAGGAGCTCCCACGCACGCCGAATTTAGCTCTGTTGCATGTTAAGGAGGGGATGGGGGGCAACAGGTATAAGCCCCACCTGCTATTGCTAGGCTTAACACTGGCAAAGAGAGACATTGCCAAGGCGTGGAAGGCGCCTCAAGCTCCGTCGTTAACTGCTTGGAAAAATGGGACTTGAGCAACCTGTATTCATAGCTAGGAGGTGCCCCCGTAAGCATTTTAAGATCTGGAAGAGATGGGCGGACTACCGTCGATTGGACCTGGACCTGCCGCCTGAGAGGGCCGACCTCCCGACGATCTGATAGGTGGCTCCTGGGTGGAAAGAAGGGAGTGTTTTGTTAGACTTAGCATGCAATTTAAAGACTCTTTGTAAACAGGTGGCAGCATCGGCGCAAACAGAGGGTGGGAGAGGGGGTGTTGTTAGTTTAAGTATAAATGTCTAAGATTTTATTGCTGATATATTGATGTGTGCAGGGAACTCCAGGGTCCAGAGCTCTGCAGTATATGTGACCTATGACAAATAAAATTTGTTAAAAAAAAAAAAGGAGGTAAAGAGAGGTAGAGAGATACTT
This sequence comes from Lissotriton helveticus, assembly GCF_964261635.1. Taxonomy (NCBI): domain Eukaryota; kingdom Metazoa; phylum Chordata; class Amphibia; order Caudata; family Salamandridae; genus Lissotriton; species Lissotriton helveticus. Next base: position 1,009,222,665 of record NC_136057.1, on the reverse strand, counting down.
AAAGCTTTAGAGTGAGCATTCACGGAATACTTTAGTGACTGCTATTGTGCTTTTTGATCTTCTTGTTCTTGGGTGCTACTGCTACAATACATCCCATGTCCCCATACCTGCAGCAATGCATAGAATGCTAGGGCTGTAGTAATTATATACATATGCCACTTCTTCAAAATATGTTGTTTTTAAATAATTTGTATCAGCAACTGGAATTAGAGAGCCCAGCTATTTTACTCCCTTCTGTGCATTTAATGTTATCATTGGGATATAGTGAGTTCAGTATTCAGTGAGTTCAGTGTATACTTACAACCAACCTAAACATGTAAAGCTGTACACCAAAACATCAAGTATTGTTTATATCTACCTGCTCCAATGTCACCTCCACGATATTGACTACCAACACAAGATCAAGGTAAACAAATGTGAAATTAGGAAAAGTTAAATTATACTTCCCTATATATTAATACTTTGATGCTAAATTGCTTATAAATATTTTGCAGGTCGGCCTTATTGACCTCAATATTGTGACCTATAACCAATGAAAAATCAATATACCTAATAATTGCACACTATAAAAATAGAATGGTTTTTTTTCATAATTGGGCTTTACTGACATAGCAACTACTGAACAGTTGTTCTTTATGACACTGCTGAATGTTTTAGAGGCTTCTCAAGCATACCAGGGTCCTTAGCGCAAGGAAATTAATAGACCACGTCTCTTGCATTCCTAGAGGAAGAGGATGAATACAAATTTGGTAAGACTGGAGACTTGCTACTAAAAGTATTGGTTCAATATAGTTTTTTTTTTTTGTAAATCTGTTTATTAGCAGTATAAATAGACATTGGTATACGACACATTACATTCAAGAAGTCCGTAGAGTAACATGCTCGTACACTCACAGTGTCATGATAAAGTGTTAAACATTTTCAGTTTTACTTCCATTTGAACTAAACAACACCCTGAAAAACATCCCTCCTCCCATCCCTCCCGCCCCCGGCACTTATACGCTTTTGCTTTCCAAAATTCTCGGTATTCGACCTTGCCCATTGCAATCCACATCTTTGTCAGACTCCATCACAGTCTTATAGGGTCACCTAGACAATAATTATATAGGGTTTCCAGTTGCTGCACCCAGAATCACAATTCGCCATGGTGGTATGGGATAGCGCTGGTTATACAGTCTGCACCTCAACCGGCAGTTGATGAGTGGTCAGACTCGCTGTCCCCTCCCGTTTCGAATGTCCCTAGTATAGTATACCAGTCTAAAGAAATCAGTGTTTTCCTGAGACCCTTCCGCTCTTCGCGTTGTAGTGCCTCACCCTCGGCCTTACCCCAGCGTAGTACCTCCACCCTCCACAGCTCTGGGTCAGGCGGTTTGGCCGGTTTCCACCTCATCGTTATTGTACGTTTTGCAAGTAACAAAGCCATATCAGTGAAGCGGGTCGCCACACTTCTTTTGCGCTCCACTGGCCCTAGCCCTAGTATGGCACATTCTATGGTATCCGTCGGCTTGGAGGCGGCTGCTCCGGCGAGCGCCCCATGTATTGTGTTCCAGTAATGGCTTAATTTTGGGCAGTCCCATAGCATATGTATTAGCCTTGCGTCATCCGCTCCGCAACGGGGGCAAATGTCTACCGTGTCAGGAAACATAGCGTGTATGCGGTGAGGTGTAAGATACGCCCTGTGTAAAACCATCAGCTGTTTGAACTTGAACTTCGGGTTCCTGGCCACTTTTTTGGGGAATTTAAGGATGCGGTCCCACTCCTTATCCCGAAGCGGTCTACCAATGTCCCCCTCCCATTTTGTCCTTAGAGGTTGTAGCGTTGTCGCTTTTCCTGTTCTGATACCAGTCGTAATGAATTTAGTTAGATGACTGCTTGTTCCCATAAGATACTGCATTGTTAGCAGTGGGTTGGTAGGAGGTTCGTCCCCATCCTGCGTCCATGTCCTTATTATGTACTGTCGTATACCTCCGTGTAGAAAAAACGATCCCCCGTGATATGATGTGTGGTTCGGAAGTCCTTAAAGGACATCAAGTGACCATCTGCAAACTCCTGCGTCGTGCCACGCCGTGAGTGTTTGGTTTGATAACAGTCCTGTCCCCAGTGGGATACCCAGTAGTGGGATTGTTGGGGCATATGAGGTCGTCGGTGTTGTGTATTTCACCGCTTTCCTCCAATAGTTTATTGCTAGTCGGAGTAGTGGGGGTAACACCATTGGCAGCTCTGAACGGGGCAAGAGCAGCGTGTGTAGTTTCCCCCTCCACCAGTCCTCCTCCGACATACCAATTTCATGCAGATTTCGACCCGTCAGCCAGTAGGCAAGCCATTGTAGTTGGCAGGCGAAGTTGTATGCTCGGAAGTCCGGAACGCCCATACCACCAGCCTCTGAGGTTAGCTGTAACTTGGCAAGCCCTATACGTCTCCGTCCCGAGCCGCAGATGAGTTCCGTTAGGGTCGTGTCCAGCGCCCGTAACAATGTGGCTGGGATCATGAACGGTAGGTTAGTGAAGTAGTAAATCAGGCGGGGGAGTAGTACCATCTTGGAGATGGCCACTCTTCCCGCTACAGATAACGGCAATGTTGTCCAGAATTGTACCTGCGACTTCAGTGCCATCAGTGATCTACCCAGGTTGCCGTCTATCATGTCCCCGGCGCTCCTATATACCTGTATCCCAAGGTAACGGAAGGTCGTGTCCGCCATTTGAAAGGTATATGGTGCAAAGGGCAGTGGGGTGGGCGCACCAGCGGTGCTAAAACAGTATCCGTATGACTTGGGCTCACTGATGGTGAGGCCCGACAATGTGCGAAATTCTTCAAATATCCTAGGTATGGGGTCTAAGTCACCTCTCAGATCCCGTAGGTACAGTATGATATCATCGGCATATGCGGACACCACATGTACTGTCCCGCCTCTCGCTATGCCCCTGTGGGATGCCAATGTCCGGAGTTTACAGAGCAATGGCTCAAGTGCTAAGATAAATAACAGCGGGGACAACGGGCAGCCCTGTCTGGTACCTCTTGCAACGTTCAATGTCTCTGATATGCACCTGGTGGTACGTACCCGTGCCGTTGGGCGGGTGTACAGTAATCTAACCCAGGCAATATATTCGGGCGGTATCCCAAATTTTGCAAACGTCGCAACCATAAAATCCCATCTAAGTGAGTCGAAAGCTTGTTTTAGATCCAAGGAGACACAGCCCTCTGTGCCTACTTCTGCCTGATCGCACAGCATGAGTTGGGCTAACCTCCGGAGGTTCATAGCCGTGCTCCTGCCGGGCACGAACCTGCACTGGTCGGGGTGTATTAGTTGTGGGATGTATTGGGCTAGCCTCGTCGCCAGTATCTTGCTCAATATTTTCTGATCAGTGTTTAATAAAGATAAAGGCCTGTAGTTAGCCAGTTGCATTCCGTTCCTGCCTGGTTTCAGGAGAGAGACTATCAGAGCCTGAAGGGACGACTGCGGCAACGACTGAGTTCGCAGTGCCTCTTGGTAGATAACCTGTAGGCGCAGGGCGAGAAGGTCGATATATGTTTCGTAAAACTCTGCCGGGAGGCCGTCCGTCCCAGGGGTTTTGTTTCTCGGGAGAGCGTGAATGGCCTGACGGATTTCTACAACCGTGATACGGCGTTTCAGGTCGTCACGTTGTCTGTCTGCTAGCTGGGGCAGGTCTAGGCCCCCCATAAATTCCTCAAATGCCGTATGTGAGAGTTGTTGGTGCGGGCCGTATAATGTGGCATAGTAGTCTCTAAAAGCAGTGTTAACAGCCATCTGAGTCGTGGCCGTCGAGCCCCCCTGGTCCATAACTTCTAAGATGGGCAAGTGTGTCGGGGCATCACGTATAATGCGGGGTAGCAGGGGTCCTGATCTGTCAGCTTGTGTGTGTTGCCTGCAGGTGTATTCCCTATAGTCCAGTAATCTTAGTTCCTCTAGCAGCTCAGCGTGGCATATGTGCGCCTCTTGTAGTGGCGTGAAGGGTAAGTTCGTACCTGCAGCCTCACTTTCCAGCATTGCTAGTCGACTCTCAACTTCTTTTAGGCTGTCGATCACCGCACGTCTCCTGCCCACACGAGCGGCCATTGCTTCCCCTCTAATGCACACCTTAAATGCGTCCCATTCCATTTGCCTGGAACTAGCAGTGTCTGCATTTGTGGTAAAGTAATTGACAATGGTATCTGCCAGTGAAGTCTTAAAGACAGTATCTTCTAGCAGTTCCGCAGGTAACCGCCATGTTGGAATCGGTGTGGGGACCCTGCCCCATTGAAGTGTTATTTCCACGGGGTTGTGGTCAGAAAGTGTCTTACCCATGTGTTCCGCCGTGAGTATTGTCCCTAACAAGGGTTTGGAGCAGAAAACTCGGTCTATTCTAGTGTGTAATTTGTGTGGCGGGGAGTAAAAAGTTTATTCCCTGTTGAGTAAGAGTTTGCTGCGCCATGTGTCTGCCAGATCCCAACCCTCCGCCCATTGCGCCAGCGCATCCGCCTGTCTTCTGCTCTCAGTGGCATGTAATGGTGGGTGCGATCTGTCTAGTAAGGTATCCAACACTGCGTTAAAGTCCCCGCCTATAATCCATTTGTATTCTGCCCATTCAGTCAATATCCCATTTGCGCTGGCTAAAAAGTCTGACTGGCCTGAGTTTGGTGCATACACACTTCCAAGCACAACAGGGGAGCCATCCAGCAGACCACGCACAAATACATATCTACCCTCCTTATCTATTCTCTGTTCCACTGCCTTAAAGGGTACTGAGTTCCGGAGCCAAATGGCTGCCCCCCTTGAGAATACAGAGTAAGAGGTAGCGAAAAGTTGTCCCTTCCATTTCTTTAGCAGCTTCGTGCTCTCCGCATTGTTCAAATGGGTCTCTTGAAGGCAGGTCAACATGACACCTCTCCGGTTGAGTTGTGCCAGTATTCTGTGTCTCTTGTGAATAGACCCCATACCCCTCACATTCCAGGTGCACTGCTTGTAGGTATTAAGGGATCCCATGACTGTTTGTGTTACGTGAGTTCATCAGGCGTCTGGGCAGATAGGCCACATATACCATATGTGAGGAGTCGAGTGCCATATAAACGTGTAATTCCCTAACGTGAAGGTCCCCAAGCAAAATTACCTGAGGTCCAAACCAAGTAGCCCAACGTGGGCAAATGACAAACCAAAACATGTCTATACGGTGGGGGGTGTAGTCTACGTACACCTGTCTTGTACCTGTCGGTGGTGTTACAGTGAGCCCGTAGCTAGTGTGTCCCCGCTATCACCCATCCCCTCACGTGCCCATGTGCGAGGTTCACACATTACCACCCGGAGTCCGCCAAGGGCGCAGTCAAAATTCTTCTGCCATTTGTGCTGTGATTTTGGGAAAAAGCTGCAAGCTGTCCGCAGAGCCGGATACCTCCGTATGTGTACCCGAAATGCTGACCGAGCCAGCTGCGCCGCCTGCATTGTGTGCGGCCAGCGCCTCTTCCGTCAGTTGGACCACGGTTGTATGTTTCCCAGAGCGACCCTTAGTCGATTTTCCACTCGCTGTAGATCGTGCCGAGTGCTCTTTTCCAGCGTTGGATTGAGGATGTTGTCGGTCCGTCCGGTGCGATGGTCAGTCACTCCGGTTATCTGAAACGGGTCTTGTGTGGTCGGCGGTGTTAGTGTCACCTCCATCCACTCCTCCGCTTCCTCAGGAGTGTCAAAGAAGTGCGATTTGTTTTCGTACAGTATTTTGAGGCGAGCAGGGAACAGCAGGGCATATTTCAAATCCCTGTCTCGCAGTTTACGTTTCACTCCTAAGAAGGTAGACCTAGCTCGTTGCACCGCCGGGGTGAAGTCCGGATACACAGATATAGTTTTGTCTTCGTACCTGAGCAGCGCCTTCACTCTTGCCACACGTAGGACCGAGTCGCGGTCCTTATAGTGAAGGAGTCGTGCTATCAATGGACGTGGTGGTGCCCCTGGCTTTGGCGGTCTCGCAGGCATTCTATGCGCACGTTCTACACTGTACAGCGGGGTTAGGTCTTGCGGGCCAACCACCGTCTTGAGCCAGTCTTCTACGAACAGCGTGGGGTTTCTCCCCTCGCTGCGCTCCGGAATTCCCAAGATTCGGACGTTATTGCGGCGGGCCCGTCCTTCCGCGTCATCCATCTTGTCCCACAGTAATTTAATTTGTTTTTCCATGCCTTCTATCTTCGTGGAGTGGTCCGTTTGCTGTGGTATGACATCGTCTAGTGCAAGCCGCTGTTCCGAGACCTTCTCAGCCAGTTTGTTGTGGTCTGCCCTGAGCAGCAACAGGCCAGTGGCCATATTGTCCATTCGTAGTTCTAGCGCTTCTCTTGTAGCTCTTATTTCATTCAGAATAAGGTCTAGCTTGGCGTCCTGCATGCCCTTTCCCGTTGGCGGTATAATATCCACGTTGGAGGTGGCAAGTGGATCTTCCGATCCAGTAGATTGCATGTCCGTGCCTATGCCCTGGTCCTGGGCCTTGACCCTGTGTCTCCCCATGGATCTCGTGTGCAGGGTGGCGGTGGACTGGCTTCGGCAGCCCCCTCGATTTACAGCAGGCACCCCGTATCTTCGGTCTCCCGTCTAGTCCGTGCAGGTAGTTCCTTTATCAGCTTGTCCGATAGAGTAGGGGTTGCTGGTAGTACGATTTCAAGAGGGGTCGGAGGACCTTATCGGCGCTGTAGGATCTACGCTTGTGCGTAGTGGCACAGTTTCAATTCCCCCTTACTCAGCCGCAGCAGGGTTCTCGGTGGTGCAGGCAGTTGTTGCTTACCGCACTCTCGGCGGGGTGTGTCGAGTTCAAGCAGGAATCGCCGTGCTTCCGCGCCGCACAGCCGGTAGCCTTCGGCGCAGCAGCTCCGTAGGTAGCTTGTATCCGAGTGCCTCCCTTTGTAGGGTGTGCCCTGCTGCGTGCAGTCGTCCTTGCCAGTGTTGTTTTGGCAATCGTGCAATGGCTATGCTGCACACCGTGGGCTGCGTCTCGGCGTATTTGCCTTGGGATCTCTTCACTGCCACCTCTTGTTCCGGTTGGTACGTCGGTACCAATATGGCGCCGCGCGCCGCTGCCCAGCGCGATTCCACTCTGCTCGCTCAAGGCGGCCGCGGCGCACCCCCAGGTGTTGTGTAGTATGCCCGGTGTCCACCTCCGTATCAGTCCTGTCCCACGCACCACTTTCAGGCTGTCAGGGACCATGCGCGGGTGTAGTCCTCCCGTCGGCAGCGCTCTGGATTCCCAACTCGGTCACCGTCAGCCGCCGCTCGGGGCAGGCCAGGGGAAGCATGTGTCTCAGGACGCCCTAGGCGCGACTCTTAGGTGCAGGATGAGCGGGCGCCGGTCTCCGGGCACTGCGGCAGGTTTCAGTGGCGCCGCACACCTCCGACGCCTCCCCAGTGCTCCGCTGATCGTCTTCAGCCGGTCCGGTCTGCACTCGAAATTTAGGACCCGGCTTCGGCCGGGGGCGCAGGCCGCGGTAGTCTCGGCGATCTCACACGGCCTCCACCGGCGCCACAGGGTCGCTCGTTGCCGTCGCTAGGTCTCTCACACCCACGGCGTTTGTAGGGGCCCGAGTCAGGTGGGTAAGATCTTAGGGTAACAGGATATTCAGCAAGTATATCGGGCTATCGACGGAGCTCGATCGCTACACGTCCGCCATGTTCGGCTCGTAGCCACGCCCCCCCATTGGTTCAATATAGTTTATCATACAAATGTATTATTAGGCAATTCTGGAAGGTTATGTAAATGTGCTAAGTAATACTGGGACTCATAGGTGGATGAAAAGAGGTGCTGTTACTCTGTAGGCAACACGAACAGGGGCCCAGGCAGCAAAGAAGTATTTGATATGTCACACAGAAATAAATCAAATGAAAATAAAACTAAAAGCTAATAGGTTTGGTAAGAATGTAATTTGTTTAGACACTACTACCAAGTTAAATAAAGAGTCTTTATAGTGAATGCATTTTTTTACTTTTATTCTGACACCGTTATGTAAATTAGTATTAAAATGTATTTACAATTTGAAAGGGCTATGCTTTCATATACATGATCTAGTAGTACAGTGGAATTAATTAGAAAATGGTGGAGATAATTATATAATATTCATTCACAATAATTGAGGCAGAATGGATGCTTAGTATGCTTAAAAAGAGGTTAGTGTGAGTAGAAAGTGCATTGCATGTGGGCAACAAACAAACTAAATGTGGTTCTGTCGGAGTTGGTCAAAACATTTGTTACTCATTTATAGGTTGTCTGGTTCAGCCTTCACTTAAACACATTGAGTGGTATCAACTTCAATCGAAGGGATGCCTACAGGTCTGTATTACATTGTTTCAATACTTTAATTGCTCATCCACAACTTGTCTCAAAATCATTCGCTCCTACAGCACAAGCCTCCCAGTCTGCTTTTAACCCCGCGATCATCACATTTGCCACCTTTTGAAGCGTTTTTAAAGATTTTGTCCATTTTTAGGTGACGTTTTGAGCCATTTTTCTGCCTATTGATACATTTATGGGAGTAGAGTATCTCCATATAGTGTCTTAAGTTAACTCCATCTTCATGATATAAAGTCACATTGAATTCCTGGGGTTGAAATGTCAATTTACTTTGGAGTTGATACAACTTTAAGGGGGTTGGATGAAACATTTAGACTCTCAATATCAATCCTGCACCAATGAGGTTGTATATCTAAGAGGACTGACTAATGAAAACATTAACACATTGATTATTATGTTTCTATGCTCTTCACGTGCACTCACTGTTCACACAAGCCCATTACACACTGCGCACGGAGCACTTGTGTAGATGAAATGTGTACATTGTGAATTGAACTACTGCCAAAAATACACTACTTCAAATGAGAAAATGTAATTCAGATTTACTTTTGTGTGCTTTAAATACAATCGTGTAAATTAATGGTGAGGACTTAAGCAGACCACCTATAAATGCACAAAGAATATTTTCAGCAACTTCGACAGAACCACATTTAGTTGGTGTACTGTGATTAACCCGGGTTCTGACCAACACAGGGTAACCCCACAAATGTTAAAGGTAGGGCGGTTCTCTAGGAGAAGTGAAATATTTTATGTGGTTCAAAGAATATCAAGTGTGAGGAGAACACATATTAACATGATTTTATAGAGTCAGGATGCAGCCCTAACTTGGAGCGGTTTCACATGATTCAATTGTGGAATTTATATACAAATAAGACAAATATGTTACTCATGAAATGTAGGATAAAGAATTACAATTATGGTTAGTTACTAACCAAATTATGGTTTGGTTTTTCAACAATCACTACTTAAATGCTAACAATAAACATGCACACTTAACTGCACAAGAAAGGAATGTAAGACATTGTTACTGGGAATTCTCCCCAAAACACACAATCTTAAGCACAAAGAAGAATCAAACCATTTCATATGCTACAGACTCTTTATTATAAATTTATAGAACGCTGATAATGATGTGCATGTTGTTGCAGGTAATCCAACATTCCTTTGATAGAAAGGACCCGCACTCCGGGGCGTAACACGCGGGGGTCCCCCAAGCTCCAGGGGCCCCCTCAGCACAGCACTTCCGCCAGCGAGCTCCTGATAAGAGTCCATAGGGGGCCCCTCCACGTACCTTGCAGGGGGGGGGGCTCAATTTTCATTATGCCACTGCCAACACTCAAGGGCTCTGGAAAGTATTTTTAATCTCCAGCGGTGAGAGATAAAGGAAAAAGCGTCCATCTGGACACGTTTTTAGATAGTCCGTCTATAGCTGCATTACTGGGTCTTCAAGCGGCATTGCTTTCATATTTGTGGGTTTTCGGAATGAGATAAAAAAAACTGGCAGCTTTGGACATTCATTCTTCAAAAAGTTGTATTCATCACAGTTAAGGAACCCTTTTCTCTCCCACACATTCAAATCACAATAAAGTTAATTCTTAGTAGTATTATAGAATATTCTAATTACTCTCTTATATGAACAGTTTATCATATATTTGATTATATGCTTCTTTCATAGATACTTCTGGGCCAGATCACCACGTTTCCACCTTCATCGTGACCCCCTCACAACACAATTCTTGTTCTGACTCAATGAGAGCATAGTGCCCCAATATGCTTTTTCCTTCTCATTTAGTTGCATCCTAGAAGTGCTTATCCTCATATGTAGATCTCTCAATTCTCTGAGCGCTATTTCTGAAAATATGTCCCGCAGGCATTGCTGGATGGCAGGAACGTACGTGTTGTTGCAGAAAAACTGCACAGTTGTACCCAGTTTTGTCATACCATACATCACAAATGTGGAAATAACTTCTCTACAAGATAATTTGCAGTTTAGGCCTGAAAATGATTGTTCGTTGAATAGGCAGCCCATATAAACCAGTAAAGCAGTTTGTCGCCTCACAGGAATCCTTTACAGAAAGAACATCCAAGCGGTATGGCTACATCTAGGACCAGCCTCGACATTAGAGAGAGTTTCTGTGTATTTTACAGACACTGAAAAACTAGCACTAGTTAATCCAAACATTGAGTATACACATAAAGAATTATTATATTGACTGCTAGTACCCTAAGTGCGCTTTCACACTAGAAGCAATGCGTCTGAATTAAATTGCTCCTCAGTTAACATACAAGCCAAATTTCACGTCACGTCTGGTGGAATATTATGAAGGCAACCTAGGTAGACGAGGAAAACCTGATCCATTCACTCATTGAAAACCTAGCTGTCAAGATGCTTCTATAAAAGAACATTACATATGTTTTCTTAGTTCAACTCTTTAACTAATCTGGTGCTGATGGAAACTTTCTAACTACAAGTTAACTTTTCAAGCCATAAAGGAAACCTGAGCTTGCCCTAGTTTGCAAACCGATTTCAAAAAGGAAAATGAAGACATTTAAGAATAACAATTGGTAGACGCAGAAATAATAAAACATACTTCGTAGGAGTTTCATTTTCATCCTCATTAACTCCTGTACCGTTAGGAAATCCAGTCATTGAAAATGAAGTTCAAATTGTGATGTGGGATTTGAAAGGAACCATGATAGAATTAAATGAAGCTGAGGATGACTACAATACTGTTATTTAACTAACTGCTACTCAGGCATTCCTTTCTGATGAAATACAAGAAATATTCTACACAGCCTTAAACGGGATGATAAATAATGCCCTTGTTACAATAATTTTCGAATACTGTATTATATTAAGAGACAATCTGACATTACCAAATGTTTACGAACAAAAGTGGTAAGCATGCAGCTTCATACAACTACTGATCCAGAGATATCATGTTTAGCGACAGCTTCAACAGGACTCGCAGTATACCATATAAAACGAGTCACTGCACATCGAATGTTGATGTGTCCAGGGAAACATAACAGACTGGACCGCCAAAATTTACCATTGAAGCTAGTCGTCAAGGCAGTCTCATTTTCAAAAAAACAGGAAAGTTCTAATCATTCATACAGTTAACATGGTTAAAAAGAACAAGTTACTTACCTTCACCTTCGGTAACACTTTATCGGGTAGAGACTATCTTTCCTTAGAATAATGCCAGGCGTGAGACTGGATCTGATAGTTTCTCAACGATCTCTCTAGCATGCCGGTAGGTGGAGTCATTCAGATCTTGTGGCGTCTGTGGCATTGTCGGTGCTGGAAGTGACATGCGTGGTGCCTATATAGGCACCAACCCAGAGCGCTGTCTTTACTATTTTTACTACATCAGAAGCACAGAGCCAAGCTGAGGAAGAACGACTGGTGTGCCAAATGTGAGGACCAAAAAGATCTCCTAATGTCGTGAAGACAGACCGCAGAACAAGGAGGATAGGAGGGTCGGTAAGGAATCTGCAGCTAAATAGAGTCTCTACCCGACAAAGCGTTACCAAAGGTAAGCAATTTGCTCATCTGATAGAGACGTCCAGCTACAAATTCCTTTCTTTAGAATCAATATCAAAGCAATATTTCTCACCAGAGGTGGGTCTGTGGATTGTCGGAGTACTGAGGAGGCAATGTGCCCATCTCGCTGACCAGTCAGCTGAGGCAGTAGTGCTTGGCAAACATGTGAAGCGATGCCCATGTAGCTGCCTGACAGATGTCCAAGACTGGGGCTCCTTTTTCTAGGTCAATGCATAGCAGATGTTAATACAGACAATGATCCATCAAGAGATGGTTCTCTTTTGAATTGCCTTCTCTTTCTTTGCCCCTACAAATCCAACAAAGAGTTGATTGTCCACCCTGAAGTAGTTGGTATGATCAACATTGAACTATACCGCTCTTACTGGGCCCAGGCAGTGGAGTCTCTCCTCTTTTTTAGAGGGACGAGGAAGGGGAAAAAGATAGGCAGGTTGTTGTTTTGCCTGACATGAATAGGTATCACTACCTTTGGTAAAAAGGATGCCTGAGTTCTTAGCAACTGGTTTGTCTGGAAAAAATGAAGTGCAAGGAGGGTTAACGGAAAGTGCTTGTAACTCGCTAACCCTTCTGGCAGATGTTATTGCAAGAAGGAAGACCCTTTTTAGAGTTAAGAGCCGTAGAAAGCAGCTATGCTTCGGCTCAAAAGGGGATTACATGAGGAAGGTAAAATTGTAATTCAAGTCCCATTGGGCCATAATGAAGAGCATGCGAGAAAACATATGCAGCAAGCCTTTAAGTAATCTGGTCACAACAGGTAACTGAAACAGGGAAGATTGATCCAGCAACCACAGAAAAGTGGAAATGGCAGACAGATATCCTTTCACTGAGCCCAGAGCAAAGCCTTGCCAGGCCAGGGATCAAACGAACAGCAGAAACTCAGACAAGGGTGTAGACAAAGGACCATTAGATTTAGATGTGCACTACAAACTTTTCCCATCAGCAGGCACATATGGTTTTGGTAGAAGAACACCTGGCTGCCAAAATAATATCACATACTTCGGGATGGAGAGCAAACACCCTCAACTGTGACAGCTCAATCTCCAAGCATGAGGGTGGAGAGTTGACAGGTTCGGATGCAGTACTCTGCCCTGATGCTGCGACAGAAGATTCCCCTGAATGGGCAGCCTGACTGGAGGACAGATGCTCAGACTCTGGAGTTTGGGATACCACACTCTCCTTTCCCAGTCCAGAGCCTCTAGACGATTTGGGCCAAGGTGTTCTTGATCTTCTTGAAAACCCTGTACAAGATTGGTACAGGAGGAAAGGCATAAAGGAGTTTTGAGCTCCACTTGAGATGAAAATGAGTCTCTGAGCGTGAGTCACCTTGGAAACTCCAGTGCACAGATGTGCTAACATTGCGTGTTCTCAGCAGTGACAAACAGATCTATTCAAGGCTCTCCCCAAACTCGAAATAGACCTTGCGCCACCCCTGGATGAAGATGCCATTCGTGATTTGCTAGGCATCTACAGTTGCATCCTAGAAGTGCTTATCTCTGGTGGCCAGAGACACTGCCAGGTGTTAAACCACCAAGGAAATGCCCTGATGTTCCAGCCATGTCCAGAGGCACAAGGCCTCCTGATAAAGGGTGCACAACCCCACCCTGCCCCGTTTGTTGCAGTACCACATGGCGGTAATGTTGTCCGTGAACACTTGAACCAGCCTTCCCTTGATGAAAGGAAAAAAGACTTGCAATACAGTCAGATTTATCTCGGTTCAAAAGCCGTCCTAGCACAGGAGTGATGCATCTATTACTACTGTGAGCTCTGGATGGGGAAGAGGTTCCCCATACTATCATGTGAATCACATGGTATATAGCAAATGTTTTTGATTTGGAGGCCGCATTTGCTGAGAAATCCAAATGGTCTACTATTCTGCATTTCCCAGGTCTCATGATAAAAACACTGCACCCCATTGTGTGGCTGGGGTTACCCTCTCTTCACGTCGGCTTTGCCGTCCATAGCCACCTCTCATCGCCGATAAGAGATCAACGCGGTAGACGCCACCACGGGTATCGGGCATTGCTTCCCTCCTTTACTGTGTGTAGCCATTGCCTCAGCCACAATACAGCACTGGGTCTCCTGCCGCAATCTAACCGCTGTGACGCAGCATAAATGTTCCGCGGCTGTAGCTGCTGCCACTGCCGATAAAGTCGAGGACCTTCCAGTTTCTATATACAATTCCTATTTTCCAGCTATAAAAACGGTTCCTGCATTCCACCTAAAGGGTCCTAGTGCCGAGGGAGTCTCTGTGCCGCATTGTCCTACACCATCTGAGGAACGGGGCACAAGGGGAGAGGCGAGTTGCGGCCTCACACAGATGCCATCTTGCCCCACACCTGAAGACAAATCCTCTGCCCTTCCTTGCAGTGTAAATTGGGGCAAGGACCCTCTCTGACCCCCAGGGGCAGAAAGACTGGTTAGCCCCCGTTGTGGAGGTATGGCACAATGTCAGGATGACATGGCTATGCCCCTTTCCTTTGCCCAAATGTAAAATCCCTGGTTTCTAGTGTGCTTTCTACCCCTCCAAAGGGCAGATTAAGCGCAATCTCTTCAGTTGGGTCTAGCCTCCTATTTGTCCCTGGGGGTATGGGAGGGCCAAGGGCACAGAAACACTCTATTGTTCCTTTGGGGTTGTGGCTTGATGCTAGGGTAGGCCACCACCATCCTTTGTTTGTTTTGGTACCATTTTGAAATCTCTGGTGTCTAGTGGCCATTCTAACCACCCGGCTGGGCACATAAGTGGCAACCTTCCTCAATGTAACAAAATATGACAAACAACCTGCATGCACCCAGGGTAGCAGAAAGACTCCAGTTCCCTTTTGGGGTGGGGGTGTGGTTCGCAGCTAGGGTAGGCCATCCCATTTTGTCTGTTTTGATGCTATTTTGAAATACCTGGTGTCTAGTGGGCTTTCTGCTTCCACAGGGGCAAATTGGTGGCAAACCCCCTCTCTGCCCCACTGGTGGGGGGGGGGAGGAAGAGGCAGAAAGACTGGGTTGCCCCTTTTGTGGTGGAGTATGGTCAAGTGCCAGGGCGGTACACCCACACCCCTTTCTTCTGCCCAAATGTAAATTACCTGATGTCTCATTGCTTTCTGACCCTCTGTGGAGCAGACTGGGGGATTTGCCCCTGATCTGCATCCCACAGGATAGCCTGTTGTGCCCCTTTTGGGTGGGGAAATTGCCCTGCGCGTAGTGGGCCACATCCACCCTTTATTTTTTCCCTGGTGTCTAGTGCGCTTTTTGCCCCCCGACTTGTAGACTAACGTGCCAATTTGTCCCCCATGGGGGACAAAAAGACAGTTAAGTCCTTTTTGGGGATGGAAAATGACCCTGTGGAGCTTGGGCCACCTTAGCCCCTTGTTAAAAACAATAAATAATTAACCGTGACTAGGGGGCTTTCGGCCCCCCTCCGGCAGTGGCAGATTGGGAGAAAATCCCCCAATCTGCCCCCTCAAGAGGGGCAAAAGGCAGTAGGGCTTTCTTTTTGGTTAAGGTCAGGGACCTCTGCATGCTGGGTCCCTTGAATCCTTTTGTTTTTTCTTTCCTTTCCTTTGTGACTAATGGATTTTCTGCCACTACTGAGGAGGCAAATTGGGAGCAAAGCCTCCAATTTCTCCTCCAAATGTAGCAGAAAAGCTGGAGTGGCTTTTTGAGAAGCAGGCATGGCCCTGTGTGTTTTATATCCCTGCTGTCTAGTGGGTTTTCTGCCCCTGGTGGGACAAATTCTGGGCAATCTTTTAATCTGCTTCTCCCCACAGACTGTAGTCCATTTTTTTTGTGTAAGAGCATTGCAACGTGCATAGAGAACGCCCCACCCCCTTGATTTATTTTGTTAATCACTAGAGTCTAGTGGACTTCCTACCCCTCCCGGGGGCAAATTGGGGGTGATTGCCCCATCTACCCTTCGGAGGCAGAAATACTAAATGGTGTCTACAGGGAGTACCAGGTCATCACATCCTACAGTGATCGCCTTGCCCTTTGCAGGGAATAGGTGGTGTTGTTTGAAAGCTGAGTTTCAGTATATATCTATGGAAGTCCCCTTCACGCTTCTTGGGAAACTATGAAGTGGCTCCTGGGTACCAGTATGCCGGTGATGTCATTATGTTACTGATGAGATCACGTCTTTCGCAGAAGATGGATAGTTCTCCAACCCAAGGTGGCTTGACAAGATAGGTTCACCGAAGCAGCACACAACAACTGCATCTTGGGTGCCCGGTACTTCGGCATGGCTTCCATGTCCATAGCTCCAGGTTGGGAGTGCTATGGACGTGAGAGTCATGCCCATAGCACCCAAGGAAATAAATGAAAGAGAATAGGATGGTGTGAAAACCCCTTGGTGAACAGGCAGTATAATTTGGGCCTATTAAGTGGTAGGCAGATAAAGAGAGGAGCAGTGATGTTCTACAGGCATAGGGACCTTCCAGCATGATAAGAGATTTGGAGCAACACTTATTTTTGCCAATAAATTAATGGAGTTCTGTAGAACCATGCAATAGCCATGAAGAAGGTGCTGGGTAAGAAGACACGGTATCTCTGGCGCGGGGGTGGTGTAAGTGTGGACGGCTTGCCATTGACAAGGTAACTTGTCAACATAGTAGTAAAGGAGCTGAAAAGTATTTAGTAATGATATATCAAAAGGCAATGCGTTGGTAACAATATAAACATTGTTTAGGTAGCTCCTGAAAGTTGTGTTGTCTGTTTGCAGTGAAACCACCTCTGATGTTACTGGAGGAAGAAAAAATGCGGAAACTAGATTGACCATCTACTTTCTTCTTTAGGATGTTGATGTGAATGATCCTTTACCCATGTGACAATGCCCACTGAACCTTAAATTGATCCGTATATTACCCCCAAGCCATTTTGCCATAAGTCATGTATCATAGCCTGAATAGGAAGTTGCTTCTGGAACTTATTTCTCGGGTAACAACAGAGAAAGTGTGGAATTTTATAATACGTCTACTTGTCCAACAGTCAAAATGCTTCAGAAGGCTACTGGTCCCTTTTGGTGGAAAGCAGTGGGGTGGCAAATCATGGCAGCAATGTCATTATACTATATTTTCGAAAAAAGCCGCTCATATTATGCATGGTATAGAATTTAGCAACCAGCCTGCTCCTGAGGATCCCATATAGGTGGACCCGCGGACGTGACCTCAACACTAATGAGTGACTTAAATGAGGCTCGCTCCCCCCCAGGAACTGATGCGAAAGCCTGCAAATCTAATAGCGTATTTGACAAATTGTGAGGACCCACATACGGTCAGTCCTCTATGCATATATAGCACTCTTTAGCGTGAGTGCTAAAAATGCTTTAACACGTGGTAGCTATTTTTACCACTCACTTTTTCACATCACTCCCTTTATTCTGAGAGGTCCTGAAGAAAGCCCCAATATTTTTTCAAGCAGGCTGAAACATGTCGACCATCATAGGTTAATAATAAGCTACACATAGTACCAGTAGCCCATTATCCACTCTCCTGTTTTTAAGCATACCCCAGATCACCAGGAATAAATTAACAGGTAGAATTCTGGAGGTATTTTTACTTTTACACTGACTTCATCACATCCACTTACACCTTAACCAGCTCCACTGTAAACAGGTGTCGCGGCACAGCTGGGTAGCGTTCGGCTACCCGGCTGGGACCCAATGATGAAGCATGACACCAACCAGGTTGGTGTGTGAGGGTATTATTAACAAACCTTTGAGGTGCCAGACACTCTAATGTCAGACAGTCATTTATTTATTTTGGCCCTCTTCTTTGGTTATTAAATACTTCTAGGGACAAAGATGGCCGTCCAATTGTCCTATTTCTCTACATTTTGGTTTTTGAATAGAAATTAGCAAGCCTCTGATTATGCAACCTCTCTGATAATACTAGACTTTGAACATGATAGAGCTCCATTATTGCCTAATATATGAATATGTACATTCTCAGTGTCTACAGAGAGCCTTTTTATATTTGGGTCCTGTTTAGGACAACTTTCTGTATGCAGAAGAGCTATGAACATGCCAGCACTTTCATTATGCAATAGTTCTGATTGTGGCAGATTTATGGAAGTATCAGAGTTCTAATTAGGCAATCACTGTATTTTTTAGCTTAGATTCAGAGATAGCATCTTGAGATTTTCTCTGGCTATTATAAGCATGTAGCCAATCTCACAAAATGCTATTGTAAAGAAACCCCGTTTATCCACTTTCTGAGTATCATGTGAATTGCCCAAAGCCTTACCTTCTCCACCTGACCACACTGTAGGATCTTGGGCAAATCAAGTCACCATACTGGGCATCAGTTGACTTATTTATCACATTTAAAAAGATATACCAGGTGCTATATGAATAGCTAAACATCAAGGGCCCAATTCACACAGGTAAACTGACGTGTAGATTTACTGACTTGTGCATTTACTGACGTACATTTACTGTTATACTAAGGTGTAAATGTAAATTTCCAAGCGTACATTTACACCAAAGTGTAGACGTGCATGTCTCCATCTTCTGAAACTAGGGGGTAGAGATGTATAAGACTAGGGACCAGATGTAGGTAAACTCAATTTAGCAAGTCCTTAATAGCGATTTTTACCGAATTGCTATTAAGGACTCGCTAAGTTGAATGTAGGTAGGAATCGCAAAAATATTTGCAATTCATTATTATTCCTTAATTGTGAATCGCAAATTGAGATTAGCAATAAAGGAATACCATCCCATTCATTCCTATGGGCCAAGAGGCCCATACGAATCAATAGGATTTGCGCCCGCAATTTGCGAGTAAACAAGAGGCACTCGCAAATTCCGGGCGCAATTTCAAGGGTGCAAGGGTTCCAAAAGGACACCCTGTTGCACCCCTGAAATGTGCATGTGTGCACATGTGGCACACATACATGCCCTACGGTCATGAATGTGTGCCACATGGCACTTTAAAAAAAGCAAAAAAGTAGTTTTTTAACCGCATGCGTGCGGGCGGAATTCCGCTCGTACGCTGACTTTTTCAAAAGCGCACTTTACGTGACGAGCTGGGCTCGTCATGAGCGTGCGAGGTGGCTACCTCATGACGAGCCCAGCTCGTCATCAGCGTCGAAGGGGTTAAAGGAAATTGCTAATTACCACCAACTTGAAGTTGGTGGCAATTAGCGATACCTTAAGGCTAAAGGGCACTTTCATTTGTGCTACTTACATTGCATTTAAGGAATCGCAATTTGCAAGTAGGTTTAATCTTACCTACATTGCTCAGAGCCAAATAGCGATCGCAAACGGTGAAATTCTGCGAATTTCGGCATTTGCGGTCGCTATTTGGCTTCCTACATCTGGCCCTAAATTTCCTAGTGTAACTAACTTTCACTTGTAGATGGAGATCACCACCACTGCGGCGGAAAAAATCATTATGGTACAGTATTCAGAAATATAATA
This sequence comes from Lissotriton helveticus, assembly GCF_964261635.1. Taxonomy (NCBI): domain Eukaryota; kingdom Metazoa; phylum Chordata; class Amphibia; order Caudata; family Salamandridae; genus Lissotriton; species Lissotriton helveticus. Next base: position 1,009,203,386 of record NC_136057.1, on the reverse strand, counting down.
CATTTTGTTTCTTAAAAAAATATTTAAAACATTTAACGGAAAATAGGATGCGAATTAAATCAAATATTTGTTAGTAACCTAGAACTAATAAAATTAATTGTTACAGCGCATTAGCTCATCAAATTAAGTCTTCATTTAATTGTTTAATTATAAAAATACATACATTTATTCTATAAATATTATTATTTAAACAAAATTGAAAACAATACCACCCTTAATAGCATTTTTATACTTTTTAAGTAAATGCTATGCTTTCAATTACTTTAAGACAATTATATATTTTTAATAAGTTTATTTGTATTTTAAAATATAAGCTAATTAATTTTAAACAAATGCAAAACATTTACATTTAATATAATTAAAAAAAATTAAACACAGTAATGTGTGTGTGTGCATATGTATATATCTATCCACAGCACGATTTTTTGGCTCAGCCGAACCAAAAACAAATATATGCCCTCACAGCGGGTTTCCAGATAAATGAAGGTTTAATCCAGATAGTTCATTTTCTTTGAACAGCATACAGCATGGAACATTTTACCTAAAGCGTTTAGGCGCAACACACGCCTTGCCAACACACGCCTTGCTCATGGGTAATATGCTTCAGTAATGGTGCATGTTAAGTAATAACACCCAGTGTGAACAGTAACAAAGGACTCACAGGAGAAAGGACTCACAGGTCCACAATATTTTCCCAATACAGAAAGAAAGGGTCTGGATAGCCAAGAAGCAGACACCTCAATCCGAGTTGATGAAAAGAGACTTGTGAGGCGGGTATCATGGAAATAGCACACAGGAGCCTCGCAGCTGCCAGAACCAAGCAAAATCTGCTCAGAATTAATCTTGGAGGTCTCACTGAGCAGTGAAAGACATCTGAGCCACCTCTCTTATTTTTCACGAGCTCACGGAGCATACAACATGAAACTCGTCGCCTAGGACTAATCACAGCATGAGAGCAGGGACAGAGCTGGAAACTAAACAGAGTAAACTGTCACCTGCTAAAGCTCAACAACATTCATCCATCGGCTTGTCCAAGGAGAGGAATCAAGCCATGAGAGCAAAGACGGGGAGATTGAACAGAGTCTACAGTCCGCTATCACAGCCGGGCATAAGTCACAAAGTGAGACTTGTACATTCCACATGAAACTCATTATTAATTGTAGCATGATGGCAGGACAGATATGGAGACTAAAGAAAGTGTATCAGCACCAAGCAACAGCCACGAGGCAACATGCCTGGTGATCTCCGAGCGCACACAACATAATACTAAGAGAACAAAAAAAGGGAATCATAGTAAGAGCCAGGACACTTCTGCTGAAGCTGCAGAGAACATTACAAATGCACCTGATTGATTGATGGTAGTTAGGGGGCAGGCCATAGTAGAGATAACTGGGAATTGGAAGGCGATGACAGGTGAAATTGAGAACCGGCTGCTTCAGATGGTGTTCAAGCAAATGGTGAATCCGACTACAGAGTGGGCCCACTCAATAGCACTATATAGAGAACAGCATAGACAAATGGTGGAGAGAGAGGATAGGGTGCACTTTTGTAAACAGTAGTATTGAATATATGTGGTGGAAAACCAGGAGGGAACAGTACTGGCATGGTTGTCGAAGAAGGAGGAAAGTCAGAGAGATGGGTGTGGCATATTTACACAAATGAGGGACATACGGTAGAAATGGTGTATGGCATCATGGTGGGGTTTGCGCACTATCTGGAAACATTGTACAAATCCAGATTACTGTGCTCTAGGGAGGATATTTATAGTTTTGGAAAAGATCTTCTAATTGCCACACTGTTAAGGGAAGATAGTGAAAAATTAGAGCAGCGGATAAAGGTAGAAGAAATCTATAAAGCAATGAAACATCTTAAAAGTAGGAAAACCCAGACCCAAATGGGATTTAGCTGAATTTTTAAAAAGTTTCAACAGTAAACTGAGAAAACCTATTTGATGCATATTATATGGGCCAAAACAAGAGGAACCACTTCCGCCAGATCTGAGGATAGCCCCAATAGTACTTCATAGACAGGGTAGATCAATCGAGGTCTGTGCTTGATGTATACCAATCTGAATGTGGAGGATAAGATTTTATTGAAAGTATGTTTTTAACTCCTAATACATAATTATAAACAAATTAATACACCTAGATCAGTCAGGGTTGATGTTACGTAGGTCTACAAAGCATAATCTCGAGGGATAGAGTCAGAGGATGAATGATGACAGCAAAAATAACATTGCTAGATGCTGAAAAGACATTTGGTGAATTGGAATGAGCTTTTCTGTTGTCCATCCTTAGAAAAATGGGTTTTGGTCCAGAGTGTGTGTCCTGGATAGAGCTCCTGTACAAGGAACTGGTAGTGAGATTATGGATCAATGTGCTGGATGTATTTCCTCTGGGTCAGGCCACAAAACAGGGTATATTATTTATATAAGCAGACAACATCCTTTTTTAGCTGGCAGAGCTTGTGCATACTGTCCCCGGAATTCTGTACATATTATCTAAATTTGGCACAGATGCCGACCACCAAATTAATCATGTTTCCCCTCACGGAGTAGGAGTCCCCCGCCCCAAAGGGTAGAAGTGCTTGTTACAATTAACAACAGGAATTAAATATACAGGGGCCTTTACGTACCTGAGAAAGCCGAGTGAGCTGTCCATTTGCCATTTCCTCTGACGAAGGAGCCGCAGTGCTCAGAAACGCGTAAGGATTTTAATTTTGACTCGAGACCAACGAGCTGGCTTTCCAAAATAAATGATTTACATCATCCCACTGCGATGTGTCTTCCTGCTTCAGGGCAATTTTGGATTGATATATATATATATATATATATTTTATATGTGTACCATTATTTGAATGGCGCGGTGCATTGTTTTTTGTTATACCACAGGTTTCACCGGTGAATCTGCTGAACTACAGGATCACTGGTTCAGTATTACACACCGTCGTTTTCTGATAATCATTTTTTCACACCTTTTCGCAGTTGTGTTGATTTCAATTGCAGTAGCTAAGTTATGATCCTAATGAAGGCCGCAGCACTTTTATAGGTTTTAAGGCCAAAACATGTTGATAGTTTCCAAATGCAGCTGTCTCTTTTGTTAGAAGTTACACTTTTTTCTCTTTGTTTTTAACCCTGTCACAAGGTAGCATAATACATTTTTGCGGGCTAACCTTGTAGGCAGTTTTAACCGAGATTCACCCCAGCACTGCACTGACCACACAACCCACCATGCTCACAAAGGGTTTAAGGGTAACTCGTTCTCTCAAAATAAACTTCCCCGAGCTCCTCCCTTGCAGCAAGGGGGTTATAGCCCACATTGCGACTAGGCTCATGATGCGAGGAGGCACCCCTATGATGAAGCATGACACCTTTGGTGTGTGAGGGGAACCGTCCTTGAAAGAGATACCCTTTCCCAGCATGGTTGTTTCTATCCACACGCCCATCAGACTTTCTCAATTGGACGCGTGGGCTTTTTGTGTGACAAGTATCAGTAATATTGGGGAGTTTGCTCACACAGGTCCTATAATCTCTTCATAGGCCCCCTTTCTGTATTCAAAATAAACTGTTTGCCATGCCGAACTCTTCCTTTTTAAAATATATGCCACCCCTGTGGTAGGCCCCACACAGCCCATAGGGCAAGGGGCAGTGCATTTAAAATGATGAACATGTGCTTTTAATCTTTTACATGTCTTGGTAGTAAAAAACGTTTCCTTCCGTTTTCCACTACTGCAAGGCCTACATCTCCCATAGGATAGCATTGGATTGACTTTTACATTTAATACGACAACTTTCGATTGGGAGCAGATAGGAATGTCCAATTTGGTGTCTAAAGAATTGTACTTTTAAGCCCTCTTTAATGGTAAAGGTGGATTGTATGTCACAATTCCAAAACTGCGACTTTTAGAAAGTTTGTATTTTCTTGGCATAACCATTGGGTACCTGCAACCTAGTTCACATGACTAGGTATACTTGGTAGTTTTCTTTGTATATAACTTCCAGGCAATAACACAATGGGAAATAGGTGGAAGCAGGAAGAGCCATCATTAAGGGGGATGGGTTGCACCTACCACACTTGCACATCACGAAGGTTCTGCCTAAGCTCGCTAACAAAGGGTTGGACACTGGTCTTTTGTGACCCTGGGCAAGCAGAAGACAGGGCAGGGAGGTAGGGCACTCAAGACCCCTCTGGAGGTAAACACCTCCAGATCCTTCTCCTGCTTCAAAGCTAGTACCAGGTATAAATATTGGTCCCTCAGACCCAACTCCTAATACAACTCTGGATCTATGAAAGCCCCTTAAAGACTGCTGTCCTGCTTTGTCCGAAGGACTGCTACTCTGTTGCACTGCTGTTTGAGTCAAAGACTGACCTGCATCTTAAACCCAGGACCACCAGAGTGACTACAAGGGCCAGTTGCCTAGACTCCTGGTCGTAAGCCTCAGGGACAGAACAGGCTCCAGCCATTTGATCCCAGCACCTGGGCTCAATCCAATGAGAGTTTTGCCCCCCAAAGTGTTGCCACCCTATTCTATTCTTATAGTCTTGTAAAGTGCATGCTAACCGAAGACCTCCCAGCGCTGCCATAGATACTGCAAATGAATGAGATAGAGCTGATAAGGAAGTTCAGGTGTGGAAAAGCTAGGTCTTCAGGGCTTTTTGTAAAGGAAGTTTACCATCCAGTAGACACAGTTTCAGAGGTAGAGTGTTCCAAAGTCTGGGGGACAAGAAGGAAGTGGATCGGCAACCTCAGCAGGATCTACAAATCCTGGGGACCTTCAATCGGTGGGCTGAAGAAGATCTAAGGGCTATCCCATAAGGGGAGACTAAAGATCTTAGCAGAGAGGGGCACCTACTGTGAATTGCCCCATGCTTGATACAGAGAAAATTAAACTTCACTCAGCGTTCCACTGGAAGCCATTGAAGATCTCTTAAAGCCTTGGTGACAGACTGATGTTTCGGAATGTTTGTTAGAAGATGTGCGGCAGCATTGTGCACAATCTCTAGTCCCCTAACAACACACAGGGCATTCCCATAGTCAAGTAACACCAGAGCTTGAATAATCACTTTCTAAAAGGCAGGAGGTTGAAAACCTTCTGCAACAATCTCAAAATGCCATAGCAACAGGCGGCAAATTTGTTGGCTTGATGGTCCATAGTAAGACCAGAATTAAGCAATATCTCAAGGCTCTTTATTGAATTTTTGGGAGTGGGCTCAGAACAGAGTTGCTGAAATAATTGCCCATCAGCATGACCACTGTTTTGTCTTCAATAAGATTTAATTTGCAACCAGCCATCCAGCTAGCAACTTCCTGAAGACAATGAGTATGGGTAAATTGACATAACTAACTGGGAGTTGTCAGCATAAGAGACCAACATAAGTCCATGGCATAGAACAATATCAGCAAGGGGAAACAGGTAGAGATTAAACAAGATGGGGCTCAGGGAGGAGCCCTGAGGCACTCCACAACAGGATGGGAGACTGGCTGAAAAACAGGACTTATCCTGGACCTGGAAAGTGCTATTCTCCAGGATGGAGGAGAGCCAGTTGAATGCTCGATCCACGATACAGACTTTTGAAATTCTCTCTAAAAGAGTGAGATGGTCCAGGGTATCAAATGGTGCACTGAGGTCAAACAAAATAAGGGCAGCGGAACCTCCTTGTTCCAGCAGCTGCCTAAGTTCCTCGATCACTGCCAACAACGCTGTTTCAGTGCTGTGTAATGGGCGGAAGCTAATCTGGGTGGCATGTAGGAGTTCCTTATATTTGAGGAAGGCAGAAAGATTGTGTTGACATGGTTTTCTAGCAGCTTTGCGACTCCAGGTAGCAGGGAAATAGGTCTGTGTTTACTCAGATTGGAGGGGTCAAGGTTGGGTTTCTTTAAAAGTGGCTTAACAATTGTATGCTTTCACTGGTGAGGGAGCTGTCCGCAGGACAAGGAAAGATTTAATAGATTTGACAATACAGGGACGGCACCATTAGACCCTTGACAGAGGATGTGTAGAGGGGCAGGATCCAGGGGCGAATCTGGTTTGACGGTGTTTATGTAATTCTTTACCAAGCACATGTTGAGGGTAGGAAAGGCGAAAAAAAGAATACTCTTGTGCGCCCCAAGGGCCAAAAGTCCACTGGATCAGAGATATATAGGAACAAAGAATGCATGTCCATGATTTTTTCTGAAAGTTGGAAGCAAATTCATCACAATGCTCTACCGATGCAACCGATGTGGAGCTAACTGCCATAGGTTCAGCGATGTCTTTGAGAATCCTAAAAATATCTTTCGGGGAATTGGAAGAGTTAGTGAGGTAGCTGTGGAAGGTGGCTTGCGACAGTTTCATCTCTGCATGATAAAACATTATGGAGTTCCTATATTCTGCTTTACCTATCACATCATAGTTCTTTCTCCATCTTCTTTCTAAACGCTTGCATTCATTCTTCCAAGACTTTAAATGGACCGTGAACCAGGGGGATTTAGGAGGTCTCTGGACAGCTTGATGCCATTTCACAGGAAGGACCGCTGTCATATAGTTTCTGCTTATCTATATACTGTGTTAAGTTAGCATGGGCTTATTAAATGTTTAAACGCCATTTTTAGGTTTTGCCTAGCGAAAGCTGCGCTCTGCGCAGCTTTTCGCGCAGGCGAAATCCTGTTGAGAACTGTAGGGTGCTTTGGGTCGGCCCTCGTCATTGATTGGCTGGCTCCGTAAACGGAGCCTTGCCATTGGACGAGGGGCCTGTCCGTCAATGCCGGACCAGACACGGGGGCGTTCCTGACATTCTTTGCCTTTTGCCGACGTCACGCGACGCCGGGAACGCCCCCGAGTCTGGTCCGGCATTGCCGGCACCTCCCTTGCTCTACTGTCATCACCACAACACTGCGCCCATTTTATCCCAAGCTAAACACTCGGAGGCAGTGACCGGGTCTTTGAAGGCCGCTCTCCCAATGAAAACAAGTTTTCTCTCCGAGTCAGCACGAGCAGGAAGACGAGCAGCGCGCCTCCCAGCTGGCCTCTCGCATCAGCATCCAGAGCTGCCCTGCGCGGTGTGTAGCTTCAGTGGAGCTTCAGAGTGCAGAGTGGAGCTTCAGAGTGGAGCTTCAGAGTGGAGCTTCAGAGTGGAGCTTCAGAGTGGAGCTTCAGAGTGGAGCTTCAGAGTGCAGAGTGGAGCTTCAGAGTGCAGATTCAGAGTGGAGCTTCAGAGTGCAGAGTGGAGCTTCAGAGTGGAGCTTCAGAGTGCAGAGTGGAGCTTCAGAGTGGAGCTTCAGAGTGCAGAGTGGAGCTTCAGAGTGCAGAGTGGAGCTTCAGAGTGGAGCTTCAGAGTGCAGAGTGGAGCTTCAGAGTGCAGAGTGGAGCTTCAGAGTGGAGCTTCAGAGTGCAGAGTGGAGCTTCAGAGTGGAGCTTCAGAGTGCAGAGTGGAGCTTCAGAGTGCAGAGTGGAGCTTCAGAGTGGAGCTTCAGAGTGCAGAGTGGAGCTTCAGAGTGGAGCTTCAGAGTGGAGCTTCAGAGTGGAGCTCGAGTGGAGCTTCAGAGTGGAGCTTCAGAGTGGAGCTTCAGAGTGGAGCTTCAGAGTGGAGCTTCAGAGTGGAGCTTCAGAGTGGAGCTTCAGAGTGGAGCTTCAGAGTGGAGCTTCAGAGTGCAGAGTGGAGCTTCAGAGTGCAGAGTGGAGCTTCAGAGTGCAGAGTGGAGCTTCAGAGTGGAGCTTCAGAGTGGAGCCTCAGAGTGGAGCTTCAGAGTGGAGCTTCAGAGTGGAGCTTCAGAGTGGAGCTTCAGAGTGGAGCTTCAGAGTGGAGAGTGGAGCTTCAGAGTGGAGCTTCAGAGTGGAGCTTCAGAGTGGAGCTTCAGAGTGGAGCTTCAGAGTGGAGCTTCAGAGTGCAGAGTGGAGCTTCAGAGTGCAGATTCAGAGTGCAGAGTGGAGCTTCAGAGTGCAGAGTGGAGCTTCAGAGTGGAGCTTCAGAGTGCAGAGTGGAGCTTCAGAGTGCAGAGTGGAGCTTCAGAGTGCAGATTCAGAGTGCAGAGTGGAGCTTCAGAGTGCAGAGTGGAGCTTCAGAGTGGAGCTTCAGAGTGCAGAGTGGAGCTTCAGAGTGGAGCTTCAGAGTGGAGCTTCAGAGTGCAGAGTGGAGCTTCAGAGTGGAGCTTCAGAGTGCAGAGTGGAGCTTCAGAGTGCAGATTCAGAGTGGAGCTTCAGAGTGCAGAGTGGAGCTTCAGAGTGGAGCTTCAGAGTGCAGAGTGGAGCTTCAGAGTGGAGCTTCAGAGTGGAGCTTCAGAGTGGAGCTTCAGAGTGGAGCTTCAGAGTGCAGAGTGGAGCTTCAGAGTGCAGAGTGGAGCTTCAGAGTGCAGATTCAGAGTGCAGAGTGGAGCTTCAGAGTGCAGATTCAGAGTGCAGAGTGGAGCTTCAGAGTGCAGAGTGGAGCTTCAGAGTGGAGCTTCAGAGTGCAGAGTGGAGCTTCAGAGTGGAGCTTCAGAGTGGAGCTTCAGAGTGCAGAGTGGAGCTTCAGAGTGGAGCTTCAGAGTGCAGAGTGGAGCTTCAGAGTGCAGATTCAGAGTGGAGCTTCAGAGTGCAGAGTGGAGCTTCAGAGTGGAGCTTCAGAGTGCAGAGTGGAGCTTCAGAGTGGAGCTTCAGAGTGCAGAGTGGAGCTTCAGAGTGCAGATTCAGAGTGGAGCTTCAGAGTGCAGAGTGGAGCTTCAGAGTGGAGCTTCAGAGTGCAGAGTGGAGCTTCAGAGTGGAGCTTCAGAGTGCAGAGTGGAGCTTCAGAGTGCAGAGTGGAGCTTCAGAGTGGAGCTTCAGAGTGCAGAGTGGAGCTTCAGAGTGGAGCTTCAGAGTGGAGCTTCAGAGTGGAGCTTCAGAGTGGAGCTTCAGAGTGGAGCTTCAGAGTGCAGAGTGGAGCTTCAGAGTGCAGATTCAGAGTGGAGCTTCAGAGTGCAGAGTGGAGCTTCAGAGTGGAGCTTCAGAGTGCAGAGTGGAGCTTCAGAGTGGAGCTTCAGAGTGCAGAGTGGAGCTTCAGAGTGCAGAGTGGAGCTTCAGAGTGGAGCTTCAGAGTGCAGAGTGGAGCTTCAGAGTGCAGAGTGGAGCTTCAGAGTGGAGCTTCAGAGTGCAGAGTGGAGCTTCAGAGTGGAGCTTCAGAGTGCAGAGTGGAGCTTCAGAGTGCAGAGTGGAGCTTCAGAGTGGAGCTTCAGAGTGCAGAGTGGAGCTTCAGAGTGGAGCTTCAGAGTGGAGCTTCAGAGTGGAGCTCGAGTGGAGCTTCAGAGTGGAGCTTCAGAGTGGAGCTTCAGAGTGGAGCTTCAGAGTGGAGCTTCAGAGTGGAGCTTCAGAGTGGAGCTTCAGAGTGGAGCTTCAGAGTGGAGCTTCAGAGTGCAGAGTGGAGCTTCAGAGTGCAGAGTGGAGCTTCAGAGTGCAGAGTGGAGCTTCAGAGTGGAGCTTCAGAGTGGAGCCTCAGAGTGGAGCTTCAGAGTGGAGCTTCAGAGTGGAGCTTCAGAGTGGAGCTTCAGAGTGGAGAGTGGAGCTTCAGAGTGGAGCTTCAGAGTGGAGCTTCAGAGTGGAGCTTCAGAGTGGAGCTTCAGAGTGGAGCTTCAGAGTGGAGCTTCAGAGTGCAGAGTGGAGCTTCAGAGTGCAGATTCAGAGTGCAGAGTGGAGCTTCAGAGTGCAGAGTGGAGCTTCAGAGTGGAGCTTCAGAGTGCAGAGTGGAGCTTCAGAGTGCAGAGTGGAGCTTCAGAGTGCAGATTCAGAGTGCAGAGTGGAGCTTCAGAGTGCAGAGTGGAGCTTCAGAGTGGAGCTTCAGAGTGCAGAGTGGAGCTTCAGAGTGGAGCTTCAGAGTGGAGCTTCAGAGTGCAGAGTGGAGCTTCAGAGTGGAGCTTCAGAGTGCAGAGTGGAGCTTCAGAGTGCAGATTCAGAGTGGAGCTTCAGAGTGCAGAGTGGAGCTTCAGAGTGGAGCTTCAGAGTGGAGCTTCAGAGTGGAGCTTCAGAGTGGAGCTTCAGAGTGGAGCTTCAGAGTGGAGCTTCAGAGTGGAGCTTCAGAGTGCAGAGTGGAGCTTCAGAGTGCAGAGTGGAGCTTCAGAGTGCAGATTCAGAGTGCAGAGTGGAGCTTCAGAGTGCAGAGTGGAGCTTCAGAGTGGAGCTTCAGAGTGCAGAGTGGAGCTTCAGAGTGGAGCTTCAGAGTGGAGCTTCAGAGTGCAGAGTGGAGCTTCAGAGTGGAGCTTCAGAGTGCAGAGTGGAGCTTCAGAGTGCAGATTCAGAGTGGAGCTTCAGAGTGCAGAGTGGAGCTTCAGAGTGGAGCTTCAGAGTGCAGAGTGGAGCTTCAGAGTGGAGCTTCAGAGTGCAGAGTGGAGCTTCAGAGTGCAGATTCAGAGTGGAGCTTCAGAGTGCAGAGTGGAGCTTCAGAGTGGAGCTTCAGAGTGCAGAGTGGAGCTTCAGAGTGGAGCTTCAGAGTGCAGAGTGGAGCTTCAGAGTGGAGCTTCAGAGTGGAGCTTCAGAGTGGAGCTTCAGAGTGGAGCTTCAGAGTGGAGCTTCAGAGTGGAGCTTCAGAGTGGAGCTTCAGAGTGCAGAGTGGAGCTTCAGAGTGCAGAGTGGAGCTTCAGAGTGGAGCTTCAGAGTGCAGATTCAGAGTGGAGCTTCAGAGTGCAGAGTGGAGCTTCAGAGTGGAGCTTCAGAGTGGAGCTTCAGAGTGGAGCTTCAGAGTGGAGCTTCAGAGTGGAGCTTCAGAGTGGAGCTTCAGAGTGGAGCTTCAGAGTGGAGCTTCAGAGTGGAGCTTCAGAGTGGAGCTTCAGAGTGGAGCTTCAGAGTGCAGAGTGGAGCTTCAGAGTGGAGCTTCAGAGTGCAGAGTGGAGCTTCAGAGTGGAGCTTCAGAGTGCAGAGTGGAGCTTCAGAGTGGAGCTTCAGAGTGGAGCTTCAGAGTGGAGCTTCAGAGTGGAGCTTCAGAGTGGAGCTTCAGAGTGGAGCTTCAGAGTGGAGCTTCAGAGTGCAGAGTGGAGCTTCAGAGTGGAGCTTCAGAGTGGAGCTTCAGAGTGGAGCTTCAGAGTGGAGCTTCAGAGTGGAGCTTCAGAGTGGAGCTTCAGAGTGGAGCTTCAGAGTGGAGCTTCAGAGTGCAGAGTGGAGCTTCAGAGTGGAGCTTCAGAGTGCAGAGTGGAGCTTCAGAGTGCAGAGTGGAGCTTCAGAGTGCAGATTCAGAGTGGAGCTTCAGAGTGCAGAGTGGAGCTTCAGAGTGGAGCTTCAGAGTGCAGAGTGGAGCTTCAGAGTGGAGCTTCAGAGTGGAGCTTCAGAGTGCAGAGTGGAGCTTCAGAGTGGAGCTTCAGAGTGCAGCTTCAGAGTGCAGCTTCAGAGTGGAGCTTCAGAGTGGAGCTTCAGAGTGGAGCTTCAGAGTGGAGCTTCAGAGTGGAGCTTCAGAGTGGAGCTTCAGAGTGGAGCTTCAGAGTGCAGAGTGGAGCTTCAGAGTGGAGCTTCAGAGTGCAGAGTGGAGCTTCAGAGTGGAGCTTCAGAGTGCAGAGTGGAGCTTCAGAGTGCAGATTCAGAGTGGAGCTTCAGAGTGCAGAGTGGAGCTTCAGAGTGGAGCTTCAGAGTGCAGAGTGGAGCTTCAGAGTGGAGCTTCAGAGTGCAGAGTGGAGCTTCAGAGTGGAGCTTCAGAGTGCAGAGTGGAGCTTCAGAGTGGAGCTTCAGAGTGCAGAGTGGAGCTTCAGAGTGGAGCTTCAGAGTGCAGAGTGGAGCTTCAGAGTGGAGCTTCAGAGTGGAGCTTCAGAGTGCAGAGTGGAGCTTCAGAGTGGAGCTTCAGAGTGCAGAGTGGAGCTTCAGAGTGGAGCTTCAGAGTGGAGCTTCAGAGTGGAGCTTCAGAGTGGAGCTTCAGAGTGGAGCTGCAGAGTGCAGAGTGGAGCTTCAGAGTGGAGCTTCAGAGTGGAGCTGCAGAGTGCAGAGTGGAGCTTCAGAGTGGAGCTTCAGAGTGGAGCTGCAGAGTGCAGAGTGGAGCTTCAGAGTGCAGATTCAGAGTGGAGCTTCAGAGTGCAGAGTGGAGCTTCAGAGTGGAGCTTCAGAGTGCAGAGTGGAGCTTCAGAGTGGAGCTTCAGAGTGCAGAGTGGAGCTTCAGAGTGGAGCTTCAGAGTGCAGAGTGGAGCTTCAGAGTGGAGCTTCAGAGTGGAGCTTCAGAGTGCAGAGTGGAGCTTCAGAGTGGAGCTTCAGAGTGCAGAGTGGAGCTTCAGAGTGCAGAGTGGAGCTTCAGAGTGGAGCTTCAGAGTGCAGAGTGGAGCTTCAGAGTGGAGCTTCAGAGTGCAGAGTGGAGCTTCAGAGTGGAGCTTCAGAGTGCAGAGTGGAGCTTCAGAGTGGAGCTTCAGAGTGCAGAGTGGAGCTTCAGAGTGCAGAGTGGAGCTTCAGAGTGCAGAGTGGAGCTTCAGAGTGGAGCTTCAGAGTGGAGCTTCAGAGTGGAGCTTCAGAGTGGAGCTTCAGAGTGGAGATTCAGAGTGGAGCTTCAGAGTGCAGATTCAGAGTGCAGATTCAGAGTGGAGCTTCAGAGTGGAGCTTCAGAGTGGAGCTTCAGAGTGGAGCTTCAGAGTGGAGCTTCAGAGTGGAGCTTCAGAGTGGAGCTTCAGAGTGGAGCTTCAGAGTGGAGCTTCAGAGTGGAGCTTCAGAGTGGAGCTTCAGAGTGCAGCTTCAGAGTGGAGCTTCAGAGTGCAGAGTGGAGCTTCAGAGTGCAGATTCAGAGTGGAGCTTCAGAGTGCAGAGTGGAGCTTCAGAGTGCAGATTCAGAGTGGAGCTTCAGAGTGCAGAGTGGAGCTTCAGAGTGGAGCTTCAGAGTGCAGAGTGGAGCTTCAGAGTGGAGCTTCAGAGTGGAGCTTCAGAGTGGAGCTTCAGAGTGGAGCTTCAGAGTGGAGCTTCAGAGTGGAGCTTCAGAGTGGAGCTTCAGAGTGGAGCTTCAGAGTGGAGCTTCAGAGTGGAGCTTCAGAGTGGAGAGTGGAGCTTCAGAGTGGAGCTTCAGAGTGGAGAGTGGAGCTTCAGAGTGGAGCTTCAGAGTGGAGAGTGGAGCTTCAGAGTGGAGCTTCAGAGTGGAGCTTCAGAGTGGAGCTTCAGAGTGGAGCTTCAGAGTGGAGCTTCAGAGTGCAGCTTCAGAGTGGAGCTTCAGAGTGGAGCTTCAGAGTGCAGAGTGGAGCTTCAGAGTGGAGATTCAGAGTGGAGCTTCAGAGTGCAGAGTGGAGCTTCAGAGTGCAGATTCAGAGTGGAGCTTCAGAGTGCAGAGTGGAGCTTCAGAGTGGAGCTTCAGAGTGCAGAGTGGAGCTTCAGAGTGCAGAGTGGAGCTTCAGAGTGGAGCTTCAGAGTGCAGAGTGGAGCTTCAGAGTGGAGCTTCAGAGTGGAGCTTCAGAGTGGAGCTTCAGAGTGGAGCTTCAGAGTGGAGCTTCAGAGTGGAGCTTCAGAGTGGAGCTTCAGAGTGGAGCTTCAGAGTGGAGCATCAGAGTGGAGCTTCAGAGTGGAGCTTCAGAGTGGAGCTTCAGAGTGGAGCTTCAGAGTGGAGCTTCAGAGTGGAGAGTGGAGCTTCAGAGTGGAGCTTCAGAGTGGAGAGTGGAGCTTCAGAGTGCAGCTTCAGAGTGGAGCTTCAGAGTGCAGCTTCAGAGTGGAGCTTCAGAGTGGAGCTTCAGAGTGCAGAGTGGAGCTTCAGAGTGCAGATTCAGAGTGGAGCTTCAGAGTGCAGAGTGGAGCTTCAGAGTGCAGATTCAGAGTGGAGCTTCAGAGTGCAGAGTGGAGCTTCAGAGTGGAGCTTCAGAGTGCAGAGTGGAGCTTCAGAGTGCAGAGTGGAGCTTCAGAGTGGAGCTTCAGAGTGCAGAGTGGAGCTTCAGAGTGGAGCTTCAGAGTGCAGAGTGGAGCTTCAGAGTGGAGCTTCAGAGTGCAGAGTGGAGCTTCAGAGTGGAGCTTCAGAGTGGAGCTTCAGAGTGGAGCTTCAGAGTGGAGCTTCAGAGTGGAGCTTCAGAGTGGAGCTTCAGAGTGGAGCATCAGAGTGGAGCATCAGAGTGGAGCATCAGAGTGGAGCTTCAGAGTGGAGCTTCAGAGTGGAGCTTCAGAGTGGAGCTTCAGAGTGGAGCTTCAGAGTGGAGCTTCAGAGTGGAGCTTCAGAGTGGAGCTTCAGAGTGGAGCTTCAGAGTGGAGCTTCAGAGTGGAGCTTCAGAGTGGAGATTCAGAGTGGAGCTTCAGAGTGCAGAGTGGAGCTTCAGAGTGCAGAGTGGAGCTTCAGAGTGCAGATTCAGAGTGGAGCTTCAGAGTGCAGAGTGGAGCTTCAGAGTGCAGAGTGGAGCTTCAGAGTGCAGATTCAGAGTGGAGCTTCAGAGTGCAGATTCAGAGTGGAGCTTCAGAGTGCAGATTCAGAGTGGAGCTTCAGAGTGCAGATTCAGAGTGGAGCTTCAGAGTGCAGATTCAGAGTGGAGCTTCAGAGTGCAGATTCAGAGTGGAGCTTCAGAGTGCAGATTCAGAGTGGAGCTTCAGAGTGCAGATTCAGAGTGGAGATTCAGAGTGGAGCTTCAGAGTGCAGAGTGGAGCTGCAGATTCAGAGTGGAGCTGCAGATTCAGAGTGGAGCTGCAGAGTGCAGATTCAGAGTGCAGAGTGGAGCTTCAGAGTGCAGATTCAGAGTGGAGCATCAGAGTGCAGATTCAGAGTGCAGAGTGGAGCTTCAGAGTGCAGATTCAGAGTGGAGCATCAGAGTGGAGCTTCAGAGTGCAGAGTGGAGCTTCAGAGTGCAGATTCAGAGTGGAGCTTCAGAGTGCAGAGTGGAGCTTCAGAGTGCAGATTCAGAGTGGAGCTTCAGAGTGCAGAGTGGAGCTTCAGAGTGCAGATTCAGAGTGGAGCTTCAGAGTGCAGAGTGGAGCTTCAGAGTGCAGATTCAGAGTGGAGCTTCAGAGTGCAGAGTGGAGCTTCAGAGTGGAGCTTCAGAGTGCAGAGTGGAGCTTCAGAGTGGAGCTTCAGAGTGGAGCTTCAGAGTGGAGCTTCAGAGTGGAGCTTCAGAGTGGAGCTTCAGAGTGGAGCTTCAGAGTGGAGCTTCAGAGTGGAGCTTCAGAGTGGAGCTTCAGAGTGCAGATTCAGAGTGGAGCTTCAGAGTGGAGCTTCAGAGTGCAGAGTGGAGCTTCAGAGTGCAGAGTGGAGCTTCAGAGTGCAGATTCAGAGTGGAGCTTCAGAGTGCAGAGTGGAGCTTCAGAGTGCAGAGTGGAGCTTCAGAGTGCAGAGTGGAGCTTCAGAGTGCAGATTCAGAGTGGAGCTTCAGAGTGCAGAGTGGAGCTTCAGAGTGCAGAGTGGAGCTTCAGAGTGCAGAGTGGAGCTTCAGAGTGCAGATTCAGAGTGGAGCTTCAGAGTGCAGAGTGGAGCTTCAGAGTGCAGATTCAGAGTGGAGCATCAGAGTGCAGATTCAGAGTGGAGCTTCAGAGTGCAGATTCAGAGTGGAGCTTCAGAGTGCAGAGTGGAGCTTCAGAGTGGAGCTTCAGAGTGCAGAGTGGAGCTTCAGAGTGGAGCTTCAGAGTGGAGCTTCAGAGTGGAGCTTCAGAGTGGAGCTTCAGAGTGGAGCTTCAGAGTGGAGCTTCAGAGTGGAGCTTCAGAGTGGAGCTTCAGAGTGGAGCTGCAGAGTGCAGATTGGAGCTTCAGAGTGCAGATTCAGAGTGGAGCATCAGAGTGCAGATTCAGAGTGGAGCTTCAGAGTGCAGAGTGGAGCTTCAGAGTGCAGATTCAGAGTGGAGCTTCAGAGTGCAGAGTGGAGCTTCAGAGTGCAGATTCAGAGTGGAGCTTCAGAGTGCAGAGTGGAGCTTCAGAGTGCAGATTCAGAGTGGAGCTTCAGAGTGCAGAGTGGAGCTTCAGAGTGGAGCTTCAGAGTGCAGAGTGGAGCTTCAGAGTGCAGATTCAGAGTGGAGCTTCAGAGTGCAGAGTGGAGCTTCAGAGTGGAGCTTCAGAGTGCAGAGTGGAGCTTCAGAGTGGAGCTTCAGAGTGGAGCATCAGAGTGGAGCATCAGAGTGGAGCTTCAGAGTGGAGCTTCAGAGTGGAGCTTCAGAGTGGAGCTTCAGAGTGGAGCTTCAGAGTGGAGCTTCAGAGTGGAGCTTCAGAGTGGAGCTTCAGAGTGGAGCTTCAGAGTGGAGCTTCAGAGTGGAGCTTCAGAGTGGAGCTTCAGAGTGGAGCTTCAGAGTGGAGCTTCAGAGTGGAGCTTCAGAGTGCAGATTCAGAGTGGAGCTTCAGAGTGCAGATTCAGAGTGGAGCTTCAGAGTGCAGAGTGGAGCTTCAGAGTGCAGAGTGGAGCTTCAGAGTGCAGATTCAGAGTGGAGCTTCAGAGTGCAGAGTGGAGCTTCAGAGTGCAGAGTGGAGCTTCAGAGTGCAGATTCAGAGTGCAGAGTGGAGCTTCAGAGTGGAGCTTCAGAGTGGAGCTTCAGAGTGGAGCTTCAGAGTGGAGCTTCAGAGTGGAGCTTCAGAGTGGAGCTTCAGAGTGGAGCTTCAGAGTGGAGCTTCAGAGTGGAGCTTCAGAGTGGAGCTTCAGAGTGGAGCTTCAGAGTGCAGATTCAGAGTGGAGCTGCAGAGTGCAGATTCAGAGTGCAGAGTGGAGCTTCAGAGTGCAGATTCAGAGTGCAGAGTGGAGCTTCAGAGTGCAGATTCAGAGTGGAGCATCAGAGTGCAGATTCAGAGTGGAGCTTCAGAGTGCAGAGTGGAGCTTCAGAGTGGAGCTTCAGAGTGCAGAGTGGAGCTTCAGAGTGGAGCTTCAGAGTGCAGAGTGGAGCTTCAGAGTGCAGATTCAGAGTGGAGCTTCAGAGTGCAGAGTGGAGCTTCAGAGTGCAGATTCAGAGTGGAGCTTCAGAGTGCAGAGTGGAGCTTCAGAGTGGAGCTTCAGAGTGCAGAGTGGAGCTTCAGAGTGCAGAGTGGAGCTTCAGAGTGGAGCTTCAGAGTGCAGAGTGGAGCTTCAGAGTGGAGCTTCAGAGTGGAGCTTCAGAGTGGAGCTTCAGAGTGGAGCTTCAGAGTGGAGCTTCAGAGTGGAGCTTCAGAGTGCAGATTCAGAGTGCAGATTCAGAGTGCAGATTCAGAGTGGAGCTTCAGAGTGCAGAGTGGAGCTTCAGAGTGCAGATTCAGAGTGGAGCTTCAGAGTGCAGAGTGGAGCTTCAGAGTGCAGAGTGGAGCTTCAGAGTGCAGATTCAGAGTGCAGAGTGGAGCTTCAGAGTGGAGCTTCAGAGTGGAGCTTCAGAGTGGAGCTTCAGAGTGGAGCTTCAGAGTGGAGCTTCAGAGTGGAGCTTCAGAGTGGAGCTTCAGAGTGGAGCTTCAGAGTGGAGCTTCAGAGTGGAGCTTCAGAGTGCAGATTCAGAGTGGAGCTTCAGAGTGGAGCTTCAGAGTGCAGATTCAGAGTGGAGCTTCAGAGTGCAGAGTGGAGCTTCAGAGTGGAGCTTCAGAGTGGAGCTTCAGAGTGGAGAGTGGAGCTTCAGAGTGGAGCTTCAGAGTGGAGCTTCAGAGTGGAGCTTCAGAGTGGAGCTTCAGAGTGCAGAGTGGAGCTTCAGAGTGCAGATTCAGAGTGGAGCTTCAGAGTGCAGAGTGGAGCTTCAGAGTGCAGAGTGGAGCTTCAGAGTGCAGAGTGGAGCTTCAGAGTGCAGAGTGGAGCTTCAGAGTGGAGCTTCAGAGTGCAGAGTGGAGCTTCAGAGTGGAGCTTCAGAGTGCAGAGTGGAGCTTCAGAGTGGAGCTTCAGAGTGCAGAGTGGAGCTTCAGAGTGGAGCTTCAGAGTGCAGAGTGGAGCTTCAGAGTGGAGCTTCAGAGTGGAGCTTCAGAGTGGAGCTTCAGAGTGGAGCTTCAGAGTGGAGCTTCAGAGTGGAGCTTCAGAGTGGAGCTTCAGAGTGGAGCTTCAGAGTGGAGCTTCAGAGTGGAGCTTCAGAGTGCAGAGTGGAGCTTCAGAGTGCAGATTCAGAGTGGAGCTTCAGAGTGCAGAGTGGAGCTTCAGAGTGCAGATTCAGAGTGGAGCTTCAGAGTGCAGAGTGGAGCTTCAGAGTGCAGATTCAGAGTGGAGCTTCAGAGTGCAGAGTGGAGCTTCAGAGTGCAGAGTGGAGCTTCAGAGTGCAGAGTGGAGCTTCAGAGTGCAGAGTGGAGCTTCAGAGTGCAGAGTGGAGCTTCAGAGTGCAGAGTGGAGCTTCAGAGTGGAGCTTCAGAGTGCAGAGTGGAGCTTCAGAGTGGAGCTTCAGAGTGCAGAGTGGAGCTTCAGAGTGGAGCTTCAGAGTGGAGCTTCAGAGTGGAGCTTCAGAGTGGAGCTTCAGAGTGCAGAGTGGAGCTTCAGAGTGCAGATTCAGAGTGGAGCTTCAGAGTGCAGAGTGGAGCTTCAGAGTGCAGATTCAGAGTGGAGCTTCAGAGTGCAGAGTGGAGCTTCAGAGTGCAGATTCAGAGTGGAGCTTCAGAGTGCAGAGTGGAGCTTCAGAGTGCAGAGTGGAGCTTCAGAGTGCAGAGTGGAGCTTCAGAGTGCAGAGTGGAGCTTCAGAGTGCAGAGTGGAGCTTCAGAGTGGAGCTTCAGAGTGGAGCTTCAGAGTGGAGCTTCAGAGTGGAGCTTCAGAGTGCAGCTTCAGAGTGGAGCTTCAGAGTGCAGCTTCAGAGTGCAGAGTGCAGCTTCAGAGTGCAGAGTGGAGCTTCAGAGTGCAGAGTGGAGCTTCAGAGTGCAGAGTGGAGCTTCAGAGTGCAGAGTGGAGCTTCAGAGTGCAGAGTGGAGCTTCAGAGTGGAGCTTCAGAGTGGAGCTTCAGAGTGGAGCTTCAGAGTGGAGCTTCAGAGTGGAGCTTCAGAGTGGAGCTTCAGAGTGGAGCTTCAGAGTGGAGCTTCAGAGTGGAGCTTCAGAGTGGAGCTTCAGAGTGCAGATTCAGAGTGGAGCTTCAGAGTGCAGAGTGGAGCTTCAGAGTGCAGATTCAGAGTGGAGCTTCAGAGTGCAGAGTGGAGCTTCAGAGTGCAGAGTGGAGCTTCAGAGTGCAGAGTGGAGCTTCAGAGTGGAGCTTCAGAGTGGAGCTTCAGAGTGGAGCTTCAGAGTGGAGCTTCAGAGTGGAGCTTCAGAGTGGAGCTTCAGAGTGGAGCTTCAGAGTGGAGCTTCAGAGTGCAGCTTCAGAGTGGAGCTTCAGAGTGCAGCTTCAGAGTGCAGAGTGCAGCTTCAGAGTGCAGAGTGGAGCTTCAGGGTGCAGAGTGGAGCTTCAGAGTGCAGAGTGGAGCTTCAGAGTGCAGAGTGGAGCTTCAGAGTGGAGCTTCAGAGTGGAGCTTCAGAGTGTCAAGAGCAATGCCAATAGCTCTAACTTTAACAAAGGCAAAACCATTGCATTGTAAATGCTTGTTTCTTTTGCTGCTTCTGCACACGGCACATAATTGTTGATTTAGCTTTCAACCTAGTAGAGCGTTGTGATTTACATGAGAATAATATGTTAGTGCTCTGATATCAGCTTTGCTTAATAAACTATGTCTGTACAGAGAGTGCTGAAGCTTCAAGGATAACACGACACGGAATTGTTATGAGGTCTGATCTCCGCACCTTCATAGACATAACATAAGTGCAGCTCCTGCCAATTTCTGGCTTTAGGCGGGTTTTATATTGCTTTGCTTAGAACACATAAACACACTTGATGCGGTTCGCATGCAGAGAGCTGGTGGAAGTTGATGTGATCTCTTCATACTAGGATCTTGAGGTATGGGCCCGCCCTGCTAAAACCCAAAGAGACCTTCTTAGATATTAATATAATATGCTAGATAGGGAGGGTGAGAATTAGGTGTTGTTAACGCTTATTCATTACAGCATCTTAGCATGCTGTCACCTTTTGCTTTCTATGGACTAGTAACTATGCTGATAACTTTGCTTCTGATAATATGTTTCCTTGTATTATGTAAGATACTGCGTTTGAGAAAACGGCATTAGTAAATAAATATTTCAAATGTGCACGTGTCCTCATTTACTCCACGTTC
Source organism: Lissotriton helveticus (assembly GCF_964261635.1). NCBI lineage: Eukaryota > Metazoa > Chordata > Amphibia > Caudata > Salamandridae > Lissotriton > Lissotriton helveticus. The sequence continues at coordinate 1,009,183,505 of NC_136057.1, read as the reverse complement.
TGGTCTGAAATGATTGTATAACGAAAGAGTGCTCATGTGTTCCACGTAACCTGAGGTATCGTAAGTTCATGTTCTGGTTTGTCTAATCATTGGAAGTTTATTATGACCAATGAGACACTGTAGCTAGCCTGGTGAGGGGATTTTGGGTACTGAGGTGAGTTTTGGGTCTCCCTAATTCGCCGAGGTTCCAAATCTCTATGCACAGTTCTGTGGGAGAACGGAAACCCTGCTACACCGCATGCAATCAGTTGGCCAGCCACTCACTGAACTGGTGGGCAGCTAGATCAAGATTATGGGACATATGTAGGTAGCTAGATCGGTGATTATCCCGTTACCGACCGGTATTTAGCCTTTTCTAAAGTAGGAGTCAGGTTTTAAGGATTCGGTAATTTACTGATTCTTTATTTTAAGGAATCGGTAAAATACTGAATCCTTATTTTAAGGAATTGGTAAATTACTGAATCCTTAAAAGCTATGTAGGTGGCACTCAAGTGAGTGCATTTTTGCTATCAGGATTCGTTATTTACCACCAACTACAAGTTGGTGGTAAATACCGAATACCTTAAATAAAGCAATTTTTTGCTTTTTTCTCAGTGCCATGTGGCAGACATACATGCCCTTAGGGCATGTATGTGCGCCACATGTGAACATGAATCAGGGGTGCAACAGGGTGTCAATGTGACACCCTGCCACCCTTGAATATGCTCCCCCTATTACCGATTCGGTATTTACCGAATTGGTAATAGTGAAACACGCAAGCAGCCCCAAGTACTTCATTTAAGGCGTGCCAGACGGACAACCAGAGCGCAAGAAAAAGAGGATCCTCACTTCCCTCAGTACCACCCTTCAACACAGTTCCTGCAGCCGGAATTAAGACATGAAGTAATTTTAAAAGAAGTTGGTGTTAAAATACATAGTCCTAGTCCTGTTGCCTTGAAAGTGGGCCTGAAGGTGCTCTGCAAGCTCAGCTGTGGCCCTGTGGGGAAAACCGACGCAGGACAACACATCTCCTTGCAGCTCTGCTCCAGAACGGTCGCTGGGTGATGCTTCCTGATGTGGAAATTTGCATCACAGACTGCATTCTCCTCTGAACCACAGTTTCACAGTGTATCCTTGACATAGGCCTTCGAATCGCAAGCCCCCCCATCAATGGCATCCTCAACAATGATGCAGGACTCGGCATCACAGCCTGAAATCTTCTCAGAACTGTTGGTGAGCGATGCATCCTCCATACAGGACTTTGCATACCAAGCCCCTAATCGACAGCCTCCTCGATGACAATGTAGGACCTCACATCACAGCCTTGAGCTCCTAGGAACAGCCACTGCACGACGCATACTGGACATGGGTTCTCACAACACTCCGCCAACCAAGATTTAAGATTCTTTGTTCAGCGTGCCGATTTTGATCCCTGTTTCTGGCCAGTGCCCTATCACAATCTGCCTGAACTTGTGTTTTTGTCCCGGTCTGGCGTGACCTGTTGCTGCTTTGTGTTTCTAGGCACTATTTCTACTTAAAACTCTGGAATTGCATATCTCCGGTTTTACAGATTAGATTTATTACATTTTACTCTATTTTTCTAAATTAATGTGGGATTTTTAATGTGTTGTGTATTTACTTTATTACTGCTTGAAGTGCTGCATACATATTTTACACATTGCCTCCGAATTAAGTCTGTCTGCTTTTGTGCCAAGTTACCAGAGTGTTAAGCACAGGCTAATTTGGGTTTTGCTTGTGGTTCACCCTGCCAGAGATTGTGGTTACTGCTGGGTAGGGTTTCACCCACCTGAACCAGTAACCCCATTTCTAACAAAGGGTTTTCTATGAATCTCAGAAACCTCTGGTGCCTGAAGGTGACTTAAATGTTCATACTGGGTGTGAACCTGGCTTTTATGTTTTGTGCTTCATCTTTTCCATATGCTCCAGTGAAAAGGTGCAAGAGAAGGGAAAATCAAGCATGTTGGATGAACATTTAATTTAAGACCCACTAAATTAGCCAGGATGAGAGAAATGACATGGAGGTGAAAGGTATGTTGTATCAACAGCCACAATTTGTATCTCAATCTTAATGCACAATTATTGCCAGACATGTATAAAGAACACGATCTTAATTTCTAGGGTACATGTTCTTTCCTTTTTAGATGCTACTTAAATCCTCATAGATATTTTGTGGTCCGATCCACTATACAATGGTGCTTCCTGCTCTCACTCCTATAAAAGACAGCCAGACCCACCAGTTAAATAGCTCATCGCAGCCACTTTGCTGATTAAACAGTATGCAAGTATAATCTGGAATGTTACCAGACATGGGCCTCAATCGAAATTCTGGTAAAGAGGAAACTCTGCGGGGGGCGTGGCCTAGCGAGCCATCATGACGGACTTGTGTTATTAGAGCTCTGTCCAGCCCGCTGCAGAATCCTTCATTATCCTTCTTCCCCGGTCCATCTCTACGCTCAAAACTGTGTCCTGTGAGTGCTGTGAGCAGCGGAGTCCATTGCTGCCGAGTTCTGGAATGCTCCGAGGCTCGGAGCGGGCGCCATTGACGGAGGTCCTGGATCGGGCCAGTCTACGCTGAGATTGTGCGGCCTGGGGCGGAGATTGGAGCACCGAACTGCGCTGGGCCTTGCTGGAGCTGGGACTTGGTGTTCTGCCTGGGTGGAGCGGGTTGCTCCGAAGCTGACGGTGCCCTGGTGGGCGCTCCCGGACCTACCTAGCACACGCCTGGATCGCGGGCCCCCGCGCCCACTGAAGGTCGGTGAGTGCAGCTGGTCAGCGGCCGTTTCGGGTCACAGGGGTTGAGGCGCTGGGTTTGTGCACGGCTGGACTGAGGGTTAAATATCGCCGCTCTGGGAGTGTTCCGAGCCAGTGAGTGCGGCTCCCTCGGGCTTGGGATCCTGATGTGCCCTCCTCCCCTTGTGATTCCAGAGGGGCTCGCACCGGCGGTCTATCGGGCCATGTGGGCCCCAGTGGCGGACTGCAGGAGTGGCGGCTCCTATTGGCGGTGTTTCCTGAGGACCGGAGTGCGTCCCTTTGCCGCCCCCCTCATTTGATACTGTGGACCTGCGATCGGCGCCTGCGTCGAGCCGCGCAGAGTGGTGCCATCTGCCTCGGGGAGCGGTGGCCATTGCACTGGCGGGTGTCTGAGATCCTGTTGATGCCTGGGGTGAGGCTTCTGGTCCGGTCTTGACAGCTCCATCGTTGGAGGGCCCACATCGGCGGCTTGTCGGGTCTCGTGGGCGATGTAGAGTGCCACTCGGGCGCTCCTATAATTTGTGTCCATCTAGACACGCATCCCCACACCCCTCGGAGCGGGCCCACGCCGAGGGGATAAATAAAGCCGGTGAAGACCGCTCGGGGTCTTCCCGCCTGCACATAGCAGAACCAGTGTATTGTATTATTTGTGCAACAAATTCAGGGCCTACCCATAGCGAGGCAGTCCCCACAGGCCCCAGTGGAGGATAGTAGTAGTGCCCCCCTGCCCCACCCAGCTGCCCCGCTCCTTGCAAGAACCTTATGCCATCAATCAGCGGCTGATCCCCGATGGGGGACTGAACACCGCATATACTTCTCCCATAGCGAGGCAGTCCCTACACTGGCGACAAGGCCGGTACCTAACCACGCGTGCCCCCATGCTCCGAGACGCGCGGTGCCCACCCGCGGCTGTCTCGCTCCAGTGCATCCTGCGTGTGGAGGTAGTGCGTGGGCCCCCAGCGCGCCCCAAGACAGCCCGCGGCCATCTGCCTGCCGGTGCGAGCCTGCCCACGTGTATCCCGCTTGTGGGAACACCTTCAGCTGGCGGGCTCCCGGCGCTGACACGGCGAAGGGTGAGTGAGACGCGCCGCTGGGTGCTGTCCCCGCTGAGGCTCACCTGCATTCCTGGCACCTCCAGTAATCCCGACTCTCCGGGGCAGCCCGCTCAGCCGCGAGCGGCCGCAGAGGGAGACGTGCCTAATTTTGAAGGCCCCGGTCGAGGCTGCCTGCCGCAGTGCCTGCAAGGTCAGGAGCGGCCCCACGTGCGAGGCGAGTACGCTGGAGGCGCATGCTGCATCGGGAACGCCCCACGAGTGCAGAACAGCCTGGATGACTGTTTGTGCCGGGCAGCAACACGCAGAGCGATAACAGGAGGCTCCAAACAAGCAATGGCAGAGCCAAATAAAAAAAAATATATAATAAAGGAGAAAAATCAAAAGGGACATATAATCAGTGAAGAAAAACGTGGGGTACTAACACAATACCTCACCAGCACGCACGTTGCCCCGCATAACCTTGAAGCCCTACACCACGCAGTGTGCAAGTGGCGCCAGAAAGGACCAGTAGAATTGCTGACGCAAGCCATTGTAGGGCGACGCCCAACCAAGCCACAGCACCACCATGAGTGTTCAAGCGCCAGCAGCGGCAGCAGCAGCACCAGCAGCGGCAGCACCCGTACAGCAGGGAGCGGGAGGCGACCAAGGGCCAGCCCTAAGACTCCGGCCACCGACAAACACTCACACTGCGGTGGCACCACTGCCCCCATTTAGCGAATCTGCCGACCCAGCGACTGCAGCCCCCAGATGGAAGGCTTGGGTGGGGAGACTCAACCACTATTTCAAAGGGACACGTGAAACCGATGGAACAGTCAAGAGGTCGCTTCTCATCTACTACGGAGGAGAGGAAATTTACGATCTATTTGAATCACTCCCAAATACCGGAGAAGAAGACGACTACGACGCGGCAGTCAATGCGCTAAACGCCCACTTTGATCCACAACTCAACAATGACTTTGAGAAGTTTAAATTCAAGAGGGCCTGGCAGACTGAATCGGAGTCCGTGGACATGTTCTACGCCAGACTCCGCCGGCTGGCTAGCATGTGCCCCTTCAGAGAGCCAAGAGAAGAGATCAGAGACCAGATCATAGTGGGATGCCGATCCAAGCTACTGAGAAAACTGATACTACGTCAGCCGGGCATCTCCCTCGACGAAATCCTAGTCCTAGCTCGGCCCCACGAACTGTCCGACGCCCGGGCGGAAGTGATGGAAGCAGCCCTGCATACCCTGGTGGCCAATCCGTCGACAACCAGGCTCCTGCCGATCAAGGAAGAAAAGGTGGACGCCATCCAGAGGAGGCCCACCCAAACGCGCCAAGCACCCAAATCCGCGCAAAGGAGCCAATGCGGATACTGCGGTGAAGACCACCCCGCAGACACTACGTGCGGAGCTAGGGGGAAGATATGCTCACGCTGCGAGCGACCAAATCATTACGCCAAAGATGTTTTCGAGCGACAACGCCCAGGGCCAGAAGCATGTCGCAGCGTGTCCTTCAAGTATCTCTAGAAGAACAGGCGCCACCACCTGATGATCAAGCACAAGGAAGACGCCCTATGTATGAAGACGACGATGACGAGGAAGTGTTTGTCATCTCGTACGTCAACCAGGCAGGCACCAAGAGACGTCCCCCGCCAATGTGCTCAGTTACCATAGATGGCACCGCCATCCAGGCGCTAATAGACACAGGAGCATCAGTGAATGTGATGGACTCAGAACAGTACGAACAGCTTTCGCTGAAACCTGCACTTGCACCCTCTAGTGCAAGAATCTACACTTACGGAGGCACTGACCCCCTGCCGCTGCGAGGGGTCATCCAAACAACTATCGTGAGCGGGAAGCTCTCCACAAAGGCAAAATTCCACGTGACGGAAGGCAAGAAAGGGACCCTGCTCAGTTGCCACATGGCAGAAGACCTGGAGCTCGTCTTCTTTGCAAACCAAGTTCATGAGACCCACGCTGAGGCCCTGCTTGATGAATTTCCAGAGCTATTCCAAGGATTGGGTAAACTAAAAGGGAAGAAATTCCGACTGCACATCGATACATCAGTACGGCCTATAGCCCTCCGGCACCGGCGCGTGACGTTCAATCTCAGACCGCAGGTGGAGGAAGAACTCAGAAAATTGGAAGAACTGGGGGTGATAGAGAAGGTGTCCGGGCCCACCCCGTGGGTGTCTCCCCTGGTCGTAGCCCCTAAGCCCAAGCAACCGGGAGCGATTCGACTCTGCGTCGACATGAGGCTGCCCAATACGGCAGTGAAGCAGGAGCGGCATATCACCCCGACCATGGACGACATAGTGGCTAACCTAAATGGCGCGAAGTGGTTCTCCAAGCTCGATCTGAATGCGGACTACCATCAGCTGGAGTTGGAGCCGGAAGGTCGATGCATAACCACTTTCTCGAATCATGTAGGGCTACGCCGCTACCGAGGACTCAGCTTTGGGGTATCCTCCGCTGTGGAAGTTTTCCAGAACGCGATTCAGGAGGTGCTGTCGGGACTGAGCGGCGTCATCAACCTCAGCGACGATATTCTGGTATATTCAAACACCCTCGAAGAGCATCATGCACACCTGAGAGCAACACTGCAGCGGCTAGTGGACAGCGGTCTGACTTTGCACAAATCCAAGTGCTCTTTCTACCAGGAGAGAATAGACTTCTTCGGTTACACATTCACGAGAGAAGAACTCAAGGTAGATCCAAAGAAGGCTAAGGCAATTAAAGCAGCGAGAACCCCACGGAACCCCACCGAAGTGAGAAGTTTCCTGGGCATGGCCACCTACTGTGGCCGATTCATCCCAAATCTGGCGGCAATGTCAGAGCCCCTAAGGACCCTCACACGCCAAGACCGGAAGTGGGAATGGTCTGTAGCCGCGAACAAAGCATTCAATGACATCAAGGCCAGCCTGCTCGACAAGACGGTGATGGCATATTTCCAGCCCCAACGCAAAACGGAACAGGTCGTCGACGCGAGTCCGGTCGGACTGGGAGCGGTACTCCTACAAGAACATGGGGCTGAGGTGTGGAAGCCGGTTGCGTACGCCAGCAAGGCACTGACCAACACTGAGACTCGCTACGCGCAGATCGAACGCGAGGCACTGGCAATTAAATGGGCGTGCCAGCATTTCCACCTGAACCTGTGCGGCCAAGATTTCACCGTGGTCACCGACCACAAGCCACTGATACCCCTGTTTGCAGGTTTGACCCGGCTGGCTTCCCCCGCGCATTGAACGATGGGTGGTGCAACTGCAAGGCTACCACTTCAAAGTGGTGTTTCGCCCTGGTGCTCACAATCCTGCGGATTACCTCTCCCGTCATCCAGAATCAAGTAGCCCTGGATACGCACCAGATGCCGCTCATGGCAGTGAGGCTTTCGTCCACATGATCTCACAGTCCGCCTGTCCCAAAGCAATGACATTGGCAGAGATAGGTCAGGCCACGTCAGAAGACGACACCCTGTCCAGGGTCAAAGAAGCGTTGCGAGAAAACAGCTGGGCGCACTTCATGGATGGAGCCCGAACCCTCCGGCTGGAGGTCAATCACGCGCGACAGCAACTCTGGCAAGTGAGGCATGAGCTGAGCGTAGGGGAAGACGGCGTCGTCCTGAGAGGTCACCTGATCGTGGTACCTGAAGGCCTGCAGAAAATAATTCTCGAGTTGGCCCACGTGGGACATCAAGGGACAGCCAAGACCAAGGCAAGGCTGAGAAACAAGGTCTGGTTTCCAGACATGGATACAATGGTTGATGAGATGGTGAGGTCGTGCCATGCCTGCACCATCACCGGGGGAGATCCTGCGCCCACACCTGCCATTACGGAAGAGCCATGCACGACCCCGTGGACGCACCCGAGTGTGGACTTTGGCAGTTTTCCGGATGGTCGTCACATGATGGTCATCGTCGACTCGTTCCCAATTGTGGAGGTCCTATCGTCAACCGCTTTTCCACAGGTGAAAACAGCCCTGGACCGGATCTTTGCGCTGATGGGCCTCCCTGCTGAGGTCAAGTCTAACAATGGACCCCCCTTTCAGGGACGGGAGTTTCAAGGATATCTAGAGAACCTCGCCATCCGACACCGAAAGATCACCCCCCTGTGGCCCCAGGTCAATGGGGAGGTGAAAAGACTTGAGTACTCTAAATCGTGCATTGCGCATTGCCGTGGATAATGGGGAAAATCTGGAAACTGCCCTTGACCAGTTTTTGAGGGCATATCGTCAAACGCCTCATAGCAAAGTGTGCTTCAGCACATCTGTTGTTTAAACGAGCCCCGAGAGACAGCATACCGGCGAGCCCAGAATGGGCACCGGAACCGAGGAACGAGGAAGCAGTTCAGGCAAGAAGAGAAACAACCAATCGAAAAGCGAGTGAGGCGCGTCATGCGAAAGCACCAACGCTTGCCGTGGGGGACTCGTGGTGATCAAAGACCGACCCCCAGGGTGGAAATTCCAGACGCCCTACGAGCCTGATGTTTGGACTGTTGAGAAGGTCAAGGGAACGATGGTGACGGCCCGAAGAGGAAACCAACTGGTCACTCGGAACGTCTCCAGCTTCAAAAGAGCCTCTGAGCCGGAAGCCGATGTCGGAAGCGAGGTCTACCCCCACATGACACCACTACGAGAGTCTGCCGGGTCATCCCCAGCTTGGAGTCCGGCTACAGAAGGGCGTGTGCCGGTGAGCCACAGGGCTGGAGAACAACCAGGAGCAACCTGTACGCCCCAAGATCGCGAAGATGCTACCGAGCGTTCCGCTGAGGTTACGATGTCTCCAGGTCGCCGCAACCAACGATACTGTCTACGGCCTAATCCAGGTCCCAGTCAAAGACTCGGAGACTTTGCCTGTGCCTCCCCATAAGAAAGACTTTGATCTTGATGTCAGCTAAAATAAAGGAGGGATGTAGAGTGCCACTCGGGCGCTCCTATAATTTGTATCCATCTAGACACGCATCCCCACACCCCTCGGGGCGGGCCCGCGCCGAGGGGATAAATAAAGCCGGTGAAGACCGCTCGGGGTCTTCCCGCCTGCACATAGCAGAACCAGTGTAGTGTATTATTTGTGCAACAAATTCAGGGCCTACCCATAGCGAGGCAGTCCCTACAGGCCCCAGTGGAGGATAGTGGTAGTGCCCCCCTGCCCCTCTCAGCTGCCCCGCTCCTTGCAAGAACCTTATGCCATCAATCAGCGGCTGATCCCCGATGGGGGACTGAACACCGCATATACTTCTCCCTCCCCGCTGCGCGGCGGGCTCGCCTCGGCGGTCGATCGGGCCGCGTGAGCCAATCGCATATCTCATGCTGCGCATATCTCATGCTGAGGCTGCAGTGGCGCTGGTCCTACATAGTGGGAGAGCTCCTGAAGGGCTGTAGCGAGGCTGGCTTGTGGGCCCTGTGCTCTCGGCAGGGAGCGGTGCCTGGTTACGGGCGGGACCGGTGAGTAGGGTATGGCCCATATGTGTCTCCTGGCTGTGCGGAGTTCCGGAGTTCCCCTCCGCCTTGCCCTTGCGCCCCTCCCTTGATCAATGACCAGGTTGCACAAACTGGGGAGGATCCCCCTGTGGGGTACGGGAATTGCAAGCTGGGCTACTGGACATACCTATAGAACACCCTGCCCCCCAGTGGCATCCGGTGGTCCTCTAATAGCTGGGCTATACTATACCAGGGGCGGTCACAATACCCTCTCTAACACACACAGATGCCTGGGGTTTGCCATGACGAGGGACCGGCACGGAGGGGGGTTGTCCAAGCAGAGTACCATGGACAAATTCAAGGGCCCTGGGGCCTCAGCAGTGGCATCGGGAGGGATGCCAGGGGATGTGCCTGACAATGCCGCCCTCCTGGCCGCCATCACCCAGTCAAGGGATGCCCTGGATGCCAAAATTGGAGCGGTTGGATCTAACGTTATGTTACAGCGTCAAGATCTACGCAACGTGGTGGCATGGATCACGGAGTCACGGAGTCCACTCCGGAGGGTCTCTGGAGTGGACATGTGTTGAATACCCTACAGAAGCGAGTGACCTCCCTTGAGACGGACCAACTTGGCCTGGCATCCAGGGTGGAGGACGCAGAGGAATTTCCGGAGGGGGGGGGTGAGGCGGGTGGTATGGAGCAGTTCCTCACCCAGAGGCTCGAGAGTTGGCTCCCTCCCGAGTCGCTGTCTAAGTGCTTTATGGTGGAGCGTGCCCCCAGAGCATTGATCCAGAAGCCCCCCCCCCCCTGGTTCCCGCCCGAGACCTGTCATTGCGAAAATTCTTAACTACCTCGACCGTGACACTATCCTGAAACAGGCGAGGACCAAAGAACCACTGCTGCTTGACAATGCCTGCATCCTAATATTTCCCGACTACACTAAGTTGGTTCAGCAACGACGGCAGTCTTTTATGGCGGCGAAGACCCGGCTCCTTGAGCTCAAACTCCCCTATGCCCTATCCAGCCAGGCTGCGGGTGGTTTATCGTTCCCGCACTCATTTTTTCGATTCGCCGGAGAAGGTCTTTCAGTGCACAGATGAGACTGTGAAGCTTCGTCCGCAGACTCTGCCTCGGAGAGACTCCCGACTCCTCGTCCAGTGAAATGGTGCAAAAACAATCTAAGCAGCAAGGTAAAAAGAATAGACGCTCCAGGTCTAGACGCAGGTCGTGTAGCGCCCCATCCCGAGCTGCATCGGCCCAACGACTACCTGCTACATCAGACTAACTTGTGGGGGTGTAACTATTTCAAGAATTCTGCAATATGTTTGCCTTAACCGGGGAAGCACAATTGAGGGCCCGAAAATCCCTGCAACACACCTTTTACAGGGAAAGGGCCAGCTGACAATGGGCTGTAAGTTAGGGATCCATTGGCGGACGGAGGGTGACTGCTACTCACGCTCGCCACGCCAGATACTTCATCGTTTTTGAGGTAAAGGGTGGGGGGGGGGGGGATATGTTGTTGGGATGTTTGGAGGGAGGGGGTATTTTGTTCTATCGCACTGGCCTACATTGCTTCAGAGTCACCTTATCCAGACCATATATTGTTGTCGTACACACATCCATGCCTCGAACCTTTTCATTGCTGGGTCTCCTAGTGATGAGGGGGTTCCCTCCGGGACCCTTCACATGTCAGGGGGGCGCTGGACAAAATCAAGAGGGGAGCAATACTCAAGCAGGCGCAGCGAGCACATGCAGACATCCTCATGCTGCAGGAAACACATCTTATGGGGACGAAGGCGCTATGTTTTCAAAGTTGTGGCTATATGCATGTTTTTCACTCCGGATTTGTGTGGGGATCCCGGGGGGTTGCGATCCTGACACATAGACGTGTTCCATATACGCACATGAAGGTATGGAGGGATACACAGGGTAGATACTTATTTCTCCAGGGAATGATAGGGACAGAATCTATAGTGTTGGGCTGTGTCTATGCCCCCCGCCCCTCTCCGGAGATATGGTGGAAAAGCTCATGACTTAGTGGGCGGACATGCCCGATGGGTTAGTGGTGTGGGGGGGGGGAATTGGAACAATGTGCTGGACATGGGTAGGGATCGTTGGCGGCCTGGGGTCCCATTGGCTGCAGGCGGTCTACTAGACTATATTCCTTGGCGACGGGTCTGGATTGGGTGGATCCCTGGTGACACCTGCATGGGACGACGCAGTGTTAAACATACTTGTCAGCCGTCCACGGATCTTTCTCCCGCCTCGATTACATCTATGTTTCCCGAACCGTGGACCACAGGGTGGTGGCCGCCGATATTCTTCCGCGTGGACTCTCGGACCACTCACTCTTCCGATCCGAGTGAGCCGCGCACAGCAGCCGTTTCGGTGACGTCTTTCGGTATGGAACCTCCCGAGGGAAGAGAGCATATGGAAAGCGCCATTGACCAATTTTTGTCACTTAATGTAGGGACGGTAGAGGGGGCTGACTGCCTTTGGGAGGCGATGAAGCCCACGCTTCGGGGTGTGGATATTTTATTTTGTGCGGCTTCCCGCAGATTGCCTAGGGAATCCCTCGTCCAGGCAGAGGCAAAACTATTTGAATTAGAATCTTGCAGCAGAGATCATACCGATCACCTGGGCGCGCCACCAACTCCTTTTGACGCAGCAGGAATATGCTCATGTTCTACTGGACGAGGCTCGCAGGCGTGGTTGGCGACCCATAGTAGAATCTACCAATATGGAGATAAATCCAGCAAATTATTGCACAGGTTGTGTCAGAGGTCGCTCTGTTCCCAGGCCTTATCAGGCATTTTGGGTCCAAACGGGTCCACTCTCACGGATCCCCTCCGATCGCCGAAAGCTTTGCTGTGTATTATGCAGACCTCTATGCCCCTAGGAAATGCCTTCCCGTGATGTGGCTAGTCGCTTTCTTGATGATTTTCCGCCTAAGGCCCTTTCGGATGCGGTGCGCGGGGAGCTGGATCTCCCGCTCACTGAAGAGGAGATGGGTGCGGCGCTGGGTGAGATGCAGCCTGGAAAGGGCCAGAAACCGAATGGCTTCCCCTGTGAATTTTTTTAACGTTACTATCAGCAGTTGAGACCCCACTTTTTTGGAGTGGTTGAGGAGGCCACGGAGCGGGGTTGCTTACCTAGGGATTGGAGACACACGGAGATTGTGGAATATCAAAAGCCCGGAAGACCCCCAGATCAACATGGGTCATATTGCCCGATATCCCTCCTTAATGTAGAGGCCAAGGTACTAGCTAAGGCATTGGCCAACCGCCTCCGTGCCCATATTAGATCTCTGGTTCATCCCGACCAGGCCGGGTTTATGCCCCAGCGGGCTAACCGACACAATATATACGGCGTGCACATGTTGCAATAGCGACTGTCCAAGGGCTGGGGGAGCGGTCTGCGCGGTTGTTAGCGGACATGGACAGGGCTTTTGATTCCCTTAGCTGGGTATACCTATTCGCACAATTAAATCTTGGACCCCGCTTCTTGTCCTATTTGACCCTCCTCTATAAGGACCTGACTGTGTCCGTACGGGTGGCGGGATCTGCTTCCTCCACGTTCGTTATTGGGCGGGGCATGAGGCAGGGGTGTCCGCTGTCCCCCTACTTATTTGCAGTAGCAATGGAACCCTTAGCGTCCTGGGTTCGGATCGATGCCTAGGTGACTGGTCTGGAATGGGCGACAAGTCTGTCGGACCGTATTGCCTTGTACGCTGACAATGTCCTTTTTTTCTTACATAGACAGAACAGGACCGCGCCTCCTACGTATTATGCAGATCTTCGGGGTGACCTCTGGCCTACACATAAACCCTTGTAAATCTACGCTGTGGGTCCTTGGGGGAGGGTTGGGCCTGGCTCCTGGGCCTCCTCCGTGCAGGAGGTCTCTGGGGGGTTGAAGTATCTGGGAGTATTCTTGTTGGATTCACCGATCACCTCTTGGGAACGGAATGTAGTCCCTGTATGGGATCGCGTGCGGGAGGATCTTAAAACCTGGTCCCTAAAGGCCCACTCAAGATATGGTTGATCGACCATAATTAAAATGGTGTTGCTTTCCCGCCTCCTTTATCAATTACAAAATCATCCCTATCCAATTTCTTCCGGCTGGTTCCGACGGGTCAATACAGCTTTGGGTCAGTTTCTATGGGCAGGCGGAGGAGCGAGAGTGGCACTGCGGACTTGCTTCCAGTCCACGTACTGTGGGAGATTGGCAACTTCTGACATCCTGTCCTATTATATGGCCTTTTATCTCCTAGTCCTCAATGAATGGTGGTATGGGGATAGGGCTGACCCAGCATACGCGGTCGAGGGGCACTGCATGGGAGATCATACCCTCCACACTATACTCTACTCCTCGCCGCTGCGTAGATCCTTGCCACCTGCTACAAAACCTATTTTTCAGATATGGAGACAGGCATTGCGGAGGACCAGATGATAGAATAAGTTGAATCGGGAGACTCCCCTTTGGTATAACTAGCGACTGCCACAACTGGCTGCACTGTCCGGCTTTCGGGGCTGGGACCATATTGCCATCTCTACTCTTGGAGATGCCATGCAGGGATCGGCTCTGAAATCCTTTCAGGAGTTACAAAATGACTTTTAGATGCCTAAAACTCAATTTTTCAATTATTTACTTCTCGGACATGCTATAACTCCATATATTGAGCGGTTGGGGTCCCTGCCCGAGTTTTGTCCCATAGAGGCCAAGATATTTATGGGGGATCTTGACAATGCCTGCATCCTAATATTCCCCGACTACACTAAGTTGGTTCAGCAACGAAGGCAGTCTTTTATGGCGGCGAAGACCCGGCTCCTTGAGCTCAAACTCCCCTATGCCCTCCTCTATCCAGCCAGGCTGCGGGTGGTTTATCGTTCCCGCACTCATTTTTTCGATTCGCCGGAGAAGGTCTTTCAGTGGACAGATGAGACTGTGAGGCTTCGTCCGCAGACTCCGCCTCGGAGAGACTCCCGACTCCTCGTCCAGTGAAATGGTGCGAAAACAATCTAAGCAGCAAGGTAAAAAGAATAGACGCTCCAGGTCTAGACGCAGGTCGTGTAGCGCCCCATCCCGAGCTGCATCGGCCCAACTACTACCTGCTACATCAGACTAACTTGTGGGGGTGTAACTATTTCAAGAATTCTGCAATATGTTTGCCTTAACCGGGGAAGCACAATTGAGGGCCCGAAAATCCCTGCAACACACCTTTTACAGGGAAAGGGCCAGCTGACAATGGGCTGTAAGTTAGGGATCCATTGGCGGACGGAGGGTGACTGCTACTCACGCTCGCCACGCCAGATACTTCATCGTTTTTGAGGTAAAGGGTGGGGGGGGGGATATGTTGTTGGGATGTTTGGAGGGAGGGGGGTATTTTGTTCTATCGCACTGGCCTACATTGCTTCAGAGTCACCTTATCCAGACCATATAATGTTGTCGTACACACATCCATGCCTCGAACCTTCTCATTGCTGGGTCTCCTAGTGATGAGCGGGTTCCCTCCGGGACCCTTCACATGTCAGGGGGGCGCTGGACAAAATCAAGAGGGGAGCAATACTCAAGCAGGCGAAGCGAGCACATGCAGACATCCTCATGCTGCAGGAAACGCATCTTATGGGGACGAAAGCGCTGTGTTTTCAAAGTTGTGGGTATATGCATGTCTTTCACTCCGGATTTGTGTGGGGATCCCGGGGGGTTGCGATCCTGACACATAGACGTGTTCCATATACGCACATGAAGGTATGGAGGGATACACAGGGTAGATACTTATTTCTCCAGGGAATGATAGGGACAGAATCTATAGTGTTGGGCTGTGTCTATGCCCCCCGCCCCTCTCCGGAGATATGGTGGAAAAGCTCATGACTTAGTGGGCGGACATGCCCGATGGGTTAGTGGTGTGGGGGGGGGGGAATTGGAACGATGTGCTGGACATAGGTAGGGATCGTTGGCGGCCTGGGGTCCCATTGGCTGCAGGCGGTCTACTAGACTATATTCCTTGGCGACGGGTCTGGATTGGGTGGATCCCTGGTGACACCTGCATGGGTCGACGCAGTGTTAAACATACTTGTCAGCCGTCCACGGATCTTTCTCCCCCCTCGATTACATCTATGTTTCCCGAACCGTGGACCACAGGGTGGTGGCTGCCGATATTCTTCCGCGTGGACTCTCGGACCACTCACCGATCACTCTTCCGATCCGAGTGAGCCGCGTACAGCAGCCGTTTCGGTGACGTCTTTCGGTATGGAACCTCCTGAGGGAAGAGAGCATATGGAAAGCGCCATTGACCAATTTTTGTCACTTAATGTAGGGACGGTAGAGGGGGCTGACTGCCTTTGGGAGGCGATGAAGCCCACGCTTCGGGGTGTGGATATTTTATTTTGGGCGGCTTCCCGCAGATTGCCTAGGGATTCCCTCGTCCAGGCAGAGGCAAAACTATTTGAATTAGAATCTTGCAGCAGAGATCATACCGATCACCTGGGCGCGCCACCAACTCCTTTTGACGCAGCAGGAATATGCTCATGTTCTACTGGACGAGGCTCGCAGGCGTGGTTGGCGACCCATAGTAGAATCTACCAATATGGAGATAAATCCAGCAAATTATTGCACAGGTTGTGTCAGAGGTCGCTCTGTTCCCAGGCCCTATCAGGCATTTTGGGTCCAAAAGGGTCCACTCTCACGGATCCCCTCCGATCGCCGAAAGCTTTGCTGTGTATTATGCAGACCTCTATGCCCCTAGGAAATGCCTTCCCGTGATGTGGCTAGTCGCTTTCTTGATGATTTTCCGCCTAAGGCCCTTTCGGATGCGGTGCGCGGGGAGCTGGATCTCCCACTCACTGAAGAGGAGATGGGTGCGGCGCTGGGTGAGATGCAGCCTGGAAAGGGTCCGAAACCGAATGGCTTCCCCTGTGAATTTTGTTAACGTTACTATCAGCAGTTGAGACCCCACTTTTCTGGAGTGGTTGAGGAGGCCACGGAGCGGGGTTGCTTACCTAGGGATTGGAGACACACGGAGATTGTGGAATATCAAAAGCCCGGAAGACCCCCAGATCAACATGGGTCATATTGCCCGATATCCCTCCTTAATGTAGAGGCCAAGGTACTAGCTAAGGCATTGGCCAACCGCCTCCGTGCCCATATTAGATCTCTGGTTCATCCCGACCAGGCCGGGTTTATGCCCCAGCGGGCTACCCGACACAATATACGGCGTGCACATGTTGCAATAGCGACTGACCAAGGGCTGGGGGAGCGGTCTGCGCTGTTGTTAGCGGACATGGACAGGGCTTTTGATTCCCTTAGCTGGGTATACCTATTCGCACAATTAAATCTTGGACCCCGCTTCCTGTCCTATTTGACCCTCCTCTATAAGGACCTGACTGTGTCCGTACGGGTGGCGGTATCTGCTTCCTCCACGTTTGTTATTGGGCGGGGCATGAGGCAGGGGTGTCCGCTGTCCCCCTACTTATTTGCATTAGCAATGGAACCCTTAGCGTCCTGGGTTCGGATCGATGCCTAGGTGACTGGTCTGGAATGGGCGACAAGTCTGTCGGACCGTATTGCCTTGTACGCTGACAATGTCCTTTTTTTCTTACATAGACAGAACAGGACCGCGCCTCCTACGTATTATGCAGATCTTCGGGGTGACCTCTGGCCTACACATAAACCCTTGTAAATCTATGCTGTGGGTCCTTGGCGGAGGGTTGGGCCTGGCTCCTGGGCCTCCTCCGTGCAGGTGGTCTCTGGGGTGTTGAAGTATCTGGGAGTATTCTTGTTGGATTCACCGATCACCCCTTGGGAACGGAATCTAGTCCCTGTATGGGATCGCGTGCGGGAGGATCTTAAAACCTGGTCCCTAATGCCCCTCTCAAGATATGGTTGATCGGCCATATTTAAAATGGTGTTGCTTTCCCGCCTCCTTTATCAATTACAAAATCATCCCTATCCGATTTCTCCCGGCTGGTTCCGACGGGTCAATACAGCTTTGGGTCAGTTTCTATGGGCTGGCGGAGGAGCGAGAGTGGCACTGCGGACTTGCTTCCAGTCCACGTACTGTGGGAGATTGGCAACTTCTGACATCCTGTCCTATTATATGGCCTTTCATCTCCTAGTCCTCAATGAATGGTGGTATGGGGATAGGGCTGACCCAGCATATGCGGTCGAGGGGCGCTGCATGGGAGATCATACCCTCCACACTATAGTCTTCTCCTCGCCGCTGCGTAGACCCTTGCCACCTGCTACAAAACCTATTTTTCAGATATGGAGACAGGCATTGCGGAGGACCAGATGATAGAATAAGTTGACTCGGGAGACTCCCCTTTGGTATAACTAGCGACTGCCACAACTGGCTGCACTGTCCGGCTTTCGGGGCTGGGACCATATTGCCATCTCTACTCTTGGAGATGCCATGCAGGGATCGGCTCTGAAATCCTTTCAGGAGTTACAAAATGACTTTTAGATGCCTAAAACTCAATTTTTCAATTATTTACTTCTCCGACATGCTATTACTCCATATATTGAGCGGTTGGGGTCCCTGCCCGAGTTTTGTTCCATAGAGGCCAAGATATTTATGGGGGATCTTCAGGACCACAAGATCTCCAAGATTTACCAGTCCCTGGTCACACATAGTTCCCCCACATAACAGTGTCTTAAGGAGGCCTGGGAAGAAGACATAGGCCTGCTGAAGGAGGAGGACAGCGTGGAGGCCCAGGCCTCCCCGCTGGGGTCATCCATAGCCGTAAGTCTTCGCCTTATACAGTTCAAGTGTCTCCATCGAGTCTATTTCACTAGGGTCAGGCTCTGGAGATCGGGATTGGTGGCCTCCCTGGTGTGCCTTCATTGCCAACATGAGGATCCATACTATTTGGCATTGCACCGCATTAGCACGCTCTTGGCGGGGAGTTCTGTCGTGCCTCTCTCAGGTACTGGGCTGGAACGTCCCCAGCTCTCCAAGGTTAGTCCTGCTACATGTTATGGATAATATAGGAGGTAACATATACAAACGCCACCTTATGCTATTGGGGTTCACCTTGGCCAAGAGGGATATTGCCAAAGCCTAGAAGGCTCCGAGGGCGCCCTCGATCTCTGCATGGAAAATTGGCATGGACTTCTGTATGGGGCTGGAAGTCCCTATATTTGTGGCCAGGGAGTGCCCGCTTAAGCATTATAAAATTTGGCGGCGATGGGCAGAGTATCCGGATCTGGACCTAGAGCCTGTTTCAGTAGCTAGGTCTGCTGATGTGGCGTCCCTTCCACTATAATTGACAAATTACATCGCCTCCTGGAAATGGGGGTATTGGGTCTGGATGGTTGAGACTGCTCTTTTATGGAACTTCTGGGATAGGCGTGAGTGCAATAGGGGGTGGGGGTTGGGGGATTGTTTCTTTGTTATTTTGCTTTTGCTTATATTTCAAATGTATTGCTCTTCAACTGTCCTATTTTTGCTCTTGAAATTGTCAAAGTAATTTCAATGTACAATCTGTATGCATGAGTTGCTGGGTTACAGCGCTCTGTGATATATTTGTTCTTGCCAAATAAAATCTGTTCTAAAAAAAAGAGGAAACTCTGCTGCAATTTCCCTTCCCCACCAACATTATGGTCCACCTAACCAATTTAGATTCGGCCTGATTATAGATTGACAACAGCAGACTCTACTCTGGCTAGCCAAGGTCAAACTCCTCCGACGGCCAGTGGGAGTAAGGGCCTTCTGAGGTTTGGCTCTATGTTCACCCACCTAATTTAGATGGAAGACATTCAGCTGTTTTTGAATGCCCATCACCACCAGGAAAAACCTGGCTGTAAGGTGCATTGTTTAAGTTTTTTATTTTCAAAGAGGACACGTTGTAAAAACTTAACAGTGCTTTGATAGGAACTGCCGCGATGGTGGCTCCTATCAATGCTAGAAATGTACACTCTTCTAGCGAACATTTCCAAATCTAGAGGGAGGCACCTGTCAGGGCAAAGGATGGGCCACTTGGCAAGATTTACTGGAGGCCCTATGTAAGCATACAAATTGGTGAACTCTCAACTGATAATTGCTGTATTCAGGAGTTGAACTGGTACTGGTGAGGTGCAACTTTGCCCAAACAGTATAATGGTTGAAATGCCACAGTTAAGAAATGTACTGCTGTTATATTGTCCCGCACTATGTGGCATAATTTAGTTTGCCTTACTGCATAATTTTGTCAAACGAGGCAAATAATTTGGATGACATGCATAATTCTAGTGCCCTGGTTATTACTTGAAAAAAAGGTTGTTCAAAGGCTTGATTGAGGACAGAAAATGCAACCTAAGTAGGTTAAATAAGGTAATAAAAGGATCCGTGATAGTGAAACTGTCTTAATCTGCTGATGTAGGAAATTAACTTTTCAGCTCTATTTATCCCTTTCACACATAATTTACCAATACAATTCTACATGGACCTGAGTGTGGAGTATGATTCTTTCTAGATATATTGTTCTTCCTAAAGTTTCTAGAGTTAAGACTAACTTTGACCTTGGTCACTATGAGGGGTTGTCACACTGCAGCATACAACAAAATGATGGCTGGAATGCTTGAATTAATCTCCGCTACTGGTAATTACTCTGGCTGCATTCTAGTCCATCCTTATTTTGCACACCATGCCACAGGGCAAAAATGGGTTTGACTGGCTTGTGTTACTGGTTAAGGAGGACCTGGGCTGGCTTTTCAGGGTAGATAGATTGTTTAAGCTGGAGCATTGCCAAAACTGATTTGCATATGGCTGGGTCCAAATTGGGGTGGCATGGAGTGCAAAATAACGATGGACTGGAATGTGGCCCTGAGAGATCACCACTGGCTGAGACAGATTCAAGCATTCCATCCATCACTTTTAAGATATCTAATAGGAGTTTATGTATTATTACATTGCAGAAAAATTATTGCACAGGAGAGGTTGTGATTTATGAGGTGAAGTGTGGCAAGTTTGTGAAATAGTATGCATAGAGCACAGGAGACAGGGAGGCGATTTAGTCGGGCTACACTCAGTGACAGTAAGGATGAATGGTAAGAAGAGGAACATTTAGTAGAAAGGAAGGTGAAACAACAATCATTAGATTTAGGTTAAACGATTCATGCAGTGTTTTAAGAATATGTGGGAGAAGGCTTTTTGAGGAAGCATGTGGAAACTATAGAAAGAAGGGTTGAAGGTTCTCACAGATGGGCAGGTGCTATAAGTTGTTTCATCTTTGCTGTTCAGTGTTGAAAACTTTGTCCTGTCATAGGTTACTTTATTAGCAGAGGTTATTTCTGCTCTTTCAAATGTGAGGTTCAAGTTATTTGGTGAGTCTGGATAGTCGGACCTTTGCGTTTGACAGTCCAGATTTGGAGGCATGGACAATCTCTGTGAGTTATACTGAATATTCCGTTATGCATTTGCTTGAAGTAGACAAATAGGTGGCATGTTCGAGGGGGTTGTGTTGAATTAGTTCTCCCATGATTTTGGGAGGGTACTGTTTGTAAGACTTTTGTGCTGATTTTGTTTTCCCTTGATCTTAGAGTGAACATTAGAAGCATCTGTCTGTAGTCAGAGAGGCCAGCATTTGTAATGGCACTTGTTTTTTGGGAACAAAATCATATAGATTCTATGCTGGATCATGCTGGAAATAACCAGGTCTTACCCATTCTTCCAAACTTGCCAGATTATTTAATCACTGTAGACAGGGAATACTATAAGTTTGCGTCATGAATGGAGAAAGTACAACCAACAATGTTTTTTTCCTGAAAGCAGCAATTATTATATGTGGTGCCAGCTCGGAACTTAAGTTCCTTCTCTTGAAGAATTGATGATTTTTGGTTTTATTTAATTTTGGTTCTATGCCATTTATTGCTCTGCAAATTATGCATAACACCTTGAAACGAGATGTATCCGGGCGATGGTGAACTGGGGCAAATCACAATTGATTCCCTTGATCATTCCTCTCACTAGAGAATCATACAAACAGCCTGACACTCGACAAGAGCAGGGGTTGTTCACCCACTTGGAGATACAGATATCAAAGCAACCTGAGATCTGTTGTTAGCTAAACATAGTTCCCCGCGAACACAAGGGTAGGAACCACATGTCATGTTGCAGTTCACCCCCAATGTCCTGGGATGCATCACGTTATTTAAGCTCATTGCACTCCCCAAATGCTGTATATCTTCCATAACAACACACACAAGATACAGCCCTAGTGGTTTGGCAAATACAATCTGAGATCAACTCCTATGTCTGGGGCGATTCCCCTCCAAGGGTAGAAAACACCAAGTGTGTTCAGTGGCCAAAAAGATGGGGGTCAGTGGGCAGTAGTTATATAATTGTGCTACTAGGCAGCTCAAATGGTTCCTATAAATGACTGGATATTTGTTGACAAGAGAGACCCAGCCATCAGACTGGTGATTGCGGGACTCTGTTCATTGGTCCTGGATTTACGGCAAAAAAATACCATCACAGATAACCTTGATCATAGCAAATCCCATTGAGTATTGGAACAGGGCCCTGAAGCGGATGGGTTGGAGTAAGATACTGACCAGAGAGATGGTGTGACGGATGGGAACCTGCCTCACACTAACACCACACCTGCAACGGTTCCACAAATGTAACAAGATAGGCATCTCCAAGCTAGGGATATGTGAGTGCATAGTCACATGCTCTCTTTCAAACAACTGACTTCAGAATACGACCTACACTTATAACAGTTCTTTCAATACTTACAATTGAGTCACATACTAGAGCAAGTACGGAATGATCCCAATCCACTCCCCAAACACAACCCTTTGAAACCCCAATTTACAATGGGGGAATTGGTGGCAAAGGCATATCACAACTTTATAGGACCCTTTTAATCAGCACGCCCAACACCATGACACTCCTGAGGGACAAATGGGTCCCTGACATTGGAGAAATGGATAAGATGGACTGGGTAGATGCCAAAACTGTATACTTTGCACACCACAAATTATGGCAGATGGGTAGGGTCCAGACCCTTGAGTGCTTCAGATGTGGAGCTCCCCCAGGAGCTTGGATACATATTGTGTGGGAATGCCAGATCATACACAAATACTGGATCAGAATTTTCTGGCCGAGGTGATACGTTTCCCATTCAAATGAGATCCCAAAATGGGGCTATTGGGAATAGTCCCGGGATAGGATGGCCTCTGGCGACAGGGGTATCTAGTAGGGATCAGATGCATACTCACCATATGAGACGGGTAATGGAGATCGTGTCCCCACCAATCCAGGAGTGGCTTAGAGGCATGTACCACTGCACAATTGCAGGAGAGGCAGTTTACAAATCACACGGCTGTCCAAATAAAAACACCAAGATATGGGGCACCTAGATCGGCCACTTACGACTCTGGGTGAAGGGAGCTGAGTTTGAGTTATGGGACTGCAGACTGTCTGGGTACGGGGCCTGGAGCCTTAGGGGGTGGGGGCAGTGGCGGGGGAATCAGATGCAGTGAATTATGATCATGTTACATTGTTCTGAAACAGAATGAATCCATGCTCAAGAAAGAGTATTGCAAATGTATACCGTACCAGTTACCGGTTACCTGGTTTTATTACAATAAACTGATAAAAAGCAACAAATAAACAACAACAAAAAAAGAGGATCTTCTTGCAATTGGAAGCCTGTATAGAACTTTCAGAACTAGCATCTTTACATTATGACCGGGTTGCAGACGCGTTCTTGATTCTCTGCAGCTTTCTCATGGTTCATTGTGGACATCTAAGATATACTCTATTAACATAATCGAGTTCATGGAGTGATGTTGCTGCTTGTATTGTTTGAGGAAATGCAAGATGTGGAAAGATGAGTGAAAGAGTTTCCATTGTGCAGAAAGTTGATTTAGATAGCTTGTCCACTTGAGCATTCATGAAAAGCAGAGTTGAAGGCAATTCCGGGATTTTGTACTACTTAAGTTACTTTTGGCAGATGCTTCAGTTTATATGGCCAGAAAGATAGTGGATAGTAACTGATCCATTCACTGTAGTTCAGTATTCCAGTTTTTGAAGGATTTTACTTGAAGTTATTTCATGTCATCCATTGTTCACCAATGATCAATGGCTATGAGGCTGTTGCTGACTTTTGATTTTCCTATGTCCTTAGGGTTTTCCAATCTGAGAATTATCCATTGCTTAATTTGAGCCTGTGGTTTCCGATGCTCAGCACCAGCACTTAATCATCAACACCGGCGCCTTTCATGTGCACCAGTTAAGGACACATTAATTCACGGGGAGATTAAATGATTTGCCTAGTATCACAGGATGTTGAGCTGATGCCAAGATTCAAACCTGGTTCCAACCGATTTCGAACTCTGCAGCTCTGGACATTATGCTACATCCTCTCTCCACTTTCATGGTTAGCAGGTGGTTCTGTTTTAGGCGGCGTTAACAAGAGAAATGGGTTTGTGCAAGCTACCTCCTGAATTTACCTGTGTGTCAGCAATGTAGTTGTAGCAGGTCAGTTCATAATTGTGGATACGTTCTGGCAGTGGTTTCGTTTAGATGTTAGGAAGCAGTAGTGATATGATAAATACATGTGGAACACATGTTTTCAGGCGTAAAGATCGGACGAAAAGTTGGGTATATGAATCAGTTTGTTTAGGTAAGAGGAAATCTAGTTAAGAATGATGCCATCTATACTAACTTGTTTGAGTCTCAAACTAAAGATATCTTGTATTGTGTGAAAAATCTGCTGAAAGGTCAAGGAATGGTAATGCAGCTCCACCATTTTTGTTTACAGTGTTTTTCTTAGTAAGGTTATATGCAATATGCAGTTTCTAGCCTGCCCGAGTCCCTAAAGCAGAAAAGAGAGCAAGAAAATATATTCTTTCTGCAGGAAAGAACAGAATTTCTAAGAAATCTCGGACGTGAAATCTGTCTCCGGTCTCTTATTTGTCATTTCCTAACAAATTCAACATTGCAGCAAACAAGATAATCTTGCCCTAGCTCTTTCTCCTCACAGGAGGAGCATTTGTCAAAATAAGCCAATTTTGTGGCTGAGCGAACACTTGAATAAATAAATGGTTTGGAGAAAGAGGCATAAACAAACAATTTACCACACAAAACAAAATAAGATAAAAAAGGTACATAATGCTTTATGTTAATAGACATTACGAAACAACTCCAGTGGAAAGAAAGGTTAGATTTGTAAACAAATTATAAAAATGGGCATATTCATGTCCTCAGTGATACTGGACCTAGGTTGCCCAATGATACTGGACCAAGGTTGCTGGGTGAGTGGTGCCATACACTAGTTTTTATTTTGCAAAACAACGGAGTCTGGTCCTGGGACTGAGGGGCAGCTGGACCTAATATAACTGAAGAACAAAGAAGTTGCTAGCCCTCACAATAATTTTTTCTCTCAAAGTATTTGAGAATACAAACAAGGAGGAATCTTCTGTTTGTTTGGGTTACTTTATTTCAACCCTTTTGGAATTTTAAGTAATTTTTAGATATATTTTTTCATGGGTGAGAAAAACACTTTACACAAACATTTACAAAATTTACAACTATCATACTACTAACATATATACAAATAAATCAACATTTATATACAAACTTCTTTTACATGAAAGAATGGTGATTGTATATCCACAAATACTTATTCTTTGTGAAATTTCAAACCACTATAGTGCCCAAAAGGTCAAAAACAAAAAAGGCAACAAGAAATTGAATTTAACTTTTTCCAATTAGTTTAAAATGATGAATGATCAACTAAAGGACGAGTGAATTATGATGCCTGTTTGCCGTTTGCCGACGCGTTTCGAATCTGGGAAAAAAAATCGCAGATTCTCCTCAGGGCTCTTTCAATGTAGTAATCTATAGAAATATAAAGGAAGTTCGTTTTAATAACTAGAAGTTAAACATTTTTGATGTCCCCTAAACATACTGATAGTCACTAGATTGGTTACCTTCACAGATGGGCGGCACGGTACCGCAGTCCAAATATTCAGGTAGGGATGGGGACCAAGGGCTTTTGGTTTTGACAGTAAATTCTGTTTTTAGAAAAATACGAGATGGTTACTAGACCACCCAAAGCAGCACAGTTTAAGTGGCTCTACAACTGAAAGGCTCAAATATCCTACCTTTAAACGTTGTAGCGGTAAGGCTACTGATGTTTTCACACTGAAGTTATTCTGCTCATAGAGCGATGCCGATGATATCTGTAACGCACAAGCATAAGTTGTGCTCAATGGTCGTTAGTTTGGTATAAACGACAGTCAAGCTTAAGATTTACCGCGGGGCGGGACATACCTATGGATTTTAGATGGGGGGTCGTTGGTCACATTGCCATTACTCTGAACCAAACACTGCCGTGAGCTTTGCTGGCAGGCGCGGAGCAAGCTGAAGGCTCCTCCGCGGCGTGTGGAAAAGCGTGCTTTCACCAGTGGTTAAACACACGACATCAGGACATACATTTCTCACTGGACTCAAGTAATGAAAAAATGACTTTTCTTGACGTGGAAATAAAAAATGTCGGTGGAACCTTAAATTCGTCGTTATTTAAGAAGGCAACGGATAAAAACACCATCCTTCATTATGGCAGTTCGCATCCCAGAAACCTTAGGGCGAATTTGCCATATGGGCAACTTCTCCGGATTCGGAGAAACTGTTCAGAGATTGGACAGTTTGAACAGCATGGGCAAAACTTTTGCGATGAATTGGTTCAACGGGGTTACCCGAAAAAATTATTGAAACATTCTTTTAAGAGAGCTCGATACACACCCAGAGAGTGTCTCTTTGAAACAAAAAGGAAACGTGAACTAGAGAGCCTGGTCAGTTGTAGAGCCACTTAAACTGTGCTGCTTTGGGTGGTCTAGTAACCATCTCGTATTTTTCTAAAAACAGAATTTACTGTCAAAACCAAAAGCCCTTGGTCCCCATCCCTACCTGAATATTTGGACTGCGGTACCGTGCCGCCCATCTGTGAAGGTAACCAATCTAGTGACTATCAGTATGTTTAGGGGACATCAAAATTTTTTAACTTCTAGTTATTAAAACGAACTTCCTTTATATTTCTATAGATTACTACATTGAAAGAACCCTGAGGAGAATCTGCGATTTTTTTCCCAGATTCGAAACGCGTCGGCAAACGGCAAACAGGCATCATAATTCACTCGTCCTTTAGTTGATCATTCATCATTTTAAACTAATTGGAAAAAGTTAAATTCAATTTCTTGTTGCCTTTTTTGTTTTTGACCTTTTGGGCACTATAGTGGTTTGAAATTTCACAAAGAATAAGTATTTGTGGATATACAATCACCATTCTTTCATGTAAAAGAAGTTTGTATATAAATGTTGATTTATTTGTATATATGTTAGTAGTATGATAGTTGTAAATTTTGTAAATGTTTGTGTAAAGTGTTTTTCTCACCCATGAAAAAATATATCTAAAAATGACTTAAAATTCCAAAAGGGTTGAAATAAAGTAACCCAAACAAACAGAAGATTCCTCCTTGTTTGTATTCTCAAATACTTTGAGAGAAAAAATTATTGTGAGGGCTAGCAACTTCTTTGTTCGTCAGATACACTAGTTTTTAAGCATCAGGGGTTTGAGGGCTTTGTTACATTGAGTGGCGAAAATGCTAAATATGCAGGTTTTGAGTGGCGAAAATGCTAAATATGCAGGTTTTGAGTGGCGAAAATGCTAAATATGCAGGTTTTGAGACAGAAAAATATGGGGCCATAGATTTCATTTTGCAGCTTTGGTCAGTGGGCATCAGATAAAGTTTTAATGGACTTTACATATTTTAATTATTTGGTCAGCAAGTACTGGTGATAAGAGGTAAACGGGGTTGGTACTGGACTGTGGTGATCATTGACAAAAAGAGAGTAGTGACCTGCACCATATCTCTGCAGACAGTAGTAGTGATGTTGCTCAGGATGGTTTAAGATGTTGGTGAAAAGGTCCTGGATGGTGCGGAGGACAAGGGGAGCATACCGTCCAAGACAATTGACCTGACATTTTTTGCAGAACATAAGAGTGTCATTCCATCCCTAGGATCTTCTTATAATTCACAAACAAATGTCAAAATAAAGGGCAAACACACTTACCGAAGTTCCTTGAGTGTTTTGTTATCCTTCAAACTCTGAGCCATGCTTACTGTGCCTAAGTCACGTATGTTGTTGCCTGTCAGAGACAGGAATTTTAGACTTTTGTTGTTTTCAAGACCTTTGAAAATGTGTTTAGTGCCAGAGTCTCCTAGACAATTTGTTCCAAGCCTAGAGAGAACACATTTATGAAAGGTTTGTATAAATCCAACTTTTATCAACATTTAACCGCAATAGTCACTTTTAAAAAGACTAATGCTTTACAGAGCACACCAGATGGCGATCTATGCAAAAGTATGTGATCTACAGCTCACATGCATCGAACCCTAAGTTCTCGTTTCTTTTAAGAATGCATTTCCAAACAATGAGGACAACAGTAGAAAACGTGAAGAGATATTAGATTAGTAAACTAATGGTATCCATGACTAGCAATTGAAAATGCCCTGCGATTAGCCTATGTTGCACTAAGCATATAAACTCAATGTGTGTACCAATTGCCTGAGATAATTGTGAAAGCAATAGAGGGAAGCTGTACATTTTATAACCATTTTGCCAAATGCATTGGCTTAATCAAAGTCAATTTTACAGGCAGTTCTGATGGAAAACTCACAAAATATTATAGTACTTCATGGTCTCTTACTATATTAAGGAGCATTATTCCTTATTTATTGAAAGGTTTATATAGCTCGAACATGACCCAAGGGTATTAAAGCACTTAACAAGTACATAATGATAAACAATAAAAAGTAAGATTACAACACAAAGCGATAAACAATAAACAAAGCATGGGGACAACAGTAAGATAGGAGTAAAACAGGGTCAATGCAGAGTAATTGAGTTAGACAATGTTACCTTGAGGATGTTATAGGCAAATAGAAAACCAAGTGTACAATAAATGAAAGATCTCAGCCAAAAAAAAACTTGCTGAAATGCAGCAATTCAGGAACATAGTGTTGCAAGGATCCTGCTCATACACAGAACTGTGCACAGAGACCTAGGACATCGGTGAATTGTGGTGTACCAGAAACTCAGCTCAGAACCCAGAAAAATCCCAACCAGCTAGCATCAGTGTCACATTAGCTCTTCGTCCGATAGCAAAGCAACCAATGATTAGACAACCTAGAACATGCGACTTAGTACAAACTCAGGAATGGTGGGAAATGAGAACACTCTTTTGTTATACTCTCATACCAGTCCACAACAGGAGTAAAGAGGAGACAAGGTAAAGTTAAAATATTTATTTTAATGACGTGATCTCAGGTGTAGTATCTTAGCCAACATAAGCAGACATATGATTAGAAATAATAGGGTAAGCATTGTTACAATTCCATAAAACACAAAAGGAGAAAGCATATTATAATGCTGGTGAAAACAGGCAGTATAGCACCTAGTTATAACACCCTCCCTATATAGGAACTATGTTTATAAACTAAAGAAGGTCTCTTAGGCTTGTGTGGGAGACCCTATTACCTTTCCACTCAGTAAGAGTGAATCACATCAGGATCAGCATGTAGCTCTCTGCATCCCTGGAAACGGAAAATCTTCCAAGTGTGTGACATCATGGCAAGTGTGGAACAATAAAGGCGCCAGAATCTCAGCTGGCTCACAGCTGCCAAATTGTTATGTCTAAAAGTGCTATTCGATCATGTCGAACAACATCTACCCTGTTATGATAACCTTGACGGTTTCAGCACTTACTGTGCAGACTAGGGGCACAATGTAAGTCTAGAGATGTCAAAAACAAAACTTTTCTCATGTTTAGACCTTCATGAAGCCTAACCTACAAAAACAGTTACGTGCAGTGTCGTGTGCAAAAGCGGCAAAAAGTAAAATGGCGTTTAAACTTCTAATAAGCCATGCTAAAATAACATGCATTCAAAGGAGGCCTTAGGCCATACTACACCCTCCCTTGATCGGAGAACGCACAATAAAGGGGGCAAGATTCATAGAACACAGAGTTCAAGTTAGAATGAGACAGAACCAAGTTCAGAATTTTTGCCAAACTTGATAATTGGGAGTAATAATCCGAATGAAAAAGTAACCAAGTCAGTGAAAACATCCACGGGCGATCATGTTGTAAATAAGACCTTAAAAAAATGTGTAAAAAACATTTATGCATCAGAGAAAAAAGTTCAAGAGTCCAGTACGTGTCTATGAAGCACAAAAAAATCACACTTCAATCCAACAGCGTATAGGCACCATATGTCGCAACTGCCTCCAACAGGAAGTCATTATCATCATCCATGAGCATTTCAGCCATCCAATTAAGTAATGGAAATGAACATACATGTTCTTCAATCACCGGAGCCTCTAGTACCATCAGAGGACAACTCGGGCTTTCTTCGAGATAACTGCGTGCCAGAAAGTCATTGGCCGAAGTCCATATGTTCCAATTGCCCAGAATCCCCGGAGCCGCTGCGCAGGCCATAATCCCGAAACCAGGACGATCTATTTCATGAGCAACTAAGAGACTCATTAGTAGATTAAAATCCAGGTCAGGAGACACCGGGTTGCAGAGACACAAATCCAGGGCCCATTCAAATCCACAATCCAGGCAATGGAAAACAGGTTGCACGCAAGTAAAGTATGAAAACCGGAAAGATAAATCATACGCCACACTCAGAGTCGCCAGAAGAAGCGAACCATAGTATTCTAGCATCCGGTTACGAAGCTGGAACAGCCGGGGCAGATAGTCGTGGGGCGCAAAATGTGCATCCATTTCGGATTAAGCAGATCAATAGCAGTACACCCGCTCCTAAAGCGAGAATTAAAGGGAAACTGCCAAAGACACTCGAAAAAATAGAATGAAAAAAAGCCGGTATAACACCAAATATAGTTTGGAATGAGGTCACAAGGCCAGAACTTACTACTTTAAAACAGTGCGCCAGGCCCATGGTAGACGAGGCATTGACGATTGGGTGAATCAAAGCACCAAAATGCAGGGGGAGATCTGATTTAATAAGGCATGTACCTCAGTACGGGTGTTTGCAACGTGAAGGACGAATGTTTCATGCGCAGATGTAAGGGCAACTTCTTTTTGGGACAAAAGAGCTCTTATTCTACTCATCTTGTTGAACTCTGGGTCGGAATAGAAGGCCAGATGGATACATCGAGCCTCCCATGTGGAGAAGGAAACAGAACACTCTTAGAGCAAACAACACGTTGGAAAACAGTAACGATGTACGGAATTCCCGCAAAGATACCACAGCAATATTCATTATTTAATAACAAATAACTACAGTTTGCGAGCAATGTGAAAGTTGCTTTAATAGCCGGGGTGCGAGTGCCTTTCAAAACACACGCAAGATTCGGTGCCAGTACATTACAAGAACCATGCAATTGCAGATTTCTACATACTAATGAGTGATCTGGTGTGGATGTGCAGTCTTCACCTTTCAAATAAACTTCCTTTCCTTCCCTCAAACACCTATATGTAAACTGAAGATTCTAGACTTCAAGAAGATAAGCACTACCTAAAGGTTCAAATCTACCTATAGCATAGTGTTTCATGCAAGACTCAAATTTAAACAGAGGGAAAAGCAGAGTTAATAACCCATGGATGAGCCAAATTGCCAAATTTACCTCAGCTACTGAAAATGGTAACGTTTCCAGTTTTTCAATATGCAGCAGTGAAAACGTGGCATCTTTCATCGACATAAATTGTTGTTTAACAGTCAAATTAAAAGGCAAAAATAAATATGTCGTGTTCATGTAATCCCTAGGCACTTTCCCAGATTTTAAGGTCTGAAGAGTCCATGCAAACTCCATTATAGAACGCAATTGATTTTGTCCATGGTACAGAACTGCAACGTCGTCTTGTAAAATGTCAACAACAGATGAAACAATATTATCCAATGTGTAAATACGAGAAGAAAGGGTGTTAATGCTATTATCTAAAACAGCAAGTCCTTTTTCTAAATTAGCTTGATCAATAGCTCGGAGCCTAGAAGCAGCTTCAATTTGGGACAGTTTCCAAACCTCCTTATAAACAGCATATATCCACCGTTTAGATCTGCCTGCTGCAGGACCTTTCACGAAGTCATTCAGGTCAACAGTGTCAGTTAATTTGGATAAATGTAATTTCACTGACGCTAAAGTGGAGTGCCTAAGCCAACTTTGGCATAATTTGCCTACTGAATAGGTGGTGACGGAATGGTGACTCTGAAAACGGAGACCTACTCTATCCTCTGTTTATCCAGGGGTCAGACCCAGAAAACAATGCTGGCAGGAATCTGTACTTTTTTGCCATAGCAACCAGCCCTCGGGATTAACGCTAGAAACATTAAAAGAGGAATTTCTTAACGGGGGGCGTGGCTTGGAGGCCGATGCAGCTGGCTGCGTGAGCACTGAGCTCCGCATCGATCCCCACAAAATCCTGCTCTATGGCAGTTCTCTGGATTGCCCGATGACACCGAGCATAATAGGAGAGGTGCGTCCTGACGTGGCACCTGCCGGACAACAAATAAGCTGTGGGCTGAGAGTTTTGAGCAGCTTCTTGGCCTGGGATTGCTGGCGGTGACGGATTCTAAAATGGCGGTGGCGCTGGTGAGGGACGATCAAGCCTAACACTGAGGCCGTAGGGACCCGCCCGGTGGGGGAGCAGGACACACCTGGGTCCGGTGCGATGGTGCAGCAGGGGACTTGCTGACGGGCAGGGTGCTGAGGAGCGCAAGGGGATCGTGAGCTGAGGTACCTGGCGCCGCGGGAGCACTGCATGAGAGCGGACCGTGGAAGGAAGGAGACGAACGCGGAGAGTGCGGACCCTGCGGCCCTGATCCCTGGCAGCGGCACCACAGGGCTGTGAGACGTGCAGCGGAGAGCAGACGCTGGGCGGTGCACGGCGGAGCGGAGGTGACTTCAAACCTGCCTCGGTGAGTGAGGTGCGGCCTGACCTGCGGCCCCTGGCTGTGGAGGCGGTTGCGGGGCCGGGGGGGCGGCTGCGGCCCACAAGCTGTGGCGGGGCAGAGGAGAGAGCAGACGGAAAGCAGAGGCCCATGATGTGAGGACCGCTGGGGCCAGTCAGATGGTTTGGAGTTGGGGGTGCCCCCAATATCAAGGAGACTCGCGCCCGGTCCCGAAGGCTGAGAACTAAATAGCGGAGGTTCACAGAGGACCACGGAGACGGGCAGGTGGCGAGTGCCCAGGTCTGGTGACCGGTGGAGTCGGGAGTGGACTTGATTGGGCAAGGCTCCGAGTTGCCCTGGAGGAGAGGGCGCTGATGCCAGCATTTAACTCCATGGTAGTGTCAGGGAGCAGGATGAGCGGACTTTGAACTGGAACCACAGGAGTGGCACGTAGTGAGAGGAACCAAAGGTAGTGGAGTGGCAGTGTATTGGCCTCCTGTGGGGGTCCGAATCGTGGCTCCTTTGCTCTTGCTGTGGCTCGCCCGTGGGAGTGCAAGACACCGTTGATTGAGGCCGGAAGGCGATTGGCCTGCTTCTGCTTGGGGTTCCCGAATCTGAGCTATTGAAGGAGGCTGCTGCCCTGTAACTTGGGGCATCAGTTTTAGTGAGGGGGCTTTCCGGGCGAGCAGGACACCTGGGCTCGTTTGTGGGGACTTGGCCGCTGATAATCCTTTGGGAGTTCGGAGCATCGTGGCAAACCTACTAGCACCTGATCATAATCCGGAGGTCCAGAGCATGGGGAAACCAAAGGGGAAACAAGGGGGAGGGCCCCAACCGCCGGACAGTGAAATGCGGTCCCAGGCTGCATTGGATGAAGCGGGAACATCTCAGGATCCTAGGATGCAACAGCAGTTTGACCGCATACTGGCGGCGATTGAGGACTCGCCCACGGCAAGACATTGCACAGGTAGCGACGGGGCTGGGTCGCCTGAGAGCAGACAACTCTAAGCTTGTGGATAGAGTGAAACAGGTGGAGGTAACACTGCAGGAGGTGGCGTCGACCCAAACTGTACTGGAGAACACAATGACGGACGCACTGGATCGCATACAAGCATTGGAGTAACGTGTGGAGGATGCAGAAAGTCGGAATAGGTGTAATAATATTCGCGTGGTGGGCCTGCCTGAGAAAGTGGAGGAGGCAGACATGGTGCGATATCTGGAAAACTGGCTGAGAACGGTAGTCGAGGCGGAGGGTTTGTCACCCTTCTACACATTGGAGCGTGTGCACAGTGTACCAGCTAAACCGCCGCAGCCGGGGCGTCCCCCTCGCCCAGTGGTGGCTAGGCTACTGCATTATAGGGACAGGGACTTCTTGCTCCAGAAGGCGCGAACGGATGGGCCTTATCAAGTCAAAAATAGCGAAGTGACTATTTTTCCGGATTATAAACTGGAGATCCAGGGCCGCCGCGCGTCTTTCCTGGCAGTTAAGAGAGAGCTGAGATCGGAAGGCTTTCAATACTCGTCATTCCCAGCGAAGTTGAAAATAATGTTGGATGGTGGCACTCATTTCCATAATACCCCGGAGGACGCATGGGCGTGGTTAGAAACCTATAGGGCTTGAGCAGACCGAACGGAGCGGCACCAGCAGGAGTCCTTTGAGGGCCTTCCCCAGCGCCAGTCACAGCGCCTTCGACGCAAGCGGCAGGACATGCGGAAGCAGTCGCGGTCACAGACTGAGTTGGAAAGACAGGAAGTGCTGGATGTGGTGACGGCGTTGTCAGGGGAACCGGTATTGCAGTCGCCAGGGAGTACAGACTCAGAGAAAGACAAAACACAGTCAGACACTGAGGCCTCGGAGGCGGAGAGTGTCCAGATGCCGCAGAGTGATGATCTGACCTACAATAAACTGTGGTGGGAAATGTGGGTTGAACATATGCTCTGCATCAGTTGAGAAATGTTGTCATGGGTGGGCCTGTGGAGTCCTTTGGGAGGCCACACCGGGGTGGGAAAGCAACTCTGTATGCAATAGCTTGCTGATATTTGGTAGGGTGCACGGGTGAGAGAAGTTAGCTGTGTTTCATTCGGGGATTGAGGCGGGGTTACTATTTGAACGCAAGTGGTCACCCGTTGGCGCTGGGCCCTCCCACTGCTCATAAGGCATGCCTGCAGTGACAACTGGTGAGCTTAGGTGTGTGTTACGTGTTGGAATGGTTTGGTTGGGGACTAGCAGTTTTGTTCTAGGACCTGTTCTTGGTGGGGTGGGAGAGGGGGGTTCGGGGAATGGTTGGGGCATGGGAATCACCGGTGTGTTCAGCTTTGCACAGAGAGGAGAGAGACGGTTGATTTATGACGATGGGGGCAGTGCCTGATTTGCGTTGTATCACTTGGAATGTACGAGGACTACACACGATGACAAGGCGCCACAAGGTTCATGCGTACTTGGTTAGGAGAGGTATACATATAGCATTGCTCCAAGAAACGCACCTCACTAAACCAGAGGGACTAGCATTACAACGTAGATGGAGGGGGCAGGTTTTCAGTACCTCATATTCGGCGTTTGCGAGGGGAGCATTGATCTGGATTAGGGCATGGGTCCCCTTTCAGGTGACTAAGCAAACAATAGACTCTGAGGGAAGATTTGTAGCGATTAAAGGACGTTTGTATGGCAGGGATGTAGCCTTAAGTAGTATTTATGCACCGAATGTAGACAAGGCGCGTTTCCTGGATCGGATGTCTGGCGCATTGGCACATTATTTGGCAGGCCCGATACTGTTGGGAGGGGATTTTAATTCAATAGCGGACGCCACCCGGGACAGGTCACATCCCCCCATGCCAGATTCCCCAGTTCACAGATTGTCCAAATATAGGCTAGATTGGCAAACTAGATGGAATTTGGTGAATGTGTGGAGGACCCATCATCCGTAGGACCGGGATTATTCCTATTTCTTGGCACTGCACGACCTCCATGTTCGACTGGATGCGATATTATGCTCCAGGTCGGTAGTGTCTGCCATAGCCCACTCTGAGTACCTTGCTAGGACACTGTCTGACCACAACCCGTTGTTGGTCTGTGGTAAATAAAATAATTACCCTGGCATAATTTCTAGGCTTAACAATTAGCATGTATCAAATGAGAGGCAGAGAGTCCGTGGTGTCCAAGTTAAAAGGGCTTTATTCCAATAACTCTAGTTAAGGGAGAATCTGTTCCATCACCACTGAGGTTCAGGAAGGGTCTTCTAACATTTAATAACAAATGAACAACATATATACATTTTGTCTTGTACATAGGGCGTAGGAAGGAACGCAGAGCAGAGAAAGAAACAGATAAGAGCATGTGGGCGTACATGTGGGTGTACACTTTATGAGTCATATGTAGGTGATAGGTAGGTGTCATAGGTGGGTGGTACACAGAGGAGGAGTTTGCATGACCAGCTGGAACTTTGCCCTACTTGTGTGCAACTTGGTCATGACGTGCAATTGACGTGTAACTGGGAGGAGAGCTGACTTTAAGTCTAGTAGAGAAGCCTTCAGTGTCAGGGCGACCAGCACATCTTGTACTATCTGATATCTAGAGATATCTAGAGTCGGGGATGTTTTATCTGAAGCAAAGGTTGCTCGTCACTAGGAATCAGAAAAAGCATATATTTCTTCGTTCATTGCATGGGGCTGTGGGGGCTGTGAGCTTTCTATGGATGCAAGCACTGTGATTTACTTCAATGGAGACAGAGAGGCTAGGCCCTATCTTTCGCGGACGGGTTCTGTTTACCCTCCTCACTGGGCAGGAATGTGACTCTGTACAGCAGGCAGATAACTGTTATTCATAATACTATCTTGGCAGCCCTTGCTGGGTTTCTCTCGGCTGAGCTAGAAGCATGCGAGGTCAGAGATACGTAACTGCAGCCTTCAGTGTGTCAGGAGTCATGAAAAACCCTTATTTCAGAAAGTGGCTCAGGCTGAACCACAAAAAAAAGGTTTTGTCGTGATTTATTTAAAAGTGCACAATGTAAATACATGGGCCTTCATGTTAGCTTAACGTTTGGGAAACTTGATGACAGGCATCCTAATGCAGGACGTAAATGCAGAGGCCTCTTTGTTCAGGCCACTTAAGGGAAAATATGCATGGGTGACATGCACATATATGTAACACACATGTAACATAGGGTACACGTAGGGGGCATCTTGGTCAGGCAAAATTTCATTTTCCTCATTCCCTCCTTGTCCCCTACGTAACCCTTCAGGATACATCTATATTCATGAGACCGTATAGTTGATCATACAGCATCATTTGTTCGTCCTTAACCCTTTGTATACCTGGATGTGGAACACATGCAGTTGCACACAGGCCGCAAATGGCCGGGCCACACTGCAGACAGAGACAGCAACCAAATATCATAAGTAGGATCAATCCTAGGAAGGACAACACTTTCCATCCCCAAGCAGATATCACACCCCAGAGCCAACTGGACCAAGTCCATGTGCCTGGGTCTTGATGTATGTCATGAGCAATCTTGTGGAGCCTTGTTATCGCTGCATACACAGATGGCGCGTTATTTGGGATGAAAACGCAACAACTAGATCGGATCACGCTACAAGCTCCGCCTCTATCCGCCAAGATGACGTCTAGAACGAGGCGATTTTGAAGAACGACAAGTCTAATGGCAGACTGCTCCTGGGTCAAGTTCGCCAGGGCAGACGCAGTCACATTCACTACTGCCTCAAGAGTCCTTGTTAACTTGCGTATCAGTTTACTGTTTTGGACGGGACCTATGAAGAAGAAGAATCCTTTGTTGAAATCTGTATATTGCTCCCAAGCTGTTTCAGTCTGATCAATCCCTGAGGCATCTGTCTCTCTCTTTACTCTAACATATTCTAGTCGTGAATCTCTATGATAATGGGATGGGGCCAAGAATACAGGTGGCAATAAGAATGCTATATAACAAGTCCCACCCCAGTCTAAGGGCAGATGTACATAGGCTGTCTGACCGCAAATGAAATAGGTATGGCGTGATGTTTTGAAAGAAGAAAGTCCTTCATCATTAAACTCTACTACAACTGTACACTCGCTGTGTCCCATATGTACTGAGCCTTTCTTATTAACACATAAATCACCTTTTGCTGGTAGAACTGAAATAAACGGTGGACCTGTATTTTGCTTGGGCTGAACATTTAACATTATAAAATTAACGGATGCATTTCCCTGCTCGTACTCTTCATTCTCTAGATCGGTTCCCTTCCTTTGAGGAAATCCGTCTTTGTCTGGAAAACATGCTTCATTCATTACTTTATTCAGGTTTCCATATATCCAGCCACCTGGATAAGCTATGTACTTTCTATCTATTGAGGTCATTAAGGCAAACCATGCTCCACATGAACCATTGTGTGAGAACGGCAGAGGATAGAAGGGCAGAACTCCCTTCGCCTTTTGATAAGGTGGCAGTTGGCCACATACCCAGCAATTAGTCGCATTGCTGGTCTGATGAGAATGGTGTAACATTTGAATAAAAGTATTGTTACGCAATGCAAGTCGATATGACAGTTCATGAGGTGGCAGTTCACTAAATGTATGCTCTGTGGTGTTGTTACTGGAAGAGTGTATATGTGAGGAAATAGGAAAGAAAACATGTAGTAATAAACTGACACAGATTATAACAATGCACAGAATAAAAAGAATGATCAAAGTAACTATACATCTACTGCGTAATAGTTTGCAGTATTTTTCTCTCATGTTTCTTTTCTTACTATTCTTGTATGTGATCTTATACATGTCAGAAATCTTAGTCTAACCGATTCACCACCGAGTGGACTTAGACAACTAAACTACGTCTGACCTACTAGATCTTAACTTAGATTTATACTCCTGCTGTGGAGTCTTTTCTAGTAAAAGCGGCGCAAGCGGCGCAAAGTCTGTATTTTTTGTAATGTTTATAGTATCTGTATTAGATTGTCCAAAGTGTCTTTTATAGTGTTGAGCGTGAAGTTTCCCTTGCGTCCTTCGACTTTCAGCGCGGTCCTCGTGGTCAGTAGCTCCAACTTCGGCGTCTTCCAACGTGGCTCAAGGGGGCTTGATCGATCAAAGTTCCGCACAAAAAAACGACGATCCCAGGGACTATGGCGTGTTCCTTGACCTGGGTGTTGTCAGGGAAGGCGGCAGCAACCTGTGAACGACAAGAGAGTAGTGCAGACATCAAGGAAGCCAGGTAATCTGTCAGCATGTTACTGTCAACATCAGTACAGACAACATTTTTTTAGGCATAGGCGTACCCCACATATTTGGCGGTCTACCGAAGACTACTTCATACGGGGATAGGCCTGTTCTGGAATGACCTACCATACGCATGTAAAAGAGGGCAACCGGCATGGCCACCATCCAATCCACGCCTTTATCTGCACATATCTTTGCAAGCTTTGTCTTAATTGTCTGATTATGTCTTTCTACAAGGCCTGCTGCTTCTGGGTGTCTTACACAATGGAATTTCCAAGTATATCCTAACAGAAGAGACACTTGTTTCATTAATTCAGAGGAGAATGGCTGACCGTTATCGGAATATATGACCCGAGGCAATCCATACCTGGGGAAGTACTCGCGCACTAATTGCCTGGCTGTTGTCACAGCAGTATAATCTGGAACTGGATATGCTTCTGTCCATCTAGATAGTGCACACACAACTACCAAGACATACTTGTAACCTCTACATCTGTTCATTTGGATATAATCCATCTGGAGAACCTCAAAAGGGTGGTCAGGAGGATGAAATCCGCCTTCTTCCACCGGAATGCCTTTACCTAGATTGAACTGGCAACAGATCATACTTGTCTATCATTGCCTTTTCTCCCAAGTGTGCTGGACTATGTGCTGTGTTTATGATTACTTGTACCATAGAATCTGGAAGAAACCATGTACCTTTTCCCTTAGTCATCCAACCTTGTTCAGTCTGGACCCCTCCTTGTTCAGTCCATTTCTTTATCTCATCTGCAGTGGCATGTGACTGTATGTCGAGTACATCTTGAGTGGGATCCCTGACTGTCATACATGTTGTCAGTAATGGTACCTCTGTCCTTGTCGTGTCTGTTGGTGTCTGGGCTGTCTGGGCTGTAAGTTTAGCTGTTCGGTCTGCCAGGTCATTACCCTGGGAAATGGTGTCTGTAACTTTGGTGTGAGCTTTGCACTTCAGGATAGAAATGGCTGTAGGTAAATGTATTGCTTCCAACAGGGCTTGAATGAGCTGGCCGTGCTGAATCTTGGTCCCATGGGAGGTCAAGAAACCTCTTTCCCTCCAAAGTACCCCGAAATCATGAACAACGCCAAAAGCATATTGTGAGTCAGTATAAATGTTTACTTTCAAGTGCTTAGCTCTTATGCAGGCTTGTGTCAGAGCGATGAGCTCTGCTGCTTGTGCTGATAGTGTGTCTATTTTTTGTGTCTCTATGACTTTAGTAGCATAAGCTGCTACTAATTCTCCTGCACTCGTTCTCATGCATGATCCATCTACATAGAGCGTTAAGTCTGGGTCTGGAAGTGCAATATCTGTCAGGTCTTGTCTTGGTTTCGTCACTATATTCATTACTTCCACACAGTCATGTGGTGGTGTATTTACTGTACTTGAGGGCAAAAGTGTTGCAGGATTCAGAATATTACAACGTCTGATCTCTATGTGTGGTTGAAATAATGTCAGTTCATATCCTGTCAGTCTTGCTACAGTCAAATGTTGAATGAAAGGCTTGTGTTAGCTGTATACCCTCCTTGGAAAGTAAGTGTCCAAGGTACACCACTTGCTTTTCACAGAATTGCAACTTTGAAGGGGAAATGTAAAACTGTCAGTGATGCAATTGCGCATTCTGGTTCTGAACGTGCTGTAATTAGGATGTCATCTACGTACTGTAGTAGGGCAGTGTTGGGCGGCATATAAATACTGTCTGCGTAATGAGACTGAGCGTGTGTGAGACCGCACTACAGGACGCACGGCTCTAACTGAGTGAGCTGCAGAGCGGGGGGGCGAGACTGATGCACCTCACACAGGGCTCTAACTGAGACTGAGCTCCAGGGCTGAAGGGTGTGTGAGACTGGGCTGCAGGGCCCTGGCTGTGCATCTTCCCAGCTGTGCATCCAAGGGGCAGGTCCCAGCTGTCTTTTTAATGCCTGACTGTAAATACTAGGGCTCATTGCAAGAGCGAAACTCCTGCCAATTATTCTGTTTACACTACGAGGGAAAAACTATTCATTTGCAAGCATGCTCTTATCTGAAGTCAATGAAGCTTTCTGTGCTGGCTGTAAGGAAGAGCAACCTGACCCCCTCCTTTTATAAACATGTCTTTGTGGCTCATCAAGTTTTTTTTTTTATAGTTTTTTTTTCTACACTGCCATCGTGATGTCACCCACAGGGCTGTTCCTCCACCCTTTCAAAACTCTGAGAGCTAAGAACAGCTGCCAAGTGTTCGCGAAAAGGAATTGGGATATGGCCAATAATAACAAGACAGGCACTGCTTGGAGCTCCAAGAGGGAAAAGCCCTCCCTTTACAAAATATCTTTCCCCGGGAGTCAGGCCAAGGTCGAAAAACACATGCGCTAACTGAACTGAAGCAAATGTAAAACGTGATAAAAAGCATCCTAAAATCAGTAATTAATAAGGACATCTTTTTTTTTTGTAACCTAGACACATGCTAGCATTTTAAAATAATTATATCATAAAATATTGTTACTAGCTGAAAAGGAAAAAAAGAAACAGAACAACATGGCATGGAAACACGTCACATTTTACTTATTGAAAA
Organism: Lissotriton helveticus; assembly: GCF_964261635.1. Lineage (NCBI taxonomy): Eukaryota > Metazoa > Chordata > Amphibia > Caudata > Salamandridae > Lissotriton > Lissotriton helveticus. The sequence continues at coordinate 1,009,142,636 of NC_136057.1, read as the reverse complement.
TAATATGTCCATAATTTTGCATTGCAGAACCAAGATTTTCATAATGAAGTGTGCAAGCTCTTCTATTCTACCTATTAAAAGGGCCAGATTCATCATTTTTCAAAGAACCATGTTTTCTAATTGAGGTTCAAAAAAAACATGTTGTCTAATTGAGTGGATTAACTGTCATACGCTATACTAAAGGGCAGCTTGCATTGGGAAATAATAATAATGTATATTTTGTAGAACAAATTTAAATTTAAAAAACAACACACGGTTGCATTACACTAATTAAAAGCACATTCTATGATGGGTCTGTTTTATATTTCTTTCTCAACCGTGATTGCAAACCCTTATCTCAATCCGACTGGTTTATTTACAGCTTACCGACCTCTGAGTCAAAACACATTAAATCAAGTGTTCCAAGGCAAACCTACACAAATACACGGACGCATTTGAAATAGAATGTTAAATGAACACTTCTTTACTCTCCATGCAAGATGTTACCATTCAGTCAGCAAACTGACAAAGCACATAGGCAGACCCAGCAACCAATGAAAAAGAAAAAAATCAAACCATCAATCAACTAAATACTCACTGACTTTTAGTGTCAGCTCACATAACCATGCATGTGAGCTACACAGCCATGAAATCGTGCCAAAACGCACTTCCAAACTACGCCAAAAAGACACCTTCCCCTCCACCAATTTCCTTCAAACTACTTTGCCGCAAAACTAGACACTCCCAAGTTTCAGCCGATCCCGCAGACTCAGTTAAGAACTATTTAGCACACCACGAAATCTCGGCCTAAAAGCACGCACAAATCAAAACAGCTCCATTTTCCAAAAATACACATTAGCCAAACACACCCTTCCGCCCAAGCCAAAAATCCCCAAAATTCAGCACACCTGGCCATCCACCTCCTCTACCGCTGATCCAACCCCCGGGCCCCTAGCGCAAAATAATTTCTCAATTTTCAGAAATACGCCCATTGGATAACATGGCAAATCGCACCTCCGCACAAAACATGCTTTTTCCACCACTTCCACAGCTCAGATCCTTTTCAAATTTGGCATCACAGTAGTCCAAGCGATTCCCTAAATCCTCACCAAAAAGCAACCAAATCCCTCCACTGGAACGGGTACGAATTTCCGCTCAAAAACACGCCCCCCCCGCAAACACCAAAAAACGCCAAAATCCCTCAACACCTTGTTAAACAGCATGTTAAAACAAATACTGCCCTCTCAATACAAGATATTAACCCTTTGGCAGCTGAAGTACAATCTTTCCCCAATGACTGCAGTACATGGGAAAGTCATGAACTCATCTCTCCACGTTATCACATAACACGTACGCACATCTTCAAAAACGTTTTCTCCAAGCACTTGAAAGAGATCCAGCTCTCTCCTGCCTAACGTAATGATAACAAGCTCTGCACAAACCATAACCACATGGCGCTATTCACATGCCATATTCACAAGAAACTCAACAAGTTATAATAATGACATGCTCTTCATAAACCATATTTACAAGGAGCTATTTACAAGGAACTCTGATGCTGTCAGCTTCTTTCTACAAACTCTAAAGGGTACAGGTGGTGGCGTTCGCGACCTACTGGGTGTTTCTGAGGTGGTCACTCTAGCTAGTTCTTTTTCTTTCGCTTTTTCCGCTGCTTGTTTAGTTCTCTCTGCTTTATTAAATTCTTTCTCTATACTCCTATGTGACTCTTTGCGCCACAATTCAATGGCATCTTTCTGAGAGGGTCTTGACTTCTTTTTCCATAGCGCTTCTTCCACCCTCATAATGCATTCAGAATCCCATGTTCCCGAGACAGGCCATCTATACTTTTCCTCCAGGTCCTTTGTATAGTCTACCCATAAATCTAAAAACAAAATGGCGTCTAATCCATGCTTATTATACATATAATGACCAGGTGTGTCTCTAGGCGGGATGTTAACTGACTCTTCTAGTATGCCTTTTCTGGTCCCTATCTGACGCAATTTTGAAAACAGTGGCATGTTTGAAACCAATATTCACAAAATAGACTGAAACAATCAACAATCATTCACACACAAACAAATATTAAACACTAAAACAGTTACAACCTAAACTGATACAGAGAGCTAAACATGTACTTGAAAAACTTTATGCACTGGAATACAGTACAACCATACCGGTCTCAAAAATGAGACACGTCTTGACCGTTTTCACGAATAACGTGAACCCGTCTTTACCGTTTCCACGTTTAACGTGAATCCGTCTTGACCGTGTTCATATAAAATGAACCCGTCTTGAAACTTTATGCATTCCCCATAGTGGTACTCACCGGGAAGCAAAACTTGAAACTTGAAGGCCTCGGACTTCTACGCATCTACGTCCACGTCTACGCATGCGCCTTGGAACGGGTGGACCTCTGGAAACCTCGGACCTTGCTCTCTCACGGGTTGGGCTCTGTTTGGGATGATCCGCGATCCTCACCGCCTCGTGTGGACGCCTGGTCGCAGTCCGTCTCCTCCGTGGGCCTGAGGGAGTAAGCAGGAAATCCCGCTGCGTGCACTTCGGAGTCCGTCACGGCTGTAGAAGGGGGCAAAGGCTGGACCTACGTCGCCGGCGCGTGAGGAAAAGGGATAGTCCCTATTCGGGCGCCAAATTAATGTGGTAAATAAAATAATTACCCTGGCATAATTTCTAGGCTTAACAATTAGCATGTATCAAATGAGAGGCAGAGAGTCCGTGGTGTCCAAGTTAAAAGGGCTTTATTCCAATAACTCGAGTTAAGGGAGAATCTGTTCCATCACCACTGAGGTTCAGGAAGGGTCTTCTAACATTTAATAACAAATGAACAACATATATACATTTTGTCTTGTACATAGGGCGTAGGAAGGAACGCAGAGCAGAGAAAGAAACAGATAAGAGCATGTGGGCGTACATGTGGGTGTACACTTTATGAGTCATAGGTAGGTGTCATAGGTGGGTGGTACACAGAGGAGGAGTTTGCATGACCAGCTGGAACTTTGCCCTACTTGTGTGCAACTTGGTCATGACGTGCAATTGACGTGTAACTGGGAGGAGAGTTGACTTTAAGTCTAGTAGAGAAGCCTTCAGTGTCAGGGCGACCAGCACGTCTTGTACTATCTGATATCTAGAGATATCTAGAGTCGGGGATGTTTTATCTGAAGCAAAGGTTGCTCGTCACTAGGAATCAGAAAAAGCATATATTTCTTCGTTCATTGCATGGGGCTGTGGGGGCTGTGAGCTTTCTATGGATGCAAGCACTGTGATTTACTTCAATGGAGACAGAGAGGCTAGGCCCTATCTTTCGCGGACGGGTTCTGTTTACCCTCCTCACTGGGCAGGAATGTGACTCTGTACAGCAGGCAGATAACTGTTATTCATAATACTATCTTGGCAGCCCTTGCTGGGTTTCTCTCGGCTGAGCTAGAAGCATGCGAGGTCAGAGATACGTAACTGCAGCCTTCAGTGTGTCAGGAGTCATGAAAAACCCTTATTTCAGAAAGTGGCTCAGGCTGAACCACAAAAAAAAGGTTTTGTCGTGATTTATTTAAAAGTGCACAATGTAAATACATGGGCCTTCATGTTAGCTTAACGTTTGGGAAACTTGATGACAGGCATCCTAATGCAGGACGTAAATGCAGAGGCCTCTTTGTTCAGGCCACTTAAGGGAAAATATGCATGGGTGACATGCACATATATGTAACACACATGTAACATAGGGTACACGTAGGGGGCATCTTGGTCAGGCAAAATTTCATTTTCCTCAGGTCACCATGCACTGGACGAGGGAAAGGTCTGACATTCCTACTTGGAGACTGCGCCCTGAAACGCTAGACGATCCAGTGTTACGAAGAGAAGTGGGAGAAGGGATAATGCCTTATTTTAATGAAAATGCAGAAACAGCTTCTACCTGGGCGGTGGAGTGGGATGCTTTTAAGGTGGTGGTAAGGGGACTATGCATTAGTAAGTATGCTGGAGTGAGAAAAGTCCTACTGCAGGATGTGGAAAGAGCAGAACATAGATTAAGATCGGCAGAACAAGCACGACCTGAACGGCCGGAAGTACAAAAGGAAGTGGTGGAAGCTAAGGAAGCGGTGGCCATGGCGGTAGAGAGATTGCGATGCTTTGATTATAGGAAATATGTTGAGAGGACCCATGCGGAGGGGGATAAAGCAGGTACATTGTTGGCGTGGCTGGCTAGTCCAGCTCCGAGGGGCTCCCTGATCATGGCACTGAAGACGGGCGACGGTGGCACGGTATACACACAGAGAGAGATTATGACTTGGTTCCAGGAGTATTATGAGACGCTATATGAGAGTAAGTTGATGGCAGGAGAGGTGGATATAGAGTCTTTCTTGGAGAGCGTGCCACTCCCGAAGCTGGAGGAAGATTAGGCGAAGCATGTAGGCCGAGATATAACGATCGAAGAAATTAGGAGTGCAGTTAAACATTTGGCGCGTAATAAGACCCCAGGGGTGGACGGATTGCCGGTAGAATTTTACTCGCAGTATATAGACTTGCTGGCCCCAAAACTGATGGAGGTCTATGGAGTAGTGAGAGAACTGGGCCAACTCCCGATGACGATGCGAGAGGCACTCATTGTTCCATTACTGAAGCCGGGACGGGAAGGTACAGATACGGCAGCTTATCGCCCATTGTCAATGTTGTCCACGGATTATAAGATCCTAAGTAGGATCCTAGCTTTGCACCTGCTGCAGCATATGACCAGTTTAGTTCATGAGGATCAAGCTGGGTTTATCCCAACTAGAAATACCGCCACAAATATACGGAGATTGGTGAGGATTTTGGGGGAGGCCCACATTGATTCGCCCATGGCCACGATACTATCGGTGGACATAGAAAAGGCTTTTGATAGTTTAGAATGGCCATACCTCTATAAAACGATGGGGTGGAGGAGGCATTTGTGAGATGGACAACAGTGTTGTATACATCTGCAGTGGCTAGAGTAAAGATGGGGGCGATGATTTCGCCCCGCTACGCAGTGGCTCGTGGGACACAGCAGGGTTGTCCACTCTCTCCACTATTATTCGCTTTGGCTAAAGAACCTCTGGCAGTGCGAGCTCGGTTGGGACAATGGTACGAGGGCCTGGCGTTCAGGGGGGAACAACAATACATATCGCTATATGCGGATGATTTGTTGATGTTTCTGGCGAATGCTGAGGGTGCACTAGCGGCACTGTTGCTTTCAGACTTTGGCGGCATTTCCGGGTTAAAGGTAAATTGGGCTAAGACATGTTTATTTCCAGTACAACCGGGGGGGGGCAGCACCTGCGATGCTGCGGGCCATGAGTTGGGAGCAGTCTTGCTTAGCATACCTTGGTGTGCATATCTATCATGAGGCCAATGCGATCCTGGAAGGAAACATAGGTAAATGTGTACAAGCGCTGAAGGGCAGCATGGCATTTTGGAGTACCTTGCCGATATCAGTGATGGGGAGGATAGCCTTGCTGAAAATGGTGGCACTTCCTAGGTTGCTGTACTTGCTTAGAACATTACCAGTGTGGATACCGTGCTCGCTGTTTAATCTATGGAAGTCCATAATCGTGGGGTTCCTCTGGGGGTCTGGGAGGAGCAGAGTGGCACAAAAAACACTGATGAGGCCGAAGGCGGAGGGCGGGCTGGCGGTTCCTGACCTGGAACTTTACTATAAAGCTGCACAACTACAGGTCCTTAGACAGGCGGTCACAAAGGAGTTTAGAGGTCCTGAGACCTTGAGGGGTAGAGGGATACCAAGGCATATCCTAGCCTTTATCATATTACAGTAGCGGTTGGACCTTATGGATCTCTCCTTGGAAGAGAAAACACTGAGGTTATGCTGGAATCGGAGTCAGCGCAGAGCAGGTGTGCTACACCCATATGCCCCTGAAATTCCACTGGGGATGATTACAGCATTGCCCCATGGTGGAGACTGGACGTCATTGTTGGAGTGGGAACAGGCAGGGATCCAAGTACCTGGGGACTTATATGAGGATGGAGCATTATTGCCCTATCAGGCATTGCAAGAGCGATACGATCTCCCTAGGGGAGGATTCCTAGTGCACGCCGCTCTGGTGCGGGCATTGCAGAAACATTGGAAGGGGGGATTGGTAGAGCCTACAACAACGATGGCATGTGAGTATGTGGTGATGTGATGATATTTTGTTTAACCACATCCCCCATAGAAACACGGAGTACATTGGGAACATTAATAACCTCTGTGGGCCCATGAATCTGGAACTTAACAGTATCCCATACAATCCCATCTAAAACGGGCATCTAAAACGGGCCAAGCAGTTATATTCACAAATGTCTGGTCCCTCTTCATGATGTGTGAAGAGGAGTGGGGAGCCAATGTTGCATCAATTAGTCTAATTGAAGTTCTTTCTTGAATGTGGTGTCCATTCACAAAACTAAAAAAATACACCACAAATCCGATGGACATGAATACAAAAATTGAAAAAAAGCACCAGCCAAATGTAAGTCCAAGGGGGAATTAAAAAATGTTTTTTGAACCAGGTAGCAAAAATCGAAAGTTTTGAAGGGGACTTTGATTTGGTTGAGCCAGTGTCAAATGAAAAAAGTGATTGATTAGCCACACGGGTCTCCAAATCAGGCATAAATAAGTTAGTGGGGTAAGTATATTCAGTATCATTAAGAGGATCACCAGCAGGTGGATGGCGGCAGGAACATTTAAAGCAGTTACATGCCTATACACGAGAATGCTGAATGAGGGACTAACTCCACTGGATACACTAAGACTAAAATGGGAAGCAGGCATTGGAAAGCCCATACTGGAAACTGTATGAGGACATATTCTGCGCAGGGCGTGGAAAAGCACCAGGAACGCACGATTTCAGCTGGTGCATTTTTTTATAATACACAGAGCATATTTGACGCCTGGTAAGATCATGAAATATTTTAACATTGATAATGCGGTTTGTCCTAGATGTACTAGGGTGGGAGTGGAAATAGACCACATGTTGTGGGAGTGCCCGAGCTTGGGGGGTTATTGGGGTGAAGTGGGAGATCTCTTGAATCTAGTTACAGAGTGCCAGTTAGACTTCGACATGGCCACGTGCATATTACATTGGTTCCCACATACCTCCAAGACAAAGGTGGCAAGCAAATTTGTAGATATGGAGCTAGTGCTGGCAAAAAGAGAAATAACAATGCATTGGAAATCTAGGGAGGGTCCCAGCAGTAAGAGGTGGAGGGCCGAGCTGAATAAATGGGTTGCTGCTGAATAACGAGAAAGCGTTAGATGCGGCAAGAGCTTGGGAGGGACTAGTTCAATCCCTGACCGACCAACAGTCAGGGGACACCCGAGATTAGAATGGTCCAGCACAGGGAGGCCACTGAAGCACCCAATGGGGGAATCCTGATTTTCAGTCAACCCATCCAACGCACTATATATTTGCAGAAACATGGAACACACCGGTGAAAGGGGGAGGGGGGAAGGAAGGGGGGGAGGAGGGGGGAGGGAGGGGGAGCTATCGTTGGGGTTAGAATAGTTTATAGGTGGGACTGTTTAGTTTGAATCTGAGCAAGAGGTATATTGCAACTGTGTGCAGAATGATTAGTCCACATTATTGTGAATGCAGCGAGGATCCGGTTGGTATAGTATGTGGATCTATTGGTTACCTTGGGGGGGGGGGGGGTTGGATGGGTCATTGTTGGAATGCACAGTAGATTATCTGAATGCTGTGATGTAAAACAATAAAATATGTTTAAAAAAAAAAAGAGGAATTTCTTAACAGGGCTTGTAAACCACTCAGGAACGAACTGGTGTAATTATGCCAATGAGGATATTCACCCAAATCAGGAAATGAAGGAGCATTTAATTATTTAGAAGTAGCCAATCCAAAGCAGGTGGTTTGTGAAATAGAAGAATTCAAAAACAACATATGGTTCGGGATGAGGCACGCACGATGCAAAGCTTCAGTGCCTTGCACTTGCCAACTTTTAGAACCCCAAACAGATTTAAGATCAACAATATCTTTCCACAGTTCATAGCCCCCAATCGCCAATTGGTCAATAAAGGACTTAGAATACAGTAATTTAGTGTGGGTAAGTCTAACCTTTGAAGAGGACTCATCAGTCATCTTAAAATAAAATGCATCAGGGTTTGATTGATTAAAATCAGTAAAATAAGAAAACTTTTTTAACAGAGTCATGGAGCTGCCTTCAACAGGTGCGGTACAATGTTTCCACTGTGTGTAGTTAACCACATTTCTAAATGTATTTGTTTTATGCAGAAAGTGATTTCCAAAGTGCTGGTAACAGAACAAATCACCATAGTTCGCACACTCCATGCACAAATCTTCAGCATCAAAAGCAGCGTAATATTTCAAATCAGAAAATAAAGCCTTTACGGTTTGGACGTCGCAATCATCAGAGCGGATATTTTGTTTAACCACATCCCCCATAGAAATACGGAGTACATTGGGAACATTAATAACCTCTGTGGGCCCATGAATCTGGAACTTAACAGCATCCCATACAATCCCATCTAAAATGGGCCAAGTAGTTATATTCACAAATGTCTGGTCCCTCTTCATGATGTGTGAAGAGGAGGGGGGAGCCAAAGTTCCATCAATTAGTCTAATGTATGTTCTTTCTTGAACGTAGTGTCCATTCACAAAACTAAAAAAAATACACCACAAATCCGATGGACATGAATAAAAAAATTGAAAAGAGCACCAGTCAAATGTAAGTCCAAGGGGGAATTAAAAAATGTTTTTTGAACCAGGTAGCAAACATCGAAAGTTTTGAAGGCGACTTTGATGTGGTTGAGCCAGTGTCAAATGAAAAATGTGATTGATTAGCCACACGGGTCTCCAAATCGGGCATAAATAAGTTAGTGGGGTAAGTATATTCAGTATCATTAAGAGGATCACCAGCAGGTGGATTTAATAAAGGATCCACAACTGTATTAATTTCAATGGCAACATCAGGCCCGATGGCAGGATCCGAGGCCAAAACAGAGTGTCGCACCATCGCTGGACACGAGACCGCAGGTGTCTTACTATGAAGAATCGTCCACCCTGTGTAGTTTGACATTGTCAATGGAAATGTACCTGTTCCCCTTTCGCTCAGGAAGAAGAGGTAAAATGACTGTTCTTGTACCCTGCACACCAAGCACAGGAACTGGAGCTCGATAGGAGGGACCGAATTCCTTCTTGTTCTCGATCTTCTCTCGGACCAGTTCGCCAACTTGGAGTAGCCAGCCGACTACCGGAATCTGCATCGCAGCATCAGATGTGGAGGGCAAATGTTCCTTTGCAAGACTGTCTCTGGTCTTTTGTAGGTTCTGTAAAATATTAGAATGTTCATCTACGTCAAAGGTTGTGGCTTCTGCTGCCATGTCTAGACCCTCAAGGTCCGGAACGAACATTTTGATGCCAAAGAGCATTTCGTAAGGGGTCCGCCCACCCAGAGACCTTCTAGGGAGATTATTTAGTGCACGTTGTACGCTATTTAGGTGGGTTAGCCAGACACGGCCAGTACCTAATACCTTCACTGTCAAGGATTGCTTTCAGTCACGGTTCATCCGCTCCACAACACTATTACCCTCAGGCCGGTATTGAGACGAAAATTTGACTTAGACCTCCAAAGAACTCATGGCATCCTTGTATGCCTTAGAGGCAAATGCCGGACCCTGGTCTGAATGGAAGGTACCACACGCAAAAGTTCCCACAAAGACACGCAAACCCTTACGACAGTTCTGGAATCAGCACTGCGTTGAGGCTACAACCACACAAAGCGTGTGCAAGAATCAATTGCTACTAAGATGTACTTATACGCAGTATCTGGGGAGAAAGGACCGCAGTGATCCAAATAAGCACACGCAAGTGGTTTATTAGATATGTACAACTAAGTTTGGGGCAGGAGTGCAGCAGTAGAAGGTTTAATTTGCTGACAAATGCCACATTGAAAGACATAATCACGCGCCTGTTTGTACAAACCCCGCCACCAATACCGTTGCTGGAACAGAGATACAGTAGCTGACACACCGGCATGCGATGAGGCCATCCCAGGGCGGGCTGCTGTAATCAAAGTCTGCCTGCGGTCCGCGTTGGGTATTAACCTGTCACCAACGTCTTTAATTCTCACATAAGGAACTTTATCAGGACTTAAATGATAAGAGTACTTTGAAGGGAAACCTCTAGGGTAAATACTGCCCTTCTCTGTTGCGGCAATAGCTGCCAAGATGTCATCATCATTCTTACTTTTGGAACGTGTAACCGCTGCTACTGCATATGTTGCAACTGCTGTCTTCACGGCTTCGTCCGCGAGACAATTGCCAACAGCGTGAACTCCAACACGCTGGTGACCCAGAGTATGAATTACAAACACAAGTGGCAGTCGTTCTTTAAGTTCAGCCACTCGAACCCAGATCATCTTATGTTTTATTGTGCGTCCCTTGGAGTCACGATAATCATTTTGAGTCCAAAAGGGTAGATTGTCATTGTATGAATGAACACAGTAGTAAGAGTCACGATAAGAGTAGTCACACTGCGATCTGCGTACTCCAATGCAAGCATCAGAGCACGAAGCTCTACCAATTGGGCGGTACAGTCCCCTAATGTCTGTGTATGCACGACACCGGGTTGAATTCACCATCCACCATAGTACCTACCACAATTGCTCAGGCCTAAGAATATGCATGCTTTGAACCTGTAGCCGCTTGCGTGCTACCGTCGGTGTAAATGATACAACGGAAATCCTCAAGCGGGCGCATAGTCAGAGGAGCAGGATGAACAAATTCATACTGTAAGAACTCCTGAGTCTGCACCAAGGAATCCAAAATGAACGTGACATCCGGGGATGTCAAGGACCTTGCCCATTGTATGCACTGTGTGTGCAAAGCTTTGGAATTTGGTACACGGGCTTTCGTTACTGTCTCCAAGGCAGGATACGGAGTAACAACCAAAATGGGTTTTCCCTACGACTGTGCACGTTCCTTAAGAATCGCCATTTGCACTGCTGTCAATATTTTTTCCACAGTGGAAAACCGCAACTCAGCCGAAGTGTACAAGTGTGACTTGTAAGCGATAGGGACTGTGTCACCCTCATTAAAAGTGAGGTACATGAAACCCACCGCCCCTGGTACAATTCTTATCACCAGGCTGGTGTGGTTATCACGGGTCAACAAGAATTTAGATTCTAGAAGATCAGCCTGCAAAGAATTGCAAGATGGCTGAATGTTCAGGCAGCCAGCACGATTTGGAGAACGTAGGTTGTATCAAAATGTAAAGAGGCTTGATACGCTTGGAATAATGGGGAATGTACGTACGCCCGAAATTCAAAAAGCCCAGTAAAGATTGTAGTTTCTTCAGTGTTGTGGGAGCTCGCAGCTGTGCGCATTTCTCCAGGAAGTGAGGAGCTAATCCTTGTCCTTCATTGTTGAGCTCGTAGCCCAGGAACAACACTGTGTACTCTGCAATGTGTGACTTTGCAAAGTTACATTTGTAACCGAAGTCCGCAAACTGACAAATTATGCAGTCTACGTGACTACGTGACCATTATTCGTCGTCTGTGAGATAGATTTCATCCACATATGAACATGCATCTGGGTCCAGTTTCTCCAAGAGAGACACTATGCGGGCGGCAAAGACGCCAGGACTGTTCTTATAGACCATAGCCAAATGACGAAAGTGGCGTTGTTTACCAACACAGGTAAAAGCTGTCCATTGACTACTAATAGAGGACAGGTTGTGGCCAAAAACCCGTTGGATATGTCAAGTATGGTTTAAACCGTTTACGCACAAGACTATCCACAGAGCAGAACTGTATTTTGGACCGCACACGTACGACAATGAGAATTTAAGTGGCGGTAATCCAATACCAATCGGTATGAGCCGTCCAGCTTAGTCACAGTAAAAAGAGTGTTATTCATCGGAGACACACATGTTTCAATCACACCTTGATATTCCAATTGTTCAAGGATTTCCGCCATGGGAGCTTTCGCTTCACGTCGCATGGGGTATTGGGGTTGAGCCTGTGGCATAGACCGCAAGGGAATCTCATGACTGGGGGAGAATTTATCCCAGCCACAATGAGTATGGTACAAAGCTGTCGCAAGCGCCTTAGCCCAATCTTCTGCAAACCGCGGAGCCTGCTCCTTCGGGAGAGTGTGTGCGAAACTGGGGAGGATCACCTCCTCCCCTTATGGAGCAGCCAAGACAAATGGTGGGGGGCAGTTGACCTCCGCCAGTAAAATGTCATACGTCGTAGTCAGATATTCTTCAGTTCATTTGGTAAGTAAGTGCTAAATAAGACCTTTGGCAATTAAATTCCCTAGGGGGATTAGAATATTTTTCGAATCAGGCCACATCATTTTCCTTAGATTTTAACTGGAAACTAACAATGAATATCGGTGGCCCCTCTGGATGATGTGAAGGGAAACATAACCGTATTCCGAGGTAATCCAAACCTGATAGTTGTGGTTCATAGAAGGGATATTTTTAAGTTTGGATTGTGATCATAATAGGTATCACCTTTGTGTTCCTTTAAGGAAAGAATCATTTGGATGCGAGTAGCAGTATCAAGCTTGCACATCTAAACCAAGGGTCCATGTTTTAAAAAATCCCTTGTAGTGTATCCAACAAGCTCACCTTGCTTAAAGCCTACGGCTGAGGTATTTGATTATTATATACGTAAAATAATTGGAATAACTTATTAGATTTGACATATAGATGAATCTGGTAATTGTCTGATATATAGACAACACACTCCTAATCACTGGGGATATAAGAGAGAAAGGATAGACATAAATTATGGAACAATATGCGTCCTGGAAGAATTATTATCCACAGTTAGTTCCTACTGAGCGGAATTGTCAATATAAATGTTTTAGCTATTAGTTACAGACAATGTATACTGCAATAGCTCAGTGTCTTGAAGAAATGATACTGTAAATAATGGAATATGCACAAAAAGATGTTCTTTGTTGCTGTAAACACTGCCTACTTACCACGAGTGATAATATGTTTGTTTTTTAAGCTTTATAAAATGTAATTTGATTAGTCAAGTAATTATTTGTTCTCTGTCATTTAGAAATTGTCCTGATGAAGGTGTAAGAATTTAAAAAATATACCGAAACGCTGCGTCGACAACTACTTTTTCAAACAACGTAACCTGTACTATGAAAAATTGTTTTTTATTGTTGTGATATTCTTTGTGATGTATTTTAACACTGGATTTTAATTATGTTTTTTCAAGGTACCAATTACTTGTGAAGCCAATATTGATTGTCTATGTATTGCTTTTGAATAAAATGAACAAAATATTTTGACATAAGAAACAAATATTTGTATCTCTTTTTATTTTGTATTCACATTCTGGTTTTTTTATATAACACAGTTTTGTTCATAGTGGTGTATTGAATAGTATGGCAGTGGTATTATTGTTTTAGATATTTCCATTGATTTTCATGGCTCTTTGATCATTGTATATCTTTGGGACAGTTTATCTTTCTCATTAACTTTGGGCATGGCACAACTGTAGGAGGCATCATGATGACTCAATATAACATCACCTGTAAGCCCAAAATGGTGTTGTATGTGACAATAATTTTAGATTATTAAATATCAGGGAAATAGGGTGACATGTGAATGTGTAAGAGATACAAGCAAAAAATATGTTGATACTGTAAAGCAACTAGTTTCTTTTGCAGTGTGAACAACTTCTAGATTTTACATGCTGCGCATAGATTAGGAAGCAGTGTTATCACCATGTGTAAAAGGGGTTGAGGAGTGGCTAGTGCTAAACACTTGTTTTAATGTTAAATGGCCTATTTTGGGAAGGTACGCTTTCACGACCACATAGCTACTGTATAAGTAGCACTGAAAGAGACATTACCCATAAACTCTAGTGTAGCTCCATTTTTTATGAGTAGAATGTGCTTGTGGTTCATTATCTGGTTTAGCTATGCTGGAACAGTTTTATAGTCTGCACAATCCACTGAACTATAGGAGCGTTAAACCTGAGGAGCATGCTTAATAAGTACTGTTTCTATTTTCGTGCAGTTTTTGTTTCCCTTAAGTAATGAACCATCGCGTTTTTATTTTCTTCTGAATTGGAAAGGTTCTGAAAGTGAGGCAGTTAATGGAACTGACTAGGTAATGTGAAACCACCTTTAATATGAACAGTGAATTGGTTTGCATTACCGCCTTATTGAACAAGTTACTTACCTTCGGTAACGATATATCTGTAAGAAACAGTAGTTAGTATTAGATTCCTTACCTTAGAATATCCCCAGGCGTCAGTCTGGATCCGGAAACTTTTGCGTAGCAGTACCCCTGCGCGTCGGTAGGCGTCGTCTGCAGGCGTCCCCTGCGGCTCCGCGTCGTCGGCGTCGTGCGCCGTGATGACGTCGCTGGAGTATATAGACGCCGCCTCCGCGCGCTGACGTCAGTTCTTTGCACACAGCTTTTCCGCGCCAGAACACGCAGAGCCATGTGAGAACTAACACTGGTGCCATTTGAAACTAGGGCCCTGAAAGGGATGTCCTTAACCCTAGGTATCAGTTCGCAGAACGGGGAGGATGGGTGGGGCGGTAAGGAATCTAATACTAACTACTGTTTCTTACAGATATATCGTTACCGAAGGTAAGTAACTTGTTCATCTGAAAGAAACAGGTTAGTATTAGATTCCTTACCTTAGAATAGATACCCCAGCAATACCAACCCCGGTGGTGGGTCTGCGAACCAATACAACCTACACCAGAAAGTCCTGGAGGACCGAACGGCCAAAGAAGCCATCCCTCCGGACTTGACTGTCCAGGCAGTAGTGCCTCGCAAAGGTGTGCAGCGAGGCCCACGTAGCCGCCTGGCAAATGTCCTGCAAAGGGACTCCCCGGCCCAGGGCAGTAGTGGCAGTAGTAGCCGCCGTAGCCCGAGTGGAATGGGCCCTCAGCCCAACAGGAGGCTCCTTCCGAGCCAAAGAGTAGCATGCTTTGATGCACAGGACGACCCACCGAGAGATGGTTCGTTTCTGTACCGCCCTTCCCTTCTTCTCACCCACGTAGCCAACAAACAGTTGGTCATCCACCCGGAACTGGCGTGTGCGATCCATGTAAAATGAAAGCGCACGTTTTTGGTCCAGACGATGGAGCCGCTCTTCATCCTTTGAAGGATGCGGAGGCGGGAAGAAGGAGGGCAAGGTGATGGACTGCCCAATGTGAAAAGCAGAGACTACCTTGGGCAGGAAAGAAGGTCTAGTCCTAAGAACCACCTTGTCAGGATGAACAGACAAGAAAGGAGGTTTAACAGAAAGGGCCTGGAGCTCACTCACTCTCCTGGCAGAGGTGATGGCAACCAGGAAGGCCGTCTTTAAAGTGAGAAGACGGAGAGGACAGGAATGAAGAGGCTCAAAGGGAGCACACATCAGGAAAGTCAGAACCAGGTTCAAGTCCCACTGAGGCATCACGAACGGAGCAGGTGGATACATGTGCGTGATGCCTTTTAAGAATCGTAATACAATAGGGGACTTGAATAAAGATGGCTGATCAGGTAGCCTTAAGAAGGCGGAAAGGGCAGAAAGATAGCCCTTGATAGTGCCCAGAGCAGAGCCCTGCTGGGCAAGGGAAAGAAGGAAGAGGAGAACCTCAGACAGAGGGGCAGAAAGGGGGTCCACAGCCTTTGCTGTGCACCATGCCACAAATCTGTTCCACCGGCAGGCGTATACCGACTTTGTGGAGGGACGCCTGGCTGCCAGAATAACATCACAGACTTCAGGAGGCAAGTCAAATGGCCTCAACTGTCGCCGCTCAATCTCCAAGCATGGAGGTGGAGACTGGACAGGTTCGGGTGGAGGACCGTCCCCTGCTGCTGCGACAGAAGGTCCTCCTGAAGGGGCAGGCGGATCGAGGGACCGACTGTCATGCTGAGTAGCTCGGGATACCAGTACCTTCGAGCCCAGTCCGGAGCCACAAGGATAACTTGGGCCCGGTCGCGCCTGATCTTCTTCAGCACTCTGGGCAGAAGTGGTATAGGCGGAAAGGCGTACAACAGACCGCAACTCCACTCGCGCCGAAAGGCGTCGCCGAGCGAGTGCCGTCTTGGAAACTCCAACGCGCAGAACTGATGACATTGCGCGTTCTCTTCTGTGGCGAATAGATCTAACCAAGGCTCTCCCCATTGCTGAAAGAGGCCTCTCGCCACGTCCGAGTTCAGACGCCATTCGTGATCCACCGAGCACCGACGGCTGAGTTCGTCCGCCCTGGCGTTCAGAGAACCTGCCAGGTGTTGAACCGTCAGAGTCACGCCCTGACGTTCCAGCCATTGCCAGAGACGCAGAGCCTCCTGGCAAAGGGTCCACGACCCCACACCGCCCTGTTTGTTGCAGTACCACATGGCGGTGGTGTTGTCCGTGAACACCTGCACTACACTCCCGTTGACAAAGGGGAGGAATGCCTTCAGTGCTAGGCGAATCGCCCGTAGCTCCAACATGTTGATATGGAGCCGGGACTCCGCCGGAGACCAGATGCCTCTGATCTCCGCCTCTCCCAAGTGGCCACCCCAGCCCTGGAGGGACGCGTCCGTCACAACCACGTGCTCCGGTTGGGGAAGGGAGAGGGATCTGCCTCTGACCCAATCGCGGTCCGTAAGCCACCACTGCAACTGTCTCGCAGTGCCCTCCGAGATCAGGACATGGTCGGATAGGTTGCCCTGATGCTGGGCCCACTGAAACTTCAGGTCCCACTGCAGAGCCCGCATCCGCCACCTGGCGTGATGCACCAGTAGGATGCAGGAGGCCAACAGCCCCAGAAGCCGCAGCGTCAACCTGACCGAAACCCGGGATAACGGCTGAAAGATGGGAATCAGAGCCTGAATATCCCGGACCCGCTCCGATGAAAAGGAGCTTTTGAGAGGGACACAGGTGTGATTTCGGCACATTGATGGAAAACCCCAGCTCGTGCAGGAGGTCTGCCGTCGTCTGAAGGTGGTGGACGACTGTCTGGGGCGAGCCCGCCTTCAACAACCAGTCGTCGAGGTAGGGGAAGACTGAAACCCCTAACCGGCGCAGATGAGCTGCGACCACCGCCATCACTTTCGTGAACACCCGTGGGGCGCTGGTAAGGCCGAATGGGAGCACGATAAACTGAAAGTGCTCGTGGCCTACCGTGAACCGCAGGTAACGCCGGTGGGCCGGCAGGACGGGGATGTGAAAATACGCATCCTGCAAGTCCAACGCTACCATCCAGTCTCGTGGGTCTAGAGCAGCCAAGACCTGAGCCAAAGGCAACATCTTGAACTTCTCCTTCCGGAGGAAGCCGTTGACGTTCCGCAGGTCCAAGATAGGACGCAGGCCTCCCTTGTCCTTCTTGGGTACCAGAAAGTAGTGGGAGTAGCAACCACACCCTACTTCTGGCCCAGGAACGCGCTCGATGGCCCCCTTGGCCAAGAGGGCCGTAACTTCCTCCTGCAGAAGTGTCAAGTGGTCCCCCGACACACGGTGGTTCTGCGGTGGCATGGCTGGAGGAGTGGACTCGAAGGGGAGGGCATAGCCCCTTCGAACGAGCTGCAGCACCCACCTGTCCGATGTTATCGCGCGCCAGCGGGAGTGGTGATGGCGAACCCTGCCACCCACTGGCGTCACGTGAGCCCGAAAGCTCGGACTAGGAAGGCTTGGATGCAGCAGCGGAGGGAGGCGTGGACTGACCACGCCGCTGGCCTCTACCGCCACCACGGCGGAAACCACGGCCGCCACCGCGCTGGGGAGCGTTCTGCGGCGCGTGGCTGGCAGCACGTGTGGGACCGCCCCTCCCTTGGCCACGAAAGGGGCGAAACGAACCCGTCTGCTGGCGCTGGGTCGAAAGACCCAAGGACTTGGCCGTGACCCTGGAGTCCTTGAAGCGCTCCAGCGCGTGGTCCGCTTTGTCACCAAACAGGCGACTGCCATCAAATGGCATGTCCATGAGTGTATTTTGGACGTCTGGCGAAAAGTTGGCAGATCTCAGCCAAGCATGGCGACGAATCGCCACCTTCGTGGACATGGCCCGTCCCAAGGAATCTGTTGTGTCCAGACCACAACGGATCGAGTACCGCGCCGCATCCCGGCCTTCAACCAAGGCCCGGGTGAGCTTGTCCCGCACTTCCTGGGGGCATTGCGGCAAACACTCTTCGACCGTATCCCACAGGGAGTGGGTGTAGCGGCCCAAGAGGCACGCGGTATTACAAGACCGCAGTCCAGCGCTCAAAGAGGAAAAGACCTTTTTACCAAACTGGTCATACCGCTTTGATTCCCGATCGGGCGGAGCCGACGGAAATGCGGACTGCGAAGTGGAGGCCTGGATCACCAGACTCTCCGGGGAGGGATGGGTGGATAAAAAGGCAGGGTCGTCCGAGCATGGACGGTGACGCCTTGCCACATTCCGGTCAACCGGTGCACCGGAAGCGGGCCTGGACCAGGTGCCCAAAAGGACATCCGTCAGGGCCTCATTAAACGGCAGCAGAGGCTCCTGGGGGCATGACTGCGGTTTAAACACTTCGGTCAGAATGTTCGGTTTGACCTTCGCGACGGGGAGCTCAAGGTGTAAGGCCTTGGCAGCCCTCATCAGGACCACTGAATAGGCAGCACCTGCCTCAGACGCCACAGGGGACGGGGAGACAAACCCAGGGTTGGGCGACTCGTCCAGGCCACTGGCATCACCCAGATCACCTACCCAGTCCACATCATACTGGCAGGCACGGGATAAAGGGTCCTCAGACCCCTCCCAACCCTCTCCATACTCATCCTCATCATACCCATATTCTGGGTCGACGATATAGACATCGGGGTCAACGGGCCCCATCGGCGTCGGATCCGGCGTCGGCCGACGCCGGTCCGACTCCGTGTCCGGAGTCGGGGAGGGAATGGGGGTGGCGCCGCGCGGCGTCGGTGCCGGGGACCCGACGCCGGCCGGAGCCGACGGCGGAGTCGCTGCACCACGCGGAGGCGGTACCACGGGTTGGCCCAAAGGAACCGACGCCGGAGAGGCCGGGAGACCAGCCGGCGACGAACCTGAGGGACCCAGCGGCGCCGGGACCGGAGCCACCGGCGGCGTCGGGGCAGAAGCACCCGAACCGCTCGGGCCCCCAGACGGGACCGACGGCCCCGCAGGCGCCGTAGGCCCCGCCGGAGGAGACCTCGCCCTCATAGCAATGAGGAAGGCCTCGATCCCCTCACGCGACGCGCCTTCCCCAGGGACCGACGGGTATGGGGTAGACGGCGTCGGTGACCCACGCGGGCCCGCGGGGGTGGGGCCACCCGAGCCCCCGGCCGCATCACGCGGGCGTCGGGGGGAGTCGGGGGTGCGATGGCGACGCCCCGACTTCTTGTGCTTACCTGACGAACCGGAGGAATGGTGGCGACTCCCGGAGCGCCCATGGCGGCTCCGCGATCGTTCCCTCGACCGCTCCCTCGACCTCCGACCGGACCGGGACCGCTCTCGACGCGGGGCCGACACTCGGAGCTCGAGAAGCTTGCGGGACCGCTCCCGCCTAGCTTTTCCAGTCAAGGCCCGACAGTCGACGCAGGACTCCACGTCGTGGTCCGCGCCCAGACACCGGAGGCAGAGTCGATGGTGGTCGGTGACCGACATCATGCGGTCGCACTCGTCGCAGCTCTTAAACCCAGGCATCCTACCGGCACCGTAGAAAGATTAAGTTATACAAACACTTGGTCAAAAGACCGGAGTACTGCTCTTCGGATCTGCGCTAACTGGCGCGGAAAAAAGAAGAACTGACGTCAGCGCGCGGAGGCGGCGTCTATATACTCCAGCGACGTCATCACAGCGCACGACGCCGACGACGCGGAGCCGCAGGGGACGCCTGCAGACGACGCCTACCGACGCGCAGGGGTACTGCTACGCAAAAGTTTCCGGATCCAGACTGACGCCTGGGGATATTCTAAGGTAAGGAATCTAATACTAACCTGTTTCTTTCAGATATTGTGTATACTTCAGTTGGTGTCTTACATAGCTTATAAATTGCTAAATCTCCTTAATGATGTGATTGCAATACAAAAAGCAGTTTATAAAATTTAAATGCTTAAACTTTGCTGTATGCTTACACTCAAAGGCTCTTTCAAGAGCCCTGTTGGCACTATATTTCCTAATAATATGTTTCGAGAAACTCTTGTTTTTATTAAATTATTTATTAGTATATGCTGCTAAAGCTGACAAATGTACCCACGGCATAGGTTAATTTAAATTCAAGCACATAGTTAAAGTATAAGCTATAGCTATTTCTTCTGTTATGCATTCCTGAACATTAGGATATGAACATCAGTTAATGTACCATGTCCATTTAGCATAACAACATTTTCAAACTTTTCGGTTTCTTTGCCTCTATTCTGATAATTGTAAATGTTGGAATTTTAAGAAGTCAAGAGCAATGCTGCTAAGTGTTAGACCTGGCATCCTTGGTGTGGTTTTCCCAGTGTTTTTGCCTCTGCCCCCTGTATTTTTGACTGTATGCTGGACTTCGTTTTTGCTTGTTTATATACTCTGGGCATGTTACCACTGCTAATCAGTGCTAAAGTGTAAGTGTTCCCTGTGTAAATTGGGATTCTGATTAGTTATTCGTGATTGGCATATTTGATTTACCAGTAGGTCTCTAGTGAAGTGTGCTGTGTGCGCCCAGGGCCTGTAAATCAAATGCTACTAGTGGGCCTGCAGCACTGATTGTGACACCCACATGAGTAGCCATCTAAACTTCACTCGGGCCTGCCCTTGCAACGTGTACGAGTGCAGTTTTAAACTACCATGTCAACTTGGCAAGTGTACTCACCTGTCAGGCCCTAACCTTCCCTTTTTCTACGTGTGAGACACCTCTAAGGTAGGTCTAAGGTACTCCTATGGGCAGGGTGCAGTGTATGTGAAAGGTAGGGAAATTACTGGTATGTTTTACATGTCCTTATGGGGAAAATACTGCCAATCTCGTTTTTCAAGATTGCAAGGCATGTCTCTTCCATAGGTTATCATTGGAGCTGCGTAACATCTTACAAGTGTAACTTCCAATTGGGAAGAGATGGAGATTTTGAGTTTGGGCTTCCTAACCTCAGAATTTAAAGATACATCTTTTAGAGAAGTTAGTTTTTAAGTTGTGTGTTTGAAAATGCCACTTTTAGAAAGTGATTTTTTTTTTGTTTAACTTGCCTGTGCCTCTGCCTGACTGTGGAATCAACATCTAGTTTCGACTGACAGAGGCCTATTTGTGCATTCAATCTAGACTGAGGGTACTCGCAAACATATCCGCGGGGGCCACAAAGTACTGTCTGTGGCTTTCCAAGGGCCACACCGATGCCAGCAGGGCGAGGGTCGAGGTGTTGAATGGTGGACGTTGGGGGGCGGGAAGCAGATGCGTGCTAAAGGTAAGTTGTCTAGGAAACATTCTTTGCTTCTTTACCTTTAGTTTAGTTAACTTGCAAATAAAGTATGCCAGTTTCACAGCTTTCTGAATGCCCTTCTCTGTGAAGTAAACAACAGCCCAGAGCTGCTATTCACCAGGGGGGGTAATTACTTTGACTATCCCTGAGCTAGACAGTCACACAAAGGGAGCAGAGGTGTGCCCTGCATATCCCGAAGGCCTATCACCAGGCAGATGATGCTGAGCTAGAGTGGTGGGAGGAGTTGTCACTGACACCTAAATAGGGATGTGCCTATCCTCTCACAATGCGGTCTCCAACCCCCTGGAGTGTGTCTGGAACTGAGTCAGGAAAGGCAGGAGCTTGTGAACGACAAAGACTTTTCTTTGAAGTATGCCTACTTCAAAGGCCAAAAGAGGTATATGTATTGGACCTAAAACCACAGATTTTTAGAACATTTCTAGATTAAGAGATGACTGCTAAAAGGAAGAGCTGAAGAGCTGTAAGAGTACTGCCCTTTTGCTTTGTGTTGCTTTGCTGGGTTGGCCTGCAGTTGTTGCTTCTGCTTTGGAGAGGAGATGGACTACACTTTGCTGTGTATCCTGCTTGAGAAGTTTCTCCAAGGGCTTTTGTGTGCTTGCCTCCTGTTGAGAAGTCTCAGGGCCACCAAAGACTTCACCTACAGCATCCCTGAACACTACCGCCAAAAGGTCTGACCTGCCAAGGTGTGCTAATTCCAGTTCTGGGCACTGGAGATGGCTCCTGGTGTAAAAAACTACCAAAGACTTGAAAATCGACTCATCGTTCTTCCAGTGCATGTATTTCCGACGCAGCACCGCTATGTGGGAAACAATTCCATGCACAGCCACCATGCGGGCAAAGAAATCGAAGCAGTGCCTGCTTATGGAAGAAAAAAAACGCTGCAGCGCGAGTTCAGCGCACCGTGTCCTCAAAGTCCATGACCACATAACTGACTGCGACGCAGGCCTCGCTGTGCGGCTGAAAGAATCGATGCATCTTTGGACCGCGGCTGAAGAAATCGACATAGCGCCTGTTTGCCGCTGCCGCATCGACCTCCAGGAAGTCCGGATATTTATGCATCACGCCTGTGTGGCAGGTTCTCCCCCGCATAACCTGCCCATCAGAACCGTCTGGATTCGACGCATCACTTCCCCTTACAGTCTGGAATCGATGCAACACTTCTCCTGTGTGCAGCAGAACTGACGCATCGCCAGGGACTCAGGAACCGACGCATCTCTGTGTTTTTCTACGCTTCCCTTCTCTGCGACTGTATTTCATAGTGGATTTTGATGCATCTGAAGGTACTTTGTGTAAAATATTCACATCCATAGAAACCTATAGAAAGAATTGTTATGTACAAATACTTTACACATTGCCTGAGATAGGCCTTACTACTTGTGCCAAGCTACCAAGCGGGTGAGCAGGTGTATTGTTGGATGTGTAATCCCCTTACTCTGACTAGAAGAAAGGGTCTTTACTTGGAAAGGGTGCATAACACTTGTAACTACCTTCCCCCATTTCTAACATTGGTGGTCAGTGGTGAGGATTTGGACTTGTATTTGTAACTGACATACAGTGATTGGTGTACAGTACTGCATAGTGTAGACCATTACACAACCACATACTGCTTTTTGATCTTTTTTGTTTTTTGGCGACAACCCTTGAAGTGATCTACAAATCATGTCCCAGCTTGGTGACCCAGCAAGTGATGTTGCAGATTTGGTGTTTGAAATTGCGGGGTTCCAGTCTTACACAGTGCCTCAACTTAAACTGTTCTGCAATGATTTTAAAAGCCCAGTTAGAAGCTCTGCTAGAAGGAAGGAGCTGTAAAAGACGCCAAGGGCTTGGTGGGCAGCAAGAGAAGCTGGGGAGGTTGAGAATGAGGATCTGGATGTACAAAGCCAGCAAGGGTATTTTGGAGTGCAGGATCTGCCTGCAAGAGCATCTTCCAGGGGTGGCAACAGTGTGTCATGCAGAGATTTGTCCCCGGAGGAACTGGTGGACAGGCAACAGACTGGAGAACTTGAGCATAAGCTTCAAAAGCTCAGAATGGAAAGCAAAAAGTTGGAATTAGAGTGTTAACAGTATGAGATGGAGCAAAAGCAACAAGATAAGGAGAAGGCCCTTGCTCTACAGGAGAGGACCCTTCCCTTGGAAGAAAATAAATTGCTTTAATCCCATGAGTTGAGTTTAAACGAGCTGGACATATAGACCAAGCAGGCAGAGTCCAGCACTAAAGGTGGCAACGTGCAGCCAGTGCAGTCTGAGTGAATGGTGCACCTTCCTAATGATTTGGTACAGGATTACAAGAGGACGGATGACATACATGCTTGGTTTTTGGCATACGAGGAAATACTCCACGTGAATTAGGACCTTGACACATACTGTGGGGTGGGTCAGTGGAAACACTTTAAGATAGGGGAAGAGACACTTTGACATCCCTAGTCTCAAGTCTCACCTACACTATCATGAAGGATGCCTTGCTCACCCGGTATGGTCTCACCCCAGAGTAGTAGAAGGAAAAGTTTAGGGGCCATATGTGTGAAGCTGTTTTGCGATCGCAAACACTGCGAACCGCAAAAAAACAGTTTGCGATCGCTAAACACAGCTTTGCTATGTATGAGACACATTCCGTACGCAAAACTGCTAATCGCAAAATCAGCGATTAGCAAATTTGCTAATCATACTCCATTGCGATTTATTTGCGAATTTGCTAAATGTGACACAACCTTAGCGAATCTCGCAATTGGCAAGCTCGCAATTTGCAAATTCGCAAAATGGAATGCATGAAAAAAATCGCAAATTGAGAATTGTTGAAATTCGCAAATTAGAGAATTGCAATTACCACCAAGTCTGAGCAGGTGGTAACCAGATGCAAACTATTTAAAGAGGCCCACAATGCAACAGATTGTTTCCACAATGGCTGTGCTGTATGTGATAGCCAGGAGGCTGCGACTCAGAGCTGCTGCACAGAAAAGGAGATGCCAGGAATGGATCTTTCGAGCGCGCATAACCCTGTTCCAGTGGACTGAGGAGGAGATCCATTCAAACTACAGTCTGGATGAACACACACCATCCCCACCCACATCCAGGTCCTGTGCTCACTGCACCTCTTGGCATCAGGTAGCTTCGAGGGCGTGATAGCCTCAGCAGGAGGGGTCTCACAGTGTGCATTGTCGCGCTTTTTACATGCGTTCCTTGATGCCATGGTACAGAGGCTGCATCACCACATCCACTTCCCCAGGCACTAGACCAGACCAAGCAGGAGTTCTATCAAATTGCACAATTTCCCAACATCATTGGATGCATAGATGGGACATATGTCGCCATATCCCCTACTCCCAGAACGAGTATGTGTTCAGGAATCGCAAATCCTACCATTCCCTGAACATACAGGTGGTGTGTAATACCAAGCACATTATTACTGACATCGTCACAAAATACCCAGGCAGCACACACAACGCTTTCATCTTCCGCCACAGTGGGATACACCGTCGACTCACAAGTGGGGAGTTTGGGGAGGGATACCTACTAGGTAATTGCATTTGTTCAAAGGACACACTAGTAAAGGACAGCATTGGCAGGACAGTGTTTAACCATATTCCTCCCACCGCACAGGTGACAGTGTGTATACGGTCCGTGATTACATACTGACTCCTTACCTGAATCCTGCCAACACTGGGGAGCAGAGGTACAACAGTGCCCACATAGCAACCAGATGTACCATTGAGCGGACCTTCGGAATACTAAAGAGCAGATTCCGATGCCTACATATGAGTGGAGGGGCAATACAATACAGCGCCCAGACCTGTTGCAAGATAGTGGTAGCATGTGCCATGCTGCACAACATCGCCACCAGGAAAGGCACACCAGTGGAGCTCAGTGAATCGGATTCATCAGATGAGGAGGGGCCAGTGCCAGGACGCATGCCAGGCAGTGTAATTGGTGCAGCTGCTGGGCGCCAGAGGCAAGATGAGATCACAAAGAACTATTTCTAGGTAGGAAAAGATGACACAATGCTAAATATCAATTACAAGACTGTGTTTAATTTCCTTTAGTACAGGATATATATCGGCACACAGCCTGTGTAGCACACAAAGTATTGTTCAATGCCCAGCACATGTTAGGATAACAGTGTAAATGAACAATCTGGACCAAGTGTCCGTGTACACTGGGTTGATGCACCCATCTCCTTGTCCAAGTCTGAGCACCTCAACTGCGGCGCTGTCAGCCCGTAGCCCCTCGCTGTGGGTGCAGTGCCCTCCTCACCTGTCCCAGAAGCCCTTCTGTGATGCACACTATGGCGCCTATCCGAGGGCGGGGTGTAATGCTGCTTCTGCCAGATGTTGGAGTGAGGACTCCTGGACCAGTAGTGCGAGATGCCCGCAGCTCAACTACAGCATGTCACCTGTACCAGGACCCTTGCCACATCCTGGCTGCAGTGTGCCACCTCACGCTGCATACTGATGCTGTGCCTTGATAGCACATTGGTCGCTGAGGAAAGGCGGTTGACCGCCCTGGTGTAGAGGTCTAAGAGCTGCATCTCCCTGCACCTAGCAGCACGATCCGCCCTCAATTCAGGTACAGAGTGCCTCCAGGGCACCCGTCATGCCCATGAAGCCAACCCTGATTTGCCTCTGTATTGACCTCATGCTTCTTGCCTGCAGGCGCTGGACTTCCAACAAGACGGTGTCCTCTCCTGGGACTGCTGCACAGGTGGATGCCCTGTGCCTGGATGGTATTGGCGGTATAGGATCTGCACGTGCTCTAACACGGTGTTGTGGCTCTGAATGTCCCGGGACTGGTTGGACATTGCCATCGGTGTCCTGGCCTTCCTCCTCCAGCGGGGACAATGGTGGCACTGCATTCCGCCGGCTGCGTTTGAGGGATAACTGGGCTGCCCTCCTCCTCCTCCAGTTCCTCCTCCTCCTCTTGCCCTATCGCCTCTGGGTTGGGGGATTCATCCTCGTCTCCACTGACTGCTGTGGATGTAAATGCACATTAATTTTCTGTCCTGCCTTGCATCTGTCATGCATTAAATTTCACTGTCTGTCTGTATTTTGCCTTTCATGATGCGCACATACTGGTTGGGACTAGCTGGGTCTACTAAGAAGCGGGATCCATGACACAATAGAGGCAGGTACACAGGGGAAATAAGAAACACCAAAGGCAAAAAAACTACCTGCCCCAAATCTTCAAACTAGGCCCTAGGACAGGGTCCTGAAATAGATACACTATCAACGGAGCAGATCAAGTGCGAAGTTAATCAATCACATAAGATTTTACAAAATATATAATAATTATATTAATTTTTTAACAAACATTTCAGCAATAAATAAATATGGTATTTAACAACATATCAGGATTCAATAGCACAAAATACAATACATCAAGTCCCACACTCCTGATTCATATATTGCATTCATGCTTTCAAACATTCCCAAGATTCATCAAACAGACCCATACCTAAATCACACAATTCACAGCACAAACAATAATTGAAACTGTACAAAACAGCCACAGGATGGTCAGATGACAGAATAGAACAAATCATCATGGTTTTGGGGGCTTGCCTGAGCTGATCCATTGGCAGCAAGAAGGGGGTCCCACCCGGGAGGAATTCTGAAAGGAGCAGAAAGAATGCCCTACTCTTGAGGGTCTGCGGCACAAGGCTGCAGACCAGGCAGCTGGAAAGAAGTCTGGCTCATACTGTATTTACTGGGAGAATGGTTTCCTTTTTAGTGAGCCTAAGGTTGCTGCGCCTAGGGCAGCCCGTGTGCTTGTGGTACCCTATTGCTTCAGAGCCTGTCTCCTGGGTCTGACTCATGATGTGCCTTTGGCAGGACATTTGGGGCAGGACAAGGCCTTTGAAAAGGTTTGTCACCCACTTATTTTGGCCCCAAATACGAAGGCACTCTGATGCACATTGCAAGTCTTGACAAACTTGCTAGGCAAGTGGTAAGATTGGAAGGAGATGTGAGCCTCCACTTCAGCCAGACTGAATATTGGTAATTCTTCTCAACAGGTTTGAGAACCAAATACATCATGCCCATTGTGCTGCAATTAACATCAATGTGATGTTGGATTTGTGAATCGTGTTCAGTACCAGGGAGAGTAAGTGTAATTGGGGATAAACCTATACAAAGATCTCATACCAACTAATTGACATAGCATTCCCCAGTGATTGTGACTGTTGATGTCTGGATTGAAACTTTTGACATTTTTATCTATGTTGCAAACAGATCTTTTCTTAACACACACCACGTTTGAAGGCTATACGATGACTATGGGTTGTTTTAGTTCCCAATCACGTGACATGTTTTAACTGTTTGCTTTATTAATCTATGTGTATGTTTTCTTTTTCTGGAACATGATGTGCCACAGGTACAATGTTTTTCCTATTGTCAAGTTCTAAATATCTTGCGCTATCCAGTTTAAATAAACATTGTTCTATAGTCTGCCATTATTTGTACAAATGTTCCCTGTATCTGACTGTGAAACACGTTTACGGCTGGGAGATCTATTTTTAATTATAAGTAATTGATATGTTTTATAACATCTACTGGTGACTGCTGTTCCCTGATGCTCAACTAATTGTGATGTGCTGCCCAACTTGTATGTGATGAATTTGCTGTGATTGTGGGGCTGAAGGCTTTGAATGCCTCCTGTTTAACATACAGTGATTGTCCACTATTTCAAATCTTTCTGTAGTGTGGCTCACAAAACACTACGCCAGTACCTCTTTCACTTGAGACCACTGATATCAGCCAATCGTCTTGGTGTGAGTATGAAAGAATGGTTGAGCATCTCAAATATTTTGAGAACACTCCTGGTGCCAATTTTAACCCTCTAAACTGCCAATTTACTCCTACCATTACAGACCTCAGAAACATGACATGGATGTATTGGCACATAAAACTACATTCTTGAAGTTAGTAGTGTGCAGAAAGTCATCCTTGCATTGTAGATGAATGACATCTTGAAGTGTTGTCATTTGGATCATCTGCAGCTTTACAAATTAATTTAAGAGCTGCATGTTCTGTATTGCTCTGAATGTTGGTTCTTGTTTTGAATTAGAAAGTATAATGAGCATACCTTTTTTTTTCTCTCTTGAATATGTACTTCTATTGCACCTTTTAGATTTATGTTTTTTTGTCGAGTAGAACAGTAATTTGGTCTTTCTTGCAATTTTGTTTCTAATTTGTCATTGATGAAGGATCTTTTATGAACACAATCCAATAACTGTATTTTATTATGTCTATAACATATTTGTCTGTTGCAATGGACTGCCACTTTGAGAAAGACCTTTAGTCTAACCCCTATAAGTGTTTTGTATTGTGGAAACAGAATCATATAGTTGTTTGTTGTTTCATGTGTGGACTGGATTGTGTGCTCATGGAGTCTGAAACACCGCGGGGTCGATTCCGATCCGGTAAAAAAACACGTCTGTACAAATCGTATCCGGAGCCCTCTCCGTACGACTCTTACACACGCCGTACGACCCGACGAGTACGATCCGGACCGGGGCATCAGGACGCGATCCGTACGGTTCACGTCAGGTAAGGGCGATTCGTACGGAAAAGCGCACAATCACATACACACCGTACGGTGCGTACCCCCCATGATCACAGGGGTACGCCCCGTACACCCAGCGTACATGGGGTACGGTGCGTACCCCTGCGATCATGGGGGGGTACGCACTGTACCCCATGTACGGTGGGTGTACGGGGTGCACCCCTGCGATCATGGGGGTACGCAACGTATCCGGAGGGGGGGGGCGTTCCGTACCTGTTTCGGCGCGAACTCTGCTTTTACGGCTGTTTTCAGCTTCCAATAAAAACAGGGTCATAGGGTGCGTACCCGACACGTATCGTACTTGGTGGGTCGTATAAACCAGCCGCGAGCCATACAGATGTTGCGTACAGCGGGTTCCGACGGAGACTCGTACGGGGATTCGAGTCGTACGGTCTCTGTACGATTCGCTCGGAGTCCGGCTCCTGGTACGAATCGTACTTCGTCGTACGTACGCGGGACGTTGCAGGGTACGATTCGTACGGGAAAAACGCTCTGAACAGCTATTCGGAGCCGTTTTTCCCGAATTGGAATCGACCCCCAGTTGTTGTGGTGTTGTTTGAGTTACACATAGTTTACATGTTCGAACTGTTATAATACTGGGAATTCCTCTTATGAAATGTCCTTTTGATTGCAAAGCTCCCATGCCTTAGTTGTTTCATCAAGGCTTTGTCAGTAAAAGATCCAAACAAATGCTTTCCTATCAGGGACATCTGCATTATCTGCTGAATGTAGTGATGATTTTAATAAGGTGTTAGCCATAGTGCCCCTCCTCTTCTAGATTTGCTTTTGCTCATATCCTGATTTCTACTGGAATGTATTATGTCAATTCCTCAATCTCTTTACTTTGATGATGGGTATATCCATTAAGCGGTATTCTAGAATTGAGCAAGTGTTAATGTATGGCTGCTGCCCACTCAATCTTCCTTCCACTGCTTCCAGCATTTCACAATCCATATCTAAGACGGTTGTACGACCAAGCAATGCAGGGGACTTTGCATGCCCACAGCACACATTTTTTTACCCCACATATTTTTTAGTATATATATACTTTTGGTACAGAGTCTAAATATTGAGTTTGTAATAGCGACATGCAGAAATAGCGAGACAGAATATCGACCCTAAGGTAAGTAATATCGAATTTATTTATATCGATGTAAGTAATATCGAAGTCAGTAATATCGATATCAAATATATCGATGTTAGCATTGTACTAAATTCCTTAATCCCATTTGATATCAAGAACTGTGAAAACTTCATACTCCATCAGCTCTTCAATCTCTAGTAAAAGTAAGTTGAAAACCACATGCACATCAGTGTAGGATGTGCAATTAAATGTCACTGCTAAAGAGTGAACACATTTTGCTATTATGATTTAGAATGCAACTATGAGGACCCAGAAATTTCACATTTCTATTTGATAGCAAATTATTATCAAATACAGCACATGATAACTATGTCCACATTTGTAGTCATACTTTTTTATAGGAGTCTACAATTTCATGATCAACATTTAGGGTCAGATTTTCAAAGGTAAGCATACACGTTTGTGTAAGTTTGCTCTTTTTCGGTATTAACAAAACTGTGATTTAATAGTAATTTGAGTCTAATTACCCTTTGCAATAAAAAATAGGACCATGGATTGGCTGTTTTAAACTTTATGCCTTCCTGCACATCTAAAATTGACAATTTGACATTGCACGAGCATCAATGGGCAGGATTTGACAAAAAGCTTCCCAAAAAATTTGAAATAAACTGAGGACCTGTGCCTGTTTTAAAACGTGATAGAGTCTTATGAAATCAAGTGACAGTACAGTGGACTTTCTGAAAAAGGAGTATTGAACCTCAGAATGTCTGCAACTCTGTAGCATGAAATGTCCCTCTCCTGGACAGACCCTATGTCAATTCGAGCTCACATGAAAGCCTGTGATACCGGTAACATGCAAGCATACACAATACAAGTAAGCTGCATTGGCTGGAGATTGATGATGTGCAATGTTTGGTCACATGTCCACTCATAAGTACTTGCAAATATACAACCTTGTCCTTGAACTGGCAAAAATGCAAAGTTGTTTCAAGGTCGGTGTGAGACTGTGGAGTATTCTATGGTGTGTTTAAGCGACCACACAGTGCAATAATGTCACAATTCTATATTAGGTCCGGTGAGGTTGGTTTATAAAACCTTAGCTCCATCCTGGATAGCCGTAGCACTGAGCAGACATGCTTCACCAAAGGAACACGTGTAAAACATAAAGTAGTACAAAAACAGGTTGACACCTCAACAACAAAAATCTATTTGAGGGATCCAGAGTTGTGATTTTTAAAAGAACACTAAATCACTGCTTTTTTCCTCAGTGCAATATATCATTGTAATCATCTGCAATAGCAATTTAGGGTTAGCCATGACAAGCAAGTTGAAAATTACTAAGTGGGAACTCTTGAACAGGCCAACTCTGATAGGGGGCAGTCACAGGGACTAAAAAGGTCCAGTGTGACAGTTACTTGATACTTTTAGCAGTCTCTAATCCAGTTCCAAATCTCTAGGCAGGACCTGATACAAGGGATAATGTATGCTGTAGGACACTGAAGCTGCTGAGCTAGTGCGGTAGACCTTCCTGTGGCCACCCTATGGTCCTTGAGCTTCAGGGGCATCTTTGGCCTTAGGAGTTGATCTCAGACGATTGTCAGATGAACTCCAGCGTGGATCCTGTTACCACCGGTCAAATGGTCTCCAGTTAGAGCAAAACCAGTTGTTTCCTTTAACTTGTGACAACTTTCTTGCAGGGTGACAAAAGTACCCTCTGATAGCATTCAGAGG
The DNA here is from genome assembly GCF_964261635.1 of Lissotriton helveticus. Classification (NCBI taxonomy): domain Eukaryota; kingdom Metazoa; phylum Chordata; class Amphibia; order Caudata; family Salamandridae; genus Lissotriton; species Lissotriton helveticus. Next base: position 1,009,110,877 of record NC_136057.1, on the reverse strand, counting down.
TTCAGCATACTCGGGGGCATCTCGTGAGCATCAGGACTCTGCCTCCTGGGCTGCAACACCTCCTCCAGCAGCAGTCAGGTTTCTTGGCACTGGCTTGTCAAAGGTGCAGGCTTTTCAGCTTTTATGTCCCTGTGACTCTACCAGCGAGTCAACCAACTAACTCTTGGAGTCTCTTTATCTGCCTGACACTTGGGCACCGCAGGCACAGTCCTCGGGCTCAGCAGGTGCAGTCCAGTGTCTTTGATTGGTCCAGGGAGCAGCGGGCAGTCCTTATTTAGTCTTCTTTTCAGTAGTGCTCTGAGGTCTGGGTGCTACGTGTGTGACTTTTATGCTGCCATGAGCTCACTGGATGGTGGTGACTAACTAACCAATGGATTACCAGGTTTCCTCCGCCTGATGATGACTTCCTGTGAAGTGTGGCACCTACCTATCCCTGAGTGAACTATTCTGCCAACTCCCAACATGGCCATACCCATCTCTCATTGTGTGGAGCTTCTTAGCCCAACCAATAGGAGCGGCTACCTGGTGGCTATAATACCTTGTTAAAACGGTTTAACAACAGGGTTTCCCCCTCTGCCTGAGATGCCAACCTGTCTACCTAAACAAACCGTTAGCCCTTTCATAGTGTTACTAGCATTTGCTCTTCAAAGGCAGCTTCTCCTGTGAAGCTAGCATCTTGGGCTCACACCCACTCTGGCCATCCTGCCGGGAGGAGGTCACATCTTTTCCTTTAGCAGGTTTTTTTGTTCCATTTTATGAGCATCATTGTCATCTCTTTCCGGGAGGGCAGCAGGCTGTCTCGAAGAAAGCAGCTGCCTGGAACAAAAAACGACTACTGGAAAGCTTGGGCACCAAAGAGGCAACTTTCTAAAGTTGCTATTTGGAAAATTAAATAAAATTCGACTTGGGAAGGATGTTGGGTTTAATGCAACATTTGTTTTAATACCTTGAAGTATCATATTTAGTAGTCCCATCAGGAAGTTAGCACTGCTTCATCTTTTCTAACGCCTCATCTGTACCTGAGCCGAAAAGTGTTTTCCCATCAAAAGGCTGGTTCAATAAGGATGTTTGTACCTCTTGTTTGAACCCTGAGACTCTGAGCCATGCATGTCTCCTTAACATGATACTGGTGTTTATGGATCTTGCTGCAGTGTCTGCTGCGTCTAAGGCGCACTTAATGGAAGTGTTAGTTATTATCTTCCCTTCTTGTATGAGCTGATCTGCCTTTTTTTGATGTTCCTTAGGGAGATGTGTAATGAGTTTTTCTAACTCATCATAATGAGCTCTATCATAACGTGCAAGTAGCGCTTGCGTATTAGCTATGCGCCAGCTGTTTGCCGCTTGGGATGCTACCCTTTTGCCAGAGGCATCTATTAACTTGGACTCTTTGTCAGGAGGAGGAGCTTCTCCTGTAGTTAATGAGTTTGCTCTCTTACGAGCGTTTGTGACTACTAGCGAGTCTAAAGGTATTTGTCCCTTGATAAATATTGGGTCCTTTGGGGCTGCCCTATATTTTTTATCAATTCTTGGGTTTAATACCCTAGTCCTCACAGGGTCTTTGAATATTTCTGATGTGTGATTGAGGAGACCCTTAAGCATTGGTAGTGTTCCTGATGTTCTTTGTGCAGCAGGTAGTGTTTCTAAAAGGAAATCCTCTATTTGAGGTTCCGCATGTAAGTCTACCTTGTGGTATTTTGCTGCCCTATTAATTAACTGTGCAAAACCTGTATTATCATCAGGAGGTGAGGGTTTTGAGGGATACAGTTCAGGGTTGTTATCATTATCTGACACTGCGTTATAATCTTCCCATGGGTCTGCGTCTTCTGGGACAGTGTCGTCATCATCCCTAGGAAGTTCCCCCTCCCCTGTGTCACTTTCTACATCTGTTTGAGGTGTAGATAGCCGTGGAGTGTGATGAAGAGGAGATGAGGGGGTGTCTTTAGGTTGTGGAGAGAGGGGAGGAGTTGTATTTGTCCCCATTGTTCTCTTTTTAGGAGGAGGAGCTTTGTCGTCCAACTGTTCATTCTTCCTCTTTTTAGGCAGTTTTGTCACCACCTTGCCAGTTTGCGGATCAATACACAAAGTCTTTTGTTTTGGATCTGTCTGATGCTCCTGTGTCGGTACCAAAGTTTTTGGTTCCGAAAGGTGCTTTTGCTTCTGACTGTCAGTTTGTGTTTTCGGCACCGAGAGTTTGCTCGAGTCCGATATTTTCGGTGTCGAGGAAGTCTTCGACGTCGAAGCATGTTTTGGTTTCGACATGGAATGTTTCGACTTCGAGCTTTCCTTGGTATGGAGCTTCGGTGTCGATGTCGAGGTCGACCGCTTCTCGGATCCAACATGGTGGGAGGCCGAGTGTTTCGGTTTCGTTGCCGAGCCCGAAGGCGGGGCGTCGGAAACTTTTTTCGGTTGTCTGACCGGGCTCGAAGGCGCGGTCGACACCAAACGGGGTCGGTTTTTTGGTAAAGGGACGTCGTCACTCACGGTTTGATTAACGTCGATTTCTTCGACGTCAGACTCGTCCGCTTCCGACCCCGACTCGTCCTCATCTTCTTCTTCCTCTTCGGGGTGCTGGGCCTCGAACAGCTCCGGGATTGCCTCTGACTGCATTCTCAACGCCTCATGTCTTCGGGCTCGACGGTTTCTAATCGTCGACTTGGAGGAGAATGCCGCGCAAGCTTCACAGTCCCTGGATACGTGTTCAGGTGATAAACAGAGGTTGTACACCTCGTGTAGGTCCTTGTGTGGGAACTTAGCACCACACGGACATTTTTTGAATGGAGTCCTTTCCATGGACTCCGGGCTGGACTACGTCGAGATAGGCCTCCCGGTCTCGTCGACGTTGGAAATTTTGTTGCTGACGTCGAATCGCGTCGAAATGGAAATGTACTCTCGCTCGATAACAATACCGTCGAATTGGAAAGGGAATACGCGCCGAAATATCGCTTTTTTCTCGAAGTCGATCCGGAGCGCTTCGATCCTCATCCGAACCCGATGGCGGAAAAAAACAATCTAAGGATGGAGCCGATGCCCATGCGCACTAGGACCCAAAGGAGGAGTCATCGGTCTCGTGACGACAAAAGACTTCTCCAAGAGAAAAACAAGTGCAATCATCCGAGCCCAACACCAGATGGCGATCTATTCATAAATGTACCATCTGCAGCCCATATGCCTCGAACTGTATTTATTCATTGTTGTAGATTCCTAATGTAAATGTTATATTAGGATAATTATATCATTTTGTGACTATAATAGTCATGCTGTGTAAATAATTCAAATAAAAGACCACACAGGAATTGCTTGACATGAAAGAATATGTTTCAGGCCCATGGTTATCATTGTTAAAAAGAACTGAGAGGGTCGGAAGACAGGATGGAAACTATCGTGCTGCCGTATAGCTCTCAATTTCACAGTAATGGGCTGTGCACAGCTGTGTGTACATTTTGAGTAGTAGTAGTTTATGGTCTCAACATTAGTTGGCTTCTTACCAATTACCATGGAATGGACACAAGTCAGACCTAGGAGTAAGGCCAACGCCTTCTCTTCAGTACATAACCTCTTTCTATTGTGATGCCTCTTTTTGTTCCTCTTGCGCCAGGCAAAGGAGTTTTGATGACGCTGTTATAATCTGCAGAGAACCTCCTGTACTGGAGGATGCTACCTAAATTTAAAGGTTGGATCTCAGTAACACACACACACACAGGTACTCTGAGCGAACACGAAGCCCTCCACTGAAAGGAACAAGTTACCAAGTAGGGCTGGCCTGGTTCTACTCAAGCGCCATCTATAAGCGACAAGCTGGATACTGTTCTAGCAGCGCAGGCCTCGAAAAGTCCGCTCGCCCACTCGCAATTGCAAGATTTTATCAGGTCAAGCTGTTTTTAGCACTTACTTGTCCCTACTGGCAGGTAAACTTAAGCTGGAAGAAACAGGTGTTCTATTCATTCAGAAAGTGAATGAGCAATTAAAACGCCTTTAAATCTTGTTTTTATCTTAAAACATTTGCAGATTGCTAAAGGACAGAGGTCAAATGTCAGTTTGTCTTTTTACTAATTGTTCCTGGAAAATGGTGTTAACTTTTCTTTTCTTTCTCTTATTACAGTTATTGCTTTTTGTCAAGTGACTTATCTGACAATAACTGTGAAACAAGAGGCTGTGAAATGTCAGTTTTTTTTCTCAAACAGCTTGTAAATGAGTAGTACAAGTATTTAAAAATATATCAGGAATTGTGAAAGAACTTTTTTTTTTGTAATTCATAAGTGTGATGCAAACAAAGATTTAAATAGGAGCAACACTTTACATGGTGATGTGTGAATTACAAATATTTTCAGAAACTTTATTTCCAAACATTATAGTTTTAAAACTACATGTCCATGACAAATTCTATTGCCATTTTAATGTAGAATCTGCTGATTGCAAATGACAGAGTGCTGCTACTTTAAGCTTTAGTTATGTATTTATTAAAAGTGATAGTTTCTAAACATGATTTGAGAAACATTCCTGCCCTGATGACAATGCAGTTAATGAACTAAGGGAGAGTCTGCGGTCAAGTGTATCCTATATGTGGCTAGATTTGTAATATATATGGAGCTAATGTTAAGTCTATTAAATCAAACAAAAGAGTTTTCTGTACAGCAGACGTGCTGAACTCTCTTACTTGAATATTTGAAGGTGCTCTCATATGAGATAATGAAGAAAACGGTGTCTCAGTGAAATACAATACTTGCCCAGGTTCACATAGTTTTAAATCAGTTTATAGGTCCAGAGCATTATAATTAGGTCGAGTAGATTATTTAAGTCATAAGACCTGCAGGTCAAGTAAGATTTTTAGGATTTCTCGAGGTCTACAGCGCTGGACAAAATTGGTGCTACACTGGAGATGGCGCATAGGCCTTTGGAAAGCTAGATAAATGTGGTAACAACAGATCTGACATTGCTCTATGCGGATCACCGTAAACTGGTGGATAGAGTGCACACCACTGAGCTGACTCCTAAAGAGCTGCAGCTCAAGACTAGTACACTTGACTCTTCGATGCGCTTGATGTCGGAGCACTTACATGTCCAGCAGCGCCGCATGGAAGATGTGGTGGGGTGCTTGCATCGCAACAAAGTCCACGTCATGGGCTTCCGGAGAGCACGGAGTTCACTCCTGCCTTGGCGTGTGTGGAGGACTAGTTGAGGCAACTATTACCTTCGGATACTTTTTCGCATTTCTTTTCAGTGCTCACCGGGTCCGGGCACGCCAACAGCCGCCGGGCTCCGGTCCCAGGCATAGTTGTTCCACCTACTTGATTACAGGGACAGAGATGCTGTATTGCGTGAGGTACGGAAAGTGCAGGAGATCACAGTGGATAATGCAAAAGTAATGTTCTTCACTGACTTCACATTCAGAGTATAGGCGCAATGCAGTACTTTGCTCGCGGTGAAACGTGCTGAGACCTCAACATCAGATACGCCCTCCTCTAGCAGAGGGGAAGAAGCACTTCTTCAATTCCCCGGAGGACATGTGGGACTGTTGGAGGCAGCAAGGCATACGAGGATGGACCACATGCGTCATGCTGCTGCCACAACCTGTGTTGTAGGGGCCAAAAAGAGCCACAACAGACGTCTCCGATCAGGCTGCTCACCTCGGCAGCCGACTGCACTGTACTTGGAACAGGTCATTCGGGAGAGGCACCAGAACTTATTAAATGCAGTGGCTTTGGTGGGCCACGGCTTGGCACTAGATGACGACTCAGACACATCTATAAGTGAAGACAGCTCCTCAAATACTTGGACCTCTAGAGCGGACTCAGCTGTGAACCCTGTAATCACACCGCAGATGTTGGGCGACATTGTTTGGTCCTTACAGTGCCTGGCTATGGCTGTCTAATACCTTGGCTTTGTCCTCGGCGGCTCAGAGTGGCTGCATTGATTCCACCTTTTCTTTTGTTGGCTGTTCTGCACTACACTGTATAACCCATGTGTTCCTCTCCTTCTTACACAGAGGTTGCAGAGTTTGGGTGGTTTCTTGTAGCCTCTTGTTTCTTTGTAGCATGGCTGGGGAGACACAGGGTGGCGGAGGTGGTCGGGCATGCCTGGGGAACCCTCGGTGTCCTTCTTTCATGTGTGAATGGTAGGCTAATACTAGGGGAGAGAATGCAAAAACCGGTAGTGAGAGGGTCCATGGGAAAACATTTTAAGACCTCCAAAGACACTTTCCCAAGAAACTATGAAACAAACTAAATTGTCTAGAGGTCTACAAAATTACTTGGTGCCCAAAAGCATCCTCCGCTACTCACCACTATCTAAACGCGCCTAAATGAAGCCCCATGTGGGCACTCCAACTCGTGAAACAGAGTCCCATCACTCACCAGAGGTGACATGCTTCATCATCTGGGATCTCCTCCCGGCTGTAACCCCTAGTACAGCTGAGGGCTACAACCCCCTCACTGTGAGGGAGGAGCACAGGGATGTTTTAAGGATCTCCTAGGATGTACTAAATCCAGAATTATGATGTGCCGTGGTGTATTATTAGTTGATGGGCACAGTGCAAAAAAGTTAAAAAAAGTGAAATTAAAACTGGCTACTAAGAGAAAAATCTATTTATTATATATCCCTTAGTGTCAGGGTTAAAAACAGTGCTAAGGCAGTTTTGAAAAAAACAAACAGCAACTGTCTAGTTTAGAGGGTCGGTCTACATGTTTCAGCAATAATGACCTAAAAAGTATAAGCTACTCCGTTGGGTGTGTAACAAAAAACAGATGTGAAATGTAAATGAAAAAAATATAAAAATAAAACTTATAACACTACTTGTTTCATTTCAAGGTACGTGGTTTAACCCGTAGTGTGCGGGTAAAAAACCTCACCTCACCTGGCCAACACTCAGGACGTGAGGCACTGCTCTATCCGTCTGTACCCGGGCTTCACTGAGCCATAGCACTATACCTGACCCAAGTCGAGATGCAGAGTGGCCCTGGTGAAACTTTACTCTCCCACAGACAAGGGAGGATTAGCTGCCCCACATTTTGAGCACTATTTAAGATTTATAAAGAAATCTCTCTCTGTGGTTCACCTGTTGACCCGTCCAGTGTCTCAGAGGAATCATGTAATCGCATTGCTGCTTTTTTTTCTGAAAAGGTGGCTACCGTCTACTCCACCTTCTCAGGAGGAAAGAGAAGGGGATGAGAGTTTAGAGAGAGTAAACTAGAGGTTGTGGGTGTCAATAGGCTGGAGAACTTTCTCACCCCACCGCCTGACGGTCTACGGCAGATATGCTGCTCCATCAAGTCAGGATCCCCTCGTGATCCGGATTCACCGAAATTACTTGCCGGGAGTATCGAGATCCTTGAGCCTTATATTAGGGATGTTTTGGATCTATCATTTAGATCCAATACAGTACCTAAAAGCTGGAAGCAGGCTGTAGTACTTCCGCTTCAAAAAAAGCCTAATCTAAGTTGGGATAGGCTAGATAATCTTTGCCCTATCTCACTCCTTCCCTACCTGGCCAAAGTGGCAGAAAAGGTGGCCAATGTTCAGCTAATGGCATATGTGGAGAAAGCCAATCTGCTCCATCCAACTCAGTTTGGCTTTCGCTCACGGCATTCCACTGAGTCTATGGTGCTTATGGCCACTGAGACCATCAGGCAAGGGGTAGATGAGGGACAGACGATGGCCCTCATTTTACTTGACCTAAGTGCAGCTTTCGACACTGTAGCACATTTCACCTTGCTGCAGTGTCTGAACAAGGGTGGAATCACAGGGTCAGCGCTGAAGTGGATCCAATCTTTTCTGTCCGACAGGGGCTTTCAGGTTAGACAGGGAGAACATTACTCTTGTATGTTCAATCTTGATCAAGGGGTTCCTCAGGGCTCTGCCCTGAGCCCTACCCTGTTTAACCTATATGCTTCCCCGTAGCCAATATTGTGGAAAGCCATGGCATCCAACTAGTGTCATATGCCGATGACACACAGCTGGTCATCTCGCTGTCACGGGCACCCGATGTTGCGGCATCCAGCTTCAGTGCTTGCATGCAGGAGCTTGCCTCCTGGATGTCTAACAACTGCCTGAAGCTGAATGGGACCAAAACTGAGGTGCTCGTGGTGGGGAGTGGTCCAGATGTGTGATCCTCGGCATGGTGGCCAGCATGCCTAGGCACCACTCCAGTGCCCTGTCGGCAGGCTAAAAACCTTGGGGTGATGTTTGACTCTGACCTATCGTTTACTCCCCAGATTGATCGAGTGGTTGGGATGTGCTTTGGTATACTCAAGAGTCTGCGGAGGATCCTGGACCTGCTCCCCGTTGGTGCCAGGCAGACTCTGGTGCATGCCCTGGTGACACCGCGATTAGACTACTCGAACCTCCTCTATCTGGGAACTACGGTTAGAAGTCTCAATCGTCTCCAGGTGCTACAGAATGCCATAGCACGGCTGGTGCCGAGGCTTCCAAGAAGAACGGCCTCTAAAGCGGCTCTGAAGGCCCTCCATTGGCTCCCTGTCAGGGAAAGGATCACCTTTAAAGCACTTTCCATGTGTCATCGCATCATCGGGGGCAGGGCTCCCGATCCTCTGCATAGCCTGATCACTCCCTATAGACCTGAGCGGATGCTTAGATCCTCCGGCACTGGGCTGGTAGCTGACCCCAAAATTTACAAAGCTCGTATGGGTGGCAGATCTTTCAGGCTCCTTGCAGCTAAGAGCTGGAATATGCTTCCGCTGGAGCTGCGTCTTGAACCCTCTGAGGCCAAGTTCCGCAGAGCTCTCAAAACTCACCTGTTCTGGTCAGTACTGATGTAACCTCCCTGTCTGGCCACCTCATACTCTCTCATCTAGCGCGGGGACACGCCGGTGCGCGTAACCAGGCGCTTTACAAATTTCCATAATAATATTAGCACGCTGCCAAAGTCCAATGGATAGCAGGTGGCTAGCAGGTCTATATCTGTAGGCCAAAGCATGATTTCCCCCAGTTGGGGTTTGGGTGCTTTATTGCATTATTTCACCCTTGCACAAGAACGAAGATGCACTGTTACTGGGGATGCTACTCACTACTTTTGCATATGCCTTCACATCAATAAACATATGATCCTCTACGCACCCGAGTTGGCACTACTGGACAAACCAAGGCTTGGGGGGCCCACATCGTTATCTGAATTGTCAATCTGGCATGAGGTAGGCATGTATGCCTAGGAGGGGCTTATACAGAGATGGCATGCTGTGACTTTCGAGTTGCTGAAGGGGGAGATGGATTGCCTCTGGGACAATTCTTGCTACACAACGCAGTGCTTGCCATGATAGGGCGCCACTGGCAAGATGTGACCACAGAACTGCCCATGCATCTCATAGTACAATACCTACACGTGATGAGTGGAGACAGACACCTCATGTGCTGGTTCGTTGATTACCTCCTCTCCCACACTACTACACTACTCCCTTTACGTCACAAGTGGGAGGCAGTTTAGCACACCCTTGCACTGAGAAGGAATGGGCCACGGTACTGGAGATCCCGATACACATACAGAGCAACGCCCAATTCAAGCCTATTCAGCACTATTTTGTACATAGAGCCTATTTCATAATTGCCAACATCAACAGGTTTTATCAGAGAGACGATGCTGTTTGCCCGCACTGCTTTCAGGTGTGTGCTGATTTGCTGCACATGCTTTGGTCCTGCTCCCCCTTGCATACATCACTATCACTACCGATTTTCCAGCTGCACTGAACGCCCTGATCTATATAGGTGGGAGGTATGTCTCCAGAGACTGTTTTGCAGGCTCAAGAGAAGTAGGATTACCTCCTGCTTTCTAGATCTGGTCTTCATAGTGGCCAAGCGTCTTGTCACCCGCAGATGGAAAGCCCCCGAGCTCCCAAAGTCACCATGACAGAGTTCCTTTGTTTGCAAAAGTACAAACAGCTGATTTGCATAATTTGTTGTGAGACTCCCAAAGATTTGACAACTATCTGAGAATGTGCCGCAGCCAAGATATGGGATATCTCAGATATAAGTGAATTACTATCGAGTAGCAATATTATATTACAAACAATTTACTCGCTATTGCCTTTATATAAACAATTAACATGTTAGAAAAATAAAACATTCACTAAACTCTTATTGTTTATACTTCTGCAACACATTTTGTTTCACATTGTTGATATCAAGTCTGTGAGTGAAAAGACAGTTAATTAAGAAACTGCATCAAGACAGAACAAAAATCACAATTAGCTAGTAACTCCCATATTATCCCAGCTACTTACGATAGTTTTTCAATGGTACATTTCTCGTCTCCTAGAAGGCTTCCCAAGATTTCTCCAGATTTCTCTGACAGTTTGTTGGAACTTAGCCTGAAAAGATAATTTGACACAAAACGTACAGTAAACTGCTTAGGCCTTATATTCCACAGATTCCACATATTTTAGAGAACAAATCAGTTTTATTTTCCACGCACAGACTTAAACAATGATATTCCAAGACTATTAAAGTATCATTGGTAATGCAATATAAGCCCAAGGATGACAGAAGTGCATATGGTGTGTCTTTAAATTTTCAACTAAGATTACAAGCAGTAAGGTTCTTGTCCATCGTACAATCACCACATTTAGGCAGGTGATGGTGGCAGCTGGGTAACAGAAGTTTTCAGGTTTGTAGTCCCTCTCACAGGAACTCGCAAACTCTACCTTTCTGTACCACACATAGTTTCACATTTTGTGCTCCCACGTCTTCTTTCAACCTGACACTTCTCCAGCAAATTCCCCTATTGAGGAGATGGGGTGGGGATTCTTCATGGGATACAAGCAAGTGTGAGTGACAGAAGGAGTATGGTGGGTCTTATAATTATGAGTTAAGATGGTAACAGCAATGTGCCTGCCCTTGACAATCACAGCATTTAGTCAAAGATGGTGGCAGCTGGGCACTGAAATTCTGGGATGTGACGTTTCTCTCACATGACTCACAAAACAATGGCTCTCTATAGTTCACACTCTTTTCTGTTGTTGTTACCCATCACTTACTTTTAACCTGACATTTCTCAGTAGTTAGGTATTCTAGTAAATCAAGTGGAGTTAACATTTTATTCTAGTAAAAGCTGAGTGGAATCGTCAAACGAACAATGCATGAATCTGAGTGTAGCTGGTCAATACTTAAAACAGAAACTAATAGTTTCTCCAGAAATCTTTCAAATGCACCCTTACACTGTTCAAAAGCTTCTTCGCTGCTGAATGAAACAAAAGATGCACTAAACACATTGCAAACAGAAAACTGAATAATTAGGACAGATTTTTATCTGACTCTTGTGCCGCTGTTAATTTCTCACTGATACAAAATGTAATACAGAAGTTGGTGGATGGAAAATTAGACGATATACTGATATTGGACCATGCTCTTTTAATGCTAGAAACATTCACAATACTAAAAGATAAAGACTCAACCCGAGGATTCTAGATAATAAAGACTTTGAGTAAAAACGGACTACACAAATCAGAGAGTTTGTAAAGATAACGTTCAGCATTGGGGCTTCATCAACTTCCTAACTGAAACGTTTGTAAGGCTGAAATGTTTGTCAAAGGAGAGCTCATAGCAGAAATGTCAAGAACTAAAAAACTGAGAGACAAACCTGGAATCGCTGAGTAATCAGCGAAAGGAAATAAATGAAAAGATTAGGTGCTGGTGGATTTAATATTGAATTACAAAAAAAAATTATATTAAAAAAGAAATTTAAAACTGTTCTTAGAAACTGAAGCAACAGGAAAATGGTAGCAAAAGTAAGCCAATTATATAACCACACAGATGGAAATGTCAGAGTCAAAACTACTGTAAATGGTGAAAAATGTGCATATTTTTACAGGTTATAAGATGTACATGAAATATATATGGAACCCATGCAGGCATTTTTAACAACAACCCATTACAATAGCTGAAACTAAAAGTATGGAGCAAGTGATAACTAAAATAGAAATTACTAAATCAATTAAAAATGAAAATAGAAAAATCCCTAGTACCATATGGCGCATCAGCAGATTTTTATAAGCTTTGCAAGCTGAAATGGCAACTAAAAGTTATCTTATTTTTAATTACTATTAAGAATGAAAATTTATCATAATCTATACACAATTCAGATGTAACGTAAATACCCAAGCCCATAAAGGGTCATTACCGTTTTGCTAACTATGGACTAACGTTGTCACAAAATGTTGCTGCAAACAATTGCATCCAAGGTATGGACTAGCAAATTGAACACACTTATAATGAAAGCAGTTGTTGTAGATCAAGCAGATTTTATCAAAGTTGTTCTGGCGGTAAAAAAATAAGACAAATGTGAGATATGACACATTTCACAAAAGCAAAACTTACCCATCATATTAACTTATGTGTGGAATGCGAAAAGTCCTTTGATAAAGCGGATTTGGTTTTATTTAAATGAGGTAGATCTTTCATCAATGGAATCAAACGGATGCGACACACACCAAAAGTCAGTGTTAACATCAATTTAGTTAGTGAAAGTGAGGGAATCAATGACGACATTAAGGCCTTTGTCAGTGCCCGCCACAATCTGCAGGATACAGTGTGAAATGGATTTTCTCTGAAGGAAGTAAATACAGCTATCATAACAATTGTGAGCAGCAAAGCCTCCAGCTAGGATTGGGTCCCACAAGACCTTTATAATTTTAATATCTATTTCTTGGGCCCCATACTTACCAAGGCTGTGGATAATCAGCTAACTCTGACACATGGTCAAAATCTATAATCATACCCATCTTTAAGAGGAGCAACCGTAATGATTCCTGTTGCTATAGCCCAATAGCCCTCAGGGACTAATTGATTAAGGTTTAGTAGTGAATACTCCTTGGCATACTAGAGAATTTTGTCAGAGAAAAAGCATATATATATATATATATATATATTCACACAGTCACGACCATCCTTGTAGCATGACGCCTCACGGAGCCTGCCAGGACCTGCTTGTAGTCAGTGAGCTGTCCTCGCGACCGGAGACAGCCGCTAAAATTCACACAGTCACAGGTAACCCTAAATTGAAGACAGCCACTGGTCGTATGATTATTCACTTTTAATGGACAAACGCGCTAGCAGCCAGAACGTGCAGAAAGTCTCTTCAAATTGATTAAACGCCAGGACGCGTTTCGAAAGCCCCATGCTCTCTTCTTCAGCGGCGTAGAAAATGCTTGCAAAGCAGCGCTCTGAGTTTATCACCTGCCCTGGGTGGGCGTGGCCGTCACAGCGGCCTTCTGGATAGTGTAGTCCCAAGTGGGCGCGCTTGCTTTCCAACTGTAACATAGGTCCTGGCAGGCTCCGTGAGGCGTCATGCTACAAGGATGGTCGTGGAGCCGGTGTCTTTTACAGGGGGACACACGCTCCGTTCATGATGGACACTGTGAAGCAGAGCAGTGAGGAGGCAGTCTGCAACTTCAACCCACTTGGGATTTACAATTATGTTACAGTTGGAAAGCAAGCGCGCTGTGTGAATATATATATATATATATATATATATATATATATATATATATATATATATATATATATATATATATATATATATATGGACCTACAGTATGGCTTCTGAAAAGGTATTGAGACTTAAGTTCCGTGCCTCGCCTCTCGTTATTTTTTAGCAAATACACATTGTGAAATAGGGCTCTATTTATCTAGGGTTCATGGATATGTCTGGTGCATTCGATTGTGTGCCACATAACAAGCTTTAGCACATCATGGAGAATACGGGGGTAGACAGGCCTATTTTCAAATTAATAAGGGGAATTTACAATGACCCAACCACAAAAGTAAGATTTGGCACTGGAGGGAAATGCACAGAAGAATTTGAAATCAATAGCGGGGTAAAAGAGAGATGTGTCCTTGCTCCTTTCCTCTATGCACCAGATCAGTAATCGGTCTATCCCCACATTGCTTTACACGTACGTCGCACAGTCTTTATGTGCCGCGCACTGGTAGATATGTAAATGTTACTGGATATTTTTGCTTTAATAATTGGAGAGTTGGGCGGGGAAGTCAAATTGGGAAAAGCATTTATTATTACTTGTTGTTCTAGTACGAGCCCCCCCCCCCATAAAAGGTCAGCACATGTGTGTTTTTGTTTGGCAAAAGGAAATGTATCGTTTTTGTAAGTGAAGTTATGATTTAAGTTCAATCATTTGAAATTGGTGATTACTATACATTTAGATAGATGACTACAAGTTCTGGTGTGGCAGTTAATGGCTCCATTGTTAAAAAGTTAGGAACTCCTGTACAAGTAGTTGGTAATGGGAAAGCTGCACACAGTCAGCGTGTTTTCCACCCCCCTCCAGCTCCTCTCAAGGCATCGCTGCCTTATTTAAAGGTCGGGAAACCTCTTGGTTTAGAACAGCCGAATGTAAGTTAGTTCCAACATCAAAAGCACCTGCTGGGTGGGTCTAATGATGAAAAACTAATGTCTAAAGAGCATCAGAAGGTTCTGACCACGATCTTCATGCACTGTCCGGAGTAGAAACAAGCATTAGCAAAACCAATAGAACTCGACTAGGCGATCTGCATTGGCTATGATTTTTAAAAGGGCTATGAAGTGACCAGCACTGGCCGTTCATAGCTCTTTTTTCAGGTCAAAAGTGAAGTGAAGAGACAGGGCGGGTGTGAGTGGGAGAAGAAAGAAAGACAGGATGAGAAGAAATGGGGTGGGAATAAGTAAATAAAACAAGAAAAAAACGTAAGTACAATGGAGAGAGCAACAGGCACGGGGAGGGGGAAAGAAATAGTACAGGCACGGATTACATTGAATCAATCAGTGCTTGTTTCCTGCTCCAAAGAAATGATCGGAAATTACGTTGTAGCAGCACTGGCCAATTAAGCAGGCTGCAAAGAAGAGTGACGTGCAGACAACAAATGATGAAGCAATGGGCTGGCTCCAAGCCCTTTTTTGTACACAATACCACATGCTATTGCAAGCCCGACTCTAAGAAAAGGAACAATACCTTCAATGAGTTGGAATAAAGCTGCCAATGCTTGTGGGAGACTGATGTTTAGTTTTTAAGAAAGTAAACCCTGCTCTGGGTGGTTATTTCTGAAAAACATAAAATGCTGACTTGGCAGTCAGACTATTGCATACCAGCTGGTAATGCATAGTTATGGTCAAAAGCGGTCCCTTCCTGCCAATGGAAGGAATTTCAGTAGACATTCCCCAACATCACTGTGGGAACCTCTAAATTGCCTGGCAGAGGGTGGCCTGATCTGGCTATTTGAGAACCTTCCACTAAATGATTGCTCAGTAGGAACTCTCCCAGCAGTGGCTAAATAAATATATTTCCACACTTGCATTCTTATCTTCTTGCCATTAAAATGAAAACCTTTCAGTATTATAGTGAACTTTATGAGGACTGTAAAGAAGTTACCAACATTTAAATGAATAATGAATTCTTTTTTTAAAACATACGTGTGTGATTCAACTTGAATATGGGTGAAGGTATGGATGAACACTGTAACAGTTTAAATTCAGAAAGCTGAATGGGTTATTGAGTTTCATAGGCCATAAATGGACTATGGGGCAATTATCTATGTTTAATCTGAGAGTGTTAGGTTCAGGTAAGGGGTTTAAGAGCATACTATTCTGAACTTAACTCCTTGAATGATAGGTCGCTTTCTGTTATCTCATCGCAGAGTAATATGACAGATGTTGATATTACACATTAATTGGCCTTTGATCGCTGACTGGCTAAGAGCACATTATGCATCCATAATTATTCAACTTGCATACAGATCTCTGTAGTGGGTTCATTAGACAGCGGGCTCTCTATGCAGCATGTTTTCATATACAGTAGTATTTACATTATGCAAGATTGGATTTACTATAAAACAAAAGTGGCTTAGAAACATAAACAAAATGCTCAAAAGCTTTGTTTCTTTTCTAGGGGTCCATCAAGTGGAAACAAAACATATGGCCCGGTATCATATTGAGTGCTAACAAAAAATCCTCGGATTTCTGGAGGAAGCGCTAAATCCTTCACTGGTCACCTTCCAATCAGGCGCACAGTCTATCACAGAATAGGCTTTTAGGAAGTGAAATTGAAATACACTTTTTTGCTAAAGGATCTTTCCATCAATCACTCAAACGTTATTCTGGTACAATCAGTAAAACCAGGTAATTAAATTCGAGATGACATTCCGTTGTCACAATTCGAGCAATCAAACAATTAATATTATGAAATAACATCAAGAAGCCTGTATGCGAAACCTGCAAAAACCATCTCACCTTCATTCAATAGTAAAGCTCACTGTCAGTTTAGAAATGAATCAAACACAAAGGCATAGCCCACTGGATGTGGGGAAGTGGGAAGACAAAAGGGCACATAACAGTAGCCCAGGACACTCAGCCGTCTTCATTCGCTCTGATACTATTCCTCAACGCTCAGGGAAGCTCAATTTTTCCACTAAGACATCACTGACTAACTAGTAAATCCTTTTCCATAACTTCTGAGCCACTATATTCCCTGTCCCACCTTTTCCTAGACCCCTTATACCATGGTCGTTTCTTCTTTTCTCCTGGGCTGGAACTTCCCTTAATGATATCAGTTTTCATCAGTTTTTCTGGCCAAGGGTGAGGGTAGAATGGGTAGTAGTATTGAAAGCACATGAGGGTGTCCCTCAAGGTATGACATCTCTCAAGAATCCTACTCTCTTCATATATATCCAAAGCTATCTTGTAAAAATATCTGTCCACCATAAATCTCGTACAAGCTCCATCTGACCTCACTATTCCCCATGTAACAGATTAAATCCATCTCACTGTTGCTGGCTTTGCACCCCATGTTGATAACGTCACGGAGCAGACTTTCTACAAGTGCATTGGTGCATAAAGCCAGGGGATTCCCATAAATGAACAAACTGGCTAAGATCTCCCCAATGGCATCCAGTCCCACTCATTCCTAAATTGCAGTAACACTCTTTGGCAGGAATCATTTGAATAGAGAAGGTACTCAAGTTACTTCTTCTAGTCACTGTCAACGTGAGTTTGCAGCAAAAATAATTCTCATTTACATATCACCAAGTAAAGTGTTTGGATTTGTTTACATCCTATTACAATTTTGTTTTTCATCAGAGAGTTACAAAAAATATGCTTTCATACCTAATCAGATACAATTTGAAAGGTTTGTACAGTTCACTTATTAGATAGTTAAATATTGCGTGCTAGAAAACAAAATAACACCCTACAGCCTTTCATTCCACACTCTGTCCAGCACGTTTTTTTTGACAGTTCACTGTACAAAATCCTCTACTTTTTCTTTCTCTGACCTCAAAGCTGATTGTACAAAGACATAAACTGACATTTGACCTCTGTCACTGAATTCTGAGCAAATGTGACAAGATAAAAACAAGATTTAAACCCTTGCATGCAGGTTTATTTTCCGCGCTGAGCGGGAGAAATAAACGACGGGCGAGATTCGGACAGCTAACGGTCATCATGCGCACACGCCCACCATGACAAATGATGGCAGGGAGCAGTCATGAGCATGCAAGGGGTTAAAGGCATCTTTACTGCTCATTCACTTTGTGAGTGAACAGGACTCCTATTCTTTGTCAACTCATCTGAATGGGCCTGTAGCATCTAAAAGAGCTTGCCCTGATAAAATCAGACTCGCCATAGTGAGTGGGCAAATAGATTTCTCGAGGCCTGGAAAGGCACTAGCAGCGAAAGCTAAACCAAAGGATAAATGGGTTAGTAGGAAAATAACCCCAGGAGTTCTAAACTCTGTAATAGCTTTGGAAACAGGGTGCAGCAGAATTTATATTTAAGCACTCCTCAAATCCAATCTTGAGAAGTATTTACTACCCTTCAACAACAGAACCCTTTTGTTGATGTTGTGGAGAGTGAAACAATCATTGACAATGCTCTGAGTTAAAAGCCTCAGGAGCACACAAAACCTGAGGCCCCAATCAGCCTTCTTCATAAACACAGCCGCAGAAAGCCATTCTGAGGCCTCCACCACTTCAATCACACCATTCACCACCATCTAGTGTAGCATACTCTTGACCTCCTGTATAATATGCAGTGATATTCTCCTGTAATTAATCTTGATAGGGGTTGCACCGTTATGGAAGATAATACTGTGCATGTAGCCTTTTACAGAGCCAAGTTTAGTCGTTAGAAAATTAGATAAAATCTCATCAACATCTGCATTTACCTGGTCAGGTTCTCAAGTTATATAGATGCAACTAGGCTAAACTTGGTGGCCCGAATTTAGCTACATAAACCTTCCTTTCCACAGCTTGAATCCTAAAGTCAACCCATATATATCAATATATATTCAACGAGATGTTGATACTACTCCCTAGATATCCCTTGGAGTTTATGTCCTTGGGACCCAACTGGACCCCAATCCAGGTCATTTCAAACACATCCGTAGGATCAATAGTAAAAAAGTAAACCTCAGTCCACCATTCGAGAGACCTCATGCCTCCTATAAACTATTATGGCACTAGATCTATTACATCGTCCATGTTCATCTTCGGAATGATCCACACTCACCACACTGGGTGCCAGCTCATCCACTTGTTCCTCTATAGTAGCGATTTGTCTTTCTATCTCAACAGAGACTGGCAAAGTATATCTCTACCCTGCACACCTTTGGCAAGACAGTTCTTAGATTCAGGTCCATATAACAAACCGCAACATCTGTGACACAGCTTTGTATTTTTTTTATTTTTTATTTTAGAGTTCTTGCCAAAAGAACTAATTGGCATCCTCGCAGTTTTATTTTCTACTCTAACACTCTTAGAGGCCCTAATACTTTCCTTCCCATTGCTTTTATACCAGAAAGACAATCTCAGCGATAACTACTACTTGAGTCAGTTTAGTTCAGTTCAAATTCTTTATTCGGCACTTCAAAAGATACCATAAAAGTACATAAAAGCATGGAGAAAGATAAAAAACCCGATTAAAAAGTTAAAAAAATAAATAAAAACATTACGTTTTTGTCAATAATGTCCATATATCCAGTGTCTCAATATACAGGGGGTTACAATCCACTCATCTGTCTCGAGTTCCTTAACCTCATTGCCATCTTGATGAAACTCGTGATACAGGACAATGTATAAGCGTCTGTAGCCTTCTGCAAAAATATTAGAGCTACCTTGGCATGTCTGAATTTAGCCCGTCTCAGGATTCCCACAAGGAACTTACGCCTGGGTAATGAGTAAAATGAGCATAACAGAACAAAGTGAAGGGTATCCTGCGGAGACCTATTGTCACAGCCGCAGGTACCCTTCTGCTCAAACATTAAGGTAAAACCAAGAGGATCAGACAGTAAGTGATGCAACATATTAAACCTAAAACGGGTCATATAAAATCTGTCCTGTGTATTAGGAGTCACTGAGAGATAGGGTTCCCTTCCGCTTTCCGTTTTCAATAGTCTATAGGACACAACCGTAGATTTACGCTCTTCTGTGGCTGCCCTGCGCATAGTTGTCCATTCACCAAACAGTTTCTTTACAGTCGTCTTAGTCTGGAAAGTAAGGGTTTCAGGCGCGGTATAGAAGTTCTTACAACCTATAGCCTCTAGAGTGTGTTTTACATATTTTATCCAGGGGATGGAACACCCTTTGTCTCTGTTCAGGCAGTCTGTGATGATTTGCCTACTCAGGCCAGCCTCGGGGTTAGACCAAATTTTGACCCAGGCCAGAAGCGGCCTGATCTTGATTTGGTCTTCAATATAAGGTTCTCCCAGTTCCTCATGTATCATGTAGGCAGAGGTACTATGTGGTACTTTCAGAATACTTCTGAAGAACTTGTTTTCTTCTGCCTGGACCTGGTATGTATTTGCGAACCCCCAGACTTCTGCCCCATATGCTGTTTTAGCACAGCATATTGATCTATATAAATTCATCACTTGCTCAGGGGACCATCTACCCAGCCTTCTCCCATTACCCATTATCGCCCCCGCAGAGGCCACCAATTTTACAGCCTGTTTGTCCACCAGAGGTTTGAACTTTAGGAGCCCATCAAATAATACACCTAGGGAGGAAAAAGACTGAACCAGACCAATTTTGTAAGTTCCTATCTTGTAAGAAAATTTCTTGTCTGGCCTTGCCCCCGCTAACATAACATATGACTTGTCCAGGTTTGCTGACAAATCAAGTGTTGCCATAAAGCTTACAAATCCGTCGATCAGCCTCTGCAGCGCCCGCGGTGTCCGGGCTAACAGCACCACGTCATCCGCGTAAAGCAGGACGGGGACTGGGCGGGAACCTATTTGGGGGGAATCCACTCCAAGTTTTTGTAGTTCCCTGTCCAAGTTGTTAATGTACAATGAGAACAAAAATGGAGCTAGAATGCAGCCTTGCCGCACTCCACTAGTGCCTGGAAATGATGATGTCTTACTTCCATCTTGATTAAAGCGGACAGACGCGGTTGTGTTCCAGTACAGGGCCTTGAGGGTGTTAACTAGATCTTCTTCTGCCCCTAGGTCTATCATCAAGGCCCATAGCTTCTCCCTGTTCACATGGTCAAATGCTGCAAAGAGGTCCATGAACCCCAGATAGACCGCCTCCTTGCTGGCTATAGTATACTTGGCGATCAACAGATAGAGGTTCAGGCATTGGTCCGTTGTTGACCTTCCCTCCCAAAACCCATATCGGATGTCTGTTATTAACTGGTGGTCGTCCACCCATTCAGACAGGCGGTTTAAGATGACACGGCCCAGCACCTTCGCCGTGACATCAATCAAGGATATCGGGCGATAGCATTGAGGGTCATCCCGATTCCCTTTTTTAAATATTGGAACTATAGTTGCCGTGGACCAAGAGTGCGGCAGGCCCGTCTCCATCGCTGCATTCAAGATCCTTGTATGGATGGGTGCCCACAGTTCTACATTACTAAGATAAAGGTCGGGGGGATGCCGTCTGGGCCAGGTGCCTTATTTTTGGTTAGCCCCAAGATTGCCCCTTCCACTTCTGCCAGGGTAATCTCTAGCTGTGCCGTCAATGTTAACCTCTGCCCCTCATCATTATTAATTTCACCTGTATGATTATATAAATTGTTGAAGTGGGCATACCACTGCTCTGGTAAAATGGTATTCAGAATTTGTGGAATCATGGTTTATTTATAATTTTCCAGAACTCGGTCAGGTCTCTTCTCTCTGCCGCCTCCCTTAAATCCTCCCAGGCCTGCCTTTGAAGGCTAGTTTTACGGGTTTTTAGGGCCTTCTTATATATCAACCTACATTGGGCTATGCAAGTGTTATCCCTGGGACGCGTTTTTAGGCTGTTTTTAAGATCTTTATGTGCCTTTGAGCATTCTTTATCAAACCATCGAGGTGTAATGACTATTGTCCTAGTCATGGTGGTCTTTAAAAGTCCCTTGATGAGGTTGGCCAGCTCTTCGAATGCGGATACTACCGGCACTCTCTTGTTATTTAGGTCGAGGCATACTTTTATTGCATCTGACCCTCTGGTTATTGAGCTTTTATAAAACCTGTCCCCATCTATTTTGGACCATCTTAGCCTTCTCCCTTGGTCTGATATTCTCTCTATCGTTCCTACTTTAGATGGTGCATTTTTGATTTTTAGTCCTTTTAGCTCCAACACCAATGGGTTATGGTGGCTAAATATGCTATTTTCAATATCCGCCCTGCTAACTCATGTTTTTAATATAAGAGCGACCATAATATAGTCTATGTTAGAGTGACATCCTCTGCCCTTAAAGGTTGGATTGAGCTCCCCTCCGCTACCCATTTCAACCATGTCCACGGTATGGACCAGATTATGGCTTTTCATCACCTTATCTATCTCCCACCCCCCTGGAGAATGCAGGAAATGTGGTCCTTTCTCCACTGTGTACCGTAACCAGTCCCTGTTTAGTGGTCTTAGGATCCCACAAAGATGGCAATTAAAATCACCTACAAGAACCACCGATGGGGCAACTGCTGCCTTTGCTACGGATAGCTGGGCACTTAAGCAGGAGTCCAGTTCTTTTATTGTGTTTCCCTTGCTATTTGCTCCCACAGCGTTGTACCAATTAACCAAGGTGATATTTACCCCTTTTGAGCGGAAACCTATCGCCTGCATATTATGTGACATCTAGTTTAGGTTGGACCAGACCCCCTCTATACGAAGGTCTACATATGTGATTAACCCTCCCACCGCTCTCCCTGAAGATGACCTTTGAGCAGGGACTGGAAAGCACTTAAACCCCTCCATGGAGAAGTGATTGGAGTCAATCATCCAGGTCTCCAGAAGGCATATAACATGGAACCTAGTGATGTATTGTCTCCCTTTATTGTCCTCGAATTTAGCGGCAAGTCCTGCTACATTCCAGGACACAATTTTTAATGTGTCCTGCCCAGCTAGAGTACTAGCCCCAACCCCAACGGGGTAGATGGCCTTATTTCCCTCAGTAATCATTATTTCATTTGGGGCAGTTTCCTTATTTAAGTTTATCTCTTCCCTTTTAACTGGGCGGGGTAAATCCCAAATATCTTTGCTAGGTACCGCATGGGCTATGATCTGAGTCCCCCGTTGGTGCTCCAATTCACCCTTCTCTCTGTTTCCCTCCCCCGTATTTACTACTGGGGTGGTGGTTGGAATAATTCCCTTCAATACAGGCCCTTTGGTAAACTCGTCACTGAAAAATTGTAGTGAAGAATTCCCATCCTGTAGTAGTCAATCCACCCCCTCCAACACGCTGAACCTGTTCCAGTGGGCTTGTAGTGGATATGTGGGGTTGTGTGAAAATGTACCCTCCTCAGGCACTTGCCATTGTTGCCTTCTATTTGGTGGATCATAATGACCCCTACTGCGATGAGGCCTGTTCGGGTGAATTGATCTCCGGTGGGGGGTAGGGTAAAAATATGACAGGCGTAATGGCAGAATTTGGGTGTTTGGTCTACCAGGCGGGGCATTACAAATATGGTCCACAGCAGAGGTGTCCCTAAAGTTAATTACTATGGTATCTCCTGCCACTGTCTTCGGTCCCCTCCCAATCCAATCTACTCTTCTGACCGCAAGGATTTTCCCTGAGATGTTTGGGGGTAATGGCCTGTTTACATCTAGCCACTGAATGCACTTGTTTTTTAACTCAAAGTGGTTTTCTCTTTTCCCCTCCCCTAAAGGCGGGACTCCTGTTAATGCGATAACATAGGGTAGAGCTTCCGGGGGTAGGTTAATAGTCGGCAGTTGGGCTGGGGCAACATTATATGGTACGTTCCGGCCCATTGATGAGTTATTTTTACTCTCATTTTTACCCCCCTTTGCCTTGGATCTGGCTTCAGTGGTTTTGGAGTTAGATTCTCCAGCTCCCTGATGGGTCTGGTCTTGTATGGTGGTGGTAGGACCGGGGGGGGGGGAGGGAGAGCACTGGCCTGTTCTGTGGTAGTTGGTGGTGTTCTTAAATTTTTGTTTTGTGTTGAAGGGTTGATTGATGATACTACCTTATCACTTAGTGTGTTATTTGATGTGCCACCCTGCTCGGACAGAACAGGGTTTCCTAAAGAATTTGCGGGCTTTGCAATCCCTTCCCCCTGTTATTTAGGATAGAAACTAGTCTATCAATCTTGATGCTAAGGGTTTTATATGGGTAATGATGGTCTGTTCCAGGCATGCCTGTAGGTCAGCCACCATGTTAGTAACCCAACACGGTATACCTGGGGTCAGTTGAGAAGTATTGGCTGTTGGTGTCACCAGGTTATGGTTAGCCAGATTCTTTTTAGCCATTTTTTTGGTAAGCTTTCTTTTTTCTTTCTAAGTCGTGGCTTGCTTACTGTAGGGATTTCCAAGGTTGGGGGAGAGTTCAAAACTATAGGGAGAACCTCCACATCTAAAGGGGTTTCTGTGTGCGCCTGTGCGCAGGGAAGCTCAACATAGGACGGTGTTAAGTATGAACTTAAATCAGAAACATCGATTACAGTATCTGAGCAATCGCCTCCTTGGTCTTGAAGGCATACAATGGGCGTAATTGATAACCTTCTCTCTGTATTTTCGATAGCTGTGGCCACCACCCCTATCGTCTTTTGTAACATCTTATCTATGGCTGTAAGGCTAGGTAAGGGCTGTGGCATAGCCGCCTGCAATCTGGTGTTTGGCCGTGGTACAGCATTTTTCGGTCTTTTACCTGCATTACTCATTCTTTGGAGGTAAATAGTGAATCGGCAGTAGGCAATGAGAGAATCCCCGCCCAGTCAAGATGTACTCCTTCCAAGCTACAAACAGAACCTGCGTTTCCAAAGTTTATGGCCAGGAGATTTAGGTCCAATTCACAGTACCTTAGGTGATTTGTCTGGTCTTCATAGGTTGTATGTAGAAAATGGTCCTGGATATAACTCACGACGCAATTGATGTAAAACTTGTAATTAATATGAGCAAGTTCACATTAGACAAAGTCAATTTGTACCTAAGGAGATGTATAACTTACAACCAGCAATATTAATTGCAATGAACCCAACACATATACTTCAAAAACATAAATGCTTTATGTCACAAATTTATTTACATGATATTAAAATAAACGATCCAGAACAACTGTAATTTACAGTAGACAATTGATAGATTCAAAAAAGGGGGTGCTCAAGTGAGTTGAAAGGAAAAACGGTTGGAAGGACAGAATTAAGATGAGTCAGTACAACTAAAAAAAACACATTTTTCAGTTTGAAGCACAGAAAGCCTACCGACACATTATTATATACATCAATTAAAACAATACGGGGATGATGGGAGTGGAGAATTGGGTGTAGGCCTTAGGTGGGGGGGGGATAGTCATCGACGTTTCGACCCTAACGCAATACGGGCGATTTCAAGGCCTCTGCTGCGGGTCTTCTTCAGGACGGGGGTGGGGATGGACAAGGACTGGATCAGATAACCAGGAATAAAACACGGGCGTCAAGCCAAAAAGGGTTAGTGACGGACGTCAAGCCAACCGGCTAATGATGGACCACCAATTATCGATGTGTCACGAAATCCAATCAATGGGAACGGTATCTACTCCTGACGTCTTAAAAACGTATCCGCGCCTGCAAACCAAGGCGTCTGAAGAGAGGATCAATCCACTACAAGTCAGCGCATAAGCAAGTTGAATGAATGGGAGGCGGATGAGAGGGGCCACAGAAAGGTACCAACGTTGGCGGTAATGGCAACCCCCAGAAGTGGTATTGAATAAGGAGGATAATCTTCGAGTCCAGATCTATGTAAGTGGAGCACTTCTCTTAATCGAAGTGGAGTATTGAGAAATCAATCACACATCCGCGTTCAGCCAGTGGAGCCGCGTCTCAACCGGGTTTACAAAACCGGGGTGTGTGGCCAAAGTTACACGTGCGTGTAACTTTGGCCACACCCCCCGGTTTTCAGGCGCGGATACGTTTTTAAGACGTCAGGAGTAGATACCGTTCCCATTGATTGGATTTCGTGACACATCGATAATTGGTGGTCCGTCATTAGCCGGTTGGCTTGACGTCCGTCACTAATCCTTTTTGGCTTGACGCCCGTGTTTTATTCCTGGTTATCTGATCCAGTCCTTGTCCATCCCCACCCCCGTCCTGAAGAAGACCTGCAGCAGAGGCCTTGAAATCGCCCGTATTCCTTTAGGGTCGAAACTTCGACGACTATCCCCCCCCCAACCTAAGGCCTACACCCAATTCTCCACTCCCATCATCCCCGTATTGTTTTAATTGATGTATATAATAATGTGTGGGTAGGCTTTCTGTGCTTCAAACTGAAAAATTTGTTTTTTTAGTTGTACTGACTCATCTTAATTCTGTCCTTCCAACCGTTTTTCCTTTCAACTCACTTGAGCACCCCCTTTTTTGAATCTATCACTTGTCTACTGTAAATTACAGTTGTTCTGGATCGTTTATTTTAATATCATGTAAATAAATTTGTGACATAAAGCATTTATGTTTTTGAAGTATATGTGTTGGGTTCATTGCAATTAATATTGCTGGTTGTAAGTTATACATCTCCTTAGGTACAAATTGACTTTGTCTAATGTGAACTTGCTCATATTAATTACAAGTTTTACATCAATTGCGTCGTGAGTTATATCCAGGACCATTTTCTACATACAAACTGCTACCCAGGTCCTGTGACTAATTGGGTTTACCCCATTGATTCAATAGTCTTCATAGGTGTCTGCAACAGACGAAAGGGGGGTGGCCCAGCCTGGCCTCATCCGGCCACAGACGGCCCGCCCTTTGCCCGGGCGCGTCCCGCGATGCGGGGGAACAGGCGGATTTAATGGCGCCTCCTGGCGCGTGTCTAGCGTTGCGGTTGGCGGCTTCCGGCCGCGATGCAGGCTGGGAGCTGGAGTCCCAGCTGGCCCCGGTGTCAGGAGCCCTCCCCCGCACTGCGGCAGCAAAAGGGTAGCAATGTCTTGCGGCGGCGGAGGGAGGGTGAAGGAGCAGGCACCAGAGCTACACCCCCAGGCACAGGATTCCCCACACGAGGCAGGTGAGGTGTCAGGCAGGCAACCGTCGTTGCTGACAGGGTCATATAACCCACAAAAAGCTGCTTCTCTCTCATGCATGTTACTTGCTCGTCCACAATTTTAGCACTCAATATGCTTCTAAGAGAATAGGAGTAGGAAATTGTGCACTAAAAAAATGCAGGGCTTTGAGGAGAATATATGTCAGGGGTAGGGGTGGATGGAACTCGTGGAGTTTTACTCCACAGAATTCTGCAGAGTTACCTAAAAACTCTGCGAGATTCTACAGAGTTTCATCAGTAGCATATTTCAGGCCTTTTGCATTGCTAGTGCTGATTTTTAGCACTGAGAGTTTGTGCCCACCTGTAAAATCAGTGCAAACGGCACCATGAGGTGCACTAAAGGGAGCTGCTTCTTTCTTCTGCTTGTGTAGATTTTCTACTTTCTGAAAGCGTGCAATAGCGATTTACTGTGACCCCCGCATTGGGAAATCTCACAGACAGACAGTCTACCGCTTGTTTTCTCTCGCTCACCAGCTTAACATTGGCATGCCACACACGTGAAAAACTCTGCCATGTGGCGGTTTGCAGAGCTTTTACCGAACTACGCGCTCCAAGCAGAGCGCTGAATGGTCAACACTCTGAACGCTGCCGGCAGACCAGAGTTCACTGCCCACCACTAGTTATGAGACTGATATTTGATTGCAAGTTTAAAACTATTGTCTAGTCATTGCAACATTTATCGATAATGTAAATCTGGTCACTAACCAGATTTTAGCTTCCTTATAAACGTCAGAAATCATCACCTCCTGGGCATCTAAAATTACAGGTACATATTTAAAGATATGCTGTCCTTCTTTACCCAAGTCACTGAATAATCAGGTTTTCTTGCTGCTTGAGAAGTTTGGATCATCCAATGCTTCAAGATAGTTCTCAAAGCCCTCAATCCACTCCTCCCACTCAATAGCTGGTGTGCCTACTTGTTAAGAAAACATAGTGCTGCAGTAATTATACTAAATACATTTAAAAATAAAACACACATGTGCCAGGAGAACATTGAGCAGAGGGAAGTTTTAAATTTGCAGGGGCGAAAAGAAATTGATATGCCTTTAAAAAAAAGTATTTATAATTTTCTGAAGACCAGAGCTGTGATTTTGCGACGTGCTGTTTTGAAATTGTTTATGAGGTTTCGATTTTGTCCATCAACAATTAATATGATTAATATATATGCCTTTTTACATTGCAGCAGTTAACATTCAACACATTATGCCGTGTACAGAGAAGGGAATATAATCATATCAATAAAAGCAACAACAGCTGTCCCATACAGGGGCAGTCTATCAGTTTAGATAGTGCAAAACATCTACCAGCTGCCCAGTCATAATGTAACCCTCCATACCAATCTCGTTTGGAGCTTTAGTTTTCCATATCAGTAGACTCGTCGCCTGATGAAATGTCCTCTTGTGCCACAAATCTATCTCCCAGGGCTCTCCATGCATGCCCATCATCCTCTCCTTTATCATCTCTCCTGCTTAATGTCATGCGGATCTCTTCTGCTAGTGTCCATTCCTCTACATCTCTATGCCAGCTCTCCACAAGCTGGATATACCATCTTGCACCCTTTGGGCCTGCTAATATTGCCCAGTAGACAAAATTGCGGGGTGAGGGCACCCTGCGACGAAGTGGTGTGTGCAAGTTTCTCCACCACATGCACCCAAAAATTCTGCAGCTCTGCCACTGCCAGGCCAAACGTGAAAAGTTAGCTCCTGGACACCCGCACGTTTCCAACCAGGTCCGAGCTATCCTATGAAGCGCCAGTTGTGTCATGTAAGCACGGTGTAAGAAGTTGTAGTGGACCATTTTGAATCCGGTATTGCTAGCTACTATCTTGGTCAGTGTACATATTTGTGTCCAGTTAGTGTCTGTCAGGGGAACCCCCAGGGCAGTCTCCCAGTTTGCTCGAGTCCGTAGTGGGCATCCTGCAGCATCGGCCATCATTGTATTGTATAGTAGGGACACCAGGTACCATCCAGTCCTGCAGGTCAACAGGGTTCCTAATGTGCAGGACCTACCCTTCGCCGCCGGGAAAATAGTCCAGGTCTACATAGCCAGTTCGGCTAGGCCTGTATAATGTAGGAAGTGCCGTGGACCAAACGTGATCTCCCCCACACGTCCTTAAATGAAATAAAATGCTAGTTGGAGTACAGGTCCCCAACTGTTTCACAACCACCCACTTCCCAGGCTTGAAAGGACATGTTTTACGCCATATGCCTGACCGGCACAAGTATTCAGTCCAGTAAGTCCCTATGAAATGGAACCCTTCAAAGAACTACCGTCACAAGTTTTTGCCATATATGTGCAGCGAGTCTGACCATGTGTGGCAAGCCGGGTGGCACACCAAAGCCTTCCATTTACAATCCTGGAAGGTCTGCGATGTCCACCACTCCCAGAAGCATATGATTCTCCCAACTATCACCACCTTCCAGCCAGCGACCCACATGTTGCTTCTGTGCAGCATAAAAATAGACTTCTAGCCGCGGTACCTCTAGCACTCCCTCCTCGTATCGGCATGTTAGGGTTGATAAAGCTTACCAGCCTGTAAGATAAGTATGGAGCTCAATTTACTGAACACCCAGATGGGCATCAGACACAGGGAATTCTGTATAACATACAGGAAGGCAGCAGGAGCACCATTTTGAACATCGCTACCCTGGCCATTAGTTGACAGTGGCAGCGTATTTCAGAAGGCGAAAGATACGCTCAATGAGTCAGTTATCCATCCTATATTAAGGCGAAGTTGCTTTTCCCAGGAGTGCACTACCATAATGCCCAATTAGCGGAAATTGTCTAGTTACCACCGGAAGCCAATGTCGGACTGATGTCTAACTGGGGTCCCCACCAATGCTGCAAAGGAAAACAATAGCGAGTCTGGGAGGGCTCTAAGATAAAACATTGTGTCATCAGCATACAGTGATAAAATATGTTGCGTCTTCCCCAGCACTGTGCCTTAGTCATGCAGTTCCCGTTGAGCCCACACCACCAGGGGCTCCATTGCAAGAGCAAATAAGAGTGGAGATAGGGGACATCTCTGCCGCGTCCCTCTGCCCAGGTCGCACCTGCAAGACCTTCATCGTCCCACCCGCACTCCGGCATTGTGCTCACCGTGAAGTAGTTAGAGGCCAAACCCCACGATTTGCAGAACCTCAAGCAGGTAACCCCAGTTGACCATTTCAAAGGCCTCCTCCAAGTCCATTGAAACTAAAGCCATCCTTCATGGCTACTCTCAATCTTCTATATTGCAAAGAGAGGGGCCCCCTGCTGGAAGAGTACTGTTCCTTAACGCAAGGACTAATCAATCTAGTGTACAGACTTAAGGCAACAAAATTATAGACATAACTTAAATTTCAACAATTAATAACAAACCAGTCAGGATGAAAGGAGAACCAACTAGATCTGGATATATTTTACAAAATAGACATAATTGTTATTGATGATAATGTAAGACAATTAATTTCTTTAAAAAGACAAGGTCCCATACAAACTCAATCATTCATCTTCATTCATACTTCAAAGTAACTAGTGTACATTAAAAATTGTGACTGTTCTGCATTTCAGATAAATGCAATAATAACAATTTCAATATTAATGAAGAGAAAACAGTGTGGCACACAAGTAGTGATCTCTTACGTTCGACGCGCGTTTCGGCACTGAGCTGTGCCTTCGTTAAGAAAATGGGCCACAGTGGATTAGAGTTGGTTTCTTGTATCTATCAATCTAGCGATTTCAGCGATCCTTTTAGGTGTGGATGGCTGTGAGGCACTTCTTGCTTGATAGTCAAAGCTAAAAAATATACTGAGTTGTAAATATGCTGGAGCAAAGTATTATTCTGCGATTTTTACTTTCTAACTTTGTGTCCCTGATTACGGACAGGTTTGGCATCCAGTGAAAAAACGTCCTTTATATAATTTCTAATATGTATATCCAGAGATGAACACATTTATTTGTGTATCAGCTTCTGTTGCCAGATAGGGAGTCCACCACACGATACGATCGCCACGATAGGTCTAAACCTTATGCAACACAGTTGTCAGACGTCTGAGGTTCATCCCCATGCTGCGGCCAGAGATAACTCCACTTTGGTCCTCATGCACCAAACCTGTCCTTACTAGGTCAATCGGTTAGCAAACAATTTTTCAGGACCTTGATATCAGAATGAATCATGGCCTATACGCCATTGGGTCACTCCTGTTCCCTTCAAGCTTGGGCAATATGTAAAGATCCCCCTCCTTCATGGAGAGCGGCAGTATCCCCATCTCTTTTTACTTCTAGAAAAACCTCCAGGAGGCCCTGTGTGACCACCACTGAAAACTTCTGGTAGGACTCTGCTGGGTACCCCTCCCCACCAGAAGCTTTAGATCTTGGGAGCATGGGCAGTGCTCCTCGTGGCCTAGGTCAGCATACAGCTTCCCCGTCACCACCTCCCCAATCCTGGGGAGCGCCCGGTCAGCTAGGAACACCTGATATCATCCCCGGGTGACCTGTGGACCTGCTCTGTAAACCCCCTCCAGATGCGCCCAGAAGATGGCCACTAAGCCCACGCAGAAGGTTGCTGCTACACCCCCGGAAGTCACCAAGTGTGTGACTGGAAGGTCATGACACTCTAAGCAGGATCTGGGCCAGCAGTCTTCCTGCCATATTTCCCTCCCTTTGCAACTGTTGGCTATAGCACTGCAGGTGCACCTGTCTAGCCTGTCCCATGTGTCAGCTAAATGTTGGTACACATCAATCTTTTGCCCTCGCTTTACTGCATCAGACAATTATCCCTCCAGCAGCACTGCCAATCCTGCCTCTGCCTCTAGTAGATCTGCCTGTAACTATTGTCATACTCCACAGGTCAGCCCTAGGAACAGCCTGCATAGCATTGCCTTCATTGCCTCCCACTCCATAGCTCTGCTCGCTGTAGAGCCCTAATTAGTGTTAATGTAGTCAGTCAGTGCCTGCAACAAGGTTTCCCTCCCTACCACGTTGGGTACGACCTCTGCGGGGAATCTCCACATTCAGGGCGTATGTATTAAGCCCAGGCACTGCCTTGCCTTCCAGTTTACCCTGTAGCAAAACATACCTATCCTCCACATCTGCCTCAACATATGTGAAGGAGAACGGCATGCTTGGTGCCAACCAGATAAGACCCCTAAACTTCTGAGCCAAATCCTTAGCCCTGGCATCCTCTAGGTGAGTCTCCTGTAAGCAGGCTATGCTAACTTTATGGCGTTTCAGATAGGAGAGCCCCCTGTACCTCTTTGGGTATGTTCCTAGCCCTTATACGTTCTAAGTCAAAGACCGATAGCTACCGCCATCATCTTGTAACTGGAACACTCGGTTCCCTAACCCCTACCTGCATGGTGACGGTCTCTACCTGTGGTATTAACACAATCAACAACTTATAATATGAAACAACAAACTTCCCCCCTCCCACGGACAAACATAGTGCAACATCAGGTCTATGTATGCCAACGCGGTTCAAGGGTCAGAACCAGGGCTTCACCCCACCCCGTCCAACAAGTACTAGTCCTATTTTCCAACTTCACGACCCATTCACTGACTGCACATGTGTACTGGGTCCCGTAAGGGTGCCCCGGATCTATTCCTCTATAGGCATGTTAGTTTCTCCTCCCTCACCGAACCCCAGAAGCCCAGGGCCGTGTCCCTCTCTCTAGGACCCCACCCAACCAAATCTGGCATCACCAGCAGAATATTCCAGAGTCTTCTCCTGGCTAGTAGTCAGCATCTCACGAGTCACATCAAGTCACAACATATTTCTGCGCCTATAAATCCATAGTCAAGCATGGTGCAGAAATAAGCCTAAGTACTAGGTAGGATCAATTAAGCACTGCTTCTCTTCCCATCGTTTCCAGCACACAGTCCACAATAGGATCCCGTGCATCAGTCTCCAGCCTAGAGTGAGGATGTCAACCTCCCACTGAGACCCCCTGAATCTGGTTCTCTCTCAATCAGCACAGTGCCATCCTCTTGGATTGTTACCCAGTGAGAGTCCAAGGGTCTGGCCACCGCAGGTCCACCTCGGGACGTGCATGGTGGGGTGCATCCTGGGGCCTGGCCCCAGGGCCCCCCCGACTCTCCCCTACAGGTTGAGTCAGTGCCATATTGTCCCAAATCTCTGTTCACTCCCAGGCCTCTTCCGGGTGATCAAAAAAATGCGCCCTCCAGGTCAAAAGGACCTTCAGCCTGGAAGTGTATAGGGGCATGATTTCAGTCGACAACCAGAAAGGTTTTTCGCTACTCCTGGACTTTCTTGGCAAAGTCTGGGTAGATGGAAGTTTTACAGTTTTCGGGGCACTGTCTATTTCCTATCTGCTCTCAGTATGCTATCACTGTCCTGATAGTTTAGGATTCTTTCGATGATGGCCATTTGGGGGCATCCAGCAGCGGATGGGGTATCAACGCTCTGTGGGCCGGCTCCACAACGAAGAACTATGGCAGGTCCATAGGCTGAAGGTGTCGCCTCACCCATGTGTCCAGGAAGATCTCCCTTGAGGCCATGTCCACTCTCTCCTGAGAACTTTTAGCACTCAGATGTTGCTGCGTCAGGCTTGGCCATCTGCATCTGCAACCCTATGCTCCAGCTCGCAGGTGACTGTGTTCAGCTTGGCCATCTGCTGCTTGAGGTTGGTGACCTACCCCTACAGACCTACCTTAGATCCACAGGCAGCAAATTGACATCTATGGAGGAGGTTTTAATTTTCTGCTCGAACACTGTACGGGACCCTTGGATGGCCACTAGTAACTCTTCTCTGGAGGGCTCCAGCTCTCCTTCCAGGGACACACAGGCCGAGTCCGTACCACCCTACCGAGTGATTCGCTGGGACAACTGTTGTGGCGTAGTATATTGCATAATGGTTTCAGTGGAATATGTCCTAGCAGCCTTCTCCTTCCCCATGGCTCCAGCATGGGGTGGCAGATGTGCTGCGTCCCCCAACCCACCACCAGTTTTAGTGTGCAGAACCATGCAACGCTGCTCCGGGCCTCAGATCCCTGCCAGCCACCTGTGTCCAATAGTCCTAGTGTCAGTTGAGTGCCCCTCACAGAATGGGGAGCTCCTCTCACCCACTCAGTCTTCATGGCCACACTTTTTTTGTTTTAGCCATTCATGGAGAGGTTGTGCCGTGATTGGTTAGTTAGCCAGGTAGCCGCCCTGGAATTGATGAGACATCACCACAAAGCCTCACTGTCATTGCTTGGCTGCTGACAAATGACCTTTGACAAAGCCATGGTAGAATTGGTTACTGTTCGCTAGTTTATTTAGTATGGTTTTCGAATTTTCCAAAGCAAAAATAATTGGTGCTTTATTGAAAGAAATGTATGTTTCTGCTGTACCTTTTACTGAGGTTAAAAATTACCTGCTGAGGGACCACCTGCATACCAAATGTTTCCGGAAATTTGGTTGTATACATGTACCTACATTTCGGAAAGGAATAAAAATATCACTGAAAAAAACTTGGTTTTCTTTAGAGGGTCCCTTCAGTATTAGAAAGCTAGATTTCCTAAGACAAACCATAAAAAACAGAGAACCACTGCCTAGACTTACACCATTTGAGGTTCTGAATAAATGGGACTGAATGGCCACAGAGAAGGAACGAAAGAAAGTGACAAAACAGGTGTTCTGATAATAAGTGGGAACAATAGAAGTGTTGGAGTGAGGATATGATGGAGGGTGTGAGTTTTCCCTGCAATGAAGAAACCCAAGGAGTGCATGATACAGATGAGGATGATACTTTAATTAATGATCTTTTGAATTCCAGACCTCCTCCATACATTGACAGGGAACTGGTGGTTTCCTTAGTGCCCATCAGCTGTTGTGGATATCAGCGTGTAAGCCAATGACCCATCTGAGATTGCAATACCAGTGTTGCTGACTAGTAGGAAACATATTCCAGCTGCTTCTCAAATTCAAAGCGAATCACTCCTAAAGCACTATTAATATTGGCCTTTAAAATTCTATTTAGAGAGATGTTGAGAGGGACAATTGATTTAAATAGATTATTGTTATGCAAATTTGATAAAATGAGGTACTTGATCTAAGAAGCAGCCAGATGTGCAAATGAAGCGTATGCTATTTTTTTTAGTTCAACAAGATTTTATTGAGAGAAATAATGATCCAAATAATAGCAGTCAAAATACAAAAAGGTGATACACTCCAATGTGAGTAAAACGTGAAAAACCAAACATGGATATCATTTGATCAATAATTCAAGTATATGGAAATAAAATTAGAAAGAAGGGAATCAATAAGAAGTTACTAATATAAGTCAATAATGGGTATATCGTGCAGAACGTGGAACATATCAGCCTCTGAGATGAGGGAGGGGGAAGGGGAAGAAACAAGAGCAAAAGGAGGAAGGAAGGAAAGAAAGAAAGGGAAAAAATAGCAGTAGACAGAAAGAACGGGATGAGAGGACAGGAAAGAGGGAGAAAGAGGGAGGGAATCCCACAGGAATAGCCCAATGCAACGTAGCTAGTAGACCAAACATTAAGTAGACAAACCAACAGGAAAACGAGGGACTACACCTTGCGAGGAGAGGTCCATGTATTCATCCAATGATGCCCAAATCCCACTTGAAATGTAAGGCGATAGGTGTGCTAGATCTACTGAGGTGTGAGCACTGCGTAAGAAGGAAACCCATGCCCACCACGTATGGTAAGAGACTGATGAGAAGGATTTCCAATCCATAAGGATAACCTTTACCGCAATAGATAACAGAAGATCTAACAGCTGTAATTGTACCAAATCAAGGGGAAGGGGCGTAGGAGCAGCCCAGGGACCTAATATAACTAGAGGAAAAGAGAGCTGGAGCTGAATGTCAAAGATAAGAGATAAATGTTGCTGAATAAGGTCCCAAAAAGGTTTAAGTAAGGAACAATTATAGAACATATGAGGGAAATCCCCCGCCTCCAGGCCACAACTCCAACAGAGATCATCTTCTTTAAGGTTGAGAGAATGAAGTCGTACAGGTGTCCAGTGGAGTAAGTTCATCGAGAAAAACTTGGACTGTATAAGGGAAGGAGCTATTTTGTTACGAAGCGCAAATTTGCTAATGGATTGCCAAGCTTCAGAGGACAAATGATCTGTAATATTGTGATCAAAATGACGCATCCATTTTTGTTGTGCAACCGTCTGGTCAGGAAGCGAAGTAGAAGATAGAAACTTGTATATGTGGGAGGCAACATGACCAGCTTTGAGCCAAATACAAAATAGCGAGACGGTAGGGGAGGAGGGGTGAAGACGAGTTTTGGAGATGGCAACCTTGATTTTAAGAAAGGTATAGAAGTCTAGATTAGTTAGAGAGTGATTGAGCGCTAAGGTAGAAAAAGGTAAAGGCTCCCCAGAGTCACTATACAGATGTTGCACAAGAGAAACACCTTTCGTAGCCCAATATGACATGAGGGTGGGAGTGATATTAAGTTTAATTTTGGAATTACGCCAAATGGAAGACCATCTAGTTTTGTGCAGAGGAAATGCCATCTTCCTGTCTACTCTCTTAATTGCGGAAATTGTATCAATAATTATAGAGCGGGAAAACAGAATGTGGAAAGTGGAGGTAGTACAGAGAGAGGCAATTGGTAGAGGTGCAGCTAAGTCCTGTTCTATGTGTAGCCATAAAGGAGTATGATGGGATGGAGGAGAAAACCATAAGGCCCCCTGAGAGGCCAAGAAAGCCGTCTGATATTTTTCCCAATCCGGAAAATTACACCCCCCCATATCACAGGGTCTACGTAAATATTTATATGCTAACCGAGCGCGTTTACCATTCCAAAGAAATTTGGCGGTGATCCCATCGATTTCCCGAAAAAAAGAGTCGGATAGTTTCATCGGAATCATGGATGAGACAAAATTAATAATCGGCGTGATCATCATTTTTAGGGTTTGTAGGCGACCCCACCACGAAATATGTTTCGGAGACCATGTATCCAGAAGATGACGAACCTTAGTAAGAGTTTGAGATTCATTATAGGCAACCGTGGTATGTAGCGTGGAACAGAAATAGATGCCGAGATATTTGAGATGGGTAGATTGCCACTTAAAGCCAGCCGAACCCATATGAGCAGGGAAACAGTAGGCATTTAAAGGAAACATTTCTGTCTTATCTCTGTTTAGAGTGTATCCGGATACTTTAGAGAATAAAGAAATGGTGTCAGAGATAGCAGGGATGGCCAACGCTATATCATCTGAGAAAATGAGAACATCGTCAGCGTAGGCAGCCGTTTTAAGACAATGAGGGCCAAAGGAAAAGCCTTTGATATCAGGATGTAAATCAATCAGCCGAAGAAGAGGATCGATAGATAACAGAAACAAGAGAGGGGATAAGGGACACCCTTGCCTCGTGCCCTGGCACAGATTAAAAGAAGAAGAAGTAGCACCATTAACTCTAATGTTAGCTTTAGGTTGGGAGTATAGAGACATAACCATGTTAATAAAAGAGTCTCCGAGGTTATGTGCACATAAGACAGCTCGAAGGAAAGGCCAAGAGACCTTATCGAAGGCCTTTTCCGCATCGAGGGCTAAGGCCGCGGCAGGTAATTGGGACCGCTTAGCCGCTCCAATAATATGACAGAAAGTGCGGATATTGTCTCTTGCCAGTCTACCCTTAACAAATCCAGTTTGGGAGGGATGTACTAGATGAGGAATAAAAGATTCTAGACGTTTAGCCAAAATTTTAGCAAAAATCTTCGCTTCCATATTAAGAAGCGAGATAGGGCGGAAATTCTTAGGATCTGAATGATCCTTACCTTCTTTCGGGATCACCACTATTGTGGCATCAGCAGCTGTACCAGAAACAGAACCATTACGAATGAAAGTGTCAAAGACAGCTTGTAGCTTAGGAACAAGTAGCGGAAGAAAGGTTTTATAAAATAAGATCGGGTATCCGTCTGGACCAGGAGCTTTCCCCGAGCGGGTGGCCTTGATAGCAGCCGCTATTTCCTCCGGTGAGATAGGAGCATTCAGAGTAGAGCGATCTCCTTCTGAGATTGATTGAATCGGAATTGTTTTTAAAAAGTCCTGGCAATTGTCAAAAGAAGCCTGGTTAGAGGGGGTGTATAATTTATTATAGAAATCGCGAAAGACTTCAAGAATCTCCTCAGTTTGGAATTTGGTAGAGCCAGTGTGGTCTTTAATCGAAGAGATCTGGGAGGACTTATAGGAAGAGTCTTGGAATTTTAGCGTGGCAGCCAAGAGTTTCCCAGCGCGATTCTTTAAAAGTAACTTTTTGGACTTTTGTGCCTGGAAACCGATATGAGCTCTGTTAGTGACAATAGTATTATATTTGTATTTTAGGAGCTTAATTTGTTGTAGGTTAGTCGGATCTTTAGTATGTCTAAAGGAGGCTTCCAGAGTTTTGATGTTAGAAGATAAGTCCGTAAGTTCCCTCTTAATCGTCAAGTTGCGTTTGGACATGCATGCTATAA
The DNA here is from genome assembly GCF_964261635.1 of Lissotriton helveticus. Classification (NCBI taxonomy): domain Eukaryota; kingdom Metazoa; phylum Chordata; class Amphibia; order Caudata; family Salamandridae; genus Lissotriton; species Lissotriton helveticus. The sequence continues at coordinate 1,009,073,023 of NC_136057.1, read as the reverse complement.
CTTGGCCCCGAAAAGTACACTTAAAAGAGTCCCATAGAATTATTGGAGAAGAGACCGAGTCCTCATTTTCACGGAAAAAAGTGTTTATGTCCGTGGAGAATTTATCCACTTGATCAGAGTCATGTAACACTTCCGTATTAAGCCTCCAGGAACGACCACGCGGTTTCGGCGCAAAGGACATAAGCGTAAAAGTGACCGCAGCATGATCGGAAATGACAATGGGATGAATCAGCGGAGAGGAAGAAGCTGAGACAAGAGAGGAGTGAACCAGGAGATAATCAATACGAGAGAATGAGGAATGAGGGGAAGAAAAGAAAGTAAAGTCACTGCCAGTGGGATTATGGAGACGCCAAATATCATGTAATTGAGCATTGGAACACATGTTAATCATCTGCTTATGTGCTTTAGGTGGACGAAACTGGAATGCAGAGTTCCTGTCTAATAAAGGATCCATTGGTAAGTTAAAATCGCCACCAACAATGAGATTGCCAGCATGAGGGGTGTCATGCAATTTTTTAGAAATGGATTGCCAAAAGGCTGGGTTATCCACATTCGGGGCATATATATTCATAACAAACAAGTCATGTTGTCCATCCGACAATTTAGATAGAAGCCAGCGACCCTCAGAATCGTGTTCAGAAGAGACGATTGATAATCCTGACTTCCTTGAAACTAACATAAGCACACCATTGCGTTTACCAGAAGCATCAGAACAAGACACATCCGACACCCATTCCTTCTTTAAAAATAAAGCTTCTCTACTGGTAATTTTAGATTCTTGAAAGAGGACTAAGTCTGCCGAGAGCGACTTACAATAATCCAGGATTTTAGATCGTTTTACTGGATGATTTAATCCCTTAACATTAAGGGATAACACATTTAAACCTGACATGGAACAAAGGGGGATACAAACGGAGACAGCATTGATGACAAACAAAAAACGGGGTGCAAACAAACAGTGGGCCAGCTATTAAGCAAAATAGATGTTACTGGAGCCACCATGTGGGAGAACCAGGAAAAAAGAAAGGCCAGAAGAGAAGAAAGACAAGAAGAGAAAAAGAAAAGAAGCAGAGGGGGAGGTCTAAAAGAGACCCACATCATGCAAGGGAGAACGTGGAAAGGGCGAGTAGGGGACCGTATTAAGAGCAAAAAATTGGTAAGGAGAAACAGCCCAATTATTAGAAAAAATCTCACGAAAATAAATAAACCACATGAAGAAACAGCCGAACTCAGTGCAAAAACATTTTGAAAATGGGGAGCTGAGACGCTATAAGAGGAATAACACACTTCAGGGTAGATGAGCGATACCATAACATGAACAAGATCATATAATGAAGAACAATTGAATCAAGAATGCAAAAAAACTTAATTACGCAATAAACAACCTAAATAATATGTAACTTTACATAACTATAGTGACGAATAGTCAGCTACTTCACATATTAATAATAACAAGAATTACATAACTATACTATAGAGTGAAACCGTAGAAGGAGAAAAAGAAAAAAATAAGTGCAAGAGAGGAGCATGTAGAGACAAGGAAGAGACAAATATGGAAAAGGGAAAGGAGCAGAAACCGAAAGGAGAATACTACTTCGCTATAGTAGCACAATAACTAGCATAAGGTAAAAATGTGAAGAAAAAGTGCTAGTGAAAAAAGAAATAGTATATTGAATACAAGCAAGAAATCTGCACCCAATAACTAGAACAAGGCCAGTATCATGCAAAGGATAGACCAGAAAAAGAGGCTGAGAGGACAGAATTGAGAAGGAAGAAGAGATTCAAGAGCAGTATGGAGAAGAGAAAGAGAAGAAGAAAAGTACAATAGCAGAGAGGTAAATTAGCGTGTAAAGACTACGAAAAAGAACGAAGAGGGATTCATCTTGAAAACAGTACAACCACAAGTATAGAGATAAACAGATCAGGTCACTGAGGCCCCAGGAGCCTGTGTTGTTGCTCTTTGAATCTCCATCTCTATTTCCTCCTGGTTGTCTAAGAACGTTGTCAAGTCTGCCGGTTCATCAAAGATCCTGGTACGTCCTTTATAAGTGATGCGAAACTTGGATGGACCTGAAAAGGAAAAAGGAATGCCCAGATCGGTGAGACGCTTCCGAAGATTCAAGAAGCCTTTCCGTCTTATGACTGTGTCTCTGGCAAAGTCTTGAGAAATGGAAATGCGATGACCCTCCCAGTTGAGTTGTTTAATCTTGCGCATATGAGACAGAATCAGTTCAGTGTGTTGATGTCTCAAGGGTTTAAAAATAATTGCTCTTGGCTGGGTGGCTGCCTTAGACCGAAACGTAGGAACACGGTGTGCCCTTTCAATCTCAAAATCTCTGTGAAAAGATAGTTGGAGTGTATCCGGAATCCAATGAGATAGAAACTCAATCATAGAGGAGGATGATTTCTCTGAGTCCTCCGGCAAACCAAAAATACGGAGATTGGATCTCCTATTACGGTCTTCCTGCTCCGTGAGGTCTCTGCGCAACGCCACCATAGAACGCTCCAATTGAGAAAGGGACCTGGATTGCTTTTGCATCCCATCCTCTGCAGAACTTATTCGTGTTTCCGTCGCTGATACACGAAGAGAAAGGGCTTTAAAATCATTCCGGATAGCAGACACTTCCACTTGCAGTAAGTCAGTGTTAGTCTTTGTTGACTGCGCAATTTCATGAACTTCATTCAGGCGCGCCAAAATGGTGTCCAATGTGGAAGCATTGTCTGCCTGAGGAGATTCAGGCGACGGAGAGACTGACTTAAGTCTTTTTAAAGATGCGCTCAGTTCCTTAGAGTCCCTGCTGTTCAATGGTCGACTCATAATGACAAGTGACGCAGCAGGAGCCTGAGAGAATACACTGGAATAGGCTGGAACACCAAAGTTGCGCAAAATATGTAGACTCAGTGTAGAACAGTGACAGTTTGCGCTCAAAACACGCAAAGGAAGAGAAGCTGTTCAAGTATGAGGAAAATTGCGCAGGAAATCACTTCAATAAAACAGAGCAGACACCTCCATGAAGAATGTGAGAGAAAAAATAAAAGCGAGCAGCTCAAAAGACCAGCCAAGAAGCAAGAAAGTAACATTCAAGGAAAAAGCATAAATGTTACCATTTCAGCCGTCGTGAGTAGAAACCCTCAGCCAAGCGCTGAAAACCGCAAGTTTGTATCCGCTGCAGCGCCTCAGAAGCCCGATGACAGGAGCGTCATGCGCGACAAAATGGCGGTCGCTCTTCAGGAATGCGAGCGCCTGTGAGGAAGAATTCAGGAAACATGTCCTCGGTAGCTGAGAACGCGGAAAGAACAGCGTCGTGAAGGTCACCGCATGTTCCGCCGCTGGTACGTGAAGTTTCAGGTCGCAAGGGCACGAAGAAGCGGAGAGAAACGCTCTACGGGACCAACTCACCCCGGAGCTCAAGCGCGGTACGCCATGCAACAGCGGCGCGCAAGCCACGCCCCCCCGAAGCGTATGCTATTTTAGACAAATTAGCGGATATCAGTAAAATGAAGAATGTGAGTAAAATTAAAAAATGGAGTTGACTCATGTTAAAATAAAAGTATTAAGTTTGATGACTTTCAGAGCTCACATTAAAGATTTAATTGTGAGGATAAGGGAATGGAGTGCCTCCACGAAAGATGGAAGAAGGGAACAGCAAATAAAAACAAAAGTAAAGGAATCAGAGAATAAGATGGGGGATTGTCTAGTGGTTTAGAAGTGAGATCAGGAACGGGTTTGAAGTTCCAATGAGGGGAGTACATGGAGGGAATTTAGTGTATGTGCCTTGGATGAGAGCTGCTGATCTTTATGCATTTCCTACAGATTTCTTAAACCTGATAGAGGAGCCTGAGAGATGGTTCAAGGAGGTCTATAGGCTGACAACGATTTCACAAATGCTGTGGACTGATTTGAACTCATTATTCAAAATTGTAATTCCTATTAACTCATGTTCTGAATATAAGGTTGCTGTTGCATGGCCACCTGAAGAATTAGCAAGAAACACTGCAAATAATGCTCCTTGGTAGCCAATTGACAGGCGATTGAATATTTGAAAATGAAGGTGACTGAAAGGGATGTTAATTGGGTAATAATTTTGAGTACTTAACAGCATCCAAAAGAGTCGGTGCATGCTTATTATGAGAGAATTATGCAGATTTTCAAGAGGCATAGTAAAGTAGATGATCCAGTGAAAGATGATATCTGTTTTCGTTATGGGTTTCCGCCCTGACTTGTGAAGTCATATGCAACAAAGAGAAATGTGTTGGCAAACAAAGATCATTAATGAGATTTTGAAACTGGCTAAATACATTACTAATTGGTTTGGTGCAAAGCAGAGAAAATTACTTGATGGTTGCCCAGACAAAGCAATTTTAAAGGCATTCCAATTAATCTGGAAATGGTGAAATGAATGGAATATCTCAAATGCAAGGTGTAAGAATAGCAAATGGATTAGTGCAAATGCAAGGTACTGGAAAAGGATTGATGAACAATTCTGGAATTAATGTAAATGTTGAAAAGTAACACAGCTAGTCACTTCTGTGGAAACATTAGGAATTGGAAAAGGGACTGCAGAAGAAATCGAGATAGAACCCAAACTGAACTTGTTCTGCAGATACAGAAAAATACATTGGCAATGTTCTAAATCCAATCAACTTCTATGCATGGTGTGCCTGATCAGAGTTAATGTCATATGATGATATATTGAGCCCCATTGATGCAGAAACAAAATGCCATACAGTACAGGGCATCAACAGAATACACTGATTATGAGTAATTATTCTTTTTCAGAAATAATTCACAATGACAGTGCCGGGGAAGAGGATTGCTTAGAGCAGTCTTAGAGGTAGATTAAAGGGGAAAACATTGATGGTGAGGTCAGTGAACACCCCGTATAATGCTTTATTGATACATGAGCTACCCGTTCCACAATTTGTTCTGTGGAAGTCCCTAACCTATCCTTCTCAGGAAGAAAAGTCCGAGTTGTAGGAAGACACATGGAGAACAAGCATTAGTTCATTTTGTGTTATTGAAGTCCTGTGAATTTGTTAGGGAGGGGTTTGCTTTGTAAAATGAATTATGCAATTTATTGCACACCCGGATGGTTTGTGCTTAAAATACAAGATGAGGATTCAGTCTTTAAAATCAAATCACAAAATTAGAGGGTTCAATTCTTTCCAGCATTTACAAAAAATTACCTACGCTGGATTTAAGACACACTGGGATTTCTCCGAGAAATAAATAGGATTAATAAAGAGTGCTGTACCTGTAAAATTAGAACTAAACCTGGTGCCATTTTCCCCAGATTTGCGCAATATCGACTCTCAAGAGAAGTAAAGGAAAATGAAGCTTGTTATTGAGAAAATGATTGAACAGGAAATCCTTTGAGAATGTCTGGTAAGCTTTGGAATTCTACTATACTGTGTAAAAATAAATCAAGTGGGAAATTGCATAATGTGCAGGATCATAGAAAAATAATTTTAAAAATGTAATTCCATGTTGTCCGGTGGTACCAAATCCAGCAGTTATATTTTTTCAGATTCCTTCAGTTACAGAGTGGTTTACAGTCATCTCATTCTGTCAAGTGTCCTTCTTAATTCTATGGCAGGACCGGAGGCTTCAGATTAGGCTGTTCTTTCTTCCATTATTAGCTCCAGCAGCCTTACAGAGTGCTACAATCCACATAAAAAAACTACATTTCACATGAACATAGGGAGAAATGAAAATAAAGAACAGTCCAACAGAGGTAGCCAAATTATGCGCCAGGATGTCCCATAACCTCCTACGCAGACGCTCTATCATCCTCTTTCTTCGCTGCTCCAGCAGCTTTAAGATGAGTAGATTTGTTCTTGTCATAATGCTTTCTTACTGTATGTGATTCGCCTGTGTTTTGCCACTCAGTGGAAAGTAGAGTTTATTTTGCCTTAGTGTATTCGTTTTTTATGCTCTGAACACATTTTTTCTTACAGCTTTCGGCCACGGAAGCGCTGTACGCTCCTTCGCGGCCGCTGCCGGTTAGACAGGCTCTCAGCAGGTGCGGCCTCCCGCCTCTAGGGTACCGCGCGCCCTCCCGCTCTGCGCACTCTTCAGTGTGTTAACCCCCCCGCAGCAGCGAGCCGCCGAGTTCCGTTTTTGGATTAACGCAGTTCAGACAGTCTTGCTTCAGCCGGGGGGAAGATCGGCGCTAGTTTAAACACATTTGGGCTAAATACTAAGGAGAGCCCCTGCCAGGAACCTGAACGCACACATTGCGGGTAAGACTGTGAAATATACAAAAGAACCAGCCCAGGCAGGTAGTTTCAATTCCCTCAGAATCAAGAGGGCGATTTGGTCCCAGGCCTGTGAGAATATTTAAGTGCACGATCTGTGCTTTTATTGTCAGAGTTTCCCTGCAGATTGCCCCTAATTTGTTCTGAATTAAACCTTTAGCTATTTTCCTTAATGAAATATGAAGATTATTATGAGAAGGAGGAGGAGGTCATGTACCTACCTGTAGATGACCATTTTTGTCGGGTCATGGACTCCTCCATCCTGAAGGCGTTGTCCCAAGTGGTGCACCTTTGGAGAAGAAAATTGACCTTTTGCAAGCGCAATGTAAATTACCCCTAGACCAGAGGGAAGACCTGTCGAGGAATACTCCCCTACCTCCAGACCAACCCTCCACTTGCGAGGTGGATCCCAAACGTAAGCGTACAGATGACGCGAGGGTGGACACAGACGCTTTTGCTCGCCTCAAGTAGGCATTCATGGAGGCCAAGAACCCCGTGGCACCCAGCCAACCGGAGGAGGTTCTGGGGGAACCTTCTTGGGTTCCGGATGATGTGGCTACAGTGGACCCAGATGAGTCCCCCCAAACCTCCGAAGGGGATGGGGAATCAGAGAGACCATGGAGCCCATCCAAGCCTGCCCTATCAGCATCCTCCGACCTAGGAACAGACATGCTTAACCCTGATGATCTATTGCACCCTCGCTCAACGCAGTGGGTTCCTGCCCCCAAGGTGGCAGCCTACATGGCAGCAAGACTGCACAAGCCCCTAGACCAGGAAGTAAGGAGTGTCTTTGAGCAGAGTGCCCAAGACCTACCCTAGAGGGTAAGGTACATGTTATGCCCAAAGTAGATCCTAAGATGTCCACCTTTTTAGTGAAATTCATCTGCGACCCCAAGAAGGGCATCGATCGCTCGTGGAGAGCGTGCCAAGATAAGCTCTTGGACATGGCGGGCCCCTTGGTAAAAATCTTAGATCTGGCTGAAGACACCAAGGCTTCAGGCACTCTGATCTCCCCGGATACCCTCTCTAGTTGGGCGCAGAGGGCGATAATTTTCCTGGGAAATGCCAATGTGGCAATATCGACAGAACGTCGCAGATCCCTGCTCATAAAAATAGATCCTAAACTAGGGGAGTTGGCAACCTCTGAAGCGGGGCCAGTCGCAGAGGGTAATCTCTTTGGAGATCCCTTTGTGAAAGAATTAGGGAAATTCGTTAACACCTTTAACTCTCTGGACAAGGCCCAAACGTCGATTAAACAGCTCTTCACCCCACGTGTTTTAGCGCAGTCGGTCGTGGCAGGGGGTGCTCCGCCAGTCGCCCTTACAACAGAGCCTCCTTCAAACAGGGTGAGTCCCATAGAGGACAGTACCAGGATCCGGAAAAGTTTGGGAACTTCTACCCGAACAGGAATTTACCCCGTTGCAGGGGTGGCAGAGTACGTGGAGATGGTTCCTATAACAACCAACGAGGTACGAGTCCAGAGTCTGGGGAGGTGAAGTTGGGAGGCAGACTACAATATTTTCTTCACGAGTGGTCTTAGCTCACCTCTGACGCTCGGGTTTTGCAAACTGTCAGCGAGTTTCAGATAGAGTATTCCGGCCGGACCCATCATTTTAACGTGAGAGCAAAGGGACCTTATAGATGGAGAGATATCAGAGTTGTTGCAGAAAGGGGCGATTTCCCCCTCCACCCTGCATTCCAGAGGTTTCCTCAGCAACATCTTCTTCTTGGTGGAGAAACAGGACGGGGGCTACCGACCCATAATCAACCTTCGGGAATTCAACTGGTGGCTCATTTACCGTCATTTCAAAATGGAGGGCATTCACCTCCTGAAGGATCTTCTGCAAGCGCACAATTGGATGGTCCGCCTTGACCTCAAGGACGCTTATCTTACGATCCTGATTTTTCCCCCTCACAGACACTTCCAGCAGTTCCAGTGGGGTTCTCAGATTTTCAAGTTCGCCTCCCTTCCTTTCGGGCTGTCTTCCACTCTGCGTTGTTTAACCAATGTGATGAAGCCTGTGGTGGAGCCTCTCTAATCGGAGGGCGTCCGGATGATAATTTATCTGGACGACATTCTCATCATGAGTCAATGTCCCCAACGTCTGCTGACACAGTTGCAGTGAACAGTGTCCCTCCTGGAGTCTCTGGGGTTTAACAACAATCCCTTCCCAGAGGATGCAATTTCTAGGCTTCACGATAGACTCAGTGGCGTCCACCTTGGCCCTGCCCTCTCGGAAGATATCCAAGATCAGACACGAGCTGAGGCGTAGGTTGGCGCGGCCCACAATTTCCCTTTGCCACTTAGCCAGAGTGGTGGGCCTTCTATCGTCTTCGATTCAGGTTATTTTCCCGGGACTCCTGCACTACAGGGCCCTTCAGCGCCTCAAAGCCTATCACTAGCGCAAAGGCCTCACTTATTCTCAGGTCGTACCTCTCACAGAGGAGGCCAAGACGGCACTGCAATGGTGGATCAAGAATATGGAGGCCTGGCACGGCAGAGCGATTTCGGTTTCCAACCAGATCTGATAATAGAGTCGGACGGCAAGATGGTCCTCTTCCGAGCAGGACCTTCCCATCAATTGCCTTGAATTGATGGCAGGCTCGTTCGCGGTAAAGCGCTGGACAAAGGACAGGATCCAGAGCTGGGTGGTGCTCAAGATGAACAATGTAGCAGCAGTGCACTACATCAACCATCACGGAGGGACGCGATCCAAAGCATTGTCAAACGTAGCCCGCGATCTCTGGGAATATTGCCTATCCATGCCGTGGTACTGCAATAATGTGGTACTGTGGTACCTCTCGGGGCTGCTGATTTACCGCCCGCCAGGAACCCCAGGGAAGTTCTCTAGCGCTCTTGTTGACACTGTCACTCAAATAGCTACGTCCTTTCCCAACTGTCTTATCTTGGGGGACCTCAATCTTCATCTATTAGACCCCAAAGATTTAACTGCATCCGAACTTCTTCTTGACCTCACGTCTTTCGACATTCGGCTAGTCAATTTAGAACCTACTCACGACAAAGGTCACCTCTTGGACCCTGTATTAACCTACATCACGGATATCACCACTTGCACTCCCCTCCCCCTCCCCTGGACAGACCACTTCTTAATACCTATCTTTTGGCACCTCCTTATCCCATCCTTCCAACAGACCAAAATCCGGGTCACTGACCGTCGCTGGCATAAACTCATTACATACGAATGGAATATCATTCTCAGGGCCTCTCTCCCGCCCCAATCTCAGATCCAGCCATCGCCGATGATCAGTTTAACTCTTGGCTCACTACATCACTGGGCAAACTTCTCCCTAAAACTACCACCCTTAGGCGAATTAAAAGAGTGAGCCCTGCCCCTTGGTACACTCCTGAGCGTAATCTTTTAAGGAAGGAGTGTAAGAGAACGGAGCGCTCCTGGAGGAAGGATAAATCGACAGTCAAGAATGACGCTTTCCGTACCTCCCTAAAAAACTATAAGCTCGCCCTTCGCAATACGAAAAGTACATTCTTTCAGGAAAGGATAGAAAACTCCTCCTGCTCCAGCAAGGAAACTTTTATTATTTTAAAAGAACTACTTAAAGCTCCAGACCCCGTACCAAAGACTCTGCCAGATGCTAAGGCAGCGGAAGAAAAATGCCTTAAATTAGCCAATTTCTTCGAGGAGAAGATTTAGAAAATCCTGGTTTCCCTTCCACCCATTAATTTCAGTGAGGAAGACGGTACTAATGCAAGCCCCACTTCTCCCCGTCTTATCTCTCTGGGTCCAGTGACTGTTGAAGAGGTTGCAACCACGCTAGACTCCATCAAAAGCGGATCCCCTAGGGACCCTGTCCCTTTACGCATCCTTAAGAAAGTGGCCCCGACCATCGTCCCTTCACTCACCCAGCTCATAAATGCCTCATTGAGCCAGGGAAAAGTTCCCCCTAGCTGGAAGGCGGCCGTCGTCAAGGCACTACTTAAAAAACCGTCTCTGGATCCCTCGGACTTAGCCAACTATAGGCCAATTTCTCTCCTCCCTGGAACCAGTAAAATCGCCGAAAAGTTAGTGAACAAAAAACTCTCGCAGTATCTGGAGACCAACAATCTTCTCAGATGCTCGCAAACTGGATTCCGCCCAGGGCAGGGCACTGATATCGCCCTACTCGCAGCAGTGGAGGAGGCCAGAGCGCTTCTGGACGCGGGAGGATCAGCGGCAGTGATCCTCCTGGACCTCAGCGCGGCCTTCGACACCGTCAACCATCGGACCTTAATCCAGCGACTCAAGAACATAGGTGTTGAGGGTACTGCACTGACCTGGTTCACATCTTTTCTTGGCCAGCGCTCCTACCAGGTGTGGGAGAATGACTCCCGCTCTCCCGAAACTCCCCTCCAATGCGGCGTGCCCCAGGGCTTATCTCTGAGCCCGACATTATTTAATGTCTACATGTCCCCATTGGAGGAGGTTGTCAATCCGTTCGGAGTTAGTATCATCAGCTACGCTGATGACACTCAATTAGTGGTGTCTTTATCTCACCCAAACCAAGAACCATCGGACCTTTATAACTGTCTGGCAAGAAATACAAGGATGGATGAATAGTTTGTCACTAAAGCTTAATGGTGCAAAGACGAATATTCTCCTCCTTGGCCAGAAGGGGCTCTCCCTCCCTCCAAATATCTGGCCCCCTTGCCTGGGTGATCCCCCTGCCCCTAAGTCTGCGATTAAGAGCCTGGGAATTTGGCTTGAAAAAGACCTGTCTTTCAAGACTCAAGCCAAAAAAATTGCGGGGACTTGCTTTGGGCTCCTCAAATCGATTAGGAAGATTCTGCCCTTACTTCCTCCTGCCTCCCAGAAACTGTTAGTTCAAGGCCTCATTGTCTCAAGGCTGGATTACAGTAATACCATCTATCTGGGTGCTACCGAGGCTACCCTCAATAAACTGCAAAGGATCCAGAACGCCGCGGCCCAGATCCTTACCAATACCCCGGCGAGGTCCTCGGCCAAACCAGCCCTGAAACACCTCCACTGGCTTCCAGTGAGAGAGCGAGTGAAGTTTAAAGCTCTCTGTATGTCTCACAAACTTCTGCAGGATAAAGGCCCCCCCATCTTAAAAAAATTCATCAGGCCCTATAAAGCTTCAAGATCCCTCCGATCTGATCAAGAATACCTTATCACCATCCCCAGAGTGAAGAAGGTGCGCACGGGTGGATGGCGTTTTTCTGTTAACACAGCCCGCCTTTGGAATTCCCTCCCCCGTGATCTTAGGACGGAACCAGACTACCTCCGATTCAGGAAGCGGCTGAAAACGCACCTTTTCCCTTGATCTGCCCCCCCCCCCTGCTATCCTTAGCAGTTTGGATCTTAGCGCTGGGATACTTACGGGTGACTACGCGCTTTATAAAAATCTAATAATAATAATAATACTGCAGTACTAGTACAGTGGTGCCATAGTGGGTGCTGCGCTGAATACTGCAGTGTACCATCTTGGCTGTGACCCAAGATATACACATTTTTCTTAATTTTGAGTTAAGGGGGACCTTTTAGGACCTCCCCACATGACTCTAGGAGTCATGGTGTGTCCACCCTGCCCCATAAGTGGGCTTTTTTTTCAGGACTCAGGAATTGAATCCCTGAGTCCTGAATTGGCTGCCACAACATATTCTCCTTGATTTGGCCAGCCAAAAAGGATCTGCCAAACCACTTTGAAATGACCAGTCAGAACATATTTTGACACCAACAGGATAGATATTGCTAACATTTTATCTGTGTTTATCCCTTACATCTTTTTAAACACTATTTTCATAAAAATGTCAGATTTATACCAAATAAGAAATAGCAAAAATTGCTTAACTATTGTGTTGGCAGTCGCCAGTAGGTAGTTATAGTTAGGACCTAGTTTACATAGGAAAATCATTTTTTGACTTGCCTATAACTTTGGCATTGTTTGACCAATCTTCATGAAATGTTCCCAAAAAAGTGTCCAAGTTGGCTCTGTGTGTTAGAAAGTTTGGGGGTGATCCATGCAGTGGGTCCCAAGAAATTGGCATGAGAAAAAGGGTGCGTTTGTAATGTTAATTCCCAGAGGAACACCATGTCGAACCTATAGCCCGAACCGCTGGATGGAATTACACCAAATTTGGCAGGAAGGTAGATGTTACGCAGATTGTGCTTTTTCTTATTTGGTGCAAATCCGTTAAGTAGTTTTTGTGAAATTGAATCCAAACAATATAATCATATCTCTGGTCACGGGTATTTCAAAGCGGTTTTTAGGTTAAATCGCGAAGTGTTCGAGGTAAACTGTGAAAGTGCAAGCCAGTGGGAATACTCAGATTGGCTTGATGCAACCTTAAGAGAAAGTTGTGGGGGGTTTGTGGTAAACACAGTTAACTCGCGACGTGTTTGAGGTAAACCACGAAAGCGTACCAGCGGAAATGCTTTGATTGGCTTGACACAATCTGAAAAGAAAGTTGCAGCCACCAACATTTTATCAATCAGGAACGGTTCTCAGGGCTGAAAATTATTTCTGTGAAAGCTAAGATATGGGGTCAGGGTGGACTGACCTCATGTTTGAGAAATGGGGGTGTTAGTGGCACAAGTTATGTGTTCAAAATAGATTTTTTTAATCATGTATGATATTCGTGGCAACACTGCGATCACCTGCATGGCCAATCGTGTACCATCACGGGGACATCGCGAATATCAGGGCGACACCACGAATACTGGTGAAACTATAAAAAAGTAATATATATTTGCACACACTCGACAGTCACTGTCACAGACTCAAGTATACACTCACAAACTCACTCAGACACTTATACACCCATTCACATACCTACTCACACTCATACATCCAGTCACATACCCACTCAGGAACTCATGCACCCACTCACATACCCATTCGGGTACTTATTCACCCACCTACAGACTCACTCGGAGAGTGGCGCATCCATGTACAGATCCACTCAGAGACTCATGCACCTAATTAGAAACCCACTCAGACTCGTGCACAGTCTCATACCCACTTAGAGGCTCTTACACCCACTGACAGACCCACCTGGGCATTCATGTACCCATTCACAGATCCTCTAACATACTCATGCATCCACTTATAGACTCACTCAAAAAGGCAAGCACCCATGTACAGACTCACTGAGAGATTCACAAATCCACTTACAAACCCACTGACACATGCACATATGTACTCACAGATCTACTGACACACACACACACCTAGGGACAGATCCACTGAAACACTCATACATCCACACACAGATCCACTCAGACACTCATACACCCTCTAACACATGCATACAGTCCCTCAGAGACTCAGTCACAGGCTCTCTCAGAGACTTATACACTTATTCACTCACTCCTATACTCAGAGACTCACACATTCACTCATAGACTTACTCAGATGTACATGCACCCACTCAAAGGCTTACGCATCCGCTCACAGACCCACCCAGACACTCACCCTCCCAGTCCCGGACCCACTCAGATACTCATGCATGCACCCATTCACTCACCCACTCAGAGACTTATGCTCTCACTTACAAACCCATTGAAACACTCATACACAATCACACAGACACTCAGACACCAACCATACACAAATCCAAATACCCACAGACTACCCATACAGTCATTCAATTATCAAGGGACTACCCATGCAAACATTCAATCACCCAGGCACTGCTCAGGCAGTCATCCAATCATCCTGGCAATACCCTTACATTCATCCAATCCCGCAGGCACTACCCATGCACTCATACAATCATCCAGGCACTCCTATGCAGTCGTGTAATCCCCCATGCACTACCCATGCATTTGTACAATCAGCCAGGCACTACCCTTGCTCTCATTCAATCACCCTGGCACTACCCAATCACCCATCCAATCACCCAGACACTACCACAGCACTCATCCAATCAACCTGGCACTATCCAGGCAGTCATAAAATCACCCAGGCACTACTCAGACACTCATCCAATCACAATTACACCACCCATATACTTATCCAATCATCCAGTCACTACCTGTGCACTCATCCAATAATCCAGGCACTACCAATGCACTCATCCAATTAACCAGACACTATCCATCCACTCATCTAATTACCCAGGCAGTTACTATCTACTCATCCAATCATTCAGGTACAACCCATGCAGTCATACAATTACCCAGGCACTACGCATTCATTTATATAATCACCCGGGTACCACTCTTGCACTCAATCTAACATTCACACACACTTATGCACGTATTCAATCATCACTCATGTACTTATTATAAGATCAATGCACCGCTCATGCACTCATTCATTCAACGTAATTTTCTTTTGGAACTGATTTTGTATTTTTGTTTTAATGATTCTTAATTTTTTACTTTTTTTGGTATTTTTTTCAAATATAAAATAGCAACACAAATAACAGAATTTTAAGCACTAACTAAAACATTGTGCTTGAAGTCCTGAAATAAAAAATCAAAAACAAAATTAACAATTATGACTTTTTACATCCTGTAAATTTAAATCTATAGACTGCTCCCAGATGCTACGATGATGTTACAGTCCATGCAGAAGGTAACAAAACGTTTTAGGTCTGGTGACATTTCACTGCATCTTCTATCCACTTCTTGTAGAACTTTGTCACCAGGAACCTGGAGTTCTGGAGGCCGATTATCCCTCTCCTTCTTTCTCTCTCTCTCTCTCTCTCTCTGTACAATTTTAAGTTGCTTCATGTGGTATGCATTTAAGTGGTACAATAGCCAGTGAAGTCGGATCCCAAAGTTCTCCAGGGCCTCAAGCTAGTAGAGGGAAGATCGCTCCAATTGACATTAATTAATTTTTACAATGCAAAAAGGGGAAAGCAAGGGCCCACAAATCTGCAGTTTTAAGTGGCACCCTTGATTCATTACGGGGAGAGTGCCCCACCCAAGAGAATCTTATTGTGGAAGGGGATTTTAATTGCCACCTACGTCATGATTCACAACAACACCTGCATCATTTTTAAACATGCATGATTAGTGTGGGAACGCATATTGAGCACTCCGCCGATGGCCTTAAACTAAAACACCTTTTTACATACTCATAGTCTAATATTCACCGTAGATAAGATGTCTAACCTTTTTAAGTCTCATTTTCCCCCACCCTATAAAAGGTAGGAAATGTGCAACGATTATTGACTACATTTTCATCTCAGCCTCTCTGGGAAAGTGCTCACTTTCTTTTAACAATTTACACAGTCCATTCAGTGATTCACAACCCCTTGATCTTAGTGCTCGAAGGGGTAGGTAATCAACTGGTGCGTCCAAGCACGGGAAACATCACTTACAACGAAACTTTTACAACGCACTACCATTACAACGCAGTCATTACAACGCAAACCATTACAACGCATTGCGCTGGGGGGCGCTCTAGGATAGGGATTAGGTAATTTACTATCCAATAACCTTCCCTAGTATCCACGGGGATTGGAGTTGGAATAGTAAATTAAACTATTCACTATCCAACACCCAAAAGCGCTATGCGTTGTAATGGTATGCGATGTAAAAACCGCGTTGTAAAGGCATGCGATGTAAAAGCATGCGTTGTAACGTCATACATCCCTCAAGCACACCCGAAGGTTTATTATCTTTAACCGACATGGGGAAGTGACTACACTGGTCGCAGATAAACCTTAAGGCTTTTATCTACTATGACAACAGGAGATCCTAACCTGCTTTGACCTCTTAGCCTTTGGTGAAGAGATCATAAGCGCATTCTTTTCCATCGCCCAGTCGATTGCTAGTTTGTTATCAGCACCTGCATTTGACCCTGTCCCTGAACATCCAACATGGTTTGATGCTGAGTGTCTTCAGGCACTCTGTCTCCTAAAGAAAGCTTTGTAGCCGATCCCTCTAGATAGTGCTTGGATGGCAAATCGCCACAGTCACAACAAGGGGGCCCTTAAGGAATGGAAGCGAGTGTTACAAAGACAGGTATGGGATGAATGAACCCAAGCGAGTGAGCAGCGGGATAGTACTCTCTTTTGGCAAGTCATAAATGGACCCTGCTGTTCTGAGCCATCAAGACCCGCACTATTACCTTACATTACGCCGGATCAATTGATCACCCACTTTGAGGGGTTTATAACTTCAGACAAAGTGAGGGAACCAGTAATGAGGTAGAACCCTGCCCAGCTGATAGCCCTGTCATCTTTTCCGTGAACGAAGTATGTCTGGGCATGGAGACATTTTACCGGAATAAGGCACCAGTACCTGATGGGATCCTTCCAGATTTTTTCCGGGACATCGTTGATGTATGGGCTCGGGTTCTGACTAGAATGTTAAATGCAGCGGTTAGGAATGGGATGCCGTCTTCATGGTCAACCGCTACCGTCATTCCAATCCTTAAGAAGGGGTATAAGGATAATCTACATTGTTACCGCCCCATGTCCCTCATTGATTCTACAGTCAAGGTCTTATTAACTAGGCTCTCCTCTTGGGCAGATACAAATCAAATTATCTCTGAAGTGCAGTTGGGTTTCCGCTCGGAAAAATCAACTACAGAGCTATGCCTTAACCTCTACTGTTTAGTTTCCAAATATATGGTAGCCCAACCTAGCGTCCTTTTTTTGGGCTTTATAGACCTCACTTCTGCATTCGATCTAGTGAACCATATGAAACTTTGGGCCCTACTTAGTTCCCTGGGAGTTGAGCCCACTATTGTAACTCTTTTAATGACCCTTCATGCCCATACCACCGCAGTAGTTAGATACTCACACAGAGCGGGACTTACTGATCATTTTATTGCACTAGGGGGGTTTGTTAAGGGTGTATCTTACCCCCATTTTTATTTACAATATATATATATATCGCTTAGAAGCTGCCCTGACATCATTACAGACTGACTGCCCTCGAGTGGGCAGGAAAACAGTGGCAGTCCTATTATATGCCGATGACGCAGTGCTGATGGAATGCACACCGATGGGCCCACAGGCCCTGATTAATGGATTTGTTGTTTTAATAAACGGGCTGGACCTGTCGGACAACTTCACAAAATCGCAAGTTTTGGAAGTTGGCCCTCGGGCTACCCTATCTAAGACTTTTAAGGCAAGAGCCCACATTTCAGCCAATGTATCGGCCTTCCCTTATTAAGGAATTTTATTTGATGCAAAATTGAACTGGAAACACGTGATGGAGGGAAAGTTAGGAGACTTGAATAAAATCATGGGAGCCATTGCTAACTATACCCCTAGATTAGGTACCCGGTCACTAGGGGTGATTTTAAGGCTCTACCAGTCCTTCTGCATCAGCAAGGTCTTGTATGGAAGCGACGTCTGGTGGTATACCGTGGTTGACAAACAACAGATCGCAAAAACAAGCTCCTGAGATGAATCTTGAAGGTTCCCCACGGTACCCCCTCGTATTTCATACAGAAAGAATTAGGAGTTAATTATATAGCCGTCCTGGTGGCAGTAAATCCATTGCTGTTTTGGGTGAAGATTTGGCCTAACAATGAGGCAGAATTTAACCTCACAATCTTACAAGATTGCCTATCACTAGACCACGCACTCAAAATCCCCCGGTTACGGTAGATCAAATAATACCTTACAGGCCTAGGTAGATCAGATATTTTCCTCAAATACGACACAGTGAAGCCCCAGGATTTGACAACTTGCCCTTGTGGCTGCGATGATAGGTCTCCACAGGATACCCTACATTTTGTCCTTCTATGTAAATATTTTACCCATCCGAGGAGATTGTTTTTTAAGCCCCTTTTAAAAGCTATGAGATTTAGACAAGCCCAGGTTGCTCTAATGTATTTGTAGATTTTTTCCCAATGATTATACCCTTTTTGCAGTCACAAATGTCTTGAGAGCAGCACTCAGATCCAGAAATTCATGATGCAATTTATGGCTGCGCGGACTTTGTGATTTTACACAATATTCTCAATGAATTTCAACTGTAATGTTGATCTGTTTTACAGCTTCTTTTTATCTTTTATGGTTGTGACTACTACCAAATAAAAGATTATATAATACTTGTTGTACCACATGAATATTGTTTTGCTGATTGGGACAGCTCCTATAATAAACTAATCAGTACCTGGAAGTTCAAGAAGGAAGAAGTGGGGGCGTGGCTAGACGAGCCAGTATGGCGGACGTGTTTTAGCTGTGCTCTATCCAGCCCAATAATTATCCTGCTAAAATCCAGACTTCTTCTACCTAAATGAAGCCCTGGGGAGACAGTGGAGCACCCGCAGCCTGTCACGACGATCTGCTGGAGTTTCCGAAGCCGAGTGAGACCGGGGGCCAGAGCTGGGGTCCCTGTGAGGTGCGGCCTGGTGTGGAGCCGGGAAGTAGATTTTCACGGGCCGCGTGGTCGTAGTGAGACACAGCAGCCGGATCCTGTGCATTGCCCCGTGGGTTCCCAAGGTGGTGGTCTCCGTGAGAGGTGCATGAGGGGCGCATCGGTCCCTGAGGAGTCTGTGGTGCGGCGGAGTCGGTGCGGCTCCAGGTCGCATGGCAGCTGGCTGAATCAAGTGGGAGAGATAAGGCGGCCGGAGCGGAGACAGCGACCCGGGGCTGTGAGTACTGGTAGCCGGGGCTCCCTCCTGTGACGTGACAGCTGGGGTTTGGAGCACCGGAGGCCTTTGGAGGGAAGGCCCCCCCCGCATCTCTGCTCTGAGGACCCCCCCGATGATCGGCGGTGGGATCGCACCGCGCGGGGAGGCCTGCACAGCTCCTGGAGATATGACTGTGGAGTCGGGCCTTGCGGCGGTGGGTGAAATTGCGGCCCCGCTAGAAAATTGAGCCTGCAGAGTGCCCCCGAGATTTGGCGATAGAGGGGAGGCGGCTGTGGAATCCGGTGGTGGCCGCGTATCTGCTTGCAGTCAGTGCTGGACTGGGAGGACACCTGCGGCGGCCAGGCTGGGCGGGTCATATAGGTGTAGAAAGTGGCAGAGAGGCTGGTGCGGTGTCCCGTGCCTGCCTCTCGAGGACGATGGAACCTGGGCTGAGAACGGCCCCCAGCGAGTTCAGAGCGGTGTGCTTGGCCGGGCACCAGGGGTGCTAACATACGTCCATTGGAGCTTCCCCCCATTTCCCCCCCCGGGAGGTGCCTGTATCGATGGTCGGTTAGACCGAGAGGGGGGGCCCCGGAGACTGTGATTGAGTCTGTGCCCTCCTGCGGGTAAGCGGGGACAGGGGGATTGAGGAGACCCCCCTGCCTTTGGGACCCGGGTAGCGGCAACTGGACTCCCCTCAGTGGATTGCGGGCCCTGGTTCGAGTGTGCCTCGCGGTGGGGAGTGGCAGGGTCGTCGACCGGACAGTTGGCGTGTACACTGTGCAGGATTCTGTGTGGGCAGTGGGCCGGATCTGAATTCCGCCTGTGGCCATGACGAAGGGCAAGGGTAGTGGCGGTGCTACAACACATGGGCTCATTGACAAATTCACAGGTCCGGGCGGAGGGACAGGTGCGGCTGGAGGGCAGCAGGAGGCCGTGCCGGATAATGTGGCTTTGATGGCGGCCATCACACAGTCTCGGGACATGCTGGACGCAAAAATTGGCGCAGTGGGCTCAGATGTCATGCTACTGCCACAGGATCTGCAGAATGCAGTGTCCCGCATTACGGAGGTAGAGACACGGATTTCAGGGGTGGAGGACGACGTTGCGGCCCTGAAGCGCAAGGTGGCGAATATGGAGAATTCCCAGAAGGGCCTGATGCTCCGGGCCGAGGGCGGGCCAGACGAAATAATCTGCGCTTTGTTAGCTTTCCGGAGGGCTGAGAGAAAGGAAATATGGAGAGCTTCCTAACGCAGTGGCTGGAAGGCTTGCTACCCCCGGACGCCATCTCGCGATGTTTTGTGATAGAGCGGGCCCACAGAGCTCTCAGTCAGAAATCTCCGTGGGGCCTCGCCCACGGCCGGTGATCGCAAAACTTTTGAACTATCATGACCACGATACTATACTGAAGCAGGCCAGGGTCAAGGAACCTCTGCTCTTTGAGAATCAACGCATCCTGATCTTTCCGGATTATACACACGTGGTACAGCAGCAGCTTCAGTCGTTCATGGCTGCTAAAGGCCGCCTGCGAGACCTCAATCTCCCCTATGCCTTGCTGTTCCTGGCCCGCTTGGGGGTGGTTTCCTAGTCTCGCACCCACTTCTTTCATACCCCGGAGGAAGTGTTCAAGTGGACGGATGAAACGGTGCGAGTGCATACACCGCCAGGACTGGAATCGGACTCCTCGCTGAGCGAGGCGCAGTCGAAATCTTCCCGAGGGTCACGCTGGAGGAGAAACAGGCGATCTCGGTCCCAACGGCATTCTGCGTCTCGGGGAGCCTCCACCCCAGGGGCCTCGGCTCCTGGGCAACCGACAGTGGTCCCCCTGACTTTTGCTTCCTGATGGCAGGATAGTGCCAGGGTCCTCCCCCTATTAGGTTGTCATGCATATGTACTGTATATGCTTAGAGGGAGTAGTGTTATTGGCGGACTTCCCCTTTAGTCTGGTACTTCTGGGGGGTGGGCCTGGGAGGTATGGGCTGTAGGGTGTGAATCCATTGGTGTGGGCAGCTGTTGGTCCCCCGTTGGGGGGCGATTGTCAACCATGCCGCAACAGGTACTTCAACGGTTTAGGTTTAGGGTGGGGGAGGGCTGTCAATTCAGGGGGGGATCTGTTCTTGTTGGGTTTGAGTCGCACAACCATGAGGGGTTACATACACATGTTATGCACACGTCCGCAGGGCCCGGTGCCCGAGCCGTGGTCCTGGCTGCTCCCTGATGGCAGGTAGCACTGACAATGCTTCGGGGCCACAGGGTACCCTCCGTATTCTCAGATGCAATGTACATGGGGTCCTGGATAAAATCAAGCGAGGGGCAGTTTTGCGTCAGGTGAAGAGAGCTAGGGCTGACATGCTCTTGCTACAAGAGACCCACCTAATGGGTACTAAGGCCCTATGCTTGCAGCGCTATGGGTATCAGCAAGTATTTCACGCAGGGTTTGCGAGGGGTTCACGAGGAGTTGCTATTTTAGTGCATCGCAGACTTTCTTATATTTACTCCAAACAGTGGGCTGACACACAGGGGCGATATTTATTTGTTAGGGGTATGGTCGGAGAGGTTCCCTTGGTGTTGGGCTGCGTATACGCCCCCCCCCTGCAGTGGTCGCTAGTCGAGAAGTTATTTACAGTGTGGGCAGACATCCCGGACGCACTATCGGCGGTGTAGGGGACTGGAATGATGTCTTAGACGTGGCCAGGGATAGCTGCAGACCGGGGGTGGCCCGGGTGGAGGCCACTCCACAAAACTACACAATATGGTCGTGGGCTTGGATTGGGTGGTCACGTGGCGGCGTCTTTATGGCGATAAGCGGGAATATACGTATCTTTCGGCAGTCCACAAATCCTTTTCTAGATTGGATTATATATTTGTCCCACGAGAAATGGCTGAAGATTCTTCCGCGTGTGCTCTCGGATCACTTCCCTGTAACCGTTGATCTCCGGATGGGAAGGGGGCGACAACCGTTTCGTTGGCACCTCTCGGTGTGGCACCTGCAACAGGAGGACTACAGGAGACATATGAGCGAGGCAATTGCTGATTTCTTGGTCGGGAACGTGGGGTCGGTCGCTAGCGCCGGGACGCTATGGGAAGCGTTGAAACCCACATTACGGGGGGTGGATATCGCATGGTGCGCAGCGGCCCGAAAGAGGCATAGGGCGGAATTGGTGCGTGCCGAGGCGGAGATCGAAACGCTGGAGCGCCAGGGTCGTGCGGCGGGTGGAGGTCAGGCGGTGGGGCAGCTGCTACTAGCGCAACAGTCCTATGCAGCTCTCCTGCTGGACGAGGCACGGCAGATCCGGCTTGCAACACGCAGCAGAATATGTCAGTGGGGAAATAAGTTTGGCAAAATGCTGCATGCTCTGTCAAGGAGCCTTCCATGCTCAGGCCTTACCGCGGATAGTTGATGAAATGGGTGCTCAGATAGCGGACCCGGGTGCATTAGCGGAGAGCTTTGCTTCGTATTATGCAGATTTATATGACCGAAGGAGTGCCTACCAGAACACATAGTGGACAAGTTCATAGCGGACTTACCGTCTAAAGCAGTGTCTGATGAGGTGCGCGATCGGCTGCAGCTCCCACTGACGGACGAAGAGCTGGGCACTGCCCTGGGCGAGCTCAACTCGGGGAAAGCTCCCAGACCGAATGGGTTCCCCAGCGAGTTATTCAAGAAATATCATCTGCAGCTAACCCCTCACTACCGGGCGGTGCTGGAGGAGGCCAGGGAGCAGGGTAGACTTCCCCCAGGCTGGAGGCATGTGGAGGTGGTGATATTTCATAAGCCGGGCAGACCCCCGGAACACCTCCTACTGTCCAATCTCCCTTCTGAATGTGGAGGCCAAAGTCCTGGCCAAAGCGTTGGCCAACTGGCTCCTACCTCATATTTCCATGCTGGTCCACCCAGATCAGGCCGGCTTTATGCCCCATAGGGCGACCAGGCACAATATTGGGCGGGCGCACATGGAGGTGGCGCGGTCCGATGGACTGGGGAACAGGTCGCACTCCTCCTTGCCGACATAGACAGGGCGTTCGACTCATTGAACTGGGTCTATCTGTTCGCACTACTGCCCCGGCTAAACCTTGGGCCCCGCTTCTTGTCCTACTTGTGACTTCTCTACACTGACTTGACGGCTTCGGTACGGGTGGCGGGAGCGATATCCTCCAGTTTTCCCATTGGGCGCGGCACCCGACAGGGTTGCCCCCTCTCGCCCCACCTGTTCGCCCAGGCTATGGAGCCGCTAGCGGCGTGGGTGCGCATAGATGCGTAGCTGCGTGGGCGCAGGGGCTCTCCGATAGGACCGCAATGTATGCGGACGATGTTCTCTTCTTTCTTACTGATCTCAATAGGTCAGGGTCGCGGCTCTTGCAGATGATGCAGATCTTCGGAGAGTCATTGGGGCTATATATGAACCCCCGCAAGTCCCCGCTATGGGTGCTGGGGGAGCGGTCAAGAGCGGGGGATTGGGCTTCCACACTTCAGGGAGCCTTAAGTATCTGGGGGTGTTTGTATCGGAGGCGCCGACTATCTCCTGGGAGCGGAATCTGGCGCCAGTGTGGGACCGAGTTCGGGCTGATCTCAGGACCTGCCCCGTATGCCGCTGATAACTTATGGCAGGTCAGAAATCTTCAAAATGGTGGCCTCACCCGACTGCTATACCAGCTGCAAAACCACCCATATCCGATCCCGCCCAAATGGTTCCGGTTGGTGATCTTTGTGCTTGAACAGTTTCTGTGGGAGGGTGGTGCGGTACATGTGGCGCTACGCACATGCTTTCTCTCCACTTATTGCGGAGGGTTGGCGACATCAGACATCCTCTCCTACTACCAGGCCTCTCACCTCCTTTTCCTAAATGAGTGGTGGTATGGTGACAGGGGGGACCCAGCCTACATCTTGGAACGCTACCTCATGGGGTCTCAAACACTACACACTATACTCTACTCAGCGCCGTTACGGAACACACTGCCATCGGCCACGCAGGTAGTGTTTCGCCTTTGGAGACCGGCACCGTATAGGGTGGTGGAATACACTGACTGGGGAGACCCCCCTGTGGCATAATGGCCGTTTGCCCAGCCTTGCAACACTACAGTGATTTCGGGGGTGGGATAACATCGGCATTTCGACCTTATTAAGGGCCACAACACTTAAGTCCTTTCAGGATTTATGTAGGGAATTTGGCATGCCACGCTCCCAGTTCTTTAGATATCTCCAGTTCCGTCATGCCATGTCTCCCAGCCTGGAGGGATTGGAGTCGCTCCCAGAGTTTAGTCCCCTAGAAGCAAAGTATTCATGGGGGATTTGGAGACGAAGAAGATATCTCGCATTTACCAATCATTGGTTACACACTGCTCCCCCACAATTAAGAAGCTCCGGGAGACATGGGAGGGGGATGTGGGCGAGTTGGAGGAGGAGGACTGAAGAGAGGCTCTGGCCACCCTCAGTGGGGCGGCCATAGCGATGCGTCTCCGTCTCATCCAATTTAAACACTTACATAGAGTTTATTTCACCAGGGCTTGGCGTTGGCGGGCAGG
Organism: Lissotriton helveticus; assembly: GCF_964261635.1. Lineage (NCBI taxonomy): Eukaryota > Metazoa > Chordata > Amphibia > Caudata > Salamandridae > Lissotriton > Lissotriton helveticus. The sequence goes on along the minus strand of NC_136057.1, from coordinate 1,009,048,720 downwards.
ACTGATCGCCTCACTGGAATGCCTCCGCTGTGGCAGGGAGGAAGGGACGTTCTTGCATACAGTCTGGTGTTGTGGATCCCTGGACCGGTTCTGGCGGGGGGTTCTGGCCTGTCTATCCGAGGTATTGGGGTGGGAGCTCCCATGTACGCCACAGTTTGCCTTGCTGCATGTAATGGATGGGGTGGGTGGCAATGTGTACAAAAGGCACCTGATGCAACTGGGCCTCACGTTGGCCAAAAGGGACATTGCCAAGGCGTGGAAAGATCCACGGGCCTGTCTGGAAAAACAGGTTAGACTTTTGCATGGGGTTGGACCGGCCAATTTTCGTAACCAGGGGGTGCCCTTGGAAACATTTTAAAATTTGGAAACGTTGGGCAGATTATAGGGGCCTGTGGCTTGAACACCCCGTGGTGCTGTATGATCTTCCGGGGGAGGGATGGATGGGTCGTGTGGCGCAGTGGTAGGGTGTGGGGGGACCTGGGTGGCGGGTGTGCATGTACAGTTCTTTTTCTATGCATTTTACTTCATGTGTGGGTAGAACTTGGTGGATTTGGTGCGACTCTGGGGGTAGGGACATGTTGGGAGTGTGGGGGGTCGTTGGGAAGGGGGGGCAGTTGATTTCTAAATATGGCTCTGTCATATATTTGCTTGTTTATGCTCACAATGAAAAGTCGATTGCCCTCCAGCTGATGTAATGTTAATTACTGCAGATGTCTCTGGTGTGCAGAGCCCTGCAACACACATATGCAGTCTGACAATAAAATATTTTTTTTTAAAAAAAGAAGGAAGAAGTGGGTCTGTGCTTCCTTTCCTAAAGGAAACTGTGTAATCCAATGAAATTTCTTTATTTGTTAGCCACGTGCTATTCCTGAGTACCGACATCATCGCAACTTATGGCGTCACAGCGAAAATGGAAAGTTGTTTTTGGGAACTGTTCTTTTTGACAAATGCGTAGAGAAAATAAACTTAAACTAATATGCTACTAAACAGTACACTTGCACTTATGTCAATATATCTATATATGTGTTTTACACTTCACCGAAAACATGGGGTATTTGCAGCCACCGATGTCTTCACAACTTCCGGTGACGGCGCAAAGATGTCAAAGACATTTTAGATGCACTTGTTTCGACAAATGTATACAAAGGGGAATGTTAATTCAATATCTTCCTAACAGCTAGAGTCAAGCTTTAAATAAAACATGTCTCTATATCTGTTTAATACTTTGCCAAAAACACGCACTAATCATGATCATCGACGTCGTCGCGACTACCGGTGTCAGCTCGACAAAAGAAAATTCATTTCAGATGCACTTTTTTCAACAAATGTATACAATGGGGAAAATTAAATCAATATCTTACTAAAGAGCTAGAGTCAAACTTTAAATAAATATGTTTGTATATTTGTTTAACACTTTGCCAAAAACACACACTGTTTGTGGCTATCAATGCCATTGCGACGTACGGTGTCAGCGCGGAGATGGGAAATGCATTGTAGGTGTTCTTTTTTCGACAAATCTATAAAAAGGAAAAAGTTAAATCAAAAGCTTACTAAATACCTAGACTCAAACTGATAATAAAACATGTCTATATATGTGTTTAACACTTTGCCAAAAGCATGGGGTATTCGTGACTACTGACATCATTGCGAGTTCCGGTGTCGCCGCGAACAAGGAAAATGCATTTCAGATGCACATTTTCGGCAAGTCTTTACAAAGGGGAAAGTTAGATCAATTATCTAATCATAGAATCAATATGTAATTATAGAAAAAAACAAGGATGTTATAGTTAGGAAATAGAATTTATAAAAATGTAGGAATTTACTGAAAAAACAAAGGTTACAGGGATGTCATAATTAGGAAATAGATTTTGGAAAAAAAATAGAAATTCACTGAAAAAACAAAGGTTACAGGGACGTTATAGTTAGGGTCAGATTTCACTCATATAAAACCAGAGAAATTCAGCAGTCAGTTATCTGAACTAACTATAAATCGCCCTCTCACAATGCAATGCTTATGACCTCACATATTAATCACTCATGACATGGTCATTGACATCACTGATGACATCTCAAATGACATCACTGATGACATCATCCACAAAATCTCCAATCACACCCCAATATAACCATTAATACACCCACTCCAACTTCCACACTACCATTGTCAAAACCATTGGTACACCCATACTAGCACTAACACACCCACTCAGTGATTCATAGGTGCACACACACACACACACACACATCCACTCAGTCACCCATACAGCCACTAATAACCAACTCACTCACTAATACAACTACTGATATATCCACTCATACACCCATACAGCCAATCACATGCTGTCAGTCACCCATAGAGATACTCACACACCAACTCACTCAGCTATAGATTAAATCACACAGCCAATTACTCACATATACAGTTATAAAAACCACACATTCACTTATTCATACAGATACTAACACATACTCACTTACCTATAGTCACTGACACAAGTACACACCTGTACAGCCACTCTCACAATCACTCACTCACACATACAGTCAGTCAGTCATATACTCCAACACTCACCTATACTGACTTTCACATTTGCAGTTACTCACCCATATACCTTTGACACATCCATTCACTCACTGACACAGACATGCACATACTCAGTCACCCATACAGTCCCTCACAGATGCACGCACTAATCCATACAGCCACTGACTCACCCACTCACTCATCCATGCAGTCACACACCTCATCACCCACCCAGACAGACACTCATACACCCATACAGGTATTCAGACAACTAATCAATCACCCCTACAGCCACTCAAGTACCCAATCACCAACCCATACAGCCACTTAGACACCTACTGACAGACTGATTCAGACACTCACACAACTTAGTCTCTCACCCATACATTCACTGAGATCCCTAATTACTCACTTACACAATCAGTCACACACCCACTGAACCATACATATAGGCACTCATACACCCACTGATTCACCAATACACCTTTGTATATATATTTAACACTCATAAACTTTTTAAAAACACTCACATTTACTGGATGATGTAATCAGTGGTGTCACTTGAGAAGTCATCAGTAATGTAACCGACCATGTCATGAGTGATATAATATGTGTGGTCATAAGCAGTGCATTGTGGGGGTGCAAGTTATGGATAGCTCAGCTAACTATTAACTGCTGAATTTCTCACGTTTTGTACGAGTGAAATGTCAGCCTAACTATAATGTCCCTGTAACCTTTCTTTTTATAGTGAATTTCTAAGGTTTTTTAAATTCAATTTCCTAACTATAACATCCCTGTAACCTTTGTTTTTTTAAGGGAATTTCAAGTTTTTAAAAATTCTATTTCCTAACTATAGCATCCCTGTAACCTTTGTTTTTTTAGTGAATCAGAATCAGAAAAAGTTGTATTTGATTTTAAAAATGAATAAAATCATAAAAGCAGAAATACAAAATGTCAATTCATTAGATATATACATTTAAAAATACATTAAACTCAGCAATAAGCAATCAATTTAAACTTTTTCTCTTTCTCAGTATGCTTTTTAAAAAGACAGATAAGATTCCAACACAGTACTCATTGTTCAATAATTGAAGAAATAAAAAGGCCGGACGGCATTGCCGCCATGTACCCCTTTTTAAAAATGGGATAATCCATCTGGCCCTTTCATTTACATAGAATTTACAGAAAAGAGTCACGTGCATAGTCGATGGTTAGCTAGATTATCGCACAGACAAAGACAAAGCTGTCTGGACCAGTCGTTAACTGTTGGAAATGAGACCAGACGATGAAAACAATCGAACTTAAACCTAGTCAAGATGTATCTATCGTAACCCCCTTGACACCATACTAAATAAGGTTGAATGGAGCTACAGACCAGGGTAAGTTGATGCTGGATCACAGTTTTTTGGGTAAACTCCGACCCCATTCTTAGGGTCTCAAAGTGGTTCAGACACACAGCTTTAAGGTCTTTTCTAGGTATTGAATATAAGGAATCAGGGTCACTATAAAGCTCAGTTCTCCCCAAATCATTGGATTATTTCCTGATGTAATTTAACCAAGGAATTTTTCTGACCTGGCCCATGCCCATAGAGTCTCTAAGAATGTCTCGGTTTATCCCAAGAGGGGATCCGGTCCAGGCTCTATGCCAAAGTAGCATAGGTTGCATTTTAATCACGTCAGTGATATGATGGATCCCTAGTTCACTGTGACAATTAAAATTAGCTGCACTCTGAGGAAGAGCTAATATAAATCTAAGAAAAGCATTTTCAACCACCTGAATTGGTGTAACATCGTGAAATCCCCAGACCCCTGCCCCGTACGTGGCGATGTTTATACACTTTGCCTGGTAGATTTTTAATAGGAACTCTGGTGGCCTTCTACCCATTTTTTTTTTTAAAGACATCACGGGCGCTGTTGATCTTTTAAATAAAAGAGCCCTACTCTTTACGGCAGCGCTCCAAGAACCAGTATCCTCTAGCAGAATGCCAAGGTAAGAAAACGTGTTAGTTGGTTCAATTTTATCTGTCCCAGCTACGTGTTTACAGCGCTTATTCCTGCCCTTGCCACAAGACATAACAAAGGTTTTCTTCACATTGAGCCTCAGTCCCCTATTGTCCATGAAGTCAATGTAAGTGGTAAGGGCCCTCTGAAGGCCGAGCTGGGTTCTGGCCATTAGAACCGCGTCATCCGTGTAAAGAAGGGAGACAATCTGCTTGTTGTTGAATTGCGGGGAATCACTCACACTGGCCACCAGTTCCTCCTCCAAGGCATTAGTATATAATGAGAAGAGGAACGGGGCCAGTATGCAGCCTTGTCTCACTCCCCTCTCCACGCGGAATGACCTGGTACACTTCCCCTTAAGACCATACCTCACCTTTGCTGATGCCCCCGCATATAACTGTCTCAAAAATAGCACCAGGGACTTGTCGACCTTGAGCCCTTCAAACATCTGCCAAAGCTGACTGTGATTAACACAGTCAAAGGCAGCTGTAAGATCTACAAATACCGCGTATAGTTTTCCCGGCTTAGCCTGGGTGTATTTCCCGTGTAAAATTAAAAAGTTTAAAACCTGCTCAACAGTACCCCTTCCCTCCCTAAACCCATATTGTATTATTATCTTCAGCCCACTCTTGCATTCTGTTCAAGATGACCCTTCCCAAGATTTTCATGAAAGAATCCAGGAGGGATATGGGTCTGTAACAAGCAGGATTTTCCAGGTCCCCTTTTTTAAAAATAGGTATTATTATGGTCTCTGACCAGGATTTAATAAAACCCTCTGAACAGCTGGCTTCAAGGACTCTTGTTAAAAGTGGGGACCATAGCTCATAATCGTTTGAATACTGATGTACGCACCAGACGCAAAAACAACAAATCGTGTATCCACAAGCACTTGAATAAATAAATAGAATTAAAACACCATTCATCCGATCGCCATGAAACTTTGGGAAGTTGTTGAATACACTCCCGCGATGGTTTCTGGCATAAAAATGCATTAAAACAGCATTCATCCGATCGCAAGGAAACTTGGGGAATTCTGGCATACATTTTTTTTAAATATTGGCCCCCCTGGGCCCTCATAATGTTTCGAATACTGATGTACGCACCAGACGGAAAAACAGAAAATCGTGTATCCACAAACACTCGATTAAATAAATAGAATTAAAATGACACTTTGAAATGTTTTCCATATTAAAATGAATAAGTTTCAATAAAAATGACACAATGTAAATTGAATGTTATCATAACGAGTTTCCTTGAATTTCCTTTCTAAGGAGATCGCAGCAACGCTCGACGGGTAAGCTAGTTATTCATAAAAACCAGGGCCTTTACTGCCTTCCAAAAGAGTGAACTATCCCTGCTGAGAGATGCTTCATAGAGGTTATTCCAGGCCTGATCTTTTATTTCTTTTTTGCGTTTGTTTCTAACAAGATTATAGGCCTTCCTGTATCCTCTAATTTCCTCATAATCCTCCACAGTCTTGTGAAGCGCGGCCTTTAACAGGGAGTATGCCTTGGTACACATAGAATCAAACCATCCATGCTTTAAGTTTCTAGGCTCCCTGCAGGGGCGAATCAAAGTTTTTTGAATTGCGGCTGGGATTTGAGAAAATGCTACCAGTACATCAGGATGGGAAATCTCTTCTCGCAGGCACTATTTGATAGGGGTTATGGCTTGTGACATTAATTTTGAATTCAGTGCCTCAGGGTCCTTCTTAGCCCAGCGCAGTGAATAACCATTCTGACGATCCAACACGCTGCCTTGTGTCCAGACCAAGCTCTCCACTGCAGAGATGCTCCAATGAGGAATTGAAATATTAATGCCTTGTGGAAAGTGATCGCTAAGCCCATTCAGATGGATACTAAATTTATTAACCAGCGTTGCAAGTCGATTAGGGAAAATGATAAAATCTATCGTGGAGCTGAAACCCCGTCCAATAAACGTGGTGTCAAACTCTACTGGAGGGGAGCACAACATATTGGCAAATCCTAGATCATGTGAGGCCATAACATCATTAAGACATTCACCCATAGTAGAATGTACAAAATGGGCCGCATGGCCATGGTCTTCTTCTTCAATTTTCACAAGCCCACAGGAATACTGGGTACAAACGAGGGTGTTGAAATCTCCTCCCCAAATAATAATAGTATCCTTCCCTTTTGATAAATTACTTAAGTCGTCATTTAAATTCTTCCACTGGTCAATGAAATTACCCCTATCAATATTGTTATAGAAGTTGATAACAGCTAACACAACGTGTGGGGAAAAATATATAGTCACAATTTGATAGCAGTTGTTTGTTTTTACGGTTTTTATCTTCTGTGCCCCCAGCATGTTTGAAATGTATATACATACCCCCTTTATGTCTTCCGTGCGTTGAATGCAATGTGGGGGCATGGTACGTGTTGTTCGTCCAACAGCCATGTCTCCTGCAGGCACAGTACATCACAGTTCTCAATAAAATCCGACCACACTGTGTTATTAACCTTGGATTGGAGCCCAAAAATGTTCCAAAAAACAAGTCTTATCTGCCCATGAGCATGCTTTAATTGGGGCCTTAATGCCAAGTCCTTCTCCCCCCTACTACAGCGCCTCTCTACCACTGTGGCAATACTCTAACTAATTTCCGCTACTTCAGCGATTGCTACTTCGCTGGATGCTTTCTTGCTTACAAGGGCATATCGGTCCACTTTCTGGCTGTTTAGTACAGGGAGATCTCCCATGTCTTGTGGGCCAATACAGGGATAATTATTTTGATGCTCATGAATGAAAGGGGGCGGATCAACTTAGGGGGAATACCCACCTGCTGCCCTAAGGACAGGTTTAGGTTTTTCCAAAAGGGGTACTAAATATCGTACTCTCTGATCAAGCTCAGGTTCATCACAGGTCACCACCTTCTTGCTAGCTTTTGTAACCCTGCGTCAATCCACCTCCTCCAAAGAATATACTGACCCAAACGTATTTGACACATCTAGATTATTTCTCCAGTGGTTGTTAAAGTTAGTGCCAGTAGGGGGGGCAGTAATTCTATTGAGCATTTTGGGCTGATAAACAAAGCCCAGTGGTAGCACATTGATTCCCTCGATCAAAGATCTATTTGTGCCCGCTCGAAGTAAAATTTCTTGTTCTAGGGCAGGGGAGCCTAAAGATAGTACTACACAGTCCCCTTTCAAAGACTTTCTAGTAGGACCCACCCATTGAACACGTCTTATCATTTTGAAGGAATCAAACATCTCTTGAGTCAAACCTGTTTTTGTCCCTAAGTAATGTAAAGATTTATTCCCCAACGTCATCCAGTTTTCTTTTTCTCCATCATTTGACAGTGGCACATTTGTCAAAACCACAGTAAAAGGAGCCGCAGCCGGAAGATTTAAATTGACATGGTTTAGTGTGGACACTTGTTTGTGGGTCCTTCGTGTTCATGGGCTCGTGCAAGTATCTACTCGTGATGGATCGTTGCAACGATCTCTACCAGGATCGTTTCCACCCCCTTCTATTTTATGATCCCTGTTAATTGCGCACTAGGAGAGTTTACCTTATTTAACCTAAGACCTACAAAACAACTAGATCTCTCCCTCTCCCTAAACTGTATACTGCGACTGGGGGCACAATCAACTGTTGACTGACTGTAGTTTTTGACTAAGCTCTGCCCCTTTCTGGCTCTACTTGTACATCCTTTAGTTGCCCTAAGATTAGTGTCAGGTCTTGCTCAATGGTATTGAGTCTCTTTGCCAGGGTACCAATGGACTCTTTAATAAAAGTGGTTAAATCTAATATTAAGTTTGTGATTCCAGTCATATTATTAGCTGCTTGGCCTTTATTTTTACTTTTAGTTTTAATAGGACTTGCACGTTCTTTCACTATATTAGTGACTGGACTATCCTTTGCGTGTGTAGACTTAGACTTCAAATGAGATTTTATCATTTTTGGGGTGGGGAGGGCCTTATGAACCTGTGGTGGTAAGGATAAATGTACCTCTAAATTCTTAGACACAGGCGCTCTTATTTGTGGGGGCAAAGGCGCTGCGTCGGCGTCAATTGATAAAATCTCATCCCTCTCTATTTGGACACAACCGTTCTGTAGTTCCACAGGTGCCTTTTTCGAGTTAGGTTTTAAGGCCCCCTCAGACAGGCTATGGGTGGAAGAGTGGGCTTTACTAGTGTCAATCGTACTATATGACTCTTTATTCAAAGCTTCCTCTACATTCAAAATTTGCTTTTCTAAAATGCCCACAGCCCCTGACAGATATTTCATTAAGGACGTACTATTTGAACATTATAATTTTCTTTTCCCCATGTTGAATCCAAAAGGCCCCTGTCCTAATAACAAAACGGGCTTTAACCCACGTAAGTTTCCTGCACAATAATCTTTTGGTAAAAAGCAAATAGGAAATCCCCCACTAGTGACATATATAACAAAAATAAACAGTATTCAAAGATTAAAAGAGCTGAGTTCAGCTAGCCACAGTCTCAAGAAGCCCTAAAAAACCCCCACACCAGTCAGTCAATATCAATGTCGATGAGCCGGCGTCGGGATGGCGGTAATACAGAACTCTCCACGGGGGTCCCCAGGCAACATGGCAACAAAGGCAATGGAGGCACAGCAGAAAGTGTTAAAGGTGCAAAACTGGTAGGAGAGTTTTTTGTGTGTATATATATATTCACTGAAAAAACCATAGGTTATAGACCATATATAGTTAGGAATTAGCATTTAGAAAACCTTATTTTAGATTTGAGATGTCATCAGTGATGTCATCAGTGATGTCACTGACCATGTCATGAATGATGTAATATGTGACATCTTCAGCAGTGGATTGCGGGTGCGCAATATATAGTTAGTGCAACTAACTATATATGGAATTTCAATGGTTTTGTGTGAGTAAAATAAGGTTTTCTAAATGCTAATTCCTAACTATATATGGTCTATAACCTATGGTTTTTTCAGTGAATTTCATTGGTTTTTTAACAGCTAATATCTGTAGCTGTAAAATGTATTCTTCTTTAAATCCAAAAATATATTTTATATGTTTATTAATAATTTTTTTTTTTTAAATATTTTTTTTCTTCGTTCCCGCTTCGCGAATCGGGAAACTTCCCGTTAGCTGACCTTGATGCCGCGAAATAGACCGCGAGCCGGTAAACGTTTCTTTACCGCAACTGCCGCGTTAGAAAACAACATCGTGACGCCTCCCGTCCACATGACGTTTCGCGTTGTCGCGTGATACGTCATATGACGTGCTACGTTAGCGAACTGGTACGCGAAGCGAGGCGCAAAGCGCAGGTTTCTGGAAGCAAACCGTGAGGCCCTGCAAAGCGCGTAACGTAAACACAGCAGGTCATGTGACTTGGTAATAACACTTTTCATTGGTTCATTTCACTTTTGGTTTCCTAATGATGTAAGACTAGGTCATATAATCTAAAATGAACACTTTTCATTGGTTGAGAACTATTGTTTTTCCCAAATGATGAAAATCCCTCCTTCTTTCCTCACTCTGACTTTCATCATTGTGAGAGAAAGACCCTTTGTTACCAGTGAGCAATGGCTTCTTTAGTAGCTTCAGCTGGTGCTTCCCCACCACCTCCACCACATCCAAGGAAGAGTGGACCACCTGCTCAAGTTATAATTCAGCAAGAAGAGGAAGAAGAGGAACAGGACGAAGAGCACAAAGAGAGGCACTTTTTGCCTGAGGAGCCCAGGACGTCTCACCGGAAAGAAAACTTCATTTGGCAATTTTTTTAAATTCCCAAAGGTCAGAAAAAAGTAAATGCAAGATACGTAACTTGCCTTATATGTCAAGATAGACTGTCCAGAGGGACCGACAAAAAATACAGTTTCGGAAACTACACAATGCATCGCCATATGACTAGGTGGCATCCTAACAACTACAGTGCTGCACAGTTTCGTAACGACCTAGATAATCTCCCTATTATGGCCAGAAGATCTGTTGTACCGGAAGTAACGGGACCAGAGGGCAGGGAGATGGTGCCAAATATACAAACGAGATTTCGTGAAGTAAAACAAGTCTGCGTACATTGCAGTGGATTCATTTGCTACGGAGAAAGTAGCATCACTCTGATCAACAGAGCTATTGACAATCATGCTCATGTTTGTCCGAAACGCCCCAAACAATAAATTCTTTTTTTTTTTTTTTGCTTCTGTTGAGCCCTTTACAATGAATCGTTTTCGTTGCCCCCTCCAAAAAAAAACCAAAAAAAATATAAAACTGTTCAGAAAAATTCAAAAAAAGTAAAAAAATGTTCAGAAAAATAATTAAAAAAATATAAAACAACAAAAACAATAAAAAAACAAAAAAAGTTCTTTTCAGAACTACCTCCCCGGTATTAAAAAATTGGTACAATATTTGGAACTGTGCCAACCTCTATTTCTCTTAGTTCGCTTCCCAGTTCGCTCGCCGGTACGCGAACCGGAAGCGAACCAAAAAAACAGTAAGTATAAGGGAAGGAAACAGACAGTTATGTTAAAAGAAAGACAGCTATAGGGGAGTAAACTAGAGATACTATTACCCGTAATCCACTGCTGATGATGTCACATATTACATCATTCATGACATGCTCAGTATGTATGGAAAGGGGCAGATTTATATTAACTAGCACATCCCCAGAGATGCACCAGTTAACGTGCACCGCTGCTCTACCACCCACAGTCTGCCGCATTTACAATCAGATAGGACAAAGCTGCATCAAAACCCTGCGCCTGCTTGAAGCAGGCATAGATCTTGACGCAGGTAGGGTGAAAGCTAAAGCAACAACTAAGTGTCGTGTGCAGAAGTTGCAAAAAAGGAAAAATGGCGTTTAAACCAATAATGAGCCCATGCTAACTTAACACAGTGTAAAGATATCCAGGATCTACATCAGTTTGGGGTTCACGAACCTGGCAGGTAAAAGGCACTGAGGCTTTGCACCGTGCATATCTCATCCCAAATCATATGTTGTTTGTGAATGAAACAATTTCCCAGACCAAATGCTTTGGATTGGCTACTTCTAAAAAATTAAAACACCCCTACTATCCCGGAGTTAGAGGAATATGATGGTTGGAGTAATTTTACTCGGTTGTCCATTAAAGATTTACAGGCCCTACTCCATAATTCTTCCTTTAACATTTCCAGTATAAATCCAAAAGGTTGGCTGCTTTGGCAACGTGCCTTATCCACGGTTTAATAACGCTGCCTTTTGCTTTATATAAGTTTTCAAATTGTATGAAATATATACCAATAGGTCGTTATGCACCTTTAGGTAGTGGTTTTCTTCATGAGGTCTGGTCGCTTCCATACACATACAGATGTTTCAAAGATGATCAAGAAGTTTATCTGAATGGAGAGGAATGCACTGAGACGCCAGATCATTCACTAATGTGTAGGCACATACAGTTACACGGTTCATGCAACAAACACCGACCAAATATGGCTTGCGTGTTGCAAGGCACGCCAGTTCCTGCTATCATCCCCACGTTCAAGTTGTTGGAAAATGGTAGTTATTTGATGCTCAATAATGAAGATTGTTCTGGGTTAATTAAAAGTATTCCTTTTATCGTAACAGTAAGTGAACGGGTTATTTGCTGCAGAAATGTTCTATTTCCTCCCACACATGAACATAGGGAGTTTTCAATCTGGCCACAAATACCAACCTTGGGAACAGATTTCAACGGCATGGCAAGAATAAGAGCTCTTTTGTCTCAGAGAGAGGTGGCCTTGAGTTCGGCCCGTGAAACTTTCGTGCTTCACATAGCGAACACCCGTACAGAGGTGCAGACCCTTTTAAATACAGATTTGCCTTTCCATTTCAGCAAGATGGTTCGGACTATCTTTAACGCGTCCTCCACAAAGGGCCTGGCGCACTTTTTTAAAGTTGTTACCAGTGGTCTCGTAACTTCATTTGAGAAAATCTTTGGAGTCATCCCTGCTTTCTTTCATTCTATTTTTTCCACTGTGCTTGGTGGATTCCCATTTTTACTAGCATTACCAGCGGACGCTCTTGTGCTTTTTTACATTTTTAAATATGGATGTCCCTCCTGTGCAAGCTCCCGCCCTGCAGCTGCTGACGCTGTTCCGCAATCGCATGCTTGAATATTATGGCACAATGCCGTTGGCGATATTAAGCACGGCATATGGATTATCTTTTCGATTCTCCTACTTCACCTGTGTCCAGCCTGTATTTCACTGCCTGACCTGTGATTTCGATTGGGCCATTGATTTGTGTCTCTGCGGACCGGTTTCTCCTGACGTCGACTTTAATCAGCTGATGACTCCTATCATTACTCACGAGTTGGTTTGTCCTGGCGAAAGGATTATGGCTGTGGCATTGATGCATGGACTAATTGGTCCCTGGAATTTACTGGCGGCAACACAGTCTTTCTTGGAACAGAGCTTTCTTGAAAACCCACCGAGCTGTCCTCTGATGGTGATAGAGGATCCGGTGCTGGGAGAGCACGTATGTTCTTTTCCGCTTTTAAATTGGATGGCTGAACTCTTTTCGGATGAAGACGGTGACTTCCTATTGGAGGCTGTTGCAGCTTATTTTGCATACACAGTTATGTCATAGACCTTTTTCATGTTTGATATGCTGAGTACTAGCATTTCATTGACAATTCATTGACTTATTTGTCAAGTTTTTATTATTTAGCTTGCCTATTGGCTTAAGCCTCGATAAAGTAGTTGGCTGTTTTATTTTTCTTTAGCATTACATTTTCCTAGTTTTTAATGTTTTACCTTGCGGACCGTCCACATATAAAGTTGCAATCTGCTCTCATGAGATGCCACTTCTATTATCTTATTCAGTTCGTTTCCGGATCATGGGGAAGTGTCATCTAGATCCTGGATATCTTTACACCGTGTTAAGTTAGCATGGGCTCATTACCGGTTTAAACGCCATTTTTCCTTTTTTGCAACTTCTGCACACGACACTTAGTTGTTGCTTTAGCTTTCAACCTAGTAGTTCATCGTGGTTTACATGAGAATAATATGTTATTGCTCTACTATCTGCTTTGCTTGTTAAACTATATCTGTACAGCAACTGCTGAAGTTTCAAGAACAACACGATACAGAATTGTTATGAGGTCTGATCTCCACGACTTCATACTCATAACATAAGTGCAGCTTCTGCCAATTCTGGGCATGAGGCAGGTTTTATATTGCTTTGCCGAACACACATACACAACACTTGATGCGGTTCACATGAAGAGAGAGCTGGTGTATGCTGATGTGATTCCTTCAAATCTAAGACACTAAAGTATGGGCACGCCCTAAACCAACACAAAGAGACCTTCTTAGCAAATAATATAATATGTGTATTAGGGAGGGTCAGATATAAGCAGCCGCGGGCCGTGGAGGGAGTTACGGTGAGGCAGGGAGGCGGGGAGGGGGAGGGGCAGGGTGGAGCCCTCTCCACCCTGCCCCTCCCCCTCCCCGCCTCCCTGCCCCACCGTAACTCCCTCCACGGCCCGCGGCTGCTTATAAGTGTTGCTAACTCTTATTCATTTACAGCATGTTAACATACTGTCACCATTCGCTTTTTATGTACTAGTAACTATGCTGGTAATTTTGCTACTGATAATATGTGTACTTCTATTATCTAAGATACTATGCCTGAGAAGACGGCATTAGTAAATAAACATTTCAAATACACATGTGTTCTTCTTAACTCCATGTTCTGGTTTCTAAGAAATATATAACGACCGACTGTTCATGAGTTCCACGTATCCTGAGATACTATAAGTTCATATTCTGGATTGTCTAAACATTGAGAGTTTGTTATATCCAATGTGACACTGTACCTAGCTTGCTAAGGGGTTTTTGATTACTAAGGTGAGTTTTGGGGCACCCTAATTCGCCGAGGTTCCAATCCTCTGTCCACAGTTCTGTGTGAGAACAGAAACCCTGCGACAGGGACACCCCTGAGCCTTGCTGGAGCTTCATCACACTTGCGATACAACTCCAGCAATGCGCCACCTTTACGGCACAGATACGTCACGCATCTGTGCTATTTTTGCCCCATGATGCGCCGCATTGTAAATGCAGCACACCATAGGTGACGGAACAGCGGCACAGAATGACTAACACATCCCTGGTGATGCGCCAGTCATCATAAATCTATCCCTATGCTTCTTATCTTGTTAGAGATGAACCGCCATATGTATCATCAAAGTTTTTTGCATTTCCTAAATAGCGAACTTTAAGGAATAAATAGCGATTCTTTACCATTCCTAGTTTGCGATGAGCTATTTGCTAATTACAAATTACCCATTCATTTCCATGCAGCAGGAGGCCCATAGGAATGAAGGTGCAATTTGCGATTAGCAATTACCTCATCGCAAATTACGAATTTTTCCGAGGGTGCAGGGGTGTCTCAAGAACACCCTGCTGCACCCCTGAAAAAGAAATTTGGGGGCATATGGCGCACATAAATTTTGAAAACATTCCTTTACCTCAAAAACGATTTTCAACTCATAATTTGAAAACACTGCACATGGGGAAATGACTTAAAATGTCCTTAAGACACATAAAAGCGTTTTTTGATTGCCTTTGCAGCATGTTTCAGTCACCTTTAACATGCCTATGTAACGCAAACATTCAAAATCTAAATTTGCCATGCACAGGTGGGAGCATATTTACAAGCAATTTGCTCCACAGACAAACTTCTTACATTGAAATGGGAAAAATAACATCAGAGACTCTCAATTACCTTATAAAGAAGCAGACACCATTATGTCCTTGTCATCAATATTAAAACCATTGCTTTTTCTCAAAAACGATTTACAAGTCATAATTTGAAAACACTCCACAGCTCCTATGCACATAAAAACCCTGTCAGTACTAATACTTCACATTTTCTCCAATTACAATTTCTCAAAGAAACACAATCTATTTGTAAAACACTTGAGACAAAGCAACATTTGAAAAACACAACTTTCTTCATAATTTTCTCCTTAAAGCACACTATTTTCTATCTAAATTAAAGAAATCTTTTCTCACCTTAGCAAATACTTTGAGTTTCAAAACAGTCTCAGAAACACACCAATTTGTCTTCAGCAGAGCAAAAGGTATGCACTCCAGAGTCTGCAGCTATCAAAAGCACAGAAATGCTGTAATTCTTCACACATATCTCTCATGTCACCCAATCAAAACTCTTCCCTCACTTTTTTTCAAATGAAAACCCTTCCCCCCTCTGCCATTTCATGCCTTTTCTGCATGGCAACCACGTCTTGGAAGACCTCTGGTGTTTGCAAGTTCACACAACAATGTTGCAATTGAACTCTGAACTCTCAGTGCACCTCATATCCACTGCATTCTTTCATTTAATGATTTTTTCTTCACCACTCAAAATACATCTTTCAAACAACTCATCCATGCACCCTAACTTTCTGTTTTCAGCAATCAAAATCCACCAATCACTGTTACTGCTTCATTAACACAGAAACTCCACATTTTTTTCATTTTAAACTCTTATTTTTTCAACTGCCATTTCATTGCCACACTTCATCTGACTGCAGGAGAACCTTCTCTCACCATGTTTTCTGTCTGGATTGTTGGACATAGTTACATCTATTGGGCTCAGAGGTATGCGGAGAACAGGAATTTACCTAACCTCAATTTACAAGATGTGGAAATTAAGTGGTTTGGCCACAGAGGATTAAAATGTCACCAATTGATACCATTGGTGAAAACCTTTATGCATTTGCAAAAACCTGACCTGTTAATTGTGCACTGTGGAGGTAATGATTTGGGCACTTTGACTGGGGTAGGTCTGGAAATGCTTTTAAAGGACACCTTTGAGCAATTGATGGCACTTTTTCCTCAGACTGCCTTGGTATATTCAAATATATGCCAAAGACAGAAATGGAGGTGGTCAAACCAATTTTGTCCACAAATTGAGAAGTCGAGGAAGCATGTAAACAAATCTGTTTCAGCTTACATGAGAGACCATGGAATGGGCTCCCTGTACAACAATAACTTGCGTTACTACATGCAAGATATCTACAGAGGAGATGGAGTTCACTTCTCAGATGAGGGCAACAGAGTTTTCATTTTGAATTTAAGACTGTGCATTGGTACCTACTTATAAGTACCTAAATGTACCATAAACCCAAAAGCTCTTCTCAGAGCTACCCTACATCTGATCACTCACAATTATTATTTTACTCTAACTTTTTTCACTAATTTTCAAGAAAGTACGCTCCCCAGAACGCTTCCCGGTTCGCGAACCGGGCGCACTCCACGCAAAAAAACTAAAAAAACGATATATATTTTTTTTGCCCTGCGAGACCCTTTTAAAGCCTCCACATCAAACCTAGGGGGTCAGGGACGACCTACTATGCCCCCTTATGGTCATCTGCCCCTTCGCTTTGGCCTCCTCTTGTCTCTCGATCCTACCGAGAGACAAGATGGCGGCCGCTACGGACTGTTTGTAATGTTTACAGACGCCGAAGAACCAATCAGCTTCGCAAAGCTCCGAAGCGGAGCGCTGTTACAGATATATATCTTTTTTTGAACGTTAATTTCTCAAAATCCACTGGAGCACATATATTGAGACCTAGCAAAGGCACATCGGGCTACCAGTCCCTACAATTTTGCCAAGTTTCGTGCAAATCCATTCAGCCGTTCGATTATTATTATTTTTTTTTTTTTTGCCCCGCGGGGCCCTTTTAAAACCTCCACATCAAACCTAGGGGGTCAGCGAGAATCTACTATGCCCCCTTATGGTCATTTGCCCCTTCGCTTTGGCCTCCTCTTGTCTCTCGATCCTACCGAGAGACAAGATGGCGGCCGCTACGGACTGTTTGGAATGTTTACAGACGCCGGAGAACCAATCAGCTTCGCTTCACAAAGCTCCGTTGCGCGAAAAGTACGCGAACTGGAGCGCTGCCCGGTCCGCTGTTACAGATATATATCTTTTTTTGAACGTTAATTTCTCAAAATCCACTGAAGCACATATATTGAGACCTACAAAAGGCACATCGGGCTACCAGTCCCTACAATTTTGCCAAGTTTCGTGCAAATCCATTCAGCCCTTCGGGCTAAACGTGAGGCCAACCGCCCTATGGAAAACTCAATGTTAAAAACACGTTTTGGGACCCCCCTTTTTTCTCGGCCCCCCCTTGACAAACCCCCCCAAATTTTCAAGGGCTGCTCAGAAACAAAATGTGCCATTTTCCTGAAAATTTCAGCCAATTCCATCCACAAACGCCAAAGTTATTAGACATAGAATTTTCAAAAATCCCATAGAGAAAAAATCCTAACTATATATACCTACTGGCGAGCGCCAGTAGGTAATATATATATATATATATATATATATATATATATATATACACATATATATATATATATATACACATATATACACATTTATATATACACACACACACACACATATATATAGTCACTGAAAAATATAAGGAGAGTGTTATTTACCCAGTAAGCCTCTGCTCTTGACATGTAGAGGTGCAGATTCACATGCTTTGCATACTCCTGCCATGTAGTGTTGGATCCAGATGTTTGCACTTTATTTTTCTTAGAAGAAGTCTTTCCAGTCACGAGGTAGGTGACTCCTACTTTCGGTGATAGTGCGCATGGGCATCAAATCCACTGTTAGATTGTTTTCCTGCAGAGGGTGAAAGGAAAATGCTACTTATCAGTATGCATCTGTTCTTGGCATGTAGAGCTGTAGATTTATATACTTGTGCATAGATCGCCATCTAGTGTTGGGTCCGGATGTTTGCACTTTATTTTTCTTTGGAGAAGTCTTTTCAGTCACGAGGTAGGTGACTCCTCCCTTGGATGATAGTGCGCATGGGCATCAACTCCATTGTTAAATTTTTCCCTACAGAGGGTGATAATGGAGCCAGTAAGAGTAGTTAGAAGGAGATGTCCATGTATGTATATATATATATATCCCACTCGATTGGCCCGGGCAGAGGCTTCCGAGCGCTCTCTTGGCGGTGCGAGGGAGATTGCAGCAGGGCCCCGCTGCTGAAAATTATATCGGTTTCTGCAAGAGCAGAGGTTCTCCCGCACTCCCGGTATTAAAGTACGACTGCAACACGATTTTGGTCGTTTAAATTTTCATTTATATCCACAGCTCGTAATCAGCATACTCCTCGACGCGTTTCGCGGCACCACGCCTCTTTCTCACGAGGCAAATTTACATTTGTGCATTTTGTCATCACGTTTAAATAAAGTATTGTGTTCACTTCTAAAAAAATGGGAAGGGGTGGTGGGAAGTGACGATTTACAAATAACTTCCTGTACAAAGTGCAGCTGAGCATTATGGTCTATGTAGTTCTTAATTCAAAACATTTTCAAAAACTTATATTTTTGTTATGTAGTTCCCTTTGTTACATATACTTTTACTCTATTTTTTCTGATGGCTGTTCAATAAAGTATTAAACATTTCAATAACGTCATTTTAGCCCTCTGGTGGGCATAATTTCTTACATCACATATAGTTAACTTTACTTATTTCCTCCAGTGGAATGCCCTGAGAGAATGGGTCCCCCACCAACAATGAGGGGCAGAGGAAGAGGCAGAGGACATGCCCGAAAAAACCAACCAGGAGAGGCAAGCGGCAACACAAACAAAAATTCTGGAGAGGGGCGCGTGGGAACAATGACCCGAAGCATGCGTCAGAAATGGAATTAGAACCAGGCACAGTGTCACAGTCTGAATCCGAAATCAAGGATACGGACCAAGACCTAGAAGTAGTCAACCTATCCAAGCGGAATCTCACTGAGATAGAATTAAATATTCTAAAAAGAGGATTAAGTTTCTGTCCTACCAACAACATCGACCTAGCAGAGACCAGAATCGATCTTTATAAATTTATAAGGAAAATTAAATTGGCAAAGCTGTTTGTGGAAAACCCAAAAATGGCCAGATTCGAAAGACAAATCCCACAATCCGCTCTCACTCTACCATCAAGAGATGCACAAAGCTTCATGACATTAATTGAACTACAGGAGGGTCAAGGAGAACCAGCTAGCATTGAAGAATATATTCCCCAAATGGGAGCTGGGTGCAGCAAATTGCGACCAACATCCAAATTCTATCCACAACTACCCCCAGGGAATAAAATTGACTTTTTCCATGAATGTGTCATAAAAGATTTATACAATCTATCACAACCCAAAAGAAAGGACAATCTCTCAACAGCAGAAAGACAAGCTCTTAACAATTCAAAAGGAGACATGACCATAGAGATCAAAATGGCCGACAAGGGCGGCAACGTCGTCATCCTGGACAAAGACACCTACATGAAGGAGGCGAATTCACAACTCAAAAACAAGGAATATTACACAAAACTTCCAAGCAATCCTATGAATAAATGGAAGGAAGAATTAGATATCAAACTGGATGGCTGGTTGGCTCAAAATTTGTTGAATGAAGATGAAGTAAAATACCTCAAAACACCTTTTCCTAAAATGGCCACTATTTACTTCTTGCCGAAATTGCATAAACACCCCACGAAACCACCAGGGAGACCCATAATCTCTGCAAAGGAATCTCTCCTGGAACCCATTGCTAATTTATCTAGACATCTTTTTACTACCATACGTGAAGGGTCTAACATCATACCTCCAAGACACTGGGGATCTCCTAAGACATTTACAGGAAACACCGTGGCAGACCACGTACAAATTAGTAACCATGGACGTGGTGTCTCTGTATTCGAATATACAAAATGACATTGGCCTGAGAGCATGTGAACAATTCCTGGCAGATCGAGACATACAATACACAAGCCACAACAAGATGCTAAAAGAGATGATTGAGCTGTGCTTGGAACAAAATGCATTCGTATTTGGGGACCAAATGTATAAGCAAATCAAAGGCACAGCGATGGGCTTTTCCTTTAGCCCTTCGTATGCCTGTTTGACAATGGGCCTCTGGGAGCAAGAATGGGCTTGGAAAATTGAAAATGAAAGATTCCAAAACAAATCAATAACTTGGCTTCGATACATCGACGACCTTCTCCTAGTATGGGACGGCACAAAAGAAGAATTCTCTGAATATTTCAACATCCTGAACAATTCAAATTACAATCTCAAATTCACCTATGAGATAAATGAATCGAGAGTAGTGTTTCTCGACACAGAGATATACATTGAAAATAGTGAGGTACACACGACGCTCCATCGCAAAACAACTGCCACAAATTCGGTGCTACATGCACAGAGCTTTCATCAGACCAGCTTGATCAAGAATATTCCGTACGGGGAATTTCTCCGCATAAAACGAATTTGCTCCAAAAAAGATGAATGGTTAAAACACCGCCAAAAGGCGGAATCAAGATTCAAAAAGAGGATGTATAACCAAAGCACAATTGAGTCTGCCTTAGAGAGAACTGAAAAACGATCACGAACTGATTTAATTGCTGAAAAGAAAACATCAAAAAGCGATGAGAACAAGATAAGACTGATAACAACCTATTCAACCAGCAACAACCAAGTCCTAGCCATCTTGAGAAAAAATTGGCACATCCTACACATGGACCAGACAACTGCAAAGATCGTAGGGGATCATCCACAAGTGACGTACAAAAGGGCAAAAAACCTACGGGACAAACTAGTACATAGCCATTTCCAAATGCCAAAAAAACCAGAAGCGTGGCCGAAAGTAAAGGTTTTTTTTAAATGCTCTGGATGCAAGGTATGTGCCATTGCGGAAAAGAAAAAGGAAATTACAATGGCAAATAACAGAATTTGGAAAATACAACAGCTCATCAATTGCAAAAGTGAATACGTCATTTACATAGTGGAATGTCCATGTGCCTTGAAATACGTGGGAAGCACGAAGTGCGAATTGAAAAAACGAATCCTTGAGCACGTAAGGGCAACAACAAATTGTGACAGAAGTAATGCCATCTCAAGACACATGGAAAAAGAACATAACAGTGACTGGAAGAAATTAAAATTCTACGCTATTGAAAGCGTCATCAACAACCCACGCGGTGGCGATCGAATCAGAACCCTAAGACAGAAGGAATCAAAGCACATCCTAAACTTTCGAACATTAACCCCTCATGGATTGAACCAGGACGAGGAACTTCACTACCATCTGTAACATCAATGCCCACAAAGTGTAATTAATTGCTCAAAAGACAACTTGCTCTGTCCTCCTCTTTATTGTCACCAATTTTTAATCATGATTAATTTTCCACCTTTTTTCACTTCAAGTAACCTAGCTGACTAGATACAAACTGTGCAGAGGAAAGTCACTAAAACCATGAATAGAATACCCCCTTAAGCAATTCATGCCCACGGGAAGGACAATAATCAAATGATTGAAATGAGCAACCGGCTGAAATTTAAAAACATGGAACTCTCATGGCATTCCACTGGAGGAAATGAGTAAAGTTAACTATATGTGATGTAAGAAATTATGCCCACCAGAGGGCTAAAATGACGTTATTGAAATGTTTAATACTTTATTGAACAGCCATCAGAAAAAATAGAGTAAAAGTATATGTAACAAAGGGAACTACATAACAAAAATATAAGTTTTTGAAAATGTTTTGAATTAAGAACTACATAGACCATAATGCTCAGCTGCACTTTGTACAGGAAGTTATTTGTAAATCGTCACTTCCCACCACCCCCTTCCCATTTTTTTAGAAGTGAACACAATACTTTATTTAAACGTGATGACAAAATGCACAAATGTAAATTTGCCTCGTGAGAAAGCGGCGTGGTGCCGCGAAACGCGTCGAGGAGTATGCTGATTACGAGCTGTGGATATAAATGAAAATTTAAACGACCAAAATCGTGTTGCAGTCGTACTTTAATACCGGGAGTGCGGGAGAACCTCTGCTCTTGCAGAAACCGATATAATATATATATATATATATATATATATATATATATATATAAGATATAACTGCAACAGGTATAGGTCCCCGTGGAGCCGGGTGGGTGTATATGAATCTACAGCTCTATATGCCGAGAACAGATGCATACTGGTAAGTAGCATTTTCCGTTCAAGGCATATGAGCTGTAGATCATATACTTGTGTATAGACCATACAGCAATTATTCTCCCAAAGGGGTAGTTAACCTGTAGCTGTTGCAGTAGTCTGAAATAGTGTCCGCAAAACTGCCTGGCCCACTCTAGCTTTTTGTGTTGCCAACACATCTACTGAGTAATGCTCTGTTAATGTGTGAAGAGTAGACAATGTTGCAGCCTTGCATGTGAACGACCCCAGCTGTTCTCAAGCAGCCCATCTGATCTCCTCTTTGGCGGCTGCCAACCTATTGCAAATAGTATCTGCGCCTACACACAAGGCAGGCCACACTTTAGATTTAGTATTTTCTAACATCTCTTCGATAGTTATGTAAGCCCCCTGGTCTGGTCGGATAACTATCTGATTTCTTATTCAGTTATGCTGCCTAATGCCAGCCAGGCCTGCGGCAGGCGGCCCACCGTGAAGAGAAATTGGAAAAAGTTAACTGCAGCAGTGCTGGGTCCTATTTTACAGAACAATCTCCCCTCTCTTTCGTCAGACCCTAATATAGATGCCTTGGCAATTAATCAATGGATCTCCTCGGCGGTAGAGGTCATTGCCCCAGCCAAAATGATGTTATCTCGTAGACTATACCCATCGGCCCCATGGTTCTCGGAGGCATTCAAAGAAGAAAAAAAAGGACTTGTAAAAGATTAGAATGCCTGTGGAGAGTAAACCATTGTGACCTGGCTAAAGCAATTTATAAAAATGCTTTGATAAACTTGCATAAGTCACTAAAAACGGCCAGGAGAAAACACATTGTTTCCTGTATCCACAAGGCAGACCATTCCAGTAAAGTAGTGTTTAAGGTAGTTCAGACCTTCTTCAAGCCCAAAGCAATAGAGACCAAAGTGCAACCTACTCCAGCTCTGTGTGAAGACATTTCTAGTTTTTAAAAAAATAAAATCCTAAAGGTCTACAACTCCTTTTCGCACCCAAGGCTACAGAGAAACCGGACTCACCTTTTGAGAGGGGGGGAGGTTCCTCTGTTTTCAAATTTCCTACCAATCTTGCATCAGGATGCAATGGCAGAAATTCAAAAATGTAGATCAGGGGCCCCAGATGATTCATGCCCCCCTAAACTCTGGAAAATAATATCCCATTCCCTTACTGATACGCTAACTCATGTCTGCAATACATTCCTTGATACTGGTGTCTTTCCTGATAAGTGGAAGCATGCTACCTTCTCCCCTTGAGAAAGAAACCAAACGGAGACCCAGGAGACCTTAACAATCTTAGGCCAATCTCTCTACTGCCAGCTCCGGGTAAAATGCTGGAGAAGTTGGTCCAGCGTCAACTGACCAACTTCATTAAGTGTAATGCTGTTCTGCATGAAACACAATTTGGCTTCCGGTTGCGTTTTAGCACGGAGATTGCCCTCCTTGAGGTGGCAGAATCAGTGAGATGGGCGTTTGATTCAGGGGCATTAGCACTGCTGGTGCTCCTGGATCTGTCCGCAGCATTCAACAATGTCGACTATGCTTGGCAGGTTCAGAGATTAAAAGATATAGGCTTTGGGGGGGAAGGTGCTGACCTGGTTGCAATCTTACCTCAGTGGCCGCTCTCAAAAAGTTGCCCTACGGCCATTTACATCTAAACCTAAACCTCTTTGGTGTGGCATCCTTCAGGGCTCTGTGCTGAGTTCTTACTTTTCAATGTGTACTTAGCTCCTCTCTTCTCTTTGATTGCCAACTGGGGTGCTAAGGCAATTTCTTACGCTGACGACACCCAGTTGTTTTTCTCTTATCAGGAGCAGACGGCAGAGACTTTTAAGAATTTTAAAGGGTGTTTGCGCGACATTGCCCTCTGGATGAACATAAATAAACTAAAACTTAATACAGGAAAAACAGAGGTGCTGTTTTTTGGAAACGGCCCAGTGAATGCGCCAGACCTGTGGTGGCCTTCAGAAATGGGACCTCCGCCCTCCCCCAGCTCTAGTATCAAAAATCTGGGGGTGAGATAGGAGGCTAACCTCTCATTCTCAGCACAAATTCACCGTTGGTTGCTTTAGTAAATTAAAAAACCTTTGTAAATTCTTACACTTGGTTCCAGAAGATTGTCTTAAATCTGTAGTTCATGCCACTCTAACATCCAGGCTGGACTACGCGAATGGCTTATATCTCGGCCTGCCTAAATATGCGATTAGACGTTTGCAGATGGTGCAGAATGCGGCGGCGAGACTGATTAGACACATTCCCTTTTGGCATCATGTCTCGCCACACCTACAGGATCTACGTTGGCTCCCAGTAGCGAAAAGAATAGAATTCAAGGCCTTGATCCTGGCCTACCGCGCACTGAAGGGAAAATGTCCCAGCTATCTTAAACTAAGACTCTGCTGTTATAAGCAAGAGTGGTCTCTGTGATCGAACACTCAGAACCTGCTCTGTGTCCCCCGCATTGTGAAAGCCCGGCTGGGTGGTAGGGCATTCTCTGCTAGAACAACTAAAATGTGGAATTCCTTGCCTGGGTTCCTTCGCCATGCAAATACAGAGTCCTGCTTCAGAAAGCACTGAAGACATGGCTTTTCAGCAAAAACTAGGTCTGCCCCCCAGCTTCTGAAACTACCCTGCATGTATTGCTTGATACTTGAGCGCCGGGACACCTCTGTTGTTGAGGTAGCTGTTGCGCTTTATAAACTTCAGTAGTGGTATTATTATTATTGCATATGTCGTCTATGGGTATATTCCCTAGGAATGCCGTAAAAGCCCCCAGTTTACGTGTAAAGTGTGCTCTATGGGTAATTGGTAATGTTCTTTTAGCCTTTGCATAGCATATTTGAATACACAACAATCCACCTTGTAATACCTGATTTTGATATGGCATTGCCCTTGTGTTTCGGGAAGGTTTTGTCCTTTCAATGTAATACAGCAGTGCACGTTTGACATCTAGTGTGTGTAGAGTATGTTCTGCCACTGAATCTGGTTGAGGGAAGAAAACAGGTAACTCAATCGATTAATTAATGTAAAAGCCAGAAACAACTTTAGGAAGGAATTTAGGGTTGGTTCGAAGAAACACTTTGTTTTGGTGCATTTGCAAAATGTTTCTTCTATGGTTAATGCCTGGATCTCACTGACTCTTCTGAGTGATGTGATAGCAACTAGAAAAGCCACTTTCCTTGTAAGAAATTATAGTTCACAGCTGTGCAATGGTTCAAAGGGTGGACCCATTAGTCTAGTGAGATCAATATTGAGATTCCACACTGGGGTAGGTGGATGTCTCAGTGGAGTAACTCTTTTGAGTCCCTCTATAAATGCCTTAATGACAGGTATTCTGAAAAGAGACAGATGTTGTCTATTTTGAAGGTATGCGGCTATTGCAGCAAGATGTAAGCGTATAGATGTGTACGCTAAATTTGACCATGTAAATACAGTAAATAGCAAATTGTATTTTGAACTGAAGCATCAAACGGGTTGATATGGTTGTTGTTACAATAAATATCAAACCGCTTCCATTTTGATGCATAGCAAGCTCTTGTAGTAGGTCTTCTAGCTTCTTTTATTATGTTCATACTGTCTGGCAGTAGATTCAACTAGCCAAACTCTAGGACTTCAGGTACCAGTTCGCTAGGTTGAGATGTGTGGGATCTGGGCGTCTTCTTTCTCCACGGCTCTGCATGCGGAAACTGGATGTGAGATGTAGTTTTTGATGAGGACCGACTGAGAGCTCCAAAAGGGTGGTGAACCAAGGTTGACGGACCAATGGGGGAGCTACTAGGATTAGTGTGACGGGCGTTAGCAGGAACTTCAAAACCACTAGTGGAATGAGTGTGAGAGGCTGAAAAGCATAGGCAAATATCCCTGACCAGTTTATAAATAGTGCATTGCCTTTGGACAATGAGTGTGGATACCTGAAGGCGAAGCTTTTCGACAGACCCTCTCCTTGATGGACTGAAACCTGCGAACCCCTCCTCCCCTCTCCCCCCCCCAGCGTCTTGAGACCCTCAAGGTTGAGTAGTAGCGCTTAACAAACGCATGATTTATTGATGGATTGAAGCTTGGGCATTTTGCGTTTTGGTGTGTGGCGAACAGATCTATGTCTGGGAAGCCACTATCTGAAATAACGGGAGAACTTAGGGGTGGAATTTCCCCTCATGAATCTGTTGTCTCTGCCTGCTAAGCAGATCTGTGATCTGATTGTCTACTCCTGGAAAGTGTTCTACTAGGAGATAGATTTTTTGATGTATGGCTCACCTCCAAATGGCCTGTGCAAGGTGTGACAGTTGGAGAGAGTGTGCCCCTCCCTGTTTCTGTATATAATACATGGCTGCCATGTTGTCTGTGTGTATCAGGACAGCTTTGCCTACAAGGTGAGTTTGAAAGGCTTTGAGCGCTATAAGTACTGCTAGCAGCGGGAAACATCCATTACAATGCAGTCATTAAAGGCAGTGCCTTTACAACCCAACTTTTACAGTGAAAGTGCCTTTACATTGCATGCCATTACAACGCAGTCATTACAACGCATGTCATTACAACACATGCCATTACAACGCATGTCATAGGGTAATGGAGAATTGTAAGTTTTACGGTGGGTATGGGATTTGGGGTCATGGGAATAGTAATTTTTACCCCTACGCTATCCAACACTTTCCCTACTGTTGCACTCACTGGAGTGGGAATAGTAATTTTGATGACACCCAGCTTGTCGTCACTATCGATAAAAGACTTCCGGATGCTGCCATCAAATTCCAAAACTGTCTGTCAGAAGTCTTTTCTTGGCTCAACCTGCACCATTTAAAATGCAACAGCGCCAAAACAGAAATAATTCCCCTCGGTAAAGGCACATTCTTTTCCCCCAAAGACTGGTGGCCTCATAATTCCGAAGCACCACCGAGCGCGGTTGCCTCAGCCCGCAACTTGGGTGTTCAATTTGATGCTTCCCTCAGCTTCGATGAACATGTGCGCATTACCGCAGGGCGCTGTTTCAGTTTGATCAGGCAATTAAAGAAATTTTTTAATTTTTTGCCTATCAGTGCCAGGAAATCAGTCGCGGTGGCGCTTATCCTCTCCCGGCTGGATTATTGTAACGGCCTCCTAGCAGGTATCAAGAAGTCCTCTCTGAAAAAACTACAAACTGTCCAACATGCAGCAGCCAGGCTTGTTTTGAAACTCCCCCGCAGGTCCTCGGCCTCTGCAGCCCTCAACGCCCTCCACTGGCTGCCCCTCCACAAGAGAATCCTATTCAAGCTCTTAGTCACTGTATTTAAAGCTAACAGGTGCATGGGTCCATCCTACCTGATTAAGCGCTTCCAGCGCTACAATCCAACTCGCTGTTTGAGGTCATCGGGCGCCAACTTCATCTCTGAACCCCGTATAAAATTAAAATCCAAGGGTGGAAAGACCTTTTCTTTTCTGGCGGCCAAGGCATGGAACCGCCTCCCCCCCAGCCTTAGGCACGCCCCCTCTGAAAGCCTATTTAGGAAATCCTTGAAAACCTGGATTTATGCTCAGTCCGACTCTTCAGTTCTCGCAGCTATTTGATCCATGCCCCCCATAGACGACCTTCTGTGTGCTCAGCGCCAAGATGCTCCCTCCGGAGCGAAAGTCAGCGCTTTACAAATGATAATAAATATCAAATATCAAATTTTTACCCCTATGCTATCCAACATTTTCCCTGCTGTTGCACTCACAGGAGTAGGGATAGTAATTTTTACCCCTACACTATCCAATACTTTCCATAATGTTACACTTACTGGAGGTGGAATAGTCATTTTTACCCCTATACTATCCAACACTTACCCTACTGTTGTACTAAAGGTAATATGCGTTGTAATGGTATGCATTGTAATGGAATGCGTTGTAATGGTAGTTTTTAAAAATGCGTTGTAATGGTATGCGTTGTAAAATCATGTGATGTAATGGTTGTTGCGATGTAAAAACAGTGTTGTAAAAGCATGAGTTGTAATGGTTTGCGTTGTAACGTAATATATTCCTAGAAGCTCTAGGTGATTTATGTGAAGTTGCTTTTGCTGTTTACTCCACATGCTATGAGTTGTGTGAGTTTGGAGATGAGCACCCCAACCAGTGAGTGATGCATCTGCTGTTAGCACTGTCTGTGGAACTTGGTTGATGAAGGGCCGCCCTTTGGAAAGCTTTTTTGGATTCCACCATTGCAGAGAGAAATGAGTGTGGCCGTCTACCAACACTTGATCTGATAATTGAACCTGAGACTGATTCCACTGACGTGCTAAGCATTCCTCAAGGCAACGCATTTGAAGTCTTGCATAGGGATCTATTAAGATGCAAGACACCATCATTCCCAGTAGCTGCATGAATACCCAAGCTTGTAATGAGTGGTGGGACTGTAACTGGGAAATGAGAGCCTGAATCTTGCGGATTTTGGCTGGATTGGGACAGGCTAGATCTTTTTGTGTATCAAGAGTGGCTCCCAAGTATGTGTGCGTGTTGGAGATAGGACTTCGAGAGATTTACTGTAAATCCAAGATTGTGGAGCATCTGTACTGTTTTGTGGGTGTGTTGTAGACACTTTACTAGTGAACTGGCTTTGATAAGCCATTCGTTTAAGGGAAGACGTGAATGTGTTCTCTTCGCAGATGAGCTGCGACTACTGCCAGGCATTTGGTGAATACTCTGGGAGCAGTGGTGACTCTGAATGGAAGCACTTTGGACTGGTAATGTTGTCCCACTACCACAAACCTGAGATATTTATGATGAGTGGGATGTATTGTAATATGGAAGTGAGCATCCTTTAAGTCTCAAGCAGACAGAAAGTCGCCTTGCTGAAGGAGTGGGAGCACTTGTTGGAGTGTCACCATGTGAAAATGATCTGATTGGATATACAGATTTAGGTCTCTGAGGTCTAGTATAGGCCTGAGAGAGCCATCCTTTTTGGGTATGAGAAAGAATATCCCTTGATACTTTAATAGGACTGGCTCTATAGCCCCTTTCTGCAATAAGAAATAGAACTTCTAATTTTAGTAGGTTTAAATGCTCTGGAGATATTTTGTGTGATCTTGGAGAAATGTTGGGGGATTGTTAGTAAGCTCCAGGCAATAACCAGATCAGATAATTTCTAGAACCCATCTCACTGAAGTTATTGTATTCTAGACAGGTAGAAATTGAGAAAGACGTCCCCCAACAGGTGAAGAATGATCAGGTGGGTGGAGGAGGCAACTCACTGTTTGTTAGCTGCATGGGAAGTACGTGTTGTGTTACCTTTACCTCTTCCTTTGCCATTATTGTCTCGAAATCTTCCTCTAAAGTAACCTCTGGAAGAGGGTGACTGAATGTTGCCTCTGTAGGAGGCTGAGGTATGGTCCGAGGATATGTTCTTTGAGCCCCCTCTCTAAGAGTGGTGAAAGGAGCCTCGATTGGAAGAAGACTGCAAGCCCCCATGGATTTTGCAACATCTGTGTCCATTTTTTTCTAAAGAATTATCTACTACAGGTCCAAAGAAGTGTTCCTTATTGAAGGGTAGATTCAAAATGGAAGCTTGGACTTGGGGTTTAAACCCTATAATTCTGAGCCAGGCATGTCTTCTTAAAAGAACGCTAGTGTTAATTGCGTGAGCTGCAGTATCAGCTGCATCTGAAGCACATCTAATGGATGTAATAGAAATAAGCTTTTCTTTCTGAATTAAATCATTAACTTTATTTTTATGTTCGTCTGGCAAGAATTGGAGACATTTTTCCTGCTTTTCATTTTGAGCTCTATCATAACGCACTGAAAGAGCCTGGGTGTTGGCAATACGCCAGTGATTGGCTGCTTGTGCAGCTACTCTTTTGCCAGAAGCTTCTAGAAGTTTGGATTGCTTATCAGGAGGAGGGGCATCTCCTGTGGTTTGAGAATTTGCTCTTTTGCGAGCGTTAGAGGCCACTAGGGAGTGTAAGGGAACTTGACCCTTGATGTAGATTGGGTCTGTAGATGCTGGCTTATATTTTTTGTCTACTCTAGGTCTGACAATCCTGGCATTCACAGAGTCCTTAAAAGTTTTGTCTGCGTGTTTGAGCATACACCTGAGCATGTGCACTGTGTGTGTTGTTCTTTGAGAGGAACTTGAGGTCTCAAAGAGAAAATCCTGTTCAAGGGCCTCTTTGTGAAGTTGGACCCCGCCATATTCAGCAGCCCCACTGAGTAACTCTATGTACCCTACATTGTCGTCTTGTGGAGAGGGTTTTGAAGGGTATAGATCAGGATAATTGTCTGTATTAGGATCTGTGTTGTAGTCAGTCCATGGATCAGGACTAATGTCCCCTGGTACCTCCCCACCCCAGTCCTCTTGGTGGTCAGGTGACTGTGATTGTGATGAAGGATTAGTACCAACATTTTTCTTTTTAAGTGGAATGTGGGTCCTTCCTCCATCTCTGGCTTCTATTTAACTGGCAGTTTTAAGTGAATATGTCCAGTTTTTTGATTAACCCCTTGCATCCTGCTCCCGAGTACCGAAGGGGTTAATCACTAGTTGTTTTTGTTTTGGGTCCGTGTTGGTTGTCGAAAAGAGGTTCCTTGGATGGGGAGGAGCTGTCTTGTCTTTTGGCGCTAGAATTTTCAGTGTCGAAGGTTTCAGCGCAAAGTCTTTCGGCTCCGAAGATTTAAGTTTTGGTGCCGATGGGATGGTCACGATGACTTGCTTGGATTTCGGTGCCAAAGGTTTCGGTTTGGTGCCCGAGTGGGGCCAACTCGATCCCAAGATGGAAGGCTTTGATGTGTGTTTCTATGCCAAAACCGAAGACCGGGCATTCGAAACATGTTCTCAGTGCCGTGCTTGGCCCGAAGGCATAGAAGGGACCACAGTCTTTTTCTTTAGCAATTTTTGGGGCAGGGGAGTATGAGTACTCATGGTACGCTGACCCGGCAGAACTTTTTCTTCCATGTCTGAGTCATCTTCGGACACGGAAATGTGTTCCTTCTCTTCCTCAGCTGCGTCGAAGGCTTCATTTTCGGAATCTTCTCCAAAGAGATCCAGTGCGGAGCTATTTTGTTTGTGCATTTTGTGACATCGAGCCCGACGATCACAGAGCGTCTCCTTGGATCAAAAAGATCGGCATGTGTCACAGTTTTGGTTGCCATGTCCAGGGGATAGACACAAGTTGCACACTTCATGCAAATTGGTGCATGGATACTTAGCACGATACCCGGGACAGAATTTTAATGGAGTCTGTTCCATCTACTGCGAGCTGACCCGACGCGGTTAGGCCAAATGGCCCTCCATGAATTTTCCGATCGAAGACTTTGTACCGATAGGTGGGGAATGAGAAACGCGATCGAGAAACAATACAGACGAGGGTAGTGGATTGCACACCGAGGGGAACCCGAGAAACAGTGTCGAACCAGAGCGCAGCAATTCACGCCCGAACCCAATGGCGGAACAAAACAATCTGACAATGGAGTCGATGCCCACGTGCACTATTACCGAAAGGAGGAATCACCTACCTCGTGACTGGGAAAGACTTCTTAGAAGGAAAACAAAGTGCAAACATCTGGACCTAACACTAGATGGCAGACTTATGCAAAGCATGTGATCTACAGCTCACATGCCTCGAACACAAATGTTACAGGGATGTTATAGTTAAGCTCAGATTTCACACCACCAAATCATAGAAATTCAGCAGTCATAGCTACCTGAGGTAACTATAACTTACGCCCCCGTAATGCACTGCTTATGACCTCACATATTACATCACTCATGACATGGTCCGTGACATCACTGCTGACATCTCAAATGACATCACTGATAACATCATCCAGTGAGTGTGTTTCTCAAACATAAAGATGTATACCAAGCTACATGTTAGCTGCCTTTCATCTTAAAAACTGTCTCATTCTGTGGCAGGCTTTTCCTGTGTACTACTCCTGCTTGTCTCCAAAATGGTCAGTGTCTGGATTGTAGGCCATAGTTTTGTATTTTGAGCTAAAAAGAGTGGCACTGACACAGACCTAGGTTTACCTAATCTAGACATTACTTGGGTTGTCCAGAGAGCATTAAAGTGGCATCAATTGCTGCCTTTGGTTTAAAGCATTGTGGACTGCCAAAATGCAGACCTCATAATTGTGCACTATGGTGGAAATTACCTAGGCACTATTACTGGGGTAGGACTAGGTCTAGGACTGGAAATCCCAATGAAGGATACCTTTGGTATATTAATGCCAATTTTACCACCTACTGCCTTAGTGTTCAACATTTTTCAAAGACAGAAGTGGCAGTGGTCAACTCAATTTTGTCTGCAGTTAGAGAAATACATGAAACATATAAATAAAACTGTTTCTGCATTGGTCCGACACCACAACAAGGGTTATTTATACCATAACAACTTACGCTTTGAAATTGACATAATATGTCGAAAAGACAGAGTCCATTTCACAGACACAGGCAACATGGTGTTCCTCAACAACTTAAAAGACTGCACCCTGTTCTGTGTGTAGTTATAATCTAAACACCATAAACACAAAGGCTCTTTTGAGAGCCAACCCTTTTTTCCCCAAAAACGAGTTATTTTTTATTTCAATTTTTTTTCTTAATTTCTCACTCATTTAACAAAAGCCACACACTCAGTACAAAACAACAACACATTTATTACAGTAGGAGAGCGAGTGTGTGAGTGGTTGTGTGGGAGTGGGAGTGAATGGGTATGTGAGTGGGTGTGCAATTGTGTCAACAGCTGTGTGAGTGACTATATATGGGTGCATTACTGGATGTGTGAGTAGCTATATGGATGTGTTACTGTGTGTGTAGGTGATTGTGTAGGTGTGTGAGATAGTGTGTGAGTGCTTGTATGGGTAAATGAGTGGGTGTATTAGTGATTGTGTGGGTATGTTAGATAGTGTTTGAGTGCTTGTGAGGGTGAGTGAATGGGTGTGTAAGTTAGTGAGTGGGTGTGTGATTGGCTATATGGGCGTGTGAGTCTGTGATTGGGTAACTGATTGATTTTGTGGGTGTGTGAGTGGCTGTGTGGGTGGGTGTGTGACTGGGCGTGTGAGTGGTTTTATGGGTCTGTGAGTGAAAGTATAATTTGTGTGTGTGAATGGGTGTGTGAGTGCATGTATGGGTGTTTGAGTGGGAGTGTGAATTGCTGTGAGGGTCTATGACTGACTGTGTGAAGGATGTAGAGCTGTGAGTGGGTGTGTGAGTGGATGTATGGGTGTGTGGTTCTTTGAGTGGGTGTGTGAGGGGTTTTGTGGGTCTGTGAGTGAGTGGATTAGTGGATGTGTAGGTCTGTGAGTGTTTTTTGAGTCTGTGAGGGGGTGTGAGTGGACATGTGAGTGTGTGAATGGGTGTGTGAGTATGTGAATGAGCATGTGAGTGGGTCTGTGTGGATGTGTGAGTGGTTTTGAGTGTCTGTGAGTGGGTATATATGAGTGTGTGAATGGGTGTATTAGTGTTTAAATGTGGGTGGAAATAGGTTTGTGAGTGCCTTTGTGGGTCTGTGAGTAGTTGTCTGAGTGGCTGTATGGGTGTGTAGGTGGCTGTATGCGTGTGTGCGTGGCTGTGCATGTGTGACTAGATGTGTGAGTCGTTTCATGGGTGTGTGAGTGCCTATGTAAGTCTGTGAGTGCTTTTCTGGGTCATTGAGGGGGTGTGTGAGTAACTGTATAGGTATATGAGTGGGTGGGTGTATGGATGTGTGAATAGGTGAATGAGTGGTTGTGTGGGGTTGTGAGAGAGTGTGAGTGGGTTTGTGAGTGGGCATATGTTTTTTTAATTGGCAGAACCAACTTTCCTCTCAGGTTGTGCCCAGCCAATCACAGTGTTGCTGTTGGAGCGTGGATCCCCGGATCCTCCACGATGGATCCACAAAGGTCTAGATATACATCAACCTTTTTTCTTTAATAACTCCAAAACTACTGAACAGATATACACCAAATTACAAAAAGCACTCTTTCTGAGCCAAGGTCTAGCTTTCTGTCAAATTTGGTGTAATTCCGTTCAGCGGTTCAGGGTGTAGTTGTGTCCAAAATCCCTATAGAAAATTCCATAAGGAAAATGTGTTTTGAGACCTTTCCCCTTTTCTCAGCCCCCACTTGATGAATCACCTCAAAACTATCCAAACAGCAGCTGAAATGTGTGGCAAACTAGTTTTGAAAATGTTGTGAAGATTCATCAAACAGCGACAAAGTTATTAGCAAAACTAAAATGCTACTCTTATGGAAACTAGGTCCTAACTATGGATAGATAGGTAGATAGATAGATAGATAGATAGATAGATAGATAGATAGATAGATAGATAGATATGACAAACTTTATATGATGAAGTGACATAATTGCCCAAACTAACGGTATACATCTATGTGGAATACAACAGCACAAACCTAGCCGAAGGGTAAAGGAATTAAAGGCACTAATGTACAGGGAACATTAGCCTATTTTTTGAAAGACTTGCTCCCAGCTTTTCAAAATGAAGAGAGGCCAACCAGGGAGTGAGAAGAATTAACCAAAGTATACTGAAAATAGTGCATAAACGGATGCCAGCAAAAGGAGCGACATGCAGTCTGTGCATATGCAGGTCTATGATCCAAAGATGTAATAGAGGTCAGTCATGGAAACCTTACATCTTCTATATTCCATTGTGTCAGTCAGTCAGTCAATCCACTTTATTCGATTAATTAAAATCATAAAAGTACAAAGCACAAAATACAAAAACCACTATCAACTTAACTATCAATACATATGAGCGAAGATAAAGAAAAAATAAAAAGATAAAAACAACAACATCGACAATTTAATTCATCAGTGTTAAAACATAATATGTTGAATTTTATAAAATTTCCTTAAAATATAAAAATAAGGGCTTTATGCATGGTTTATCATAGAGATTTTCCTTTTCCTGAGACGAACAGCAGCAACAAGAAAACTGGCAGTATTAAAAATATCCCAGGTACTATTAAGCATCTGAAGATAAAGCAACGCTGGTCTAACCTGTAAAAATCCTTCGTCCTATAATAAGGGTACTAAAATCTTCCTGCGAATTTCATTGTAGTAAAACCAAATCATCATAAAGTGCAATGTGTCCTGTGTGGAGTGGTTGTCACACTGGCACCGGACTGCATCCTCTGGTTTACACCACCCCAGCAAATGACCAAGCGTGAAATGGATCAAATTAAAACGAAATCTAGTGAGGAGTCAGCAGTAGAAAGGCTTAGTCACAATTCTCAGATAGGGCTCAATTAACATGGAGGATTTTGCCAGATAATGGGCCCTTGCCTGAGGTTTCTGTAGCTCCTGCTCCTCCCGATTCAGCGCCACTAGATTCAAAAACTGAGATTTAACCCGTATCACATCTTCTTTTTTAATCCCCGCTGGAGAATAAAAAAGTTCAGGGCGCCCCAAAATAAAGACCATAAGTTTAACATAAGACAGCCATGGGATGCTACTGGCTTTATCCAGCTTAACGCAATCCCGCAGGATCTGATGGTTCAGTGTTATATCTGCGATAAGCCAGGTTTTAAGCCAGCAGACCAGCGGTGCTAGGCTCAACAGATCTGAAACATAGCCCAGCCCCAGTTCCTGGTGGATAGCAAAAGTTGAGGAGGATTGTGGTACAGACAGGAGGACACGTAAAAATCTTTTTTCTGATAACTGTACACCATCCTGCTGTTTATAGCCCCAAATAGATGAGCCATACATGGCAATTGCCAGACACTTGGATCTGTAAATGTTAAGCATGGCCTCAAACGGCCTCGCCCCAAACGTTGTGAAAATCCTAGTAAAGCTTAGGTAGATCTAACTACTGCATTCTTTTTAACTCTCTGTTGGGGAACCCAGGAGCATCTTTCATCGAAAAGTACCCCCAAATAAGTAAAGGAGGTCACCCCCGTCACCTCAGCTCCATTACAGAAAAAAGATTTAGACTTTCTATTTCTCGACCCATTGTCATAACATGAGATTTTGAAATTTTCACAATCAGGTCCAGGGACAGCATGTAAGCTCCAAAGGCATCCAACAGCCTTTGAAGACCAAAAGCAGTATGGGCTAATAGCCCAGCATCGTCCGCGTATAGAAGAACCGGAATAAGCCTTTCTCCTACACGCGGGACATCAGGTGTTGCCACTGCTAGAGATTTATCAAGCGAATTAATATAAAGGGTAGAAAGTAGTGGCGCCAATATGCACCCCTGACAGACGCCCCTGTCCGATTTAAAGTGCCTTGTGCAATTCCCTGCTTGAGAGGCCCTAACTGAAGCTGATAGATCCTGGTGCAAATCTGCCAAAAAGTAAACCAGGCAAGGATCAATGCCCAAATCAAGCTAAATAATCCACAGCTTCGAACTGTTAACCAGATCGAATGCTGAGGAATGGTCCATAAAGGCCATATGTAATGAACCTGATTCCTTGTTCGACTGATGGCACGCCACATCACGGTACCGCCGCAAGTTCCATCCGGATGTCAGCGTGTTTTCTTTATCAGCCACTATCCTTAATTTTGAAACACCACAACTGTGACTATTTACAGACCAGTTACCGGAGGAATATTCACTAACGACAACAGATATTTATTCTTTGCTCAGATCTATCGACCCTAATATTTGCACATCGCTGATAATCTTCAAATATACGCATCTTGAATATCAACTATCGGAACCTTAAGAAAAAACTAATGAAGACAGCCATCGGGATACAGCGAAGGAATACGCTACAGCTGTTTTTTTGAGTTCCGTGCGACCTCAACAAAGGAAATTATATACCTACTTAACAGGTATATCGTTTACTTGTCATCTATATGAAGATACCAACTTTAGGTTTGTCCCTGTCTCTTCTTATTATAACTTGTGTCTCCTGAAGAAGGCGTTCTCGCCGAAACGCGCGTCGAGTATTTTTTCCTTCATTCTGTTTGTGGACACCTCTCAACAACTGATGGTGTCTTTTTATTTATTTTATAAAGGTGTATATTGTGTCATTATATGTAACAATTGCATATAATTTTATTACTGTATTGTCATATAATCTGAACTATTCTAGTTCTCTATATGATTTTTATTATGTACATTAAAAACATGTTTGTTTTTTACTACTGATTATATCTTTTATTGTTTGCCTAGTCCTAGTCACATTTGGGTCTAATAACTTGTTGCCTACCATTAAGACTGCCTAGGATTTTTTTTGCATACACTTTGTTTACCCTGTCCTAGGAGTCCTTAGTAATCACTACCCAGGGGGTCCTTGTTTTTCTCAAACCATGAACCTGATTTAGCCATTGGATATTTGCCTATTAAAAGATAAAAAATTAAGGCACTGATCCATGGTGCTTCGGCCCTGTCTAAAACCATATTGTAGGTTGGATAGGACTTCATTATCATTCACCCAAACCATTACTTTGGCTAGAATTGCTTTGCCCAATATTTTACTGGCAGAATCAATCAATGAAATCGGTCTATAACACCGAGGATCCCCTCTCTGACCCTTTTTAAAGATCGGTATAATTGTGACCGGGGCCAAGATGCAGGAAACCCTGGTGCGCCCGAAGCGTTAATAACATTTGTTAATATCTTGGCCCAAAGTTTGGGGTAGCATTTATACAGATCCGCTGGAACACGGTCCGGGCCAGGCGCTTTATTGCTAGAAATCTAATTTATTGCCCTTTCAATGTCCTCCTCCTTAAAAACAATTAAAGTTGAACCCCTTTGGCATAATGAGCTAGCACAGGGGTCCCAATCCACATTAGACCCATAAATACCCTCAAAATGAGAGAGCCACTGTGCCTCGGTAATATTACTTTCCAAAGAATCATTTTCAAGGCCAGAAAAAAGTGGTGTCAACGATAGCCCAGAATCTCGAGCTATCCTTTAGGACTTCGACTAATAAAAGTGCGTCCCAAGCCTCAACTTTAATCTCATTTTTACGTGTATGGAGTGCTAACTTATATTGCTTCCTTAGACTGGCTATCAAGTTGCTATCACAAGGTATATTTTTCAGGGCCTGAAGTAAGTTACGATGGGCCCGTGAACAGTTATTATCAAACCAACTTTCCCCCTTGTTAGGTCTAGGTTTAGATATCACTGTAAGGTCCTCTGCTATCTGTTTACAAATTCCATCAAAAGCTCTTAAAACCTCAGCCCATGGGGTGGTTTGATCAGTGCATTTTACTATGTTTTTGCAGCCTTCATACAAAGATCTGCAAAGAACGAGTCTGGAATTACATTGAACCATTTAAGTCTCCTACCCTGCTCACTAGATGCCACAGAGTTAGCAACCACTTGCTTTTCTGCTGGCCCCAGAAGACCACAATCTTTATATAGCTCTAAAATTACAGGGTTATGATCACTAAATGGGGACAGCCTGGCATTGTAAAACAGTACCTTAGCTAGCCGTGGGGAAGACAAAAATATATAGTCGATAATGGTGTCCCTATCCTTGGCTTTAAATATAGGAAACCGATCGAATCAATCATTAAAACTGGGTTCAAAGAGATCTGCACCGGCCAAAAGGTCCTCCAAGGCCTCCCCCTGCTGTGTGTGCTCAAAATGGGGAATCACCGAGTGAACAGGCCCTAGATGATCATCAATATAACAGTTCAATTCACACAAATGAATGTTAAAATCGCCCATAAGTACAATATGATAAAAAGTGGATTGCTTTGACCTATAAGAATCTAAAAAACAATTCAAGTGACATAGATGTTGATTCATGACATCACATTCCCCAGAATTATAAAACTTAACAAATAATAATTGAGGTAGTTAGGAGCAATTAACTCTATAATCAGACAGTTATGGGAAGCCGCATCTAACCACATCAATGACCCTTTTAACTTTTAGGAAAAAAGGGACACTAACCCCCCCCCCTTAGCTCTACCTGCCAGGGCAGGGCGTGCAGGTAGGCAGTAGGATGTATAACCATCCAACCAAAAATTATCCCCCCTGTCCCAAGTTTCCTGAAGGGCAATTATATCGTAATGTTTTATAAAATTTAGCCAACTTGGGTCTGCTCTTTTTGATCTTAGACCCGCAATGTTCCAGCTGATGATTTCACATTGAGGGAGATTTTCTTCTACTTTGACCAGACCATGATGACTAGCAACAGGTAAACCATCATCCGGCACCTCCAGTTAATCATTAAAATCTAACTCAGACAATGGAAGGAATCTATTAGTTAGCACTATGGGGCCTCCATCAAGCCCTAAGCGAAAGGATGGCAAATGGCGGGCTGTCACATCACTACCACTTGTCCTTTGTGGACGAAGCTCATTGCCTATATTACGAGGTAGATGATTGGAAATCTGGTATGACCTCTTCAAATGAGCCTCGGTATAGAATCTATCAGATACCAGTGGTCTCCAAACCGGAGAGTAGAAGAATCCTAAAGGCAAAGCCCTGATGCTCCCCATCTCTAGATCGGCGGCATCCCAGAACAGCCTATTGGCTATGTCACGTTTGTTAAAATTGACAATAAAACAGTCACCATTAACCTGTTTGGGTCTGTCTCTAACCCACCCTATCCGCCTTGCCATTACGATGTTGGGTGAGATCTCTGGTTTACCAGAGAAATGTTGTTCACACCAATTTTTAGTTTTTCGTATCAAGGACGGTGTAGATTCGATATCTTGTGCTCCAAGTGGTGGCACCCCTACTAAAACTGCGACCAAAGGGGTGGCTTCCGGGGGAGATTAATTCTACAATGTTTGGGGCTAATATTTCTCTCCGGTGGGGCCAGTAACCCTGAGCTCGCCACAGTTGTGCCATTTGCTGGCAGATCCAAATGAGTGAAGACTGCATGTGTAAATGGCCCCCCACCTGCATGATGTTCTTGGGCTGCCATGAGTGAAACTGGGGAACTGTTTGTTAAACTAGCCCGTGGCCGGGGCGATGGCTGGCGGCCCGAAAGATTCACTCCAATAGGAGGCATAGACTCCGCTTGGGCCTTGAGCAACATACTTGTACTATGCGAACTGGATCGTGTACTCGATTCCCTAAAATGGGAGTCAATTCTCTCAATTTTTCTCAAAATGTCCGCAATACAAGTGTTCAGGGTATCAATAATATCTTTAACAATGTCAGTTAGTATGGTTTCAAATCGTATGCTAAAAATGTCCTCCGCCAAGTTGTACAATATCAATTGAGTGTTCTCGTCCACCATCTGCCCCGGCTTCGATCTACTCTTTTTTGGGCCCTTATCCCCTTTATTAATTTTTCTGCTGGTTCTCTTTTTCCCCAAGGTCGGCCCATTTGCTACCAGTTCCAAGTCCGGCAGGCTCTCATTAATTGCTACTTTCAGAACCCCTGTCTCACCGACAGCTTGTTTAGAAGCTACTCTCCCTGCCGTCGGACTATTAAGCAATACCGTTGGTTCCAGTGCACTAGGAAATGTAATCGGGCGTTCAGGTGCAATATTCTCCTCCCCGACGATTTGGCTCGTGCCCAGCCCAGTTCCTGTTCTGCATTAGCTATCTCCTGATTCAAGGCACCCACCGCCGAGGTCAGATAAGAAATGATAGAAGCAGACTGTCTAGGAATTTTAGCTTTTAAACCTCCCTGATCATGGCTACACAGATGCTTGCGCTTACCCATTGTAGAAATAAGGGGGGTGGCCCGGCCCAGGCTCCTACGTTCTCTGACGGGCCCGCCCAAGGCCCGGGCTTCGCCTGGGTACCCCGCGGTGTGGGAGCCCTGGCCGCGCTTTAAGTGCCTCCTGGTGCCGGCGGTGATGTGGCGGCTCGCGTTGCAGCGCGGGCGCTGCAGTCCCCTCTCCCACGCTGTTTGGAGGTAAAGATGCAGATGTGGCAAAGTGCAGGCAAGATTGTTGGCAAGATTAGGCTCCCGCTCCTACGTTCTCTGACAGGCCTGCGCACGTCCTGCGGTGCGGGAGCCCTGGCCGCGCTTTAAGCGCCTCCTGGCGCCAGCAGTGACATGGCGGCTCGCATTGCAGCGTGGGCGCTGTAGTCCCCTCTCCCGCGCTGTTTGGAGGTAAAGATGCGGATGTGGCAAAGTGCAGGCAAGACTGTTGGCAAGATTATATTCCATTGTGGTTCCAAGTGTAGAAACTTGCAAAATACTGCAGGCATCATGTTTATAAATGTGCCTTTGGAAACACTACTTTCACTGAAATATTTTGCACTGCACAGAACAAGATCATAATTTTTCAGCTGAGTTTCTCTTAATGTATAATTCTTTAGAGAAAAAAGAAGTCCATGTTGTTGATATATTTGTTTATTTGTGATCAACCAAATAATATTTTGGGGGTGAGGGCTGGTGCTATGCAGTTACAGCCTGTAACTTAGGGCCCAAATATGGTAACAGACAGACTGCCACCTCCACCCAAAATCCAGGGCTGGGATCCGACTGCCGGATTATGATGCCGGCAGGTGGAGTGCTGAGGTTGGGGGAAAGGGCCGCCACCTCCGACAGGATCGGTTGGACTAGTAATCCCTGAATGGTGGCAGTATCTGTGCAAGCCCAGCTGTTAGAGGTCCGACCGCCATGAGCGGAACGGAAATGACCGCCTACCCCTAATTTTTAGGTCACTTTGCTGAGTTTCGAACTGCACCAAGGCCTTATTGTAACTTCTCTGGTTTAAAATAGAGCACCAGATTCTCATTTTTACACTCTGGTAGGTAAATTAAACACACTTGAGTACATCTCATAACAATACAAATTTAAAATAAAGTTTATTTATTTGCATTCCTTTTATAAAAACAGACCACAATAAGAAGGCTGATGAGCAGTTCACCTCCCTTTACCTGCTGCTTGGACCAAGGTGAAGGAGGCTCTATTCGGAGAATGAAGACAATCTTTCAATATGAGAGGCTGATGCCTGCCATAATGTTTATTTTAGAGCGCAAAATGGATTCCTTGCAGTTAGTTTCTTTACTGGAGAAGAAGGGATAAATATATGTATATTCATAAAGATGTATAATTACTACAGCCTGACGCCCTGGACATATTGTTTGGGGTCAAGGGCAACAAGTTTTCATGTGTATTTTGTCCTTGGGACAAGTAGGCCCCACCCCCTGTAGCACAAACCCTTTGGCTGCCAGATTACAGTACCGCATTATGGATCAGGGAAGGGCACTGTCTGAAGTTAAGGTAATATTTTTGCCCATATGCTAATTCTCTCCAAACCTGTATTCATGGTTCATTAATTGAAAGCCTTTATTATTAGGGTCAGCGCTCTAAATGAATGTTGTAAGCTCTGACTGCACCACTGACAGGGGTTCCAGTTTAAAGATGTTTACACAGTTTTTTAAAGTTTAGCAAAATGAGACTTTGTATAATGCTTTATGCCAATACATGCAGAAGTTTGAAAGCAAGATTGATGATTCAAAATAAAATCACTCTCACGCTGCTGTCACTCTCACTCTGCTGTCTCTCTCACTCCGCTGTCTCTCTCACTCCGCTGTCTCTCACTCTGCTGTCACTCTCACTCTGCTGTCACTCTCATTCTGCTGTCTCTCATGCTGTCACTCTCACTCTGCTGTCACTCTCACTCTGCTGTCTCTCCTGCTGTCACTCTCACTCTGCTGTTACTCTCAATCTGCTCTCTCACTCTGCTGTCTCTCTCACTCTGTTGTCTCTCTCACTCTGCTGTCTCTCTCACTTTGCTGTCTCTCACTCTGCTGTCACTCTCACTCTGCTGTCTCTCACACTCTGCTGTCTCTCTCACTCTGTTGTCTCTCACTCTGCTGTCTATCACTCTGCTGTCTCTCTATCTCTTGGCTGTCTCTCTCACTCTGCTGTCTCTCTCACTCTGCTGTCTCTCATGCTGTCACTTTCACTCTGCTGTCACTCTCACTCTGCTGTCACTCTCACTCTGCTGTCACTCTGCTGTCCCGCTCACTCTGCTGTCCCGCTCACTCTCTCTGCTGTCTCTCTCACTCTGCTGTCTCTCTCACTCTTCTGTCACTCTGCTGTCACTCTCACTCTGCTGTCTCTCACTCTGCTGTCTCTCTCACTCTGCTGTCTCTCTCACTCTTCTGTCACTCTGCTGTCACTCTCACTCTGCTGTCTATCACTCGGCTGACTCTCTCACTCTGCTGTCACTCTCATTCTGCTGTCACTCCCACTCTGCTGCCTCTCACTCTGCTGTCTCTCACTCTGCTGTCACTCTCACTCTGCTGTCTCTCATGCTGTCACTCTCACTCTGCTGATACTGCTGTCACTCTCACTCTGCTGTCTCTCTCACTCTGTCTCTCACTCTGCTGTGTCTCTCACTCTGCTGTCACTCTCACTCTGCTGTCACTCTCACTCTGCTGTCACTCTCGCTCTGCTGTCTCACACACTCTGCTGTCTCACACACTCTGCTGTGTCTCTCACTCTGCTGCGTCTCTCACTCTGCTGCGTCTCTCACTCTGCTGCGTCTCACTCTGCTGTCACTCTCACTCTGCTGTCTCTCACTCTGCTGTCTCTCACTCTGCTGTCTCTCCCACTCTGCTGTCTCTCCCACTCTGC
The DNA here is from genome assembly GCF_964261635.1 of Lissotriton helveticus. NCBI lineage: Eukaryota > Metazoa > Chordata > Amphibia > Caudata > Salamandridae > Lissotriton > Lissotriton helveticus. The sequence continues at coordinate 1,009,004,857 of NC_136057.1, read as the reverse complement.
TGTCACTCCCACTCTGCTGTCACTCCCACTCTGCTGTCACTCCCACTCTGCTGTCACTCCCACTCTGCTGTCTCTCAGTCTGCTGTCACTCCCACTCTGCTGTCACTCTCACTCTGCTGTCTCTCATGCTGTCACTCTCACTCTGCTGATACTGCTGTCACTCTCACTCTGCTGTCACTCTCACTCTGCTGTCTCTCTCACTCTGTCTCTCACTCTGCTGTGTCTCTCACTCTGCTGTCACTCTCACTCTGCTGTCACTCTCGCTCTGCTGTCACTCTCACTCTGCTGTCACTCTCACTCTGCTGTCTCTCTCACTCTGCTGTTACTCCCACTCTGCTGTCACTCTCACTCTGCTGTCACTCTCACTCTGCTGTCACTCTCACTCTGCTGTCACTCATGCTGTCACTCTCACTCTGCTGTCACTCTCACTCTGCTGTCTCTCCTGCTGTCACTCACGCTGCTGTCACTCTCACTCTGCTGTGTCTCTCTCACTCTGCTGTCTCTCTCACTCTGTTGTCTCTCTCACTCTGCTGTCTCTCTCACTCTGCTGTCTCTCTCACTCCGCTGTCTCTCACTCTGCTGTCACTCTCATTCTGCTGTCTCCCATGCTGTCACTCTCACTCTGCTGTCTCTCCTGCTGTCACTCTCACTCTGCTGTCACTCTCAATCTGCTTTCTCACTCTGCTGTCTCTTTCACTCTGTTGTCTCTCTCACTCTGCTGTCTCACTCACTCTGCTGTCTCTCACTCTGCTGTCACTCTCACTCTGCTGTCTCTCTCACTCTGCTGTCTCTCTCACTCTGCTGTCTCTCTCTCTCTGCTGTCTCTCTCACTCTGCTGTCTCTTTCACTCTGTTGTCTCTCTCACTCTGCTGTCTCTCTCACTCTGCTGTCTCTCTCACTCTGCTGTCACTCTCACTCTGCTGTCTCTCTCACTCTGCTGTCTCTCTCTCTCATGCTGTCACTTTCACTCTGCTGTCACTCTCACTCTGCTGTCACTCTGCTGTCCCGCTCACTGCTGTCCCTCTCACTCTGCTGTCTCTCTCACTCTGCTGTCACTCTGCTGTCCCTCTCACTCTGCTGTCTCTCATGCTGTCACTCTCACTCTGCTGTCACTCTGCTGTCACTCTCACTCTGCTGTCTCTCTCACTCTGCTGTCTCTCTCTCTCATGCTGTCACTTTCACTCTGCTGTCACTCTCACTCTGCTGTCACTCTGCTGTCCCGCTCACTGCTGTCCCTCTCACTCTGCTGTCTCTCTCACTCTGCTGTCACTCTGCTGTCACTCTCACTCTGCTGTCTCTCATGCTGTCACTCTCACTCTGCTGTCACTCTGCTGTCACTCTCACTCTGCTGTCTCTCTCACTCTGCTGTCACTCTCACTCTGCTGTCTCTCTCACTCTGCTGTCACTCTCACTCTGCTGTCTCTCACTCTGCTGTCACTCTCACTCTGATGTCACTCTCACTCTGCTGTCACTCTCACTCTGCTGTCTCTCACTCTATTGTCACTCTCACTCTGCTGTCACTCTCACTTCGCACTCTGATGTCACTCTCACTCTGCTGTCTCTCTCACTCTGCTGTCTCTCATTCTGCTGTCTCTCACTCTGCTGTCACTCTCACTCTGTCACTCTCACTCTGCTGTCACTCTGCTGTCCCGCTCACTCTGCTGTATCTCTCACTCTGCTGCCACACTCACTCTGCTGTCACACTAACTCTGCTGACTCTCTCTCTCTCTGCTGTCACTCTCACTTTGCTGTCAATCTCACTCTGCTGTCTCTCTCACTCTGCTGTCTCTCATGCTGTTACTCTCAAACTGCTGTTACTCTCACTCTGCTATCACTCTCATGCTGCTGTCTCTCATGCTGTCACTCCCACTCTGCTGTCACTCTGCTGTCACTCTCACTCTGCTGTCTCTCTCACTCTGCTGTCACTCTCACTCTGCTGTCTCCCTCACTCTGCTGTCACTCTGCTGTCACTCTCAGTCTGCTGTCACTCACTCTGCTGTCTCTCTCACTCTGCTGCCCCTCTCACTCTGCTGTTACTCTCAGTCTGCTGTCTCTCATGCAGTCAATCTCACTCGGCTGTCACTCTCACTCTGCTGTCTCTCTCACTCTGCTGTCTCTCACTCTGGTGTCTCTCACTCTGCTGTCTCTCTCACTCTGCTGTCACTCTCACTCTGCTGTCTCTCATGCTGTCACTCTCTCTCTGCTGTCACTCTCACTCTGCTGTCACTCTCTGCTGTCAATCTCACTCTGCTGTCACTCTGCTGTCCCGCTCACTCTGCTGAGTCACTCTCACTCTGCTGAGTCACTCTCACTCTGCTGTCAGTCTAACTCTGCTGTCACTCTCACTCTGCTGTCACTCACTCTGCTGTCACTCTCACTCTGCTGTCTCTAACTCTGCTGTCTCTCACTATGCTGTCACTCTCACTCTGCTGTCACTCTCACTCTGCTGACTCTCACTCTGCTGTCACTCTCACTCTGCTGTCACTCTCACTCTGCTATCTCTCACTCTGCTGTCTCTCACTCTGCTGTCTCTCACTCTGCTGTCACTCTCACTCTGCTGTCACTCTCACTCTGCTGTCACTCTCACTCTGCTGACTCTCATGCTGTCACTCTCACTCTGCTGTCACTCTCACTCTGCTGTCTCTCATGCTGTCACTCTCACTCTGCTATCACTCTGCTGTCACTCTCACTCTGCTGTCACTCTCACTCTGCTGTCACTCTGCTGCCCCTCTCACTCTGCTGTCACTCTCACTCTGCTGTCCCTCTCACTTTGCTGTTACTCTCAGTCTGCTGTCTCTCATGCAGTCAATCTCACTCGGCTGTCACTCTCACTCTGCTGTCTCTTTCACTCTGCTGTCTCTCACTCTGCTGTCTCTCACTCTGCTGTCTCTCTCACTCTGCTGTCACTCTCACTCTGCTGTCTCTCATGCTGTCACTCTCTCTCTGCTGTCACTCTCACTCTGCTGTCACTCTCTGCTGTCACTCTCACTCTGCTGTCCCGCTCACTCTGCTGTCCCGCTCACTCTGCTATCTCTCTCACTCTGCTGTCACGCTCACTCTGCTGTCTCTCTCGCTCTGCTGTCTCTCTCACTCTGCTGTCACTCTCACGCTGCTGTCTCTCACTCTGCTGTCACTCTCACTCTGCTGTCTCTCATGCTGTCACTCTCACTCTGCTGTCTCTCACTCTGCTGTCTCTCACTCTGCTGTCTCCCACTCTGCTGTCTCTCCCACTCTGCTGTCACTCCCACTCTGCTGTCACTCCCACTCTGCTGTCACTCCCACTCTGCTGTCACTCCCACTCTGCTGTCACTCCCACTCTGCTGTCTCTCACTCTGCTGTCACTCCCACTCTGCTGTCACTCTCACTCTGCTGTCTCTCATGCTGTCACTCTCACTCTGCTGATACTGCTGTCACTCTCACTCTGCTGTCACTCTCACTCTGCTGTCTCTCTCACTCTGTCTCTCACTCTGCTGTGTCACTCACTCTACTGTCACTCTCACTCTGCTGTCACTCTCGCTCTGCTGTCACTCTCACTCTGCTGTCACTCTCACTCTGCTGTCACTCTCACTCTGCTGTCTCTCCCACTCTGCTGTCACTCCCACTCTGCTGTCACTCCCACTCTGCTGTCACTCCCACTCTGCTGTCACTCCCACTCTGCTGTCACTCTCACTCTGCTGTCTCTCATGCTGTCACTCTCACTCTGCTGTCACTCTCACTCTGCTGTCTCTCTCACTCTGTCTCTCACTCTGCTGTGTCTCTCACTCTGCTGTCACTCTCACTCTGCTGTCACTCTCGCTCTGCTGTCACTCTCACTCTGCTGTCACTCTCACTCTGCTGTCTCTCTCACTCTGCTGTCTCTCTCACTCTGCTGTTACTCCCACTCTGCTGTCACTCTCACTCTGCTGTCACTCTCACTCTGCTGTCACTCATGCTGTCACTCTCACTCTGCTGTCACTCTCACTCTGTCTCTCCTGCTGTCACTCTCACGCTGCTGTCACTCTCACTCTGCTGTGTCTCTCTCACTCTGCTGTCTCTCTCACTCTGTTGTCTCTCTCACTCTGCTGTCTCTCTCACTCTGCTGTCTCTCTCACTCCGCTGTCTCTCACTCTGCTGTCACTCTCATTCTGCTGTCTCCCATGCTGTCACTCTCACTCTGCTGTCTCACCTGCTGTCACTCTCACTCTGCTGTCACTCTCAATCTGCTTTCTCACTCTGCTGTCTCTTTCACTCTGTTGTCTCTCTCACTCTGCTGTCTCACTCACTCTGCTGTCTCTCACTCTGCTGTCACTCTCACTCTGCTGTCTCTCTCACTCTGCTGTCTCTCTCACTCTGCTGTCTCTCTCTCTCTGCTGTCTCTCTCACTCTGCTGTCTCTTTCACTCTGTTGTCTCTCTCACTCTGCTGTCTCTCTCACTCTGCTGTCTCTCACTCTGCTGTCACTCTCACTCTGCTGTCTCTCTCACTCTGCTGTCTCTCTCTCTCATGCTGTCACTTTCACTCTGCTGTCACTCTCACTCTGCTGTCACTCTGCTGTCCCGCTCACTGCTGTCCCTCTCACTCTGCTGTCTCTCTCACTCTGCTGTCACTCTGCTGTCACTCTCACTCTGCTGTCTCTCATGCTGTCACTCTCACTCTGCTGTCAATCTGCTGTCACTCTCACTCCGCTGTCTCTCTCACTCTGCTGTCTCTCTCTCTCATGCTGTCACTTTCACTCTGCTGTCACTCTCACTCTGCTGTCACTCTGCTGTCCCGCTCACTGCTGTCCCTCTCACTCTGCTGTCTCTCTCACTCTGCTGTCACTCTGCTGTCACTCTCACTCTGCTGTCTCTCATGCTGTCACTCTCACTCTGCTGTCACTCTGCTGTCACTCTCACTCTGCTGTCTCTCTCACTCTGCTGTCACTCTCACTCTGCTGTCTCTCTCACTCTGCTGTCACTCTCACTCTGCTGTCTCTCACTCTGCTGTCACTCTCACTCTGATGTCACTCTCACTCTGATGTCACTCTCACTCTGCTGTCACTCTCACTCTGCTGTCCCTCTCACTTTGCTGTTACTCTCAGTCTGCTGTCTCTCATGCAGTCAATCTCACTCGGCTGTCACTCTCACTCTGCTGTCTCTTTCACTCTGCTGTCTCTCACTCTGCTGTCTCTCACTCTGCTGTCTCTCTCACTCTGCTGTCACTCTCACTCTGCTGTCTCTCATGCTGTCACTCTCTCTCTGCTGTCACTCTCACTCTGCTGTCACTCTCTGCTGTCACTCTCACTCTGCTGTCCCGCTCACTCTGCTGTCCCGCTCACTCTGCTATCTCTCTCACTCTGCTGTCACGCTCACTCTGCTGTCTCTCTCGCTCTGCTGTCTCTCTCACTCTGCTGTCACTCTCACGCTGCTGTCTCTCACTCTGCTGTCACTCTCACTCTGCTGTCTCTCATGCTGTCACTCTCACTCTGCTGTCTCTCACTCTGCTGTCTCTCACTCTGCTGTCTCCCACTCTGCTGTCACTCCCACTCTGCTGTCACTCCCACTCTGCTGTCACTCCCACTCTGCTGTCACTCCCACTCTGCTGTCACTCCCACTCTGCTGTCTCTCACTCTGCTGTCACTCCCACTCTGCTGTCACTCTCACTCTGCTGTCTCTCATGCTGTCACTCTCACTCTGCTGATACTGCTGTCACTCTCACTCTGCTGTCACTCTCACTCTGCTGTCTCTCTCACTCTGTCTCTCACTCTGCTGTGTCACTCACTCTACTGTCACTCTCACTCTGCTGTCACTCTCGCTCTGCTGTCACTCTCACTCTGCTGTCACTCTCACTCTGCTGTCACTCTCACTCTGCTGTCTCTCCCACTCTGCTGTCACTCCCACTCTGCTGTCACTCCCACTCTGCTGTCACTCCCACTCTGCTGTCACTCCCACTCTGCTGTCACTCTCACTCTGCTGTCTCTCATGCTGTCACTCTCACTCTGCTGTCACTCTCACTCTGCTGTCTCTCTCTGTCTCTCACTCTGCTGTGTCTCTCACTCTGCTGTCACTCTCACTCTGCTGTCACTCTCGCTCTGCTGTCACTCTCACTCTGCTGTCACTCTCACTCTGCTGTCTCTCTCACTCTGCTGTCTCTCTCACTCTGCTGTTACTCCCACTCTGCTGTCACTCTCACTCTGCTGTCACTCTCACTCTGCTGTCACTCATGCTGTCACTCTCACTCTGCTGTCACTCTCACTCTGTCTCTCCTGCTGTCACTCTCACGCTGCTGTCACTCTCACTCTGCTGTGTCTCTCTCACTCTGCTGTCTCTCTCACTATGTTGTCTCTCTCACTCTGCTGTCTCTCTCACTCTGCTGTCTCTCTCACTCCGCTGTCTCTCACTCTGCTGTCACTCTCATTCTGCTGTCTCCCATGCTGTCACTCTCACTCTGCTGTCTCTCCTGCTGTCACTCTCACTCTGCTGTCACTCTCAATCTGCTTTCTCACTCTGCTGTCTCTTTCACTCTGTTGTCTCTCTCACTCTGCTGTCTCACTCACTCTGCTGTCTCTCACTCTGCTGTCACTCTCACTCTGCTGTCTCTCTCACTCTGCTGTCTCTCTCACTCTGCTGTCTCTCTCTCTCTGCTGTCTCTCTCACTCTGCTGTCTCTTTCACTCTGTTGTCTCTCTCACTCTGCTGTCTCTCTCACTCTGCTGTCTCTCACTCTGCTGTCACTCTCACTCTGCTGTCTCTCTCACTCTGCTGTCTCTCTCTCTCATGCTGTCACTTTCACTCTGCTGTCACTCTCACTCTGCTGTCACTCTGCTGTCCCGCTCACTGCTGTCCCTCTCACTCTGCTGTCTCTCTCACTCTGCTGTCTCTCATGCTGTCACTCTCACTCTGCTGTCACTCTGCTGTCACTCTCACTCTGCTGTCTCTCTCACTCTGCTGTCTCTCTCTCTCATGCTGTCACTTTCACTCTGCTGTCACTCTCACTCTGCTGTCACTCTGCTGTCCCGCTCACTGCTGTCCCTCTCACTCTGCTGTCTCTCTCACTCTGCTGTCACTCTGCTGTCACTCTCACTCTGCTGTCTCTCATGCTGTCACTCTCACTCTGCTGTCACTCTGCTGTCACTCTCACTCTGCTGTCTCTCTCACTCTGCTGTCACTCTCACTCTGCTGTCTCTCTCACTCTGCTGTCTCTCTCACTCTGCTGTCACTCTCACTCTGCTGTCTCTCACTCTGCTGTCACTCTCACTCTGATGTCACTCTCACTCTGATGTCACTCTCACTCTGCTGTCTCTCACTCTATTGTCACTCTCACTCTGCTGTCACTCTCACTTCGCACTCTGCTGTCACTCTCACTCTGCTGTCTCTCTCACTCTGCTGTCTCTCATTCTGCTGTCTCTCATTCTGCTGTCTCTCACTCTGCTGTCACTCTCACTCTGTCTCTCACTCTGCTGTCACTCTCACTCTGCTGTCACTCTCGCTCTGCTGTCACTCTCACTCTGCTGTCACTCTCACTCTGCTGTCACTCTCACTCTGCTGTCTCTCTCACTCTGCTGTTACTCCCACTCTGCTGTCACTCTCACTCTGCTGTCACTCTCACTCTGTCACTCTCACTCTGCTGTCACTCTGCTGTCCCACTCACTCTGCTGTATCTCTCACTCTGCTGCCACACTCACTCTGCTGTCACACTAACTCTGCTGACTCTCTCTCTCTCTGCTGTCACTCTCACTTTGCTGTCAATCTCACTCTGCTGTCTCTCATGCTGTTACTCTCAAACTGCTGTTACTCTCACTCTGCTATCACTCTCATGCTGCTGTCTCTCATGCTGTCACTCTCACTCTGCTGTCACTCTGCTGTCACTCTCACTCTGCTGTCTCTCTCACTCTGCTGTCACTCTCACTCTGCTGTCTCCCTCACTCTGCTGTCACTCTGCTGTCACTCTCAGTCTGCTGTCACTCACTCTGCTGTCTCTCTCACTCTGCTGCCCCTCTCACTCTGCTGTTACTCCCAGTCTGCTGTCTCTCATGCAGTCAATCTCACTCGGCTGTCACTCTCACTCTGCTGTCTCTCTCACTCTGCTGTCTCTCACTCTGGTGTCTCTCACTCTGCTGTCTCTCTCACTCTGCTGTCACTCTCCCTCTGCTGTCTCTTATGCTGTCACTCTCTCTCTGCTGTCACTCTCACTCTGCTGTCACTCTCTGCTGTCAATCTCACTCTGCTGTCACTCTGCTGTCCCGCTCACTCTGCTGTCCCGCTCACTCTGCTATCTCTCTCACTCTGCTGTCATGCTCACTCTGCTGTCTCTCTCGCTCTGCTGTCTCTCTCACTCTGCTGTCACTCTCACGCTGCGGTCTCTCACTCTGCTGTCACTCTCACTCTGCTGTCTCTCATGCTGTCACTCTCACTCTGCTGTCTCTCACTCTGCTGTCTCTCTCACTCTGCTGTCTCTCTCACTCTGCTGTCACTCTCACTCTGCTGTTTCTCATGTTGTCACTCTCACTCTGCTGTCACTCTCACTCTGCTGTCACTCTGCTGCCCCGCTCACTCTGCTGTCTCTCTCACTCTGCTGTCTCTCTCACTCTGCTGTCACTCTCACTCTGCTGTCACTCTCACCCTGCTGTCACTCTCTGCTGTCACTATCACTCTGCTGTCACTCTCACTCTGCTGTCTCTCATGCTGTCACTTTCACTCTGCTGTCTCTCTTGCTGTCACTCTCACTCTGAGGTCTCTCTCACTCTGCTGTCTCTCTCACTCTCTGCTGTCTCTCACACTGCTGAGTCACTTTCACTCTGCTGTCACTCTCACTCTGCTGTCACTCTCACTCTGCTGTCTATCATGCTGTCACTCTCACTCTGCTGTCTCTCATGCTGTCACTCTCACTCTGTCACTCTCACTCTGCTGTCTCTCACTCTGCTGTCACTTTCACTCTGCTGTCACTCATGCTGTCACTCTCACTCGCCTGTCACTCTCACTCTGCTGTCTCTCTCACTCTGCTGTCTCTCTCACTCTGCTGTCTCTCTCACATTGCTGAGTCACTTTCACTCTGCTGTCACGCTCACTCTGCTGTCACTCTCACTCTGCTGTCACTCACTCTGCTGTCACTCTCACTCTGCTGTCTCTCATGCTGTCACTCTCACTCTGCTGTCTCTCATGCTGTCACTCTCACTCTGCTGTCTCTCATGCTGTCACTCTCGCACTGCTGTCATTCTCACTCTGCTGACTCTCACTCTGCTGTCACTCTCACTCTGCTGTCTCTCTCACTCTGCTGTCTCTCTCACTCTGCTGTCTCTCTCACTCTGCTGTCACTCTCACTCTGCTCTCTCTCACTCTGCTGAGTCACTCTCACTCTGCTGAGTCACTCTCACTCTGCTGTCAGTCTAACTCTGCTGTCACTCTCACTCTGCTGTCACTCTCACTCTGCTGTCACTCACTCTGCTGTCACTCTCACTCTGCTGTCTCTTACTCTGCTGAGTCACTCTCACTCTGCTGAGTCACTCTCACTCTGCTGTCAGTCTAACTCTGCTGTCACTCTCACTCTGCTGTCACTCACTCTGCTGTCACTCTCACTCTGCTGTCTCTAACTCTGCTGTCTCTCACTATGCTGTCACTCTCACTCTGCTGTCACTCTCACTCTGCTGACTCTCACTCTGCTGTCACTCTCACTCTGCTGTCACTCTCACTCTATCTCTCACTCTGCTGTCTCTCACTCTGCTGTCTCTCACTCTGCTGTCACTCTCACTCTGCTGTCACTCTCACTCTGCTGTCACTCTCACTCTGCTGACTCTCATGCTGTCACTCTCACTCTGCTGTCACTCTCACTCTGCTGTCTCTCATGCTGTCACTCTCACTCTGCTATCACTCTGCTGTCACTCTCACTCTGCTGTCACTCTCACTCTGCTGTCACTCTGCTGCCCCTCTCACTCTGCTGTCACTCTCACTCTGCTGTCCCTCTCACTTTGCTGTTACTCTCAGTCTGCTGTCTCTCATGCAGTCAATCTCACTCGGCTGTCACTCTCACTCTGCTGTCTCTCTCACTCTGCTGTCTCTCACTCTGCTGTCTCTCACTCTGCTGTCTCTCTCACTCTGCTGTCACTCTCATTCTGCTGTCTCTCATGCTGTCACTCTCTCTCTGCTGTCACTCTCACTCTGCTGTCACTCTCTGCTGTCACTCTCACTCTGCTGTCCCGCTCACTCTGCTGTCCCGCTCACTCTGCTATCTCTCTCACTCTGCTGTCACGCTCACTCTGCTGTCTCTCTCGCTCTGCTGTCTCTCTCACTCTGCTGTCACTCTCACGCTGCTGTCTCTCACTCTGCTGTCACTCTCACTCTGCTGTCTCTCATGCTGTCACTCTCACTCTGCTGTCACTCTCACTCTGCTGTCTCTCACTCTGCTGTCTCTCTCACTCTGCTGTCTCTTTCACTCTGCTGTCACTCTCACTCTGCTGTTTCTCATGTTGTCACTCTCACTCTGCTGTCACTCTCACTCTGCTGTCACTCTGCTGCCCCGCTCACTCTGCTGTCTCTCTCACACACACTACTGTCTCTCTCACTCTGCTGTCTCTCTCACTCTGCTGTCACTCTCACTCTGCTGTCACTCTCACTCTGTTGTCACTCTCTGCTGTCACTCTCACTCTGCTGTCACTCTCTGCTGTCACTCTCACTCTGCTGTCACTCTCACTCTGCTGTCACTCTCACTCTGCTGTCACTCTGCTGCCCCGCTCACTCTGCTGTCTCTCTCACACACACTACTGTCTCTCTCACTCTGCTGTCTCTCTCACTCTGCTGTCACTCTCACTCTGCTGTCACTCTCACTCTGTTGTCACTCTCTGCTGTCACTCTCACTCTGCTGTCACTCTCTGCTGTCACTCTCACTCTGCTGTCACTCTCACTCTGTTGTCACTCTCTGCTGTCACTCTCACTCTGCTGTCACTCTCTGCTGTCACTCTTGCTCTGCTGTCTCTCTCACTCTGCTGTCACTCTCACGCTGCGGTCTCTCACTCTGCTGTCACTCTCACTCTGCTGTCTCTCATGCTGTCACTTTCACTCTGCTGTCACTCTCTGCTGTCACTCTCACTCTGCTGTCACTCTCACTCTGCTGTCTCTCATGCTGTCACTTTCACTCTGCTGTCTCTCTTGCTGTCACTCTCACTCTGCTGTCACTCTCACTCTGTTGTCACTCTCTGCTGTCACTCTCACTCTGCTGTCACTCTCACTCTGCTGTCTCTCATGCTGTCACTCTCACTCTGCTGTCTATCATGCTGTCACTCTCACTCTGTTGTCTCTCATGCTGTCACTCTCACTCTGTCCCTCTCACTCTCCTGTCTCTCACTCTGCTGTCACTTTCACTCTGCTGTCACTCATGCAGTCACTCTCACTCTGCTGTCTCTCTCACTCTGCTGTCTCTCTCACTCTGCTGTCTCTCTCACATTGCTGAGTCACTTTCACTCTGCTGTCACTCTCACTCTGCTGTCACTCTCACTCTGCTGTCACTCACTCTGCTGTCACTCTCACTCTGCTGTCTCTCATGCTGTCACTCTCACTCTGCTGTCTCTCATGCTGTCACTCTCACTCTGCTGTCTCTCATGCTGTCACTCTCGCACTGCTGTCATTCTCACTCTGCTGACTCTCACTCTGCTGTCACTCTCACTCTGCTGTCTCCCTCACTCTGCTGTCTCTCTCACTCTGCTGTCTCTCACTCTATTGTCACTCTCACTCTGCTGTCACTCTCACTTCGCACTCTGCTGTCACTCTCACTCTGCTGTCTCTCTCACTCTGCTGTCTCTCATTCTGCTGTCTCTCATTCTGCTGTCTCTCACTCTGCTGTCACTCTCACTCTGTCTCTCACTCTGCTGTGTCTCTCACTCTGCTGTCACTCTCGCTCTGCTGTCACTCTCGCTCTGCTGTCACTCTCACTCTGCTGTCACTCTCACTCTGCTGTCACTCTCACTCTGCTGTCTCTCTCACTCTGCTGTTACTCCCACTCTGCTGTCACTCTCACTCTGCTGTCACTCTCACTCTGTCACTCTCACTCTGCTGTCACTCTGCTGTCCCGCTCACTCTGCTGTATCTCTCACTCTGCTGCCACACTCACTCTGCTGTCACACTAACTCTGCTGACTCTCTCTCTCTCTGCTGTCACTCTCACTTTGCTGTCAATCTCACTCTGCTGTCTCTCTCACTCTGCTGTCTCTCATGCTGTTACTCTCAAACTGCTGTTACTCTCACTCTGCTATCACTCTCATGCTGCTGTCTCTCATGCTGTCACTCTCACTCTGCTGTCACTCTGCTGTCACTCTCACTCTGCTGTCTCTCTCACTCTGCTGTCACTCTCACTCTGCTGTCTCCCTCACTCTGCTGTCACTCTGCTGTCACTCTCAGTCTGCTGTCACTCACTCTGCTGTCTCTCTCACTCTGCTGCCCCTCTCACTCTGCTGTTACTCCCAGTCTGCTGTCTCTCATGCAGTCAATCTCACTCGGCTGTCACTCTCACTCTGCTGTCTCTTTCACTCTGCTGTCTCTCACTCTGGTGTCTCTCACTCTGCTGTCTCTCTCACTCTGCTGTCACTCTCACTCTGCTGTCTCTTATGCTGTCACTCTCTCTCTGCTGTCACTCTCACTCTGCTGTCACTCTCTGCTGTCAATCTCACTCTGCTGTCACTCTGCTGTCCCGCTCACTCTGCTGTCCCGCTCACTCTGCTATCTCTCTCACTCTGCTGTCATGCTCACTCTGCTGTCTCTCTCGCTCTGCTGTCTCTCTCACTCTGCTGTCACTCTCACGCTGCGGTCTCTCACTCTGCTGTCACTCTCACTCTGCTGTCTCTCATGCTGTCACTCTCACTCTGCTGTCTCTCACTCTGCTGTCTCTCTCACTCTGCTGTCTCTCTCACTCTGCTGTCACTCTCACTCTGCTGTTTCTCATGTTGTCACTCTCACTCTGCTGTCACTCTCACTCTGCTGTCACTCTGCTGCCCCGCTCACTCTGCTGTCTCTCTCACACACACTGCTGTCTCTCTCACTCTGCTGTCTCTCTCACTCTGCTGTCACTCTCACTCTGCTGTCACTCTCACCCTGCTGTCACTCTCTGCTGTCACTATCACTCTGCTGTCACTCTCACTCTGCTGTCTCTCATGCTGTCACTTTCACTCTGCTGTCTCTCTTGCTGTCACTCTCACTCTGAGGTCTCTCTCACTCTGCTGTCTCTCTCACTCTCTGCTGTCTCTCACACTGCTGAGTCACTTTCACTCTGCTGTCACTCTCACTCTGCTGTCACTCTCACTCTGCTGTCTATCATGCTGTCACTCTCACTCTGCTGTCTCTCATGCTGTCACTCTCACTCTGTCACTCTCACTCTGCTGTCTCTCACTCTGCTGTCACTTTCACTCTGCTGTCACTCATGCTGTCACTCTCACTCGCCTGTCACTCTCACTCTGCTGTCTCTCTCACTCTGCTGTCTCTCTCACTCTGCTGTCTCTCTCACATTGCTGAGTCACTTTCACTCTGCTGTCACGCTCACTCTGCTGTCACTCTCACTCTGCTGTCACTCACTCTGCTGTCACTCTCACTCTGCTGTCTCTCATGCTGTCACTCTCACTCTGCTGTCTCTCATGCTGTCACTCTCACTCTGCTGTCTCTCATGCTGTCACTCTCGCACTGCTGTCATTCTCACTCTGCTGACTCTCACTCTGCTGTCACTCTCACTCTGCTGTCTCTCTCACTCTGCTGTCTCTCTCACTCTGCTGTCTCTCTCACTCTGCTGTCACTCTCACTCTGCTCTCTCTCACTCTGCTGAGTCACTCTCACTCTGCTGAGTCACTCTCACTCTGCTGTCAGTCTAACTCTGCTGTCACTCTCACTCTGCTGTCACTCTCACTCTGCTGTCACTCACTCTGCTGTCACTCTCACTCTGCTGTCTCTTACTCTGCTGAGTCACTCTCACTCTGCTGAGTCACTCTCACTCTGCTGTCAGTCTAACTCTGCTGTCACTCTCACTCTGCTGTCACTCACTCTGCTGTCACTCTCACTCTGCTGTCTCTAACTCTGCTGTCTCTCACTATGCTGTCACTCTCACTCTGCTGTCACTCTCACTCTGCTGACTCTCACTCTGCTGTCACTCTCACTCCGCTGTCACTCTCACTCTGCTGTCTCTCACTCTGCTGTCTCTCACTCTGCTGTCTCTCACTCTGCTGTCACTCTCACTCTGCTGTCACTCTCACTCTGCTGTCACTCTCACTCTGCTGACTCTCATGCTGTCACTCTCACTCTGCTGTCACTCTCACTCTGCTGTCTCTCATGCTGTCACTCTCACTCTGCTATCACTCTGCTGTCACTCTCACTCTGCTGTCACTCTCACTCTGCTGTCACTCTGCTGCCCCTCTCACTCTGCTGTCACTCTCACTCTGCTGTCCCTCTCACTTTGCTGTTACTCTCAGTCTGCTGTCTCTCATGCAGTCAATCTCACTCGGCTGTCACTCTCACTCTGCTGTCTCTCTCACTCTGCTGTCTCTCACTCTGCTGTCTCTCACTCTGCTGTCTCTCTCACTCTGCTGTCACTCTCATTCTGCTGTCTCTCATGCTGTCACTCTCTCTCTGCTGTCACTCTCACTCTGCTGTCACTCTCTGCTGTCACTCTCACTCTGCTGTCCCGCTCACTCTGCTGTCCCGCTCACTCTGCTATCTCTCTCACTCTGCTGTCACGCTCACTCTGCTGTCTCTCTCGCTCTGCTGTCTCTCTCACTCTGCTGTCACTCTCACGCTGCTGTCTCTCACTCTGCTGTCACTCTCACTCTGCTGTCTCTCATGCTGTCACTCTCACTCTGCTGTCACTCTCACTCTGCTGTCTCTCACTCTGCTGTCTCTCTCACTCTGCTGTCTCTTTCACTCTGCTGTCACTCTCACTCTGCTGTTTCTCATGTTGTCACTCTCACTCTGCTGTCACTCTCACTCTGCTGTCACTCTGCTGCCCCGCTCACTCTGCTGTCTCTCTCACACACACTACTGTCTCTCTCACTCTGCTGTCTCTCTCACTCTGCTGTCACTCTCACTCTGCTGTCACTCTCACTCTGTTGTCACTCTCTGCTGTCACTCTCACTCTGCTGTCACTCCCACTCTGCTGTCTCTCATGCTGTCACTTTCACTCTGCTGTCACTCTCTGCTGTCACTCTCACTCTGCTGTCACTCTCACTCTGCTGTCTCTCATGCTGTCACTTTCACTCTGCTGTCTCTCTTGCTGTCACTCTCACTCTGCTGTCACTCTCACTCTGTTGTCACTCTCTGCTGTCACTCTCACTCTGCTGTCACTCTCACTCTGCTGTCTCTCATGCTGTCACTCTCACTCTGCTGTCTATCATGCTGTCACTCTCACTCTGTTGTCTCTCATGCTGTCACTCTCACTCTGTCCCTCTCACTCTCCTGTCTCTCACTCTGCTGTCACTTTCACTCTGCTGTCACTCATGCAGTCACTCTCACTCTGCTGTCTCTCTCACTCTGCTGTCTCTCTCACTCTGCTGTCTCTCTCACATTGCTGAGTCACTTTCACTCTGCTGTCACTCTCACTCTGCTGTCACTCTCACTCTGCTGTCACTCACTCTGCTGTCACTCTCACTCTGCTGTCTCTCATGCTGTCACTCTCACTCTGCTGTCTCTCATGCTGTCACTCTCACTCTGCTGTCTCTCATGCTGTCACTCTCGCACTGCTGTCATTCTCACTCTGCTGACTCTCACTCTGCTGTCACTCTCACTCTGCTGTCTCTCTCACTCTGCTGTCTCTCTCACTCTGCTGTCACTCTCACTCTGCTCTCTCTCACTCTGCTGAGTCACTCTCACTCTGCTGAGTCACTCTCACTCTGCTGTCAGTCTAACTCTGCTGTCACTCTCACTCTGCTGTCACTCTCACTCTGCTGTCACTCACTCTGCTGTCACTCTCACTCTGCTATCTCTTACTCTGCTGTCTCTCACGATGCTGTCACTCTCACTCTGCTGTCACTCTCACTCTGCTGACTCTCACTCTGCTGTCACTCTCACTCTGCTGTCACTCTCACTCTGCTGACTCTCACTCTGCTGTCACGCTCACTCTGCTGTCCCTCACTCTGCTGTATCTCACTCTGCTGTATCTCACTCTCTGATACTCCAAGGGGGCACCCTTACCAGCAGTCTCTTTGAGACTTACTCTAAAGGGGAGCACCCTTGCGAGCAGACCCTCCAATACTAATTCAAGGGGAGCACTCTCTGATACTCCAAGGGTGGGGTAGGGGGGGGCCTTGCCAGCATTCTCCCATATACTTATTCCAGAGAGAGCACCCTTTCTGAAGTTTGACTGCAAGCTGAAGTGAGACCCTCTGCTGTGTACTCTCAGCTCTCTTTTGCCTAGTGGTAGATTATAGAAATTGATAATCTAATGAGTTTGATTTCAATTGATGATGAAGCTTATACCTGACTTCCCCTCTCCCTCACCCCCTCCCCCAGTATTATCAAAGCCGAGAGAACAATCGCAGCTGCTGCCTGCCTGTCTCTTTGTTCTGCTTTTAGCGAGATGTGACGAGCTGATAAGGGCTGGGAGCGGATTCTGCAGAGATAGGGCCTGAGAACTTGTATTAACTTCAATCATGAGAGTTATGTGGAACTTGTTCAGCCGTTACCGTGGGCTCCGCCAGATAAGAGGGGGCGGATCCTGGGGGCAGCTCTGATGCGGGGACCATACTTTACACCCTATGCCCCACCCCTTACTACATCTATAGAGCATCTCTGTTCATGTCCAAGCAATTGAGCGGAAACATATTTTTATTCATGGACATTTTAAAGTGCCTACCAGGCCCAGAAGGCGTTGGGGCGCTTTGCATGGGTAGAAATATTTCGTGAATAGGCAAGTTTGTAAGAATGGCCATTAATTTAAATGTCGAATCTAAAACATACAGTGATGGGGAATTACCAGCCAGCGCAATTACACGTTTTACCGAGTGCAAATTTGCACCTGGTACCATCTTTCACTTTTAAGCACACATTTGGAACATATCTGGAAGATGTCTGCAGAAAAGGGCCACGGGTGGGGTGAATTGCTTGCACAAAGGGCCCATTAATTCTTGGACTTGCCTGTTATCTCCCGTTCTAGCCCAAAAACGTATGATGGGTGCATACTATGGTTTGGGTACTGTCTCCAGTCCGTACCTTGGACTATTATTACCACTTTATTTTATCAGCCATGCTATAATGTGGATTATGGGCGGGGCCACTAGAATTGATTCTGTGGCTACAGCGATTTTTGCAGTTATGGATTTGCCGCATTTGCCACATAATCCATCATCTGCTGCATAATCTAAACATTTTTAAAAAACATTAGTTTCAAGTTCAAATGGATCAAAAGTTACTAAAAATGCGGTGACGCTTATTGCTGTGTAGGGGATGGCAGGTCGCAAAAGTTGACTCTTCACCCTTCAGTTTCATATGCCTTTCAGTTGCATATTGCTGTATTTGGGTGTTAAACTAGTACTAATTCGGTAAAGGCGTTGTCAATTATTAACGTGCTAAAAATTGCAAAATAATGAAAAAAACTATACTTTCGCAAAATGTGCCTCACCATGCCGAATAATTTGCATTTTCGCCCGGCATCCCTGCCGCATAACTTGGTCCTCCCATGCCGCATTATTCCAGTTGCTCCGACCATAGGGATGCGTCCTCCTCATACATGCAACCACTTCCACACACGGTTCACTTAGGATGCCTTGTATCACACCTGGCCTCGAGCCCAGTGCTACACTGCGGCGGTTCCTGTTGTGCAGGGACCTTTCCTCCACACACATAGGCAAACTTGAGTTGGAAAGTGGCAGTAGTAGCAGGAGCCGGGCTGCCCGCTCTTCCTCTGCTGTGCTCGCAGCTAGATGTCAGCTTCTGATAAGCACCGGGCCCATTCTGATAAAGATTGCCAAGCCCGATAAGCACCGCTTATCTCTCCCCAGCAGGCCAGCGTTGGATTCCCTTACAATAACAAACACTGCCGATGACAACGCACAGGGCTTCCAACAATCGGACCCACCGCTAATGTGATTAATGCCGGTGCTTTTTTAATTCCGTGAAGGGATGCATGGTAGGGTCAGGGCAGGGAGGGGCTGCTTACATTTGCACTTTTTTGCACACGCAAGCACTCTGAAAAGGATGGCAAGACGGGCAGAGAAAGCGGAGACACGGAGAAGAGGCGCTGACAGGGAGAGCTTTGCCGTGAAATGGATCCCAAAAAATAAAAGAAGCTCGAGAGTGGTGCGCGCGCGCATGCCACTGCGAGCGTATGTCTTCAATTATTGCGGCCAGACGGCCGCGATAATTAAAGATATATGGCCTCTGGTGCGCGTAACAGACACCAATAAGCCATGGGCAGACCTACACGACCGCCCATGGCCTAATGCGTGTTCTGTTTTAAAAGTACATACAAGCAAAGGCCAATGAAAATGGACCTAGGAAATAACACGCACGAGCTGCGTGGAATTTCCAGGTCCATTTTCAAAACCCCAGGAAAAGGACTCTGGCTACGCCACACTGGTTCCGCAGTCTACGCTAGGCCGGAGACCTAAAAAGCATGGCTAGCCCTGAATGTGTAAAAAATAAGATCTTGCCAACACAGGAGTTATGTGACGACTTGGCTTACTTTTTCCTGGAGAAGATAAGCAAGATTGTCTAAGGGTTGAAGGTAGATGCCCCATCAGACAGTATAGCGCAGAAGGATAGACAAACACCAAAGGCTTTGGAGGTTAGGGACAGGGGGACGATGCCATTGAAGTAGGGCGCTATCCTGGATCACTTTGCGCTGTCCTCGGACGAGGAATTTATCAAAGTGGCCTCAGGAGTTTCATCAGGCTCGCCTTTGAACCCTCTTCACCATAATATATGGAGAGAACTTGGTTCTTCGTCAGTTGTGTGACCAATCCTTTGGTAGCGGGCTGCTTCCATGTTGTTAGAAACAGGCAATAGTAACCCCCCTGCTGAAAAAAACAACCGCAGACCCTAAATGCCCGAAGAACTATAGACACATCTCTCTATTCTCCCATACCCAGTGAAGTTCATGGAGTGCCTGGTGAGCATGTTGCTCTCCCACTTCCTGGAGGCTAACAACAAGCTGGAGGAGGAGCAATTTGGGTTCTGCCCAAGTCATGGGATGGAAACTGCTCTGATAACCCTCCTGGTCGACCTCCGAATGCGTGAAGACAGGGGTCAATCTGCTATTTTAATCTTGCTAGACCTGTCTGCCGCTTTCAACACAGTTAATCACGAGATCCTCCTAGCTAGGCTGGAAGAAATGGGGGTGGTGGAAACAGCTTTGCGATGGGTTGTCATATCTGTCCAATAGACAGCAGGCAGTGGCACTCTCCCCCTTCCAATCGGACTTTGCTGACATCAAGCATGGGGCACCTCAGGGGTCCTCAATCAGCTCTATCCTTTTCAATGCCTATATGCAGCCGCTGAAAGGCATCATCAAGCCTTTCAACATTAGGTTGGTGAACTATGCTGATGACACCCAACTGATTCTGTCTTTGGAAGGTGGCCCCGATGGGGCCCTGGAGATCTTCCATACCTGTATGAGGGAAATGACAAACTGGTTGAGAGACAACTCACTGCAATTCAACAATGATAAAACTGAGATCTTGCATTGTGGAGTGGGTAGAGTGCCGACAGTTCTCCCTACCAACTTCTGGCGTATTCCCACGGAAACTCCTTTAGTACCCATGGGGACGGTGCGAAACCTGGGGGTCAGCTTTAATGTTAAGCTGAACCTAGAGTCTCATGTTAACAAGCTGGTGGGGAGCTGCTATACTCTCATTAGAGAACTGCGGAAGGTAATGCCAGTATTACCGACTTAGGCAAGATCTTTAGTAGTCAGGAGTATCATCATGAGCCGCCTAGACTAGCCTGGACTATTGTAACGCCTTGCTACTCGAGTCCACTAAATATCTGCATGAGAGACTCCAGAGAATTCAAACGGCAGTAGCAAAACTTGCGCTTATGAGACCACGGCGGTCGTCTTCATCTCAGGCTCTGGCAGAGTTGCACTGGCTCCCGGTGGCTCAGAGGGTACAGTTTAAATCCCTCTGTATTGTGTTTAGGGCCCTACATGGTCTTGGGCCCAAACCAATACAGAGGAGATTTGGATGGTATGTTCATATACGTAATCTCCGCTCCTCATCAGCCAATCTCGGGATCATACCCAAAACAAAGAGAGCAACTTTGGGGGGGTAGAGTGTTTGGCACAACAGCTGCGCATCTTTGGAACAACCTCCCCCTTGAATTGAGACAAACACAGGATCATTGTTGCTCCGCAAAAAAATCAAGACCTGGCTATTTCCCAGGACATAATCTCTACCCAGTAGGATGGCAATATCCGTAGTCAGAAACTTAGGCGTCACAGCATCAGGATGCCCGTAGGGTTACAGTGCGCTCTATAAATGGTCATACATACAGACATCAAACCCCCATAGAGGAGATGACTCAGATAATTGTGGCAGCAGACTCATCCTGATGACATGGGAATATCAAATGTCACCCGGAGGACCTTAATGATCTGACTTGCCTCCACAGGCACGAGCAGGGGTAGTAAACTAATGCCCCACCCACCTTTGGTGAGCTGCCTGGCTGTCCTTAGAGAGCAGGAGGCTGAGAACAACATGCCTCGGGTGAAGGTGAGCTATGGATGGAGGTTCCTCTACGTTGTTTCTTTTCCACTCCGTCTTGCTTGCGCTGTGCCAGCTGTGCTGCTACGGCCAACATTCTAGCAGTCTAGAATGTTTGGGGAGTTGGCCTGGTGCAGGCCAATGAGAGGTGAAGGGACAAAGAGCTATCAATGCCGTCTGCACATGCGGCTTCCAGGTCAAGAGCAGAGGCAAGTGGGCCAGGTGAGCTCCCAGGTCCGGTGAGACTGGCTAGTGGTGAGTGAAGTATACCCCCAGATCCTAATAGTCTGCTACTCCTATGGTTGAGTTTGTCACTGCCATACTGTTCATGAGACCTGCCCCTCACTGCGGATCAACAAATACACCATTCTTATTTCAGAACAGACTAAGGGCCTGATTTAGATGTTGGTGGATCATGTCTGCCGTCACTTTTTCAACGGTATTTTTGCCCGGTGACTTGACGGTCCATCTGCTGTATTTAAACGTTGGCAGGTACATGGGCAAAAAAAACACCACAGTCCCGCCGCCTCTGCCAGGAATTCTCATCCTTGTCGATGGCGTCATAGGCAGAAGCGGCTGGTGGTGGGACTCCAGCCAAGAGTCCGGCAGAGCTAATTATGAAGTGGCCTTCCGTTGAGACAACTGTGGCGGGAAACCCTCCTACTTAGAGTTGGCTACTTGTACAATTGTCCTACTATGTATCATGTTTTGACAATTGTTGTAGCCTTGTGTATGTCTGCATTGCTCCTAAATGCAATATTTTTTCCTAGGTGAAATGTAGTAGCGTTCATTTTCCAACTAATCAATGTAACGGTAACACACCTGTATTGACTCTTTAAAAAAATGGTTGTTGTGGTGCTTGTAGGTGGGCATTCGATAGTAATTGTATGTCGTGTGAGTGGCATGCAATATGTAACACAAAGGGACATAACACATTGCCCACATATGTTTTTCATGCAAACATGACACATATGTGTATTGAAACAATAATAAGTTGTTCTTACCAGTCTCCACAGCACCAGGAACTCACCCCTTCAGCAGACCGCTGCTAAGACACTGCCAGCACAACGGGAACATCTAAATTGGCTTGACACAAACCTACCGGCCTGACGGTGATGGAGTACTGTTAGCCAGAAGAGAAGACAACCACAGTCGCCGTTTACTGTCTATTGCCGCAACATCTAAATACGGCAGGTGGCCCGCGGTCAGCTTGATGGAGTACTTGCGACCCCCGCTGGATGATATCCGGTCAAAATCAAAATCAGGCCCTAAGCAGTCGGGTGATCCTCCCAATACATGACATTTAGACTCTGCAGAAGTGACAACCATCCTGCAGGCAATCCAGATGTTGCAAGAGGTGGTGAAAACAAAGATAGGAGATGAGGGGAGTAGATGTTGCCCTCCTTCGGCAGGACCTTCGGACCATGGCTAGCATGGTAACAGAAGCAGAAGGCAGGATTTCACGCCTTGAGGAGGAGTAAAAACCGTTAAGGGAACATTGTCTCGGCTAGCTACCCCCGCACGCACCCTCGGACACAGGATACCGAAAACAGGACTTGGCGCAACAATTTGGGCTTTGTGGGATTTCCAAAAAGGACGTAAACACAGCACAGGAAATATTTATAGAGACGTGTCTTCGGTCCTGGATCCCAGAAGGTACTTTATTCCAGTGGTTTGTGGCAAATGAACCAATAGAACCTTGGCCCCAAAACCCCCGCCTGGTGCCCTGCCAAGTACTGTAATCGCCCGTATACTGAGATTTCAGGATTGCAACATCCCATGAGAAGAGCACAAAAAAAAGAATCTACAGTTTCATTCTACCCGTATTATGATCTACTCCACCTACATCAAGGTGGTCAAGAAACAAAATGGTTACTTACCAGAAGGAATAGTTTTGCAGCTTGAAGAATTTTCTGGATTAACATGCTGTGCATCATTCTGCCATCAAGTGGTTGGGTCCAGAATTGTCTTTTTTTTCTTCTTGTTTTGGCCGCTGTCGACCACCATTTGTGTGACGTCAGACGGCATCCTGGAGGTCGACATGCGTGGTGGCCATCTTCGGATTTTTTGTTCTGTTTTGTAATCCTTGAGATGGTTTTAAAATACTGTTGTAGTCATTTGCTTCCCCACCAGTTTGTTTTACTCTAGGGGAGGACGGGTGGGTCGCATGTGAATCCAGAAAATTCTTCAAGCTTCAAAACTACTCCTACTGGTAAGTAACCATTTGGTTTTGCAGCGTGAATCCTTTTCTGGATTCACATGCTGTGCATCAGATTATGTAGCAGTTTCTCCCATATCTGGGAGGTTGTGGTGAAAGTAAGACCTTGCAAACAGGTGTTGAAGCACCTTCTGTCCAATTTGAGCTTCCTTAAAATGTGTATATCCACACAATAATGCTTTGTAAAGATGTGTGGCTATGCCCATGTTGCTGCTGCACAAATGGAGTCAATGGGCACAATGGCCATAAATGCCAGTGTTGCCCCTTTCTTCCTTGTGGAGTGAGCTGTTGGTTGCAATGTTAATTCCTTTTTGGCATTGGCAAATTGTATCACATGGAAAGAAACTATGCAGAGAGCCCTGTCCTCTGGTAGTGGTTGGGACAGAGAGGGTCCTGTGCCTCAACCCGGATTGGAGGAGTCTTACTTTTATATGCCAAGACCTCAGGCATTGGAGGAGTGGGATGACATATGTCACACCCACCCTACAACTTGAAGTAGGGTAGTAGTAGTTTACACCCCTGCAGATTGGGGGCAGTGAGGGTGCGGCTTATTAAACACTAGAGGTTGGAAGTGCCTTGAGTGTGCTAAGCTCTTGGGTACAAAGGAGGGAGTGTGGCATATGTTACCCCTTCCAGCCTGAAGCTTATTGTTGGTACTTGCTCCCCTCGTACTAGTAGGACAGTGCAGGGTGCCGCACGTTGTTTGCTGCTCTGTGGTCATGGGCCTTCCTAGAGTTCGTGTACATGTACAAGCACTGTGTCCAGGAGTACAAGGGGCATCCATCTGTTGGACTGAAATTTTGCATTCTTATTTTACAGCTTCTCGGTACCAGCCCAGTATGGGTGCTGTCCCACTTCACTTATTCAAAGTCACAGAAATGTTTATAGCTTTTGGAACCAGAGTTTGGAATCCCCGGTAACAGTGCAGTCGCCAGGCAGGGGTACTTCCCCCCTAGTTTAAAAGCTTATTTTCCTTTGTCCTCTATACGTTCTGCTCAACCTCTCAAGACTCTCTTGTAACAGACATTAGAAACTGCACTTCGGGGACATTTTCGTGTAACTCACATCTTTTAGACTTTGTAAACAATCTTATTTGTTCCGTCGATAGACTGCATTTCTGTGATATTTTGAAGATTGTTACAATAGAAACATCTGAGATTTGCCTCTCTCCTTATACAGAGCACAAGCTGCATTCTGCACCACAGATAAAATCTTCTTCCTCTGCCGCGACACAAGCAAATTGTCACAAAGTCAGATGAGGGTGAGGGGCGCAGGTAAGCATGCAATACACTCAATGTCTGCACATGTCTCTTTTATGGCAAATGCGGCCCCCAAAGAATCACGACAGCAGAAATTGCACCAAATTCCTTACTGCTGTTTTCCATGGAAGCCGCATGGAAAGGCCTGGCGGGCTGCAAGTGGCCCGCGGGCCGTACTTTGAGGACCTCCCCATTAAAAGATGAAGTCAAGAAAAGGCCGTGGACGCCATGCGTAGTGACCGAACTTATCTGGAATGGAGCTAGGACACCGCAAGGAGGCCATTGGCACCCATTCTGAAGAGACATGCAATAAATAGAGGGGTAGTCAAGGAGCCACCTCGGAGAGATCAGTAACAAAATATTGATCCTACAAATATCACAAATATCGGAAATTAAATATCTAGGCCAAACAATATCGAATTTGTATTCTTAACCAAAAAAAAAACACTAATATCAACCACGCAAATATTGGTAACAAAAATATAGATTTTTACATATATTGATAACAAAATTATCACAAGCACAAATATCACTAATAATAAATAAACATATACCATGTCAAAAATATCGATTATCACAATGTGGACTACACATTTATCCTCAACATAAGTAAGAAATTCAATAAAAAACACCTAAAAAACAATGTTTACCTATACCAATTACTACTAAAAATCCTATACCTTTAATAAACATTTAAAAATAGATTTAGATATATTACATCACCCAAAAATTGAACATTCATCCTGTAAAAATAGGGCATATACATAACATAAACACCACAATATAACATTATCCACACACAACAAAACATTAATATAAAACTTACTGTTTAGCTGCCGATCTCTCGCCAAATCCACATAGCAAAAAATAGTAATCCTTCAAAAAATTAAGAAAACAAATACAAACAAATGCAAAAATATTAACAATTTCCTAGAAGTTCCATAATAAAACTCGAAAAAATCTTTTTTTTTAAAAACAGCTCGAGGAAGTCTGAAAAAAAGAAAATTTAACTAAAAACTTTAACTTCCTATTGAAATCTTTCATAAACACAAACTTGCAAAAGAAATGTTAAAACACCCACTCATACAATACATTATAGTCCCAAATAAATACACACATAACATTTAGGGGCCCATTAGGATCTCGGGCAGATTGCCACGGCCCGCATGGCGGTGGCGATCCGCTCGAGATCCGTCCCCGCCCTCCACCCATTTCCCACCGCCATATTACGATGGCGGGAGAGACCGCAGCGGATGGAAAGACCGTCTGCCGCTTTTCCGCCCGGTCAACAAGTTGACTGGGCGGAAAATAGTTTAATATGGTGCCGCCACGGAAAGACATGCGGTAACTGCTTGTGGGGGCCCGTTCCATGCACAACATGCCTTCCTGGCATTGTGGCGGGCGGTGCTGAGTGCAACGCACGCCACAATGACAGGAATGCAGGATGCGCCCGCCACTGTGGCGGGCGCATCCTAATGGCCCTCACGGGACCCCCGCCCTTATGGCGGGCGGTCCCATTTCCCGATAGGATGGCGAGCGGACAAAGTATGCCCGCCATCCTTATGACTCCCTTAATCATCAAAACAAAAGTAACATCACGTATTTTAGAAATGACATAATCATACACTAATAATACATAAAAAGTGACAAGACAACATATTGCAAAACACTAACAAAAACCCACCTAAAAATACCCAAAACTCTTCACGATATACCCAACTTTTACACACTCATCCTAAATCCTCCCCCACCCTCAACATCCTTACAAAATCCATGAAAGGGACTTACCAGTTCTGATGAAGAGCAGCACCTAACTGCGACTTGCCTTCTGGAAAAAAAGACCCAAAATAACAATAGACCGCAAAATAGAAGCTAGCGGTAAAAAATGGCAGGCAAATGAAACTGAAAGAAAGACTATTTCCCCATTGAAATGTTTGGGAAATACAGTGAAAATGCTTAATAGATAATTTTAAAACAATTAAAAAACTATTACAAATGTTAAACATGTCATACAATGTTGTAAAGTATAAATTAAATATTAGTATAAAATATATACAATTATTTAATCTATAGTAATTATAAATATAGTGAAAGATGTCAAAAAGCACATGGTACTAATATGTATAAAATCTGATGTATTTCTGTTTTTTTACAATTAAAAAAATAATTTATTTTAGTTACTTCACTTTAAAATTGCTATTATTTTTATGTTAAAAGTATATTTGGCAAAATGTAAAAGTACACAAAAAATTGTCAAAAAATGAAATAAAAAAATATATGTGATATCTTTTCATCACACTAAGGGGCCCATTAGGATGGCGGGCAGACTTTGTCCGCCCCCCCCATCCCGACATTAAACGGGACCGCCCGCCATAAGGGCGGCGGTGCCGTGTGGGCCATTAGGATGCGCCCGCCAGTGTGCTGAAAGCACTTCCCGCAGCAATGCTAAAGATGCCCATTGTGCACTTCAATGCACAACGTGACAGGCACCGTGCGGTGCCTGTCACGTTGTACAGTGAAGTGTACCCCCCATGTGCACCCCCCAACCCCCCGGAATCCCTGGGGGCCCGCAACGGGCCCCCACAAGACATTCCTGCATGCCTTTCCGTGGTGGCATTGCCACCATGGAAAAGCATATCCCCGCCTTCACCCTAATATGGATGGCGGTGTCTAACAGACACCGTCACCATATGAAACCCTTTTCCGCCCGGTCAACTCCTTGACTGGGCGGAAAAGCGCCGGACGGTCTTTCCGTCCGCTGCGGTCCCCCCCGCCATAGTAATATGGCAGGGGAAATGGGTGGCGGGCGGGGAAGGACGTCGGGCGGATCGCCACTGCCCACATGGCGTTGGCAATCCGGCCGACATCCTAATGGGGCCCTATATTTGGGGGAAATCTTAAACACTGAAAAGGGGACATTTACCATTCCCACTCAAGTGTAAACCAATTTAGGGAAGGTGTTAGGACATTCAAGGGGTGAGTTTTACTATTCTCACTCCAATCTAACTCAACTTGGGGAAGTTGTTAGACACTAAAGGGTTGAATTTTACTATCCCCAATCCAATATATACAATTTAGTGAAGTTGTAAAAAAAGCAAAAAATTGCAAATCAATAAAATCCAATAAAAATAAAAACGTAGTACCTACAATATATTTTACAAATATAAAATACACAAATAATACTAAACATTATTCCGCTTCCGTAAATATACATTTTTCTAAAATGTAATATTATAACACACACATTCAAATCTGGGGAAAGTGTTGGACACTAAAGAGTTGACATTTACTATGCCCACTCAAATCTAAACTACTTTGGGGATGGCGCTGCACACTAATTTACTACTCCCACTCCAATATAAACCAATTTGGGGAATGTGTTGGACACTAAAGAGGTGACATTTACTATTCCCACACAAATCAAAACCAATTCAGGGAAGTTGTTGTACACTAAACTGGTGGGACCTACTAAACCCACTCCAATATAAACCACTTCGCTTTAAGCGGACTAGATTAGGGTCAGTCGATAGCTGTGGTGGCTGCCAGGGCATAGAATGCCCTTCCCCTTCACCTGCGCTCCATTCAGTGCGTGGGTCAATTTAAGAAGAGTCTGACAACTCATCTGTTTATCGGTGTGGTATAAGCTGGTTCCCCCGTTGTGTTTTGTCTTTCTCCATCGCGCCAGGATACTCCCAAGTAACAGAGAGCGCTATAAAATGGTTTATACATACATACATACATACTTCAGGGAAGGTGTTGGACATTAAAGGGTGACATTTACTATTTCCTATTACAACTCCAAACTAAACCAACTTAGAGAAGGTGTTGAGCACTAAAGGGATGACATTTGCTCCCAGAATATCTAACCCTATTTGGGGAAGTTGTTAAACACTAAAGGGGTGAAATGTACTATTCCCACTACAATCTAAACGAACTTAGGGAAGGTGTTGGACACTAAAGGGGTGACATAAACTATTGCCACTCTAATCTAAACCAACTCATGTAAGGTGTTGGACATTAAAGTTCTGACATTTATTAGCCTCACTTCAATATAAACCAATTTTAGGAAGGTGTTGGACAGTAAAGGAGTGACATTTGCTATTCCCACTCCAACTTAACCAACTTAGGGAAGGTGTTGGGACATTCTAGGGGTGAGCTTTACTATTCTCTCTCCAATCTAAACCAACTTGGGGAAGTTGTTAGACACTAATGGGGTGAATTTTATTATCCTCAATCCAATCTAAAGAAATTAGTGAAGGTGTAAAAAACATAAAATTGCAAACTAATAAAATCCAATTAAAAAACTTTTTACCTACAATATATTTTACAAATACAAAATATACAAATAATACTAAACATTATCGTGCTTCCGTAAATAAAAAAAATCTAAAATGTAATATTATAACACACTAATTCAAATGCTTATTTGTATAAGAAATCCAATTAAAAAAAAATATTTATTCTTTATTTATTAATGAAATTTACTAAATTGTAATTATACTGTTATACCATTCACCTTTTCTAAAACCTTATCATAACATTTTTTTAAATATTGACATGATAACAATTAGTACGTTTTGCTTTCATTTCTAAACATTATTTTTACATTTTCTAATACAATAATAAAAATGTCATTAAAAAAATAACTTACATTTCAACACATAATATTTCTAAAATAATATAAATATTTTTAAATATGAAATAAATTATTTTCAAAAAACCTATTAAAATAAATCTTATTTCACACTGCATTTAAAAATAAAATGAACATATAATGAAAAACAACTGAAAACTAATAATAAATGGGCATTTCTAAACATTTATTTCTTACAATTACAAATTATAACATTTTTTTAAAATCTTCCCACCTTATTCCCTATTTACCCAACATCCATACAAAAAATGCAATTCTTCAAAAAAAACATTAAACGAATTAAAAAGTACAAATTATACCAATTAAAAAAATTAAAATGAATCTAGAATACAATCATTAAAAAAATACATAGAATAAAAAAAAAAACAATACTTTACATATTATTTTACACTAAAAACAATATTATATCCAACGGCATGTGCTACATAAATTTCTTTTACATCAATATTAAAAACAATCCTTAAAACAAAATTTTCACTTCGATTTTTCTCTCCACAAAATATGAGGTCTAGATATTCTTGACATGATATTTATTCAACACAATATTTTGTATCCGATATTTCATCCAAACACCCCTCAGAGGGAGAGGGCTCCTCCCTGGTTGAATGAGGATACTGTGAGAGTTCTGGCATGCGGCCAGTGCACTTATGGGATGTGGGGGGCAGGGGGTCCTTGAGGTCCATGGGGGGGAGGTTGTTCACAGCGACCAAGACACCAATGGGTCACAGGGGGGAAGGTCTTGGACCTTCAAGCAAAAATCCTTATTGGGAGGAGATTCCACTCTACTGCCCTGCAGTAGGTTATAACAGGTTATGTTACAGTGTGAATTTGAAAGGAAGTGTGGGCTATTGGTGGGTGGGGGGGGGTTAGAGGGTACAGATGTTCAATTGGGCTGGTTTTGTTCAATGTTGTAATTTAGTCAGACAGCGCACTCACCCTAGGACGCAGTCACTTGCTAGGGCCCAAACCATACAACTAAGTTACCTCACAATGACAGACTTCCACGTCATGACCTGGAAAGTCAATGGCCTCTTTGACTGTATTAAGCGAGCCATTATACTCTGCTATGCCAAGACCTATCCAACTGTGCTGGTAATGCAGGAAAGACACCTCTAGGAGACCAAATGCGCCCTTTCTTGCAGATTTGGGGTTGACCAGACCTTTCATAAATGCTATGCCGAGGCTCTAGAGGGGTGGCAATGAAGGTAACGAAAACTGTTCGAGACTTCCAGGGTGGGTACGTAGGAATTGAGGGCTTGATCGAACGGAAGCAGATCAATATCCTTAATGTCTATATACCTCACCAAGCACCTGTTCTAACTCTATAGAGTGAGAAGTAAGGTCACTGCATGAAACACCTCCACTCACTCAGCATTGTTAATACAAGGGGTGGGTAGATTTAAATGTGGGATCTTAGTCCTGAAGAAGGCTGATCGACCCATAGGGGTAAGAAGATAGGGCGAAACATGTTGACTCATAACAGGTGAATAATATGATGGGGTACTAATATCCCCAAATTATCACTGGTAATTTGTTTTGATCCTGCCCAGTGGGCCCAATATTAAATAGGAACCAGGGATGTCCCTGAGGTAGTTTTAATGAGATTATCTGCACAGTGGATCCCCATAAACATTTGAATGTCTTCCCCATAACCCTCTGCTCCATCCCAAGCGTTGGTCTGGCAGGGATGTTTAAGCATGTCAAATGATGAAGCATAACACTAATAGTGAGTGAGGGCATTTTCTTAAAAACGTTGCTATTTTTCCAGAGAGGGTGGAATCCTACTTTGATTATCTCCTTTTCCTCTTTTGTGCGTGTTATGCCCTGGAACTGCCAGGTACTGAAGCTTGCCAGCCAAAGCCCTTCCTCAAGCGATGGGCAGGCATATCGACCCGACCCCAACAGTTGCATTACTAGGTCTATTGGATGACCTGGGAGGCATGTGAGGGGAGTGTATGCTGATTAGGTTGGCAACGGTGCTAGCCAAGAGAGACACTGCATGCCAGTGGAGAGCCTCCAACGCTCCCGCATTCTCAGAATGGAGAGCAGCAATGGACTGCTGTTCACAACAGGACGAGACCATTAATTGGGCACAAGAAGCATGCCAGTATCTAGGGTAGGTGGTGGGAATACTTTTGATTAATGACGATTACTAGAGATGTCAGTTGAGTGTAGGGAGCACAATGAAGGATGGCATGGGGTCAGTTGTGCAGGAGGAGTTGCTGTCAGATGAGTTTCTTTTGTATTGCTGTGATCAAAAATATTTATTGACTATAAAAATAACAAGCACCATAAAACACAAGTAACAGACATACCATTAGTTACAACCATCAGATTTTTTTCACACTGTTGCTGACGCCTCATCAAGGATGATTGGACAGCTGAATGTGATTTTGAAAGTGAATACTATTTGTTCTTGAATGTGACTCCACAATGCAGAATAATCAGTACAAAGTGTGACTTTGCCACTAAAAGAGATTCATCACTTAAAAGTTATTTAACACAAAATTGCAATTGGAGCTCCTAAACGTTTTTCACACACATGCGGAGGTTGAACCAAGGATGGGTTTACACTTGGGGGGCGCTAGAGGGCGCACAGCAAGATGGCCGCATCCTAGTGTAGCTCTGCTCGGTTGAGCCACCATCCGTCAATTATCAGCCTTAAAAAACGTCGCATCCACAGCTTTACTACACACGGACAGCATGATGACATCCCCCTGCCTCATTCTGTGGTGTTGCTGAGTGCCTGGCACCGTTATATCGTTGGGAATCCTGCTTGCAGTGGCCTGGGCGTGCCACAAAAATTGCGCCTGAGGAGTGGCCCTGAAGCGGAGCCCGCCCATCATGACTCAGGCCGCTGGAGAGGTGAGGTGCCACGGGCGTCTGTGGTCCTGGCCTGGCGGTGTGAGCTGGCGCAACGTGACACCGTCTGTGCCGGTGTTGCCCTGATGCAGCGGCGATAAGCGTGAGGGAGCCGGGGACGGGATCTGCAGGTGCTGAGCCCTGAGGAGAGTAGTGGCGGCCCGACTGTGATCTACTGGCCCTGAGCTGCAGCGGAGGGTGCCTGACGACTGCTTTCGACTCCTGGTGCCGGCCGCAGTGAGTGGAGTGCGGCCTGCCCGGGCTCGAGGCTGCAGAGGTGGGTGCGGGCCCTGGCTGAGTGTCGCGCTCTGCGGGCTGTGAAGGGAGCTGCCGCCGCTGACTGCTGCACAGAAGGGGGCTGGACGCCACGTTCTTGATCGCTGCCGGTGGGGGGCCCGCACGGCACGGGGCCAGACGCCACATGGAACATTTGTGATTCTCCACTGCTAGAGGCCTAATCTATGGCTGTATGCTGCTGACAGCTGGGGCTGACTAACAGGAGTCATAATTTCGGATCGCCGCCAATATCAGTTGATGCGAAACACGTTGTGAGTCACCCGGAGGTGAGGTGCCTTGTGATCTGTGCGCTGCGACATCCTAATTGCAGAGCTTGGTGGTCTGCAGTGCCTGGTCCCTCAAACTTCGCAGGCTGAGAGAAGGTGCTCCCTGGTTCCCCTTGCTGCACTGGGATTGCGCGGCTGTGCGCAGCAGGGGAAGGGCTCTGTGGGGCTCCTGCGGCCTGGCCTTATTTTCGGTTTCGGCAGAGGCCACTCGTTGTCTCACTGTACGCCGCCGATATGTTACTGTATGCGTGTGAACCTGACACTTTCTTACCGGAATTGCTTCGAGAATATGTTAGATTTGAGAGATACTCAGAACTTGGGATTAGTTGGGCGAAGTCGACGGTGTTCCCGCTGACGGCTGGTACGTGGGAGGTCGAGCTGGATTTCCCGCTGACGTGGACTCGAGACCCGGTGAAGTACTTGGGGATATGGTTGCATAGGGACCCAGAGCAGGTCATCTCTATGAACTATGGCCGAGTTATCACGCGGATCACCGAGCAGGGGGAACGGTGGGCCAGGCTGCCCCTCTCCTTAGCTGATCATATTGCGGGTATAAAAATGGCTACTTTGCCCAAACCTCTCTATCTCTTTGTAAATATTCCCATCAGGTTGAACATTTCATTGTTTCAGATGCTCCAGTCAGCTTTAGTCGCATTTGGCGTGGTAAGAAGCCCAAATGCAATTGGGCTGTTCTTGTGCAACCATTTGACTGGGGGGGAGGGGGGATTTGAGGCGCCCGATATTAGGTAATACTATCTTTGCGCACAGGCGTAGTTTGCGCACTATTGGCACTTTCCGCAGCGGTTTCTGCCCCACACTGCCATAGAGTCTGATGCAGTTCTCCCAGTGCCGCTAGAGGCAGCAACCTTTTTGGAGAGCACTGGTGGTCCCAGGACTGAAAACAACCCTGTGCACTGTACTGCATGGGCCTGGGGGCTCTGGCCAAAAGGTCACAGCTCACTTATTTATGCGCCCGAAGTTGCCTTTGACCGCGCACCCCGATATTTCAGTCTGCGTTGCGAGCGTTGCGGCAGTTGGAATCTCCCAGCTGGGGGATCTGTATAAAAATGATCAGTTACACTCTTTACAAGATGAACAGGTAGGTCGGAATCAGGACTTTATGTTGGGGTTCACCTATGTGACAGTACGGCAGGCAGTGAGAGCCATCTACCCAAACTATCCGATGGAACCTACAACATTGCTGGCACTGCAGGCGGTGCTGGCAGGGGCTGAGCGACGGTTCTGATCACCAAACTATGCAATGCTTCACTGTGGGAGAGGGAACCAGGGGAACACCCATTGTATCTTAAATGGAATGCTGCACTGGGGTCCACCCTTACGCTTGAGCAGTGGAGGTCTTGCTGTGCATTAACAGGCCACTTAACAGCAAATTGTAATTATGCATAATTCACTTTAAGTATCTACACCAGTTCTATTATACCCCACTGCAATTGTGTATGTTTGGTTTGCATGATACTGCTTGCTGTGTGCGGTGTGGGCGGGCGGAGGCCGATTTCATGCATCTGGCGTAGCTGTGTGCAGGGATATTTGCATTTTGGTCCAGGGTGGCGAATATGTGCTAATGGATGTTTTACTGGAACCTGCGCGCTGTGTTCTGGAGATATGCCTCCTGGGTAGTCTGAATAGCCTAAAGCCTTGCAGTCGTCGTATTGTTACTGTCTCGACTCTGTTGGCTAAAAGGGCGGTGGTGCAGTGCTGGGGTTCCAGAGCCACTCCCACAGTCAAAAAATGGATCCGTGACTAGGTTTACTGCGGGGACCAGCTGGAGACCTATGCAGAGGACCTGCCTGAGGCCTCGGAGCCCGAAGATTTTTGGGCCCCACTTACTTTATATATATTGAGTCATCAAGACTTGTAATGGGCTTTGTGTTTATGTGCTACTATCTGTAGAGGCATTGCTAGCCTGTACTGAGACTCTTTTCTTTTTTTAAGTACCACCTTTATGTGTCCGTAATGCCATGATTCAATACATGAATAATGTAATGTTACTGGATGTGCCGGGGGATGGGGTAAGGGGTTCGTTTTCTGCGGGTCGTTTTGCCTCGCTTTGGTATTCCAGTGTATACTACCATCTATATTGAATACTCAATAAACTTTTTTTTTTTTAAAAAGGATGGTTTTGCACCTAAATGTGTTGTCTACTAAATTTGATGTCATACTAATGCACATCTTGTATATATCCTACTATCACATTTTCTCCCTGTAGGAAGAGACTTTGCACCAAAGATAACTTTGCCATGTGATCTGTTTAAGCACCTAAAATACATGTTTGCTGATAAATCTGTCTAAAACCTACTTAATTTGCCGCAAGTGTAATTTTGCATCTAAAAGTAATTTTCACCTTAATGTGATTTCCACAACTAAACGTATTGCCTTACTCTTGGTGATATTTTTCCCAAAGGTAATTTCACATTTAAATGTGACGCTAAATGTGTTACTTCTTTTAAATGTGAGTTGTAGTCCTAGGTGCGTTTTCACATTCCTGATGGTGTTGCACCAAGATTGATATGGTTAACGTGTAATTTTACACCTAAATATGCCCCACCCCATATAATTTCGGCCCCTAATTTTGTTTCTACACTTCTGGGGATATTGAACCATAAGGTGGGTTTGCCCCTATGTGTTATTCCCAACTTATATATGATACCACAATGCTGCTTACTTTATACGAAGAGTGACATGTAATTTGTGTCCCTAAATGTTTCCTGCACTTATGAGGAGGTTGTACTATGTTTTGCATTTGAGTGTGCTGTCAATCAAATTAGATGCCTTACAGATGCCCACCTTTTATAACTAATATGATATCTTGCGACACCATTGTCTTTCTAAGTGGTTTTGCAACTATATGAGTGACCACCCTGCTGCTGATTTTGTACTTGTTTTTTGCACCAGATTGAGTTTGTAAACCGAAATGTGAGTTTTGTACCTAAATATAATTTGCCCCTAAAAACATCTCCACACTGCTGTAGCGTCAAGAGTGTTTTTGGGTCCACTTGTAATTGTTTACCTAATTTTGGTTTTTGCTTCTGCAAGCATTTCCACTATCCTGATAGTTTTGCACCTAAATAGGATACCGCAATGCACGCTCATATTTTTTTGTCTTCTTAAAGGTTTTCCACTTGCTGATGTTGCCACTATGAAGATTGTGCACCTCAATGTGTGTCACCTAAATTTGAGGTCCTACTGATGCACACACACCTTTTACACATACTGTGCCATTGTACTACCACATTTCCTATAGTGTGTGATACCCACACCAACCTCTGTGCTTATGAGCATTACTCCTTGCACATTACCGTTAACACACCCAAAAGCAACCTCATGATATCACCTTCCTCTCAAACCAGTGACCCATCTCGTACATATCACATCAACAAGTAGATTTATAGTTTTGGAATAGAAGATGAAACAAGAAGTATTCTGCTACTACTGACATAGCCAGAGCCACATCAAGTGGACTTCAATTTGCTATTCAAATCAAATCAACGAATTCTTTATTAGGTCAATACCTGACCATAAAAGCAGAAGATAAATAGAGTACATGTTAAAAATCAATCGAAAAACCTAGAATACACATTTTAAATGTGTTAAAAAGGTTACAGAGAGGGTCTTTCGGGATAGGCATGCACTCCTAAAAATGAAAAATTAAAAGTATATAAATCATAAATCAGTTAATATGTAATTTAAAACAGATAAACAAAGTGTTGGGGTACACAAGCATTGTAAAGAATATAAACCTTCTTGATATGATGTTAGATTCATGTTATTTAAAATAAGGTGTAAAAAAAGAGTTTATATGGTACAATACAATGTGCAAAAGAGCATAACGTGTGATGTAGATGGGGTGGACAAAGCATTGCGTGGGCTGCATGGAATGTTGACAAACCAAGACTCTCTCCTGGGAAATGCAGCTTAAAGGAGAACCATGGTCAGTCATAACCTTTAAAGATAAAATCTGTGCTCAGCATTAGTTATGCAGGTTAGGTATGGTTCCTTCCCCATGGAAGTAGAGATAGGCATGTACCCTGCTAGTGTGGCCATATCAAGCACCTTAGCAATTCTAGCATTTCTCCTATCCTCCAGGAACTTTTCTTTTATCAACGCCTTTGACACGAATTTAATGTTAACTGATCAATCAAAGATATTGCTCAGACAAGTTGGAAAGGTATTTCTAACATATGTAAGCCAGGGAATGGCAGTTGCAGTTCATACAATCCTCAACTACCTTTGCGCGAGAAGCTGGTCTCGGGAGTGGACGAAAGTCTCAGCTACAGAAGTAAAGGGGTCAATCTAACTTGGTCCTCCAAATACCCAAGACCAAGTTCCTGATGTGAAATAAGACTCGGCGTGGTTTTGAGGATAGTTAAAATTCTGCACAGGAATTTATTTTCAGCTCTCTGTAAATTACCCAGGCCTGCATATCCCCATACGCCAGCTCTGTAGGTTCCAGATGCAAGACACTTACTTTTATAAAGTGTAGACATCTCTCTCAGGGGTTTATGTCCTAACTTTTTCGCGAATCTGAAAATTGATTAACATAAGGCCACCACCTTCTGTGTTCTTAACACAGTCAGCCTGTCTCAACTCAAGTTTGCATCAAATAAAACACCCAAATAATTAAAACTAGATACTCTCTTAATCAGGGTTGTCCCAATAACATTTTCTGGGATCTTGTATTCTTTGGATCACAAGTCATTATAAAAGACTTACTGTGGTTAATCTTCTAGTTTAGATTCCCCATAAAATCGTTAAAAGCATCCAAAAGAGTCGGCAATCCATTTGCTGTATGTGCGAAAAGGACCGCATCATCTGCGTATAGAAGTAGAGTGACCAAATGGAGGCCTATCTTAGGGACATCCTTTACACCCAATATTAAAAAAGAATCAAGAGCATTTATATAAAATAAAAATAAACAAGCATTTGCAATGCAATAGGTCTCGAATTCACGCAAATTTGAGCTACTGACATTGGAAATGACAATGGCTTTATTTATGTTTTGGGTTTTAAAACATAAATAAAAGGTATTGTCATTTACAATACTAATAGCTGAAACTCTTGCAAATGCAAGACCTATTGCATTGCTATAAAAGGCCTTCTCGACCACTTGTTAAATTGCAAATATCAGAGGAAGAGACTGGCCTGCGACGTCTTCAAAGTAGTGATAAATAGTGCAGTGAAGAAGATGTGTAAGTGTTGTAAATTACACAGACAAAAAGGGGTTTAATAGGATGGTGGCCGGACTTTAGTTCGCCCGCCACCCTAGCTGTGCTAGGACCGGCTGCCAGACGTGCGGCGGTCCGCACCGCTAAATAGGATGCGACCGCTACGCTGGCGGTCGCATTCCGCAATTTTGACATTGCGGTGTGTGCAGCTGTAAGCAGCACCCACCGCAATGCCAAAGTGCCATGTTGTGCATTGCCATGCACAACGTGGCAGGCACTGCGCGGTGCCTGCCACCTTGTGCATGGCAATGGTACCCCCCTAAGTGCAGCCCCCATCCCCCCGGGGGCCCGCAATGGGCCCCCAAAGCAATTCCCCGCCAGCCTTTCCAGGGGGGCATCGTCGCCATGGAAAGGCCTTTAAAAACACACATACTAATATGGATGGCGGTGTCACCATATTAAGCCCCAAGTCTGCCCGGCCGGCAATAGAAATGATTGCGGACCGGCGGAAAAGCGGCTGACGCACTTTGCGTCCACCGCG
This sequence comes from Lissotriton helveticus, assembly GCF_964261635.1. Taxonomy (NCBI): domain Eukaryota; kingdom Metazoa; phylum Chordata; class Amphibia; order Caudata; family Salamandridae; genus Lissotriton; species Lissotriton helveticus. The sequence continues at coordinate 1,008,966,966 of NC_136057.1, read as the reverse complement.
ATAGCCCCCGCCATTATAGTATGGCGGAGGGTAAATTGGGTTGGGATGGCAGTGTGAGCGATATTAAACAAGAAAGATTCCTTCACACTATTTCTTAAAACAAACTCCTTCGAAATTCCTTTTTAGAGTAGAGCTTTTTAAATATATCGAGCTCTTTCTAATTTACAATGAAACACCGGTGGCGTGTCAATAGGTCCGTCCTGGTGCCATATTGTCATGCCGCCAGTTTTTCATTGTGTATCAGAAAGAGCTTGATTTATTTAAAAAGCTCCACTCTAAAAAGGAATTACAAAGGAGTTCGTTTTAAGGAATAGTGTAAAGGAATAGTTCTTTTTTAATATCGCCCACAAGAAATAGAGGAAGTTCACCCAGTGGGCCGATAGATATTGGTATTAATATAAGTCAATACCAGGGCCTGCGCAGTTGCTGTGATCCCTAAATTAAGGCCAGTTTGTCGCTGTGAATCAGACGCCCGATTTCCGTACAAATGTTATAAAAGAAGAAAGTGATTAACCGGGACGACTTCATAGGAAGTAGTTTGGAGACTATAGTGTCCGCATAATTCTGGGGCAGACTTGTTTATCATCGCCTCAAATTTTAAAAGAACGGGAGAAATATTACCACTGTCTTGAAAAAAGAGGGTGTTATGTGAACATACCTTCAAAACGCGTTGACGCTCCTATTGGTAGCCACAAATCCATCTGTTAGAACATCACCATAGATGTGTATGACTTGTAAGGCATCAAGGTTTATGTGGAAAAATCCTGTTTTTCGATTGTGGCAATTGATGACAATGGTTACGGTCTGTTTTCAAACTCTCGTGTCAACATTTTTTTTGTATTTCAACTAGGATCAATTGGTTTTAATATTGAATGCATTGTAATTGCTCTATTGTGATTTTTTTTGATAGAATTGTTTTTATTGTGTAATGTTTTGAAAAACTTATTGTTTTAATAAATTTCAACCATCATTTCACTAATGATTTTTTGTGCCAATACTTAGCAGACTCAAAGTTTGGATGTGGTCGGAATAATTGGATCCAAATGCTTGTGACTTTGATTATGACTGTGAGTTAAGGTGTGGACATATAACATTTCCAGAGGACGTCTTTGTAAAAAGTATTAGTTTGAATCCCAGTCCTTTGGGTTACCAAAGGTTACTCTCTCTTTTTAAATACTAATAAAAACACTCCAGCTGTAGTATGGTCCTGGCTTCACCTCCTGGTCCAGGGCGGGCTGTGCTTTATGGCAGGCATGGCGGGAGGGGAGGGAGGGAGGGATGGTCTCGGCTGCAGCTCCAGCCTCGTACAGTGCCCCTGCTATTACTAGTGAGCGAGAGGTGTTGAGGTGGTGGTATTGGTGCTGGTGGTATTGGTATTGGTGGTGGTATTGCTGGTATTGGTGGTATAGGTGGTGATATTGATGGTGGTATTGGTGGTGGTGGTGGTGGTAGTGGTGTTATTGGTTGAGGCGGTATTGGTGGTTGTGGTATTGGTGGTGGTGGTATATGTGGTGGTGTTGGTGGCCGTATTGGTGGTGGTGGTGGTATTGGTGGTGGTATTGGGGTGATGGTGGTATTGGTGGTGCTGGTATTGGTGGTGGTATTGGTAGTGGTGGTATTGGTGGTGGTGATATTGTTATTGGTGGTGGTACTGCTATTGGTAGTAGTGGTGGATTTGGTGGTGGTGGTTTTAGTGGTTGTGGTGGTATTGGTAGTGGTGGGGGTATTGGTGGTGGTATTGTTGGTGGTTGTATTAGTGATGGAGGTATTCATATTGGTGGTGGTATTGGTGGTGGTATTGTTGGTGGTTGTATTGGTGGTGGTGGTATTCATATTGGTGGTGGTGGTATTGATTGTGGTGGTATCGGTATTGATGGTGGTATTGGTGGAGGTGTTAGTGGTGTTATTGGTTGTGGTGGTATTGGTGGTGGTAGTATAGGTGGTGATGATACTGTTGGTGGTACTGTTGGTGGTAATAGTGGTGGTATTGATGGTGGTGGTATTGGTGTTACTAGTATTGGTGGTGGTATTGGAATTGCTGGTATTAGTGGTGGTATTGGTGGTGCTCGTATTGGTGGTGGTACTGATATTGGTGGTGGAATTGGCATTGGTGGTGGTATTGGTGGTGGTGGTATTGGTGGTGGTTGTGGTATTTGTATTGGTGGTGCCGGTATTGGTGGTTGTGTTATCGGTGGTGGTATTAGTGGTGGTTCTATTGGTGGTGGTGGTATTGGTGGTAGTCTTACTGGTGGTGGTATTGGTGGAGGTGGTAATGGCGGTGGTATTGGTGATGGTGGTATTGGTGGTGGTGGTATTGGTATTGATGGTGGTATTGGTGGTGGTATTGGTATTAGTGGTGGTGGTATTGGTGATACTGGTATTGGTGGTGGTGGTCATGGTATTGGTAGTGGTGGTATTGGTGGTGGAGGTATTGGTGGTTTGGGGGTAGGGGTGTTATTGGTGGTGGTATTGGTGGATTTGGTGGAGGGGTATTCGTGGTGGTGGTGGTATTGATGAATGTGGAGGTATTGGTATTGATGGTGGTATTGAATCGCTGGTGGTATTAGATCAGTGGTGGTATTGGCGGTGGTGGTACTGGTGGTGGTGTGGTATTGGTGGTGGTATTGGTGGTAATGGAATTGGTGGTGGCGGTGGTATTTGTGGTGGTGTTGTTGATAAAACAGGCTTTTGAAAACAACCCTTTCAGGTGGCTTTAGTGCAAATGACATGTAACAAGGATGTGCTGTTGTTAGCTTCAGCCCATTAGCACACGATTATGGGCCATATGTATGAAGGCAATTTTGTGATCGCAAATACCGAAATTCGCCGAGTTTCGGCGTTTGCGATCGCAAATCAGCAGTGTCCAATGTATGACACAAGACACCCCTCTCAAAATAAGGAATCGCAAATTTTGTGTTTCCCTATTTTGTGATTGCATATAGGGAATCGCCTCTGGGCCCATAGGAATGAATGGAGAGGTATTCCTTACTTGCAAATCGCAATTCGCAATTAAGGAATATGTAGGATTCGCAAAATGGATTGCAAATCCTACATACATAGCGTTTTGCGATTCTCAAATAGCGATTCGCAAAAAATCGCTATTTGAGAATTGCAAATGGACATTTTCATACATATGGCCCAATGTGCTACCTGGAATTCACATAAAATAATTTGCGAATCATTTCTAAATCCATTTTACTAGGGTGGTTGAAACAGACAAGAGATATTGCCCGGTTAAAGTGATTGAAATCAGGCGCCCTGTTACGGGGACGACCAGGCTGCTTAAAAAAACACAAGAGGTTTCAGTTGAAGCAGCGCATGTCCAGCCTGCAGTAAGAGAAACTCAATAAAGTAAATAGTACTTAAAGACTAAATAACAAGTCCTGTGTAACACTGAAGTAAAACGACCAGTCGCCATGGGAGGGTACAAATTAAGACAAGGCCATACTTAGTAGGGACTAACAAGCCTATTGACGAATCCGAAGCCAGCATTTACACAAGACAATGACACAAGCCGATGAAAAATATGGGAGGAGAGTGGGCGCAGTTTCTCTCCCATACTCTACTACAGCAGTCTCGCAGAGCGAGCAGCGCATGGGCGCTGCTGCTAGGCTCAACCTGAAAAGGTGCCAAAATGCATTCCTGCTTCACCCCTCTTGCAACCTTAATAGAGATGGTACTGTCACCATTTTATGTGTAACTGACTTTGTAAAGGTGTCCCAATGGAGGCGTCTAAGTAAAACCATTATAGAAGGATCAATACCAGCTTGGTACATTAGCCCCCATAGTTTCTCCCTATCAACAAGGTCAAAGGCACAGGAGAGGTCCATGAAAATCATATGTATGGCACCTCTCCTGGCCTTGGCGTATTTCCCCAGAATTAGAGATAGATTGAATGCCTGTTCAACAGTGCCTAGACCAGGCTGAAATACATACTGAACTTCTGAGAAAAAGAGTGTTCCTATGCCAATTCCTCTAAATTTTCAAAGAACTACGTTCCCTAAACATTTTACAGACGAATCTAATAATGAGATACTTCGATAGCAGGCTGGGAGGTCCCTATCACCCTTCTTAAATATAGGCACTTTAATTGATTTCCTCCAATAATCAAGTGGACCTTTCTTAAACACAGCTCTCGTTACATTTGTTAATAGAGGGCACAAAGGTTTGGATTGTGACTAAATGGTCGATTTGCTAGTCATACCGGTCTCTATATTTACACAGCAATTTCAATATCTTACTCTCTGCAGATTGGCAAAAGGGTAAGTGATAACAAGATATTACTACAAGACATTATTGGCAATGTCTAGTGTCCAGAAAAAAATTGTTTGGCTAGCACCGTCATATTTTTAGATTAAACTATTTAGAAAAAGACATAAATGGCAGCCCCGGCCCAAAACATGTTTTTATTTCTGGTAACTCAATATGAATACACTCGCAACTCATGGTGGTTTCTAGGTCCCGGGGTAAGAGATATTTTATTAAGAAAATGTTTACATTTCATCTTTGTAACTACCAATTTTGAAACGTGGCAAGCAATGTGGCATCTTGTGATATTTTGAGAGATAGAACGCTTCTCTTGGTGAAGACCGTAGTAAGAAACATCATGAGTATCAGCAGACCTGCCTCGCTGCCATGGAATGGAAGACATGATATCACCTATTTTCTTCCAGGTGTGGTTCCTGCATCTATATTGTAAAATGTCCTTGAGCCAGGCAGACAACATTCAAATTATGTGGGCCAGCCACAGCATTGGAGGCAGGGGTGCTGTCTCTGTTGCACAACCCCCTAGGCTAAACTAGTAGTTTTCCCTTTTAATCAAACTTTCATAGCTCAGAGGAAACTGTTGTACCTCCCTACACTTCAATCTGAAAATATTGCAATACTCCAAACTAACTACCAATATTATGTGCTAGGTTACAGTATAGAAAAAATGTGTCTTACCTTTAAATAAAATAAGTTAAGTTCTCAGTTCCGCCATTTCATTAAGTTGCTTAAAAAAAGCATTGAGAAAATTTCTACTTCAATTATTTACTTACATGACATCTTTACACATGCGTATAAGGATTTGGAGCTGTTCCAAGGCTGGGTCTCTCAGCTCACACAATCTTAGATCCATCACTTCGAGTACGGAGTTTTGACAGCAATAACACAATGCTTTGATGTCTAAAGAGTTAAGAGGTATATTAAACAAATTAATGTTCTTGATGGAATGTGAGATATCCTTTTTCAGATCGGGATCCTGCAATTCAAATGCACAATGCAAGAGGTTGAAGAATTTCATTTTTTGTGGGCACTTTTCAATCCAGGCCTGAAACCACTGTTTTAGAAACTCTTTTATATCTTTGCTGAGAGAAAGCGGCTGGGACAAAAGGTTATTGTTTTTGTAAGACAGAAGACCAAAGAAAAATCGTATGAAGTTCTGAAACCTTTTCCAGTGATCAGAGGTAATTTTATCAAGGAGAGGTCCCTTTAAATCTTGGAGCATCTCTCCAAAAACTAAGGCGTCCAGGAATTTTGTGAGCTCTTTCTCTTCCTGGATTTGCATTACACAGTACAAGGCAGCAAACATGTCCCGTATGCTGGCATGTCGATATTCAAACGTGTCTCCTTTGGCGTCTCTTTTGAAGAAGAATTCTGAAAGATTTTTCAAGAAAAAGTCTGTCTTTAAACAATTGACCTTGTCTTTTGCCTTTGTTTCCAGCACTCCAGAAATTAGACTATTGTTTACCTCAAGATCTTTTTTCTTTATTTCTTGCACCCCATTAATGAGATTCTCGTAAGATATCTTGCACAGCTGATTGATAGTATTTTGAATGCTTTCCGGGACTTCAAATTTTTTCGGTATTGCCGGATCAATGTGTCCTGTCTCTGTTAAAGTGGTCTTCACACTGAGCTGCAGAAGGGAGAACATCAGTCTGCTGCTTGTGGTCAGGGATCCCTCATTCTGGGAATGGTCTCCTTTCTTATACAACTGACACAGGGTACTGCTTAGGAGGGGGATTGACACCAAACTGGATAAGTTATGTTTGCGGATAAAGTCCAAGATGGAGCCTGAGATGTTGTCGAAAGGCACGAATTTCTCGCAGTATTCCTTGACCTGATCCTCGGTGAATGGTTCCAATATAAATGCTGAGGTGAAATTTTCTTTGATTTTAGGCACATAACTCAAACGAGAAGTGACTAAAACATTTGTGCCTGGGAGAAGCTCCTTGTAAATGACTTTTGTTATCAGGGTGCTTATATCAAGGGGTGTATCAACATCACATGTGTTTTTGGGTGGTGGTGAACTGTCCTTTAGATCATGCATAAACTCGTCCAAGCCATCCAGAATGACGAGTATTTTTTCTTTGACGAGCAGCTCAGTGAGCACTGGAGATAGCTCCGGGCACTTGCTTTCTAAGAGTCTTCTTACACTTATGTGTTCCTTAATTGTATTTAACTCATTGAAAGGCACATAAATGATACATTTGTAACAAAGATTTTTTTGCCCAGATGCCCATTGTTTCAGAAGCCCTTTTGAAAAGCAGCTTTTTCCAATCCCAGCATCTCCGAATATCAGCATCCGCTCCGAAATCAGCTCGTGTGTTTTATGAGTGAACAGATCTTCTGATTGTACAGTACCCTCCTTTTCTGTGAAAGTAAACCCCATGTTCTGTTTCCCTTTATCCGAGCATTCATGGAGCATTTCTTCACTCATTGTATGAAATATTCGAGGCAAGCAATCATCTTTTTCTTCTTCAGCTCCTTCTTCAGTGCATGCAGATTTACAACAGCGTTCTATTGTGCTGAGGACTTTTCTTTTGTAGGACTCAATTGCTCCTGCAAAGAGAAAACAACTTTAGAAATATTTTTACATGATTCAAAATAGTTGGTTTAGGATTTTTTTCCCTTAATCAAGATCCCATTGGAGTACTCTGTTTCACATATCTACTACCCAATATAGTAAACAGATGCAAGTTTGGAAAATGATGGACTGGTATAACGTCATTCATTTATGAGTCTGTTGGTGCAATAATAAGGAAATGTTAATCTATATATATAAAAACAAATGTATGTCTGTCTGTCTGTTTTTCCTTTATGCATTAATAAACCATTCATCCGATCGTCATGAAACTTTGGGAAGTTGTTGAGTACACTCCCGCGAAGGTTTCTGGCATAATTTTTTTTTAAAGATCGTCCCCCCAGGGCCCTCATAATCTTTCGAATACTGAATTTGCAACGGTATCTGTCTGTTTGTCCTTTATGCATTACTACACCATTCATCCGATCGCCATGAAACTTTGGGAAGTTGTTGAGTACACTCCCGCGAAGGTTTCTGGCATAATTTTTTTTTAAAGATCGACCCCCCCAGGGCCCTCATAATCTTTCGAATACTGAATTTGCAACCACGACTTTGCAACGGTACAAGACTTTCGGTGAAAAAGATAATGAACAATGTCATCGAAGCTACAATTTTGAATGGGAAATTCAAGGGGGAAGATGTACTGTTGCCACGTATTCCAATGATCCCAACAGATATGCCATTTGAATTCAAAAGTTTACAGTTTCCGGTGCGACTCGCTTTTGCAATGACGATCAACAAAGCACAAGGACAATCGCTGCAAGTGTGTGGACTAGATTTGGAGAATCCGTGCTTCTCACATGGACAACTGTATGTGGCCAGCTCACGCGTCGGAAAACCTTCTGATTTATTCGTGTACGCACCAGACGGAAAAACAAAAAATATTGTGCATCCACAAGCACTCGAATAAATAAATAGAATTAAAACGACACTTTGAAATGTTTTCCATATTAAAATGAGTAAGTTTCAATAAAAATGACACAATGTAAATTGAATGTTATCATAACAAGTTTACTTGCATTTCCTTTCTTCTGAGATCGCGGCAACGCGCGACGGGTAAGCTAGTATGGATAAAAAAATAGTCACCTTTATCCAATTCGAGAGGGAGGAATAGATTCAGGGTGATAGAAAATAAAGAGGGGGCAGGGGTATCATTAATTCCTTTGTGAAGCACCCTGCACTGATGTCAGATTAGCCTTGTTTTTAGCAACGCTAAACTTTCCAAATCAGTCTAAAGGTTTGGCATATTAAACGCAGTGAATGTGAAGACATTTTAAAGTAGCCTGCAAAGCTCTAGTGACAGTTCAAATACTCAGGCTCTCCATGTGAATACTATGCAGAGATATGCAACATCATGGTTACAGGTTTCATTATCTGCATCTGATGTATAAAACAAGCATTAGGGACATGTTACGCTATTTCTAAAGGTTTTTATACATTTACTGAAATCCAAATAATGTGAATAAATCAGTAACAAATCCGAGCCATCTAGTGTGTTGAAATAAAAAGTCTCTGTTTAGGGACATTGTGAGCCTTGAAAAGGTCTTTCAAATATTCTGAGTAATTGTCCTACTTTGATGATCATAGGATGCTCCACTAGCTCTTAGGCAATGAAATAATGACAATGTACAATGTTCTATCTAAAAAGATGTTATTGAGAGCTTTCGATCAACAATCAATCAATCAATCAGTATTTGTTAAGCACAACTAGTCACCCGTGAGGGTCTCAAGGTGCTGGGGCGGAAGGGGTTATTAGCCCTGCCTGTCTGACAGTCACAGTTATGCTTTTATCAGTGAATTTTTGTTTATCAGGACATCAGCCAAGAACTGGTAAAATATTCTTGTGATACATAATGAGATAATATACGCATATTGCTTACTGCCATTATTCCTTGTCATTTATTTAATTGATTGCTGCCAAGGACAGATATTGCTCAGGTTCTACGCTTAATTGTGCAGCCCCCAAATGACTGCTCTCACCTTGAATTATCTCCTCCTAAACAAAGCTTTAAAATTTCCATATGCATTGTGAATTCCAAAACATGTTGGGCTTGATTCATAAAGGTAACTGACTACAAAGTGGAAATTGCTCAAAAGTGTATGCTTACTACTTATCAGAATTTACACACTAAGCACCTGATTGTCAAAGGTAAACTTACATTTTGGTGTAAATTTACTGGGTTTTTTTAATTCACAAACTACGGGTTTAATTTTACCAATAATAAATGTATACCTGCAGAAGGTTATTTTTGAATGTGTCTGAGTTAGCAGTCTTCCCAGTAGTAAAATTAGTATTTGTAAAATTAAACTTGTAGTTTGCGAATAACAAAAAAATTGTAAACTTAGACAGAAGTGTAAGTTTACCTATATGAATCAGGCTCTCCGAGTATAAATTTACTACAAAAGTGTATGTCACATGTTACCACCCCCGGAGTATAGCAAGTGGCTTACTCTTGTGTTGGTGAGTGACATCCACTCCCTAAACCCCTAATACTTGCCTCTAATCCCACCCCCTTATGGAATCAGTCTGCCCCTTTTTTAACCCATGGTCTCCAGTCCCATCTCACACTACTAAAATGTATACTGACTGCACAAAGACTCAGCAGTTCGGTGGAGAGCTCCACAAACATGAGTATAAGCAAGTAGGTTGCTAATAACACTTAGTAGTATGGTTTGTAGTACTTCAAAGTGCAGTTTGTGAATTAAGTCCATTGTCAGCTTGAAATTTGAACTTCACGGATGTATAAGTCTTATACACCTGCAATAGTCACAAATGTGTTTCTGTTAATATAGTTAATACTTCGCTCATGTGCACTTCATACTAGTAGGAGAGAGGCATAACAGAGTACAGACCTAATGGTGTGCATGTAAGGACTTCATGAGAGATGAATGAGAGCTTGCAGCCCCTGTTCTTCTTGAAGAATGTCGCTTTTAAGAGTGCAATGGAGCGAACACATTTTAACGTAAGTCTAAATTCATAATGTATATTTCCCTGTTGGTGACGACGATGCATTTGCAATTTGATGTTTGTCATGTTTATTTGTTTTGATTGGTTTGAACTATTGGTTTTATAATAAGCACGAAATGTTACTGCAAAGGCCAATATTGGGTTGCCATTCTACAAACAGCAGTCTGGGTGCCTCTGCCATTCCTGGACAGTATCTGAATGCTTTCCTGCATGGTATGGCTGTGGGCACCCACAGGCTGATGAGCCTCCTTGGGGAAGCCCAGAGTACATCACATATTCTAACATCATCCAGGAAGGCTACATCGCAGTGATTATGTGGTGAAGAATTGTGTCCCCGCTGGTAACAGGCCACCAATGTAGGCTGCAGCCCCAGCACTGGAGACCCTTAACGTAATTTACCTCTCCACATGGGATAATGTTAAAGAACAATAGGATTTAGAACAATGACATAGCGATTTCTTACCCAAAAAATGAGTCCTTCGCTATGCTGGAATTACAGAATATTGCAAAGGAGCCTTTAGTGAAATGAAGGTAACAAGATTTCGTTGAGGTCACTTTGTTGTAAATGTCGATGTAAATTGGAATTATTGGAATTAGTTGGCTAAAAATGACACAAACAGAAATCCTGCATTCCACTGTGTAATGCTTGTCTTAAGACCACAGAATGTGGTGTAGCTCTGGACCCAACTAATTTAGATTCTCGAGAGAAAGAGGGGGTGCAACGCCCTCTTGAACGGAGCCTCTCTACCAGTGTTGGACCTGTTGGCCCCTACGTATGCCTTGGACTAAGGGATGGTCTTATTGCAACTTTGTCTTGTTGATATGCTGTGGGATTTCCAAGTACCTATACAGAATCTGTGCAGTAATAGCTGTGGGATCCTAGATGAATAGAAAAGTCAGACACTGCGGCCAAGCAACCATGTAAGCTGGAAGCTCTATTTAGCACCTTCTTCAATGTGCCTGGCTATCTGTAAGGGGTGTGGGTCTTGGATATGAAATGTTCTGACTTATACCTCAATTAAGATCTGAGAATGCAACTGAAGACTTTCATTGGGCAGTACTGGCAGTATACGTTAACGACCATAATGTTAGAAATGTTCTAACTTCCTTTGTAAAACTCTGGTCAAGAGCCTGCATCGACCTTCTAAAGATGCAATATCTACATCCTGCTCCACTATTTCCGGGCTGGACCATTGTCAGCACTCACAAGCCTCTCCTACATAAGTTGAGAGAGCACAGTCATGCTTGGCACCAGCCTTCCAACTCTGCCCACTGGATAAAAAGCCCCTAGGTAAATACTGCATAGAGTATTGACAAGGAGAAGCTGCCCAGTGCATCATATGTGTTTGCATCATACATCCTCTCATTGAGCTTAGCAGTTAATGGGAAATGTATACCATCTAGTGACTTAATGACATGGGAGTGATATTCACTAGGGAAAGTCAAGCCGTGTATCGGGCCTTGAGGAGCAATGTTTCCACAAGACACTCTCTGCAGTTGATTACTTTTTAGGTCGACCTCTGCCAATGCGCTTGCGCATTGCAGATGTTGATCTATAGTAGCTGAAACAAACTCTTTGAACCAAGCGCGGATACGGATTACATGCAGTTCATGTGATGTATTGAAGCGTGACGCTTCGCCAGCGCGCGCTTGGCCTCACTCACACCCCATCCCCATATGCTCGTTCCCTCCCACTCTCCCTCCCACTCGCTCACTCCCCCGCGCTCCCTTTGCACTTTGGCCCCCTGCTGCCCCTAGCCGCCATTGCTTGTCTTCGTGTGTTTGAAGTTGAGCACTTGTTGTTTTAACTTGCCTGTTTTTTTTTTAATCCATTTCACTGTGCTAGTTTCTCCCGGGAGCCTCCGTACCGGCTCCGGCAGCAGCTGCTAGCCGGCCTTGGCCATGCATGGATGAGCACGGGTCCAGCACTATCACGGACTTCCCACTGGCCTTCAAACGTCATAGTTAAATCTACGTTCAGCATTTACTTTTTATTTAACTATGTTTAATTTGCTAACAAGAAAAACAGCACTGAATAATGAGATCGGGTGAACGGAGCCAAAAATTCAGGCAGATGACAGCCTCGCTTCTGAAAGGCAGAAGAGTTGGGCACAAGTCAGTCCAAGTTCTGATGGACAGAGTACCCCTTAAGGCACTACTTTCCCGTTCAAAGAGATGCCACTGTTTTGAGGACGACGAATCCTTCACACTGCTCTTCCTCCTTCCCCCCATCAGAGCTCCCCCTTTCCTAGCACCTCTTTTTCGTCTCTGCCCCCCTCGTGAGGTCTTTAAGCGAATGACTGCAGGCCTGGCACTAGGGGGCACTTTCTTAAGCTTCAGCCTTTGCAGAAGATACAGGCTTCCTTTAAAGCCTTATAAAGGGTAAACACACATTCAGGATTCCGTCTATCATTTGCTGCCACAGTTCTTTGTAAGGCTGGCAGGGTGGCTCGGTGATTTAAACGCTCCCACTGACAGCTGCGGTGTTCTGCACGTTTTGACTTCGAACCTCAGCTCAGCATTCGGTCCAACCGAGGTGAACACACTGTCATCAGACTGAACAGCTGCCTCTGCTAATTGCTAGATAGCTTAAAAACATTTACTATGAAGAGCTTGATATAAACAAATGATATTTTTCTGACTCCAACTTCTGGTGCAAAGATTTATAGAGCTCTAGGGAGGTAGATGTAGTCCTTTGGTCTTCTTCGTTGCCTTGCAGCACGGTGCCCCATTGTGGTAGAGGTATAAGCAGCTGCATGCAATGGATTTAAAGCAGCTCTTCGGGCGGTCACGGTGTACGAGGACTCTCCAGGTCTGAACACAGTGGTTTTAAAGGCTGCTTTTACCACATGCACGAGCAGGTACAGGGATTTCCATTCCTTTTGTTCAGATAGTACGTAAAGCCGGCAGTTAATAAACACGTCCCAGTGATGGCTGGACGGGAACAGGCCAGACAGAAGATTGCGTGAGGAATAAGGTGTGCAGGCGAGACAGGTACCCACACAGTGCCCAGGAGTCTTATGCGCTGCTCGTTGGCGAGGACAGCCCTTCCTATGCCCTTCCCTTACTGCGCACGCTTACCGCTGATTACACTGCATCTCCATAAAAGTGCCCATGTCTTTTAATAACTTAAAATTATTTTTAATTAGCTAGATATTGGTTCATGTCCATGCTGCCAGCTTAGCAGCTCAGTTAATTAACACGTCTGCTTCTAGGGCGTGTAAATATACTTCAGTGAAAGTAGCGTCTACCGTCCCATGACGATCACGCAGGGCCTGGGGTGGGTTTGCAGTCGTCGTCGTCATGTTTTTATTATTATTCTATTTTCTTTGTTTTTGTCAGCTTTGTGCACGCCACTCTCTGGGTCCTAGCGCTGCCCGCTTCTCAGCCGCCCTCTCTACCTTTTCCCGGATGGCGCGATCGCCTCCGGCGCTCCATCCTTCCAGATTAAGTTCTTCGTAATTAGGTTTGGATTGATGAGGACCTGATCATGTCACCGGAGAGCAGCGCGCACAGCACTTGGAGCAGAACGCAGGCTCTCCGGACTGTGCAGGGCATTACCTCATTCTCTATCAGTAATGCAGGCCGACCGACACGTCCCCGCAGGGGACACAAGTAAGAGGGCGGCCCCCATAGTGCCACAAGATGGCACACGGGGGCAGCCCAGCGCTATGTGATCCCGGAGGGTCCTGCGCGTCACTTCCGGCCTGGTGTGGGCGAGGGAGAGTATATATTCCTCCCCCGCCCACCTAGCGGCCTCTTTGTCTGCCGTTCCCTCACCCTGATGCCGTTTGGAGCTTGGTCTGGCGTCGGGGTACTGTTTTCTGCGGTGAGTTTCACGAGAGTGGATTGTGGGGTTGCAGAGACCATGCCGCGGGTCGCGACACTATGCCTGCCCTGCACCCAAGTCTCCGGTGTGCGGCCTCGGTATGGCTCCTGGGCATGCAGGGTTGCTGGTGTGCTCTGCGTTGTCGTTTTTGAGTGTGCTTTGGCTTGGCTCTTCGGAGAGGCCATGCATGCGATGATGCGGCTAAGTAGATGTTAGATATGTATTTGGGATGGTATACAGGGAACCCTGTTGCTTCGTCAAAGAATGCTAAGTGGGTGTTCGTTATGTTGACTGATTGGTCGTGCGTGGGCTTACTCTTGGTGCAGTATGGCGTTTTTATCATGGGGTGGCACTGTTCCTTAGTTGTGGGCTTTCTCCACGCCAGAGCTTGGTTGTTTTCAGCGTAAGGGGCCCGACGGGGAGTGGTACTGCAGTCCACAGGCACTGTTTCATGTTTTCGGGGCGCTCAGGTGGAACATCGCGATGGCCAGTTATGTCTCTGCGTAGGCCAGACTGGAAGCGCGCTTTTCCAGTGTTATAAGGCATCTTTTGGCACGTGTACAGGGTTGATAACACGTCGGGGTGCGATTGGATGGGTTTATGGTGGGCCTCGCTAAAGCCCCCCCTTTTGTTACGCTGTGAACACTAGGTCCTGCTTTGTGTAGTTGTTGGGGGGGCCTCTTGGACATGCATTTGAGTGCTCTTCGCCCACGCTCTCCTCCCGCCTGGGCCCCATCTCCATGTGCCTCATAGATAGACGCGGTTAGCTCTGGGTCTTTGCGCAGTTAGCAGGCCATTGAGGGTGTTGGCCTGACGTGCCCGAGCCCCCAATCCATGGGTTACGAGCAATTTTGAATATGGCGCCCACATGTACGAGGCCCCGCCTCCACCCTCGGTGCCATGAGTGTTTTTGCAAATGGCGCCCAATTTTTCATATTATGCCGGCAGTGGACTCTGGGTGTGTTTGGGGTAGCGTGTTGTGATCGCAACTCTACTAACTTTACAGAGTGTGCAGTAGCTGGCCTTGTGCTCAGAGGAGTGCTAATTTATCTGTATTGCTGTTTATTTAGTCTATTAGCATTCTTCTGCTGTGGGCAAGGGATAGGTCGAGCTCGGATTGGCTGATTCTCAGTTTGCGTTTCTCACTTTTCGCCTACGCATTGCTGTACATTTTGCGGAACCCTCCCCTATTAGATCGAGTGTGCTAACAGGTAGGATCTCTTGCGCCCGTATTTTCTCCTCCATTGGTTTGCCTTGTTAGCACATTAGCTCTGAGGGTTCTGCTCCTCTAGGTTATGGAGCGGCGCAACAGGGTGCAGACTCGTTTTGTGAAAAATACATTCTGTTAGGGGCTTTGGGATTTAATTAGGCAAAGTGTTGTTCGTGCAGGGCCATGCCGAAGCAGCTTTCTAGCGTTATCGCAAGGATCCCCTGGTACCCCCCGCAATGGAAGTTCACTAAGCATTGTCGTCTACATCGCGGCAGTGGGGTGCCTCAATGGCAGGCCATTGAGTGTGTGGCCTGACGTGCCCGAGCCCCCAATACCGGGGGTCACGAGCAATTTTTATTATGGCGCCCCCATGAACAAGGCCCCGCCTCCACCCTCGGGGCCACGAGTGTTTTGTATTTGGCACCCAATTTCAAAATTTTGCAGACTTGGAGATTTCCGGCCTATTGACCGTACACGAGAACTTCATGGATGGAATCTTGGAATCACTGGCCTCATGGGGCTGGGAAAGCGACATTTGTATTGCGCATTGTTTCTAGAGTTTAGGACCAGATTGGTGTGGTTTCAAAGCTATTCAGTGACGCTATTTTGTTTAGTTTTGGCTAGAGTGGGTGCCAGTAGGGGTACTATTCGCATGCTACAATGCACAAGTGTCAGTATCACTGACATCCCCTTTACCGGCTATCCGCAGGAGCCTTTTCATGCTGCTCTCAGCAGAGAGGCCAATGGCAGTATGGGTACCAGGTGGCCGCGTTCGGCTTTCTCATTCTACCCGGAGATTATACAATATCATTTATCTACCCTTAGAGTGCCTACATCAGGTGATAGGATATGCCGGCTCTGACTGGACAACCCTCTATGCACAAGAACACACCGGTCTTGCACTGTCCGTTGTGGGTTTTTTCGCCAGTGGACGGCGCGGATCCACTGTTCCTTGGTGTATCACTACCTTTTGATTTCTGCGCTTTGGGTGAAGAACACATTTGGTGTGGTTTCTAGGCGTTACCGTCTATCGGGGTGTAGAGGCTACCCAGCACTCGGCGAGGTATCTCTTTGGTGAGGTATCTTTGCAGTGTTGGCGTCCAGTCGCTTCCTCTGCAATGTGCGGCCCAAGTGGACCCCGGCCATTTTGGCTCACTGCTGGGTGGCACCCGGCCATCTTGCGTCATCTGGCCGTTGGGCACGCGGTCGCCTGGCCAGCACCATCTATTTCACTGACTTTCTCCGTAGCCCCCCCGCGTATGTTACGGTTATTTTCACTAATTGTAACAAGCATGCTTCCGTGTGGTGCTTTCCGGCTAGTCCGACACTGCCGGCATGCATCCCAGGGCCGACGGGAATGGTGCTGCGGTGAGCCCCCATCGCCCGACATGCCATGTGCGCTGTCGCGAGCCTCTATCGGCGGCACTTTGTTGCGGGGCTCAGAGCTTCTAGCGTCTCGGGACCTTGGTGTCCTTTAGTATGGTCTCGGGTCTTTGTGCAGCGGGGCTCAGTTTTCAAGCTCAGTTAGCCGAACAAGGGGTAATGCATGCGAGTGTGCTGACTTTGGAAAGCGGTGAGTACTAGACTGGGGCACTGCTGCTGCTGACCAGACCGGTTGCCCTTCCGCTCCTTGAGGCATGGGGGCCAGAAGTGCTTTTCTCTCAGGTGCGTGCACATGAGTGCCGCTGTAAGCTGGTTGCCTGATTTATTGTCCGCGTATCCAACACAACAAGGGCACCCATACGAGTCAGCACAGGACCTCAGGGAACATATTTTTTATAACAACAGTGGTCCCATGCAAGAAGAATGAAAGAAAACAATCAATATAGACACAATGGAAACTATATTAAGTTGTAGGACTTGTCCAGCCGGACAGAGGTCAAGAATTTTTACTATACAATTTTCAAGTCACAAAAGATACCTTCAACAATTCATTTAGAGTAGGGCACAAGCCTGTACCCTAAAGCTTACAGATTGGCATGGTAAAAAGGTAGTCAAGAGACAGAGAAGGATATTTAGGCAGAAGCTAAGGATTTCTGTGAGTGAAGCAATAACAGAAATTCAATTCACACCATTACAAGCGTATCACATTAGGTATACATTTTATGGTATATGGTGTTTCAAAAGGTCGACGGCGTTTCGATCCCATTTACAAAATCAAAGGGATCATCATCAGGACAAAATGTTTGCCTAAACAATGAAAGCCACAATAGCCATGGAGCTTGCACTGAGAATATAGGTCAGGCAAAAAGGGGTGGGAGAGTGGGTGTCATCACGGCATCAATTCCGAACAGGAATGAGGACACAAACCGGCCAAGGCTCAGAAGTGCGTAATTTGTAGCGCGGGATGGGCGAACAAACCAGGCATCATCCTAGAGTGAGACGGGCAAGTGCGAACCGTCGTCTGGTATGCACGATCACAATCAGAACAAGAGAATCAGTTGAGCTTCCCCGCGATAGGGGATAATAAGGGTTGCGCGCCAGTGAATCGCTTGGTCGCGTATCAGGGAACCGTGTGGTTGGGCTTCAGATGTCTTCCCTGGCAGTTTTATTGTCCGCAGCACGGCGGGGCAGGTTGCACTGGCTAAGCCACCACTTTCAGGGCGGCTTTCAATGTTCACGTAGAGGTAATTTCTGTAATGCTTGACAGGCAGTCAAACTCATGTACAAAAGTTTCCGCAGGCAACGGGGGCACGTGTACAAGTTCTGGAAACATAAACCATGTTAAGAAGGAGCACTAAGTATGTTACAAGAGATAAGTGACGTGTGCATGTTACAAAAGAGTACCAAACGCAGGTAGAAGGTTATTACTGCACTCATGGCAGACTCCTTAGCACAAGAACACACTGGTAAGACACTTCCATAGTCTAGGGGAATAGCCCTAGCTATAATGGTGCCCTTCTTTTAATAGAGGGCATAAATTGTATTTGGTTGAGGTCAGTGTTAAGGCCTGGGATGAGGTGTTCTAGGTAGTATGGTGAGGGGACGAGTAAGGGGTGAATATTTATCACACACACCTATGTGCATCGGTCATCACTGACTGCGCATTTCATTTGGCAAGTTTGCATGTCCTCCTTTATTCCCTTTGCAAGGGGCAGCTTCTTGGCATGCTCCTTGCTGTGTTCTGCATGCAATGTCCATGCATGTTCTTGCAAGGGCATACCTTTACATGTGCAATTTTCACACATACACCAGTACCTCCTAGTCACAGGCATGCCCATTTCACTAATTTCGGAAGGGTCAGCACTTTCGGGAGCCACTGTCCATCCTGGCCATGGTTGGTTCTCCAACAAGGGATACAGTCCAGCGCTTTCACGCCCTCTTTGGGAAGAGTTACTGACAGTGCCCGGGCATACTCTTTCTATTTCAGAATGTGTTTCCATACATTATTCGGGGATGGTTACGTGTTTGCTACACATTCGCAGCAACTCACTAAGAGTAATGGAAATATTTGGTGACTATTCCAACTTGCACTTGGAGGTTCAGTTTTATCATTAACCCCTTCGCTGCTGGCCCATTTCCGCCGCTGTGCGGTAAACAAACGAACAGGGCGGGGCCGTAACGAACCCCAGCCGTCATCCGCACACGAGCACCGCGGAGCGTGGCGGCTGGGGTTCGTCACCAGCATGCAAGGGGTTAAGAAACCTCAAGGATGTTATAAGAGTAGGACACTTTGCCCAGGCGGCGCAGCGTGCAGCTTTGCAGGGAGGCATACTAGGCTCGGATATCTATACGCTGTGGGTCGGTAGTGCGACCATTGGTGTGGGTTTTCGCTCTCACATGTTGAGAAGAATACAGAGAGACTTGGACTTGGTCGGCGTCTTTCTGATATTAGACTGGGTTGGCGTGCTCAGGATGAGGCGATGCTGGCGCTAGCCGTTTTCCCCCATCAGCGCTGGTGTGTCTTCACGCAAGGCATAGTTTGCATGTGCCCATCTCCTGTTATCCGGTGCCAGGCATTTCAGACTGACTGTGTAAGTTTGTGTTACTAAGCTCCATCTGAGCTACACAGTCTCACACCATACCTGGCACTTTGACTCCCAAAGTTGCGTATATATCTTATTGTTTCACACAGGCACACGTCTAGCTCGGGAATATCTGACATAAGCAGCCTTAAACCTTGGCCTTCTAGAGTCTCTTGTAAGTCAATTGGGTGTATTTACTGATTTGGGTCTCACTCAGCTTCATTGTTCGATTGCTGGTACGAAAGTGTTATTCAGGTCTTATTAGGTCACTCATAGTGCACTGAGTTGATGGAAATGTCACACATAGCAGTTGACATCTTGGTAGCTATGGATGGGGGCGGCTATTTCTTGTTTGGCTCTGCAAGAAAGCTATATTGTGGCTTAGTTATTTTATGCACTAAGAAGCATTGACTAAACCATCAGATGGGCTTGTTGTATGGTAGCGCTCCTTTTGTAAGTAAGGATAGGGAGGCTTTGTCATAGCGGCCAATTTCCACGCATTTCTCAGCACTTTTACCTGAGCAAGCTGTGTAGCCCTGCAGATTAGTTGTGCCTGCATTACCACACATATACTCTTACATTCTGGCCCACGCCGAGACACTCACATAGTGTTCCCTGCATTGCCAGTTTTCTATGCCCTGGCAATTTGGGACTATGGTGATGCTTTGTCAATTTGCACAGAATTTTGGGCCTGCATTAGCACACATACCTCCTCCAGCCTGATCCCACTAAGACCTCTCAGCTCTGGCTCCTCTGTGGTTTAGGCTGATACCTTTTAGCCTCTACTTGTTTAATAGCGTGGGTCACATGTTGGCACCTATGCGGCCATGTAGGCGATTGCTTTAGCCGTTTCTACGTGAAGGGTCCGCAAGGGGCAGGAATTTCCTCAGTCTAAGTCCTACATCAGGGGTTGACTCGCAGTGGAGGGCCCTTGGCTAGGTGCTTGGGTAAGCTTTTCACCCAGACAGTATCTATTTAGTGTTATTCAGGTACGAAAGTCGGGTTTCCTTTAGCAGTGTTCACATACCAGGAAGTAAGAGGAGGAAGTATTAGTTCCCATAGTTACACAGGATGTATATACAGTTGTATAGGCTGCTTGTTCGAGCTTCATAGGGTACACCGAAGGCCAGGCACAGGGGGACGACTTGCACAAGTGTCTAACACGAGGAGATCCTCTACACAGTGTTATAAGGGATGTTGCCTTAGCTAAATGCAAACAGGCCTTATACGCTTGATGGAGAAGCTTGCAGCCAGCGGTGGGCGGCCCAACTAATGTTATATGTTTTGAAGGCAGGCATGCACTACGAGTTGGATCCTCGAGATCAGCCAAGTCAGTCATTTGACTCAATGGCGTTCCCACTGCTCAAGATGGGTCATGTTTCGTTCTGGTAGTTCCCCCCTTACCCCGCTGGTACTCTGGGACACCCGTGCCTGTGTCACACTTCCCATGGCACGACAGTCACTACAAGGTGGGAACGGCCATTTACAAGCCTTGACAGGACAGGACCAGCCACTCACATTAACTGGTAACTTTTAAGTAAATGCATGTCACACACACTGACTGGGTGTGCGGGGTCCAATGCCATTAACCAAAGCTGCAAGGGGGCATCAGGCTGTCAGATGTCTTTGAGGGACGGAGAAGGGCATTAGGGGCCTAGTGCATGACGCAGTATTTGCAGGGACACATATGGGTCCCAGCAGAGCTCACAAAGGGATTTCAGAAGCAGGTGACACAGAACATGGTAGTCCCACACCGTTCTGGTGGAAGTATCAAGGATCACACGGGTTGTTAGCAGGGACCGGGATTCTGTGTCTGGTCGTAGGGTCAGCAAGCAGGGTAGGCTGCACTAGTTGGCCCTTTATGGAGGATTCAGTGCCTATCCACAGGCAACACACTCTCATTCCCTCCATCATGTTGGGACACCAGGCTGTGTCGCCGGGGAGCTATGGAGAAGTATTGTTAATTTGTCTGGGCTATGGGGCTAGCATGCACCCTAGAAGAAGCCCACAAGGGAATTGGCCACACGTTGGTGACAGGTGAGCTTAGTGGTCGGATTTCTTATCCTTAGCTCCCGTGGTATGGTGCTCTGTCAGGGACAAGTGAGGCAGCTGGCTCGCAAGAGGTTTTCTGCGCCATGCGCAAACTTTTGAGCAGAGATTTGGCTTTATTGACATGTGTGCTACATGCCAAATTCCCATGGTGTTTCAGGACGTTTGAGTCAGCGGTCCACTTTTGCATGGACCTGTTTTTGCTGGATAGGGAAGAGGCCCTAGTAATAGCAAGTAAGGAACAGCTAGGAGGAATGCCGGCCTTGGTGGGGGGCCCTGGCTGCGACGGTCGCCACACCCAGGGCTGTGGCAGAGTTACAGGCCGAACGGTACCCGAGAGTACCCTCTTCAGGAGCACAAAGGATGCTGAGGCCTAATATCCCCAGGAAGTCTGTGCGGTGGTCCCGGGGGTGCGACGGCGCCCAGCTTTCCTACGGGCGGTTGGAAACCTGTACAACCGGGGGTCGCTTGAACGCTCCGCCCCTCGTAGGGGGGGGGCGTGTGCAAGAGGGTGGACCAAGAGTTCACCGGAAATGGGAGGGGCTATCTCCTCACCGCAACCGCTAAGCAACGATTGGCTAAGGCCACGTTGCAAATTGGCCCATCAGGTGGTAGGCCGCGAGGGGCGGCTTGCCTTTGGATCGTCTGTAAGATAACCCACCTTGTTGGCATGTGTATATGCTAATAAACCCGCAGCTACTTTTCTCCAACAAAAAGTTGTCTTGTCTGCTTATTTCTGCGACATGCATGTTGCTGCGAGCGGGCTGGTGAGTGGGCCGATATTGGCACTATGCATATGTCCAGCGTTGCGATCAAGAGCCACCGAGACCGCTTCTTATTAAACCTGCCATGGGCCCCCATCCTCCGGCACTGCTGTGCCTCTTCTGTCATCCAGCATTCCTCACACGACTACGCACGTATTATACTGTGACTTTTAAGTCTATGCTACATACAAAATATCACAGTGCTTACAGTCACATGTAGCGCCCATCTGTGGTCATGGGCGGTACGCACTCCCTTACCTGTCACCCACCTGGCACTTTCTGCGCGTCCCTGGGGCCAGCACTAGGTGAACAGTTTACGTAAATTACTCAAAATAACAATTACAAATTGCTAATGTTTGACCTGTACATAGAGTTCAGATAATTTGTTTTGAATTTACTTTCTAATGTTGTTTTTGTTTAATTTACCTCGCTAGCTCACTGAGCCTTAACTAACACTAACCCATGCCCTAATCTTAACTATGCCCTGCAGTTTAAATGAACTCAAACGCTCTCTCTGGCCCTAAATGAGTCTGTAACCCTGACGTTATGCCTAATCCTGCTCGTGTCCCTCATCCAACCTTAGTTTTTTCCCTTAACCCAGATCCAAACCTCCTCTAGCCCGAACTTTCACTCTTATTCCTGCTTCTATTTCCTTCCATAACTATAACTTTCACCCTTAAACAGACCTTTTTCTAACCTTGCTTCTATCTGTCACAGTAAACTCAACTTTCACTCTTGAATCAAATGTATCACTCGCACTAATCCTAACCTTCACCCTCAAGAAAGACCTGCTCCAATGCCTTGCCTCACCTAACCCACACACATCCCCACAACCCCACACACAACCCCAAACACAACACACACAACCCCAAACACAACACACAACCACACACACAACCACCCACACACAACCCCACACACAACCCCACACACAACTCCACACACACAACCCCACAGACACAACCCCACACACACACAACCCCAAACACAACACACACAACCACACACACAACCACACACACAACCCCACACACACAACCACACACACACAACCACAACCCCACACAACCACAACCCCACACACACACACAACCCTCCCACACACACAACCTCCCACACACACACAACTCCCCACACACACACAACCCCCCCACACACAACTCCCCACACACACACAACTCCACACACACACAACCACACACACAACCATCTATCTATCTATCGCCCTCACTCTATCTATCGCCCTCACTCTATCTATCGCCCTCACTCTATCTATCGCCCTCCCTCTATCTATCGCCCTCACTCTATCTATCGCCCTCACTCTATCGCCCTCACTGTATGTCTATCTATCACCATCACTCTATCTATCTATCTATCTATCTATCTATCACCCTCACTCTATCTATATATCGCCCTCACTCTATCTGTCTGTCAGTCTATCTATCTATCTATGTCTATCTATCTATCCAACTATCTATCACCCCCACTCTATCTATCTATCCATCCCCCTCACTCTATCTGTCTGTCTGTCTATCTATCTATCTATCCATCCATCCATCCATCCATCCATCCATCCATCCATCCATCCATCCATCCATCCATCCATCGCCCTCACCCGCAACATCACTATGCGCTACCACAGCATCACTGAATGCCACAGCATCACAAGTCGCCGCCACAGCATCGCTCGTCGCCACCACAACATCACTCGTCGCCAACACATCACTCGTCGCCACCACAACATCACTCGTCGCCACCACAACATCACTCAGCGCCACCACAGCATCAATCTGTGCAACCATTCAACAACAACTGGTTCAAATATGTTCTCTCAATGTCTCATGCTTTATTACAAATGTCACAAAAAGATGTTAATATTTCACTTCTGTTCTTGGATTTTCGTCACAATAAAATACACTGATCATAATCTTCACAAAAGTTATTTACAAAAGTTTAAGCTATTGCCATTATAAATTACAATAACTTTTATTTAAGTATTAATTATCAAAAAAAATAAAAGCCATTGTTATTTGTAATATCAATACATCTAAGTCACGTAAATACAACACATATTGCATTACAAATGCTATAGGTGTCACATTTGCAAAAGTTATAACTATTGGCATTGTAAACGACAAAGATATTAATTTCGCTATTTTCAAAACCAACACATAAATAAAAAAATTGTCATTTACAATACCATTAGCTCAAACTTTCCTAATGCGAGACCTATTGCATTGCAAATGCTTGTTACCCTTCTCACTGCTGTAGTTTTGCTTTGGTAAAATGACTACAATCAAGGCCTAATGCAGTACATGCACCCCATAGTGTGCATTTGTGGGTCTGCTCCCTTTTAACCAAGGCCCTGCTGAAAAGACCCATTAGTAATTTGGTTAAGCTGATTTCCCAGAAAGTGTCATCATTCATCCAAAGGCTTTTGGATGCTTAGAGTAGCAGAACAGAAACCGAATGAAAGGTCAAATAGAAGGGCTATGTATAGATATAGATGTAAGAACCAGACTGTTTTCAGAGCAGTCTTAAATAGATGTTTTTGTCACTGTTATTCCTGCTCCCATAGATGTTCATTGTTTTTCATAGGAACAGGCAAGGTGGCTGCTGTGATGATTTCATATAAAGATTCACATGTATCAGCAGGAGGATCCGTCTCCACAGATGAAAGTTATCGTTTTTCACCAGAGTTGTAATTTAGTGTTCAAAGAAGAGAGTATCATCAAACCATACTCCTCTCTACTGGATGAGCGGGAGTTGGAGAGGCTCTTAGTCTATTCGGCCTGATAAACTGAAGGCTGTCAGCTTGCGGTCTACTTCTCTAAAAAGGTCTGTCATACAGCCATTCAGCCACAGGTAGATTTGCGTCATGCAATGCTGCGCATGTGTTAGGCACAGGCTGATGCTTTGTTCAACCATCTCGCCTGCTCAACCAAACATGTAATTGGATGTCATCTGAATACATTTGGCAGTGAAGATAATTTTGTGATAGCATGCGGGCTAGAGGTCTCATGTACATGTGAGAGACCGCGTTTCAGTGGCAGAAGACTGTGAATGCTGGAGATACAGGGGCTCTTGTTCTCTTGGACCTTGACTACTAATCATAATATTTCATCTCTAGGCTGACAGAAATCTCTATTAAGAGAACTGTCATCTTGTCTAAAATCATTTTTTTGTGACTGCCAACAAATATTTTCTCATCCATCTTTTGACTCTCCTAAGGAACATGTATTGCGAGGTCCTGGAAGGAACTATTTTGACCCCTCCACTTTTTAATATTTACATGTTACCACCAGCACAACATCTGCACCAAATGGGGACAGAAATTCTTTATAGATGCTGAAAATACGCTATTAAATTTTAGTCTATCACCTAACTAAAGCCGAAGCAGCTTCTGTACTAGCAGACAGCCTTCCAGTCAGCAGATGGTGGATTAATGCAAACGATTTGAAGCTAAACTCCATCAAAACAGAGTTACGACTATCCTCTCACAAAACAAAGACAGAAGAACTGAGATGGCCCTTTATTATGGGTCCCTCCTCCCAATCTCCTAGTTTAGGAACATCAAATTCATATTTACTAAAACCTAGGACTTGGGATGCGCGTAGTTAATGTCTGCAAATCTTTCTTCCTTCAAAAGAAAATACTTAACATGTTGCCGCTCCTTAAATATAATCTCAGAATCGCTGTGGTGAACGCTGATTCAGTCCAGAATTTACTATGAAAATGTTTAGCAACGCCCAAACCAAAAATCTCTAGCTGATTCAAATGCAGCAGCACATCTCCTTAACAGTCTAAAGATGTTTGCTTGAGTCTCACATAGTCAAAGCAATCTTCAGTGGCTATCTGTTCTGAATAGGCTCTTCTTTAAACCTATGAAAGCCATACATAGGGCTTTATCTGCTAATACACCTGACTTCAAGGCAAAAAATTAGCCAGAGCAGTCTTGTTAGAGAACTGCATTCTAGACAACATTTTGTTTCTTGAAGTCTCAATATATCACACATCAACATTTGGAGATAGGGCTTTTTCTGTTTCAGTTGGCAAGGCCTAGAATGCCATCCCTATTACTCTCCGAGGTCAGCCTTCATAATTATGTTTCAGAAAGCTTCTCAAAACATGCTCGTTAAACCATTAATCTTTTATTGCCACATCGACCTTATAACCGCCAAATAAGTGCCAAGATACCTCTGGTGAACGCTGCGCTCTTTAAATACCATCATTATATATACAGAGTAAAATACAGAAGAATCTGGCATGACCATGCACATAATGACACCTGTCTGTCGAGGAAGATGACCCCCTTCTAATTTGGTGGCTTGAGTTTGATAATAATAAATGAAGTCAAAGGTAGACCTTGAGAATGATTCCTGAGCATTTTTCCAATACTCCTCTAGTATGTTTTGATCCACCATATGCCACCAATAAGTTAAAAAAGGTTCATCATTTCTCAATGATCCTCACCCAGAGAGGTGGTTAAGTCTTCCCAAATATAGTTTATAGATTTTATAGCCAAATAGTCTAGACAGAGAGTTGTTCCTCGCATTGTCTGTCACGTTGTAAACAGATCAAAACAGTGTAAACAATTTCCTCAGCATGTCACAAGGTAGATCTCAGCACTAACTGACAACATTTCTAGGTCTTAAAGTCACTTATCCCCCTTTCCTACCTATAAATGCAGGTATAGCTTTAAAAAAATAGAACATTAAAAGAATTGCTGGATACATTCATCTGTAACAATTAATTTAGCTCCTGCAGACGCTGTCATATTCTTCTACTACAACACATATAACATGTGGAAGGAAATCTACACCAGCAATCTAAATGTCTCAAACGTTTACAATACTACATAGTCGGAAGATGACAATTGCCATACCAGGTGTCAATTGCTTTTCGCACCTCCTTGTAAGCTAAAGCTACCATTTTGATCTATTAAACCAGGAAACTCTTGATACAGGCATCTAACCATAACCTTTAACAAATGTGTGGGAAACAAGATAACCGACCAGCAGAAAGACGTTTGTCACACTTATAGGGCTGATTCTCAAGATGTCTTGAACTTGGAACCATACTTTGACGTTTCTCTGCCTGATGATTCATCTGTCTATGATGTAGTCAGGACACCGTAGCACCATAATGTATCGATTGAGGTAGATAAAGAGGATGAGGATTTCCTCATTGAGAACTCTTCAAGACTGAGAGCGCCACTCAGTTCTTGCCTGTGCTTAAGACAATGCTAAAATGTTCTATAGAGCACTTTAAGGGCCAGCATAAATTCAGAGGAGTTATTCCAAGGGTTGGAAAAAAGTTCAAGCCTGTATATCTAAACCTCCTGTTTATACATGGATATGTTACAATGTACTCTTTGTCGGGCATGTACATGTACAAGAGCCCTTATACTGGAACCAGAAGAGTAAAGTTCATGACACTCAGGGCTACAACAAAATGTATATTGTCAACTCAGTAGGGGCTTGTGTCACTAGATTTAGTATTAACGAAAAAGGAGAAAAGTTTGGCCCTTTTTAAGGAACCAAAAGCCCCTGTTCATAGTGGTGTGTTTATTTTATTTATTTATTTATTTTTACTTATTTATTTTTAAAGTTTTATATAGCGCTGGCTAGACTCGAAGGTATCAGAGCGCTTTACATGAGCATCAGATCATAGTTACAGGTTACATCGTTACAAAGGTTACAGAGTTCTTAGAGCATGGCAACATAGTTACTTGTAAGGTTGAGATAAACAAGCACAAATACGTAAGTGGAAAAGCAGGCAAGGTGAGAGATTCAGGGGAGGGGGGGTTGGAGCAGGGGAAGTAGACCGATAATGAAGGCGGGAAAGAGGAGGGGAGGGTGTGAGACACACCATGGGGAGAGGAGGGGAAGGGTGACGGGGACACAAACCGGTAGACGAGTCAAGGCAACGTCCAAAGTCCAGTAAGCTGTGATCCCAGGGGAAGTGGTATCCCTTCCCTATCTCTATTGCGAGAGGCTCCCTTTACGCAGTGGACTCTCTCAGAGGGGTCTCTGAGACTCCAAGGCCTACATACTGGATCCTTCCCCAAAAAGGGGAGAGGGAGTGCTTTGGCAAGGGGTGCCATAACATACCTGAAGTGTGAGTGGCTCCCTTGGCGTAATGGACTCACTCAGCGGGTTTGTTGAGACTCCAGAGTATAAATATTGGATCTTTCCCTAACAAGGGGAGAAGGAGTGCTTAGTCAAAAGGGCACAAAGGACAGGGGGGTAGGCAGAGTAGCAGGCAAGGGGAGAGATTCAGGGGAGAGAGGATAGGAGCTAGGGAGGAGACAATAAGGAGAGACGAAAAGAAGTCTGCCTAAAGACCGACTGGGTAGGTGACGACCAAGGAGGGAATCCACGGCCCATCTCCCCAATAGCTAAACCAAGTAGCTCCCTCGGGCATCAGACAAAAAAGTTCAGTCTCAATACATTGAGAGAGGAGGGAGGGAGAGACATAAATAGAGGGAGGATGCGGTAGGAGACGACAGGAGAGGCGAAAGGAAGTGCAACAATGTGGTTCAACAATATACCAGAAAAAGATCAACAAGTAAACATTATATCAAACAATCAGCAATACAATTAGGGGAGGAGAAAAAGGAGAGAGAAAGTAGTGAGGCGTAGGGGAGGAGGGAAAGTGAGGATAAGGGAAGAGACAACCGTAGAGACGAAAGGAAGTCTGTCTGAAAACCGACTGGGTAGGTGATGACCATGCAGGGAATCCACGGGCCATCTTCCCTATAGCTAAACCAGGTAGCTCCATCGGGCATCAGACAAAATAGATCAGTCTCAAGTGGCGAGGGAAGAGGTTCACAGAAAAACAGGGTGGGGACAAAGGGCAAGGGCATGTGAGGGCAGAGGACGGAAGCTGGAAAGAGTAGGAGTGGAGAGGGGGGAGGGTTGGGGGAAGGGGGAGGGGGAAGGTAAGGTCAGGAGAGACACGGGCGCGTTAGCCCTAAGTCCGGCTGGGTAGGTGATAGTCAAAGGAGGGAGCCCAAAGTCAACCTCCCCCATAGCTAGCGAGGTAGCTCCACCGGGTATCATACAAAAAGTATGCAGGTGGCCCCTCAATTCGTATGCCCCAAGTCCAGCAGTAGAGCTCCAGTCTGCACTCATACACCACTCGCGGTCAGCAGAATACCAGGGCATCAATATTGCAATGGGGGAAGGGTGCGAGTCACGCAGTACAGCGCTCCTTGCAACCTGCACATCACCCCACCTCCGTGCTCTTACAATGATGCCAGTGTCCCATCAAGAACTCCTCTTCCAGTTGGCAGCTTCCAGGTGCAATCCCCACAGTCTCGCCGCACCTCAGTCTACCGTTTTTTTGCACCCGACTGAGTGTCTCTTTGAGCCTTGCAATGCACAAGCCATCCGCTAGTTGCTCGTGGATCAGAGTAGTCGGCCTCTCAGTTTGTGCGCCCTAGCACCAGCGGCATTGGCCACCTCACCTGGTTGTATGCAGCGGTCCCGGACCCCCAGTCTCTGCGCCCTGGCCAGAGCCTGCAGCCAGTAGCCCCCATTCCTTGTCCTGGCACTGCACTGTGAGTTGGAGTCCCCACGAACCAGCAGTCAGTTGCCTATCCCTCTAAGCCTCCAGTGGCAGAAGTCGCTCTCACCTTGCCACCACCGGCATGCAGATCCAGTGCCAGCTCCAGACAACCCTCCTTCTGCCTCAGATTGTCCACTCCTGCCACTTCGCCACCTCCTCTGATGACAGAGACACCATAATACTAGGAGTCAACATGAAAGGCACAAGGAGGCCAAGAGCCTCCCAGAGGATGACTCTTTAAACAAGAAGAAGTAAGAAAATAATTCCTAGTACAGCAGAGCATTGACCAACTACTTTTAGTGCCTGGCTTACCAATGCATACCTGTAGTATCCTGCGTGTCCCCATTCCTTGCATGTCGGAGCTGGTGTCTAAAATTTCGAGAGTGAATAATATAATAGAACGTTGTTGGCGTGTGGTGCGCAGAGTGAATTAGGCAAGATTCAATTAATGTGAACATTAAGTGCTGTAACCTAAGGGCTTACCTCACACTTGAATGGCTCCAGAGTATTGGGTAAATACTCTGCCTTCCCACTCTGGTGACAAGTTATTAAGGACCTGCATGAAGATGCAGCAAAACGTTTTTGGCAGTTGGAAGCTATTTATGGCAGGGAAAGAAGGGTAAGAAGGAAGATAGCCCTGTGATCATGGAATAATGGTATGGGGCTGCCCACCCTCAAATCCACCATCAAACGGTGTTAGCACTTGCTGCTAGGCATGAGGAGCCCAGTGAAGAGAGTGGGCAGGTTCTGGCAAGGACAAGATGAAAGCTGGGAGGAGTTGAAAACTGAGGTGGTTTGTCCCAGTGTATAGTCCTAAGCTCGAGGACAAAGATATGGAGACACTGTTATAAGTACAGCACTGAAGAGAAAGTGGAAGATGCAGAAAATCTCCTTTACATTCAGCATAACTCTGAAATGACCATGGAGCTTGAGGCACTAATACATCCGCTAAAGACATATGGAGAAGCATTGGTGATTACATAGAATGATTTCTCAATTAAGGTGACTATGGGATTGGAAAGTCTATCTCAAGTTCTACTCTCATTTCCGCAGGAACGCCATGCAAATGAAGAAAGATCCTCAACCTCTCCTGGTCACCTATTGTACCCAACAGAGTCAAAGTACCAACAGTAACCCGGGGAAGAAGGGAAAAAAACCAAGGAGGAAAACACAAAGGTCCCACGTCGCACCCCAGTCTGAGACAGAACCAGTCAACCAAAAGAAATCTCTGTTAAAAGAAAGAACAGAAGAAGAAGTAAGTATGCATGGTGTTTCTACTCCTACAGTATATCTTTTCTACTTGTGCTTGTGTTTACCTGGATAATTCCCTTCTTCCGTGTATTTCTGATACCTGGGGTATATATCTAGAAAGGTAAAAAGGTATGAGTAATTGAGGTGTTCTCAGTTGAAGATTAGATGTAAAAACCTCTAGGAAGCTCTGTTCCAGAACCCACCTAAAGACATGTAACAATTGACCAGAGTTGTTTCAATTAACTGTGATGCTCTTTAAAGTGCTGAATGCTATCCGCCTTCACTTCAGGCAGAAATAACTGTGTTTCATAAGTTTCAGGAAGTAACATTAATTTACATCAATGAAAATGAAGAGCAGATTCGGCGCGCAAGCGATGTTACTGTGACAGAATTCATGCAGTTTTTTTTCAGTATTGTCTCTTGTGTGGGAAACAATAATCCCGGGGGAACAGGAGCCTACACCGGTAGTTGTGAGGAACCAGAGAGGACACACGAAGCCAGGAACAGGAACGTTGCCTCGACAAAGGAGGCCGAGGAGGAGAACAATGTCTCGAAAGAGCAGGTGAAGAAACCGGAACGCCACTGTAGGAGAAGTCGCCTCGACAACAACTCAGAAGAGCAGGTGAGTGACCCGGAAAAGCTAAACTTTCCCGAAGCAGGAACGCAAAGTGTCTTGACTCAGGATCATCGAGTTTTTGTGCTTCCTGGCCGGTTCGCACGCATGCGCAGTAAAGGGAGTCGGACATATTTGTAGATCAAGGGTCGCGCATGACTGGCGTGACCGGAAAACATGACAGTCTAGCCTGCATCACTAGATGGGCAGGCACCAGACTTGAGAACTCTGGTGAAAGTGGACTAACCAAGTTTGAGGAGGGCAGCGTACAGTCTCTAAGAGCACTGGTTAAAGGCATTCTGAATATTGTATAGTGACCTCATTTTGGTGAAGTATATATAGAGCCAGTGAAACTGGATCTATATATACTACGTTTAAACACAAAGAGAGTAAGGGTTCGTCGGGATCAGACTTCCAGTCCCCTAGGGTTATGTATCAAAAAACAAAAGAGGGAATATCCCCAGGACACAGCGTCTTAGTAATTCATAGAAGTGGAGAGAGATATAGTAAAGAAAGAATTTTTTCTTTATTTAGGAAACCCCTCACTCACCAACCTAGTTTGTGACATGCTTCATCATCGGGGACCACCCCCGTGGCCGAGTGCTACTTAGGTGTGTTTCGATGCCTGTAATGCCTGTAACTCCTCGGGATTCCGTGAGAACCCACTCCAGGTATTCCGGGGGCTCCAGAGTTATATGACAATGCATCTATAACCAGCCCCCCCATGGTCTCCATGGGGCGAAACTTGAAGTTTCCCCAAAACATTTTTGCTTACACAGAAGGCTGTAAGTTTGCCGAACCATGAGTACACGGTCTGGTGATCTGTTGAATCAGGGTAGGGTGCGCCTTAGCATGCGTAGACCGCCCGGTTCATACACTTGGTCCTCACGAAAACCTTGCAATGTTATTTTAAAGGTTGAAACATGTTTACCACATTTTTCACAAAAACACTAATACTTCCTGGCTAATCAAGCCAATATAAGTATCCCACTTGGTTTTAAGCTTTGTCTTGTGACTCCACAATACATTTTAGGGAGTAAAACAAAGACATTTTTTAACTCATCTATTCACTATACCGTCACACTTTCAAAAAACCAGCTCCGCTGTAGCTACAGGCGTCGAAGCACACCTAAGTGGCAATCGGCCACTGGGGTGGACCCCGATGATGAAGCATGTAGGTTGGTGAGTGAGGGGTTTCCTAAATAAAGAAAGAATTTTTTCTTTACTATATCTCTCTCCACTTCTATGAATCACTAGGACACTGTGTCCTGGGGATACTCCCTCTTCTATATATACTACATCAAAATGAGGTATAGTGTGTATAGAGACCAAGTGACCCCAGAGGTACGCAGAAGTCAATTAGAAAGTGGACTAACCAAGTTTGAGGAGGGCAGCGTACAGTCTCTAAGAGCACTGGTTAAAGGCATTCTGAATATTGTATAGTGACCTCATTTTGGTGAAGTATATATAGAGCCAGTGAAACTGGATCTATATATACTACGTTTAAACACAAAGAGAGTAAGGGTTCGTCGGGATCAGACTTCCAGTCCCCTAGGGTTATGTATCAAAAAACAAAAGAGGGAATATCCCCAGGACACAGCGTCTTAGTAATTCATAGAAGTGGAGAGAGATATAGTAAAGAAAGAATTCTTTCTTTATTTAGGAAACCCCTCACTCACCAACCTAGTTTGTGACATGCTTCATCATCGGGGACCACCCCCGTGGCCGAGTGCTACTTAGGTGTGTTTCGATGCCTGTAATGCCTGTAACTCCTCGGGATTCCGTGAGAACCCACTCCAGGTATTCCGGGGGCTCCAGAGTTATATGACAATGCATCTATAACCAGCCCCCCCATGGTCTCCATGGGGCGAAACTTGAAGTTTCCCCAAAACATTTTTGCTTACACAGAAGGCTGTAAGTTTGCCGAACCATGAGTACACGGTCTGGTGATCTGTTGAATCAGGGTAGGGTGCGCCTTAGCATGCGTAGACCGCCCGGTTCATACACTTGGTCCTCACGAAAACCTTGCAATGTTATTTTAAAGGTTGAAACATGTTTACCACATTTTTCACAAAAACACTAATACTTCCTGGCTAATCAAGCCAATATAAGTATCCCACTTGGTTTTAAGCTTTGTCTTGTGACTCCACAATACATTTTAGGGAGTAAAACAAAGACATTTTTTAACTCATCTATTCACTATACCGTCACACTTTCAAAAAACCAGCTCCGCTGTAGCTACAGGCGTCGAAGCACACCTAAGTGGCAATCGGCCACTGGGGTGGACCCCGATGATGAAGCATGTAGGTTGGTGAGTGAGGGGTTTCCTAAATAAAGAAAGAATTTTTTCTTTACTATATCTCTCTCCACTTCTATGAATCACTAGGACACTGTGTCCTGGGGATACTCCCTCTTCTATATATACTACATCAAAATGAGGTATAGTGTGTATAGAGACCAAGTGACCCCAGAGGTACGCAGAAGTCAATTAGATAGAACCTTACTCTCTAATTGAGGTAGAGTGGTCGAGCAGTAAGGCAGTATCAGAGGACACTGTTAAGTATTTGATGTACAAACTCAGTCAGTAAATGAATTCACACACTGAAGGCCCCCAGCCCTGGGCACCGCTCCCAAGCCAACAGCCGACGCACGCAACCTGGGCTTCATCCTGGACTCCTCCCTCTCGATGACCAGACAAGTCAACGCCGTCTCCTCATCTTGCTTTGACACCCTTCGCATGCTTCGCAAAATCTTCCGATGGATCCCGACCGAAACCAGGAAGACGGTCACCCAGGCCCTTGTCACCAGCCGACTGGACTACGGAAACACCCTCTACGCCGGTACCACAGCCAAGCTACAGAAAAAACTCCAACGCATCCAGAACGTCTCCGCCCGACTCATCCTGGACATCCCCCGACGCAGCCACATCTCCGGCCACCTGAGGGACCTGCACTGGCTCCCCGTCAACAAGAGGATCACGTTCAGGCTCCTCACCCACGCACACAAGTCTCTCCATGACCTGGGCCCCAAGTATCTCATCGACCGCCTGACCTTCTACACGCCTACCCGTCAGCTATGGTCCACTAGCCTCGCCCTCGCCGCCGTACCACGCATCCGAAGAGCCACCGCCGGAGGCAGATCCTTCTCCTACCTGGCGGCCAAGACATGGAACTCCCTCCCCATCCACATTCGGCTGACCCAGGACCACCTCGCCTTCAGGAGACAACTCAAGACCTGGCTGTTCGAGCAGTAGCGGACCCCTTCCCCCAAGCGCCTTGAGACCCTTCCGGGTGAGTAGTGCGCTATACAAGTGTTACGATTGATTGATTGATTGATTGAAGGACTGAACTCTAGACCAATTGTTTTTGTATAAAAAATATAGTTGTTTTATTTTTAGAACCAAGCAAATCTGGCACAGGTAAGCAATAAATACTTTACAGTAATACGTTGCTGAATATAGAACAGTTTGAAAATGCAATAGGATTTGTACTTTGTTTGATTTACAGGGGTTGCAGTAGGTTGAAATACTTAGCAAATACAGTACATTGAAAAGAATAGGCTTTTGCAGTAAATTACAGGTAGGTAAGTTACTTTTTATGTTACTTTTCTAACTCAGTGTTGGATACCAAGGGCAAGATTCACAGAACTAACTTAAGACAAAATTCTAAACTTACTACCATTTTGGAATTCACAGAAGGCACTTACTCATTTTGGTATTCACAGAAGTCATTTAGGAGTCCTAAAGTTAGGAGTCCTAACTTTACTACTCCTAAACTGAGAAAAATCCTCACTTTAAGACTTTCGGTAGTCACAGAAGGCATTTAGGAGTTCTAAAGTTAGGACTCCTAACTTCTGTGAATACCGAAATGAGTAAGTGCCTTCTGTGAATACCAAAATGAGTAAGTGCCTTCTGTGAATACCAAAATCGTAGTAAGTTTAGGATTTTGTCTTAAGTGAGTTCTGTGAATTGGGCCCTAGAATCAACACTGGGACATTTCCTCCAAACAGATAAGTAAATACGTTTTGGTTATTCGTGCGATTTTTAAAGAATATTTTTGGATTTCAAAACTCTACACAGAAACTTTTTGGAAGAAAATTGTCAATGTAATCCTATGGAGGAAAAACAAGTTATAGGTTCACAGGTAAGTTATCAACTGTGGGAGTTAAGGTTCTGGAGTTAGACTCAGGGGTCCCCCAGGGTCAGTGATGCACTCTTGTTACACCCTCAGTTGCACTAGGACGGCCAGGTGCAGAGTGTTGATGCCCAATGTTATCTAATGGGGGATAGGGGGCTTCCGGTTGGTGGCTGCTGGAAAGCAGGCCACTGGGTTGTGGGAGCAAACCTCCTAGGGTTTAGGTCAAGGCAAATGGGGAAACAAAGTAGCACAAAAGGTGCACCCTCAGCGGCACTGGGGCAGCAGGGTGCGGAGTGCTGTTTAGACGTCGGGTACCGTGTTGCTTTCAATGGAGAACCTACGGTTTGCAAAAGCACTGCAGGCAGGGAGACAAATTACTTCTGGGTGCGACCACCACTTCGAGAGGTAAGTTGGGAAGTTAAGGGTTGGTTAGGCACCGTTGGTTTGGGCACACAATGCCGTGGGTCGTTGGGTGCAGGGGTGCCGGGGTCGGATCTTCTTACCAGCTCCTGGTCGCGGTTAGGGGGGCCTTCTGGATTTAGACTGCAGGTGTCGGCTGGAGGCATGAGGCAGGTCAGGGGTTGCTGGATCTCGGGTCAGGATCGCTGGGGTGAACTCCTCGTGGTATTTTACCACTCATTCTCGGGCCGGGTTCTGCGGGTGCGGAGTGGGCTGGATTCGCGGTTTCCAACTGCTGTCAGTGGTTGCAGTTGAACAAGTCCAGTGTTCACGGGAGAAGCAGTCTTTGGAAGTGAAGGCAGGCAGGTCCTCCGGGGTTTCCGAGGTTGCTGGCTCCAGGACACACCGGGATTTTGTAGGAGCAGGTTGGAGGGGAGACAGGCTCGTAGGGCTGGGGCCAAGTCAGTGGGCGTTGCCCTCTTGTTAGCTGGCTGCAAGGCTGTCTGGTCCTTCTTCTTTTCAATGGGCAGGGACCAATGGGTCCCTTCCCTGGGGTGGGTACACCCCCTATTGTGTCACCCTCTGGTGTGAGGGGGGCAGGAGCCTGTTCCTGGTTGGTTGGGTCCCCCCATCCTCTAGATGGCGGGGACTCAGAGTTGTGCTTCACCTCGCCTACCCCACCTGAGGCGTGGAGTTGGCAGAGGAGGGCACACCTCTTTCCCTCACTTGTTTTTCCCGCCGGATCTTCCGCCCAAAGTGGCAGGGGGGTAGAACCAGTGGGGACCAGTTGCTGAAAGCAGCAAATGGTCTGGGGAGGCTCACAAAGGCGGCATGTCTTTGAAGATTCCCCTTCCTGAACCCTGCCCATCCTGGGATAGGAGACTTGACACCTCATCCCAGGATGTGCATTGTTTCAGGCCCCAGAGAGCAGCAGGCTCTCGACCCAGGGTTCTGGAAACATGTCTGGTGGTGGCAGCAGCTGAAAGCAGCCACTCAGCCTGGACACTAGTGGTGGGTTAGTTTTCAGGGGGCATCTCTAAGATGCCCTCTGTGTGTATTTTTCATTAAATCCCAAACTGGCAGCAGCGTGGGTTTAATGTGCTGAGAAGTTTGATACCAAACTTCCAAGTTTTCAGCGTAGCCATTATGGTGCTGTGGAGTTCGTAATGACAACCTCCCAGCACCATATACTCTTAATGGCAGCACTGGACTTACAAAGTCTAAGAATTGACTTCGACACTGTAGGGGTACAGGGCTCACGCACCTGTACTCTCACCAGTGGCATAGGGCACCCAGCTAGAGGGGTGACTGATCTATGCCAGGCCAATGGGTTGTATGCATGGCAAACAAGGACATGGGCCATGTCGACTCTTTACTTTGTTCTGCACCAAAACACACAGCCTGCAAAGGCAGTGTGTGTGTGTAAAGGTACAGGGCCTCTAAGGTGGCACAGCAAGTGCTGTAGCCCTTAGAGGTCTTCCCTGGTCACAGGGCCCTGGGTACCTGTGGTACCATTTACCAGGGGCTGACCTGTGGCCAGAGATGCCAATTGGGTTAGTTTTGGGGAAAGAACACAGGCCCTGGGAACCTGATTGGCAGGGACCCAGGGCACACCAAGAAAAAGTGCATCCGTAGTCTGGCAAAAGTGGGGGGGAGGGTTACTGCAACAGAAACCCACTTTCCTACACAGAGTGACAAGAGGAAATGGTGCAGGTCCTGCTACGCTGTGGTTATGAAGATGACCAAGGCCTTGTGACAATGAGCAGTACCAGGTAAATGGAGACTTCCCGGTGTGAGTCATTTGGCTTTGGAAGGAGATTGAGGCGTTTTAGGCCACAGGAGCACAACTTGCTTGTAAGAGAGCCTCATAAATATTTTGTATTGCAGACCTGGGTGTAGGAGTGGCAGCGCAGGCTATGTATACTTTGACATCATGAAAGAGGGTTGTAAACTAATGTTTTATTGGGCTAGATCTGGAGACATTGAAGAGAGACTACCCAAGGCCTCCTGGTAAATTCAGAAAGAGAAGTAGGACTCACCTCAAGGACTCTGGAGACAGAAATGAGACTGGGTTGTTCAAGGGTATTCTGTCAAAACACTGGCCTGGATGGGGCATAAACTATGACTTTGGCCTAGTTCTACAAGGTATGGCTTTCCCACTCACATGTGCCTGAACTTAGTTAAGTGCACCAGTGCTTGAGCGGGAAAGTTCAGGTTGTTGTAGGGCCACACAACCCCACTTGAGATACGTGTTGGTGTGGATTCTGTGCTTTCTGGGTTACTAACAGTGTTGGAAGGGGTCAAGGATGCAGTAGTAATTTAAGGCTAATTTCATTCTTTAGACTAGCACACACAAGTACTGCACTAAGAAAAGACACTGTATATGTTTTAAAGTGTTTATCTTAAGAGGCTCGTCCTGTTGCTTAGCACATGAATAATACCCACACAGAATATAATTAGAACAGCACTAATGCATGTCACTAGTAGCGAGAATAGTATGAAGATTTCTACTATGATTAGAATGCTCCTAGGAGTCTAACACCCTAAAAACTACTTCTATGCGCTACATTTTGAGTGCATAGAGAAGCTAACTTGTCTCTAGATTTTTTTGGGGATACCACACAACGCATTACCTGTTCACAGTAGAAAAGCTGTGGTTATCAGACTTCGGCAAGGAGAGAATGTTCCCTTGAAAGGAAAACATACATCAGCTTGGCTCAGCCCCTCTCCTCTCAATACGAGCTCTCAGCATAAAAACAGATGCAGCAGCAGTCTCTCAGGACCTCTTTCAATAACCCGGAACGAAGACCACTCTGATTCTATGTCAGTTCATGTAATGTAATGTAAAGGGTTATTTATAAAGCGCACTCTGATCAAAATGGTATCCTGGTGCTAAACCATTGTGTAAAATGAAGCAGATGAAACACTAATCAGTGACCACTAGTGAGGTCTTCACTGATTCCTGAATTTTTGCAGTTCAAATTGAGATAGTAGGGAGGGTAGAAATCTGTTCCATAACTGAGCCGCGTTAGCCGAGAAGGAACGTCCACCTTGTCTGACTTTGTTGTACCTAGCCTCCTGGACATAATTACCCATAGTGGAACGGAGATTTCTGCCAGGGGTGTACTTTTTTAGTTTGTTTGGAAGAGGTATGGGCCCTTTGTTTCATAGTGCCTTATGAACAATACATAGCGAGTTGAAGGCTATTCTCTGCTTAACAGGCAACCAATGAAGCTCCCTCAGGCCATCTGTGGCTCAAGAGTATCCGAGTTTGTTTAGTGTCAGTTTAGAAGTAATTGTCTGGATACGATCCAATTTTTTAAAAGATAACTAGGGGCTCCTAGCAACAGAGCATTGCAGTAGTCTAGCCTACTTAATTTTACCCCTCTGAAAATCAATGATACGGCTGGTAGGTCAAGCAGAGGGTATAGCTTCCTGAGAGCCCGGGTCAGAGCAAAACAGGTCCCGTCAATTTTATTTACGTGATTTTCCAGAGATAACACTTGATCGAAAATCACGCCCAAATTTCGCCCTGCCACCGGATTGCCCAACGAATTTTCCATGGGTAGCGGCCAGAAGTTTGATGGCAAAGATACCGGGATTTTGTTAGAGGAACAGCAGAGTTCCGTTTTGCTTCCATTCATTTTAAGTGAGTTAGAATTCATCCAGTCCTGGATATCGAGAGTGCATGCATTCCTGTTTATTATTTAATGATAAAATCAATTGAGTATCATCTGCATAATTACTTAATTTGATACTGTGGGTTTTTATAAGTGAAATCAGAGGCTAATCATGTGGTTTATATAGGGTGACCACTGACTCTTACCTTACATTTGGTCCAAGACATAAAGAGTATAAATTAGCAGGAGAATATACGTCAACGCAGACTCTATTTGTATTTTGCACATTCACTGACAGACCTTGAAATGTGGATATCAGGGAACTCGTAGCAGACTTATGTTGCCTTAGGTGTTCGCAAAGACATTGTATGGATAAATTGACACTTTTATAAGCTCTGCAAAAGATAATGACATGTGGCTTATGGGCCAAAGGGCTAACTTAAAATGCTCAAAATGGAGCCAGGCTTTGGGATCTTTATGGCATCACTGGCTTGTATGTGTGGGTATGAGATAATTGAATCTAATGCATATGCATGACATCATTCTATGGACTCTATTTTACAGGAATAATATAACATTTCCAAATATCAAGCAAAATCTAAGCTCTTGAAATGGAAATATTACATTTCATAACTAAAATGAACTAAAATAAATCAATTAATAAAATCAGAATAAACAGACTAAAATGAATTATTGTAAAATATCATAAAATAATTCATTAAGCTTTGCATGAATAGTTATTTTCAAGCCTTGCATGCTTCAAGCAGTAATATAACATTTTGTATCATATAAAATACTTTGTCATATGAAAACATCTTCTTGGGAAGAGATGCAATTTCATAATTAAGTAGACCACGCATCCTACTGAATATTATTGAAAAAATAATGCAGTTTAAGAAAAAATGAAAATGACAGAAAAAAATGGTTTGATTGTAGTTTTTCTTCTTGAGGAGATTCATGACAGTCTTTGTACTTGATATGGAATTCTGTTCATGTTTTTTGGTCAGATGGTTGGGCAACTGCTCCTAGTCGTTAGTTGAAGATGTTTCCATGATAGTGGGATTATAGGCAGCATATGTGTGGTTATCGAGATGAATAGGTGAGTGACATAAGCATGTTACCAGCTGCTTGTGAGGTGGGTGGCCCAAAGCACTGAAAGAGATGTTGCGGTTCGAAAGCACTCGGAGATGGTACGAGAACTTTAATCAGTGGCTCAAAGGACAACAGCAGTGTTAGCCAATCCTCAGGACCCTCTTCAAAGGGCAATATTGGTCCATCATTGCAAGCAGTTTGTCGCATGGGGAAATGCATTTCTCAACACTGCTTCCGGTGTGACTGCAGTGGTTGCAGAAGCGCTGCCAACCTAGGAAAGCCACTAGGGTTTGTTCCAGATGTAGTTCTAGGATCATTTAAATTTCACAGTTCAGACACCAAAAAACTGGTTTCATTTGTCTAGCATCCATTTTGCAAAAGGCAGACTTCAGCTTTAACTGACTTCAGTAAGCCACTTATAACCTAGATAGTGCGCCTGGGTTTCTCGGCACTTTTGATTAGCTGCATACGAGTACTTCATGTTGTCGATATCCTGTTGCACCAGGAGTACGATGAAAACACCGAAGCGGATCAGTAAAAGGATGGTGAGAAATCATCTAAAAAATGAGAACATGCAGTAGAACAATGATGGAACTGGTCTGAATATTGCTTTAAATCCAGTCACTAACCAGACCCAATGTTTTTCAAAAAGTGCACATTACCAGTTGTACTGGATGTGTTAAAAGCTTTGTGTATGATAGGTGCAAAATAAGTTTGGTATTGTGTTTGTAACATCCTCCATTTTGGTAGCGGTTTTGGCTGTCTGCAAATTCTAGATTTCTGCTGCAGAAGTCGAAGGGACTTCTTTTGTAGTAAAACTGTGACAAGTTTACTAATTTTGTCCAAAAACATGTCTTTTATATCAATTCTAGGCCAAGGGACACCTTTGATTGCATGTTGATGTGGTAGGTACAAGGTTCTTCCCCCTCACTATGGTGTTTTAGAAACTGTAATCAAATACATTTGGTTGAGTTTAAAAGTGCGTTGGGATGGACCTCAAGGGAGTTACTGATAAGACACAATTCAATCCAGGCATCCAAGCGTTATGCATTTCATGCAAAGCAATTGAATCGCATGGTCATTTTCAACCTAGAGGATTTCTGCAGCAGGTAAAACTGGTAAACACAGGGTTCTCTTCATTTAATCACGTGTAGGAAGAAGAACATTTCCACAAATGAAGCAGATGTGAATTGTGCATTTTCAGTATCAGACCGATGATGTATATTTCTGGCAATCATGAAAATGGAAAGTTGTAACTGGCAGAGAAATAACTCTGTGTGTCAGCCATGTAACAGGCTGATGTTTACTCACAGAAAACGGGGTTCCCTTCATTTGCTCAATGCTTCACAAGGTGTAGGTGGATTCCTTCTTAGTCATTTTTTCTGTGTTAATGTTAAGTTGTAGGGCTCAAAAATGGCAGTTTCATTCAGATGTTTCCAGGGCACAGAACCTGGTCGAAGAGATGGAAAACCCCAGTGTAACTGTATTATCGCTCTTAATGAGCTTTAAGGAGATCTAATGCTGAGGACATAATGTCATTTAATGAATACACTCTTTAGAAGAGTGTGTGCATGCCATTGTCGATAATCCTAAAAACTACTTGCATGTTTTCTTTACTTATCTTGTGGATTCTTTCATCAGCTTATCTTTCTGAGTATTTGTTCCACTTATTAAAAATTGCATATATTCCTGTTACTACAAATCGTTTAAATTTAACGGGGTGTGGTCCAAGGAGGAAATTAGAAAAGTCCATAATTCCTTCGATTGGGGACAAATGCTCCTTTAGAGCCGTAAACCTGGAATGTGCTATTCAGTGTTAGCACAGTCTACCCACATTATACTTAGGAATGACCACAGGTATTCATTTGTTTTATCGGGGATTAGAAGGATTTGCTTTTGGACATGGGGTGTTGGAAAGGAAACGAGGCATGCATGTTTTGGAATCATAGGGCTATAAGGCTAAACCTTCAGGAGGTCATCATGAAGCATTATACTTTCCATTTTAGATCATAGCATTTCTTTCAGAGTCAGAAATGTTTATTTGAGGTTGCCAATTGGTGAACAGTATTTAATTAACCTTTAGCATTGAGTGTTTACAATCTTTCATAGTACCAAATCCCAGGGAGGTCTGCTGGATGGTTTCATTTAGAAAAATTATTTATTTGGGTATAATGCATGCCCAGAATAGGGCTTCTTTGCCTTGAACCTGCCAGTTTTTGGTTTCTCAAATACCTTTCTCGTCAATATTTTCTTTCCAATGCTCATATCTCTGTATGGCCAAATTATGATTAAACTCCTCGGAATAAATTTGCTTGCTAGTTGTGTTTAAGTTTTTCAGGATTTGTTGTGGACATTATGAAAAGTAGAAAGCTTAGGGATGAGACCTGTCTTCACTCTGGAAATTTGAATGACTATTATGAGCCGGAGTTTCACAATGCTCCCACTGCATGTACTTGTATATTTTTCAGGGACATCAGTGATGTAATTTGAGATGGCATCAGTGATGTCACTGACCATGTCATGTGTGATGTAATATGTGGCGTCAAAAGAAGTGCAACGCGGGGGCGTACATTATAGTTAGCTCAGGTAACTATAAATGCTGAATTTCTATGGTTTTGTATGAGTGTAATCTGAGCCTAACTATAATGTTCCTGTAACCTTTGTTTTTTTCAGTAAATTTCTAAGGTATTTTAAATTATTTTTCCTGAGTATAACGTCCCAGTAACCTTTTTTTCCCGCGAATTTCTATAGTTTTTTAGTGTCCTTTACTAACTGTAACGCTTGAAAGTGAGTTTGTGTGTGTTGGACAGTTGGTTATTAGTAGAGGCAAATCTGCCACTGGCAATAAGGCCACTAACACAGTTTAGGGCTCATAATAGGCCTCAAAAAATTATTCCCATGCTCAACGCTTATTAACTTAACTTCAGAGACAGGTATGTTAAAGCATTTAAAAACACCAATTCAGTAAATAATTAAGACCAAAAAAAATCCAACACCAATTTACTAAAACAAAGGAAATATTTGTATCTTTAAAATGACACCAAAACGAAGATAATCCACAGTAGGGAACCAAAGATATGAATTTTTTTAAAGATTAAACCCTTTCTAGTGCTTAGAAAACAATAGTGCCAGTTCAAGACATTTGGTTGCCTCTGACCAGGACAAAGTCAAAGTATGCGGCCAACCACAATGGAGTCCTGGTCGGATACACTGAACGGGAGGCCCTGGTCAAGATTTTACCTTCTCACTTCGAGACTTTTCTGGAGGATTTCTCACCAGGCGTGTGCAGCCTCCTCCAGCAGGCTGAATTCAGTGAGTGTTCACTGGATTGCCTTTCTGTGAGGGTCCAGTCACCCTCTGAAGCTTTTTCACAAAAGTTCACCAAACTTTCCCAAACTTCGGGAAGTTAGGGGGTCATTACAATGACAGCAAGACCGACATGGACAGGCTGTCGGTGGCGGTCTCCTCCGCCATCGGAAGGCCTTTGCCCACCCGCCACATTACGATGGCTGGTGGTTCCATGGCGGTTGGAAACTCCGACCGCCACGCATCCGACGGGCCCGCCGTTGTGGCGGAAGGGCCTCCCAATCCCTGCATTGGTGGCAGTACCTACCAGAGACCGCCATAGGGATTAAGATGTCCCTCCCCGCCACCCTTTCCATGGCGGTTCAAACGCCATGAAAAGGATGGCAGGGATGGATATTGGGGGCCGCTGGCAGGCCCCCCTTCCATCTGGCACATTTCTTCGGGTTTTGTGGGGCACCTATGGTACCCCCTACATACACCTGCACCATGTGCAAGGCATCATGTGCAAGGCACCATATGGCCACGTAGTGCAGGGGTATGTAAAATGGCCCATTTGTACATTGCAGCAGGTGCTGCAGCCAGCAGCAACCACCGCAATGTAAAATATGAGCACTGCAACCGCTGTGGTGGAGGTCGCATTGTGATTGGCCCTGTAGGACCGCCGC
The DNA here is from genome assembly GCF_964261635.1 of Lissotriton helveticus. Taxonomy (NCBI): domain Eukaryota; kingdom Metazoa; phylum Chordata; class Amphibia; order Caudata; family Salamandridae; genus Lissotriton; species Lissotriton helveticus. The sequence goes on along the minus strand of NC_136057.1, from coordinate 1,008,922,683 downwards.
CTTGTAGGCGGGCGGTGCCAGTCCCTGATACGATGGGCGAGTGGTGCCAGGCCCCAATATGATGGCGAACGGACTGAAGTCTGTCCGCATCATAATGACCCTGTAGTCCTGAAGTTCCTCTCGAGGGTCCAAAGTGTTCCAAACACAATCCAAGGGTCTGGAATCTCCAAGATGGTCCTTGAAAGGTTGGACCACAATTCACCTTGACAACACCCTTAAAGGTCCACTGGATACACTCAAGGCAGGGGACTCTTGGTGCAGTTGATGCAGGTGAGCTCTGTTAACCTATAGCTTACAGGGAGCGCACTCTTTATTCCTCTCCAAAACAAGGTACATCCAAAGAGCTGTAGTTACAGATGATGCAGCAGGCGCTATCAGTCAGTCAGTCAATAAAGTCTTTATTTCGATTTACAAAATCATAAAAGTCAAAATACATCAATTAAAAAGTTAGATTATAGTATGTGATCTGACACTTGTAAAAACCACAATCATAATTACAAATATGTTAAAAACGTTGGTACATAAAATATCAAAAGGTATTAAAAAAGTTTATAAAATTTGACAACCACATAAAAAGGTGTACAACACACTAAAACTATGGTGGGACAATTATTTTCCATTTATCGCCCCATATTATAAGGACCAGTTGTAGGTTAGAGGTCAGATAATGATCAACTCTTTGGTTGACAAAATCACAAAAGCAAATGATATTAACGGCAAGCCTGTACTATGTCCCCTCAGCCCTCAATAATAATAAAACTAGCAGGGTCAACGAGTCCTTATCTTATTTGCGCGAATAACCCACATCCAACTCAACAATTTTGCTAATGAAACCACTATCGAATGTTTGGTATCTGACCTTAGGATCCTTAAGACCTCCATAGCTAATCTTGTACCCATATTGCTGCAAATGGGTTTAAGCCATTTGATCCTGGGTAGCTTATAAGCTGGACATACAAACATAATAAGTGCTATTGTCTCAATTTCAGTTGGACATGAGGAGCATTTATCATCCGTTGACAAATGCCAGCTAACGGTAAAAGATCCTATGGGAAGCGAGCCCACTCTAAACTGATGGTACAGCTTCCTGCCTATTGCTCTAGTAATAAGGTCCCAATAGGATTCCAGCTTGGTCTCATAATTGATCTCCAGGAATAGTTTAGTGAGGGTGGGACTCGTGATAGCTGAGAACCGCTTGGTTTTAACTATGTTCCAATATGCTTCCTTGAAGTTTTTTTTATGGAAATAAATTGGCTGCTGGGTCATCACACAGAGAGCTCATCCCCATATTAACCAGGGTTGATTTGACGTTTTTAACCCAGGAGATCTTATATGTGAGGCCCAGCCCCCGAACCTCACGAAGAGCCTTAGCGTAGAGAGAGCTCTGGTGTAGTCCAGAGCCTTCTCCAGAATGCTATAGATCTGAAGCGTGCCGAATCCTCAATACTATAACAACCTAAGTCAAGATACAGTGGCAGGAGTGGGGTTGATTGCAGTTAGTGTTCTAACAAATTTATTTTGAGCTGTTACCAGTGGGGTCAGATCCTCAAAACCCTAACCACTAGTTCATGGTCGCGGCAGAACACCTTGAAGTGAGACAGGGCGGCCTGCAAGCCCTGTCGAGTCTTTGATATTATCAGAGTGTCATCCGCAAAACATTAGCAGCGGTATGTTCATACCAGCCACCAAAGGGGCATCTGTGGGGTAGGTGGAGAAATACTGAACTACCCTGTTTAGAAACAGAGAGAACAGGGTTGGGGCTAAAACACACCCCTGGCGTACCCCCTTCGAAACTGGAAACCTCTCTTTAACGTTTCCCTGCTTTCCCCGACGTACTTGTGCGTATTTGGAACTATGTAATTTTACTAAAATAGCCACGAGTTCCAAAGGCATCCCCATGTCCACAAAGGCGTTCCACATTTTCGTACGGGGGACTAAATCATATGCGGATTTTAAATCAACAAAAGCCGCATAAATTGCACCCCTCCCATAATAACCACCTGCCAATATGTAAGCACAATTCTAAAAACCTGATCTATGGTGCTAGTATGTGGTCGGAACCCTGCCTGAAGAGGAGTTAAAATATCGGTCTCGTCTATCCAGGTCTGAATTCTATCAAGAACAAGCCTGGCAACTATTTTCTGTATTGAATCGATAAGACTTATTGGCCGATAATTACCTCGCAGTGAACGGTCGCCCTTTTTGTAAACTGGTATCATTGCGGCGCCTGACCACGTATCAGGGATGGAAGCACCTCTGGTAATAGCGTTGGCCAGTATTTTTATATAAGGTACCCAGTTAGCTTTATCATAAACAAACAGGTCAGCTAGGATACAATGGGGGCCAGGGGCCCTGCCTCTTGGAATCGATTTTAACACTAATTTGACCTCTGAACTAGTAAAACACCGAGTGGTTGTAGAAGTAGGCCATAGGGGAATATCATCACTACCACTACTGGCAGTGAACTGAGCCTCATAGTGTAGAACCCAATGCTCTGGGCAAGGTGGTTAGTTAGTGTCTGATTTAACACTCCACTGCCCCATTTTAAAAGCTTCCAAAATTGGGTCATATTTTTCTCCTTGCTGGCTATGGGCAAATCTTGCCAGCGGTTCTCATCCCACTCCTTCTTGGCTTGCTGCTGGGCTTTCTTATACCTTGCTCTAGCCTTTTTTATGTCACCCAAGTCTTTTGATCTGATAGCCCTGGTTAAGGTCTTGTTGGCCTGTCTACATGAGCTATTATACCATGAAGCCGCCTTTACATGAGGTTTATTAATTGGTTTACTACTTTTAATAAAAAAGTTTTTCAATTGCTTAAACAAGTCATTACTATCAATATCCCCCTGGGAGTCACAATTGAGAAGTGTAGTGGTCGCACAAGCAACCAGATCTTTCATTTGGTCCAGGGCTCCCTCATTTTCAATAATCCTACCCCATTGGACTCTTCTCATATCATTGGTTAACATGACCTCAGATGTATCATATTGGACTGCCCTAGATTTGGGATTTAAAAAGAAAGCGGGAGCTTGTACTTGAAGGACTAACGGGTTATGGTCACATTCGGTCCGTTCTTGCACCTCCATGTCCAAAACAGATGACCAATATTCCATATTGAGAAGGATGTAATCTATACGGCTACTAGTAGAGCCGTTATCAAAAGTATGAGCCTGTTTCTAATCTGACTGCGTTCACCCATTAGCTGCCCTCAGTCCCCTTTCCTAGCACATCCCTTTTAGCTGGAATGCAGCCTCAGTCCAATTTTTAATGGGACAAAGTTCTAGTTGCGGGATATTCCACTGTACATCCTCCTCTACACTAAGGTTACCATCCTCATGGTCCAGGGGCACGAAACTGCAATTAAAGTCACCAGCGATTATCAAATTGAAATTGCCCCTTATGGTTCCCTGGTAACTATCGGGGGCTGTATCCACACTTGAACCCTTGCCCCTAGGCTGTCCTTTTGAATAGACATTGATGATCAGGACTTCAGGCCCATGCTCCATAGTAATCCGTATGGCCATGATGTCCCGACCATCAATGAACTCTTCCTTCACTGATATCCCCACTTGTTGTCTAACACAACAGGTCAGGCAGTCTATGGGTCTCCCTCCTTGCCCATCCAAGGCAGCTTTTGGGAAATTTAAATAGCCGAGGTGGAAGATTTAAGCCAGTGACCAGGTCTCCTGGAATAACCAGACATCATACCTATCTATATAGGATGACCACTTGGGAGAGATGGATTTGGAGGATAAACCGGCAATATTCCAAAAACAGCTACAGTCATATGTGGCTTTGGTTGCCCTTGGGTGGCGTTACTAGTGATCATTTGGGAATTAGTTACATGATCATTCGCCTCTATTTCGAGCCTGGGTATACCAGATATGATGTGGGGAATGTCAATAGGTGAGTGGATGTTCTCGTCAACCCTATGTTTTGGCTTCATCAGATTTTGGCATGCTCCTCCTTCTATATCATGATTATACATTTTTCCAACTTTCCTTCCAGGTGCTGGTATAAATATTACAGCCGGGTCGGGAATACACAACCCTAGGTCTTTCCCATTTGACTCCTGGAGACTGATGCCTGAATTAGTGGAGAACTGGCAGTAATTCCCAGTCAATGTATGTTCTCTAAAGAGGATAACATTTCAAAACGGTTGCTTGTAGTCACCGGAAAGTCTTGTTGCCTGTGTGCACTAGATAACCCTCTCATCTCACTGCCCCTGGACATATTGGTTGGTTGGTAAAAGAAAACCAGTGGAAGGATGGTTATCTTATCCTCGTTGAGGAAGCTGTTCCCTGCCCTCTCAAATATATGCTCGACTACGCTTGGCGACCTAAAGCTTAGAACAACACAGTCGCCTGGTAGAGACTTATAAGTTTTCCCGAACCATGGGACTCTGCGAACCAATTTAAATTCAGAAAAAAAGATGTTCTTTTAAGCCAATCCTTTTGCCCAGCCAGTATAGAGCCTTATTTCTTAATGTGGACCAATGCTCATATGCTTCAAATGGAAGCGTTGGGACATTACCCATAACAACTGTGTAAGGAGTGGCTTCCGGAGGGAGATGGAGAGAGGGATGGAGACTCTCAAATATATGCTCGACTACGCTTGGCGACCTAAAGCTTAGTCGCCTGGTAGAGACTTATAAGTTTTCCCGAACCAGGGGACTCTGCGAACCAATTTAAATTCAGAAAAAAGATGTTCTTTTAAGCCAATCCTTTTGCCCAGCCAGTATAGAGACTTATTTCTTAATGTGGACCAATGCTCATATGCTTCAAATGGAAGCGTTGGGACATTACCCATAACAACTGTGTAAGGAGTGGCTTCCGGAGGGAGATGGAGAGAGGGATGGAGACTCTCAAATATATGCTCGACTACGCTTGGCAACCTAAAGCTTAGTCGCCTGGTAGAGACTTATAAGTTTTCCCAAACCAGGGGACTCTGCAAACCAATTTAAATTCAGAAAAAAGATGTTCTTTTAAGCCAATCCTTTTGCCCAGCCAGTATAGAGCCTTATTTCTTAATGTGGACCAATGCTCATATGCTTCAAATGGAAGCGTTGGGACGTTATCCATAACAACTGTGTAAGGAGTGGCTTCCGAAGGGAGATGGAGAGAGGGATGTTGACTCTCAAATATATGCTCGACTACGCTTGGCAACCTAAAGCTTAGTTGCCTGGTAGAGACTTATAAGTTTTCCCGAACCAGGGGACTCTGCAAACCAATTTAAATTCAGAAAAAAGATGTTCTTTTAAGCCAATCCTTTTGCCCAGCCAGTATAGAGCCTTATTTCTTAATGTGGACCAATGCTCATATGCTTCAAATGGAAGCGTTGGGACGTTATCCATAACAACTGTGTAAGGAGTGGCTTCCGGAGGGAGATGGAGAGAGGGATGTTGACTCTCAAATATATGCTCGACTACGCTTGGCGACCTAAAGCTTAGTCGCCGGGTAGAGACTTATAAGTTTTCCCGAACCAGGGGACTCTACGAACCAATTTAAATTCAGAAAAAAGATGTTCTTTTAAGCCAATCCTTTTGCCCAGCCAGTATAGAGCCTTATTTCTTAATGTGGACCAATGCTCATATGCTTCAAATGGAAGGGTTGGGACATTACCCATAACAACTGTGTAAGGAGTGGCTTCCGGAGGGAGATGGAGAGAGGGATGGAGAGTCTGGGCTCGGGCTCAGGCAGCAAGAGGATCTAAATGCTGACCCCTAAAACCATTTGTCCCTGGCTGTAAGGTGTATGTCGATAATGGGATTGGATTATTAGATTTTGTGGGCTCAGTAGACAGTACTGTTGCTGTGGGGGTTACCAATGGCGGGCACTGAACATTGGTTTGAGGTCCCTTTAGAACTGAGACATTTCCCCTCACCAATTGCTTAGTAGTCCCAATACACCTCTGCACCCTACCATTACTATTACTCTTGCTATTGACGGATGGGCTACTAAAGATACCCTTCTCTATTTTGGAGAGTCTGTCTTCTATCGAGGATAGCTTCTTAAGCAAGGGATCAACCAAAGCCAACAGTTTTAGTTCCATCTGCGCACAAAGCTCGTCCATACTACACGCAGATAGTGAATATGCACCAATGGCACCCGTAGTATGGGGGCATGTGTCTGTTGCGGGGTTAACATTAGACAGCGAACTCCCGTATTTTACAACTAACTTATTTTTGGCGGCTCTTGTAGATAGGGGGATTGGCTTCGATGGTCCTCGGCCTTTCATTTTTTTCGAGGGTGGTTCATTACCAACAGCCCCACTATGTTTCTTACCCCTTGTGGTGACCGTGCCTAAGTTTGTAGAGCAATTCAAATCAGATGAAATGTGTGAAGTAGTTACCACTAAATCAGATTGCAACATAGGAGGTGGGCTGGGTTGTGATGCAATAACAATGATAACCTACGTTCTGTAATTTGGATTTTGTGCATTAATGCAGATTCCGCCCTCGAGAGGAAAGCATCAAGTGTACCCACGACCCCCACTCCCATCTTCCCCTTACTCATATTTCTAAGTGTTAACCTACAGAAAACAAACTTCAACAATAGTCAATAGTCAATGGTCAATAGTTCAGTAACATACAGCAAGGGCTTACTGTGCGAGCCAGAGAGGGGTGGCCCATCTACGGGAGCCGAATACAGCTTATATGCGCCAAGTGGCGCGAAGAAGACGCGGTTACCCCTGGGCTCTGAAGTCCTTGATTTCCACTGGTGCAGGCACGTGTGAAATAAAGAAAACTGATTTCGATGGGTTCCGTGTGGGTGGAGTCTATTCTGGAAATGACCGAATTAATGCTATATTAGCAGGCACATGTCATATGACGGATCCGAGGGTGCCTCCTTGATAAGGGCCCAATCGAGCGTTCTGGAACAAAAATAACCACACCGACTCTGGATATGAGTGGACACAGATAGGCCACAGAAAGACCATGAGCAGCTCTGCTGGGCTTCGATGCCCTGTTTGCTCTGCCAAGGCACAACGCTGAACGCCAAACACTGACCGCCGACCGCCGAGCTAAACTGATGAAATGCAGGAGCCTTCTCGCACCCACAGCCTTGTGTCTCACTTCCCGTCTTATCAACGGCCCGGCTCCCAGCCTCTCAGCCCGGTTTTCACTACTACAGACCCCACAGCCGGGGGAGGTCAGCAGGGAGCTTAAGCCAGGGGCCGGGAGACCGAGGAGCTAGCACCTTTCGGTGTTTGTCTGCTTGCAGCTTCTAGCGCGTCCTCCTTCTCCCTCTGCTGCCGCTACTAAAGACGAGTCCTAAGAGATGGGTTAAGGCAATCAGTCATTATGCAGGGCCTGATGGTGCAAATCAAGTTTCCAGCTTGGTGTCCACTCTTTATTCCTCTTGAAGCAAGGTACACCCAAAGGGCTGTAGTTCCAGATAATGCAGCAGACGCAGTCAGTCAGAATGCAGGGTCTGATTGTGCAATATAAAGTTTCCGGCTTGGCAATCCTTCTTCTCCTCTCAGTTTCAAGCAGCAGAGCTGAGAGGCACTGCCCCTCTCAGATACTTATTCAGTGTTCTCCAGGGTCACACAGGAGGGTACTCCTGTCCAATGAGGTGCAGGACAACACCATAGAGCATGATTATTTCCTCCAAACTATGGCACAATGATCTCCCAGAAAGCACTATTGTTCCAAAATACAATATGGCTGAATTCTCAGGAGAGAGGCAAGAACTGGCTAAACCCACTTCAATGGATGGCCCATCTCCATAGACTCCCTCCCCCTGGCATCTGCACATTCCTTCCTTGAGCATGCTATCTGGCAGGGGTCAGAGGGTAGAGGCGTAAATGAAACTGATTTCTTCTGCCTGTGCCCTCCTTTAGAAGATCGTGGTTTACAACCCCCATCCCCTTGCTCTGGCATTGCTATGCAGCAGAACCCACTCTTCCCAGAATGGCTCTTTTACCAAAGGGGCTACGTATCACCTCTTCAAAGCAGCCTGGCTAATCCACTTAACTCTGACCAATCAGGGTAGATCACCGGAAGACTGAATTTTGGTTTACAGACAAGAAAGTCATATAACTTCTTGTTTGTACATGTTAAGATAAATTCAACAATAGCATGTTGTTGGATTTATCAATACCATTCCAGTAAGTCTTGAACAAATTATTTTTCTCTGTTTACAGGCGGGAATTATTAATTAATAACTTATTGCCATGTTAACCTATGTTAACATGGCAGGGATCTGCAATGGGGAAAATTAACTGGGCAATTTTCTCCAACACCAGGGCTTATAAAACTTCTTTTAATAAGACCCTGCTTATATCTACAGGAACCCCCACCCCTGAAACACCCATGGGAGACTTAAGGGGTTCTGAATATGTACAAATATTGCAGATCTTCACTCTACAGTGCTCCTAGCACAAAAGTCGATTTTGGGAAGCACTTTACTACAATGAGGGAAGTCATTTCACTATACCCAGGGCATATAAAACCTATTTATAAGGGTCCTCCTTATAAGCATCGGGCCCACCCACTACTGGGACACCCAGAAGAGACCCTTGGGATACCTAATATGCCAACGTTTTTTGCTATTCATTCTTTTTAAGTGCCCAAAAAACACCAAAGTCGAGTTTGGGCACAATTTACATGTTAAAAGCAGTCCTGCAACACAGGGCTACTTTTAAACTTGCCTCAGCAGTGCACACATTCAGTGCAGAAAGGGCTGCTGGCCTCTAAAGTGCCCTGCCCTATTATATACTGGGGACTTAACAGTAGTTTTGATCCCCCTGCCCTATTATGTACAGGGCAACAGTGAGTGAGTGCACAAGTGTCTCAATGGGTGTGTGAGTCACTGTATAAGTGTCTCTCTTGGTGTGTGAGTGAGTGTTTGAGTGGGTCTGTGAGTGGGTGCTTGACTGCCTGAGTGGGTGCTTGAGTGTCTGAGTGGGTGTGTGAGTGTCTGAGTTGTTCTGTGAGCGGGTGCATGAGTAACTTAGTGGGTTTAGCTTGTTTTCTACCTTTTTTCTGCTCACTTATGACCTTTATTTTGCCTCTTTCTGCTCGTTGCTGACCTTTATTTTTCCTCTTTCTGTTAGGCGTGAGGAGCTTCACTCTGTGGAATTCCCTATCTCCATTATTTTCTATGAGAGTGTGTTGCTGTATCTATGAGTGGCCTTGTGTACTCGACTTACTCCAAGATTGGCCTGGAATACCTTTAAAGCTGTTTTGAGACCTTTAGGACTGTAGTAACATCAGAATGATAGGTTGTGATGAGAAATAATCGTACTCTTTTGTGGGATTTAGTTTGTATTAGCACATCCTTCCAGATATCACTCCAGACATTCTGTAGAATATTAGAATATACGTTTTACCACTGTTGCACTACTTAACATACTAAAGAATGCAATTTGTGAATAGGCCCCTATTTGTTCCTCTCAGCTCCGGGGTAAGATCTTGTTAGAACAGATGCTTCCCATGGTAGAAAGGTTTCAGAAACCCTAGAGCCATTTGATGAGGTTAAGTTAAGATCCATCATTCTTTGGTTCTGTCAATAAAAGCTCTAGACCTTGCTGGAAGAGGCCTAACAGGAAAGGCGGATTACACTTTTCTTTGGGTGATGCTGGAGACAATGGGCAATTTGCAATAACTGATGAGGAGGAGATGATCCTATGTCTCATGATGCGCTGCTTTGGGTGTGCGTGTGAGTGGTCGTGTGAGTAGGTGAATCCCACTGTCTGTCTTGGCCTAAGAGGAAGACCTCTATCTATCATGATTAGCCAATCTAGGGAAACATTTGTTGGTAAAAGGCAGCAGTAGACTTTCAACTGATAGAAAAAGAAAGCTGGGCTTTTTCATACTGGATATAACTATCTGGTTTTGATGGATTGAAGAGCAGCATTTGATAGCTCATCTGTGTTGCGTCTGCAGCTTCTTGGTCGCCTGGGCTCCAGAGAACTGCAGTACATTGCAGGTTCTTGCAGGACCGGGGCTCAGAAGAGACAATACGAAGCTCGAAACTGCAGGCTGGGAGAGTCTCTCACTTGGGACTGTTCCCTCACGGTCTCTTGCTCCTTTTTCCTTCAACTACAAAATGGAAATCACCTCCCTGAGGGATTGCAGCTGCCTTTTATGGCGACTCCACAAATAGTCTACTTCAGGTGTTTGTTCTCTTTTCTTTTCATGGCTGTTCCTCCCTTGGTTTCTTCCTGACTTTCTCAAATAACTATGTTCACTATGCTTCCTCTCATGTGATGTTTGGACTTCAAGTCTTTTTCATGTTGTTTCACTATTTGAAGGCTTTGGTCTCATTGGGGGATGTGTCTAAAAAAAGCCATGATCCTTCGCTTGTTTCTTTGCTCCCTCCACTTCTGCAACTTCGATCGTGGGACTTCCTCGCTTGGATTACTAACTCCTAGTTTTCTCCAACTCTGTGAAGACCTCATCAGCAAGAAGCTGTTTCACACCTTTGGCTTTTTCCTCCTGAGAAGGTGACAGCTTCATGAGGGTACTTGAATTCCACATATTTCAGTGTTTTGTTACCGTGGGCTCCAGGAAACCGTCATCTTTACCTCCCTGAGCCTTATTAAGCCCAGGTGAACCGATCCCCCGGGGCTAAATTCTAATTTTAAGGGGAGGGGGGCCATGCCCTCCCAAGCCTTAATTAGCTCTGGAGCCCCAATTCCCCGGACCAAATTCTATTATTATGGGGAGGAGGTATGAGGTCTCACTCCCTGAGCCCTATTCATGCCGACCTCCCCAAATATTTATTTTAAAAATGGTGGCATTTTTTATTATATATAATTGCTGCAATCCCACGGCAGGCATCTGCCCGCGTTGTCATGCTCTACAAGTGGATGTTTTGCATATGATATGGTCCTGTCCATTGCTGCAATAATTTTTCCAGGTGGGACTTCATGATGTTGCGCAGGCCACTGAGCACAGCAAGCTTACCAACTTCTAACACTGCTTGTTAGGGTTGTTCCTTAGACTAACAATAAGAAGGCCACAACAGGATTAATAGATGTTTCTCTTCTACTGGCTAAATGAGTTACAACAATGAAGTGAAAGTCCCCATCATGCACCTAATTTAGCAGTGGAAAAAAGTTTATACAATAGGTGGGGGGCAAAAGCACAGCCCACCTCAGGGGGAAGCATAGAGGGTTGCTAAGTGCCCATAGGCGGAGTACTGGGGTACAGTCCGGCATGATTATATGGAACGCGCAAAAAATGACATTAGTTTTAGACTGCTGTGAAATTACTGGCCTGCCGTCTATATTCCTAGAATTTATTTATGTGGCCTCCCTCCACTCCACTCTGCGCAATGACAGTATCCTACTGCCCCCTACAATATTACCTATCAGAAACCCCAGCATGGCCCCAAGCATCGTTATGGAAGAACTGACCCTCAACGACTCAGGCAGTAACGGAGCTTGGTTCGCACCATCCTAAACTTTCCTTCTCTCACGATGCAGCAGGAATGGGCAATTTTCCAGGCCTGCCCAGTTGGCAAGTCTTATTTGACAAAGTAAATTCTGTAAATGCTTTTTGTGGCATTGTATGTACCAGATTGCAGGGTACAACATTTATTCTGAATCGTGAAGTATGTATAATACCATTACTATATTTTGTCTCAAGTCAAAAATAACAAAAATATATTAAAAAAAAATATGTAATATAAAAATAAGTGGATTTGCAATGTACATTAATATAATTTGCTGTCATTGTATAGCCCTGTTCATGACCAATCATACACACTAATTTGTGTAACTATTCCGAACACCATGAGCTCGAAGAAATGTGCGGTTTATAAATAAATACATTAAAAAATAAGACAAATAGAGGTCGGGGCAAGATGGCGGCTGCGTAGACGCGGTTGTAGCGGTGCTGCGGTGAGGCTGCCAATGGAAGGAGCGAAAATGGACTTTCAGTAAGTGCCGAAGAAACCCGATTAGCTGCTTACTTTGTATGTTTATTTGGAGGCTCACGAAAGGATCTCCTGGGGGCATGTTAGCCGCGTTGTCCTGTCGTGGCTCAGCGGTTCGTGTGCTCCGAGGGCTGGCTACTGTCTTGCTGGCTCTCTCTCTCGGCTCTCCCGGTTCGAAACGCCGCGGCTTCCTTGAGGGGCGGAGCTTGACACGGGGATCGCAGCAGCGGTGTGGGAGCTCTGAAAGTAACTTGGAGCGCCCGAAGTGGAAGCCGTGTGGTTGTTTGTGCAGGCAGCGGAGGATCAGCGGAGCAACCAGTTTGGTAATGGCTCCGAAAATTAATAATCAAAATTCCAAAGCAGCTGCAAGGAAGAAAAATCTCCCTCGAGAGATTGGCGCTATGGGAGTACAGACGCCAGAGAACCTCAAGGAGAGGCAACCTTTGACCCAGACCCGGCAGGCTACGGTCTCGATAGCTGAAATGCATATAAAAACCGGTAAGGAGAAGGTGGCAGTAATAGCAGGGGGGGCCAAACAGTCTTTAATTGAAGTTGAAGTTGTGGCTGAAACAGAGACAATTCAGGTGCCCCAGGATGCATGCTGTGAACCCGTTAATTCTAAAGCTGCTGTGGAAGAGTTGGCGCAGGGCAAAGTGGAAGTACCTGCACAGGTACAGGCACAAGCACTAGCACAGAGTCTCAAAGATAGTCTGGAAGTTGGCGGAAAGGAGTCGGTCCTGTTGGAACGGGGTGAACCTTGTGAGATCATTGCAAACGGAGTTGGGGAGGGAGCTCAAAGTGAAGCCTTCTTTTCAGCCTCTGACGGTTTGGATTGGTCCGAAGAGGAGGAGGGGGATGGTGATGGTGACTGTAGCTCCCTGGAAGACTCTGAGAGCGAATTCGAGACGGAACAGCCCGCAACGGCATTGAAAACTGCAGTAGCCACAGAAAAAGATGTGAAAGACCCTCGTTGTGAACTTAGATGGGACCACCCTACCTCTCTGTCCGCGCAGGATAGCCCGGGTATTGAAAGAGCACAAATGTCCCTATTAGAGACAATCCATCAAGAGATCATAGCCCATAGAGAAGAGACACGCCAAGAATCCCGTAAATCACAAGCAGCTATGAGGAATGGAATGGAATGGAATGGAATGAGGATTTGTAAAGCGCGATGGCTGCCAAGGGGCGTCCCAGCGCTATAAAAAAGAATGAGTTGGGCCAGAGAGGCTGGAATAAGAGAAGCTGAGTGGGGAATTAAATTGAAATTTTGCTGAAAAGCCAAGTTTTTAACAGTTTACGGAAAGTGAGAAGGTTAGGTTCTGATCTGATATGGAGGGGAAGGGAGTTCCAAATCCTAGCTAGGTTGTAGGAGAGCAAGCGGCCTCCATACCTGGCCCTCCTAATGCGTGGTACTGAGGCAAGGTGGGAGGTCGCGGATCTGAGTGAGCGAGAGGGTAGGTAGGCTTTCACCAGGAGGGAGTCGATAGAGGGGCCTGTTCCCCAGTAGGAGCGGTGTGCGATGCACATGCTCTTAAATTCGATTCTGGATCTCACCGGGAGCCAGTGAAGGTCCCTCAGTCTGGCTCTGACTGAAGTTCGGCGAGGAATATCCAGGAGAATTCTTGCCGCACAGTTTTGAATAACCTGGAGTCTGTTAAGTGTAGATTGTGGGGCTCCAAGATATAGGGCGTTTCCACAATCGAGGCGGGAGAGTATCAATCCTTGAACCATAATCCGTCTTGAATGGAACGGAAGGAGAGGGAGAATTTTACGCAGTAGTCTCATCAGCCCGAAGCAGGTGGCAGCAAGCTGGGTGGCTTGATAATTGAAGGTTAGAGTGTGGTCGAGCCAGATGCCTAGGCTCTTGATTTGCTCCTTGGGTTGCGGGGGACTTCCTAAACAGAGGGGCCAGATAGGATCAATGGATTTCGCGATGTTATAACCCAGGAGCATTTCTCTGTTTTGTCCCCGTTGAGTTTAAGACAAGAGCCAGACATCCAAGCAGCGACGGCTTCAAGGCATGTGTGTAAACTGTGATGAGAGTTCAGGGGGGGTCCAGTGCTACCACTAGCTGCGTGTCGTCCGCGTAAGTGACGATCTTCACCCCGAATGGGCGGACGACATCAGCTAGGGGGCGTAGGTAGACATTAAAAAGGGTAGGGCTCAGGGAGGAGCCCTGAGGCACTCCACAATTGAGGGGTCTACTGGCAGAGGTGAAATCCCTCTCAAAGACTTGGAATGACCTATCCGTGAGAAAGGACCTCAACCAGTTGAGTGCTGTGCCTATTTTGTCAAGACGGTGGAATAGGATATTATGATTGACAGTGTCGAAGGCGGCACTTAGGTCGAGTAGGACGATGGCCGTGGACCCGCCATCGTCCAAGATCCTCCTTGCCTCCTCCGTCACTGCAATCAGTGCAGTCTCCGTACCGTGACGGGGCCTGAAGCCGGTCTGAGAGAGGTCTAGTATGTTATTGACTTCCAGGAAGTCAGTGAGAACGATGTTAACATGCTTCTCGAGAGGTTTACTAAGCCATGGCAGAAGGGAGATGGGTCGATAGTTAGCGGGGTTAGATTGATCGAGACTGGGCTTTTTTAATAAGGCTTTGACCATTGCTCTTTTCCATGGAGGTGGAACAATACCAATATGGAGGGAGGAGTTGAGCAGGTCTTGGATGGTGGGCAAGATCAGATGGATTATCTGAGTGAGAGTACTGGGAGGAGCTGGGTCGATAGGTGATCCAGATTTAACCTGGCTCATGAGTTTTTCCAGTTTAATAAGTTCTAATGGGGGAAAGCTATTGAGAACACAGGGGGGAGCTGTCGTGCAGCCTATGTTGACGGAGTCTGCGGACAAAGTAACGGTGGGGGGAAAAGAAGAGTTGATGGTTTCTATCTTCTGGTAGAAAAACTCAGCTATTTCCTCACAGTGGGTCTGAGTGTTATTGTGATGCTTTGGGGCCTTGGGAAGTTGCAAAAGGGATTTGGCTATCTGATAAATCTCCCTAGGTTTGGACGCTGCCTTCTCAATCTTAAGTTCAAAGTATTTAGCCTGAGCTAGATGGATATTTACTTTGTAGTTTTTGATTGCCGTTCGATAGCTCGCTTTGTCTGCTGGGAGGTAACTGAGACGCCATTTCCTCTCAAGTCGTTTACAGACACGTTTGGCCTCACGTAGATCACTCGTATACCACGGGGCTGTAGGATTGCCCCGCTTAGGATGGGAATTTTTTAGTGGTAATACTATATGTAGGGAGCTGGTGATCCAATTGTTATAGTTCTCATTATCTTGAGTGGGAGTGGAGGTGTTAATGGGTTTGGTGCCTTGTAGGAGATCCTGCCACTCAGATAAAGGGAGTTTAGACCAGTTGCGGGAACGTTGAGTTGTCGGGGGTTTGGGGGGGGGAGGTGAAGGGGCAGGGTCCAGGTGAGCGGGATGAGGAAGTGGTCCGACCATGGAAGGGGGGAGGGATTTCCAACGTGAAGGTTTTTGCAGTTGCTAAAGACAGGGTCTAAAAGGTGTCCTTTTTGGTGGGTGAGGAAAATGAGGGGCGTGGTTAGGAAACTGTCTAAGACGTGTATTAACACAGGGGACAGAGTATCAAACCTGGAGGACAGGATTGTCTCAACAGAAGCAGAGGTGGAGGTGGCCGTAGCCAAGGTTAACGCACAAAGCTCTCAGGTTGTAGACATTCAATGGAAGCTCGAGGAGATGGAGAACAGGCTCCGCAGAAATAACCTAAGAGTCCTTGGAATTCCGGAGAGATCAGAAGGGTCCGATATCAGGTCATTTATGGTAAAACTATTAGAACAGGCTTTTCCGGAACTTAAGGATTGGAACTGGTCCTGTGAGCTACAGAGAGTGCACCGCACCCCTTTCAGAGTTAAAAAGAACATGAAAGTAGATGACAAACCTAGGGCAATCCTGATCTTTTTAGGAAACTTCAATCTGCGACAGGCTATCTTCGATCTAGAAAGACCTAATGCTAAACGAGGCTGTGAGGGATTCTCGTTCTTCGTGCGGCCTGACTTCTGCCATACGACGGTAGAAAGACGCTGGCGTTTGAGAAGCCTGATTAAACCCTTTCAAGATAAAAAGATGCAGGCATTCCTCATAAACCCCGCGCAGCTAAAGATTATTAATGAAGGGAGAGCAATCTTCTTCTCATCGGAGATCAAAGCAAAGGAATATTTGGATTCTATTGGAAACTAAGATATCTGCTGAAAATAACTATTGCCTTAAAGATGATGGAATGGCTTGCTGGTTTTTTCGGTTATTGCTGAATTTAATGTTTGATTTTGTGTAGAATGGTAATTTATTATTATTTTTTTTATTTTATTTTTTTTAGCTCCTAATGATTGGTAATCGTCTGGTATAATGATATGGTAGTCCACACTGCACGTACCGCGATCCATCACACGCTCAGACAAGGTCTGAGCGCCTCACAGAGTAGGGTGGAGGGGTAGGGGTGGGGGTGGTTGGGGGTCTGGGGTGCTGGGCGGAGGGTGGGATGGAGGGGAGGGGGTGGGGCTGGGGTGAAAAACAAGAAATGGAGGGAATGGTGCAATATGGAAAGAGGACAGAAAGAGCAAATGAGTTTGAAAGTAATATTTGATCAGATTCTTGTTGTAGGTGATCATGTTCAAGTAGATGTCGAACATTATAATTTGTACATTGAATGTGGGCGGCCTAAATGACTGGAAGAAAAGACAGAGATTAGAATATGTGGTAAAGTATAACAGAATAGATATTCTCTGTCTTCAGGAAACCCATCTCCCCTGGGCCAAGAGAAATCTATTATTTTTGAAGGGGTTTGATCTAGTGGCCTGCTCATCTCAATCATCAATGGTTAGGGGAGTTGCCATACTAGCAAGAACTGCCCTGGGAAAGGCCAGGAAAGTGAGAACGGATTGTAATGGCAGATGGGCAATTGCTGAAATGGATCTAGGTTTTTCAATTTGTGTTATTTATGGTTCAAATGATGATGATCCCGAAATGTTTGACTTTTTAGAAATAGAGTTGGCTGGGTGGCCCACCCCACTGGTAGTTACAGGAGATTTTAATATTTCTTCAGACTGGGGTAATTGTATATCATACGTAGGACGGAAACCCAGAGTTTTTAGATCAGTCCAGGCTCTTATTAGCTCGCATGGGCTGCTGGATGTTTGGCGAATAAAAGAACGCCAGAATCCTGGTCATACATATTTCTCAAATCCTGCTAGAAGTATTCAAAATTAGACTACATTTTTATCTCCACTTCAGAAATAGAGAAGGTGCAGATTATTAAACTCCCAAGAGCAAACTCTGACCACAACCCATTGTTGCTTATTTATGATCTGGGAAGAGTGGAGAGGGTAAAGTCTCCTTGGTCATTTGAAAGAAGATTGTTAGCAGATGATAGGTTTGTAGATTATTTGAATAAATGGGTGGGAGAATACTTTGCAGCAAACAGATATAGTACATCACGGAATGGGGTCTGGGAGGCTTTTAAAGCTAAGTTAAGGGGAGAAACGATTAGTTGTTCATCTAGACTCAGAAAGAGAATAGGATGGAGGTAGATAAACTTTTGGGTAAGATTTCCACAGCTGAAGAACAGCATATTAGAGATATTGCCTCCGGGGGAGATAGTAAGGAAAGCCATAATGTCTTAGTGATTATTAAAGCGGCCCTGCTGAAGGAAATAACACAAAGGGCAATAAGGGATTTTCAAGCTTCCAGAGCAAAAAGATACGGAACAGGAGAGCAAGCGGGCAGAGCCATGGCCCTTCGATTAAGGCAGGAAAAATCAAAAAATCATATTGCCAGTATCGAGGAAGATGGAAATACTTACACAGAAACTAAGGATGTTTTAAGGGTGTTTCAGAATTTTTATAAAGAATTGTATGATGTGGGGAAGATTGGGAACAACCAGGGGCAGAAATACCCAGATAACGGTCCCTGTTTGAATGGGGTAACCAGAGCGGACCTTGATAAAGATATATCATATGCCGAGGTCCTGACTGCATTGCGGGAGTTAGCGCCAGGAAAAGCTGCTGGCCCCGACGGGTTACCCCTGGAAGTGTACAAAGCAATGGAACGCGAGATTGTTCCTTTACTGGTTGATCTATTTAATGGGATTGTATACTCAGGGGTGGTACCCGATTCGTGGAGGGAAACTAACATCGTAATCTTCCACAAGAAAGGTAAACCAGCAGAAAAACCGGGATCTTATCGGCCAATATCCCTGATAAACACCGACACCAAGATTTATTCAAAGATCTGGGCTAGGCGTTTGGGCGGGATTATTGGCGATCTCGTCTCCCCGTGGCAGCATGGGTTCGTCCCAGGACGAGATACTACAGATCATACGCGTAGAGCTATAACTCTTTTTGACGCCCGTGCTGCCACGGGGGAGGGGGTCGCCATGATCCTGCTAGATGCTGAGAAAGAGTTCGATCGCGTTGATTGGGGCTTTCTCTGGGGGATATTGTCAGGAAGAGGATTTGGGGAGAAAGCCATTAGAGCGCTCAAAGCCATGTATGTGGACCCGACTGCGAGAGTTACGGCTATGGGGGAAAAGTCGGATACATTTTCCATAAAGAGAGGGACGCGGCAGGGTTGCCCCTGTTCCCCCATCCTTTTTTCTTTGTATATTGATCCTCTCATTCAGAAAATACTAGAGAATCCAAATATTCCCCCCGTGATTTTTAATGGACATACTAATAAACTACTAGCGTACGCTGATGATCTTGCCATACTTACAAGGAACCCCCAGCAGACACTTCCGGTTTTGGTACAGATGGCGAAGGTTTTTGGACTGGGTTCTGGCTACCTCCTAAATGAATCTAAAACTCAAATAATTTGTTCAAAAAACATTGTGCAATCCGATTCCAGATTCGTGGACTCAGCGGTTATTTATGGGTAAAAATTAACGCATCGGTGGAAAGAATAGTAGAAGAGAACTATCTCCCCTTAATCAAATCTATAGAGGCAGAATTAAAAAGAATTGATGTATTGCATCTCTCTTTGGTTGGCAGGGTCAATGCTATAAAAATGGTAATGTTCCCCAGAATCCTTTACCTATTCAGGGCTATTCCCCTCCTTATAGACGACAAAATAATGAACAAGATGGAATCTGTCTTTATAAAGTTTATATGGCAGTACGGTAAGATTAGACGCTCCACTAACTTTTTATCACTGCCAAGGGAAAGGGGTGGTATGGCACTCCCGAATCTTACATTATACCATTGGTCCTGTCTTCTAATTCAAATGTCTATTCTGCTTCAAAGCGATGCAAGACCTGATGAGGGAAACTTAAACTTTGAGATTCAGGGACCACCCCCAATTTATGAAATGCTGCCGGGGAGGAACGCTACTGGTCTTCTGCTCCGTGAGATCGAGCGCAGGTTCTATAAAAAGGCACGCTTTAAGACTTTATTTGGGGCCTGGTCGGTTTGGAAAATTATCCTAAAACATTTTAAAGTCCCAAAAGTAAATTCCTATCTCCAGTTGGCAAACTCTTGTCTGTTACCACAAGTGAGGACAGACAGGAATCTCCAGGATTGGAAGCAAATGGGGATTAAGGCCATTGAACATATTATGGAGGGGGATAAGATAATAGGGTTCGAGGACCTGCAAAAAATGTATGGCATTCCAGCTACCCATTGGTTCCTATATGAACAAATTGCCCGTACTCTAAGGGGCTTAAGACCTAAACTAAAGCCCAAAATAGATATTCCTGTGGTTGAGGCATTGGGCAGAGGGTGTAGAAAGATTAAAATAATCTATAATCTCCTGATAGAGAAGATTCAAGATGACATTGAGAAAATGGAAAGTGGTTGGGTTAGTAAATTGGATAACCCCGATGTCGATCTAGACCTTGCTCTCGAGTTGAATAAAAAGTTTTTCCGGGCTTCTAAGTTACGGGCCCAGCATTATAAAACAATCTTCAATCTGTACCACACTCCGGCTAAATTATTCGGTTGGGGTGTTAGGCCGGATGACTGTTGTCCCAGATGCGACTCACCTCAAGCGGACTTAGTACATATGCTCGCCACATGTGACAGGCTGGGCCCTCTTAAGGATGAGATAATGAAATTCTGGGAGGGGCTGCTAGGTCACAAGATCGATCTATCCCCGACGTTGATATTAATGGGTACATATTCAAAACTGGCTCTTAGAAAGAATGAGGAAGCCCTGGTTTTTATATCAGTAGCTGTGATGCGAATTCTGATTTCAGCTGGTTGGAAAGAGGTAATTGCACCCTCCTTTCAGATGTGGCTCTCGAGACTCCTGGCCATTCATAATATTGAGTCTTGTCTATATGAACTTAAAGGAGGTAAAAAGCGAGAGCTGGGTAGACGCCTGTGGGCGCCAGTCCTGAAATGGAGGGAGACCAGAATCAGAATATGACCTGAAATCAGTATTTTTATCTGTATATTATTGCTGCTATTGAATTTTTATCCCACATCATGAATTGTACATCTGCTTATATGTATTTGGAATATTATTTATATGTAACTTTATATTTATATTACGTTTTAATGCTCTATTTATGTCTATTTAACTGTATAACTACTTGTACTGCACCTTACCTTCAAAATAAAAAAAATAAAAAAATAAGACAAATAGATGTCTGAAAACATTCATTCAGGACACATTTCTGCCCATTTATGTTTTTCAATTTTTAACTTACAACCCTGAGAATATCCATTCAATCCTCCGGTGATGATGGGAAAAACCAGGGAAGCAAAGTGGTGTCTTAAGTAAAGATATACGCATCTATTCTTGCATCTGTTGTTCTTCATTTTTTACACATTGTGTGAGACACTAGGTAAGCTTTTGTTTCACAGACTTGAATTTCAATAAGTAGAGCACCTCATGGGGAGGCACAATAAGTATTCAAACACTTTCTACAAACAGGGTGGAGGTAGACGAAGACTGATAATGCATCTTAGCAGAGGTAATTTTTCACCAATGACAGTCTTATACTGCCACAGCTGCTTCTCTGACTGAAGGCTTTTTTTCTGTTTCACCTGTCTCTTGCAAGACATTTTATTTACATACTGGTGGCTTGGAGCCCACCTATTACTTTCAATTTGTTGGCTTTAAAGTCAGTCTCATTTGCTGGATTATGTTTGGTAAGCACCTGCTGGCTTCACTTTGGCTTCATTTTCTGTTTGTATGTTTCCCCCATCCCTGGAGCATGGACTAAGAACAGCTTCCTTTCTTTTTGTTTAGGGTGTGTCCTTCCATTGCTTCCACTTTCTGCCATGGCCTAGTTTTCTCATGCGCTTGCAGCACTCTGCAAGAGTGTATGCGTTTTTAGTATCAAATATTAAGGTGGAGAGAGAGGAAAAGTACTGAGGCCAGTTGACTTCCCTGAGTATGTATGTATGTATGTATGTATCAAGGAGAACTAGCTATAAGGATGATATCCGCCTCTCGTTTTTAACCACTGCCAAGGGCCCAAACATTAAAATAGTCCCTTTTGTTACCTGGGACCCTTTGGACAGTTTTTAATTCTCATTCATTCACTTTCACTGCACACACACTGCACAAAACCTTCTCCGCTATATCCAGGCGTTGAAGCACACCCAAGGTACACTCTGTACCTTGGGTAGGACCCAATAATGAAGCATGTCACCAAATAGGTTGGTGAGTGAGGGTCTTCTAAAAACACAAATGTGTTTCCCCTGTACAAACATACACTAGAAGACCCTTCCTTATAGATAGTTCTCCTTGATATACATATATATATATATGCGTTTTTAATATGCCTGGACAAAATGTTTATATTTCTAGAGTAATTGGAGTAATTTCAGTAATTCAACTGTACTCTTTGATGTGCAAATTACTTAAAATAATGTAAATACATCCGTTTGCATATTTATGAGTAATTTGGCACAAATATCTTGTCTCAGGAGCACAGAAACAACAAACTTTGCAAGCATGAATAGTTGCTGGCTGCTGCTGTTCGTGTTCTTCTGAATTTATCACTATTTTCTTACCGCAAAATCCATCCTTGGGTCTATTTTGGACACAGGGCTGAATTTTGCTCTAAGAAAATATGCTAAATGCTGGGTTACACCCCTTGCAGAATTCCGTGTAATCTTGTGTAATTTTGCGGTAATCTTGTGTAATTACAATACGGAAAATTATGTGAGTTACGCCGATCCCTAATTATTAGGTGGTCTTGTTTCTGGTTTTACTCCATGCTCCCTTTGGTGCAGCATAACACCAGCAGCCAACAGGTTATTAAAATCACTTTTAACAATGATTTCAAAATACCTTAATGTCCTAGTGCTATCAATATTAAGTAATTACTCATTTGGTTTGTAACAAAGTACTTTTTTGGTAAGTTTCATGATCTATAGGATGTCGTGGGCATGATTAAAATGTTTTATACAAAAAACAGAGTGTGTTTTAAATTGCTTTATGCTTGCATAGTTACAAGTTGGATAGAACATTCTAGCGTGAAAAGACAGAAAAAAGGAAAGGGGTTGTTTGGCCTCTTCTCTTGTCCTACCTCCTGTAGCTTAATGTGTACAATGACACACAAAAACATATCATACTATATAGTAAGAGGCCATACTATTCTAGAGAATGACATGCCATTCCATACCACACTATACAATGACAGGACAAAGTATAGTCACACCATGATATACAAAAGGTTATACCATACCATACTATACAATGACAGGCCATGCCAAACAATGACAGGCCGCACCATCTCATTCCATACAATGACATTCCATACCATGCCATACTATACAATGGCAGGCATACCATATCATACTTACCATAACATACCATGCCATTATGTAATGACAGGCCTTATCATGATACACAATGAGAGGCCATAATATCACAGTACCAGGATACCCTTGCGGGAAATAGTGCACTTTAAAAATACAGATAACATCAGGCTATACAATGTCAGGCCATATCATACCATACCATACTAAACTAAACTAAACAATGACAGGACATACCATATCATATTAAACAATGAAAAGCAATACCATACCACATCCCATACTTTACAATGACAGACCATACCATACCAAATTATACAACAGACCATATTGTACAATGACAGGCCATAAAATACAATACCATACCAAATGACAGGCCACATCATACCATACCATGACAGTCAATACCATAGCATTGCATCCTATGCAATGATAGGCCATTTCATAACATAATATCCTCTACAGGCAATTATTTTTTACTTTCAACCATGCTCCACAGCAGCTGCACTGTTTTACAACATAGCTAAAAAAATTGACAAAGCCAATAGATCTTGCATAGGCGAAACATTTTGACTTTGCCCATTCCTGTTCAGCATCGGAGCAAAGACCACATTTGCCACCAAGTCAGGCTCCCACTAAAGTTAATTTCGTGCTAAAGACAATTATCACTCTAGGCAGCTGTCATACAGGCAGCTATGTAAACAAGCATTTGCAATGCAATAGTTCTCGCATTTGCAAGAGTTTAAGCCATTGGCATTGTAAATGACAATGCCTTTTATTTATGTGTTTTGAAAACTAACACATATATAAAAGGCATTGTCATTTCTAATGTCAATAACTCAAAATCTCCCAAATGTGAGACCACTTCAAATCAAATCAAATCAGGGACATTTGTATAGCGCACACATCACTTGGAAGTCTCTTGGCACTTGCAGACGGCTCTGATAGAGATGCTGGCTTAGTTATCAAATAGCCATGTCTTCAACTTCTTACGAAAGCAGTTGTGATCAGGGATGATGCACAAGTGTGAAGGAATTTTATTCCATGATGCCAGCGCAAGCCCGGAGCAAGAAAAGAGAAAGACCTGCCTCCTTTTCTGGCGGTGCGGATTCTAAGAGGGGTAAGTAATGATTCATTACTGGATCTGGGCACCCTACGTGGCTGATACCAACATAGTTTTGTTGACCAGTATTTCGGGCCATTTCCATACATATGCTTGTGTGTTAAACAGAGGGTCTTAAAAAGGAGTTGTTTCTCACCGAAAGCCAGTGAAGGGCTCTTAAACAAGGAGAAGAGGAAGATCTACGCGGAAGATCTAGGAATAACCTGGCGGCAGTGTTCTGCAAGATTTGGAGTTTGGTTAAGACATTGTCATTAATTGAAAGCAATGATGCATTTCCATAGTCCATTCGGTTTATTATAAGTCCCTGGACTAATGGTTTCCTGGCCTCAGTGGGAATCCATTTAAAAACCTTCTGCAAACTGCGCATCACTTCAAAACAGGTACCAATGATATGATTAATCTGGTTTTTAATGGACAATTGATTGTCCATGTAGAATACTACGTTGCGTACCATTTATTTGGGGATTGGGCAGGGGCCCGGGTTCGGTGGCCACCAGTCGTGTGCCTAATGCTCCTGAGCCTTACCAAAAAGCATGATCTCGGACTTGCCACCGTTCAATTGAAGGTGGTTGGAACTCATCCACCTATCAATATGAGACATACATTTTTGGAAACGCTGTTTGGTTTCAACAGGGTTTGGGCCAATAGTGATCAGGATCTGCGTGTCATCTGCATACGATTACATCAAATCTATAGGATTTGATCACTTTGGCCAGTGGAGTCATATACAGGTTAAAAATGGTCGGACTCAAAATGGTGCCCTGTGGTACTCCCATCTTGACCGGTCTCTTGCAAGAGATGTTGTTACCAATTTGGACAGTTGTTACTCAGTCGGCTAGATAGCTCTCAAACCAGTTGAGAGCATTTCCTCTGACACCTATCTCCCAGAGCCGATGTTCTAAAATGCTATGGGAGATGGTGTCAAAGGCGCCGGACATGTCAAGCAGGACGTGGATGGCTGACTTGTGATTGTCCAGGCCAGCCTGATGTAATCTGTTACCTCGACCAGAGCTGTCTCTGTACTGTGCGCCGCCCTTAAACCGGACTGTGAAGGGTCGAAAAGTCCATGGCTCTCGAGATGGTCAACGAGCTGTTGGTTTATGGGGAATTCTAACATTTTCCCAAAATAGGGAAGTAAAGAGATGGGACGGTAGTTTAAAAGCAGTTTAGGGTCAGCAGTTGTTTTTTTTTTTTTTTTTTTTAGAATCGGTCTTACCCTGGCAGCTTTCCACATTTTAGGTGGCCGCGCCCCTGTCTTTAGAAGCGGCTTGCTGTATCCTGAATACAGCGAGCAGCGTCTAAAGAAAGGGGCGTGGCCACCATTAAAGTGGTCTCACATTTGTGAGAGTTTGAGTTATTGGCATTAGAAATTACAATGTCTTTTATTTATGTGTTTTGAAAACTAACACATATATAAAAGGCACAGCCACCAATAAAGGGAAAGCACGGCATGGGGCGCTTTTATAAAAAAATATATATAACATTTGTTTGTGAAGTTCACAAACAAATGTTTTTGTTTTTTAAATGCTCCCCATGCTGTGCTTTCACTTTAATGGTGGCCGCTCCCCTTTCTTCAGGCGTGGCTCGCTGTAACCTGAATATGGCGAGCAGTGTCTAAAGAAAGGGGCGTGGCCACTATTAAAGTGAACAAAAGACACACAGGCTGGATTGTTCCGATTGGGCACAGGGTCAAGACTGATTTGTATATGGCTAGGTTCAAACTGGAATGGCATGGTGAGCAAAAAAACGATGGATTTAGGCTTAGATCTCAGATACTGGGGTGAAGGTACGACATTGTTCTGCATTCTGTCCATCAATTGTTCTTTTTGCGTTTGTCACCCCAAGTGGGACGGATATGCCCAGATGTGGGTCCTGTGCTCTCCATGCCACTGGAGTCAAGCTATCCTGGCTTTTGAGGGGTGAAACCCTGAAACCGGTCCTAGGATGCTTGCTTCCAGTCCAGGGAGGATCTGGCCTGGCAGTTAGGGCTGGACTGTTCCCATTGGGCACAGGGTCAAGACTGATTTGCATATGGCTGGGTCCAAACTGGAAAAGCATGGTGAGCAAAAAAACAATGGCTTTAGGCCCAGATCTATGTACTGGGATGAATGTATGACATTGTTCTGCGTTCTGTCCATCAATTGTTCTTTTTGCGTTTGTCACCCTGAGTGGGATGGGTATGCCTAGACGTGGGTCCTGTGTTCTCCATACCAATTGAGTCAAGCTATCTTTGCTGATGAGGGTGAAACTCCAAAACCCGTCCTAGGATGCTTGTTTCCAATCCAGGGAGGACGTATCGTGGCAGTTTGAGCTGGACTGTCCCCATTGGGCACAGGGTCAAGACTGATTTGCATATGGCTGGGTTAAAACTGGAATGGCATGGTGAGCAAAAAAACGATGGATTTGGGTCCAGATTTCTATACTGGGGTGAATGTGTGACATTATTCTGCGTTCTGTCCATCAATTGTTCTCTTTGCTTTTGTCACCCAGCTTGGGATGAGTGTGCCCAGACGTGGACGTCGTGCTCTCCATGCCACTGGAGTCAAGCTATCCTGGCTGATGAGATTGTGATCGGGTTCCCATAATCTGTAACCCAGACGTTCACTCCGCGGCTACACAGTGTTTCATCTCCTGTTGCGTCGCCAGGAGATAGAAAGTGTAGGCTGTGTAGCTGCGGAGTGACCGTCCGGGTTACAGATTATGGGAACCCGAACACAATCGAATATTGAATGTGGATACTGCCATTACGGAAATAAATAATTTGTGACCATTAAGAAAGTACACAGCATACTGAATACATACGAGTACGTTTTACTGAGACACGCCTATGATACCACTGGGACAGAAATAGAACCAGGGAGAAGGTTGATTAGGCATAAGCCAGGAAGAAGACAGCCCTGAGAAAGTCGTGGGAAATACTCAATACGATGAAACACATATTGGCTGGGCATTAAGAAACAAAAGAAAATAAATAACAAAAGACAAAGACTGTCCAAGATATTGCATATTGTGTATATTATTGAATTTATTTATTTATTAATAAAATTTTTAGAGCGCGAACAAAGGCCCATGGGCGTCTCGGCGCTCGAATTTCTGCAGAATTTAACCGGTCAAGGGAAGAGTGGGTCTATTGATTAAAAAGCCAGGTCTTGAGTTGTTTACGGAAAGACCAGAGTGAGCAGCTTGATTTGATCGAGGGAGGCAAAGTGTTCCAAAGTTTGGGGGCTGAAACAAGAAATCTTCTGTCTCCCCATAAAACAGATCTACTGCGGGGAACCACGAGATCATTTAGACTGGAGGAACGTAAGGTTCTAGAGTGACAGTAAGGAATCAAATTTTGAGTGAAGAAAGCAGGTCCCATATTGTGCAAGGCCTTGAACACTATACAAAGAGCTTTGAATTTTATCCTATTTCTGATAGGTAGCCAGTGTAATTCTCTAATGGTTGCGAAAGCACAATGGTGTTTGGGGATTCTGCCCAGAAGCCTGGCTGCTGAGTTTTGGATTATTTGCATTTTATTCAAGACTCTTTCTTGTGCATTCAAGAACAGAGCATTGCTATAATCCAGGGTTGTCAGTACCAGTGAGGTGACCAAGGTTTTGCCAGCTGAATCAGGAAAAAAAGGAAGGATTTTCTTGATTAGCCTCAATTTATAAAAAGCGGCGGACGTGATCTGGTTAGTATGTGAGAGAAAGGTGAGACGGTCGTCAAAAATGACTCCCAGATTCCTCACCTTGCTAACAGGCTCCGGGGGAGAGCCTAATGATGAGGGCCACCAACAAGAGGACCATTCCGGGGTCAGATGACCGAAAATAACTACTTCCGTCTTGTCGGAATTTAATTTTAGGCAATTGGAAGCCATCCAGTTCCCAATTGCCAACATGCCCTGATTGAGATCATTGGCTTTTTTGTGGCCGTCATTCTTAATGGCAAGGACCAGCTGGGTGTCATCTGCATAGGAGGTAAGGCTCATCCCATGTGCACGAATGACATTGACAAGGTCCGACACGTAGATGTTAAAAAGTGTCGGACTAAGGGATGAGCCTTGGGGAACTCCACATGGCAGAGACAAAGTGGAAGAATGGAAAGATCCCATTGTAACCACCTGAGTCCTATTGGCCAAAAAGGAGGCCAACAGTTTCCTGGCATTGTGTTGGACACCGATGTTCTCGACACGGTCGATCAAAGTAGCATGATCGACCGTGTCGAAAGCCGCCGACAGGTCAAGCAGTATCAGGACTGCTGCCCCCCCGGCGTCATGGATGGATCTAATATCATCCGCGGCTTTGATCAGAGCCGTCTCCGTCCCATGATATTGGCGAAAGCCAAACTGGGAATCATCAAGCAGATGATGATCCTCTATAAATGCCGAAAGTTGTAAATTCAGTGCCTTTTCGGCTATTTTTGCCAGAAATGGGAGGCTAGCAATAGGTCGGTAACTCTTTAATTCTTCCATGTCAAGATGAGGTTTCTTTAACAGTGGTTTAATGAGAGTCTGTTTTAAAGTATGAGAATTGAAAGTGTGTGCTTGGGAATTGCTTTGTGGTACTTAGAGAGATCTCTTGGATGTAAACTTTAGGCGGTGGGGTGCGTCCTCCTTCCTTTGAACACCACTAGTACAGATAGGAGTGGAAACTGATATACTGACAATTGAGAGCACTGACTATAGACTCAGGAATTTATCACCCATGGTGTGTATCTCATACCTGAATACAGCATGTTTTGCAGAGCAGCGCATGCGCTGCCCAGGCTCGACCTAAAAAGTAGATCCATGAATTCCAGTAGTGCAAGGACACGTGTTTTCCAATCAAAAGGATGGTAAAGGAGCAGTGTTCTCAGGGAGGAGCAAACACAAGAAGAGGAAAGAAAGCCATTGAATAAGAAGCAAGCAAATGACAGTGACAAGAAAGTCAGCCCATGTTAGTACACTGTAAGTTTTTGGTGTGGTCCACAAGAGGTCATTTGGCAACAAACAACTGAAAGCCCTCCATAGGCAAGACCTAGTAAAAGGAAATTCCAAGCATCTAATTTATACTAAACATTAAACTTTGGGAATACAACTTGAAAGCATACCCATGCAGATCAGTGGCAGTCCTTCCTTTGGCTCGGAAGTGCCTTGAAGTGAACTGTTGGTGCTGTTCACTATAGAAGTTTCTCGTTCATTTAAGGTGGCGTTTTAGGCTCAGCGAAGAAACAGAATTACAGCTAAATTAGTTATAGTTCAAGTAAGGAAATGTTGCAGGATGTGCAGTTGGGGCAAATCATTGCCAATACAACTGCACGCTACTTGCGCACAGTGGTCCCTGAATGCAGTCAGGAATATATCTCGGCTGCTGCAGAGGGGTGTGTGCAAATTACAAGCTCAAACCCCAGGAGTTAACTAGATAAAACAAGCACCAGTGTTGTGTGTTGCAGGACTGCAAGGTGTTCTGCAGCGGGTTGTTTGTGCACTCAGTGCAATATACATGTATTCCCCCAGGGCTTGGGCTTGGCGACTCACTGACGGTGGAAGTGCTCAACCAACGTACATACGGCAGCTTATTGCCGGCGAGGTGTCCCTGAAAAGGCTGTGGAATCCCTACATTAGCGTTTTTTTCTGTAGTCGGATGATTACTATGGCGCAAAAGGGAGGAAGAACACTGAAAACTAAGGAGAAAGACGCCGAGTTCAATGAGCAAAGTGACTCTGGCGCTCCCTCTTCCAATCCAAGGGGGAAAACGCAGACACAGACACGGAAGGCCCTGATGAAGTTAAAAGACGATTCTAACGCTGGGCAACAACAAAAGGAGAAAAAAGACAAAGAAAAAACGATCACGGGGAAGAGAGCACTGAAACAGCGGGTTAATGAAGAGAGCGTTTTAAGGCAACCCACCTTGATGGAAGCCTTTGCTGGTTCTCACACAGACTCTCACACTCCAAGTGTTGATGCAGGTTCACCTGTCGATACCGCCACGGAGTTACAGGAGCAGGAACTGATCCCTGAGTTGGAGACGCCGAGGCACGATCAGCTGGTCTCTACGACGCCGCTGGCTACAGCGACGGGTTCAGAGTCACGGATTGCCGCTCCGTTGTGGTGAAAGGCGGGATTGCAATCAGCTTGCTGCCAGGAACTGAAGAGGCAGGCGTCTTTGCAGATGGAGAGGCTGGGACCGATGGAGGGCCGGTACGGCAAGAACCCTTGACAGGTATTGAGTGCATTGAGCACATTGAACATGGAGAATTGCTGGAAAATACTGTGAGTAGTGATGAACATGTCTCACAGTCACCCAGTGGAAGTAACTATGAGCTATTCAGGAAATAGACAAAAACAATGGCCCGAATATTAACTCTGAGGGGTGGAATGTCTTGAATTTGGAGGGGGCAGAGACTATGGGTGCCTTAGGTTTTGAAACCAATATGGGAACGAAAGAGGGGGCAGGGGGCCACGTGCATTGAGGGCCTAAAGTATTAAAGACCTATCAATCTGCACGGCCTGAAGTCTTGACAGGTCTACCTACAAAATCAGGAAGAGTGAGAGGGGAAACCCCCCCCCCCCGGCAAAATGTTGTAAATGTTGTAACACGGAACACCAAGACTAAGATCATGACTGTACCCCTGGCTCTCCTAGTGATGAATGTTTCTTCTCACTGAATGACGCAGAAAGCGATGATGAGGAGTCAGATATCACATCAACCCCAGGAGAAAGCTCTCTGGAGGTGTCTGAGGGAAATACTACGGATCTGGAGGATAACACGGTACATAGGGCAAATCTGCAACATAAAATGCGTAAATCACGAAGCACTTTAAAAAGAGTGATGAGCCCCACGCAAGTCTCAAAAAAACTAGACTGGGATTATTCTGCCACCTCCCAAATTTACCCCGATGGTAGCACTAGCAATCAGCAGGAGCCTCATACCTCTAATCAAACCACTACTATGGATATGCTATATAATACATTGAAACAGATGCAACTAGAAGCTAGATCAGAGAGTAGGAGGGCGAGGCAGGCAAATCAGAAGTTACAAGGGTCATTAAGGAAGGTCAATAAGTTATATGCTGACATGGCTACAAGAGTCACTGAAGTGGAGGAGAGGACGGGACAATTGGAAGATGAGGTTAATACATGGCAGAAATTCAGCCAGGAACAGGAGGAGACAACAACTGATTTGCAATGGAAACTCGAGGATTTCGAAAATCGGCAGCGTCGAAATAACATTAGACTTCTTGGAGTTTCGGAAGGACTGGAAGGCCAGGACACTAGGTCTTTTGTGATTAATTTATTGAAGGGGGCCTTCCCAGAGGCTAAGATGTGGAATTGGGAGGTAGAGGTGCAGCGCGCCCACCGTTTTCCATTTGTACAAAAAAGAGGAAATTTAGAGCCAGATAAGCCAAGAGCTATCTTGGTTTATGTTGGAAACTTTTTATTGAGACAGGAAATAATAGACAAGGCTAAACCAACTGCACGGCGTACTTTTAATGGGGTGACATTTTTTGCTAGGCCAGACTTTTGTCACGCCACAGTTTAGCGAAGGTGGCGAATGCGCCAATTAATTAATCCATTTCAAAACCTAGGCTGCGAGGCATTCTTGCTTTTTCCTTGTAGGTTGAAAGTAGTGTTGAAGGGGAATGTCCGATTCTTCATGTCAGAAATTAAAGCTCAGGAGTATTTGGAGGAGTTAAAGGGCCAGACAAACAGGAACGTGATGGTAGTCGCTGTAAGACAAGGTACTCCTAAAGAACACAGAAAATGAAAAATGAAGTTCACTAAGGAAGGCAGGAAGCCATTAAGGTGGGGGGTCTCTTCTTAGTGCAATTGTGTTAATGTTAATGCTTTGAGAAATCCTTGTTCTTGGTTTATAAATACGCCTGGTAGACAATAACACTACATGTTTAATGACGGAAAGTCCATCGGGTCTAATTTTTTATAGGTTTTTCTCTGTGAGGGAGAGGGGGGGGGGACGCTCCGGGTTGTGAGCTGTCACATTTGGGTCAGGATTGACCCAATTGCCTGTAATGGGGGGGGGGGAGGGGGGAGGGTTGTGGGGAGGAGGGTTGTGGGGAAGATGGGTGTGGGGTGGGAGAGGGTACAAGGCATACTACAAAGATACAATTTAGGAACTTGGAAAATAGTATAAAGGAAAACCAGGATGTTAAAAGGAAAGTGAATGGAGATTCATTTGAGTGGCAATTACCTATAATTAAATGGGAACACGAGTAATCACGTGGAATGTTTGTGGATTAAATAATAGACAGAAAAGGCAGCAGGTGGCAACACTGTTAAAGACTATGAATCCCGATTTTGTGTTTCTCCAAGAAACCCATATAGAAGGGACAAATGCAGGGGTCTTGGAGCAGCTAGGACTTAATCTTTTAGCTTATTCGAAACAAGGGACTAGAAATAGGGGCGTAGCCATTTTGGCGAGGCGTACCGACATCGTAGTGAGAAGAAAATTAGAGGATCAATGGGGGAGATGGCTCTTGATAGAGTGTATGATTGGGGAAGAATGGGCTACTTTGGTATCGGTTTATGGTTCGACAGAGGATGACCCAGAGGTTATGGAGTTCCTGGAGCTTGAATTAGCTACATGGCCCCCTCGGGTTATTATGGCTGGGGATTTTAATATAAATGGGGCTGGAGGTCTTTGGGGGAATGGAAGAAAGATGTATTCTGGGAGGAAAAAGAGGGTCTATCGTGCATTAACTAACCTTGTACACAACAATTTACTTTGTGATGTATGGCCATATCTGAAGCCGGATGATCTAGGCTTCACTTAATATTCGGCACCACATAGGTTGTGTGTAAGGTTGGATTACTTCTTTGTATCTAACTCCTTGTTATCAGGGATTAAGATACAGAGGCTGCCCCGGATCCTTTCGGATCATAATCCGCTGATTTTAACCCTTCCGGCAACAATAAAGCAGAAAATAGAAAAAACATGGACGTTTGAAAGAGCTTTGCTGAAGGATGATAAATATATTGAACATATGTCAGGCTGGATTAAGTCATTTTTTGAGATAAATAGAGGGAGTGCAAAGACAGGGGTAGTTTGGGACGCGTTTAAAGCCGCTGCACGGGGGGAAACCCTAAGTTTTAGCGTCTTTAGACAAAAAGAGGAGAAAAGAAAAATGGAAATTTTAATAATGTCATTAGAAGAAGCAGAGGGGGAGCTAGCTAGAGCCGTGTCGGCAGGGGATCCATTGGACCAAGTCCTTGTTAAAGTGGCCAAAGCAAGAATGGAAACAAATGAGAGCATATCAGATAAGACGGCTAAGATATACCTTACAAATAGCAAAGATGTTATGTATGTAGTGAAACGGTACGGCGTCCATTGGCAGTCCGGGCAAGGCAGATGGTTGCTATAGGGGCAATTAGAGAGATTAAAGATTCTGCAGGAAACTCTCTCAAAGAGACGGAGGCAATAAGAGAGGTCTTCAGGCAGTTTTATATTAAATTATATGATGAGGGACATCCTAAAAATCTCAGCAAAATAGCCGACTACTTAAGGGATATACCCGGTGAGACCCTTTTAGGAGAGGATAGAGAGATCTTAGAAGCAGTGTGTGATATGGAGGAGGTTGAGCTGGCCATGCTAAGTCTCCCATCAGCTAAAGCGGCGGGACCTGACCAATTTCCTGTAGAGTTTTATAAGATATTCTGGGGAATACTTAAGCAAGATCTCCTGGATACAATCCAACAAGCTCAGAGTGGGGCATCGATACCAGCATCCTGGGCGGGGGCAGACATTGTAGTGATCTTAAAGAAAGGAAAGCCGGCTGATGAAACAGGGTCATATAGACCAATAACTTTGATGAATGCGGATACTAAAATATTTTCTAAGTTATTGGCCTTGAGATTTGCTAAAATGATCGCCAAGTCGGTTAGTATAAATCAGCATGGATTCATACCTGGGAGAGGCACAACTCATCATATAAGGAAAGTTATTACCTTGTTTGACGCCATGGAGATCCCAGGGGACCCGATGGCAGCAATGCTACTGGACGCTGAGAAAGCATTTGATCGGGTCTCCTGGGATTATTTATGGGTTATCTTAGAAAGAGCTGGTTGTGGAGCAGGCTTTATAACAGCAATGAAAGCTTTATATACAACACCAACCGCTAGGGTAAGGGTCAACGCAGGATACACCCTCCCATTAAAAATAATGCAAGGGACACGGCAGGGATGTCCGTGCTCGCCGCTGCTATTTGCCTTATATATGGATCCCTACATACGTAAAATGGAAATTAACAATAATATCCCCCCAATTAAGACTCATAGGGGGGACTGTAAGATACTAGCGTATGCAGACGACGTGGCGATAGTTACCTCAGATCCCGCAGGGGCCATAAGAGAAGTGGAGGCTGAGGCGATGCAGTTTGGCCAGGTATCAGGTTATGCTCTGAATACTTCTAAAACTCAAATCATACAAAACAATAAGGCAGGCTTTATTGATCCAAGGGTAGTGACAGCAGGTACATATTTAGGGGTCACAATTACGTCAGAACTAGACAAACTAGTGGAATTGAATATAGCACCGATATTTTGTAAAACTAAACAAGAACTAGATAGATTGAATAAATTACATCTGTCAATAGTGGGGCGGGTAAATATCATTAAAATGATATTTCTCCCGAAATTTTTGTATATATTTAGGGCAATTCCACTGTTATTCGAGGCAAAATGGTTTAAGATCTGGGAGCACATGATAAATAGGTTCATATGGGCACAAGGGAAGACATGAAGGGCACAAAGATACATGGAGTTGCCTAGGGAGAGAGGCGGATGGGCTTGCCGGATCTTAAATTATATTACTGGGCGGCCGCATTACAATATATGGCTGGGCTACTGGGAGAGGCAGAAGCTGAAGGACAGGATCCATTGGGAACGGTTGCCATATACGCACTGGTCCTGAACTCAGAAGCAGAGAACGTATTACTGAAACAAACTGACTCTTCTTATTATAAAAGAACAACATTTAAGACCATATTGACAGCCTACAACATCTGGAAGGCTTTTACAAAAAGATTTGGATTAGGGAAGTATAATAGGTATACTAGGGTGATAGACAATGAGACACTTCCACGTGAAATTTTTTCAGACACGGTGTTTGCTGACTGGGGTAGGCGGGGGATAAGTAAATTGGGAGATATAATTGGGACTCAGGGAATGTTGCAATTTTCTGAAATACGAGAAAAATACGATCTGGATCCGAGACATTTTTTTAAGTTTCTGCAAGTTAGGAGTTTTATAGCGGCAAAGAAAGGAGGCCCGAACGGATTTAACACAAATACAATACTGGATCTTATACAGGGAGGAGTAGGGGGTACAATTAAAAATCTATATGCTGAACTGATTAAAAACAAAGTGGATGATCTGGAGAAACAAGAACAAAAATGGGAACATAAGTTGGGTATAGCCAAAGAAACATTCCAACTATCTTTAATTTGGGGGCAGGACATCCTTTGTTCAGCCCCACTCCAGGCGCAACACTTTAAAACCATTTACTCACTATACTATACCCCCGCAAGGATAGCACAGTGGGGGGGAAGCACTGGAGTTACTTGTCCTAGATGTGGTTCAGACCAAGCTGATATTGTGCATATGTTTGCGTCTTGCGCCCATCTACAAACGATCCGAGATGAAATTGAGATGTTTTTAAAAAAATCCTTAGGAATAGTACTGAAACTGACATCCCAAATTATTATCTTTGGGGTAATAGATGCAGAAGTACAACTAGATTTTAGCTATTTCTTGTTTGTGGCTATGGCAATATTAAGGTTAGCAATTGCAACGGCTTGGCTGGATAAAATACCTCCAACTTATCAGGAATGGCTAGGCAGACTTTTGTCAGCCTACAGTCTAGAAAAGGCAATATATGCTAGGAAAGGGAGAAGAGGGAAAAAGTTAGGATTACAAATTTGGGGCCCGGTGACGAAGTGGAGGGAACAAGGAGCTGAGTTTACCCCGTAAAATGAGATGGTGAGCTAGATGTTTCTATAAGTAATTTTGATACTGTTTGATGTGTTTTCTTTTTCTTGTTCATTTTTGGTTTTCTTTTTTTCCCCTCTCTTTCCTGCTTAGCTTGCTAAAAGTATCTTGCTTTATTTGTATTATTATATGGTTCTTCCCTCATCATATAACTGAATCTTGGACAAGTGAAAGCATCGTAGAACTGTTATATAACTTACGTTTCCTTTTCTATGCTTGTGTTTTTTTCTCTTTGTCTTTTGTATCATGATTGAATGTAACACAGTAATTAAAGTACATGCCTTGTATCAGGGGTAAAAAGGGGGAAAATACTTTTTCAATAAAAAGGATTAAAAAAAACAATAATAAAGTGCATTTGGACACCACACAACTCTTTCACTCACCTAGCACTAATTAATTAATATTTGTGGCATTAGAAAAGGGGTGAAAATTTCCAACCATTACTTAGGAGTCCTGTTTAAGCTGCCAATGTCTGTGGGGCTTTATTTTCAGCAGGAACAAACTTGTACATGTTTAAGTGCATCTAAAATATGAAATGCTCTATTTCGTTTTCATAAAATTCTTTGGGAAATCCTTTTTGCATAGTTACAATGTTGGTAGCGGACACAATAAAGGCAATATAATACATAATTTGCAAAACCATTCCTTCTCAGGCACAGACTAGCATTAGATTTTAGTTTGTCTACTTTTCACATTACTAAACCATGTTGCTCATGTTGTTGATTGCCCCGACCCCTCCACTTTTGACTGCATGTTTACTCTCAGCACCTCCCTCACATCCTTTTTTGTACAAGTTGCCCCTAGCTCAACCACCCTCCCTCCTGTGTCACCTCAGCACTCATTCTGTCTATTGTGCCTCTTAATAGGTGGGGAAGTGCTTTTTCAGCAGAAGCAAGAGGGTACACTTTTATCTACTTTTAAACTGGATAGAGAAAAGTATTCACTTATTGGTAAATGGGCTTAATGTAATTTAAATTTTTGGGCATATTAAGGTCAACAATGTTACAGAAATTATACAATCAAATGCTGAATAAATAAAAAGATTGTGCAAACATACGAATATTGAATGTGGATACTGCCATTACGGAAATAAATAATTTGTGACCATTAAGAAAGTACACAGCATACTGAATACATATGAGTACGTTTTACTGAGACACGCCTATGATACCACTGGGACAGAAATAGAACCGGAGAGAAGGTGGACTAGGCATAAGCCAGGAAGAAGACAGCCCTGAGAAAGTCGTGGGAAATACTCAATACGATGAAACACATGTTGGCTCGGCATTAAGAAACAAAAAAAAAAAAATAACAAAAGACAAAGACTGTCCAAGATATTGCATATTGTGTATATTATTGAATTGAAAGTGTGTGCTTGGGAATCACTTTGTGGTACTTAGAGAGATCTCTTGGATGTAAACTTTAGGCGGTGGGGTGCGTCCTCCTTCCTTTGAACACCACTAGTACAGATAGGAGTGGAAACTGATATACTGACAATTGAGAGCACTGACTATAGACTCAGGAATTTATCACCCATGGTGTGTATCTCATACCTGAATACAGCATGTTTTGCAGAGCAGCGCATGCGCTGCCCAGGCTCGACCTAAAAAGTAGATCCATGAATTCCAGTAGTGCAAGGACACGTGTTTTCCAATCAAAAGGATGGTAAAGGAGCAGTGTTCTCAGGGAGGAGCAAACACAAGAAGAGGAAAGAAAGCCATTGAATAAGAAGCAAGCAAATGACAGTGACAAGAAAGTCAGCCCATGTTAGTACACTGTAAGTTTTTGGTGTGGTCCACAAGAGGTCATTTGGCAACAAACAACTGAAAGCCCTCCATAGGCAAGACCTAGTAAAAGGAAATTCCAAGCATCTAATTTATACTAAACATTAAACTTTGGGAATACAACTTGAAAGCATACCCATGCAGATCAGTGGCAGTCCTTCCTTTGGCTCGGAAGTGCCTTGAAGTGAACTGTTGGTGCTGTTCACTATAGAAGTTTCTCGTTCATTTAAGGTGGCGTTTTAGGCTCAGCGAAGAAACAGAATTACAGCTAAATTAGTTATAGTTCAAGTAAGGAAATGTTGCAAGATGTGCAGTTGGGGCAAATCATTGCCAATACAACTGCACGCTACTTGCGCACAGTGGTCCCTGAATGCAGTCAGGAATATATCTCGGCTGCTGCAGAGGGGTGTGTGCAATTTACAAGCTCAAACCCCAGGAGTTAACTATGAATGGAAAAAAAAATGAATGAAAAGGATCTTATCTTGCGCAGACTTAGCCCCAAGGGCGTCAAGGCGCCTAAATCAAATATATCAGCTAAGCCCCCTACAGTAACTAGATAAAACAAGCACCAGTGTTGTGTGTTGCAGGACTGCAAGGTGTTCTGCAGCGGGTTGTTTGTGCACTCAGTGCAATATACATGTATTCCCCCAGGGCTGTAGTCCAAGTTCAGGTTAACCAAGATGCCTTTAATGGAACGTCGACGTATACGCACTCTTTCCCCCCCACGCCTCCCTCCCCTCCTCCCCCCCCCCCATTCATATATCATTAAACTACTCATAACACCTTTTCAGGCCCAAGATCTAACACCTTTTCAGGCCCAAGATCTTCAGGTGCCTTTCACTTTGTGCTATGGGTACATCTAACAAAATAATAGCAAGTTTTCGTTCTGGTTCCACTGCTGCCAGTCTTTAGGGCTGCAAATATAATGCAAATACAGCATAATTTACGGAGCAATCCTTTGAGTAACCTCAGTAGGATGAAAGGCTGAGTAGCTCCTGCCAACATTTGACTCTATTGCCTGCAGGTTGCGAAAAAGGCTCTCGACCTGGTGGTTTAAACTAGGTAGTTGCACATCTAGCTCTTCCTTTAGCTTTCATGGATTTGATTGATTTGAGGTTATGTATCAAAAAGTTATTGATTTCCAATCACAGATTCAAAACTAACAATCCACCATGCTTCTCCTCTGCTGGAGACTGGTGGTCCCTTCCACAAACCCCCAAAATGTGTGATTTGGAGTATCCCTAACTTTTTTCAACATGTCTAAAACAAACCGCACAATTTCCAAGAAAAAAAAATACCCAACTCAGAACACAGGATTTCAATGAGGAATGATAGCGCTGGGGCCTTTTGCCACTGACAAATACAAAATAGTAACCCGAATTCGGTTGTTTTCAGGAGAAAGATCCACAGCCCGTTCTACAGGTCAAAACAATCATAGCGGTCTGCCCTGTTGCGTCCTCTGTGTGAACTTCGCAGATTTTTATAAACTATTACCGGGCAGGATGCGTTGCAACCGAATTTCCTCCAAGCGCTTTAAAATCCCCACGAGGAATCATTTGCAAACAAAGTGCTGCTGAATTCTGAGAACGGGAATCCGGTGAAAAAAAAGCTTCCAGAGCAGATGC
The DNA here is from genome assembly GCF_964261635.1 of Lissotriton helveticus. NCBI lineage: Eukaryota > Metazoa > Chordata > Amphibia > Caudata > Salamandridae > Lissotriton > Lissotriton helveticus. The sequence continues at coordinate 1,008,883,562 of NC_136057.1, read as the reverse complement.
CCGGAAATAAACTGCTTCTAAACTTTGCAATAGGATCAAGTTTAAAAGGGACAACTTATGGTTAAGTAAAAGTCGATATTCGCAAAAGTGGAAGAAGGTAATTGTGGTATTGGAATAAGATGCTGACCGCAGGCGAAGGGTTTAAAACAAGCCGTTTATTAACAGCTAATAAATCTCTGAGAAGAAAGACCCCAGCCACAGCTGATAGGCTGACAGTCCGCCTGCCGTCGTCCCTCTGCCACACGCGCTCACCGTAGAACGTTGCCTGCCATGACATTCGAACTGATGTCACAGCGGCGTGTTCTACAGCGGTGACGGGGAGGCGTGAAATAATAGGAATGTTTGGCAGATCCCCCTGTGTAGGAAGATACCACACATCCCCCTTCCCTGCACAAAACAAGAAAAACAGTACATAGGGAAAAACATATGAACATGCGTAGATGACTATTCAGTAACATATTGCTCCAGATACCTAGCCCGACTAACCACCTGCGGGTAGGGTAGGGTTCCCCAGTACGCCCCTTCATGGATGAGGTCCCCTTTCTATGGGGATTGATTACACTTTTGTACACTTTTGTCCTCTATGCCTTTGTCCTTATCAGGGAAGTGACACCTTACTACTCTTCCTAGATTCCAAATCTTCCCCTCTTGAGTTTTTACAGCATTCTTAAACAGTTTGACAATCCTTGTGGGTTTGGTAAACTTGGACCAGCTTGCCCTGCCAGTAGGTGCCTTGATTTTTACTGCGTCTCCCACTTGAAATCCTACATCTCTTACCGAGTGCAGTTTGTCATATCTGTCTTTCCTGTCTAACATGGCTTTATGCTCCCTGTCAACCCTCTGCGCCTCTCTTGAGTGTCCAGTCCACCCTTTATACCATCCCATCCACCCCGGTGAAAGTTTAGGGTTGGGTTTTCTTGCCCGGAGTAGTTCGAATGGAGCAACGCCGGTTGTCTGGTGAGGGGTCATTCGGTAGGCTTCTAGGCGCTTCCCTACTTCTTCCTTCCAATTCAGTCCATTGACTCTTGCCAGTTGGATGCTCTCCTTAAGGGTCTTGTTGAACCGCTCAACCATCCCGTTGGTCTCAGGATGGTATAGAGGGCAGCGCTTGTGTTCGATCCCATTGAGCTCAAGGAAGTCATTCATTTCTTTGGAGCAGAGTTGCACCCCATTGTCTGTCAACAGGCTCTTGGGTAATCCTTCCCTGATTAATAATTCCTGTAGGAACTCAATAACCACTTTGGTGGTGATCTCGGACACTATCTTCACCTCTGGCCATCTAGAGTATAGGTCCACTAGCACCAAAATGTAGGGGGTGCGAATTTCACCCGACAGCGGGCCCACAATGTCCAGTGCCACATCTTCCCAGGGCCTCAACGGGGGTGGTCGACATTGCATGGGAGGCGTGTGTTGTTTCAACACCTTGTCGCTGATGGTGCATGATACACAGTCTCTTACTTTCCTCTCAATCACATTGTCCATGTTGTGCCACCAATAGTCTCCTCGCATCCTCTGTTTAGTTTTTGTGATGCCCAGGTGTCTTTCATGGGCCTGATCTACTAGCTACTCCCTCAGGTTTTTGGGAGGTATCAGTCTTGTGCCACGGAACAGGCATTCGTCAATGACGGACAATTCATCCCTGACCATCCAGAACGGGCGTAGGGTCACATCCTGTTTGTCTTTGTGCTTCCACTTTTCTTTTACCCTCGCGTACACTTCCATCAACTGGTCATCCGCCTTTAGGGCCTCTTTCCAACTTTCTTCTCCTACGGCTCCTTGGGTAATAACACAAACTTTTTCTGCTTGTGACTCTTCCTCTTTGTGTCCATTTCCTTCGACCGCTTCCTCTTCCTTTGTTTCTCCCACAAGGCGTGAGAGGCAGTCTGCTGCGAGATTTCTTGTCCCAGGTACATATTCAACATTGAACGTATACTACTGTAGATTTACAACCCAACGTCTGATTCTACTGGAGATCACGTCGAGCCCTTTCTTGTTAAACACTTCGACCAGGGGCTTGTGGTCAGTTCTCAGGTTGAACTTGGTTCCCCAGACAAAGTCCCGGAACTTATTTATGGCCCAGTGCACCGTCAAAGCCTCCTTCTCAATTATCGACTAATTGACTTCGGACTTCCTAAGGGATCTCGATGCGAAGGCTATGGTTTTCTCACCCCTCTCTCCAAACTTGTGTGAGGACTGCCCCAAGTCCTTTTGAACTTGCATCTGTTGTCACGACCATCTTTCTGTTCTGTACAAACGCTTGAGACTTGGGGCTTCCGCGAGTGCTTTCTTCACGTCCTCGAATTCTTTTTGGCACTGCTCATCCCAGCTGAACACCACGTCTTTCTTGAGCAACCGGCGTATAGCATAGGTCCTGCCTGCGAAGTTCTGCACCATCTTGCTGTAGAGCTCCAGCATACCCATAAACGATGTTATTTCCTCCTTGGTCTTTGGCGGAACCAAACTGATTATAGTGTTCTGGAGCTCTGCTTTGGGCTGAATGCCGCTTGGCGTTACTTTGTGTCCTAAGAAATCCAATTCTTGGCATCAAATCTTGCATTTTTCCTTTTTCACAGTAAGGTCTTGTTCTCTGAATCTCACCTGCACCTGACTCAATCTTGCATCGTGTTGTCCATTGTCCGCGTCGAAGACCAGTACATCGTCCTGATAGCACTTTACCCCAGCAATGCCTCGAAGGATGCTTCCCATGAGTCTTTGGAATACCGCTGCGGCCGAGACTAGACCGAATGGCATTCTTTTAAATTTGAAAGCTCCCATTGGCGTGACGAACGCTTTGAGTTCCTGCGAGTCCTCATGAAGCCTGATTTGGAAGTAGGCCGATGTTAAGTCTAGCATCGAGAATACTCTCGCTCCTTCCAGCAGGCTCATCATCTACGTGATGTTGGGCAGCGGGAATTTGTCGACCACCACCTCTTTGTTCAGTGTCCTGAGGTCGATGCATAGATGGACGGACCCATCCTTCTTCTTAGCTGCGACGATCGGCGCCAGCCACTCCGTCGCCTCCACCGGTTCAATTACTCCTTGGTTGCATAGTTTCTCCAGTTCTGCCCCGACTGCCTCTTGGATAGCTATGGGGAGGTTTCTTACCTTAGCTACTACAGACACCGCGTGTTCCTTCAGTTTTATTCTGCGAGAATAGTTTTTTAAGCACCCTAGTTCCCCGCTGAACACTTCCTTGAACTCTTCCTCGATTCCTCCTAATGCCTCGCCAACTTCTTGCATCAGAATCTGGAGGGTTTTGTTGGGGTTGAGGTATACTCCTAGCTCTTTTTGCGCCTGCCATCCCAGTATGTTGTCCCCCTCTAGGGATACATAAACCTTAGAGACTGTTAATCTGTCTTTGTAGCCTACGGTGCCCCAAAAATACTCTTTCATGTTGATAGGTTGACCACCATAGCCCCCTGGCCTGACGTCCATTTTGCTCAACTTGAGCTTTCCTTTGGCCACCCTTTCAAATTCTTTGGCATTGATGATTGTTATCTTCGAACATGAGTCAAACATAGCCTCCAACCCTGTCTCTTCAACCTTTATCATGTCTTTAGGATTGCTAATTTGTCCACTCTGTACCTGCAGGACGATCTCATCACACACCCGTGCGGTGTTATCCTTCTCTTGCTTCTTGTACCCCTGACCACTCCTGCAGTATTGCCTGAAATGCCCTTTCCTGCCACACTTGCTGCATGTGTATTTTAATGCAGGACAATCTTTGTAATTCGCCATATGTCCTTGCTTGTCGCACCTATAGCAATTGCCCTTGAAGCTCCATCCTCCTTTGGTTTCCCTCTGTTCTTTCTGTACATTTCTCTGCTCTTTCACAGCCAACACACCTTCACTTTCTGCCACTACTTCGCTCACATTGACCTTGCTTTTGCTGACTTTGCTCTCTTTGTCTTGCTTGATTTCACTTACACACTGCATCATGTGTTCTACTTGCTTGGCTACTATGAGGACCTCCCTTAGTGGTGGGTCGTCTTTCAACCACAATTCCTGACGCACACGCTCAGTCCTGCATGTTAACACAAATTGGTCTCTGATTATTTCCTCACACGCACCTCCAAACTTGCATGTGACAGCCAGTTTGCGTAAATCTGATACAAAATCCTCAATCGATTCCCCTTCCTTTTGTCCTCTTTTGCCAAAATGGTACCGTTCCATAATAGTGCTAGTTTTAGGAAGGTAATGTAGATCTAGTTTTTTAAGGCTAATTTCAAATTCATTCAATCCTCTTGCTTCATGTGCACTCAACTCTGGGAGGTGTTCTAGCACTTCCTCCCCTTCCGCCCCCTTGTAGTATGACAACAACGCTACTTTCCTTTCTAACCCTAAATTGGGTCCAAACACAACTGCATAGTTCAGGAAGACCTTCTTCCATTTCTTCCACTGTATGGTGGGCTCCCCTGGGCTAGTTAAAAAGAACGGTGGGGGTGTTACGTTTTGCATATTTTCTCCACTTGTTTTGGGTTATTAAAACACCTATGTTTACACGTTAGACCAGCCAATATAAAAACTTTTTTTTTCCTGAGAAACAAATAGCACTTATATACTGTGGGATAACAACCCTAAGATGCCTGCTTCCTTATGCCTCACAGACACTTATCTTCACACACATTTGTATGCAACAGGGAGGAACACCGCCTTCATCATGATATACCTATTTTAGCTTAGTTTCAAACTCTATTAGTGTACAAGTGCGCTGATATACTTTTAATGGTACAATACTTGGAGGGTGGAGATGGAAAGGATGAGAAAAAAATAGTCCGTAGGTCACACACAAAAAAAAATAGTCCTCGTCTTTATACGCAAAATACCAGCGCAATAAAAAACAAGCATTTACAATGCAACGGTTTCGCCTTTGGAGAAGTTAGAGCTATTGGCATTGTAAATGACAAAATTTGTATTTATGTGTTGGTTTTGAAAACAGATACATAAATGGCATTGTCATTTACATTACCAATAGCTTAATATCTCGCAAATGTGAGAACTATTGTACCCTACGGACGAGTTCAGCAGACAGCAATTACTACCACACACACACCCAGACCCACACACCCAGAGCCAGTGACACCCAGAGCCCCCCCCCCACACACACACACACACACTGGAGCAGTCACACACACACACACACACACACACTGGAGCAGTCACACACACACACACACACACACTGGAGCAGTCATACACACACACACACACACACACTGGAGCAGTCACACACACACACACTGGAGCAGTCACACACACACTGGAGCAGTCACACACACACACACACTGGAGCAGTCACATATACACACAAACACACACACTCTGGAGCAGTCACATACACACACACACTCTGGAGCAGTCACATACACACACACACCCAGGAGCAGTCACACACACACACACACACCCAGGAGCAGTCACACACACACACACCCAGGAGCAGTCACACACACCCAGGAGCAGTCACACACACCCAGGAGCAGTCACACACACACACACACCCAGGAGCAGTCACACACACACACACCAAGGAGCAGTCACACACACACACACACACACACAGGCGAAACTTAAAAACCTCCCGCCCATGCTCATTACTTGATAAACAGTACCCTCAACTCAACCATACCCGACACGGGTGACCAAATGAATTGTAGGTGTGAAAATTGTCCTGCCTGTCGCACGCAGGGAAAACAGTATTAATGTACTCTTCTTTGACATGACTAAAAACGTGCTACTGTGCAAACTAAAATTTGTAAGTGTCTGATTTTTTTCTACTTCAAAACAGAAGTGTTTGAATAAATAATGCCGAAAGTTAAATAATAAAAATGCTTAACATAATAAACTAAAAATCAGGGACTAAACCGAAAGACAGGGAGGCGAAAGTTATCCGGCGTGTTCTCACTTTTATAATTGTTCACTTCCTGGAACAGTTACGAAACCAGGCAAGCCACTTCTAGGAGAGTAATATAGGAGGGACCCAGGCTCACCGCTCTCGAGGGGGTGCGCGCAGCGGCAAGCCGTAGGAGACGATCCTGGTGGCACTGCCCCTCCCCCCTCAAGCACTGCCTGCCTCCTGTTCCTCCAACATGGCGGAGGCCGCGCACCCTGCACGGCCACAATCCCCGCAGTACTAGAGATACCCGGAGCAGCGCGGCTTGCGTCCCAAACAAGGGAAGCTGGGACAAAGCCCCCTCACCCTCATGGCCGCCGCATGCGAGCAGCAACACTGCGCAGCACCTATTTAAATCTCCCTCACTGACACCCACACAGCAGTAGTGAGGAGGAGGCGCCATGCACGACAACACGCACCGCGCCTCCACCACCATCAACCGCGCTCGCACCACCTGCACCAGGGCTCCCCATCCATTCACTCGCCGGCAGCAAACGCCACAATCTCACACCGCCAGCAACAAAAAAGCTCCCGTGATAGACACGTGCGCCACAGCGAAGCACACTACAGTGTAAACACACCCTGCGACCTCGCCAAACCAACACGTCGCCTGCGCCAAAAGACCTAGGAGAGCGACCAGCACGAACAAATGCCTGAAAGAAGCATTAACAAAACATAAACACTTTTCCAACCAACACCAGCCCCCGCCCCGCGAGAAAGCCCGGTGAGGGAGCGGCGCCCAGGCCGCCGGGGGATGCGGCCCCAACAGGTCTCATGTCAACAACATGCGCCGCGCAGACACTCACCACTCAGCAGCCTCCATCTTCTACCCACCCACGCCCCCTCCCCTTTACTATCAGCGGCCGAGCGCGGAATCCTAATGAGTGACACGGGATGTGCCTGCCTCACTCCAAGGTACCCTAATAACTTCCCCGTAACCCGGGCGCCGCGCCGCCTGTTCTGACCTGTCTTCGCGCCTGCTGCAGCCCGTGCAGCCGCTGCTGCAGCTCCCGTCCATAGTTCTGTGCAGCCTCGATGCTCTCCTGGGCTTCCTGCAGCAGGGCTTCCGCCTCTATGTCCATGCCTCTCATGGGTACGGCGAGGCCAGTTGCAGCCCCCGCTCAGCACGCTCTGTCGCCGGCTGCAGCCCCCCTCTCCCTGGGCGGGTGCAGCCCGGGGCTGCAGAAACTTTCAGCTTTACTTTTGAGCGGGCAGCGGAACTCTCAGGCATGCGGCGTGCCTGGAGCGGCATGACGGAAGCTTGTGACGGCATGTTGTACGCGTAGGGTCTCAGATACAGACAGGGAATTTGTATTTTATTTATTATATTTAATGCGATTTTATATAGCGCAAACTTTACCCAAAGGTGTCAGCGCGTTTTACAAAAGGACCAGTTACATTACATAAGGACTTCGGAGTCCATGAGTTACATAACAGACACAAACAGAACAAGGTCAATTTGAGATTCGGGGCGGGTTTTTCGCCCTCTCCCCTTCCCATTGGCTGGAAGGTAAAATTCCAGCCAATGGGAAGAGGAGAGGGCGGGACTTAAGAAAAAGACCCAGAAACGCCCCCGAATCGCGTCAAGGCGGGCCCTGAACTGAGTGACGCTCCTCTCCTCCAATGGCTGGCCAGCATTTACGAGGCCAGCCAATGGTGAAGAGGGGCGTGTTCAGGCCCCCATACTACACACATAAGATTTTGGCTCCGCCCACTGCTTACGCGGTGCGACGGTAGCCGAAACCTAAAAAACAATTCAATTCCCAGATTGTCCGAGGAAGGTTCACAATGCAGTAAGGACACAAAACGGGCCTATTTCCCTCGTGCCCACTAGATGGCGCAGTTGCGCTAGGAATTCACTTTCCTCATAGTCTTTCACGGGTGAATGCCCATACGTTATTCTTCTTACTGATTCCTCAACAGGTTGCGATCGTGAGTTCTTGCTCTTCTTCGCGCTCGCCTTCACGCAATGCCACACGCTTATTACAGTCTCAGCCTTGCGCTTTTCTACAAGTTGCCTTCGCACATTCCAGGTTTCGCCCAACTGTATCTCCCTCGCCGGCTAGTACTTCAAGTTTTCAAACAGTCTTACTTGACTTTTGCAGACCCTCACAGGCAGCGTGTCTGAGCTTGCTATGCCGCTGTTATAGCACAATTATTTCACCTATCTCTGCTTCGAATGCATTAAGAATGGGGCGAGGTTTATACTTCTTTGGCACCCACGTAACTTAGATCAGGATTATCACTTTAAGTCTCCACGCACCCAATTTCAAGCTCAGACACTTGCCTGGTTACAGTTCGTTTCTCTTTACTTCCTTCCTTTCATCAGCCGCGATGCTTCTTTGAGGCTGTTCTCCCCTCTTCATCATACGATAGCCTGGAGTGTTACAATTCTATGGCAGGACAGGAGGCTCAGATTATGCTTACTCGATTTCTTTACTACAAACAGCAGCCAATAGGAACATAGTAAAGAAAACAGGAACTACAACTCCCAAGAGCCCTTAGACAACCATAGAGACTATAAGCTATATAAGGCACCATAGAGGACAACACTTCCTCTTTCTTTGCTGCTTCGCAGCCAGTTAAGTGCATTTAATGTTTCTTCTTACTTGTATTTAATGTTTTGCATTGGTACTTGACTTTTGCCTTTACTAGGTTACTTACGCGCTGTGGCGCCGTTTTGTCCGCTATTGCGCATTCACTTTGCCGGTTGCATGCGTCTTTAGTCTGTCGGTTTCCTCTATTGCCGCTTGTCTTTTGGGAGCGCGTGTTCGCCTCTCCAGTACTGCGGGCGCTCTGTGCCCGTGTGTCCTTGTGTGTGTGGAGCGGGACGGGGCTCGGGAGCTCGCGCACACTTGTCGCGCGTCGCTTCCCTTCCGGACAGCCAGGCACGCCTTCGCGCATGCGTGTTGGCTCTGTTTATGCTCCGTGTCTCTCGCGGAGCCCTGACACGCTCTGAGGCAGCGTTGCTTTGTCGCCTCCGCCCATTGCCTGCCGGAGAGCCCCACAGGACGCCTTTTTCCCTCTGCTAGGGTTCTGGGCTGGATAACAATTATAGGCGTTGCCTAGGGTGACTTTTGCAAGCCAGTCCCTCCACTTTAATATTTACATGTACTTTTGGTCGAGTGTGTACTCTGCCTGTTGGCTTGCTTGGGGTTGTCACCCCCCCCTGACTGGGTCGCTTGGTCCTTGCCTTGGCCCCTACTAGTATTATTGATTCTTGGGCTTCTTGCACCTTGGTGTTTTTCTTTCTTATACCTTTACACCATGGCAGATTATGATGATGCTGAGGGCTATTCATATGATGAGGAGCCCGAAGAGGCTTTTGAGTACGACTTGGTCGAGGCACTTGACCAAGGGGTCAGACATTCTGTTAATACTGCGTTGGTTCACGCAATTGGTCCTCTGAAGCGCCATTTGACGGATTACGCTCAACAACAGGGCTGGATTCCGTCCTCTTCTGCCAAGCACTCCTCTAAGTCTCCTAAAAACCCTCATACATCGGATTTTTTGAAATTGGCACATTCCTTGTCTTCCCCATCTGTGTCCAAGAGGTCCCATGCTCCTCCCCCGGACGCTGAGGACACTTCATCCTCTTCCTCCTCTGGTCCCTCTGGTCTTCCACCTGCTAAGCGACCTCGCAAAGAACATTTTGTTGATGCCTCCGCTCATCCCCCCGTCCTGACGTTTGAGCCGTCAGATATCATCCATCCCAATTCCAAGGTTTGGTCCCCTGCGCCGGAAGTCGCTGATTACATTCAATCTCACATCCGGAGTTCCTTTGATCAGGAGGTACGCTCCCGGTTGCGTTCTGAGTGCCCTCGGCCGGAGTTGGCAGATAATTTGGCTGACACGCCGGATGTCGATCCCACTATCTTAACTTATCTCAAGAAATTCACCAAAGACCCCAAAAAGGGAATTGATAGGTCTTGGCGCCTGTGTCAGGATAAACTCCTTGATATACTTGGTCCACTGACCAAAATCCTGGATTTGGGTTACCATGCGCAGGGGTCGGCGTCTGGCATTGATCCGGATGAACTCATTGGTTGGGCCCAACGGGCTATATGTTTCCTAGGAAACGCAAACTGTGCCCTGTCCTCCGAACGGCGTCGGTCTATTCTTTTGAAGATGGACCCCCGGCTGTCGGAATTGGCCACTTCTGAGTCTGGTCCCTTGGCCCAAGGTCTCCTGTTTGGACAACCATTTCTGAAGGAATTAACGCAATTTGTAGCCACCTTTAGTGGCCTCGACAGAGCGCAGTCTTCCTTGCGCAGAGCATTCCGCCCGGTTTTTGCCAGGGCCGGACGTTCTGGGGGACGTTCGTTCGGCCGTGGTTCTGGCCAGCAGCGTGGCCAACAGTCCCACCAAGGCGGAGGCGGACAGCGTCATCAGCAGCAGTCCTCCTACTCCGGATCTAAGGCGACCTTCTACCCCTCCCGCAAAGGTCGTGGTCAAGGCAACAAGGGAGGCTACGGTGGAAACTACGGTGGAAACCAGGGCGGTCGACAAGATTTCTCCTCAACAGGTGAGCCTGATTCCTTACAAGAGTGTTGTTCTGGGGGGCAGGGTGCAGTTTTTTCTACAGAATTGGCGCGCGATCTCCAACGATGCATGGATTTTGCAGACAGTTCAAGGATATCAGATCGAATTTTACCACCCACCCTTTCAAGGTCCCGTCCCTTTTCCCCTTGTTTTTTCCCAACGCGATCGGGAAGTGATCTCCGCGGAAATAGATTCCCTTCTTCTCAAAGGGGCCATTGTGCGCACGACCCTGCATCCACAGGGGTTCGTCAGCAATGTGTTTCTGGTGGAGAAGAAAGGGGGAGGGTCTCGCCTTGTGCTCAACCTCAAGGAATTCAACAACGGAGTGGTTTATCGCCATTTCAAGATGGAGGGCATCCATCTGCTACGAGATCTTCTCCGCAACGGCGACTGGATGGTTCGCCTCGATTTGAAGGACGCTTACCTGTCCGTCCCCATCTTTCCGCCTCATCGCCGCTTTTTGCAGTTCCAATGGTCGGGGGAATGGTTCGAGTACACGGTTCTCCCGTTCGGTCTCTCGTCCGCCCCCTGGTGCTTCACGAAGCTCCTGCGGCCGGTTATGGAATCGCTGCGCGCGCGAGGAGTGCGGCTGATCGTGTATCTGGACGACATTCTTTTGATGGCTCAGTGCCCGCTGCAACTCCGTTCCCATTTATCTTGGACGATCGATCTGCTTCAGTCTCTCGGGTTTCTAGTGAATCCTCAGAAGTCTCATTTGCAACCCACTCAGTCGATCGAGTTTCTGGGTTTCCAGATAGATTCGGTGTCTTGCCAACTTCTTTTGCCTGCCCAGAAGGTCAGGGCTATCAAGCGGGAGTTGAAGTCACTGTTGTCTGCACAGAACGTGTCGTTGCGGTCGATCGCTCGAGTTGTCGGACTTTTAGCCTCTTCCATTCAGGCGATTTTTCCGGGTCCCCTACATTATCGGGCCCTGCAGCGTCTCAAGATCAGGCACTTGCAGAAAGGTCTTCGTTATTCCGACCATGTCCCTCTGTCCCAGGATGCGAGGTCGGAAATGTTGTGGTGGCTCCATCACATGGAGGCCTGGAACGGGAAAGCCCTGTTCGGCGCAACTCCGGACTTGATTTTGGAGTCGGATGCGAGTCTACGGGGCTGGGGAGCCCGTTGCGGGGACTTGACGACGGGCGGCCGTTGGTCTCCCGACGAGTTGACACTGCACATCAATTGCCTCGAACTCCTGGCAGGGTCCTTTGCGATCCGCAGCCTGGCCCCTCAGGCCACCAGCTGTTGCATTTTGCTCCGTATGGACAACATTTCAGCGGTGAGGTATGTGAACAAACTGGGGGGGACACGGTCGAAATTGCTAGCAGAGATTGCGAAGGATTTCTGGCATTTCTGCCTTCAGAGGAAGATCACGCTTATTGCAGAGTATCTCCCAGGTCGCCAGAATCAAGTGGCCGACTGGAATTCTCGCCATCTGCTGGACTTCAGCGACTGGCGCCTTCACCCTCGGGTCTTTCGCGCCCTGTCTCGCCTTTGGGGTCGCCCGTGGCTCGATCTCTTCGCCTCTCGCCTCAATGCTCAGCTGCCCAAGTTTTACAGCTGGCGTCCGGATCCGGAGGCTCTGGCCACGGATGCCTTTCTCCAGACTTGGCCTCCTCAGCTTTGCTATGCTTTTCCGCCGTTCGCGATGATTCCGCGAGTCTTGGCCAGAACGAAACAGTTTCTCTCGGAGATCATTCTGATCACTCCTCTTTGGAGAGCTCAAGCGTGGTTTCCGGATCTTCTGGAAATGAGTTGCTCGACTCCATTCCTGCTTCCTGCGAAATGGAACTTGTTGTTGAATCCTCTGCTACATCCGCATCCTCTCATTCTGTCGGGCCAGCTCCGTCTAGTGGCGTGGCGTCTTTCGGGGAACGCTGGAAAGTCCCGGGATTATCTGGAGACGCTGAGAAGTTTCTCAGTGAAGCTTGGGCCCCCAACACGCGCAAGCGTTATGCGTCAGCTTGGCGTCGGTGGTGTGATTGGTGTTCTGAACGACATCTGGATCCCGCTTCAGCAGATGTCTCTCTAGTGGTTAATTTTCTTGCTTCCATTGCTTCTTCTGGTTCTGCTTACAGGACCGTTAATTCTTTTCGCTCCGCTCTCTCTGCGGGCCATGCTTTAGTCGATGGTAAGCCTATTGGAGAACATCCTCTCATCTCTACATTACTGCGTGGGGTTCGGTTGGCTAAACCGCCATGTCCGAAATATGTCGCTTTATGGGACGTCTCAGTAGTGTTACGTTTTCTGGAAGCTTGGCCTCCCAACGCTTCTCTGTCTCGTAAACAATTGTCTGCGAAATTGACCATGCTGTTATGCTTAGTCTCTTGTAAGCGTGTTTCGGATGTCCGCGCTTTGGATCTCGCGGGTCGTTCTTTTTCCCCCGAAGGAGTTACCTTTACGGTTTCCAGACGTACCAAGACTAATCTGTCCACGGTCACTTATCCGGCGTTTCCTCACAATCCGCAATTGTGTGTGGTCCGCTGCATAAAGGCTTATGAGGTGAGTACTGCTCCTTTTCGTCAGGATTTATCTGGTCAGTTATTAATTGCTTTGCAAAAGCCTTTCAAGCCTGTTGCGCCAGCTACTTTGGCTCGTTGGGTGCGCTGGCTTATGTCTGAGGCTGGCATTGATGTTTCCGTTTTTGGAGCTCATTCCGCGAGAGGTGCCATGGCCTCTAAGGCTTTTCATGTTGGTGTGAGTTTGCAGGACATTGTGAAGACGGCTGATTGGTCTTCTGACACTGTGTTTAAAACATTTTATTTCAAACCTGTAATGACTCTGGCTTCTGTTGTGGTGGACCAGCTTTGAACAAGCATAATCTGAGCCTCCTGTCCTGCCATAGAATTAAAAATTTGCAAACATTCGTGACAAGAATTTTCAATTCTATTAAGGACACGGAGGCGAGGATTATCCCACCCATTTGTCTTTTACTGCATTGTTATATTGCTTCTCTGCTCTCATATGATCTGCATTGTTTATTGCATTGCTTTCTTCCCCTCCCTATGTGCTGTTACCTTTTCAGGTTTGGGGATATGTGTTACGGCTCTGTTTTTCTTTCAGGTTCGGACCAGAAGTAATCCTTCATCTTGGTCTTCTGCGATGTTTCCGTTCCTTGGACACTGGATTTGTTTTTTCTCCAGCTGCATCTTCTTCGCTGTGGATGGTTGCCTGTTCCTGTTGGCCTCTTGTGCGATTTACCTTCAGACTTTTCCTTCCGGATGGTCGGCGGTATTTTTCCTTCAATGACTTTTGACTGTTTGAATTTCCTGGACAAAGAAAGAGGAAGTGTTGTCCTCTATGGTGCCTTATATAGCTTATAGTCTCTATGGTTGCCTAAGGGCTCTTGGGAGTTGTAGTTCCTGTTTTCTTTACTATGTTCCTATTGGCTGCTGTTTGTAGTAAAGAAATCGAGTAAGCATAATCCTCGCCTCCGTGTCCTTAATAGAATTGAAAATTCTTGTCACGAATGTTTGCAAATTTTTAATTAACCTTGATGCCTCAGCTATCCTTCCGTGTCCTGGCCCGCTGTAAATGCTTCGCGTGTTGGGGTCAACTCCTCATAAATCTTCCGTTTGTTCTCGTCGCCAGTGTGGTATTGAAATAAGATGCCGACGCAGGCGAAGGGTTTAAAACAAGCTGTTTATTAACAGCTAATAAATCTCTGAGAAGAAAGACCCCAGCCACAGCTGACAGGCTGCTAGTCCACCTGCCGTCGTCCCTCTGCCACAGGCGCTCACCGTAGAACATTGCCAGCCGTGACATTCGAACTGGTGTCACAGCGGCGCGTTCCACAGCGGTGACGGGGGAGGCGTGAAACAATAGGAATGTTTGGCAGTGCCCCCTGAGTAGGAAGATACGACAGTAATATTATACGGAAGCTTATATCTCTCAAAAATACAGTAAGCGTTGTTATTCCTCATGGCAGGTAGCTGATTACTTTTTTCCCTCTTTTCACTTTAGTAGAATTTCAATTAACACCAAAACCATATGCTTGTCTCACTTGTGATTTAACTACCTCAAACAGGGCCACTGGAATTATGTCAGTGGCGAAAGAAATTAACTGGACAGGATGAAATTGTGAGGCAAGTACATAAAGTATGCAACAATTAACTGTAAAATAGGGAATCATTTTAGGATAAAGCAAATCGTGCACCATTCTCTCGTTATTGTCGAAGCATTTTTACACATTGAAAAAAATAATTCAATTTCTATTAAAAACTTGGATATGTTAAGAAAACTGCAGTTTCTATTCAAAATGCTACCCCACAATTAGTTGGTCTTCAATAGGAGCACTGGATAACCACTTTATTAACACTGCCCTTTCCACATTAAAATAGATTGTGTAACACTCATGCAAACATGAACTTACCAGAAAACACGCCTTCTCACTATAATAAAAGGTGTGGCACCCTTAATGTTACCATCTCACTAACGTTCTACAGCTTGTGTTCAGAATATTCAAAGCAGGCAGGATATGATGATTTATGCCACGTGGGAGGAAAATTCACACTTGCGCAAAACCACCATGGCCATACAAGCGGATGTTTTCATACAACCTTTACAATAGTTCACATATATGAGTCGTGGAGTGCCTTGCCCATGAACTGAAGAGCTGAAAGAGATGGCTGGTGGACACAGCGAATGCAGGCACGGAAAACGGGAGGGAGGGAGGGCGGGCGGTGGGGGGGCGAGAAGGCATGGACAACGGGAGGGCGAGCGGGGATGGGGAGTGGGCAGAAGCTATGGACAACGGGAAGGCGGGTGGGGGGCTTGAAGGCATGGACAATGGGAGGGTGAGAGAAGGCATGACCACAGGAGGGATGGGAGGAGTAAAGAAGGCATCAAAGCATGTCGTGCCTGCAGTAGGAGAAACTCATTAAAGGAAATAGTGCTCACAGTCTAAATAACACTTACCTGTAACAACCGAAATAAAGGGGTCAGTCGCCATGGGAGGTGACAAATGAAGAGGAAGTGGTACTAAGGAAGGACTAACAAGCCTATTGATGAATCAGAAGCCAGCATGTAGGATGCACAATGACACAAGCCAATGGCAAATATGGGTGGAGAGTGGACGGGACTTCTATTTTCTACTCCTCTACAATACGTCTCGCAGAGCAGCGCATGTGCGCTGGCTCTAGGCTCAACTTAAAAAGGAAGCACTCACAGTTTGTCTCAGGAAGGGCAGTCTTGCTAAGGGCAGCTCTCCCTTAGGCTATTTCTCACATTGCTTATCAACAGAGTTCTCACTAAGGCCACAATAGTTAAAAAATCAAAAGCAACACACTGTACCATATAAGGTAGGACTCCTGTCCAGTAAAGCTTCTTGATCTGTTAAAAAATGAAAGAATGACAAATTAAAATGTATCAAAATAATGACGCCTCCCACTAAAATACATATATTTACATAAAGTGGCTATCACACTAGCTGAACATCCTGATTATAAATGCATAATATTCCTATTTCTATATCATATATCTACTATCACTGTTCACAAATAATAAGTAAACACTTTATTTATAGTGTGGGCCTATAGTTTTGTTACTGTACTATGAAATACAACAGCCACTGTCAGGCTGTTGTGAAAGCCTGGCTCACCAGAGCACTATAGGGTCCGCTGCAAAGGTGTACAGGAATTGGAGCCCTGATGATGTCCTTTCGGATGAAACAAGTTGGCTGGGCTGAGCTGTGATGAAGTATATTGATTGAATAAACATCAGGATTAAATTAAAACGCAAGACTGCTTAGTGATCATTTGGATGGAATAAGTTATGAAATAACAAGTACTAGTCCAGGAAACATTGGAGGAAAAATTACTGACTAAATTGGACGCGCTCTTTTCTATAATAAACTAGCCACTGTCAGACGTTTAAAGACGTGTGTTCACTAAAATGTTGGCTAATACAAAAAGTAACATTTAATACTCTCTTTTCAAGAACATTTCTTGTACATTTTAGGGATTTTCAACTATAAACCCTGCCAGCTACACAGTCACACTATCAGCAAAAGGAAAATGCTACTTACCCAGTATGCATCTGTTCTTGACATGTAGAGCTGTAGAATCTCATACTTATGCATAGATCGCCATCTAGTGTTGGGTCCGGATGTTTGCACTTTGTTTTTCTTCGAAAAAGTCTTCCTCGTCATGCAATAGGTGACTCCTCCTTTCCGTGATTGTGCGCGTGGTCATCGACTATCTTCATATTATTTTCCCACAGAGGGTGAGATAATGGAGTAGTAGTAAAGAATTCAGTATAGTATCAAGAGAACTACAGCAGTTACAGGTACCAAGGGGGCAGTGGTGGCTGGTGACTTTTAAAAGTGGTGAGGCGTACAATTGTCGTACTGCAGTACGGCGAGCAAGCGAGCTCGAACAACCAATGGCCACTAGTCTGTCCCATTTGTACCCGTGCTCATATGAGAGGGACAAGGAAGCGTAGGTACACTGCACATTTGAATTCGGATTAAAAAATCAATAACTACCTCACCAAAGCGAAAAAAGGCCATCATTCACTTTTTCACTTTTTCCTTTATAACTAAGTATGCTTCTCATCCCGCAAGAAGTTGCTATGGCTAAAAGTGACCCTCGTGGCATGTTACCAGTTGACAAATCAATCGCGTGCCAGTAATGCAGGATGTCGTTCCCTAGGGAAAAAAATGTCAAGAATGCGCAGATTCCTGAAGTTTCCAAAAACGTGCAGGTAGTGCCAGGACCATAACATTGCACAGCACGTGTACACCACCACCAGGCATCAATGGGAACAAATTCAGGAATTCTGACAGTCTCCCCTGCTGCTAGCTAAGCCTGTGATTTGTTGCTGGCCTTTGTAGATCGCCCAATCTGCCACCGGTAATGCCTCGTTATCTCATCATTGTCCCGCTCGTGTTTGCTAACTCCTTCTAAAAGTGTTGCTGCTTCAGATCCCTGGCTTCGGAAGAGCTGCTTTTTTCATCCTCTGCCCCAAGGACTTCCTAAGATCCAGAGAGACTCCACCTTTCCACACAGTCCAGCTGCCTGTTCCTCACTCCTACGCCCTGATAGTGCACAAATCCAGTCGTGGCTGGAGGGGAGGGGGACTATGTCGCGCTGGGGGGAGAGGGGATATGTCGCGCAGGGGGGGGGGTTGAAATAAATATTAACCCCTTTAGAGCTTGTAAATAAACCTCCCCAGTGCTGCGCTGTCCATTGGAACTAGTGCTGAATGGACGTCCAACGGTCGTGCGCAGCACTGGGGAGGTAGTGGCCGTGACGACCGTTGGCCGACGGCAGCAATTAAGGGGTTAAATACATTTTAAAAAACTTACCTCAATCACCGCCGGTCCAGGTCCGCGCCACCCTGCTCCTCGACTCCTTGGCGCCTCACGTCACGAATGGGGACTGGCAGCCCCTCGCAGCCAATCCTGCCGCTGCGGGCACAGGTTTCTCTTCACCCCTAGGATGCCCATTAGGAGCCCACAGGGCTCCTAATGGGCATGCGCAAAAAAGTTCAAACGCAAGTGCGCATGAGCGGGCACGGGTAAAAAATTCACCCTCCGTCCCCACTCATGCGCACTTGTGTTGCTTGGTCTGGTGACATGACATCATCATGTCAGTCAACATGACGCCACCCCGCCCACCCCTTTCAGACTCTGAAGGGGGTGGGCGATGTGACGTCATGCTCGTCTTCTCTCCTCTTTACTTCGAACTTAAGTAAACAGAACTGATTCAGTTTACTTAACGCCGAGGCCAGGAGCTGCGGGCGGCTGCGGGCGGGCAGGGGGGCTATGCCCCCACGCCCCAATGGACGCACCGCACCTGCAAGGGGGGTGGGTGGGCGCATGAGATTCTACAGCTCTTCATGCCAAGAACAGATGCATAATAGGTAAGTAGCATTTTCCGTTCCAGGCATGTGAGCTGTAGATCACATGAGCTGTAGATCACATGCTTATTCATAGACTATACAGCAGTCTCTTCTAAGCGGTGGCTATCCTGTAACTGATGAATTTGTTTGAAACAGCGTTTTAAGTACTATTTGACCCACATTAGCCTGTTGTCTGGCTAACACATCTACACAATAGTGTTTGGTGAATGTGTGTGGTGTGGACCATGTTGCAGCTTTGCAAATGTCAGTAATAGGGATTTTGTCTAAAAAAGCCATAGTAGCTCCTAGTATACGAGTGGAATGTGCTCCAGGAGGTACAGTTAGAGTCCTTTTGGCTTTTGCATAGCAAATCTGGATATATTTAACGATCCACCTAGAAATACCTGATTTAGATATAGGATTGCCCTTGTGAGGATGTGCAAAAGATTTGGTCCTTTCAATATAATACAACAGCGCTCCTCTAACATCTAAGGTGTGTAGAGCTCTTTCTGCAACAGAGTCAAGTTGAGGGAAGAAAACCAGTACCGAGTGGTGATGTTCGGTGCCAGACTTTGTCTTCGACCCCGAAGGCATTTGGCTCGGTGCCCGATTTGGCATGAGGCTTTTTGGAGTCAGAAAGCTTTTTGGTAGGCTTCGGTGCCGAGCTTAGAAGTGGGGCATTGGAAGCGTGGTCTAGGTGCCGACCAGGGCCTGGGGCAAGGGTTGGTCCGGAGCCTTCTTTTTCGGTGGAACTGGAAGTTGGGGCGAGGTAGGGACTGTACTTATAGTACGTTGTCCATGCGGGATCTCTTCATCCTGGTCAGAGCCGTCATCAAAAAGGTAGATTTCTTCCTGTTCCTCATCAGCTCCGATGGGGTTGCTGGCTTCTTCTTCCTCCGATTCAGGTCCAAAGTTGTCCGGAATGGAGCCTGTGTGTTGGGTCTGCATGTCGTGTCGTAGGGCCCGAGAGACGCAAAGAGTCTTTTTGGAGCAGAAAGCTTGGCACGCGTTGCAGTCCTGTTCACTGTTTTCCGGAGACAAACACAGGTTGCAGACGTTGTGTGAGTCGGTGCGCTGGCATTTTGCATGGCACCGAGGGCAGGACTTAAAGGGAGTTTGTACCATCGACTGCTAGTCGAACCGGGGGCTAGGACCAACGGCCTACCACAAGCTCTCTAATTGAAATTAGTTTTTACTAATAACACGATCCGTGAAGAAAGGGGAACGCGATCAGAAACAATACCGCCGAGGGTGAAGGTTGTACGCGCCGAGAGGAACGGAAAGATCGGCATCGAACCGGATAGTAGCGAGTCACATCCGAACCCGATGGCGAAAAAAAACAATCTGAAGATGGAGTTGATGACCATGCACACTATCACCGAAAGGAGGAGTCACCTACCTTGTGACTAGGGAGATTTCTTAAAATAAAACAAGGTGCAAACATCCGGTCCCAACACCATATGGCAATCTATGCATAAGCATGTGATCTACAGCACACATGCCTCAAACATGTTTTTAACAGGACTGATAGATTATCCCTTGGAATTCCCTATTAAAGTATCAGATACCTTGACTGCAACCATCTGCTAATTAGGAATGACCACAGGAAGAGAGGGTGAGTGGAGCGGTCAATGAACCCTAACAACCTCCCATGATTTTTTTCTGCTGAACGTCTGACATCCCCTTGCCTACACCATGCTTAGTAATGGATTGCGAGGTCATGTTTATACATTTGCTCATGCAAAAGTGCTGCGATACCTTTGGGCCATGTTTGCGCTATATAAAACTGCAATAGAAAAAGAAGGCACTGCACTATATTGTAAAGCAAAAAGTGACCAGCCTATGCTAGTTGTCAGTGTTAAAGTGAACTTTCAGTGCCGATATTTTGTCTTTGTGGATATTGTGTTTACTACATTCTTTGTTTCCTTATTTTATATTTAATGTGATGCTGCTTTGAAAGTGTTAACATGCAGACTTGAAGGGAGTGGCTACACGTCGCAAGACCTATGTGATTCCTTCGCCTCTCCCCATCTAATGATCACATCAGTCCTCTTGCATTTAGTGCAAAAGGCCGCTTCATATACAAGTGGTAAGCAGATCACGTAGGCCTTCGGCTGAGCCGCACAAGCTCCCATGTCAACTGGGCTAACAAAAGGATCTAAATCAATATGCCTCCCCTGAGTAACTCCCACCCCCAACATCCCCCCAAACACTATCCAAACTTTGAAATTATATGAGTCCTTGTGGTTCTTGCATCGGAACTCACATTAACCATCTTGTTGAGCCTGCCCGTTCTTAGACCAGGCTCTTGTTTTTGCTTAAATCGTGGCTTCATTGTTCCATTGTTTGTTGCTTGTTACAGCCCCCCACCCATCTTTCCTCAATCAGCTGAACAGTTTGCCTTCCTCCACCATCGGAAAGATAGCTCCTCTAGGTGTCATTCTGTCCCTCCAAATCAGAGCTTCTTACGGTCATTTATCCACTCTTCCAGTGTCCCCGTCAATCTTTCTAAATACAGGTTACTGCCCTGCTCAGACAAACGCACCCTATTGTGTCTGCAAAAATGCGGTGACTTCGAAAGGAATGCACAAATGTACTATCACCTGCACCACTACCACATGCACCACTCTCACCTTTCTATAATCAGAAGGAATATGCAACCTACCAGTATGCATCTGTTCTTGGCATGTAGGGCTGCTGATATTCATATCTGTGCATAGATCGCCGCCTAGTGTTGGGTCCGGATGATTGCACTTTGTTGTCTTGGAAGAGTCTTCGTAGTATCACGAGATAGGTGACTCCTCCCCTGGACTACAGTGCGCATGGGCATCTTCTCCATCCTCAGATTGTTTTTCGCCATTGTGGCAGAGATTGAGATAGTAAAGTAAGAGATGGCCATGCCAGAGGTAATGCTGCAGTTGTGACAGGCACCGGGGAGGAGGACGGGTGATATGAATGTCAGCAGCCCTACATGCCACAAAAAGATGCATACTGGTAAGTAGCATATTCCGTTCGAGGCATGTGGGCTGCTGAATTCATATCTGTGCATAGACTGTATAGCAGTATCTCCTCTAGCGGTGGTTACCTGTGCCAGCTGCAGCAGTTTGAAAAAGAGTTTTGAGGACAGCCTGGCCTACAGCAGCTTGCTGTTTTGCTTGCACGTCTACACAGTAGTGTTTTGTGAAAGTGTGTATTGTGGTCCATGTGGCTGCCTTACAAATGTCTTCAAGAGGAATATTCCCTAGGAAAGCCATGGATGCCCCCATTTTTCTTGTAGAGTGTGCTCTTGGGGGGACGGTTAAAGTGCGTTTTGCCTTTTGATAGCATATTTGAATGCATTTAACTATCCATCTGGCTATTCCTGACTTTGATATAGGATTTCTCTTGTGTTGTGGTGCAAGAGCAACAAATAGTTGCTTTGTCTTTCTAAATGATTTAGTTCTGTCCACATAATAAAGTAGAGCTCTTTTTACATCTAATGTGTGTAGGGCTCTCTCAGCTACTGACTGTGGATTTTGAAAGAATACTGGCAGTTCTATTGATGATTAATATGGAAATTGGATACGACCTTTGGCATGAACTTAGGGTTTGTTCTAAGAACCACCCTGTACTTGAATTGAAGGTTCTTGGATTGTTAGTGCTTGTAATTCGCTTACTCTTCTGAGTGAGGTAATGGCAACCAAGAATGCTACCTTCCACGTTAAGAATTGTAGTTCGCATGAGTGTAGTGGTTCGAAAGGAGGTCCCATAAGTCTGGTAAGCATTATATTTAGATTCCAGACCCTCCATGAAGGCTTTGATTGCTGGTACTCTAAACAGTGAAAGGTGTTGCCTGTTTTGAAGGTATGCTGCTATAGCAGCGAGGTGTAGCTGTATCGAAGAGTATGCTAAGTTGCATCTTTGTAGATGCAGCAGGTAACATATGATGTTTTGTATGGAAGCGTCTAATGGGTTGATTTGGTTATTGTTGCAGTAAATAACAAATCTCTTCCATTTAGCTGCATAGCACGCTCGTGTATTTGGTCGTCTTGCCTCCCTAATGATGTTCATGCAGTCTGGAGGCAAGTTAAGGTATCCAAACTCTAAGACTTCAGGAGCCAGATCGCTAGGATCATCTGATTGGGATCTGGGTGTCTGATTTCTCCATGGTTCTGAGTTAGAAGATGGGATGCGAGGAACAGTCTTTGATGGGGAACTACTGAAAGTTCCAGGACCGTTGTGTACCAAGGTTGTCTCGCCCATGTGGGAGCAACTAGGATTAGTGTGAGTGAGTGTTGCCGCAGTTGGCGCGCCACCAGCGGGATCGGCGGTGCTGGGGGAAAAGCGTACGCAAATCTGCCTGACCAGTACATCCATATCGCATTGCCCTGTGACAACGGATGTGGGAACCTGGCGGCAAAGTACTGGCATTTGGAGCTTCCTTTTATGGCAAACAGGTCTATCTCTGGGTGATCCCACTGTTCGAAGAATGGCTGGAGAACTTGGGGGTGAATCTCCCATTCGTGTAGTTGTTGGCGGTGCCTGCTGAGCAGGTCCGCTATCTGATTGTCCTTCCCTGGAAGGTGTTCTGCTAGGAGAAAATGTTTTGGGGAATCGCCCACTTCCATATGCTTTGTGCCAAGTGGGGCAGCTGTGGAGAGTGCGTTCCTCCCTGTTTCTGGATATAGTACATTGCGGTCATGTTGTCCGTCCGGATCAATACAGTCTTGCTGTACAAGTATTTCTGGAATGCTTTCAGGGTTAGGAATATCGCTAGCAACTCTAGTTGGTTGATATGCAGTTTCTTTTGTTTGGTTGTCCAGAGCCTTTGTACTGTGTATTGAAGGTGATGGGCTCCCCAGCCTGTGAGTGATGCGTCCGCTGTTAGTACTAGTTGTGGAACCGGCTACACTGAAGACTGAGAAGTTTGGTATCAAACCTCTCAGCACATTAAACCTGCACTGATGCCAGTGTGGGATTTAATGTACAATGCACGACAGAGGGCAACTTAGAGTTGCCCCCTGAAACCAACCCACATCCTGTGTCTGGACTGAGAGGCTGCCACCCAGCAGACATGTTGCTGGACCCCTGGGAAGCGAGCCCTCCGCTCTCTGCAGCCTGCAACAATGCACATCCTGGGACCAGGTGCTATGTCTCCTCCCCCAGGATGGGCAGGGGAAGCTTCAAAGGCATGCCGCGTTTGTGAGCTTCTCCAGGCCACTTGCTGTACTCAGCAACTGGCCCCCACCAGTTTTGATCCCCACTCAGGCGGGAAGACAGGCGGGAAAAACAAAGGAAGGAAAGGGGGTGTGCCAGCATCTGCCAACCCCACCCCTCAGGTGGGGGAGGCGAGGTAAAGCACAACTCCAGGCTCTCGTCCTTTTTGAGAATGGGGAGCCCTACCCAATCAGAGCTAGGCTCCTGCCCCCCTCATACTGGAGTGGCAGGATATGAGGTGTACTCACACCAGGACAGGGACCCATTGGTCCCTGCCCTTGCCCTACCTGTAACACCCCTAAATTTAGTATTTAGGTGCACCCTGAACCTTCCTTCCTCAGATCCCGATTTTGAAACAAGAAGAAAGAAGACCTGCCGTGCAGCTGCTAACAAGAGGACGACACCAACTGACTTGGTCCCAGCCCTACCAGCCTGCTGATCCTTGAACCTGCTAAATCCCGGCGTCTCCTGTGGTCAGCAACCTCGAAAACCCCGGAGGACCTGACTGCCTTGCTCATCTAAAGACTGGGACTCCCATGAGCAGTGGTTCTGCTCAAACAGCAACAACCCCTGGTGCCAGCCAGGAACTGCGAATCCAGCACACTCCTTACCCGCCAAGCCCGGCCGTGCTTGAGTGGACAAAGACCACGAGGACGTCCCCCCAGCGACTGTGACCCGGAATCCAGCAACCAAGGACCCTTCTGACGACGCCTGCAGCCTCACAACAAGGGACCCCTCCAACCGTGACCAGCTGAGGGCAAGATTTCCCGACACCAAAAGACACCCCTGTACCCGGCGCCCCACTGCCCCCTGTGCCCAACTCCTGGGTGTCTACCTTTCCTACAACATCCCAACTTACCTCTTGAAGTGGTGGTCGCACCTGAAGAATCTCCGTCCCGAGCTTGCAGCCTTTGCTCAACTTCCAGCTTTCCCATTGCAACATTGAGCGCCCAAAGGCCCAAAAGCACCCTGCACCCAGCCGCCCGAGTGCCACTGGAAGTGCAGCAACTACCCTATTCTACTTCCCCACTTGCCCTGTGTGAGTGACCAGGAGCTCAGCTCCCACAGCCGGGTGGCCTGCCTGCTAGCAGCCACCAACGGAAGGTCCCCTATCCTCCATAGGATAACATTGGGCGTACTCTCTTGGCACCCGGCTGCCCCTGTGCCGCTGAGGGTGTAACAACTGTACTTATCTGACCCTGGGAGACCCCTGAGTCTACCCCCAGAACCTTAACTCTGCCAGTCAAGTACTTACCCAAAGACCGATAACTTGATTTTCTCCTTAGGGTAACATTTGCTGGTTTTCACTTGAAATTGTTTCTGTCGAGTTTTGCAACAGTGAAATATTCCTTAAAAATCGTCCGAACAACGAAATGGAAATTACTCACCTGCTATCAGGAGAGATCCTAGTGCTGGATCTTTGAGCCCAGTACTGACCTTCAAAAGTAATTATAACTGTAACTTACCGGTAACTTGGTTTTCCTCCATAGGATTTGTGAGAAAGTGCCATCTTTCTTGCCTTGGTATGCCCCCACTTTTTTTCTGAACTGCTGATGTACTTTGACTGAGTGTGCCCTGGGTCCCTGCCAACCAGGTACCCAGGGCCTGTGTTCCTTCCCTACAAAGAAAAGCTATGCTGAAACAAAACACCCAATTGGCATCTCTGGCCACCTGTCAGCCCCTAGTAAATGGTACCCTAGGTACCCAGGGCATGGTGACCAGAGAAGACCTCTGAGGGCTGCAACACTTACTGTGCCACCCTCAGGGACCCTGTAGCCTGGCACCCACACACTGCCGTTGCAGGTTTGAGTGCCTAAGTACAGAACTAAAGCAAGAGTCGACATGGCACACATCCCCGTGTGCCATGCCCACAGAGCCCACTGCCCTGGCATACTTCAGTCACCCCTCTAGCTGGGTGCCCTATGCCAGAGGTGAGGGCCCAGGTGCATGAGTCCTGTGCCCCTACAGTACCCAGGGCCATTCCTGGGCACTGTAAATGCAGTGTTGCCATTTAAGAGTATATGGTGCTGGGAGGTTGTCATTTACGAACTACACAGCACCATAATGGCTTCACTGAAGACTGACAAGTTTGGTATCAAACTTCTCAGCACATTTAACCCGCACTGATGCCAGTGTGGGATTTAATGTAAAATGCATGAGAGGGCATCTTAGAGATGCCCTCCAAAAACCCGAACTGACAAGTCACGTCTGGGCTGAGTGGCTGCAGAGGCTGCCACACAGCAGACATGTTGCTGGACCCCTGGGTGGAGAGCCCCCCGCTCTCCTGGGCCTGCAACAAAGCACATCCTGGGCGACGTGCTATGTCTCCTCCCCCAGGATGGACAGGGGGAAGCTTCAAAGGCATACCGCCTCTGAGAGCTTCTCCAGACCATTTGCTGTACCCAGCAACCAGCCCCCCACCAGGCCTACCCCCACTCTGGCGGGAAGACTGGAGGGAAAACTACGTCAGAAAGGGGAGTGTGCCAATCTGTGCCAACTCCACCCCTCAGGTGGAGGAGGCGAGGTGAAGCACGACCCCAGACCCCGGCCATCTTGTAGATGGGGAGTCCTGCCTAATCCCAGCTAGGCTCCTGCCCCCCTCCCACAGGAGAGGAGCAGGCTAGGGGGTGTACTCACTCCAGGACAGGGACCCATTGGTCCCTGCCCTTGCCCTACCTGTAACGCCCCTAAATTTAGTATTTAGGGGCTCCCTGAACCTTCCTTCCTTAGATCCCGATACCAACAAGAAGAAAGAAGATCAAGAAGAAGAAGACCCGCCGCGCAGCTGCTAATAACAGGACAACAACAACTGACTTGGCCCCAGCCCTATCGGTCTGTTGAACCTGGAACCTGCTCCTGCCTAATCCCGGCGACCTCGGCGGACAGCAACCTTGGGACACCCAGAGGACCTGCCTGCCTTGACCCTTTCGAAGATTGGGACTCCCATCAGCAGAGGCTCTGCTGCAACAACCCACCTGGTGCCCACCAGGAAGCTCCGGACCAGCCCACTCTGCACCAGCCGAGCCCGGGCCGGGCCAACCCGAACCAAGACCACGAGGATGTCTCCCCGGCAACTGGGACCCGAAGTCCAGTGCCCAAAGACCCTCCTCGACAAACCAGCCGACGCCTGCAGCCTCAGAACCAGGGGCCACCCCAACCGCGACCAGCCGAGGGTAAGCTTTTCCGACCCCTAAAGACACCCCTGCACCCGGTGCCCCGCGGCCCCCCGTGCCTCCCTTTGGGATACCTACCTGTGCTCCAAGATCCCAACTTACCTCTCGAAGTGCTGGTCGCCCCTGGAGAGTCACCGTCCCCGAGCCTGCAGCCTTTGTTCCTTCGTCAAGATCCTCATTGGATAACATTGAGCGCCCGACGGCTCAAAAGCACCCTGCACCCAGCCGCCCGAGTGCCTCTGGTTGTGACCTCTCTGTCCTAATCTACTTCCCCCCTTGCTCTGAACAAGTGACCAGGAGCCCAGCTCCCACAGCCGCGTGGCCTGCTAGCCAGCCGCCACCAACCGAAGGTCCCCTGCCTCTCATTGACTAACATTGGGCCTAACTATCTCTGCACCCGGCCGCCCCTGTGCCGCCTGTGCAGATGAGGGTGTACTAACTGTACCTACCTGATCCTGGGGGACCCCTGAGTCTACACCCAGAACCCTAACTTCACCAACCAAGTACTCACCTGGAAACCGGTAATTCACTTACCTGCCATTGGATAACATTGACCCATTTTTACTTGAACATTTTCTAAGTGTGATGTTTTGAAAACTGAAAATATTTCTATAAAATCAGCCAAAGTCCGAATTCGAAAGTACTCAACTGTGATCCGGGGAGAAGCCAGTACTGTACCTTTCAGCCCAGTACTGAACCGCAAGAGTAATCCATAGCGGGGTTACTAGTAACCTATATTTTCTCCATAGGAATCCATTGTCTGCTTTTTTATGAAATTTCTTCTGTCTACTTTTTAAAACTGCAAATATTCTTTCAAAATCACACGAACTACTGAAACGCAATTACTTACCTGTTTTGAGTTAAGCCCCCAGTGCTGGCCCTAGGAGACTAGTACTGGGTTATAAAAGTAACGCAATCGTACTTTACCTGTAACCTGAATTTCCTCCCATTGGATAACATTGTCAGAATCACCTTGAAAAGTTTCTAAGTGTCAACTTTTAAAACAGCTTTATATTCAGGAAAATTCATCACAGTAACTAATACATTTTTGCTAATTTGGTTTCAGCTTGGACCCCAGGACTGAATCTAAGATCTAGTCCTAGAACTACCAAAGTAATCCTTAAAATAATCAACTGTACTTTCCTATGAAACACCCATTGAGCTCAATGCTAGAGTGTATTTCAGAACTGTATTGCTATTAGCTATCCTGTAACTATTGTGTGTACAAACGTATTGCTCCTCTGCAAAGTATTTACATGAGAGTACTCGTACCTCGAAAAGTATATCTTTATAACTGTTGGTTCTAAAAATAAAACAACTACATCTAAGGATATAACAACAATTAGCCTGGAGTTCAGTTCTTGAGTGTGTGAAACGTTTTGCTGACTGAGTGAGTACAACAAATGCTTTACACTTGGAGAGTAAAGTCAGTCTGACTTTAACCTCTGTTATACCTCTGGGGTTGGTGGACTCTATACACACTGTACTACCTTATTGTCCAGTATATATAGAGCCACTTTCTCACAGGATTGCATTGCTTGGTATTGACCAAAATTTCTTCTAAGTATCGATTTTCAAAGCATACAAATATTCCTTAAAAATCGCCTGTGTAACAAAAACGCTTTCTTTCAACTGTTCACAGGAAACGCACCAGGGCTTAATCCAGGATCCAGGATAACAAAAACATGCGTAAAGTGATTTTATTGCATTTACTTAAAAACTCCCATTGAGCTCAATGTTATTTTGTGTTTAACTTGTATTGCATATTGCAACAACTGTAACTATTGCATTTAAAAGTCTGCTGCTATTTGAAAGTATTCAATTGCAACATCTCATTCTGAGAAAGTATTTATGATACCTACTTGTGGTTCTAAAATAAACAACTATATATTTTTATATACAAAACAATTGGCCTAGAGTTCAGTTCAGTTCAGTTCAGTTCGTGAGTGTGTGAGACCATTTGCTGACTGAGTGTGTACAGCAAATGCTTTACACTGTCCTCTGATACTGCCTTACTGCTCGACCAAGCTACCACTTTAGAGAGTAAGGTCATATCTAACTTTAGCCTCTGCCATACCTCAGGGTACTGTGGACTCTGAGCACACTGTACCTTACTTTGGTCCAGTATGTACAGAGCCACTTTCTTAAACTCTACAAAACGCTCCCTCAATTCCCACCATATTTTCTGCATCCTCTTGAAATCCTCTATGCCACCAAAGCCCCAGGATCCCCGGTAGCCCTGACCTCTTTCTTCTACCTACTCAATCCCCCCAAATGAGTCCGCCCTCTCACCGGGAGCACTAGTTGTCTTCTCTCCTTGGTCACTTGCCACCTTCCGAATCCGGTCCCCGCAATTCTGGCACATGCCTCTTGGCCTGACGTGCACCTCCCCATCCCAGGCTACTCTCCCCACTATCAGAAGGCTCGCCCTATACTTGTCCCCTTCTGGACTACAGCCACCATTGTACGGAGCTCATTCCAGGCCAGACCCCCCTCACTCTGAAGAGGAGGTCCCATCCCCGCAGCTGTCACTGTCAATTGAACCAACAAGTGCCCAAAGCATCCTGCAGCCCATTGCAACACCCCCACATCCCCCCGGCACGCCCCTCTTAAGGTACTGCTGGCTCCATGATCCTTACCACTATCAACCTGAGAGCTGGGACCCTGTGCTCCACCAACTTTACAGGCTTATTTGCCCCCTTTTCCTCACCTGCAGCCCTTCCAGGGACCCCCGCACCACTTATAGTCCCATCTGTCTCTCCCTGCTGTCTCAGACTCTGTTCAAATTACACATTTAAGAACCGAAGAACAACTCTCCTTGGGAGTTAGCCGTAAATAAGGCCCCTAACTAGAACTAAATAACTTGGTGTTGTTGTTGTGAGGTCTCTGGGGGAGCCTCCAAAGCAACTCCGGTGGCCCTGTACTGCCGTCATTCCCCATAGGCGATCACCGGCCACCCGCCACATCCCTGCAGCCGCCAATGATTCTCCACAAGCAATGGCGCTGCAAAATCTGCAGCATTCTGGTTCCCTGCGTGACCCAAACGCTGGCCACAGGGATTCCCAGCCCTCAAGGGGGGTGGAGGAGGGGTGTCAGTACCTGCAGTGCCTGCACCTCTCTTGTGCATCAGGGAGCAGTAACATGACGACCTGGACTTTTGCCTTGACCCTCTCACTGGTGCAACCATCACACTCAGCTCTCCAGGGCCCTGCAATCCGAGGGGGTACCCACCGGGGGCCTAACACAACACTTATTGTCTGATCGCACCAGGGCCAACAAGGTATGCTTGACCACCTCCTTGTGACAGAACACTGGTTCCCCAGAACTCCTTGTCTGATACCTGTTGGCCGCAGGACTGGCGTCACTGTTCTTCCAGTGAGCACCTGAGGGAGGCCCAGAAACATCCCCCCCCCCTCACCATTCTGCTCAGGGTCGCTCGCACTTCTCCCGCACATGGAGGATGGAGGGGGCTTAGATCCACAGTCAAAAATCATTGCAGAGACACCTGCGGAGGCTGGGTGGAAGGGGAAGCCACAAACAGCTTGACTCTGCCCGAGAAATGGATGCCAGTGTGGAGGCGCCCCACTGCTTTCAAAGCGTGTATGGCGGGTATTGAATTTCAGGTTCTGAGAGGGCAACTGAAGCCATCATTTTACCCTTTGATCCAAATTTGCTGCCTTCAATTGGCATGATTAAGTCAGTGTTGCACCCAAACTGAGAAAAACTGCCACTTTCAGAGACAATTTGGGCCTTCAATAACACGTCACAATTTCAGGAGCTCTAGAAGTTCCCTTCAGCTCGAAAGGGGGTGCAAAGAAAAGTGTGATTGTCGTATGCACTGAAGGCTTTATGGATGGCCCTATGGCCGCCATACCACTGCTTCGTTCCCTCCCCTTCTTCCAAACCTTCCCAAGCACACTGTGCTGCATGTGCTCAGCCCCAAATTAAAGACTTCTGGGATGTTAGGGATCCGTGAACACATGCAGAAAGTGAGAACTGATGTACAGCAACTGTTTGAAATGAGCATCTCTTGCGTGGTTTTCCCCAGATTTTTTTTGCCTTTACTACTCTATTTTTGTTGAACCCTTTTTTGTTGGCTACAAGACTCTATGCATGTTATCCTTGCTAGTTAGCAATAAAGTGCTTGTGGACTTCCTTTTAAACAAAGGGAAATTGGCATATACCTAATTGGCACATTTAACTTACTTATAGGTACCTAGTATATGATAGTATATGCACCTAATGCTGTCTGAGAATCCTGAAGGAAGATTGGACCTGCTTGCCTTCAGGACCCCAGTAGTGACTGCAAGGGTCCGTTAGCTGACCTCCTGTTTGAGCTAGAGGGACACAACAAGCTTCCATAGGCATTCCTGCTTTCTAGATCACCAGACACAACTGGACCTGAATTCATCCTCTCTGCTGGCCTCTATGGCCAAGTGTTGTCCTTAGGGTCCTGGACCCCTGAATGGAGTTAGAGTGCTCACTGCATAATTGAAGGTTTCCCCAGATTCAGTGCAGAGCCGCGCAGAGACGTGCAACTCCCGAATGAGAGCCTTATCGGCCCAATGGAACAATGAGTCGGGTTAAGGTTGAGGGAATTGAGAGCTGATTCCCATAGAAACACCCTCCATTTTGGCTCATCCTATCACAAGACTTATAAGCTCTTATCAGCACCATAGTTCACTTGAAAACGGTGCATTTTGTGGTATACAAGGAGAATTGCAACACATTACTTAGTTCCTGTGCACATGCATGGATGAGAACTCTGTTCTTGTATGTATATTTGTCATCTTTTAAAAGTGTCAATCCGTAAAGTATTTTTTTCCATAAAAGACACGAAAGAGTAGATCATGGTCCTCAAATGACCTTGATTAACGTTTGCAAATGTAGCCTCCTACTGTAATGAATACCATTAGTCAATGCTGCCCAACTCAGTATCAATCCTGTGTTGTTGGTAAATACAGACTAGAAAGCTTTTCTTTTCCAGCACAAGCATGGTTTCTGACAGCATTACTTATGTTCGAGCATTTGTATATGACAGCTTGGAACACTTTGCATACCTTCTGGTGGTGTCGACCACTTCTGATCGTTTCTGAACTTTCTGAACATGGCCAATAACAGAGCACTTATAATCAGTGGCACAGGAAGAAGGCACAATCGCCTAGACCAGGACCTTCTGTTGTTCTCTGTAAAAATGTACAAACATATATTAAATACAAATGTAGGTACTCCTTTTCAAAGTAATTCGTTTAATGAAGAACACTAATTTAGTTCCATTTGCCCTGTGCTTGTAAGACACAAGGCATACTTCCCTTCTGTATAAACAACAATCTATAAAAAAAAAATACCTGTATGTTTCACTGAAAGCCATCCCCATACCACGCATTCCATCGCTAAAGGCAGAGCCTTGCTTGAGCGGATGGCCTTAAGCTCAAACATTTTAAGAGACTACGTCAAGCATTCGATTTTTATAAACATTTTCAAGACCTCAAAAAAATAATTGTGTTGCACATTTAAATCATCAGCAATTACTTCATTGAATAAGTCTAACATTAATCTGGTGGATTTAGAGTCAGCTAAAATTCTACCTGTTTTGGGCTTTGGTTAAGTGCTTTGCCTTTTTCCCCTTCATCTCTACATGGCAATTAGTATGAATGAAATGAAATTAAATGAAATGAAAGGTAGATTTATAAAGCGAGAATTGCTACCCAGGGGCGTCCAAGCGCTAGGAGCCAACAGAGGTGGCCTGGCAGAATTGCTAGCAGAGAATTAATGAGGGAGGTTGAATAGGAATGTCTTTAACTGTTATCAGTCTTGTTACGACTTTACGAAGGCTCACGACATTCCTGCAGAAAACCCTACTCTGCAACACTCAAGGGAACACCCATGCTCCTAACCCTATGCAGTGCAGGAAGATGTCCATAGTTGTAATAGACATTTAGGATTAGAAAATACTAAAATTCATCTTTGAATCACAATTTAGAAATTCAAAAATAAATCCAACTTCTAATGAATGTACTTCTATTTTCTAGCATGTGCATCTCTAAAACCTTATCTTACTTACAGGACGCAATTTAGTCACATTGCACAATATGACAGGCAGCTTGGCAACTCAGAAATTCAGTTTCTTGAACTAAAAGTTCACGATACTGCCGGACTCTGAGGCTTTGCTATCTGACCATGATCACAAATTCTCTGTTCGAGAGAGGCCAAGAATGCATTGAATAACACTAATTTGGTTCTCAACAAATTTCAGGTCCAAGTCTTGAATATTCTGAACAAAGATTCTGTTCTAAAACCTTTAAGAAGTCAGTGTGACATTGAAAAAGATAAGTCATCAATTAACAGCAATTCTTTTTACCTGCTAACTAATAAAAGAAACAACCTGTTAATGTTTTACTGTGAATTACGTTTGTTTCCAAAAAGGTGTTTGGGATATTGTACTACAAACAAAGAGGGGAGGTAGAGGTAGAGGCTAGGTTTATATGAATGTCAGCAGCCCTACATGCCAAGAACAGATGCATACTGGTAAGTAGCATATTCCGTTTGAGGCATGTGGGCTGCTGAATTCATATCTGTGCATAGACTGAATAGCAGTATCTCCTCTAGCGGCGGCCACCTGTGCCAGCTGCAGCAGTTTGGAAAAGAGTTTTGAGGACAGCCTGGCCTACAGCAGCTTGCTGTTTTGCTTGCACGTCTACACAGTAGTGTTTAGCGAAAGTGTGTATGGTGGACCAAGTGGCTGCCTTACAGATGTCTTCAAGGGGAATATTTCCTAGGAAAGCCATGGATGCCCCCATTTTCCGTGTAGAGTGTGCTCTAGGGGAGACTGTTAAAGTGCGTTTAGCTTTGAGATAACATATTTGAATGCATTTAACTATCCATCTGGCTATTCCTGACTATAGGATTAACTTTGTGTTGTGGTGCAAAAGCAACAAATAGTTGTTTTGTCTTTCTAAATGATTTAGTTCTGTCCACATAATAAAGTAGAGCTATTTTTACATCGAGTGTGTGTAACTCGATGCTCTCTCAGCTACTGATTGTGGATTCTGAAAGAATACTGGCAGTTCAATTTCTTGATTGATATGGAAATTGGATACAACTTTAGGCATGAATTTGGGGTTTGTTCTAAGAACCACCCTGTTAGCATGTACCTGCATGAAAGGTTCTTGAATTGTTAGTGCTTGTAATTTGCTCACTCTTCTGAGTGACGTAATGGCAACTAAGATGGCAACATTCCACGTTAAGAATTGTAATTCGTATGAGTGTAAAGGTTCGAAAGGAGGTCCCATGAGTCTGGTAAGCACTATGGGGCCGATTATGATCCGCCACCATAGAGAAGGAGGGACCGTCCGCAGGGGCAGCGGCGGTCCCTCCGTGCAAATTAGGATGTGACCGCCACCCTGGCGGTCACATCCTGTATTTTTATCATTGCGGCGGGTGCTGCTTGAAGCAATGAAAAAAATGTAAGTTGTGCATTTGCATGCATTTGCATTTGCATTGCTCGCGGTGCCTGCCGCTTTGTGCAGGCAAATGCAGGGGGGTACCATAGGTACCCCCCATGTGCACCCCCACCCCCCCTTCACCCCTGGTGGCCCGCAACGGGCCCCCAAACACAAATCCGTATGCCTTTACACGGCGGAAATGCCTCCGTGTAAAGGCATCTTTCTGCAGACATCCTAATATGGCTGGCGGTGTCTGATAGACACCGCCAGCCATGTTAATGCTTTTACGCCGTGGGCGGAATCCGCCCACGGCAGAGAAGCGGAGGACAGATAGTAAAACCCACCAGCCATCCTAATATGGCGGTGGGTCTTTCAAGGCTTCGCGGCAGATTTCCCGCATCAATCCGGGCAGGCGGTGGCTTCCGCCGGCCCGGTGGATGCGGGAAATCCGCAATCGTAATAGGCCCCTTTATTTAGATTCTAGACTGGGGAAGAGAGGTGTCTTGGAGGGATCACCCTCTTTAAACCCTCCATGAAGGCTTTGATTGCTGGTACTCTAAACAGCGAAAGGTGTTGCCTGTTTTGAAGGTATGCTGCTATAGCAGCAAGGTGTAGTCGAATAGAAGAGTATGCTAAGTTACTTCTTTGTAAATGCAGCAGGTAACATATAATGTTTTGTATGGAAGTGTCTAATGGGTTGATTTGGTTATTGTTGCAGTAAATAACAAATCTCTTCCATTTAGCTGCATAGCACGCTCGTGTGGTTGGTCGTCTTGCCTCCCTAATGATGTTCATGCAGTCTGGGGGCAAGTTAAGGTATCCAAACTCTACGATTTCAGGAGCCAGATCGCTAGGTTCATCTGATTGGGATCTGGGTGTCTTATTTCTCCATGGTTCTGAGTTAGAAGATGGAGAGCAAGGCAGTACTGAAAGTTCTAGGAACATTGTGTACCATGGTTGTCTCGCCCATGTGGGAGCAACTAGGATTAGTGTGAGAGTGTTGCCGCAGTTTCCGTGCCACCAGTGGGATCAGCGGTGCTGGGGGAAAAGCGTACGCAAATTTGCCTGACCAGTTCATCCATATCGCATTGCCCAGTGACAACGGATGTGGGAACCTAGCGGCAAAGTACTGGCATTTGGAGTTTTCTTTTGTGGAAAACAGGTCTACCTCTGGGTGACCCCACTCTTCGAAGAATGGCTGGAGAACTTGGGGGTGAATCTCCCATTTGTGTATTTGTTGGTTGTGCCTGCTGAGCAGGTCGGCAATCTGATTGTCCTTCCCTGGAAGGTGTTCTGCGAGGAGAAAAATGTTCTTTGGAATCGCCCATTTCCATATGCTTTGTGCCAGATGGGACAGCTGTGGAGAGTGCGTTCCTCCCTGTTTCTGGATGTAGTACATTGTGATCATGTTGTCCGTTCGGATCAACACCGTCTTGTTGTACAAGTATTTCTGAAATGCTTTTAGGGCTAGGAATATTGCTAGCAACTCTAGTTGGTTGATATGCAGCTGTTTCTGTTTGTTTGTCCAGAGCCCTTGTACTGTGCACTGAAGGAGATGGGCTCCCCAGCCTGTCAGTGATGCGTCCGCTGTTAGTA
The DNA here is from genome assembly GCF_964261635.1 of Lissotriton helveticus. Classification (NCBI taxonomy): domain Eukaryota; kingdom Metazoa; phylum Chordata; class Amphibia; order Caudata; family Salamandridae; genus Lissotriton; species Lissotriton helveticus. The sequence goes on along the minus strand of NC_136057.1, from coordinate 1,008,847,872 downwards.
CTAGTTGTGGAACCGGCTCTTGGAACAGTCGCCCCTTGGAAAGGTTTTGTGGGTTCCACCACTGCAGAGAGTCGTGAGTGCGATTGTCTACCAACACTAGGTCTTTCAGTTGTCCACGAGCCTGGTTCCATTGCCGTGCTAGGCATTCCTGTAATGGGCGCATTTGGAGTCTGGCATGGGGGACAATGAATATGCAGGAGGCCATCATGCCTATGAGCTGCATGAAGACTTGAGCTGGCAGGGAGTGTTGTGGCAGGAATTTGTGAATGAGTATCTGCATGCTGGCTATCCTTGCTGAGTTTGGATATGCTTTTGCCACTGAGGTATTTATAGTGGCTCCCAGGTATTGCTGGTACGTGGGAAGGTTGCAGATGCGATTTTGTGTAGTTGATAGAAAAGCCTAGGCTGTGTAGCAACTGCATTGTTTGGGACGTGTGTGCTGCAAACTCTTGGTACAATTTTGCTTGTATTAGCCAATTGTCCAGGTAAGGGTACACATGGACGTGTTGCCTCCTGAGATGTGCCGCCACTGTCGCTAAGCATTTTGTAAACACTCTTGGAGCCGTGGTAACCCCGAAGGGCAAAACCTTGAATTGGTAGTGTTGACCTTCTATTGTGAACCTGAGGTATTTTCTGTGGGCTGGATGGATGGGTATGTGGAAGTACGCATCCTTGAGGTCTAGTGTTGCTAGGAAGTCTCCTTGCTGTAGCAAAGGGAGCACTTGTTGTAGTGTGATCATATGGAAGTGCTCCGACAGTTTACATTGATTTGGGGGTCCGAGGTCCAATATTGGTCTGAGGGAACCGTCCTTCTTTGGAATAAGGAAGTATAGGGAGTATACTCCTGTCCCTTGTTGGTGGAAAGGGACTTGCTCCATGGCCCCCTTTTTCAGCATGCAGTTCACCTCTAGCAGGGTGATGTGTTCTGTGGACATAGGACGATGTCTCGGTGGTATGTTTGGTGGCGTAGAAGTCAGTTCTAGGCAATAACCAGACTGGATCATTTCTCTTACCCACCTGTCCATGGTAATTGCGTGCTAGACAGGTAGGAACTGCTGTAGTCTGCCTCCGACCGGTGTTAAGTGGTCTGGAGGCAGCGTAATGAAGTCACTGTTTTGTCGCAGTGGAGGCCCTGGTGTTATTGCCTCCATGCCCTCTTCCCTTATTACTGTTACCTCTGTATCCTCCCCTGGTTGTGTTCTTATTGAAGGAACCTTGTGTGTTACTTTTGTATGAGGCAGACGTTTGCGAAGCATTCCCTCGTGTATTTGCTCTGTATGAGGAGCGTCGAAAGGAGCCCCTATGTTGCAGAAATTGCAATGCACCCATAGATTTTGCGGTTTCTGTGTCCTTTTTCATTTTGTCCAAAATGGTGTCGACAGCAGGGTCAAATAGAAAATCTGGATTGACAGGTTGGTTAAGAATGGTGGACTGCACCTCATTCTTAAAACCGGAAATACGCAGCCATGCATGTCTGCGTAGCAGGACGCTAGTATTAATTGACCTAGCTGCGGTGTCTGCAGTGTCGAGCGCACATTTGATGGAGGCGTTTGATATGAACTTTCCCTCTTGGATGAGATCATTGGCTTGTGCTTTAAAAGGCTCGGGTAGGTGTGGCATAAGGCTTTCGAGCTGATCATAGTGCGCCCTGTCATAACGAGACAGTAGGGCTTGTGTATTAGCAATCCTCCATGAGTTGGAGGCTTGTGCAGCTACCCTTTTGCCTGATGCCTCTAGAATTTTTGACTCTTTGTCAGGGGGAGGTGCTTCCCCTGTTGTCTGAGAGTTGGCTCTTTTTCGTGCGTTAGCAACCACCAGAGAGTCTAGTGGCCACTGGCCCTTGATGTAAGTAGGGTCTGTGGGAGCTGGCCTATACTTTTTTTCTATTCTGGGATTGATTACCCGTGCCCTGGCTGTATCCTTAAATATGTCAGGTGCGTGTTTTAGAACTCCCTTCAGCATGGGAAGCGTTTTGACACTTTTTTCTGCAGTAGTGAATGTGTCAAACAGGAAGTCTTCCTCCACAGGGTCACTATGCATGTCCACATTGTGGAATTGTGCTGCCCTGTCTTTGAGTTGGTTGAAGACTACTGTGTCGTCTGTAGGTGACGGCTTAGTAGGATAAGTGGGTACATCAGGGATGGGATGGGTGTCATAAGGGTCTGTTGGCTCTTCCCAAGGTTCCTCTTGGTTAGGATCTTGTGGTAAATCATATTGAGGCTGTGGCTCATACCCTGTGTCCCCCTCATCGTCCCCGTGGTGAGAAGGTGAGGAAGGAGCAAAAGGTGTGGTAGGCATGATAGGTTGAAAGGGCTGAAGGGTCTTGAGGGAGAAGTCCCAAAGTCCTTTTTCTTCAGTGGAATAGGTGAATCGGGTTCAAAGTCCAAAGGCCTCTTTTTCCTATGCAGGATGGTAACTTTACCAGTCTCTGGATTAATGGATATTTTAGCTTGGTTTTCTGATGGATCTGGGTGGAATAATTCTTCCTCTACAGTCCTGAGTTTAGTGTTAGACTTTTTCGGGTCAGTAACACTTGGTTTTTCGATGACTTTTGGAGTTTTGTTGGACTTTTTCGGCTCGGGCCCTGATTTCGGGTCGACGAGTGGTTTCGGGTCGACCGGAACTTTCGGGTCGACACGTTTTTTGTGCTCTGTAGACTTCTTTGGATGAGTGTCTTTCACCGAGTCGATGTTCTTTTTTGGATCGACTGGTGTCTTAGGAGCCGTTATCTTTGGGTCGATAGGCTTGTCCGGCTTCGATACTGATTTCGGTATGGCACCGGTTGTCGAGTCGACGGTTTTCGGAACAGCAGGCTTGTTTTCGGTGCCCTTTGGCTGTGTGCCTTTGTTCGGGTCGACCAATTTTTTGGGTCGACGGTTTTTGGCTGAACGGCCTTTGTGGGGTTGACAGTCTTCTTTGGCTCAACGCTTTTTGGCTGTGCGGCCTTTTTTAGATCGACGCCCTTCGGGTCGGTGACCTTCTTTGCCTCTGGAACCTTCTTCGGGACGATGGTACTGGCCCTGGGGTTTCTGAAGGTTTCGGTTTCAGTTTCGATTTCGGAGCCGAGTCGGGAGGCGGGGCTGGCGAAAGTTTTTTATGGTCTTGGCTAAGGCCTTTTGGCGATGCCTCGACCGGAGCCTTTGGTAACGGGTTAGTTGGTGTCGGGGGTAGTGTGCTCACGATTTGCCCCGACGGGATTTCGTCGTCGGAGTCAGAGTAGTCCTCGACTTTGACGATTTCTAGGTCCGAGTCTGGGGCATCCTGTAGATCCTGGTCATCATTGAAGATGTTGTCCGGTTCCGGTGCCTGTCGCTGCATTTCTTGCCTAGCAGCCCGTCGGTTTCGTATAGTTTTTTGGGATCGAAACTGGGCGTAGGCTGGGCAGGTTTCTTCCCTATGGTCTGGGGAAAGGCACTTGTTGCATACTGAGTGTTTATCAGTATGTGGGAACTTGGAGTGGCATTGTGGGCACCTTTTAAACGGGCTTCTTTCCATCGACGGTCGGCTCACGTGGCGTCGAAAAGGCCCAACGGCCCGCGTCGACGACCGAATCGAGATGGAAGTTTGGATCGAGTAGAGAGGTACCGAACGAGAACAATACCGACGAAGTCGAAGGCCTTTTGGCCTTTAGAAACGTTTTGTTTTCGATTCCGAGTTGGAGTATAGGAGTTTGCATCCAAACCCAATGGCGGAAAAAAACAATATGAGGATGGAGAAGATGCCCATGCGCACTGTATTCCAGGGGAGGAGTCACCTATCTCGTGATACTTCGAAGACTCTTCCAAGACAACAAAGTGTAATCACCTGGACCCAACACTAGGCGGCGATCTATGCCCAGATATGAATTCAGAAGAAAGGAGGGGTTTGGCTCTGTGGGAAAGAGGGTAGGTAGGGCCTATTGTGACACCGAAAAGAAGGGGATTTACCTATGCCTCTTGTAAGCACAATTATACCAACATTAATGTTCAGCAAAGAGAAAACCACATCAATTAGTTAACTCAGACATTTAATTTATGTCATTTGCTTTTGAAATTTGTCTGTTTTGGTTTTTTTTAAAAACAAGGAAAGATGCATAATCAACTTCACATTGAGCAAAACATAATTTTTGCAAGGGAAAAGCAAGAAAAACAAACAATGTATACAATTAATGAATAGAAACAAGTGAAAATGTGCATACAAATTGTATCAGTGATCAACAGTTATCTCAACAGTTATCTCAAAAACAGTGAAAAACAGTGAGGAAAAACAGTATCATCAAGTCATATGCAAATTATGAATTAAGGGGTTAAGTCTTATTCACTACCAGCCCGACTTCCTGTCACAATGTTATTGCTAGAGTTCATTTTATGTAAAAACAGGAATGGGAACCCAAAAATCAATTTGGACAAACACAATGACTTATTGCCGAACTCTAGCAATAACATTGTGACAGGAAGTCGGGTGTGTAGTGAGTCTGCTGGCACGTGATTGGCTGATGGGCCTGGCCCAGGAGTGCCTGGGCCTGCTGGTGGATGGACTGTCTGTTTTGAGTAGGACGGGGTCTGCAGGGCCCCGGAGGAGGGGGTCTGAGTCAGCCGTAGATGAAAGGCCCCCATCTGCTGTTAGGGAGGGGAGGAAAGAGCGTCTGGTGGAACCAGGCTGTGCCTGTCGGCCAACCCCTGATGGCTCTCCCTCCTGCTGGCCCACTGTCACCTCTGACCTGAGGCTGACAGGAGAGGGAAACCAGATACACCCAGGGCTAAGGGGCTCGCTTACACAAAGACTTCAAAAGACTTCAAAGCCTTTTCTGTGTTTAAGAAGGGGCTGTGTTCCCTTCCAATTTGTTCTTGTCTTGTTCTGTTGCTGACCTGAATCTACCCGAGGCGGGCGCTGCCCAGCCCCTGGAGGCTGGAGGACTTCTGGGGGACCCCTCTGCCCTGCAAAGGGCTGATGGGGGACTCTGCCCAGCCCCTGGATGCCCTGATGGACTGCTGGGGGACTCTTCCTGACTGTCCCCCTGCCTGCTGCATTTCTTGGAAGACTTTGCTGGTCAATAGCGCTTAGGAGCGCTTTATTTGCCTTTCCTAGCGCTTGGGAGCGCTTTGCCTATTTTTCTAGCGCTTTATTGCCCCCAAGCGCTGGAGAGCGCTTTATTTGTATTTACAGCGCTACTTGGCCCCAAACGCTTAATAGCGCTTCAACTTTTATTGGGTTTGGTTTTGTATCGAGGGTGCCACCCCTCGGATCATGGTTCCCCGCCTGCCTGCCTAAAAAGGAGGGCCGCTGCGCTGCCCGCAGCGACCCGGAAGTGGTCGGCCGGCCGGCCGGCCAATCCCAGCGCGGCCGGCCGGAAGTCCCGCACCCGCAGTCGGCGGGGAGAAGAAAGGAAGGCGCGGGAGATGGCGGCGGTTGACGGGGCTCCTCTCGGCTGAGGGAGCCCCAGGGAGACGAGGCGACCGGTTGGCAGGGCTCCCGTGTGCCGAGGGAGCCCTGCAGAGAGGAGAAGACTCGTGGTCTGATGCTGGGGGCTCCCGTGTGCGGAGGGAGCCCCGGCGAGGAAGAGAGAAGGCCGGCGCGAGGCTCCCCGCATGGAGGGAGAGCCTCGAGGAAGCAAAGACCTGCCGTTGCCCCGCCCGCGAGGGGCTGCCGGTGAGTCTGGGCAGAGTGGGGCAGAAGAGAGGAGGGGCGCCGGGGCACGGTGACAGTGTCCGCCCCCGCAGTGGCGCGAGCTCGCGCCTGCTGCCAGTGCGAAGCCCCGAGGGCTTCAAGGGCGGCCCCAGTTGGTAGTGGGTCGCCCCAGCGTTTTGCGAGCCCAGAGAGGCTCAAGGGGCCTCATCTTGTTGGACGAGCCCCGAGGCTCGTAGGGGCATAATTGACTTTGGTGCATCTAGGGCGGCCCCAGTTGGCAGTGGGTCGCCCCAACGTGTGTGAGCCCAGAGAAGCTCAGAGGGGCCATATTTTGTTTAAGAGCCAGATGGCTCCAACGCCCCCCCAGCTGTTTCAGAGCCTGTGTGGCTCCAACCTTTTGCGCAGTTCGTTCTAGGGCCAGTGAGGGCCCCGGCGCAGTTTTGAATCTCCAGCTGCCCAGCAATTAGTGGGCAGCTGCACCGTTTAGGCAATTTCAGGAGAGAGTCCCTGTGTGGGACAGCGAGGGCACAGTGGTGCCCGGCCTTCCCAGCTGCGCAGCACTTAGTGCCAGCTGCAGCGTTTAGGCCCTTGTGTGTGTTCCCAGGTGCCCAGCAAGTAGTGGGCACCTGCTACGTTTAGGCCCCTGACATTGAGACTCAGGGCGTGCTAGCCCCAACAAGGCCAGTTGGCCTAGGGCCTGCCACAGGTGGTGGCTTATGTAGGTTGTGCGCAATTGTATGGTTCTTGCACCTCTGAATGTGATTTCTTGCATCATGTCTTATTCCTGCACCTCTGAATGTTTGTAGACATCATGTGACTTTTGCGCTACTGTATTATTCTGGTACCTCTGAATGTATTTTTATTTCATCATGTGCTTTATTCTTAACACCGCTGAATGTGTAGGTTTATGCATTATGTGTTTTTCTTTATTACTCCTCTGAATGTATATTTATGCATCATGGGTAATGCGTTCTTTCTTAGACCCCTAAATGCTGTGTGATACTTAGGTGCTTTTCCTTTACTACTCCTCTGAATGTGTTTCATACATCATGGGTAATGTGTTCTTGCTTAGACCCCTAAATGCTGTGTGATACTTAGGTGGTTGTTCTTTTTAGTACAGGTGGTCCTAGTGAGGTCCTGGTCCCCTGCGTGACAGTCTCCTAAGGGGTTTAGGGTTGCGTAGGTGGTACTTACCTGTTCCCAGTAGTTGCTGGAGGTGATCTATAACTGTTACTTTGTGCTACAGTGAAGTTTATATACTTTTATTCTAATTACTGACAAGTATTTCTATATCTGCAAAGTGTTGATTCAGACAGTGGCCCATGTGGCCCTGTCTTGTAAATAATCCCTTGTGAATATTGCCGTGCCAGTTGGCACAATGTACATGTGTGGTTTCTATCTGATATGTTTTGACAATACAAAAGTTATTTTAATATAACCTGGTGTGGAGTCTCTTTTGTGGTGTACCTAGTATGTTGTTGCTGTTGTGCGCTGACGCAAATGCTTTACACATCGCCTCCGAGTTTAGCCTAGACTGCTCGTGCCAAGCTACCTAGAGGGTGAGCAGGGGTTATCTTGGCGTGTGACTTCCTTGCCCTGACTAGAACGGTGGTTTCTGCCTGGCTTTGGCATCAGCCTTAGCCTACCAGAAATAGCCGGTTCTAACACCTATGCTTCCAGGGCTTTATCTCCAGCTGAGGAGAGGTTCTCAGTGATCTAAAGGGAAACGTTGGCTGTTGTTTGGGGCCTGGAACATTTTAGATGTTTTGTGTGGGGTTTGCATGTGGATGTAAGGTGTGATCATAAACCATTGGTAAAGGTCCTTTCCCCTGAGGGTTTATTAACCCCTCCTGTGCTCATGACGAGCTCAGTTCGTCATGACCGCGCCGGTTTAATGGAACGCTCGCATGCTGGGCTGATAGCTCTGCTGTGCTGAGCGTTCCATTGAAACGGGCACGGTCTTGATGAGTTCAGCTCGTTATGAGCACCGGAGCGCTGTGGCTCATGACGAGCTGAGCTCGTCATGAGCACCGGGGGGCTGTGCGCGCCACCCCGTCCCCCAGCACAGCAGGGGAATAGCCCCAGCAGTGAAGGGGTTAAATGCTACTCCAAGGATTGCCAGAATATCGGTCAGGTTGTTAGATTATCCTTATACACTTTCTTATATTCCTGGTGTTAAAAATCAGGTAGCGGACTGTTTGAGCAGATTACCCTTGCCACTAATGTCTTCAACTGAGAATTGGGATGACCTACAGGTTGCTGCTGTTGATTTTAAAAATGAAGATAACTCCTTGAGTCCACAAGAATGGGAAGAGAGTGTAGGTAAAGATGAGCTTCTTGTCAAGGTTAAGAATTGTATTGTGAATGGATGGCCAGGGAAAGGCACATTGAATGAGGAGGTAAAGCAATTCTGGGAGGTACGTAATGAATTGTCTCTTAAGGATTGCAATATTTTGCGTGGTGGGAAGATTGTTCCACCAAAGGAATTAAGAGAAAGAGTGATTCAACTGTGTCATGAAGGGTACCTTGGTATAGTAAAGACTAAAAAATGCCTGAGAGAACTATACTGGTGGCCAGGGGTTGATTCAGAAGTTGAGAGAGCAGTTAGAACATGTTCTGCTTGTTTAAATTCTGATAAGTCTCAGAAGGTTAGTACACCTCCCTTATGTCCTATTCAGTGTCCGGATATGCCTTGGGAAACTTTAGGTTTTGATATCACAGGACCTATTTCAAAGGATGGTGGCAATTTGCATATCTTGGTCGCTGTGGATTATTTCTCAAAATGGCCTGAGATTAAGATTGTTGACAGAGCTGATTCAGAAAGTGTTTTGGAGTTCATGGATTAATTATTCCAGAGAGAAGGTTTACCTAAAAGCATTATTACAGATAATGGTGTTCAGTTCAAGTGCCATAGGATGGAAGAGTACTTAAAACGTAATGGTATTTTTCATAGGGTGTTGTCTCGTCGTATTTTTCATAGGGTTTTGTTGCATCAAGAAAAGTATAAGAAACGGTTTGACTCCAAGCATAATACTAACATTGTGATTTTGGAAGTTGGAGATGTAGTAAGAGTAAAGTTACCGTTTAAAGTAAGGAAGGGTCAGAATACATTTTCTATTCCGTTAAAGGTGATGGAGGTTTTTAAGAATTCTGCCAGATTATCTGATGGTAAAGTGTGGCATTTAGGTAGGATTGTTAAAAGCAGGGAAAATTTGGATGAGGCCCATAGGAATCAATGTCAATTACCGAATCGGTAAATACAGATTCTGTAAAAATACCGAATTTGCAAGGGGGACAGGGTGTCACTTTGACACCCTGTTGCACCCCTGATTCTGGCTTGTGTGCCATGGTAAATAACGATTCGGTAAGGGCCTGTGGCACTGATTACAGTGCCACCTACATGTAGATTTACCGATTCGGTAAATATACCGATTCGGTATTTTACCGAATCGGTAAATTTACAGAATCGGTAAATATACCGATTTGTCACATTTTCAGGCCCCTACATTTCCATCTGCAAATACCGGTGGGTAACGGCCGAAATCGGCCGTTACCGACCGGTATTTGCCTTCCTACATCTGGCCCTATATTACTAAAAAATGTTTTTTTTTGTTTTTGTTTTCTCTGTTTATGTTGGTAGGGGGTGGTGTTTTGTTTAAGAGAAATCTTAAAAGCAATCTAGAAATCTTAAAAGCAATCTTTAGATCATCTTGACTATTCTTGTTAGGATGAATGTTTTTTTTTTCACATAATACTGTTGTTAGAACAATATGTTATTTTTTCACATTGTATAGTATTTATATTGTATGAACTTTCAATTGTCAAAGGAAGGAGATGTGTTGTGTTTTGCACTGGCGCTTTAATTGTCACGAGCTGCCTCGTGTCTTATCACTGATGACACATGGATGTTCCATGTGTCATCGGTGATCAGTTGGAGCAGCAACAGATTGTAGCAGCAGCTGTGCCGAGTTGCTTAAGCGATGTTGGCCTGATATCTTTGTACTTTAATAAACCTACTTTGGAAACTTACTGATTCCGGACATATTTACACAACAGTATCACACAATAATCGAAAGATTCGAAGAAAACCTGCCCAGGGAGTCGGTGTGTAGGATACAGCGTGTTTCCACTGTTATCGCTCAATAAGAAAACAAAAATTCCTAGAGACCCTTCACTCACCAGGGTTGCCCCTTGGTGGCATGCTCCATAAGTGAGATTCATGCCAATCCTATACGGATCAAGGCATGCTGCGACTTGGCGATTACATAGGAGCACTTGTTGTTGTATTAAATAATAATCTATTATAATTATTTAATACACCAATAAGTGCTCCTGCGTAATCAGAGCACATATTGTTGTGCTATATTATAATCAGATTCAAAATGCTTTATTCGGTATATATATGTATATGACCATATAGCAACAAAACAGCAAAACATAAAATAGTACATATACAAAATATATTCAGCCCATGAATATCAACAACAATTCCTAAATCATCAAATGCCAATACATAATAAAGTGCAATTTATCTTTATAAAGCATGTGCAAAATTTGCAGTAAAATGACACATGCTAACAATTAATAGAAATATGTGCAAAATTAGCATTCGGAAAGTGCAATAGTCGTCTTTTAGTTTATGTGCAAAACTAGCAATGATAAAGTGCATAGGAATTGGGACACCGATTAAAAAGATTAAAATACAAAATTCACAGTGTCACTAGTGCGCCGAGAATAAAATAGACTTAAAGCACAAATCTAAAATTCATAATGTCACTAGTGCACTAAACACATAGTATGGCAGGGGGAGTTATTGTCTTTCCCTGTTATAATAACATAAGACATTTAGTACAGTTTGTTCATAAAATCATCGATTTCCGTGCAGATATACATTTTAAAATGTATGTTGCTACGCAAAAACATATATCTGGGCTCTGCAGGTTAAACATTATCTGCATGGCTATCTTAGTGCATCATAGTTTATTAGATAAAAGGATGGGTTTTAAATAAAATTTCCTTAATGAAATATAAAATTTGCAAAACAACATATAATGACAGCTACTCTGTTTGGATATACCGTCACAAGGGCAGGGAAAGGTGCTGTGCTGGTTAATCAGAGGGAATGCCACTAAATGGTGCACAATGCCCAGGCGTAAGTGAGTTAATACAAAACGGTGTAGGCTTTTTGTAACTGATGTTAGGTATAATTGAAAGCCTTCGCTTACGCTATACTCCTGATGAAGGGTAAAAGTTCTTGGTTTCGCGCATTCGATGGATCTAATATTTTCCATATGTTTTAAAAAGGATACTGCAAGCTCTTTTTTGGATACACAGGCCACCGACTCAGGTTCATGAAAAGCATCGATTTCGTAGAGTGTTTTATACCAATATTTGATATGGCCAAGCCATGGTATACGTGAACAATAATCGAGCCTTAAACAGTCAGTTATCACGTCCTGGGTAAATTTAGTTTCCGTTTTTGACCAGATTGATCGCCATAGGGCCAATGGGCGCAGAGCTGTTAGATCCTTGACATGATTTACGCCCACTTCCCTATGGATTATCACAGAGGAGGCTGAGGCCGGGGCACATAGCAAGCGTTTCAGAAATGAGTTCTCCTCATTCTGAATTAGCTTGTCACTTTGAGTATTGTAACCCCAGACGGTAACAGAATTTTTTGACGGTTTCTAATTTATCCCCATCGAAATAGAAAGTCCTGTTTTTCCTAGTCTTCTTCCCGCATGACATTACGAATGTTTTACCTTTATTTATTATCAATTTCCTGCTATTTATGAAGGTCTGAAATTTATTAATAAGGCATTGCAGGCCATTTTGGGTACGAGACAGGAGGACCGCGTCATCCGCGTACAGCAGTATTGGAATGGGGTTGCCATTAATAGTAGGGGCATCTGCTGGAATAAATCTAAGGGTTTGGTTAATTTGGTTTATAAATAAAGAAAATAAAAGGGGTGCCAAAACACATCCTTGCCGAATGCCTCTATTAATCTTAAAAAAGGGGGCACATTCACCAGCTCTACCAAATCTGACTTTACTAGACAAATTTTCGTAAAGTCTCGCCAAAAAGTGGATGATCTCGGCTGGTGCTCCCATATCTAATAAAACTGACCATAAAAGAGAATGTTCAACTAAATCAAAAGCAAAACTCAAATCAGCAAAACATAAAAATAGGTTACCTTCTTTAGCTTTTGTATATTTGCTAGCAATAAGCTCGAGGTTTACGCACTGCTCCATCGTTCCCAACCCCCTTCTGAATCCGTACTGCACTGGTGATAAAATAGCGTTTTCTTCAACCCAGGTTTCCAATCTCTCTAAGAGGACTCTACTGAGAACCTTAATTGACGAGTCCAGAAGGGAGATGGGACGATAATTGCATGCCTCTGACCTCGAGCCTTTCTTAAATAGGGGAACAATGATCGACTATAACCCATTTTCAGCAGCAGCATTGAATAAACGTGTCAATAGGGGTGCCCATAGATCCATTTCGTGCTTATAGAGGTCCACTGGTACCCCGTCGGGGCCCGGGGCTTTACCACCCTTGCTTTTTCTAAGTCCCTCATATACCTCATTCAAGCTGATATTTAACTGCATTCTCTGCCATTTCGATTTATTTTCTTTGATTGTATCTAAAATTAACCCATCTGAATTAAAAATCCTAGAAAAATGAGCTATCCAGGTGCTACAACTTACATGGGAGATTATTTCGGGAATATTTTCATTTTTTTAAAAAAGGACAATTGATTGTTTCCCAAAATAACTTGTGATTTTTAGTAGATGCCGCCATATCCAGGTTAGACCATGTCTCGTCTTGTAGCTCCTTTTTTCGCCTAGCTAACGAGGTCTTATAGTTGTGGCGATCTTCCCTGATTTTTACTATATCTCTGGGCTTAACATCTAAGGCCCCTTTTAATTTAGTTAATGCCTGAGCAGAGTTTTTGTCAAACCAAACCACCTTGGTTTTCCTCGGCCTCCGGCTCCTAGCAGTCAATAAGTCCTCAATTACCACATTTATTTTTAAAAAGTTAGTAAGGAGACTAGCAGGAATCACCTCAACACCTAGACAGTAGATTACTTCTGCAGCACATTTATAGTGAACATCCACCATGAGTTGGTCGGGGTTAGTGTTGGCCCATTTTATTCTCATGCCATTCGGTCTTTCGGCTGTAATCCCTTGAATATATCTCCCGTCGGTATAGGTTTTACGCCCCCAACCATATAATGTAAGTGAAATGCTGTTGTGATCACTCACAGTTTGCTCAACCTCCCATAAATTAGAGTAGGCAGAGTCACAGGACACGAGAACATGGTCAATGTTAGAATGGGCATCCCTTCCTTTGAATGATGGACATTCTCTGTTGTCGCTATTTTTTGTACAATCCAACAACTCCAAGTCCATTTTCGCAACTAAGTTGTTTAATGCATTTCCGAAAAAAGTATGAGGAAATGATTGTATGGAGTGCCGTCTCTACTATCCTGCTCACCTAGATGACCGCAAATCCCTTTTTGTGCATATTTACAAGCTTGTATATTGAAGTCTCCTGCCCAGACGATAACTGGTAGATCTCTGGATTGCGATAAGGTTCTTTCAATTTCCCTCCCTATGTCTTGTATTATCAGTTCCTGATTAGCTCCCAAAATGTTATTATAAAAATGTATTATAACCAGGTCCCTACCTTTTCCATGTTCTAGACGCAATATCTGTGCGTACGGGGCAACCTCAGAGCAACTCCCAAATTTAAACTCAGTGAGCTTGGTTGATACCAAAGTTAAAAGCCCACCTTTTGCCCTACCCGCTACGGGTGTTGCTGCAGCTAGATGATATGATATTTACCCCTCCACATGAATTTGTTCTCTAAACCATGTCTCCTGTAGACAGATTATATCGTACCCTCGGGTAATAAAGCTCTTCCAGAATGGGGTAGTAAGTTTTCCAGCAATACCCGCAATATTCCATGTGGTGATGTTGAGACCTTCATCGTTAGTGTTATATGGAATAGTGTGGGGTTGGACTTTTGCTGAACTGTCCATTGAACTGGCATCTATAGCTGGAATTGTATCACATTGGACTGTCGTTACAGATGTATACATGCCACCTCTCACTGATCCCTCATCAGTATCCACATCAGCTTTATTTAATCCGGCCGCCTCAGGGTCGGTTTCAGATCTAAACAAAGTCTCCTTGGAGGGGGCTGTGCGTCCCTGAAGGACCTTTCCCTTACTATCCATTTTTTCAATATCTACATACAAGAATTCGGGTTGATCACTAAGTCAATCTATCTCGTCTATCGGGTCGAATGCCTGAAATCTGTTGTAAGTGGGAATTAGAAAGTTGTCCCTGTACTTAGGTAAGGTAGTAAAGTTATGGGCTATGTTATGGTAGTCAACTCTGGGATGATCAATCATTCGCACTTTATGTTGCTTGCCTGACTGGCCCCTATAAAAATAATCTAACAGGAGTAGAGTAGTATTATATTCCCAATTGGAGGGCAATGGCGCATTTAAAATTGAGTCCCTGGCCCATTCTGGTGTTCTGAAATTGATAACGATACAATCGCCATCAATTTCCTTTTTACTGGGACACAACCAGCCCACTCTCTGAACCATTACTATCTGATTCGCCCCGTGCAAGGGGAAACCACAGTTTCTAGAAAGCCAGTGTAATGTTTCGTTTTTGAGCGTTACTTGATTTTCAAATTGAGTGGGCTTTAGTTTTGGAACATTAGCAAGAATCGCTACGTAAGCACTGCTTTCAGGGGGTAAATTTATAACCGCAGGAATTACATTACATGTTTTTTGCACAGGGACTGCCCTACTTGAATTAATAAGTTCTGGGCTAACTTTCTTGGGCTTTTCTGCAGTAACTATTTGCCCCGTATTTATTGTAGGGCCATTAGGTTCTACTTTTTCCGGGATAATGACTGTGCCAGTTGGTGCGGTACGATTGTTTACTCTCAGTCCACCATTATCCGGTTTGTTTAGGGGTTTATACTTGGGGGCCTTTTCCTGGGCTGGCTTAACTGGTATATTCATGTTTTCCAGCATGTCTGAGTGGGCTATACCAAGCCTTTCTAAGTTTCCTACCTTATCTACTAGGACCTTTAATCTTTCCTCTATCAGTAAGGTAAGTGACTTCACTAACTGCTCAAGTTGGATCATAAGGTCTGCTACAATAAGGGATAATGTTTCCTGTTGAATGGGGCACCTATCTTCATTGGGCTGCGAGTCAGAACTATTATGTGGCTTACTCTTCTCACCCTTTTGTTTCATAAGAAGGGGTACTATTTTCTTCTGTTACCCCTTGGTTTCCCCCGGAATTTATGTGCAATCAGCAATTTTCTACTAGGTGTATTCACATTATCTGTCTTATCTGGTAAGTTAATATTGACATTACTGCATTCATCCAACCCCTCCAGATCATCAGATACATTAATTAAAATAGGTGACTCCTCATCTGTTCGCATATTGGGAGTCACTGACAATCTGCTTTCCCGACGTGGAAAGTCAATGGGGGGTGATTGTTGCGGTATACTGGCACAATTGTGATTTTTCCCTGGAAAGTATGCGTATGATTCCATAAGAATGGAGTCCTGTGAATACGCTGTTGTTGCAGATGTATTTACATGAGTATTCCTATCTTGGGTGGGTAGATTTGGAAAGCACAAACTTGATGGTAATGACAAACGCCTCTCTGTACTTCCTATTGCTGTAACAACGACCCCGATAGTTTTTTGTAGCATTCTATCTATCGCCGTCAGGCTTGGTAGAGGAATGTTAGCTTGTTATTTTTTCCTCGATGTTGAGCGAGTTGACATAGGGGTATTTATGCCCATTTTAGACCTTGTCGCCATTAGTGTACGTGTAGTGCTGTCAACTAAGTACAGTCTGGTATTTTCGATGCAGTTTACCTGGTGCAAGAGTCCCGAGTGAAGCAGCATAGAGTGGTGGCCCAGCCCTGCCTCCTCCTGCCCCGGACAGCCACAGACGGCCCGGGCTTTGCCCGGCGTGTCCCGCGCGCGTCCACGCGGGACGAGGTAGCAAACGGTGCTTTATGCGCCTCCTGGCGCAGGATGATGAGGGGGCGGCGTCCTGAGTTTGGGGCTGCTGGGTGATGTAGTCCTGACCGGCGGAGCGAAGCCCGGCCAGTCAGGAAGCAGTGGAGGCAGGTCGCTCGGCGGAGCAAAGCCCGGCCGCTACACAGAGCAGGAAGCTGTTTGACGCCTCAGCGGAGCTAGGTGAGCTCAGCCGGCGTGGAATCCCCCTTAGTGCTGACAATCAATCAATCAATTATTATTATTTAACACACCAGCAAGTGCTCCTGCGTAATCGTCAAGTCGCAGCACGTCTCGATCTGTAGAGGATTAGGATGAACCCCAATGATGAAGCATGCCAACAAAGGGCAACCTGGTGGGACATAGGTGTGCCAGAAGGCGTTTGATAGCCTGAAGGAGGCCCTGTGCACAGCAGCAGCGCTCACGGAAGCTGACTTCTCCAAGGAATTTCAAGTCCAGACAGATGCTACAGAACCTTAATCTTTTCAATTGTTTTACAATTTTGACTATTAATGGCTATGGCTTAATGCGTTTTTGAATCATTTTAAAGTCCAGTTACTGAAAAATGGGCCTAGGCCCCCGTAGCAAGTGGCCAGAATTGTGGCTAGCCAAACTTTTTCAGTCTTAGCTCGCAGCCTGTGTTTTTTGGCACCTGCCTTTGCTTTTCAGGAGGCAAAGCCGCTCAATCAATGTCAGTTCTTCCATCCTGAAGAAAGACGCCGTTGGCGGGAGAGAGCCTGATCCTGGTCCACTGTAGTGCAGCGAGTGTTCCAAGCCGAGAAAAAGCTGGGCCGAGTGCGGAGGAGGCTGGGGCGGCAAGGGCTGATCTGTGAGGCCAGAGGAAGCACTGGTTGCTTGTTTCAGCCTAAAAAGATCCCCCCCGAAGGGGGTCTAAGGTCTTTGCCAGGGCAAGAAAGGTCCCCCTATAGTCCTTTCTGTGTCCGTGCACATGAATGCAGGTGAGAGTAAGCTTTACCTCTACCCATTCAGAAGCATATTTCTGCCCTATTATTTTAGGGTTCAAAACAGCTAATCACACCGGTGGGGACCACTCCTGTAGACACACATTCATCAAGGTTTAGGTCCTGTGATACCACATACCGCTGCCGGTGCGGTCCTGTGCACTCAGGAGTGCTTCCCATCATGTGCGATTAGTTGGCTTGAACACTAAAATAAAAGGGTAGAAATAAACTACTGGATGGGTAGAGGTAAGACCTACTCTTTCCTGCATGTACATACATAAACGCAGGACGGAATGTAAGGGTACATGTATTGCCCAGACAAAGGCCCTAGATGCCCTTCGGGGAGATCTTTTTTGTGGCGAAAAGTGTTGGCAGACGATGTTTATAATGGATGTTTGAGACATTAACTCACAATAACATCCAGTTTTATATTTTAATCCTACCCTGTCTATCCACTGACTAAAAAGAATACCTTGAGTTTACACAGAGGTAGTTTTAGAAATATATCTGGACCCCTTATAAGACGAGAAGAATTTATTCTGTTCTCCCTACTTCAGAGGTTGAGACCTCCATGTTTGTACTATCTCAGCGTGGTGGGGCGGACTGGCAATGATGAAGCACGGCACGAGGAAGTGGCTGTGGCCTTTCCGTCACAAAAATATTGGTTTTGTGTTCCCATTGGTAAAGTCTTCTTTGTGGTTAGGTTAAAATAATACTAGGCTACTGTACCTTTTTATTGTTTTTTAGCTGAGCCCTGTCCTCCTGCAGGACTGTAAGTAGTGAGGCGGTGCTTTTCTGCTATTAGCCATCACACCGAGACCCTTGTGGAACTATTGGGCATTTTTTTTTGTCCTCATCTCACCTTTCAAGCCTCTGCGGGTCTTATGAAGCCGCCTTCATAATCTGTGGGCCCCACGGCTTACCGCACTCGCTTGGGTCGTCCGACCGATCCCCATCTTTGTAAGGGACCCTGGTGTAATCATTGGACCATTTATATTAAGTTAGTCTTAGATTCTTGCCCCAGTTCACAAAGGGGTGCCAGATGTTCATTGTCTTGTCCTCCGCACAATCATAGTCTAAGCGGGCCATAGAAAATGCGGCTTTAAGCCAATCCTCTCTTTGCGGCGGTAAAGGGTCCCTCCACTTCCTGCACACCTCCCTTCTGGCCTGCAGGATCAAATAAAGTAATAGCCCTCTGGCCTTCTGGGGGAGGGTTTGACTGAGACCGCCATCGTCTCTGAAAAACACCAATGGCATGTTGATCACTATGTTTGTGTTCAAAATGTCTCGAATGTTGTCTCCCACCTCAGTCCAAACTTTTTCAAGAGCTGGACACTCAAAGAATATTTGTAAGTCGCTTGCGAGAGGTGTCCCACATCTAGGGCATTTGGGAGCTGGATCTGGGGCGAACTTTGCGATTTTCGCTGGGGTGTAATAGAGTCTATTTATCACAAAAAAATGATTTTTCTTTAAACAAGCAGGCTTAACATATTTGTACAGGATCAATAGGGATGGCTCGTACAATTACTCTATTAACTGCCCGAGGGGGGTTCCCACCCATACTGACGCTAAGGGGGGTATCTCGTGATCCTCCATCCCCAACAGACTATTATACCAGACAGAGATTTCTTTATTCATTGGGAGGATGGATTGCCACGAAGCTTCAATCTCTCTATTCCCTCTGATCTCCCCTTTTGCTGCCTCATACCAAGATGTTAGCTGTATATATTTGAATCTTGAGAGCCCTGGCCCGATCTTTGCCCTCAGGTACTCCCATGGATGTACCCCCCCCCCGGGGTCTAACAGTTCAGACCAGACTGTGATGCCTGCCCTCCTTATCGGCAATGCCAAACTGTCCTGTAGGCAGTCCGGCGTTTCCGGCGCATCCCAAACCGGGGCATTGTCAGAGTAGTACCCAATGCCCCAGCACCTTCTAAGTCTATACCATAACTCCAAGGCTGCCCTCAGTACCTTCAGACGCACCCGCTTGAAAAATCTGGGCGAGCCAAACTTGTACAGAAAAGCCTCGCCGTCTCCACCCCCTTCTACTCGCACCATTTCACCCAGCAACCTCCCCCAGGCAGACTCGCCCGGTTTAACCAGAAGCATCCGTATGCTTTTAAACTGAAAAGCTGCAGCCTATAGCCTAACATCAGGTAGGGCTAACCCGCCTTTTTTTAACCTGCGTCCTAGTTTTTTCCACGCCAGGCGGACTCCCTTATTGCCCCAAATGAAGCTCCCAATCTTACTCTGGATCTTCATTAAACTTTTTTTATGGAATGTTAATGGGACAGAGGAGAACAGGTATGTCAGCTTGGGTAGAATGACCATCTTTACCAATTCCTTTACTACAGCCTATAGCCTAACATCAGGTAGGGCTAACCCGCCTTTTTTTAACCTGCGTCTTAGTTTTTTCCACGCCAGGCGGACTCCCTTATTGCCCCAAATGAAGCTCCCAATCTTACTCTGGATCTTCATTAAACTTTTTTTATGGAATGTTAATGGGACAGAGGAGAAAAGGTATGTCAGCATGGGTAGAATGACCATCTTTACCAATTCCTTTACTACAAAGATCCCTAGGTATCTCAGTTCTTCACTTACTCTTCCTGGCCACTCTAAATTCCAACACATCACCTCTGTCATGGTCTTATTGACAAGAAACCCGGATAAGGACCCAAACTCACTCATGCACTCCTCCACCCTAGGGATTGCTGTCTCTGGATCGCTTGTGTACAGTATTAAGTCTTCGGCATACAAAGCTAACTTGGAGCTGTATTGTTCTGATCTAAATGGATGGATTGTATCACCCAGTCTCAACATCTGCGCCAAGGGCTCCACATATAGGTTAAATAGGAGGGGCGAGATCGGGCACCCCTGCCTAGTTCCTCTCTGGATGTTAAAACTCGCCGTGAGGAGCCCGTTTAACAAAATTCGAGCAGAGGCACCCTGATAACAGTTCCGCAGGGTTTGTATGAAAATTGGACCAAACCCCATAGCCCTCAAAACCTCCCAAAGGAACACCCAGCAGACTCTATCAAAGGCCTTTGCCGCGTCTAAAGCGACTACGGCCAAGGGCTCTGTTTTCTGAACGGCCAGGTCTATATTGCCTATCAAGAGCTGCGTCTGTTCCTGTATATGTCTCCCTGCGACAAACCCTTTCTGATCCATGTGTATTAACTTCGGGCTCAGTTTACCAATCTCCCTGGCAAAATGCCCATGAAGATCTTATAATCGGCATTTAGCAGGGAGATTGGACGGTAAGAGTCTGCCTTCTTTGGGTCCTTGCCCGGTTTTAAAATCAATACAATTATTGCCTCCTTCCATGTGTTGGGGACCTTCCCATTTAAGCTGTATATTAAGTTGAAAGTGTCCCCCAAGATATCTAATAGCTCCGCATTAAGGAGCTTATATATTTCACTTGGGAGTGCATCTGAGCCTGCCGCCTTATTATTTTTCAATTTCTTAATCTGTGCTTCTATCTCCTCCAGGGTAAAGGGGGCCTCTAACTTATTTTTACTATCTTCTGAGAGTACGGGAAGCTGTTTATCCATAAGGAATAACTGGATCGAGCTCGGCGGGGGGGCCACATCTTCTCTATACAGCTCTGAGAAGATGGGGAGGAGACAGGACTGCAAATCCTCATTCTTATTTGAGGCGTCCCCGTTAGTGTTAATGATGAGTTCCCTTATATCGTTCCTGGCGCGATCAGTCCTGGCTTTCCACGCCAAAAGGGTGCCGGCCTTCTCTCCATATTCATAGTTCTGCATCCTTCTGGTGATCCACTGTGCCCTACATTTAGCTTCTAAGATTCCTCTGTACTCAGCTCTTGTCTCTTCCAACTTCTTCATGATGTGAGTAAATTGCTCCGGGGCCCCACTACTGGCACCGTCTCTTTCTTTCTCCAAACCACTTATCCTACCCTCAACCCCCTTCAGTGCCTCAGCTTCAATCCTATTTTTGTAGCATATAATTCCATGTAGTTTCCCCCTTAACCATGCCTTATATGCATCCCAGACTATATCTGATGTTGTGGAATCTGAGTTTAGATAGAAAAATTCCTTATTGGGGGCCTGAACAGCTGCAATCACCTCGGGGTCTGGTAACTTAGCCCTGTTTAAAGTCCACCTTGGCTTTTGCCGCTGTGCCTCCTTCCTCATATAGATTAATTGCAAAGGGGCATGGTCTGAAAGGTGACTCAGGAGAACTGTTATCTCTCCTAGATTTACCATTGACCCTCTATCAGTAAAGATATAGTCAATCCTTGAGGAATGGTGATGTTTTTTACTGAAAAAGGTAAAACCCTGCTGGTCCCCTTTTTTCCCCCTCCATATATCAACTAGATCCATGTCGTGTATCATGTTGATTAAAGCCCGACGTACCTTTACTGCCCCTTTATAATGACCCAAATTAGATCTATATTTGAGTGGGTCCAGTAATACATTGAAATCTCCACCAATCACATATGGTGGAGGTTCCAACATCAACACAGCTTGTAGTTTGTGGATATAAGTTGGATCGTCTATATTTGGGCCGTAAAAAGAGGCACAGAATATTTCTACCTTTTCAAATGCCAATTGAGCCGTCAGCCACCTACCAGAGGAATCTGGTTGTGTTTTTTTTATATGACATGGTGTTCCATGTTTGATCAATATAGCCACCCCCCTATTTTGGGACGTCTGTTTTGAGGCACTAAAGCACTTCACCCAGGGGACCTTCGAAAAAATTAAAGAGCTTTCTTCATAGCTCAGGTGTGTCTCTTGCAGCATACATACTTGTGCGGTAGAAAGTTCAAGATACTTAAGAATTAGCCTCTGCCTCCGAGCACACTTTAGCCCATTAACATTCCAAGATGCAAAGATGGTCCCTCTACTCCCCATAGTCACGCCTGTCACCTGTTCCAGCTTCTACCAAAATTAGGCGCCCTTCATGACCTGATGTAGTACACAAATTGTTGAGATGAGGTCGAATTTTTTTTTCTTATTTCCCACTGCTCCCCACCCATGCGCCCCCGCCCTCCCCTGTCCCCGCCCTCCCATTCTACGTGCCCATCCCATCCCTGAGGAACCCTCCCTACTAATAGGCAAAAGCCTATTTAGCCATCCTCCCCCCCCATGGAGCAAGTTTGCTAATCACATTTTAATTAAGAGTATTTTTTATGACATTCCTGATAATTGCATTTCATGTATGTGTCAGGAGACCCTCCAAAATCTACATCCCCCCTTGTCCCCCTTGTTTATCTCTAATCTTAGCTATTAGGGCATCTGCTTCCTCCCCGTCTTAATCAGATGCATGTGGTTGTTCCACATCACTCTTAACTACGCTGGGAATTTAAGCTGTGCCTTAGCACCTATACTATTCAGCTCCTCCAGCCTTTTCCCCAGCTCCCACTGTCTTGATGCGGTGATGTGAGAAATATCAGATCTTATTTGAAAACTGAACGGGTTGGAGCTGTTGTAGTGTATAGTTCCTTCTTTTAAGGCGGAAGACAAACTCTCTTCCTTTATGGAGTAGGTTAAAAAGTTCACCAAGATCTTCCTGGGTTTTTGTCTTGCAAGAGTTCTCCTGTAGGGGTCCCGGTGCACCCGCTGTATATCATGCAGCAAGTCCACCTCTGAGGCGTCTTTTAAAACTGTCCCCATCAATAAGGATATAACGAACCCCTTAATGTCTCCCCCCTCCATGGCTTCCGGCACATTCAGAATTCTCAAATTATATCGGCGTGAGTAATTTTCCAGGCGCTCAATGTCCTCCTTTAGTTCTTTATTCTGAGTAGATAGCTTTGTAACCTCTACCTCGGTGGCACGCAAGGATTCCTTTACTTTGGGAATTTCTGACTCAATTGCCTCGGTTCTAAGGGTAACCTCATCCACCCTCTTGGCTAGCTCGTCACAGGAGGCCTTGATTGCTGCTTGATTGGCTTCAGATATAGAAAATCTATTGGACATCTCAGCCTGGTTGGTTTCTGATACCGTGAACCTGCTAGCAATCTCATCCTTCATGGCTAACAATATTTCAGCCAAGCTCCCTGCAGTTGTGGTGGGCTCATCGGTGTTGGACTCTACGTCAGTGCTATCAAAGGCGGTAGAAGTGGCAGGTTGGTATGCCTGTCCTGATTGCGATATATCTGTTATATCAGTACTTCTGGCTTTTGCTGTGGAGTCGAGTTGAATAGCACCCGATCCATTAACCTCCAACACTGAATACCTGTTAACCAGGACGATGTCTGAGTGTATCATTTCCTCTACCTCAACTGGGACTATGGGTGTATCTGCACACATAGATTCTGCAGCTCCACCGACTAATGACCCTTTGTTGTTTTCAGCCAAGGCAGCCGGAGCAGGCTGTATGTGCTCTAAGGACTGGGCGAGCTGGGCTGACTGAGCCAAAGCGGGAGGGCCGCTAATGGTGGGAGTGGTAGTGGTAGAGATGGTAGACATTACCTTGTAGTAGGTTTTGAGTGAGGGGGTAACTTCAATACTGGCCTCTACTGCCTTACCACCCCAACTTTTGCTTTTTCCCTTACTTTTGATATTTTTTACACTCAGGTATTCCTCTGAGGTATTCAGCTTAGCTTTACCCCTTCTTACTCGTTCCCTTACTTCATTGATGGGGGGGTGAGATACGGGGAGGGTACACAGGCTTTCCCTTGGTAGAGTCAAACACAGTCCTCGCTCTTAGTGTATACCTGTTAACTTTAGCTGGAGGATGTGTTTCCTCTATACCACAAACCCCCCTTGAGCATGCCTCTTTACTAGCGCCCTTGTCAGGTGTGCCCCCAATATCCATACACCTTTTTGGGGTATTGGTTAATGCTGCAACTATTTGTGGAAAGTTTTGTTCCCTTGGGGACTTGGATATCCCGCTGTTCTCCCCTTCACTGAGCGTGGAACATCGTTTGAGGCTCCCACCACCGCGCTGCCAAAGAAAGGTGTTTATTGTTTTTTTCGCTGCTGCTCCTCTAGCCACCGCCTCTGCTCCATGGAAGCTACCGCTGGCTCTTTCTCCGCTGACCCGGAACACGAGCAGAGCGAAGTCTCGCCTCTTCTGAGTCAGAGCCGCCTCCTCCCACATCCAGTGCCGGCTCTTGCTCACGCCGTCATCCCGCTCAGCTCCGCGGACCGCTTCAAGGAGCCGACAAACCGATTCAACCTCCGGGGGCATAATCTGCGGCGGAAAACCTTAATTACAGTAAGCGCTGTACAGGGGGGGGGGGATTGACAACTACTTTCTCGCAGGTCTCATTTTTGCTTAGTATCACCCATTACGAAGCGTTTAGCTGCTCCATGGAAGGGGAAGGCGACTGCGGGCGTTCAGCTGGCGGCCGCCATGTTCCTCTGCCAAGCCTCACTATGTTTCGTGGAACTATTGGGCATTAGCTTCTATGGAGGAGGCTTGCTGTCTACTGAAGCCTCGAATGTCAGCGATGAGTGGTTCCCTGGAGGGCTGGCAGACATTATAGGAGCTGTTTGTGAGAGATGTTGTGAGAACTCGTCTGTACGGGACCCATGACTTCAGCACTGTACTGCCTACTCCTCTGAGTTCCAAGTGACAATGGAGGTACCCTCCCCTCAAATGAGTCCCGAGAGAGGGGGAACTAGGAAGAACTCTGCATGACTCCAAAGAAAAAGATAACCAAGGGGAGCTTGCCTACCAGCATAGACCTGGGCTGGTAGCTGGGGACAGGAATGCCTCTGGGGCAAGGCCAGTGTGCGCAGATCTGAGAGAAAGGCCCCGTAGACATCTTTTTGCCCCTTTAAACAGAACTGAGATGAAATGCACCAGGATTTTGATTAAAGTCTGGCGGATATGGGCTCTGACCTGGGTTCCATCGATTTGGTAGTTCAACACATTCTAGACGCTGATGCTAGGCGTGATATTCGGGGAGCTGCATGTTAACTACATCTTGTCTTACCTCATCGGTAGAACAACAATTGTGATCTGCTTTAGATAAGCTGTAATATAGGGAAAATCACTCTGTTAGGGTAAATCCAAGAAAAATCTAAGGATACTTGGCATAAGAGAAGACGTTCCAGAACACAATTTAGAAGTATTTCTTTCTGGTAGACTCTCAGGAACCAACAATCTAATATTATATGCCTGCAGGAAACAACACCTAGTGAAAAACAGACCAGGCATGTATCATATCCCATAGCTTTCTGCACTCACCAAGCAGAGTGGTGTAACCATCCTGCTCAAACGCAACTTTCCCTTCGTAGTCTCTCAGACTCTCAAACTAGGATTGATAGGGAAGGCAGATATCTATTTCAAGCTAGGACACTCCATGGACACCCAGTTACACTAGCTACAGTTTATGCTCTAAATATGCCCCAGGAAGCTTACCTCGTTCAATTTCTTTTGGTCCTGTCAGGAATGGCCAGGGGCCGGATTATTCTCTACGGGCATTTCAATAAGGCTTGGGGCCCTCAAAACGAAAGGGAGACAGCAGTATTTCTCTTTCGTCTGTTGAAAGTAATATATCAGGGAATATTGACACGACGCCCTCTTCAGGACAAGGTTTGTCATCTACTTTTTTTTGCTGAAATTAAACGGTTAGGGATGGAACGCAGAAAAGGAAAGGCAAAACAGACCAGTTCGAAAAAGAGCTAGATACGATTGTTGGGTCATTTAATCGCAATGATTATCCATTTTTGACAGACGTTTTTGCACTCCTGGATATGTCAAAAAATGCGACACCATGCTTTTATGGTTGGAAATCAAAGAAAATCTTTGTACCTATATTCAGACGACTTTCTTTTCATACACTGAACTTAACATATTTAACACATTTCGGACTTTTGAATTGAGTTCTCCCTGACTGATACTTTGAATATACACCTACACTTACTATACAAGTTTCAGACTTTCCGGATTGGGTCGACAGTAGACATTTCAAGCAAATACAACAATACCTAATGCACTTTGTGTGGAGCGGGAAGGCCGCCCAGAGGCCCTACCTGATATTTTTCTATAGTATGAGGCATCTCTGCTGAGAGTAGCAGTCAAGTGGAGCATGTCAGACTCACATATAAATTGGAGCCACATGGACCATGCTATTGTCCAAAGGCTTTTATGGAATCTTGTTTGGTTGAACAAAAGTCTTAGGCCACCATATGCATATTTCATCACACCAGCTAGTACAACTCTCTGGGTTTGTAACACCTGCATAGCTACAAGGGGCATGGTGATCTATCCCTCTCCAAACAACCACTCATCCACTATAATGATGATTTCAACCCCAGCAGCTGAGGGCACTGTATTTCAGGTACAGAGGCCAGGGTGGGGGTGGGGTGGGACAAGGAGGGTGTAAGATCCTTGCCATAAGTGCTTGATGCTTTCACATCTAAAACATTTATACTATGTAAAATGGATTTTGGCCTGGCTGGCTTCATCAGTGGGTCACTAACCCTGCAATTCAATTGGGTGCAACTAGAGACAAAACTGCACTAGAGTACCTGTTTCCCAAGCTATTGGGCACTAGAAGCAGTATATCTAATTTGTATCAGGCATTGCTCGCACAAGATAACCCCCAGACCTAGCCACATAATGAGGAGTGGGAGTAGGTTTTTGGGTAAACCAGTATCACAAACACATTGGGAATAGCTATGTAAGAACATCAAATCATCCTCTAAGTCTGTTGCAGGGAGGAAAATTCACTATAAAATATGTTAAGGCTGGAATTACACTCCCCACAGCTTACACCAAATGTTCCAGAAAGCAAATCCCAGCTGCTGGAGAAAGTGCCAGACTAGAGCCGCCAAAGCAAACACAAGAAGATGATATACGGAGCGCTGAAACCTTTCAGACACTTACCCCCAGTCACAGATCTGGCTTAAATCCATCATCGTTCTTTAGCTCACTCCGCTACCCCAGTTCAGACACAGCTACATGCAAATTCGTCTTGACCCTGTGCCTCATGGGAACAGTCCTGCCTGAACTGCCGAACCATGTCTTCCCTGGACCAGAAACAAGCATCCTGGGAAAAATGTCATACATTCACCCAATCTGTACTGGTGTGAATGACCAGTAACACTGACGTAATTAGTACAGGTCCGTCCAGTAACGTGAGGTCTTTTATTTATGTCTTCTCTCTAGACAGATGCTACTCGCAGAACCTGCTCATGAGAGACAGCTGAGCAACCACAAAGGTACTTAAATAGCCACACCTCCCGGGTCCATTATCAGCGGAGATCCGATGCAGCAACACAGGTTTTCACGACGGTCCTGAGCATTCACGTAGTAAGTTGACCACGAGGCCCAGCTCTCCCGCTACAGACATGGTAAGACCTTTCCTTTTCAGGTTTTACAAAGGGCGACCACACCCCCTTTCCTTTTTCTCCCCGCCATATTGCCAGAATCTCTGCCGGAATCTCATGGGGCATTCATAGCTAATCGCTAGTGTGAGAATAACCTTTTTTTAAACTTTTTTTGACTATTCTTCTCTCTCCCATTATGTGCTTTACCACACACAATAGCGCATATTCCGGTAATCATCACCCAATATTACCATGACGTTTTCACCTTGCAATTATTTTCCAGTTTTTACCACGGACACTACGGCTAATACTTATTGATGTGATTTTGCCATCCATGCCTAAACATTCAAATCTGTGTGTTTGTTTGTCAACATTTGTGCTTGTATGTACAGGAGTGCTTTGAGAAGGAACTGCCTTCTCAAACATAGGGCACCTTAGCGTGTGCCACACATTTTTCGAGCTACACACAATAGTGAGCATAGATCACACTTTTCACATTTCTAGGTCCTGAGGAAAGCCAGTTAACATTAAAGGATTGGCTGAAACATGTAGACCACCCACTGGATGCAGGAGTCCCCTAATACTACTCCACCTACATCCATTGCCTTGCTTTACTACTGCCGGAGGCCCATATATTAATGATAATCCCTTTGGGCAATGGGACCACTGGACAGTTTTTAAACTTCACTTTCACGTCACCATCACTGCACACTCAGTAAATATACCGGCTCCGCTGTAACACAGGCGTTGTAGCACGCTAGTGACACATTCTGTGTCACTAGGTGGACCCGATGATGAAGCATGCCACCAACTAGGTTGGTGGGTGACCGCTTCATAAAAAGAAAGAAGATTTTTCTTTCTTTTCATCATTAATAACACACAGTTTTCAGTCTCATATCACATCTTGACAGAGTAGTTCTCATTGATTTAAGATAAGTAATTAATTTATGCATCATTAATTTCTGTTTTCATGCAATAGGCACAAATCCCACTATGCCTTTGGTTTATCAAGGACAAGTGTCATGCGCAAACCATCTAAAAAAACATATACAATTATAAATGGGTAACTATGAATTATGGAGATGTTTTCCTTAAGAAACGAAGGGCTTCTGATTGACATCTAAAAGGCAATGAGAGACACGCTTGAGTTGTCTATGATGTCACTTTCAATCCCAAGGTGAAAAACATCTCTGATGATGACATCATTTTACTGATTTATAATTGTATGTGGTATATGGCTCCCCAAATCATCTGCCCCAGTTTCAAACAGATATGCAGGGGCAGATGAGTAACGGGGGAACTTGTAAAATGTTTAACCCCTTCGATGCTGATGACGGAGCGGTTCCGTCATCAGCATCGGTTGGGCTGTGCTGATGACGGAACCGCTCCGTCATCAGTACAGCCCTCGGGGGGAGCGCTGTCGCTCCCCCCCTGGGGCTCCGATCGTGTTAGTTTTTTGGGGGGTGGCAGCGGAGAACTTCGCGCTGCTCCCCCGCACTTCCTGGTGACGTCAGCGCGCTGTCGCGCACGCCGACATCATCAGGAAGTGCTGGACGCGCTGGAAGCCATTTCTTTCCAGCGCGTCCAGCTACAAGGTAGGTTTTTGGTCTCCGGTGGGGCGGGGGGGCCATTTCTCGGTGCCTTGAGGCATCGGGGGGAGGAAACACTGTTTCCTCTCCCCTGATGTCCCAATGCAGGGCATTCCTGGTTCAGGATCGCGCACAGCGTCGCGATCCTGCACCAGTAATGCCCCCACTAGACACCAGGGATTGTTTTTGTCTGAAAAGGAAGCGACCCCTTGGGCAAGGGTCGCTTCCAGGGGCTAATTTTTTGTAATTCAGACTTTTCAGCCCCCCCCTGGGTCGACATCGCTCGTTTTAGCGAGCGATCTCGACCCAGGGGGGGCAGAAAAGCCCACTAGACACCAGCGATTGTTTTTGTCTGAAAAGGAAGCGACCCATTGGGCAAGGGTCGCTTCCAGGGGCTAATTTTTTGTAATTCAGACTTTTCTGCCCCCCCTGGGTCGACATCGCTCGTTTTAGCGAGCGATCTCGACCCAGGGGGGGCAGAAAAGCCCACTAGACACCAGGGATGTTTATTTTCATAAAAGGAAGCGACCCCTTGGGCAAGGGTCGCTTCCTAGGGCCATCATTTTGCAATCCAGACTTTTCTGCCCCCCCTGGGGGCAGATCGCCCATGTTAGCGCGTGATCTGGACCCAGGGGGGGCAGAAAAGCCCACTAGACACCAGGGATTTATTTATAATTGTAAAGGAAGCGACCCCTTGGGGAAGGGTCGCTTCCTAGTGGCCCATAATTTTTTTTAGACTTGTCTGCCCCCCCTGGGGGCAGATCAGCCGTTTTTTGGGCCACATCTGGACCCAGGGGGGGTAGAAAAGCCCACTAGACACCAGGGATTTTAGTATATTTATAAAGGAAGCGACCCCTTGGGCAAGGGTCGCTTCCAGGGGGCATTATAAATATTGTAGACCATTCTGCCCCCCCCCTGGGGGCGGAGTGGCTGTTTTTTTTTACAGTTTCTGGTCCCAGGGGGGGATAGAAAAGCCCACTATACTCCAGGTTTTTGTTTTTGTATAGGGAGCGACCCCTTGGCCAAGGGCTGCTTCCTTGGGCCCATTTGTTTTCTGTATGTTCTGCTGTGTCTTTATTTGGCCTCTCTGCCCTCCGTAGGGTTTCTTCCAGGGGGCCCACGTTTATAATGATTTATAATCTTCCCCCCTTGGGGACAGACACCCCATTTGTGACATACCCTGTGACATAGCCTGTTGTAATGTGTGTTGTTTGTGTTTCTTCTAATGTGTATTATTTTTTTTCTCTTTAGATTGTTGCAGTGTGCGGTTCTGTTACTGGTGGTTCTGTTGTTCTGCTGTTTCTGTAGTTGCATGTGTTTGGTAAGAGACCTTTTTTTTGTTCAATTGTAATGTAATTGTTTATTTTGCAAAGTGTGTAGTAATACGAGTATGTTTTGTTTCTGTTTGTTGTGATTGTAAAACATGTTTTGCATTTGTTTTTGATGTGTCCTTCTGTAGATGTAAGTTTTTTTTTCTTCTTTCTAGTGGGATATCGTTGCCTATTTGCTGTGTCTTTGCAGAGTAGGTGCTGGTGAGTGTAGTTGTGTCTTGTAAGTGAATTGTATATTTTTACTAAATATAGTTTTTTGTGAAAAAGTCTTACATTTTTTATCTTACTTTGCGCAGTGTTGGGGTTGTTGAGTTGTTTGTGCAGACTCCTTTATTTGTAAGGATAATGGCTAGCCGCCGGATTACTGCTCAGCAAGTTGTTGGAATGCTTTTTGATTCTTCCTCTGACCATGGTCCAGAGTCTGACTCTGATTCTGAGCCAGAGGTGGGAGGTGAAGATTCAGGTCGTGAGTTTTCTCTACACATGGCTTCATCTGATGATGAAGACACTTTGAGTGCTGATGAAGCTACTTTTGGTGTGGATGATGTGCCTGTGGTTGGGGAGGACATTGCTGTGGTTACGGTTTGGGAGGACATTGTTGTGCCTGTGGTTGCGGAGGACATTGATGTGCCAATAGTGCGGCAAGAGACATCTGGGCTGCAGCCTGGTGCTGCTAGACTTCCAGTTGGTGTAGTGAGATAAGAGGCAGCTGGGCGGCGGCCTGCGGCTGCAAGACTTGACGATGAAAGTTCTGACCTCTGGGTTGCACCAGGCATGGTGCAGCCGGCATTGCCTGAATTTACTGGTGTTCCAGGGTGTAGGGTGAACACTGAAAACTTTTTGCCTATATGATTTTTTCAAGTTGTTTATGGATGATGTGTTTTTGGCAGAGATTGTAGAGCAGACTAATTTGTATACTGAAATTATTTTGAGGGTGAACAGTGCCAACCTTAAGCCTCATGCTAGAGCTACCCGGTGGACTCCCACAAATTTGGAGGAGATGAAAAAGCTTTTGGGTTTAACTTTTTTGATGGGCTTGCTTAGGAAACCATCAATGGCTTCATATTGGTCTACTAGTCCCTTGATGGCAACAGCTATATTTCCGGCAGTCATGAGTCGTGATAGGTATTTGCTTCTGCTGCGGATGATGCATTTTGTTGACAATAGTCTTGCTTTGCCAGGAGATCACCCTGATTGTGACCGTCTTTTCAAGATTCGGCCTGTCATTGATCATTTGGTTGATCGATTTTCTGAGATCTTTTATCCTGGGAAAGAAATTGCAGTGGATGAGTCTTTGCTGTTGTTCAAGGGCCGCTTGGTATTTCGGCAATACATTCCTAGTAAGAGGGCACGCTATGGAATCAAACTGTATATGCTGTGTGACAGTGAGACTGGATATGTCTAATTTCAGGGTGTACACTGGTAAGGAATCCAGGATTAACCCCCCTGGTTGTCCGTCGGCTTTTGGAGTGACTGAGAAAATTGTGTGGGAACTTGGTCGTGGATTGTTTAACAAAGGCAATCATTTGTATGTCGATAACTTCTACACTGGTGTGCGGTTGTTCAGGGAATTGGCCAAAGTGGACACTGTTGCTTGTGGCACAATCCGCTCAAACCGTAAAGGTTTCCCAAAAGAACTTGTTTGTCGAAAGCTTGCTCGGGGACAGTGCAGTGCATTGCGTTGTGAGGAGCTTCTAGCTGTGAAGTTTACAGACAGGAGAGATGTCTGCATGTTGACTACAATACATGATGAAAGCACTGAACCGCGGACTGTTTGGGGTCAGGTTGCAGAAGTGCGCAAACCTGTGTGCATACTGGACTACAATAAGTACATGGGTGGTGTTGACAGAGTTGACAGAGTTGATCAGAGGTTGGAACCGTATGCTGCTCTTCGTAAGGCTTACATTTGGTACAAGAAGTTGGCTATCCATCTTTTCCACTTGGCAACCTTTAATGCTTTTATTGTGTTCCAGAAATCTTGTCCCCTGTCTTTTGTAAAGTTTCAGGAGTCTGTAATAGGCAGCCTTGTTTTAGTGGAACAGGCAAGTGTTCCTAGAGTTGGAGTGGTGGAGGATGTTGCCAGATTGAAAGATCGCCACTTTCCTGATACAATTCTTCCTACAACCTCAAAAGACTTTCCCAGTTGGAGATGTAGAGTCTGTTGGTGAAGAGGTTTGCGGAAGGAGGTTCACATGTACTGCCCCGACTGCCCTTCAAACCCCGGGCTGTGTGTACCTGCTTGTTTTAGATTGTACCACACGCAAAAGAATTTTTGGGAGTATCAATGAGTGGTAAAGTGAACTGGTTGGTCTTTATTCTGTAAAACTTATTGTTCAGTTTCAAAGTTTGTATTTGTGTAGTCTTTTTAGATTTAGTTGTCGAGTTAGTAGATTTGTATCAATTTGCAATTTGTTTTTGTTTCTCTTTTATTAAAAAAAAAAAACTAAAGTATGATGTTGGTTTGCGTGTAGTGTCCATTGTCTGACTGTGTGCATGGTTTGGCGCTTGGCTGCCGGTGTCTGTGGACTGGTGCTTGTCTGGCGGTGTCTGCGGAGTGGTGCTTGACTGGCGGTGTGCGTGGTCTGGTGTTTGGTTGGCGGTGTGCGTGCTCTTGCGCTTGCCTGGTGTTGTGTTTGGATTTGTCTTTGGCTGGTGGTGTTCGTGGAGTGGTGCTTTGCTGGCAGTGTGTGTGGAGTTGTGCTTGGCTGGTGGTGTGTGTTGAGTGGCGCTTGGCTGGTCGTGTGTGTGGAGTGGCGCTTGGCTGGTGGTGTGCGTGGAGTGGTACTTGGCTGTCTGTGCACGGAGTGTTGCTTGGCTGGGGTTGTGTTTGTGGAGTGGCGCTTGGCTGGTGGTGTGTGTGGAGGGGCGCTTGGCTGGTGGTGTGCATGGAGTGGTACTTGGCTGTCTGTGCACGGAGTGGTGCTTGGCTGGCGGTGTGTGTGGAGTGGTGCTTGGCTGGCGGTGTGTGTGGAGTGGTGCTTGGCTGGTGGTGTGTGGAGTGGTGCTTGGCTGGTGTTGTGTTTGTGGAGTGGCGCTTGGCTGGTGGTGTGCGTGGAGTTATGCTTGGATGGTGGTGTGTGTGGAGTGGTACTTGGCTGTCGGTGTGCGCTGAGTGGTGTTTGGCTGGCGGTGTGCATGGTCTGGTGCTTGGATGGTGTTGTGGGTGGACTGGCGCTCGGAAGGCGGTGTGTGAGTAGTTACTTTCTGTTGGTCACTACACACACTGCTAGTTGAGTGACACTCCACACAGTCCATCATTTTGTGTAGTTGCAGTGTCAGAAATGTGGGTGTGTGAAAGTGATGGGCCCTTGAATGGCGCTGTTTGCTGGTGTGAGTGTTGAAATGTGATGGGTCCGCAGCTGGCGGTGTGAATGTTTTGTATGTGTCACGCGTACGAAAGGTGTATGAATGGCCTGTAAAGAGGTTGGTGCCTTGACGTGGCTTTACAGCTCACGAGCTGTGAGTCAGTGGTTCAGTTTATCATACTTTCAATTATATGCAGTGTATTTCATTTTTGATGAAATTACTTGCGTATCCAATTGTATGTACTGAATCATCACTCACCCTCGTGCCAAATCCAACCAGTATGTGTGTGTGCTTGCGGATTAGATGGGTGTGCAGTAATAATTGTTTTTTTCTCTTTCTGCAGTAGGGTGTACCTTGTCCCTTATTGTGATTGTTGTTATGTGTTGCTTTTCCAATCGGATGGTGTCAATGGTCTGGTTTGTATCAGGTATGAAAGGTGCGTGAATGGCCTGTAAAACGGTTGGTGCCTTGTCGTAGCTTTACAGCTCACAAGTTGCGAGTCACTGGTTCGGTTTTTATGCATTTATTTATTGACAGAGCATTTCATTTTTTTGAAATATCTTGTTAATAAAATTTTATGTACTGAACCATCACTCGCCCTCGTGCCAAATCCAACCTGTATGTGTGTGTCTTTGAGGAATAGATAGCCGTGCTTGAATGTTTGACTTTTGAGTAACTCTGTTAAGGTGTGGTATCCTTTTACTCGGGAGAACAAGGGGAACGCAGGGTGGTAGGACTTTTTTGCCGGCACGGCGATCCCACGCCAAAATGTTTGGAAAAGTGCTATTTTTACCTATTTTAAGGTTTGCAAGGAGTTCTGGGTAGGAAAACATTGGGGGACCCACGCATGCCATACCTCCCTGGACTCTCCCGGGTGTCTAGTTTTCAGAACTGTTTGGGTTTGCTACTTTCCAAAGAATACCACCCAGCCCCGGGCCAAAAACTCAAATGCCCCCCCCCCCCAAAATCAACGTTATATTGCTTCAGGGCATTTTAAATTCACCACCGTACGATTTGGACCTTTTCCTGTTGCAGCCACTATGGCTACCCACGCAAGTGAGGTACCGTTTTTATCGGGAGACCTGGGGGAACGCTGGGTGGGAGGTAATTTATGTGAGCCCAGTGATGCCACGCTTTCCCAGACTACAACGTGTGAAAAAATTGATTTTTTTTCTGCTAAAATTGAGGTTTGCAAGGGATTCTGGGTAAAGGAACGTTGGAGGATCCACGCAAGCCATACCTCCTTGGAAGCCCCCGGGTGTCTACTTTTCAGAAATGTGTGGGTTTGGTAGGTTTCCATAGATGGCTGTCTCGCACGGGGCCAGAAACCCAGGTAACCCCTCTTGCAAAAAGTGGTGAATTTAACAATGGTGAAAATGTCAAGTCCACCAGCTTTTGCAAGAGGGGTTACCTGGGTTTTTGGCCCCGTGCGAGACAGCCATCTAGGGAAACCTACCAAACCCACACATTTCTGAAAAGTAGACACCCGGGGGCTTCCAAGGAGGTATGGCTTGCGTGGATCCTCCAACGTTCCTTTACCCAGAATCCCTTGCAAACCTCATTTTTTGCTTGGACAAAATCAGTTTTTTCACACGTTTTAGTGTGGGAAAGCGTGGCATCACTGGGCTCACACAAATTACCTCCCACCCAGCGTTCCCCAAGGTCTCCCGATAAAAATGGTACCTCACTTGTGTGGGTAGGCATAGTGGCTGCTTTAGGAAAAGGCCCAATTCATACTGTGGAGACCAAAAAATTACCTTTAGCCAAATAATCTTATTTTTTGAGGGGGTCACCTGAGCTTTTGGCCCGGGGCTTGGAGGGCATCTTTGGAAACTACCAAACCCAAACAGTTCTGAGAACTAGACACCCGGGGGAGTCCAGGGAGGTACGGAATGTGTGGGTCCCCCAATGTTTTCCTACCCAGAAACCCCTGCAAACCTTAAATTTTGGTCGACAAACCCACTTTTCCGTACTTTTTTGGGTGGGATCTCGCTGCCGGCACAAATGTCCTACCAGCCAGCGTTTCCCTTGTTCTCCCGAGTAAAATGATACCTCACTTGTGTGGGTGGGCCAAAGGCATGTGACTCAGGCTGGGGGGCTTCATTTGTAAAACTTAAATATGACTAAAAACTACTTTTTTCAAAATTCATTTTTGGCGTGTTCTGCTTTGGGGCACCCACACAAGTGAGGTATCCTTTTACTCGG
This sequence comes from Lissotriton helveticus, assembly GCF_964261635.1. Lineage (NCBI taxonomy): Eukaryota > Metazoa > Chordata > Amphibia > Caudata > Salamandridae > Lissotriton > Lissotriton helveticus. Next base: position 1,008,812,552 of record NC_136057.1, on the reverse strand, counting down.
GAGAACAAGGGGAACGCAGGGTGGTAGGACTTTTTTGCCGGCACGGCGATCCCACGCCAAAAAGTTTGGAAAAGTGCTATTTTTACCTAATTTTAAGGTTTGCAAGGAGTTCTGGGTAAGAAAACATTGGGGAACCCACGCATGCCATACCTCCCTGGACTCCCCCGGGTGTCTAGTTTTCAGAACTGTTTGGGTTTGCTACTTTGCAAAGAATACCACCGAGCCCCGGGCCACAAACTCAGATGCCCCCCCCCAAAATCAAGGTAGTTTTGCAATAAGGTAATGTAAATTCACCACCGTACGATTTGAACCGTTTCCTGTTGCAGCCACTATGTCTATCCGCGCAAGTGAGGTACCATTTTTTTCAGGAGACCTGGGGGCACGCTGAGTGGGTGGAATTTTGTGGATCCACGCAGATTCCAGAACTTTCCACCACAGAAATGTGAGGAAAATGTGTTTTTTTTGTCAAATGTTTATGTTTGCAAGGGATTCTGGGTAACAAAACCTGGGGGTAGGCAGATGAGTCACCCCATCCTGAATTCCCCTGGGTGTCTAGTTTAAAAAAATGTATAGGTTTGCTAGGTTTCCCTAGGTGCTGGCAGAGCTACGGCGCAAAAAGAAAAGGTAGTCTTTTTGTCCAAAACGTGCTAAATTTCACTGGGAAATTGAGGTGCGACCATGCTGCGTTTTGCGCTGTTTCATGTCGCAGCCACTATGCCTACCCACGCAAGTGAGGTACCATTTTTTTCGGGAGACCTGGGGGCACGCTGGGTGGGTGGAAATTTGTTGATCCACGCAGATTCCAGAACTTTCCACCACAGAAATGTGAGGAAAATGTGTTTTTTTGTCAAATTTTTATGTTTGCAAGGGATTCTGGGTAACAAAACCTGGGGGTAGGCAGACGAGTCACCCCATCCTGAATTCCCCTAGGTGTCTAGTTTTCAGAAATGTATAGGTTTGCTAGGTTTCCCTAGGTGCTGGCAGAGCTACGGCGCAAAAAGAAAAGGTAGTCTTTTTGTCCAAAACGTGCTAAATTTCACTGGGAAATTGAGGTGCGACCATGCTGCGTTTTGCGCTGTTTCATGTCGCAGCCACTATGCCTACCCACGCAAGTGAGGTACCATTTTTTTCGGGAGACCTGGGGGCACACTGGGTGGGTGGAAATGTGTTGATCCACACAGATTCCAGAACTTTCCACCACAGAAATGTGAGGAAAATGTGTTTTTTTTGTCAAATGTTTATGTTTGCAAGGGATTCTGGGTAACAAAACCTGGAGGTAGGCAGAGGAGTCACCCCATCCTAAATTCCCCTGGGTGTCTAGTTTTCAAAAATGTATAGGTTTGCTAGGTTTCCCTAGGTGCTGGCAGAGCTACGGCGCAAAAACAAAAGGTAGTCTTTTTGTCCAAAACGTGCTAAATTTCACTGGGAAATTGAGGTGCGACCATGCTGCGTTTTGCGCTGTTTCATGTCGCAGCCACTATGCCTACCCACGCAAGTGAGGTACCATTTTTTTTGGGAGACCTGGGGGCACGCTGGGTGGGTGGAAATTGGTTGATCCACGCAGATTCCAGAACTTTCCACCACAGAAATGTGAGGAAAATGTGTTTTTTTTGTCAAATGTTTATGTTTGCAAGGGATTCTGGGTAACAAAACCTGGGGGTAGGCAGACGAGTCACCCCATCCTGAATTGCCCTGGGTGTCTAGTTTTCAAAAATGTATAGGTTTGCTAGGTTTCCCTAGGTGCTGGCAGAGCTACGGCGCAAAAACAAAAGGTAGTCTTTTTGTCCAAAACGTGCTAAATTTCACTCGGAAATTGAGGTGCGACCATGCTGCGTTTTGCGCTGTTTCATGTCGCAGCCACTATGCCTACCCACGCAAGTGAGGTACCATTTTTTTCGGGAGACCTGGGGGCACGCTGGGTGGGTGGAAATGTGTTGATCCATGCAGATTCCAGAACTTTCCACCACAGAAATGTGAGGAAAATGGGTTTTTTTTGTCAAATGTTTATGTTTGCAAGGGATTCTGGGTAACAAAACCTGGGGGTAGGCAGACGAGTCACCCCATCCTGAATTCCCCTGGGTGTCTAGTTTTCAAAAATGTATAGGTTTGCTATGTTTCCCTAGGTGCTGGCAGAGCTACGGCGCAAAAACAAAAGGTAGTCTTTTTGTCCAAAACGTGCTAAATTTCAATGGGAAATTGAGGTGCGACCATGCTGTGTTTTGCGCTGTTTCAGGTCGCAGCCACTATGCCTACCCATGCAAGTGAGGTACCATTTTTTTCGGGAGACCTGGGGGCACGCTGGGTGGGTGGAAATTTGTTGATCCACGCAGATTCCAGAACTTTCCACCACAGAAATGTGAGGAAAATGTGTTTTTTTTTTCAAATTTGTATGTTTGCAAGGGATTCTGGGTAACAAAACCTGGGGGTAGGCAGACGAGTCACCCCATCCTGAATTTCCCTGGGTGTCTAGTTTTCAAAAATGTATAGGTTTGCTAGGTTTCCCTAGGTGCTGGCAGAGCTACGGCGCAAAAACAAAAGGTAGTCTTTTTGTCCAAAACGTGCTAAATTTCACTGGGAAATTGAGGTGCGACCATGCTGCGTTTTGCGCTGTTTCATGTCGCAGCCACTATGCCTACCCACGCAAGTGAGGTACCATTTTTTTCGGGAGACCTGGGGGCACGCTGGGTGGGTGGAAATTTGTTGATCCACGCAGATTCCAGAACTTTCCACCACAGAAATGTGAGGAAAATGTGTTTTTTTTGTCAAATTTGTATGTTTGCAAGGGATTCTGGGTAACAAAACCTGGGGGTAGGCAGACGAGTCACCCCATCCTGAATTTCCCTGGGTGTCTAGTTTTCAAAAATGTATAGGTTTGCTAGGTTTCCCTAGGTGCTGGCAGAGCTACGGCGCAAAAACAAAAGGTAGTCTTTTTGTCCAAAACGTGCTAAATTTCACTGGGAAATTGAGGTGCGACCATGCTGCGTTTTGCGCTGTTTCATGTCGCAGCCACTATGCCTACCCACGCAAGTGAGGTACCATTTTTTTCGGGAGACCTGGGGGCACGCTGGGTGGGTGGAAATTTGTTGATCCATGCAGATTCCAGAACTTTCCACCACAGAAATGTGAGGAAAATGTGTTTTTTTGGTCAAATTGTTATGTTTGCAAGGGATTCTGGGTAACAAAATTTGGGGGTAGGCAGACGAGTCACTCCATCCTGAATTCCCCTGGGTGTCTAGTTTTCAAAAATGTATAGGTTTGCTAGGTTTCCCTAGGTGCTGGCAGAGCTACGGCGCAAAAACAAAAGGTAGTCTTTTTGTCCAAAACGTGCTAAATTTCAATGGGAAATTGAGGTGCGACCATGCTGCATTTTGCGCTGTTTCATGTCGCAGCCACTATGCCTACCCACGCAAGTGAGGTACCATTTTTTTCGGGAGACCTGGGGGCACGCTGGGTGGGTGGAAATTTGTTGATCCACGCAGATTCCAGAACTTTCCACCACAGAAATGTGAGGAAAATGTGTTTTTTTTCGTCAAATTTTTATGTTTGCAAGGGATTCTGGGTAACAAAACCTGGGGGTAGGCAGACGAGTCACCCCGTCCTGAATTCCCCTGGGTGTCTATATTTAAAAAATGTATAGGTTTGCTAGGTTTCCCTAGGTGCTGGCAGAGCTACGGCGCAAAAACAAAAGGTAGTCTTTTTGTCCAAAACGTGCTAAATTTCACTGGGAAATTGAGGTGCGACCATGCAGCGTTTTGCGCTGTTTCATGTCGCAGCCACTATGACTACCCACGCAAGTGAGGTACCATTTTTTTCGGGAGACCTGGGGGCACGCTGGGTGGGTGGAAATTTGTTGATCCACGCAGATTCCAGAACTTTCCACCACAGAAATGTGAGGAAAATGTGTTTTTTTTGTCAAATGTTTAGGTTTGCAAGGGATTCTGGGCAACAAAACCTGGGGGTAGGCAGACGAGTCACCCCGTCCTGAATTCCCCTGGGTGTCTAGTTTTCAAAAATGTATAGGTTTGCCAGGTTTCCCTAGGTGCTGGCAGAGCTACGGCACAAAAACAAAAGGTAGTCTTTTTGTCCAAAACGTGCTAAATTTTACTGGGAAATTGAGGTGCGTCCATGCTGCGTTTTGCGCTGTTTCATGTCGCAGCCACTATGCCTACCCACGCAAGTGAGGTACCATTTTTTTCGGGAGACCTGGGGGCACGCTGGGTGGGTGGAAATTTGTTGATCCACGCAGATTCCAGAACTTTCCACCACAGAAATGTGAGGAAAATGTTTTTTTTTTGTCAAATGTTTAGGTTTGCAAGGGATTCCGGGTAACAAAACCTGGGGGTAGGCAGACGAGTCACCCCGTCCTGAATCCCCCTGGGTGTCTAGTTTTCAAAAATGTATAGGTTTGCCAGGTTTCCCTAGGTGCTGGCAGAGCTACGGCACAAAAACAAAAGGTAGTCTTTTTGTCCAAAACGTGCTAAATTTCACTGGGAAATTGAGGTGCGACCATGCAGCGTTTTGCGCTGTTTCATGTCGCAGCCACTATGACTACCCACGCAAGTGAGGTACCATTTTTTTCGGGAGACCTGGGGGCACGCTGGGTGGGTGGAAATTTGTTGATCCACGCAGATTCCAGAACTTTCCACCACAGAAATGTGAGGAAAATGTGTTTTTTTTGTCAAATTTTTTGGTTTGCAAGGGATTCTGGGTAACAAAACCTGGGGGTAGGCAGACGAGTCACCCCGTCCTGAATTCCCCTGGGTGTCTAGTTTTCAAAAATGTATAGGTTTGCTAGGTTTCCCTAGGTTCTGGCAGAGCTACGGCGCAAAAACAAAAGGTAGTCTTTTTGTCCAAAACGTGCTAAATTTCACTGGGAAATTGAGGTGCGACCATGCAGCGTTTTGCGCTGTTTCATGTCGCAGCCACTATGACTACCCACGCAAGTGAGGTACCATTTTTTTCGGGAGACCTGGGGGCACGCTGGGTGGGTGGAAATTTGTTGATCCACGCAGATTCCAGAACTTTCCACCACAGAAATGTGAGGAAAATGTGGTTTTTTTGTCAAATGTTTAGGTTTGCAAGGGATTCTGGGTAACAAAACCTGAGGGTAGGCAGACGAGTCACCCCGTCCTGAATTCCCCTGGGTGTCTAGTTTTAAAAAATGTATAGGTTTGCCAGGTTTCCCTAGGTGCTGGCAGAGCTACGGCACAAAAACAAAAGGTAGTCTTTTTGTCCAAAACTTGCTAAATTTCACTGGGAAATTGAGGTGCGTCCATGCTGCGTTTTGCGCTGTTTCATGTCGCAGCCACTATGCCTACCCACGCAAGTGAGGTACCATTTTTTTCGGGAGACCTGGGGGCACGCTGGGTGGGTGGAAATTTGTTGATCCACGCAGATTCCAGAACTTTCCACCACAGAAATGTGAGGAAAATGTGTTTTTTTTTGTCAAATGTTTAGGTTTGCAAGGGATTCTGGGTAACAAAACCTGGGGTAGGCAGACGAGTCACCCCGTCCTGAATTCCCCTGGGTGTCTAGTTTTCAAAAATGTATAGGTTTGCCAGGTTTCCCTAGGTGCTGGCAGAGCTACGGCACAAAAACAAAAGGTAGTCTTTTTGTCCAAAACGTGCTAAATTTCACTGGGAAATTGAGGTGCGACCATGCAGCGTTTTGCGCTGTTTCATGTCGCAGCCACTATGACTACCCACGCAAGTGAGGTGCCATTTTTTTCGGGAGACCTGGGGGCACGCTGGGTGGGTAGAAATTTGTTGATCCACGCAGATTCCAGAACTTTCCACCACAGAAATGTGAGGAAAATGTGGTTTGTTTGTCAAATTTTTAGGTTTGCAAGGGATTCTGGGTAACAAAACCTGGGGGTAGGCAGACGAGTCACCCCATCCTGAATTCCCCTGGGTGTCTAGTTTTCAAAAATGTATAGGTTTGCTAGGTTTCCCTAGGTGCTGGCAGAGCTACGGCGCAAAAACAAAAGGTAGTCTTTTTGTCCAAAACGTGCTAAATTTCACTGGGAAATTGAGGTGCGACCATGTTGCATTTTGCGTTGTTTCGTGTCGCAGCCACTATGCCTACCCACGCAAGTGAGGTACCGTTTCTATCGGGGGACCTGGGGGAACGATGGGTGGGTAGAAATTTGTTGATCCACGCAGATTCCAGAACTTTCCACCACAGAAATGTGAGGAAAATGTTTTTTTTTTGTCAAATTCTTAGCTTTGCAAGGGAGTCTGGGAAACAAAACCTGGTGATAGGCAGTCGAGTCACCCCATCCTGAATTCCCCTGGGTGTCTAGTTTTCAAAAATATATAGGTTTGCTAGGTTTCCCTAGGTGCCGGCTGAGCTAGGGCTCAAAAACAAAAGGTAGTCTCTTTGTCCAAAGAGCGCAAGATTTCACTGGGAAATTGAGGTGCGACCACGTTGCATTTTGTGCCGTTTCCTGTCGTAGGCACAAGGCCGACCCACACAGGTGAGGTACCGTTTTTATCGGGAGACCTGGGGTGGGTGGAAATTTGTTGATCCACGCAGATTCCAGAACTTTCCTCCACAGAAATGTGAGGAAAATGTGGGTTTTTTTTGTCAAAATCTTAGCTTTGCTAGGGATTCTGGGTAACAAAACCTGGTGGTAGGCAGTCGAGTCACCCCATCCTGAATTCCCCTGGGTGTCTACTTTTCAAAAATGTATAGGTTTGCTAGGTTTCCCTAGGTGCCGGCAGAGCTAGGGTGCAAAAACTACAGGTAGGCACTTTGCCAAAAAAGGGTCAATTTGTAACTGCAAAATTTAGGTGTGACCACGTTGCATTTTGCGCCGTTTCCTGTCGCAGGCACAAGGCCGACCCACACAAGTGAGGTACCGTTTTTATCGGGACACTTGGGGTAATTCAGATTTGTAAATCAACTGTTATTACCAATTGAGCTTTCATGCATTTCTCCCTTTCATTGAAAGACATTGTGTAAAAAAAAACTCTTTTTGAAAAATGACCAATAATTCTCATGCTGGTATGAGTATTCCCAATTTTGAAAATGTGCAATTATATACTGTTTCTGAACTCTATAATTTGTACCCAATTCAGAAATACATAGGTGTCTTTCATACAGATTATTCCATGTATACATTTTCCAAGACAAAGTGCTCTATACCCAGTAAATGAAAAAATACCATTGCAAGTTGCTGCTCAGTTTTTGGATCTGGGTTCGTCGGGTTCTTGGTGAAACTACAAGTCCTATATATCCCCACAACCAGGAAGGTCTAACGGATGTAACGGTATATTGCTTTCCAAGAGCTGTCAAAATTAGAAAAAGTTATAGGTGAAAACGTTGAGACAAAAGGCTGTTTTTTTTCAACAAATTTTCAATTATTCCAATATCTAACTGTTAGTTTCTATAACGAAACCTTCATGGATTTAGCCAAATGACCCCTTTATGAATTCAGAATTTTGTCTACTTTCCGAAAATGTAAAGCTTTCCAGGATCCATTATTGCTTCAAACTCATTTCTACCATTAACTGGAAGGAGGTGGAAAGCTCTAAAAATAGCAAAAATAGGCTATGTCCCAGAAAAATGCCAAAACTGAGTGAAAAATTTCGGTTCTCTGACAAAAGACTGTCATTCCCTAAAAGCTGAAAAAATGGAGATTTCAGCCCCGCAAACCCTTTTTTGATACCATGTTCAGAGAAAAACCCAGAGGCCTTCATTTGCAGCCCGTTTTTCCCATTTTTCTGAAAAAAACAAAAAAATCACTATATTTTGGTTAATTTCTGGGACCCCTCCAAGGGAATCCACAAACCCTGGGCGCCTTTAGAATCCACATGATGTTGGAAGAAAAGGATGCAAATTTGGCGTGGATACCTTATGTGGTCAAAAAGTTACAAGGGCCTAAGCGCGCACTAATCCAAAACGCCCAAAAAAAGCCTTAGCACAGGAGGGGAAAAGGCCTAGCAGCGAAGGGGTTAAAAAGCTGATCTCCTAAAGTGTTGTTATAAAACAAAGCTGGCCTCCTGCCACCCAGCCCACCACGCTCAAGATACCCTTCCCCTCCAGCAAAATAAAAAAATAGATGACCTCCTGCTACCCACCCCCACCACCCTAACCAACTGAATAAATAGCTAGTCTCCTTCCACCTACTGTGTGCACAATCCCACACCTTTCCAGCCAAAAGCTGTGCTCCCCACACTCACACTGAGAGCAGAGATCCACCACCATGCTGACAGTGGCTCTGTGAGAGCGCTTGTCAGCACAGGTTGCTTTCTTCTCTCAGCGCTAGTGTTCAGAGACCAGCATTGACAGAAGAGTAGGAGGTTGGCGAGGGAACAATAAGGTATGCTTTCTCGTGACTCCCTCAGGTCTGTGGAGACCCAAGGGAGGTAGGATAAAGCTGACGAGACCGCCATTCCTCTAAGGCACTTGGGTCTCTGGAGACACAGACAAGGAGGCAGACCAAAGGGGACACAGCGCTTTCCCTTGGAGACGTCACAACCGTGGTTAACCACTTTGGTGATGTCACTGCAGTGAATAATCAGATTGTGATCCAAACTGTCTCATAATAAAGGCTTCCAATGGAAGGCATACACAACATATAGAATTGTAGATGAATAATAGGGAATTAGGGGGATGTTGCTTAACAAGGGGTTCTGAGTGACATGAAGTACATATACAACAATAGCAAAGCTCGAGTTGTCTACGATGTCACTTAGAACCATGAGGTAAAAAGTTACCCCATAATTCACTATTTACCCATCCATAATTGTATATGTGCGGCCCCCAAAATCATCGACCCCTGCATTCAATTGGTAGGTAATGGGAAAACGACAGATAACATGACTTCGCTCCCTGTTCTGAATTTAAAAAAACATACAAGGCCTCCTGCCAGCCATCACCTTTTGTGCCACCCTGTGCTCACTGATTTCCAGCGCTGCTCTGGCAGGCTCTGAGAAAGCACAGCGAGAACTGCCTGGAATTTCTTTATGAGCAGGTAGCAGTGGTTAACAAGTTCTATTACCCGCTAGCACTACATCATAGCTAGATTTGTAAAACAGTCGTTCACACTAATGACTCTCCGTGAGAGCTATACATAACAATGTATTATATCTGAAAAGGTAATGTGGAAAAATATTTATGCTAAAATGTAGACATTGTCTCAACCTTAAAAATATCTTCCTACAAAATATTGATTTGTTTTAGATCCCTAAACCCAGCAAAACTCATGTCCCACCCATTGCACGAGTGCATTAATTTACTTTTTAAACTCCTACCCTAGTATAATTCGGGACAACGAACTGGATAGGTGCTTAAATGCATGCTAACGTTCTCAAAGTCTTTACTTTTGAGGGGAATGTTTTTCCTCTCAATACTATTTCAATGCGTTGCACTGTACATTGTGATGACTTCGATGCATGGCATGGCCTTAACAAACAAAGGCATCAATGCCCATGATATCTATTGTTATTGTGCCAACTGTGTATTTACAGAGATCGGTAATGAGTACTTAGATTAAATACAAATTAAAGATGCATACAGTAATGATGTAAAGAGCTACGTTAAATGAAACTCATATTCCACATCTCCAAGGTACAGCTGATATGTTGGTGAGTAGTCGAAATGTATGGCTGGTGTTGCTTCATTTTGGGGAGACTTTTTGGGTGGGGGGGGTTCTGAAAGATCTCTATTTTTTTTTGGTATACGAGACCTTCTGGGGGATTGAGTCCTCATGCCAATGACATTTTACAAAAGTACTCGAGGACACAGATGGATTTTGCATGAAATCATCCACATTCGTTGCATTATACAGTTCAGCAGCAAGAGGCCTTCGTTTTCAGTGTGAAACAGCGTTCTGTGGGGCTGAGCTGTCTGGCCTATCACAGAGAGAAGACCTCGACACTCAGCCATCTGCTTCCATCCAATGGGACCAAAAACGGAACACAATCCTATTTACGCTATTAGACAATGTGTGCCCGTCTCAAGGCAGAGGAGGAACATGCTCAGTTACTTGCTCTAATGTCTTAGGTTCCCCAGTACACTTCCTCTTCACCTAGACATGAAGCACACTAGCATAAAGGGTTATTCTAGGAACACTTTCAAACTCGGTTCCCCTTCTACTGCTTTTTAACATACTAATTAGAGAAACCACAATATGCTACTCAATCATTACCAAGAATTTGCAATGCCAAATCCCACCTACCATATGTCTCTCCTCATTCAAACCACAAACACCGTCTACCACAAATGTCTACCACCTCTCAACCTCCCCTTGTAACAGAGGCTTGGCTCTTTGAACAATTGCTGATTTTTTTTATCAAGATCTCAATCTAAATTCAGGTGACCACAAAATCTCCACCATTCACAACAATGCAGCTGGGTGTGGTCAACATCATAGAAATTGCTGCCCTCTGACACACATACTTGCAGCACCCCCAACAAACGCCAACCCCATCCTACCATTCTGCATCTCTCAATGCCCAGGTGCCTATTGAGAACTCTCATTCTCGATATGCACCTCTATCCTCTGAATACCCTTCTCACCGATGGATCCACCTTCTCACAATATTTTGCCAGAAAACCTGGATCTCCCCTCCCTGAGCACGCTCAGGTCATCACAAGTTACTTTGCCCTAAAGATCCTAGACCCTGCTCAGCTACAGTGTTATCAGCAGTCTGGGAAATGCAATTCGATCCTCAGAGAGTCCTTATCGCTAAAAGTCCATATCATTGATAAAGCTTAACTTTTCAAATTATAATATCACCATAACTGGTCCAGTACAAAGTGGGAAAGGAATGGGTAAATATAAATTAAACTCACAGTTTGTCTCAGGAGGGGAAGCTCTCACTCAGGCCACTTCTCACCAAAGACAGCTGTCACTCAGGAAAAAGATCCCCAAGGAAAGCTTTCTCTAAAGCCATTTCTAGCTAATGGCAATTCCTACTAATTGCTCATCAATACATTAAGGCCAAAATAGTTGCATTAAAAATAAAAGAAAAGCATATTACCGAGTAAATCAGGGGGGTTGGCCATCAAAATGTCTTTGTCTGTTGAAAAATGAAAGAAATACTAATTAAAATGCATCTAATGAATGTCGCCTCTTACCCAAACATATATATTTACATAAAGTTGTTTTCCTAATCAGATAATCATCGTTATTATAAATGCATAATATGCCTTATGTCTGTATCACACGCCACATAGCTTGTATCACTGTTCTCAAATAATACTTGGAAATTGGTCTCTATTTATGATATGGGCCTATATTTGTGCTACTGTACTATCAAATGCGATAGAAACTGTCATCCAAAGACATATGCATTCATTAAAACGTAGGCTAATACACAAAAGACAGTTGCAGCTTATAACATTTCTGGTATATTGTGCAGATAGATGTTCAACTATAAGCCCTGCAAAGTCTACCATCACACGACCAGTAAAAATGCTTGACGTGGGACTGAAAAATGACCCTAGGTTCACTCAATGAAGTCACAGAGTACCTGGACTTCAGTTATATGCTCATTACCAATGATTGCAGGAAGAAAGGCTGCGTGGGGGGGGGGGGGGGGGGGGGGGGGGGAGGAAAATCGCGACTGCTGATGGCTGAGCAAAGATGGCCGGCTGCAGACATTGCCTCGGACGGCTTCCCCGGAGGCCAATATAGATGTATGAAATGATCGATGGATTCTAGAAAATCTAGTACACCAGACGGCAACATTTGAATGGTAGCTTTAGATAGTTTGCAGCTCTGATGAGCTCAGAATCAGAAGACAGAGACCGGAGAAATTACTCGAAAATTTCACTCCTGTACTAAGAGAATTACATTGGCACCCATTCCATTTCACTCATGATCCTCCAGCACATATCCTATTTATTATTTACTATTGTTTCCAATTCTTCCGCTCCTATCTAATTCAACTAAATAGCCAAAATGTTTCCCAAGAGAACTAATGGACACCTTCCCTTCTAAAACTCACCTATCCCTTTCCCTCACTTCACGCTTCTTTCGGTCATATATTCTTCCTCAGTTGTTCAATGTCTCTATTCTCAGTGTTCTTCATTCCTCTTCTTCTCTCGCCCCTCTCCAGCAGTTCGCTCTTGATTATTAGACCTCTGGGCTTCTCCAGATTCTATTTTTTCCTCCTGGAGGTCCACCACCCATTCATGCACCATTGTTCTAGGCCAACCCCTCCTTTCCCTTGGCCAAACTTATGCTCTTCACGCCCTTGAGTAAGTATTCAGAATAAATCGGAGGAGGGCACATGCGTACTACTAGGAGGGATGCTAAACTCCCGGAGGTGTTACAGGCATGGGGGGTAATGATCCAGGAGATAGAGGGAATTGCCCCTAGTTCTACACAGACGATGACCACAGGAGATAGTCCGGAGGTAACAGAGTCCCCCAGACAGCGGGAGAGGCGGGAGGACTCCCCAACCTGAATGTTTGTTCACTGGACCTTGGGATGGGTGGACCTGATGTGGGGGGGTGTTTGTTTACAAGTTATCAAAATAACAATGTGATTCATGATGATGATGATTTCGCTGATTGCTGGTTTGATAGACGCTTCAGTGGACACCTGTATTGGTTCATTAACCCCGGACCGGGGAATGTCTTGTTTACTGTATTGGGTGGTCCATGTGATGTAACTGTTTTCATTTGCAAAGTATGCCTAGAAAATTACAATAAAGAAATAAAAAAAAGTATTCAGAATAAATATATGTTCCAGAATTCATTCATTGTCTTAGTCCTTATTATACCACCTTTGTCAAAGAGGCCTATGTTAGCTGTATGGTTTCCTATAAAGCATGCCGACACCACTTTGGTTATTAAGCTATATAAAACATGTAAATAAATGGAGAATTGATAAGACGAATGGAGGTCAATAATCTGATGGAAGACCATCAGTAACTTAGCATAATAGAGAGGAATGAACAAGAGAGAAAGTGTAGATCCAGGTTCCCCATAATATACATGTAACATGGGAGGAAAAAAGAGACAAATCAAAGAGTTATGCATCTCGTATCTCGTTGTTTATTTAAGGGAAGAGGTTGTGTGCTGTTTACACTCAAGGGTACTTAAGAATGCAAACGGACTTCCTTAGTTATGTATTCCTACCTCTTCCTATCATCCCAAGCAGGAGTTCAACAGCTCTCTAGCTCCCTTCTCTTTCTTTGCTGGTGTCGTTCCAGCAAAGATCTATTTACATCCAGGCACCATTTCAAAGGTCACTTTCCTTACATCCTATTGAGCAGAGATACAATAAGCCTAATTTAGAGTTTGGCAGTTGGGTTACTCAGTAACAAACATTACGGATATCTCATCCACCTTATTACAAGCATCTGTGGATGTAATGCACTTGTAATTAGGCAGACAGGATTGTTGTCATGCTTGTGACAGAGATACCCGTACGCCAAACTCTAATACAGGCCCTTGGTACTTGCTGGACAGCTTCCTATTATGAGGGGTTGGTGTGCTCCTGTGCACTTTGCCAGAGGCTTGCTGGAGCCTTTCCCTCCATGACTACAGGAATTTTCTAATGGAACACAATTTCTATTCACAGAACTTTACATCTCGGAGTTGGGCGTCCTGTATTACTCTTGTTACCTCTGCTCTGGATCACAAAGCATAGTTTCCTGATTAATGAAGACTCTTCTAAATCCTTCTCTGCATGTAAAACAGCTTATCCCGATATCTGGAAAGCATCAAGGAGTAGTACTGTCAAGGCACAGGTAAGAGGACATTGCTTTAACGGAAATGAAGGTCCTGTTCAAAAACATAATCTGTCTTTCTTACATTTGCCATGATGAGGTATATTTTGCTTCTCTCCAGGCTAGGAAGGGCACGCCTGTAGACCTCTTCAAGTCATATCTTTGTTGCCTCTGTTAAGTAACAATATATGTGTAGGAGGCTGGCTCTTTATGTGATATATCAACAATTTGATATCCTGTGTAAAGAGTCCAGGGAGTCCCTTATAAGTTGACAGGTGCTCTATTAGGGGTAGTGTGGTCGAGTAACCTTAGGCTTAATCGAGAGGAATGCAAGACATCTGCAATACGCACAATGATCAATAAATGATACACATGACTGTACAAGGAGATGCACATCTATATATATAAAAACGAATGTATGTCTGTCTGTCTGTTTGTCCTTTATGCATTACTACACCATTCATCCGATCGCCATGAAACTTTGGGAAGTTGTTGAGTACACTCCCGCGAAGGTTTCTGGGATAATTATTTTTTAAATATCGGTCCCCCAGGGCCCTCATAATCTTTTGAATACTGAATTTTTCCATTTACGGAATACCAGGCGAAGCGACAACGTATAAGTCCATAGATACTGTGATGAATCAAGACGAAGTTGTCAATTACCCAACGGAATTCTTGAATTCACTGGATTTGCCAGGTATGCCACCGCACATTTTAACATTGAAAATTGGCGTGCCGATCATTCTTCTCCGAAACATCAATCCATCACGAATTTGCAACGGTACAAGACTTTCGGTGAAAAAGATGATGAACAACGTCATCGAAGCTACAATTTTGAATGGGAAATTCAAGGGGGAAGATGTACTGTTGCCATGTATTCCAATGATCCCAACAGATATGCCTTTTGAATTCAAACGTTTACAGTTTCCAGTGCGACTCGCTTTTGCAATGACCATCAACAAAGCACAAGGACAATCGCTGCAAGTGTGAGGACTAGATTTGGAGAATCCGTGCTTCTCACATGGACAGTTGTATGTGGCCAGCTCACGCGTGGGAAAACCTTCTTATTTATTTGTGTACGCATCAGACGGAAAAACAAAAAACATCGTGTATCCACAAGCACTCGAATAAATAAATAGAATAAAAAAAACACTTTGAAATGGTTTCCATATTAAAATGAATAAGTTTCAATAAAAATGACACAATGTAAATTGAAGGTTATCATAACGAGTTTCCTTGAATTTCCTTTCTCATGAGATCGCAGCAACGCGCGACGGGTAAGCTAGTCAATTTATAGAAATAGCAAGTATCTTTATATATGTTTAGGCATCAGAGAGAAATCGTTCAGGTAAGTACATTTTTAAATATACTTTATTTCAGTTCAAAAAGTGGACACAGTGCAATTTGTGAGTCCTGCAATGTTAGCCTAAGGAAGAAAGAACAAGATCTGCAAACAGGTATGGCACAGTGACATACGGGACCAATCTCCAGGAGCTAAGGTGAGTCGTGGTCAAGGGCCAAGGCAGCACCAACAATACACCACCAGCGGCATGAGGTCTGCAGGGTGCAGGATGCAAAACAGCATCGGGAGCCCAATTCTATTCTATGGAGCATGGTCTCTGCGAAAAGAGGCTGCAGGCTCTGGCTAGGAGGCCAGTCAGGCTGAACCTATAGGGGGGCTCAGGACTTGAGATGCTCGGGACGTAGGAACACCTTTGGTCCTCTTCCATATGGCCCCAGGGGCGACGGGTGCCAAAGTGTACTTAGGCGTCGGGATTTCCTTACAGGAGCAGTCGCAGCAGAGGGGCCTGCGTGCAGAGGCTGCAGGCGACGTCGAAGGGACATGTGGGGTAAAACCACAATGGACTCGGGCTCTGGAAGGCTGGGGGACCTTGTTGGCACCGTTGACCCACTTCGACTTGGGTTTGGAGCAATGAGTGTAGTGGTGGCTACAGTTGTCGGGTTTTGGCAGTTACGGAGGCCTCAGAATCCTTTCTTTTGGATTTGCTGCAAGATGTCGGGAACAGGGATGCTGTCCCACAAGAGGTCTTGGTTCTTTATCGAAGGAAGGCAGCCCCCCTAAATTTCTGGAGTCAACTGCTGTAGGCAGGCTTGCTCTCAGGTCAGCTGCTTCTTCCCACCTCTTCTGCTTTTGCGGCTCTTCGATGTCCTCTCTTTTAGATCATCAGGATCTGCTTCTCAGGAGCCAGGGACTCCCCTAAATACTGAATTTAGTGTAGAATAGTAGCCAATGGACTACTGACCCTTGGAGTCACTACGCCCCCTATAGGACCACATCCTGTGGGAAGTGGGCACTATTCTGTCCCAGATCACAAAGATCACATAGATTCTGAAAAATCGTGTCCACCTCTGTGTAGCCTACCTAAAGGGTGGTACTAGCCTGGAGGTGGTACGCCTACCTGATTATCTAATGTTCCTGACTGTCCAGGTGCTAAGGGGTTTCTAGGAGTGGAGAAGCTTCCTTTCCTGTGAGAGGAGCCAGAAGCGCAATTCAAAGGTGGCAGCTTTTTGAAGCTTGCCAGCCTGGGTACTGGCCATCATGTGGGAGGGGGTGTTACCCTCCTCCCAGACAGGCTTTTGTTCTGGGCCTCCTGATAGCAGAGGCTCTCACCCTTGGAGGTCAGAACAGGGTCTCGAGTGGCAGGCTGGCAGAAACTAGTCAGAGAGCACACCAGAAGCCTTTCTTTTCAGGGGGCACCTCTAAGGTGCCCTCTGAGTGCATGTATTGGGAAATCCATCACTGGATTTAACGTGGGTTTATCAATGTGAGATGTTTGATACCAACCATCCCTATTTTCAGTGAAGCCATCATGTAGCTGGGGAACTTGGTTTGACCAGTGTCCAGCACATGTTTTAAAATGGATTTCCTGATCACTTGCACTGGGAACAATGGAAATGACTAGCACATGAGCATATCTGCTCATGCAGGTATGCTCTCACATCTAATATTCATCACCTGGGAAGGGGGGAGGGGGCGCTAGGTGGCACACGACCAAGATGGCTGTACGCCTGTGAGGCTCTAGCCCTGCCGAGCAGGAAAATATCCCTTCACCTCATCCTGTGTTGAAAATGTGCATTTATGACCTCACCGCGTGATTGCTGAATCGATGTAGAGTCTGGAGATGCCAGATACATGAGCGCAGGATGGTGCACTGCTGAGAAAATGACCGCTGCTGTCACAGGCGATCTGCTGTGCCCCGGACTGGAGCCTGCGGCGGGGGCGTGCTCGTCGAGGCAGCCCAGAGCCGAGACGGTGTGGTGGATCAGGGATTGGGCAGCGGGCGTCGGTGAGTCATCTTCATCCCCTTCTATGCCTGGCTGAAGGACGCGGTGATTTGGGTGCCCGCTCCGTCGCGCGAGCATAAATTTGCGCTGCAACGGTTTGATCAGGCTGCGGGCGGCATCGTTGGAATTGGTGCCACGGCTCGAGAGCACGGAGCGGTCGGCACAAAGTGAGAACTGACTGCTGGCAGCTGAGGAAATTTAGCATCTGGGGAACCAGGACTGATCAGTGTGGCGCATCTGGCATCTCCGCACGCGTCCCTGACTGGTGCTGACATTCTTCCGAGCCGATGCCATTACCTGTGCACAGGGGCGCACTGCTGCCACTTTGTCCCACTGCACAGTCGCTACACGAGGGACACGCGTAGACCCCCTGGAGACTGAGCGAGTCCGTCTGCAACCAAGCGGGCCTGTCATTTAATTGATCTGTGCGACCATAGCTTCCTACCGGAGCCACACATAAACTACACTGATTACCTTACGCTTGCTGCAAAATAACAGACAAATCTGCACAGAACTTGCTTGTCACGCTGCTGATCAGAACGCCGCCCGTGATTTTTAATCGTCGTTTGGGCACCTGTCATTTTTAAAATCTTTACTAATTGCTGTAACTCATGTTATTTTAAAGTTATTCTGGGGGGATTGCCCGATATAGCGGGTTTTGAATTATCGATTGCTGCTCCCACCTAAGAATTGTTCCGCATTGCCTGCACTTTAAAATCTAAGCTCACCACTCACCATTTGGGTGAGCCTCGCGCTGTCTCGGCTCCCGACCGCCATCTTGGGTGTGGGACCAGGGGCTCAGAGACGCTCCCAAGACGTCATCTTGGGTAGCGTACTAGTGTTGTAGGGACGCCTGGAAAATACTATTTAGGGTCCCAGGAGGCAAGCGTGCTTGCACAGAACTTGCTTGTCACGCTGCTAATTAGAACGCCGCCCGTGATTTTTAATCGTCGTTTGGGCACCTGTCATTTTTAAAATCTGCACTAATTGCTGTAACTCATGTTATTTTAAAGTTATTC
This sequence comes from Lissotriton helveticus, assembly GCF_964261635.1. NCBI lineage: Eukaryota > Metazoa > Chordata > Amphibia > Caudata > Salamandridae > Lissotriton > Lissotriton helveticus. The sequence goes on along the minus strand of NC_136057.1, from coordinate 1,008,794,539 downwards.
TGGGGGGGATTGCCCAATATAGCGGGTTTTGAATTATCGATTGCTGCTCCCACCCAAGAATTGTTCCGCATTGCCTGCACTTTAAAATCTAAGCTCACCACTCACCATTTGGGTGAGCCTCGCGCTGTCTCAGCTCCCGACCGCCATCTTGGGTGTGGGACCAGGGGCTCAGAGATGCTCCCAAGACGCCATCTTGGGTAGCGTACTAGTGTTGTAGGGACGCCTGGCAAATACTATTTAGGAACCCAGGAGGCAAGCGTGCTTGCACAGAACTTGCTTGTCACGCTGCTGATTAGAACGCCGCCCGTGATTTTTAATCTCATGTTATTTTAAAGTTATTCTGGGGGGATTGCCCGATATAGCGGGTTTTGAATTATCGATTGCTGCTCCCACCTAAGAATTGCTCCGCATTGCCTGCACTTTAAAATCTAAGCTCACCACTCACCATTTGGGTGAGCCTCGCGCTGTCTCGGCTCCTGACCGCCATCTTGGGTGTGGGACCAGGGCCTCAGAGACGCTCCCAAAACGCCATCTTGGGTAGCGTACTAGTGTTGTAGGGATACCTGCCAAACACGATTTAAGGACCCAGAATGCTAGCGCGCAGCGTTGGAGGCGCGCCAGAGGCAAGCCCGTCTGCGCCCGTCCGCGCCACGACGGGCCCAGGGGCCAGGACTCCTTCTCAATCTTATACATATCCTGGTGAGACCCTTTTTGCCCTTAGGACTGGGACGAGGTGCTGGATAGCACTACTGTGGCCAAACTACAGGAAGAGTCACTACTGCGCGGAGGGAGTGAAGCCATATTGCCTAGGCACAGCTCCACTCTCACGTGATTCAGGGGCTAAAAGTAGCTGTGCTAAACACACGATCCTTGCAAAAGCACCATCTAGAAGTGTTCTCTTTCCTTCTGGATGGTGATATTGACATTCTAGCCCTTACTGAAACCTGGCTGGGGGCATCATCTACCCCTGACATTCTGGCCGCATTACCGTTAGAATATGACGCAATGTGGTATAACCGCCCCGAGGAGTGCAGAGGGGGGGGAGTTGCAATACTATTTAAAAAATCTCTTAGGGTGACACAGATTTTCGCCGAAAATTGTGATAGTGCAGAGTTATTGGGTGTAAAAATTTCATTGAAATCCTCCTGCATTATGCTGTTAGTAGTATACCGCCCTCCTAAAAGCTCCCCAGACTTTAACGAAGCCTTCTGGTGGCAGGGGACTTCAACTATCACTGGGATAAGGTACCCAGAAACTCTACAGAGGCATGGTTTGAATCTAACCTGTCCTCGCTCAACCTGGTACAATTGGTCACAGGCCCTACACATGTTAAGGTACACACGTTGGACCTGATTTGGTCCTCTATGGCCCGAGCAGAGATAACCAATGTCAGCCCGTGTGTATGGTCAGACCACTTTAAGATTAAATGCTGGGTTCCGTGTGACTCCTCTCCTGTATCATCTGATCCTCTCTGGAGAAAGGTTCGAGCTTGGAAGAAGGTGGAAGCAGAATCTCTGCTGTCCACGCTTCTCACCATTCCACCTCTAGAGAGAAGGGAAGGAAACCTTGACTCTCAATTTACAGCATTTATGCCCTGGTTTCGGACCGCTCTTGATACGCTTGCCCCTGAACGAACAGAGAGGACCAGAGCAAAAGGAAAGGGAGCCCCTTGGTTCGATGTCTCGCTAAGAGAGAAAAAACAAGCTCTGCGTCAAGCAGAGAGAAAGTGGAGACTCAATTACAGCCAGGCAGAATCTGAAACCTATAAGGAACTTATGTTGAAATATAAGGCCGATATATTGTTGAGGAAGGCAGCCTTTTATGAGGACAGAATTGGCCGCGCGGGGAATAAGTAAAGGGAGATCTTCTCCATCCTGAGAGAATTAACGCAGCTGGAGGATAAAGTCCCAATAAATGACCGTCCGGATGGCGACACCTTCCAGAAGTTCTTTCTCCAGAAAGTGCAGGATATCATTGGGGATATTGCAAGAACTCCGACTGACCCTATTCCCCTAGGTCCTCCTAATCCCCAGGAGTTGGCGTGGAATCTGAACAGCATCCCACGTTTGGATGAAGGGAGTTTGGCAACAATTGCGTACCAAATTAAATCAGGATCCAGCGTGGACCCCTGCCCCCCGAGAATATTCCAAATGGCCTTGCCTGGTCTAGAAAGGCAGCTGCTGAGCCTATTGAATGAGTCACTGGACTCAGGCTACCTGCCAGCGAATTTGAAGGAAGCCAGGGTTATCCCCCTCCTGAAAAAAGCAGGAGTGGATGTCAATGCCCTAAAAAATTATAGGCCTATCTCCCAACTTCCGTTCTAAGAAAAGATCCTGGAAAACCAGGCCTTGAACACTCTGGTCAGCTATTTGGAGGAATATGGTCTACTCCACCCAAGACAGGCAGGCTTCAGGTCACAGCATAGCACGGAGCTGGTGATGGCCTCAGTTGTTGACGATCTGAGAATCAGAGCTGACAATAAACAGCTGTGTGCCCTGATTCTCCTGGATTTGTCAGCAGCTTTCGATACGGTCAGCCATGCCATCCTGCTGAACCGTATCTCGAAATTAGGAATTACAGGGCAAGCACTCAAATGGCTTAAATCCTTCCTCACTGACAGTACTCAAAGAGTGCAAATGGGAGACCATCTATCCTGCGCTAGTGCGGTGACCTGTGGCGTTCCCCAGGGGTCTGCACTGTCCCCACTGTTATTTAATATCTATATCCAACCTTTAGTGGAGGAACTTACGCAGAGGAACTGCCAAATTTTTAACTACGCGGACGACACTCAACTGCTAGTCCAGCTCGATAACACCAGCCAGGCACAAGACTCTGTAAAGAATCTGCTTAGATTCACCGTTAATTGGATGACAAACAATCTTCTGAAAGTTAACGCAGAGAAAACAGAGGTGCTGGTCATCACTAAACAAGAAAGTCCCTGGTGCGAGCTTTTCCGGCCCCCAGAATTAGGGGAGGTGCCAAACCCAGGAAGAGTGGTCAAAAGCTTAAGATTAAAAATTGACGCAGACCTATCAATGGCCCCTCAAGTCTCGGCGGTGGTAGGTTCCTGTATAGGCCTGCTCAGGCAACTCCGGAAATTGGTGCCCATCCTCTCTGTCTCGACATTGCAATCTATAGTGTCCGCCACAGTTATCTCTCGGCTGGACTACGGTAATGCTTTGTATTTAGGTCTCCCGCAGAAACTCTTGAACAAACTGCAGGTGGTGCAGAATGATGCTGCCAGGCTGATTTTTTCCCTACCGAGGAGAACTCGCGCGACCCCCCTTCTCCTGAAGCTGCACTGGCTGCCTATTGAATATAGAGTGCAGTTCAAATGTCTTTGTATTGCCCATAAAGCCATTCATGGAGAGGCCCCCAAGTACATTAAAGATCGTTTGAGGAAGTACACCCCGGGTAGAGCTCTGCGCTCTGGCAAAGCCTGTAAATTAACTCAACCCAGATTTAATCTTAAATCTAAGGGTGGCAGAGCCTTGTCGGTACTCCTTCCGCAAATCTGGAACGAGCTACCTGCAACTTTACAAGGGGACTCAGCGCTACTCTCTTTCAGAAAGAAGTTAAAGACCTACCTGTTTAAAAAGATAACATCAACACCCTAATTGTCTGATTGATGGCGGAGGACATTCAGGTTGGCAGTGTGGTGTGTACTTTTTTCTGTGAAAGCGCTTAGAGACCAGTGGTGATTTGCGCTATACAAAAACATATTAACATAACATAACATAACATAACATCTGGTGGACATAAGGATTCCTTTGTGGCGCTGGGCCTGGGAGCAGACGAGCAACTATGCTCTACTGGAAACACTGATGAGGCTCATTGCTTGTGCCTGGTTACTTCATTACCCCCCAAGCCGCCCGGCAGTATTCTGGGACCCCTCGAAGAGACTGTGCTCACTGTTACCTCCATGTCACCACTGTAATTACAATTAACTGTAATTAACAGTGAGAGTGCCCCCTACGCAACTTGCATTAGCTTCGGGTGAGCACATGGTTGGTGGCCTGTGACAGGGACAGACCGGCTACTGCTAGCATCGAAGCTGAGAGCGCTGCCTTAGGGCACGAATTTGACAGCACTGTTCACCTGCACATATTTATTGAAGTCGCCACTACTAGGTATCTTTGCTCAGCGGGTTACTCTTGGCAGCTGACGGAGCACCCTGGAGATCCTGCTTTACACCTCTGCTCAAATTGGCCGGCCTACATAGGGCGCGCTGACGCCAAACAGACTAAAATCCCATTTGAAGCGTGCAAAACACCTAAATCGAACTCGTCGGCACCAGCGGACTCTGATGCTACGGACGCGCCTGAGGACGATTTAAAGGCCTGAAGCAAAGCCTCACATCCATTGATGCTAAAATAGATACGTTGAACATGCGCATGGAAGCTATGGTCAATAAATTGGATCAGCATGAATCACGATTGAAGGAGGTTGAGACCAGGGTTTCGGATCTTGAGGATGACGCCACCACGAGCAAAGGGCAGATATCGCAGATGGACAAGGCTGCTCAAGATTATCGCTGATAAAAATGAGGACCTGGAGGCCCGCTCCAGAAGAAATAATGTCCGCATCCTTGGCCTGGCGGAATCGATAAATGTGGGCCGTATGGAAGACTTAATCGAAAAGTTGGTAGTTGATCTATTTGGCAGAGAATCCTTCTCAGCGCACCTAACGGTGGAGAGGGCGCACAGGTCTCTGGCGGCCCGCCCGCCCCCAGCGACACCGCCGAGGCCAGTAATAGCCTGTTTCTTAAACTACAGGGAAAGGGACGCAGTCCTTCGCATGGCTCGCGAAAAGAAACAGGTTCATTACGAAAACACTACGCTGGCAATCTTCCCGGACTTCACACAATCAGTACAGGATGCCAGGCGTAAATTCTCAGCTGTTAAGAAAAAACTACAATCGCAAGAAATCCCTTATGCTATGTTGTACCAGGCGAAACTGAAGATCGCTCATCATGGTAAGCAGCACTACTTCCAGAACCCGCAACAGGTTGAAGACTACCAGTCCAGGGAATCGGGGGCGAGAGGGCCCTCCAGATCTCATTCTTCATTGTCGGACGTTGGTTGAGGCACGTCATGAACACTGATTCTCTCGGAACTATTACTGACATTCTGCTTAAAACGGACTGCTTGACACTGGTGATGTATGAACATTTTATATGCCTTTTGTGTATTACCCTGCTCAACACCTTGCCTCTGTCCTGCCATAACTGTCCGCCTTATAGCGGAGCAGTAGGTGGGTGTGAGTATGGAGGAAGGGGGCAGGTCGTGGGCCCCTGGTGTTTCCCCAGGGGGGCATATCCCTAAAGTTATGGTGGGAGTTGAAGGTGATTATAGTGCATCGTTTGGATTCTTGGGTGGGATGGGTTTCTGTGCCCGGCAAGTTGGGGAAGCTGGAGTGGGTGGCGTGAGGGGGGCATTTGCTTACAGTATTCTGGATTATATTGCTATTTGTGATTACCGATATAAGGTTATGTACAGCTTCTCATAGAGACTTCTATGGCAGACAACACACGCGATGTAGATAGAATTATGGTTGCATCATGGAATGTACGTGGGCTGAACAACCCCTGGAAAAAAAGGCAGATACTTGGATACTTAGGCATCATATCACAGTTGCTCTGCTACAAGAGACACACCTGAGCCCCTCAGCTGAGCGCCTGTTTGCCTCGAGGTGGGCCTCACACCGTTGTTTTGCTTCTTACTCTAACTACTCCCGAGGTGTTGCTATCTTGTTCAAAAGGGGGGGTGCCATTTGTGCCCGGTGGGATGGAGACGGATGCAGGAAGTAGATTCTGTCTGACTTGGGGGAGACTCCGTCCCTATGATGTGATGTTTGCTAATTATTATGGCCCTAATACTGATTACCCTAGCGCGCTTCTCCAGTTATGGAGTAAAATAAAAGAGATTGGCACTACTTATGTTATATGGGGAGGAGACTTCAACACGTCGCTACAACCGCGAATGGATAGGTCCCGAGGCTCTCCGATGCACTATACAAACACTCAAAGAACTCTGCTGGATACTATAACTGATAACTGCTTACTTGATTCTTGGAGGCATACACACCCTAAGCTGCTTGAGGGCACACACTACTCTACTGAACACTCATCTTGAGCCAGGTTCGACTATATATTCATATCGATGGGGTAAATGAATCAGCCCTGCAGAGATGGCAAACAGCATTATTAAGGTCCCGATTGGTGAGCACGAGGCCTACTGCTCCAGGCAAAGCCCCGACCTAAAGTGAATTGGGAGCCCAGGCACCGGTCCCACGAGACCACCCCCGCAGCTGCCGCCCAAGAAGGCGGTGCGAGGCCTGCGTTGAAGGGCCCCGTTCGTGGACTCCCGCTGCAGCGAGGATGCCGTTTCCCCCTAGTGACACACCGGACCCGTTCTAAGGTCCCGCTTGGCAAAGTGGGGCTATCGGTGGCAAAATTGGCTCTCGGGATCGGCAGGACATTTCTCCCTTCGCCTCTGCCTGACTTTAATATGGCGGCCGCGTTTACTTAAATGGCGTCGATCGCCGATACTCCCGTTTTGTGCGCTAGTACTGACTGCTTCTTCCAGGTTGGAGGGCCCACCGCTTGAGGCAATTGACATCCTGCTGTCTCCATACTCTTGAGAACTGATGCATATGGCCTGATTTCCTGAGTCCCTCTTACGCAATTCAGCTTTGATGTGTCCCTGCGTGTACACCACCCCCGCTGGGAGTTCCAATGCTGCAAACTCATCTAGGCTGAAACATCCCATGATGGCGCCTAAGACAGCCCCGGGGAGAAAAGCTTTTGTATGATGCCCGGTGGAGCTACCTCGCGAGCTATGGGGGAGATTGACTTTGGGCTCCCTCCTTTGACTATCACCTACCCAGCCGGACTTCGGGCTAACGCTCCCGCGTCTCTCCTGACCTTATCTTCCCCCTCTCCCTTCCCCCATCCCTCCCCCCTCTCCGCTCCTACTCTTTCCAGCTTCTGTCCTCTGCCCTCACATGCCCTTGCCCTTTGTCCCCACCCTGTTTTTCTGTGAACCTCTTCCCTCTCCACTTGAGACCGAACTATTTTGTCTGATGCCCGATGGAGCTACCTCGTTTAGCTATAGGGGAGATGGGCTGTGGATTCCCTCCTTGGTCGTCACCTACCCAGTCGGTCCTTAGAGAGACTTCCTTTCGTCTCTACGGTTGTCTCTTCCCTTATCCTCACTTTATCTCCTCCCCTACCCCCCACTACTTCCTCTCTCCTTTCTCTCCTCTCCTAATGTATTGCTGATTGTTTGATATAATGTTTACTTGTTGATCTTTTTCTGGTATATTGTCGAACCACATTGTTGCACTTCCTTTCGTCTCTCCTGTCATCTCCTCCCGCATCCCCCCTCTATTTATATCTCTCCTTCCCTTGAGCCTGAACTATGTTATCTGATGCCCGATGGAGCTACTTGGTTTAGCTATAGGGGAGATGGGCCGTGGATTCCCTCCTTGGTCGTCACCTACCCAGTCGGTCTTTAGACAGACTTCTTTTCGTCTCTCCTTATTGTCTCTTCCCTTATCCTCCCTTTCTCACCTCCATTACTTTTCTCTCTCCTTTCTCTCCTCTCCTAATTGTATTGCCTATTTTTTTTTTATGTATTGTGTAATTGTTGAACTTTCTCTGTTACATTGTTGATTCTCATGTAAAGCGCTCCGATACCTTCGGGTCTAGCCAGCTCTATATAAAACTCTTTAAATAAATAAATAAAATAAACCCACCTACCCCAAACGTATTCCGATCATTCCCCAGTTGTTGTAGAATTGCACACCCTCCAGCAGCATTCCCATTATGGTGCCTGGCGCCTCAACCCTTTACACTTGCAGGACACAGTATTTAAGTCCGAACTGGAGCAAGACATCTGTGATTTCTTTGAACTAAATATCCAATCTGTTTCCAGTATCACCACAGTATAGCAGGCGTTTAAAATTACTGTGCGGGGCTGGTGTATATCTAACGGGGGGTATCCTTAAAATGTTGCGCAATGACCTCTCCAAATTGGAAGTGGAACTTAAAAAATTAGAAAAGGACATTAGCACCAGTACTGATGGTCATGCACTCAGAGCAGCCATGCGCAGCAAATTGACAGAATATGGTGAGATTGCGGACAGGGAATGCAAATTTAGGGGGAAACCCCACATGGCGAGGATATATGGGCAGAGGGACAGGCCAGGGAAAGCTCTTACGGCTGCAACTAGGCCTCCTAAATTCTCCAACTATATCACGGAGATTCAACCTGCGCAGGGTAACACGCATAGGAATCTCCCCGCTCTACTTAACACGTTCAGAGATTTCTACAGACCGCTGTACTCTTCCCAAAGAGGTACCCCGCTTAACCTGTCCGAGTACTTTGACGACACGGCACTGGCCTGCCTAGGGGATACCCAGCGAAAATTCCTGAGCTTGGATTTGGAGCTGGACGAAATCACAGAGGCTATCATGCAGATGAAGTTGGGACGGGCCCCAGGGTCCGATGGATTGCCTATAGAGTTTTACAAAGCCTTCACCCCGATCCTAGCTCCTATCCTGAAGGAGGTGTTTTATGAGTCTCTGGAAGTAGGCTGTTTACCACAAACCATGCGCAAGGACCTTATAACCTCATTATTAAAACCTGGGAAGCCCCCTATATCCTGCTATTCATATCAGCCCCTATCTTTATTAAATTGCGACACAAAAATACTTGCTAAAGTCTTAGCGACCAGACTTAATTTACTGATGCAGCGACTAGTACTTACGGACCAGGCGGGGTTTATCCTTAGCCAAGCTACGTCGCATATTCTTAGAACCCTTGCTGCTGTCCTACAAGATATTGATCCTGACTGCTCAGCTGTGGCGGTATTCCTTGACGCTACCAAGGCATTTGATTCCCTTGAGTGGGATTACTTGCTAGGCACTTTGGGACACATGGGTTGACTGCTGCCTTCCTCCGATGGATACAGCTGCTTTACAATCAGCAGGTGGCATCGGTGCTGTTAAATGGCGCCAAATCTTCCCCCTTCACTATCTCCAGGGGTAAGCGCCAGGCTGCCCACTATCTGCTATTTTATTTGCCCTTGCCATCGAACCCTTAGCTGCAATACTCCAACAGCACCATAATGATAAAGCATTAATTTACCCTTCTAGGTAGCTGCTTATTTCTTTATATGCAGATGATATGACACTGTATGTTAAAAAAAACATGAAAACCTTAACCCCATATTGCGCGAGATAACTACATTTGGAGTTATATCCGGAGTACAAATAAATTGGTCAAAATCGGCAATCTTCCCCCTAACAAATAACACCCAGACACACCAGATGGACTACCCTCTAATTTGGGAAACTGACGATTTGAAATATCTGGGTCTTCATGTCACCAGAGGCAGAGACACGCTTATGAGACTCAATTATGGCCTGGCTATAGATAAGATAACTGACACTATAACCAAGTGGTTGTGGCTCCCCCTCTCCATTGCAGGCAGGATCTCATTAATCAAGATGGTGTTATTGCCACAACTTTTATATATTTGTATAAATATTCCATACCACCTGGGGAGTTTCTTCTTTAATACACTCAGATCTCAGCTTACGAGACTCATATGGGGCGGGAAGCAGGCACGCCTTACCCTAAACACGTTGATGTTGCCATACCACCAAGAGGGGTACGGTGTCCCGAATTTTTAAACTTACTATTATTGTGCACAGGCCCATTTTGCAACATACTGGTTCCACCCGCCACCCTTCATGCCGCACCTGGCGGTCGAAGATGGCTACATGGCCCGACACCCCCGTCAGGTTACCTTTTCACAGCAGTGAAGGAGCGGGGACGTGACCCATCCACGGTGGATTGCACCGTACTGGGGTGGCATCTAATTGCTCATAAGTTGGAACACCCTATGCTGTACTCTCCCAAAATGTCCCTGTCGCAAAATCCTTTATTACGGGTCACGAGTGAGGGCATCTGTCGTAAGATGCTGAATGGCATCAAGTATTACACTTGGGGGGACCTATACATAGCGGGGCAGTATCGTTCTATAGAGCAGTTCTTTGGTACACATATGCCGACGGTAATGGACACATTAAGTACACCCGACTCCGACAAAGTATGAAGGCAGTTACCCCAGATTTTCCCACAGAGCCAAATACACTTGCTCCCCTTCATGCGTTCTTACAGACAGAGCCCCCCCGCCACACCGTATCCCTCTTATACAAGCACGCACAGAAAGCACTGCCTCCCCGCCCTGTCCGAGACAGGTATGAATGGGATAATGATTTGGATGCCCCACTAACGGATGACCAATGGGAACTTAGCTGTATACAGACGGAGGCTATCACTAGTAACAGTAGGCTGCGCCTTATTCATTGTAAGTTCTTGCACCGGTTATACCACACCACGGCTAAACTCCATATATTTTGACTCAGGGAAACTGACAACTGCATGAGATGTGGTCGGGAGGGTGCGGACTTCCTACATCTGGCCTGGAGCTGCCCCCCGGTGGCGGAGTTCTGGGTGCAAACTTTCGAGGGGATCTTGGACATGCTGGGCGTCCGAATGTCGCCATGCCCACTCCTGGCTCTCTTGGGACTGATTCAAATCGTTAACACAGGTCATAAAAAGTTCCTAGCAATGGGGTTGTTACTGGCGAAACAGCAAGTAGCATGTCGCTGGGGCAGGGGCCGCGCTCCAAAGTTTAAAGACTGGATTAATTTGATGGCTACTTGGCAAGAGCAGATGCACAATTATGCAGACCTAAGATCATTACCCACTAAGTCACGCCCGAAAGATAATTGGAGCCCAGTAACCTCCTATCTGATGGCGCAGGAGGCCAGGGGCGAAGGAGAAGAGGGCGGGCCCACTCTGGAATCAGAACGTGAGACTGGGCCTGAGACACGATCCACAACCCCGCAGCAGGGTTTATCTGGAGTGTAACTCTATCCAGGGTCAGTGCTGTGGGACTGAGGAAACGGCATGGATGGGATGGCCACCCCTACTTCGGCTTGCGGGACCTGGGAGAGGGGCACTAAATTTGCAATTATACTATGTCTATGATATCCAGGTAATTTGTGTTGTTTAGACCTCGTGTACACTGATGTAAGTTGTGGTCTGCATCGCATGCAGCTATACTGTAATGACAAAGATGGACTGCTAGTAGTGTTTTCAGGACCTATGTTGAAGTTATTTGGGGGGGAAGTTAATGTTACATCAAACTGATACAGGAAGGTGTTAAACATAAGTGCTACAATGTGACATATGACTTACGGATGTTTTATTACACTGATGTACCGTACAATCGCTTAATAAAGGTTTTTTAAAAAAAAAGAAAGAAATGAGAAACACACAGCTACAAAATGAAAAAGAAAAAAATAATAATATTCATCACCCTGCCTTAGGGCTGTCAGGCCTGCTATAGGGGTGGCTTACAAATATCACGAGCAGTGTTAGGGGATATGGCACAAAGGGATGGGTGACATCTTGTGTTTTCACTTTTGTCTGCACGAAGACACGCAGCCTGTGATAGCAGTCTTGAATGTGATTGGTGAGGGGTCACTTATGGTGGCACAATATGTGCTGATGCCCTTAGGTGCCCGCTTTAGTACCTCAGGTCCTAAGTACCAGGGGTACCATTTACAGAGGAGCGTACAGCGGGTGCTAAAGGTTTTGGCAATTGCGGAAACAATTGTGCAGTTTTGAAAGAGTTCTGGCACTGGGGGACCTGGTTAGCAGGAACCCAGTGTCCTTTCAGTCGAAATCACATCAGTTATCATGCAATAAGTGGAGGTGACCATGTCAAAAATGGCTCTTTTCCTACAATATGGAACAGAGATTTCTGAATAAATGCAACCAGCATAATACCAAGGGTGCAAACCGTCCCGATATACATATAGAATTACACATGGGTAACTGGGAATTACTGAGATGTTTCCCTGTTTGCCCATGAGCGTTTCTGAGTGACAGCAAATAGACAAGAGCGGAGCTCTAGTTGTCTTTGATGACCCTCTCAAACCCAAGGTGAAAACATCCCTGCAATGTATATCATTTTACTCATCTATAACTGTATGTTGTATATGGCCCCACAAATCATCTGCCCCAGCTTCTAACAAAATATGCAGAGGCAGATGAGTAACAGTGGAAAAAAGAATTGTAAAAAATCTGGGCTTCTGCCCCCACTCCACCACTCTTGAGATACCCTTCCTCTCCACCAAATGAAAAAATAAAGACATGGCCTCTTGCCATGCACACCCACCACTGTCTGCAACCCCAACCAACAGAAAATAATACCTAGTCTCGTGCAACCAACCTATACCACCTCCTGTGCAATTCCAATCCCTCCACGCCAAATACTGTGCTCCCAACTCTCACACTCAGAGCAGAGTCAGCACCATGCTGACAATGGTTCTGTGAGACCCACAGCTACATTTCTTCTCTCAGGGCCAACACTGAGAGATGAGTGGAAGATTGGTGGGAGAACAGCCCTGACCGCATTCTCTTGTCACCCTCCAGTCTGGCGAGACCCAGGAAAGGCAGGAGAAAGTGGCCGAGACCACTATTTCGCTGAGGCACTTGGATCTCTAGAGACCTGCACAAGGAGATGGAACAAAAAGGACATAAGCCCTTTCCCTTGGTGACATTACAACAGTGGTTAACAACTTTGGTGATGTCACTACAGTGAATAACCAGATTTTGACCATGATTCTTATAATAAAGGCTTCAAATGGAAGGTATATACAACATAGAATTGTAGATGGATAATAGTGAATTATGGGGGTGGAGTGTCACTGAGTGACATCAAATACACAAAAAAGAGCAAAGCTTGATTTATCTACGATGTCACTCAGGTCCCCAAGGTGAAAAACATCCCCATAATCCACTTTTTACTCATCTATAATTTTATGTATGGCCTCCAAAATCATCTGCCCTTGCTTTCAACTTCTGCACAGGAGCAGAGAAGCAATGGGGAATCCATATATAACATGGCTTCTCCCCCTGTCCCAAATGTAAAAAAAAGAAAAGGCCTCCAGAAGATTTGCTCATTGGCCCCCAGTGCTGCGCTGACAGGCTTTCAGGCAGCCCAGCCACAACAGCCTGAATTTTCTGTATGATGAAGCATTAGTGGTTAACAAGTTCTCTTACCCACTAGTGCTGCGTCATAGAATCCAGGCATTCACGCCAATGACACTCTCTGAGAGCCATACATAAAAATGCAGTTTTCTGAAAAGATAATGTGCGAAAAAAATATATATGCAAAAATATAGACATCGTCTCAACCTTAAACTATTTTCCTACAATAATGTTGATCTGTTTAAAATTCCTAAAACAAACAACATGCCGCACCCACAAATCAAATGCGTGAATTTACTATTTTAACTCCTATAGTCGAGTTGTTGGGGACAGGTACTTGACAGTCTACGTAAATCCATACTAATATTTTCCGGGGATACAATAGAGAATATTTATTTCACTTAATACTTTTTCAATGCATTACACTGTATATCATGATGACTTGCATTCATAGCATGACCTTAGTTTATGATTAGCAGACAGAAATCAAGGTCAAGAACATAGATTGTTATCTACAATGAATACTTGAGTAAAATACAGATTAAAGATGCATACAGTAATTAACTTAAGGGCGGTATTAGATGAAAATTGCATATCCACAACATGTCCAAGATGCAGATGAAATTTTGGTGACTAGCGACACGTGTTGTTTTTGCTTCATATTGTGTTGGTGTGGGACTGAAAGTTCTCGGTTTTTGATATAAAAGACATTCTGGGGCATTGAGCTATCAGGCCTGGGACATTTTTTAAAAAAACACACTAGAGGACACAGATGTATTTTAATTAAAATATGCCACATTCGTTGCATCATTGTCCAGATGCAAGTGGCCTTGGTTTTCCGTGTAAAGCAACGTCCTGTGGGACTGAGCTGTCTGACCTATGACAAGAGAGAAGATCTCCCCACTCTGTTATTTGTTTCCAGCCAATGGGACAAAAGACGAAACACAATCCCTTTTACACCTTTAGACGGTTCTTGCTTTCCTCAAAAATAAGAGGAGGCACGTGCTCAGTGATCTCCTCTAATACCGTAAGTTACCCTCTACACTTTTCCTTCGCCTAGACACAAAACACACTAGCAAAAAAAAACTATTCCTGCCACACTCTCAGAACAATTTTCCTAAATACTCCTTTTCAACACACCATTAAGTTAAACAACACATGGTACTCTTTCATTCCCAAGAATTCGAAACGTCAAATCACACCTACCATATCTCTCTCCACGCATACTACAATTTTCTACCTCCTTTTCACTTCCCAGTGTAAAAGAGTCTCATCTTTTTGAACCACTGCTGATTTTTCTTCAACACCTCAAGCCAAAACCTGGTGACCACCCAATCTCCAATATCCACAACACTGCAACTCCATTATGGTCAACATTATAGAAAATGCTGTACCATGATATAAAATTTTCAAATATCATACAACATAACTTGTGCAGTTCAAAGTGAGAAAGGAATGGGAGAATATAAATTAAACTCACTGTTTCAGGAATGGAAGCTCTCACTTCTCGCCAAAGACAGCCCACCCTCACGAAAAGTCTCACTAAGGGCAACTCTCCCTAATGCATTCCTCACTAAGGGCAATTCTTACTATAAGGAATATGCTACTTACCAGTATGCATCTGTTCTTGGCATGTAGGGCTGCTGACATTCATATCTGTGCATAGATCGCCGCCTAGTGTTGGGTCCGGATGATTACACCTTGTTGTCCTGGAAGAGTCTTCGAAGTATCACGAGATAGGTGACTCCTCCTCTGGACTACAGTGCGCATGGGCATCTTCTCCATCTTCAGATTGTTTTTCGCCATTGTGGCAGAGATGGAGATAGTAAAGTAAGAGATGGCCATGCAAAAGATAATGCTGCAGCTGCAACAGGCACCGGGGAAGAGGGCGGGCGATATGAATGTCAGCAGCCCTACATGCCAAGAACAGATGCATACTGGTAAGTACCATATTCCGTTCGAGGCATGTGGGCTGCTGAATTCATATCTGTGCATAGACTGTATAGCAGTATCTCCTCTAGCGGTGGTTACCTGTACCAGCTGCAGCAGTTTGAAAGAGAGTTTTGAGGACAGCCTGGCCTACAGTAGCTTGCTGCTTTGCTTGCACGTCTACACAGTAGTGTATTGTGAAAGTGTGTATGGTAGTCCATGTGGATGCTCTACATATGTCTTCAAGAGGAATATTTCCTAGGAAAGCCATGGATGCCCCCATTTTTCGCATAGAGTGTGCTGTTGGGGGTAGAGTTAAAGTGCGTTTAGCCTTTTGATAACATATTTGAATGCATTTAACTATCCATCTGGCTATTCCTGACTTTGATATGGGATTCCCTTTATGTTGTGGTGAAAAAGCAACAAATAATTGCTTTGTTTTTCTAAATGATTTCGTGCTGACCACATAATAAAGCAGAGCTCTCATTACATCCAGTGTGTGTAGGGCTCTTTCCGCTACTGACTATGGATTTTGGAAGAACACTGGCAGTTCTATTGATTGATTAATATGGAAAGTGGATACGACCTTTGGCATAAACCTAGGGTTTGTTCTAAGAACTACCCTGTTAGCATGTATTTGCATGAAGGGTTCTTAAATTGTTAGTGCATGTAGCTCGCTAACTCGCCTGAGTGAGGTAATGGCAATCAAGAATGCCACCTTCCATGTTAGAAATTGCAATTCGCATGAGTGTAGAGGTTCGAAAGGAGGTCCCATAAGTCTAGTAAGTACTATATTTAGGTTCCAGACTAGGGAAGGTGGATGCCTTGGAGGAATCACCCTTTTAAGACCCTCCATAAAAGCCTTGATTGCTTGTACTCTAAACAGTGAAAGGTGTTGCCTGTTTTGAAGGTATGCTGCTATAGCAGCGAGGTGTAGTCTTATCGAAGAGTATGCTAGGTTGCATCTTTGAAGATGCAGTAGGTAACATATAATGTTCTGTATGGAAGCATCTAATGGGCTGATTTGGTTATTGTTGCAGTAAATAACAAATCTCTTCCATTTAGCTGCATAGCATGCTCTAGTAGTTGGTCGTCTTGCCTCCTTAATGATGTTCATGCAGTCTGGAGGCAAGTTAAGGTATCCAAATTCTAAGATTTCAGGAGCCAGATCGCTAGGTTCATCTGATTGGGATCTGGGCGTCTGATTTCTCCATGGTTCTGAGTTAGAAGATGGGGTGCGAGGCGCAGCCTTTGATGAGGAACTACTGAAAGCTCCAGGAACGTTGTGTACCATGGCTGTCTCTCCCATGTGGGAGCAACTAGGATCAGTGTGAGTGACTGTTGCCGCAGTTTGCGTGCCACCAGCAGAATCAGTGGTGCTGGGGGAAAAGCATACGCAAATCTGCCTGACCAGTTCATCCATATCGCATTGCCCTGTGACAACGGATGTGGGAACCTGGTGGCAAAGTACCGGCATTTTGAGTTTTTGTTTGTGGCAAACAGGTCTATCTCTGGGTGCCCCTACTGTTTGAAGAATGGCTGGAGAACCTGGGGGTGAATCTCCCATTCGTGTAGTTGTTGGCTGTGTCTGCTGAGCAGATCTGCTATTTGATTGTCTTTCCCTGGGGGGTGTTCTGCCAGGAGAAAGATTTATTTTGGAATTGCCCACTTCCATATGCTCTGTGCCAAGTAGGACAGCTGTGGGGAGTGTGTTCCTCCCTGTTTCTGGATATAGTACATGGCTGTCATGTTGTCCGTCCGGATCAACACAGTCCTGCTGTACAAGTATTTTTGGAATGCTTTTAGGGCTAGGAATATTGCTAGCAACTCTAGTTGGTTGATATGCAGTTTCTTTTGTTTGATTTTCCAGAGCCCTTGTACTGTGTATTGAAGTAGGAGGGCTCCCCAACCTGTCATTGATGTGTCCGCTGTTAGTACTAGTTGTGGAACTTGCTCTTGGAACCGTCGCCCCTTGGAAAGGTTTTGTGGGTTCCACCACTGCAGAGAGTTGTAAGCGCGACTGTCTACCAACACTAGGTCTTTTAGTTGTCCTTGAGCTTGGTTCCACTGCCGTGCTAGGCATTCTTGCAATGGACGCATTTGAAGTCGGGCATGGGGGACAATGAATATGCAGGAGGCCATCATGCCTATGAGCTGCATGAAAACTCGAGCTGGCAAAGAATGTTGTGGCAGAAATTTGCGAATGAGCATCTGCATGCTGGCTATCCTCGCTGAGTTTGGGTATGCCTTTGCCACTGAGGTATCTATAGTAGCTCCCAGATATTGTTGTGTGTGGGATGGTTGTAGATGCGATTATGGGTAGTTTATCGAAAAACCTAGGCTGTGTAGCAGCTGAAGTGTTTGAGACGTGTCTCTTGCACACTGTTCGTACGATTTTGCTTGTAGTAGCCAATCGTCTAGGTATGGGAACATGTGCATGTGTTGCCTCCTGAGATGTGCAGCTACTGTCGCTAAGCATTTTGTAAACACCCTTGGGGCCGTGGTTACCCCGAAGGGGAGAACCTTGAATTGGTAGTGTTGACCTTCTATTGTGAACCTGAGATATTTTTTGTCAGCTGGGTGGATGGGTATGTGAAAATACGCAACCTTGAGGTCCAATGTTGCTAGGAAGTCTCCTTGTTGGAGCAACGGGAGCACTTGCTGTAGTGTGATCATGTGGAAGTGCTCCGACAGTATGAATTGATTTCGGGGTCTGAGGTCCAATATTGGTCTGAGTGAACCGTCCTTCTTGGGAATAAGGAAGTATAGTGAGTATACTCCTGTCCCTTGGTGTTGGAAAGGGACTGGCTCTATGACCCCCTTTTCCAGCATGCATTTCACATCTTGTTGTAGCAGGGTGATGTGTTCTTTGGACATAGGGCGGGGTCTGGGTGGTATGTTTGGTGGAGTAGAAGTGAGTTCTAGGCAATAACCATACTGGATAATTTGTCTCACCCACCTGTCTGTGGTAATTGCGTTCCAGACAGGTAGGAATTGTTGGATCCTGCCTCCGACCGGTGTTAGATGGTCTGGAGGTAGTGTGATGAAGTCACTGTTTTGCGGCAGTGGAGGCTCTGGTGTTATTGCCTCCACATCCTCTTCCCTTATTATTGTTGCCCCTATAACCTCCTCTGTTGGAGTTCTGGTTAAAGGAACCTTGGGTGTTGCTTTTGTATGTAGATGAGGTTTGTGAAGTTTTGCCCCGTGTAGCTGCTCTGTATGAGGAGTGTCGAAAGGAACCTGTGTTGTTGAAACTGCAATGCACCCATTGATTTTGCAGTTTCTGTATCCTTTTTCATTTTGTCTAAAATGGTGTCGACTGCAGGGCCGAAAAGGAAGTCTTGATTGGTTGGTTAAGAATGGTGGATTGCACCTCGTTCTTAAAGCCAGAAATGCGCAGCCATGCATGTCTTCGTAATAAGACACTAGTGTTAATGGACCTGGCAACAGTGTCAGCTGCGTCAAGCGCACATTTAATGGAGGCGTTTGTAATAAATTTCCCCTCCTGTATGAGGTCATTAGCTTGGGCTTTGAAAGGCTCAGGCAAGTGTTGCATCAAACTTTCAAGCTGGTCATAGTGTGCTTGTAGGAGAGTAGGGTCTGCAATCCTATGATCACCCAGATTTTTGCTTTTTGCTTCACTGGTTTACGACTTTCCCTGGCTGTGGGCCTGCTAATCAGA
The DNA here is from genome assembly GCF_964261635.1 of Lissotriton helveticus. Lineage (NCBI taxonomy): Eukaryota > Metazoa > Chordata > Amphibia > Caudata > Salamandridae > Lissotriton > Lissotriton helveticus. Next base: position 1,008,775,852 of record NC_136057.1, on the reverse strand, counting down.
CCCACAGCCTAGCTGTTCTCTCTACTCCAAATTGTACCCAGGTACTGAATTGGCACTGGGCCCTCTCAAGTCCCTGTACCCAGGGCTGAGGTGCACCCAGAAGTCTCCCAGGGGCTGCAGCATGTATTATGCCACCCCTGGGCTGACTAACTAAATCAGACACAACTGGCTGCTTGACAGCTGGGGCAGAGTGGTGTACTCACCCTCTGCTGTAGATATAGTATTCCTATATCTAAACCTAAATGGACACACAGATCTCCTATCAGTCACTCCTATGGCAGGCCTTAACAATCCTGAAGGCAGAGTGCTTGGAATCGTGTGAGATGGTGCTCTGGCATGAGCTGAGCCTGTCTGCGGCTTTCGGGATCCATCCCTTAGCCGTTTCCATGATATCGCATACCATATACTCTTAAGTGCATTATAATCCTCGCGGTTATATGCCAACTCTGGTATCGCTTTATCAAAACATGTCGAGTAAGGTGTCATACGAATTGGAATACTAACCCCTCGCCAATTCTGGCGACGGGGTTAGCATTCCACCCTTCTAGAGGGACACGACATGTATGTAACCTGTAACCCCAGTTAAAGTCAGACAGAGCCTTAGCTCCACAAAATGGATGCTGCCACCGAGACACAATTCTGCCCTCCTGCTGCTGGGAGTCCTCCCAGCCCAGGAGGCAAGGACAAAGGGTTTCCTGCCAGGGGCGGTGCCAGCACCGTCCCAGACAGGATTTTGTGTATCCTAGGTAGGCTGGGCTTTAGAGGAAGGTGACTGCAAGTGGCACCCCGGTGCTCACTGTGCATAGGCCGGCTGAAACCAATTCCAGGGGCACTCCTGCCCCTGGCCTGGGGAAAGCCCGCCAAAGGAGAGGGGTGTAACCACCCCCCTCCTAGTCCCACCCATAGGGCAGGACTTAGTCGCGTGCCAGCCCCTTTTTGCAGGATAAAGGTAGGAACTGGCCCCCTTCCAAATCAGATCATCTTTGAATCCTGAAACTACTTTCTACGAAAGGAACTCAAGACTCTTCCCAAGATTCTCCCTTGTGACTAAGGAGTAGTCACCCTGCAGCAGCAGGCACCAACCAAGCATCGCGGTTTGTTGCCAGTCTCTCCTTCGGATCAAGACTGCTCCAGCACGACGAGAACCGGCTTCCCTGGCACCTCTGACCTCAACCTACATCATCAGCCCAGCTGTGATCCGTGGGTGTGACGAGACCTCGAGGGACCGGCCATCTTCAGAACTGCACGACGCTTGTCCAGCACGACCACCGAGTGACCCTCGACCGAGTGCTTTGGGGTAAGAGAAGCCCCGACCCTGAGCAGCTCCAGCACCGAAGTTCAGCCCCCCTGCATCCACGAGATCGGCGTGGGGCCCTTCTGCTCTTTGCTGCCAACCGCGTTGTCCAGGTCGCTTGCCCGTTGGCTAGTGGCCCTCTCACGACGCTCCACGACGACAACTACTGCTGGTCTGGTTGCTCCAGACTAACCCTTGCTCCCCTCCAAAAGAGGAGCACCCTGGACCCTCCTGGTCCACTCAAGACGCCATTTTAGGTCCACCGCGTGGGCCTTGCATTTGCCAAGACTTGTTGCCCAATCCTGGGTCCAGCGACGTCGACAGCAAGAACCTTCGTGGGACAGCTCGCACTTCCATCCTGGTCGCCGACAACGCCTCCTGGTCCGAGAGACTGCAGAGCCCAGCAGCGCCCACTCACCTGGCTGAGGTGACTTCGTCCGGTGCCATCCTGGTGCCCACCTAAATCACTGGCTAGTGATTCAGAACTTGGTCCCCTCTGCTTACAGGTTTCTTCTTCCCTGATCCAGGCTTGGATCACTCCGAACTTTCTTCACTGGCCGCCTGCCAGCAACTCTTTCTTCAGGCTCCTGGATCTTCAACGAGGGTTTCCGACGCAACTTCAACCCTATGCAGCCGCAGCCCCTGGGCTAGGTAACCTGAGTACTCCGGTGCTCCAGCATAGTCCAACACCCTAAGTGTTCGGATCCACTCTTGTTTTCGACCCACCTAGTCGGGTTCGCCCGAGAACAGTAACTTTGCAACTGCTAGCCTCCATAGACTTTTTCCCGCCTTACGCGTGAGAGTTCCCACTCTGCACACGACGTCCACAGGCCTCCTGCATCTAATCCCAGTGTTTAGAATTGTAGGCCTAGCGATTCCTAAGTCTAGAAAAGTATTACTTACCTGCTAGCAAGTTCGCATTCCACTTACTGTGTATATGGTTTTTCGTGCCCCTAGGGCATTTGTGTAAATTGTGCAACTTAAAGTATTTTCGTAAGAGTTTTGTTGTGTGCTTAGCTCCCTGACTCATAAGGAGTTCAGGGTAGTCTTGTTATAAATAAATATCTGTTTATTTTCATAACAACTTGTGTGGTGTCCTTTCACTTGGTGTTCAAGGGGTAATGTGATGGTAAAACAGCTGGCTTAACACGCCCTCTAGAGTCTTAGCCTTAGACTGCTCGTATCCATGCTACTAGGATAGCTGGTCTATAAGGTTGACTTACAACCAATCATCAATAAGGGTTGTTTGGACTGATACATAGTGATCACTAGAATAGTGAGCACTGCATATCAGGCCAACTTCTCACAGTGCTCTGTCGTAACGAGCTAGTAGAGCTTGTGTATTTGCAATTCTCCATGGATTGGAGGCCTGTGATGCTACTCTTTTACCCGAGGCCTCTAGTATTTTGGACCCCTTATCAGGAGGTGGAGCTTCTCCTGTTGTCTGTGAGTTGGCCCTTTTGCGTGCATTAGCCACTACTAGTGAATCTAATGGTAACTGACCTCTGATATAAGTAGGGTCTGTAGGGGCCGCTCTATATTTCTTTTCATTCCTGGGATTGATTACGCGTGCCCTGGCTGTATCTTTAAATATATCTGGCGCGTGTTTTAGTACCCCTTTCAACATAGGAAGTGTTCTGACATTTTTCTCAGAAGTAGGGAATGTGTCAAATAAAAAGTCTTCGTCTATAGGTTCATTGTGCATGTCTACGTTGTGGTGCTGCGCTGCTCTATCTATTAGCTGGTTGAAGACAGTGGTGTCGTCAGTAGGTGACGGCTTTGTTGGGTATGAGGAGGTGTCAGGGATGGGATGCGTGTCATATGGATCAGTCGGCTCTACCCATGGTTCATTTTGAGGGTTAGGATCCTCTGGATAGTTATAATCATATTGAGGATCTTCCCCTGTGTCGCCCTCATTGTCCCCAGAGTGCGTAGGAGATTAAGGAGCAAAAGGCGTAGTAGGCATAGTGGGATAGAAAGGAATGAAGGGTCTAGAGGGAGAAGTCCCAAAGTCCTTTTTCTTTAGAAGAATGGGGGAATGAGAGTCCGTGTCCAATGGCCTCTTCTTCCTGTGTAGGATTGTAACTTTACCAGTGTCAGGGTTTATATATTTTTTTGCCTGATCCTCTGATGGCTTTGGATGGAAGAGTCCTTCTTCCACTGTCCGTGGCTGTGTCTTTGACTTCTTTGGCTCGGTCCTTTTTGGATCAACTGTTGCCTTCGGGTCGACAACCTTTTTTGGTTCGACGACTTTCGGTGCCTTATTGCTCTTCCTCGGCTCGGCCTCTTTGTCCGGGTCGACGACTGATTGTGGATCGACCGGATCTTTAGGTTCGATGCGCTTTCTGTGCTCTACAGGTTTTTTAGGTTGACTGTCTTTTGTCGAGACGCCGATTTTTTTCGGATCGACCGTTTTTTTAGGAGCACTTGTCTTTGGGTCTGAGCCTTTGTTTGGCTCGATAACCTTCTTCAGCTGGGCCACAGGCTTTCGGTACGATGCCCTCTGTGTCGGCGACCTTCTTCGGTTCGACGACTTTCGGCGCAGCGGCCTTCTTTGGGTCGACGGCCTTCTTCGGGTCGGCGCCCTTCGGTTGGGCGGCCTTCTTTGGCTCGACGGCCTTCTTTGGTTCTGCGCTTTTTGGCTCAACGGCCTTCTTCGGGTCAACGCCCTTAGGCTGTACGGCCTTCTTCAGTTCGACGCCCTTCGGGTCGACGACCTTTTTGGGTTCTAGAACATTCTTTGGGATAACGTTACTTGGACCTGGGGTGTCTGAAGGCTTGATCTTTGTTTTCAGAGCCGAGCCGGACGGCGGGGCTGCTGAATGATGTTTTGGATCTTGGCTAAGGCCTTTAGGCGTTGCCTCTTTGGGTCGGAGCCTTTGTTTGGCTCGATAACCTTCTTCAGCTGGGCCACAGGCTTTCGGTACGACGCCCTCTGTGTCGGCGACCTTCTTCGGTTCGACGACTTTCGGCGCAGCGGCCTTCTTTGGGTCGACAGCCTTCTTCGGCTCGGCGCCCTTCGGTTCGGCGGCCTTCTTTGGCTCGACGGCCTTCTTTGGTTCTGCGCTTTTTGGCTCGATGGCCTTCTTCGGGTCGACGCCCTTAGGCTGTACGGCCTTCTTCGGTTCGACGCCCTTCGGGTCGACTACCTGTTTGGGTTCTAGAACCTTCTTTGGGATAACGTTACTTGGACCTGGGGTGTCTGAAGGCTTAATCTTTGTTTTCGGAGCCGAGCCGGACGGCGGGGCTGCTGAATGATGTTTTGGATCTTGGCTAAGGCCTTTAGGCGATGCCTCGATCGGAGCCTTCTGTAACGGGGTAATTGGTGTCGGGGGCAATGTACTCACGGTTTGCCCCGGTGGGATTTCGTCATCGGAGTCCGAGTGGTCCTCGACGGTGACGATCTCTAGATCCGAATCTTCCCCTTGTGGAAGTTCTTGTTCATCCTCGAAGATGTTGTCAGGTTCCGGTGCCTGTCGCTGTATCTCTTGCCTAGCGGCCCGTCGAATCCGGATGATTTTCTTCGAACGGAATTGGGCACCGGCTGGGCAGGTTTCTTCCTTGTGGTCTGGTGATAGGCACTTGTTGCATACTGTGTGTCTGTCAGTATGCGGGAACTTGGAGTGGCATTGTGGGCACCTTTTGAACGGGCTCCTTTCCATCGACAGCAGGCCCACGTGGCGTAAAAAAGGCCCAACGGCCTGCGTCAACGACCGAGTCGAGATGGAAAGCTTGATCGAGTCAAGAAGTACCGAGCGAGAACAATACCGTCGAAGTCGAAGGCCTTTTGGCCTCTAGAAAAGTTTAGTTTTGATTCCGAAGTTGGAGTATAGGAATAACATCCGAACCCAATGGCGGAAAAAAACAATCTGAAGATGGAGAAGATGCCCATGCGTACTATAGTCCAGGGGAAAAGTCACCTATCTCGTGATACTTCGAAGACTCTTCCAGGACAACAAGGTGCAATCATCCGGACCCAACACTAGGCGGCGATCTATGCACAGATATGAATTCAGCAGCCCACATGCCTCAAACACATTGTTCTTCAATATATTAAGACCAAAATATTTGCTTAAAAATTAAAGCAATGGTACCGTGTAAATCTGGAGGCCTCTGTGGTATATGTGGTACACTGCATTAAGTGTCCTTGCGGAAAAGCCTACGTGGGCAAGACGGAGCGTAAAATAGAGTTTCGGATCACTGAACATAAGAGTAAGATAATAAATAGAAGTACAACATCTAGCCTAGCACTCCCTGGCAAGAGGCAAAACATACTATTTCGCAGCTCAGGTTTCAAATCATAGAAAAAGCAACACCACAACCAGGGATTGAAGGGCTGTCATGGTAAAAGGAAGCTAGGGTGTAATTTCTCCTGTTTCTGTTGTTCATGAAGCTCCTGCCAAAGTAAACTAACATAAGAAGGCATGTGAAATTGTGCCTCAAAGCAGTGACAGTGGTGGAAGGGTTTGCTAATTTTATAAAGCCTGAGAAGAACAGCTGGTACAGTTTCGAGGTCATATATTGCATTTGTTCTAGGATCTCTCAGCCACCACACTCTAAAAGAGACAGGATTTTAGCCCGGTTACAGCATTCTTCAGGTACAAAAATGTTGCA